>NC_140419.1:8009504-9279504 GCF_965140295.1 Lepidochelys olivacea
TTCCTTTCCAGGCAGGGGTCGACACCGGCAGGTGCTTTAGCTGTTGTGGAGCAGGGTTTCCTTCCACTAGTCACTGAGGGGTTCTTAGCTGTCACTCTGTAGCTTATCTTGGTGTCTCCTTGATCACTGCCATGTGCTGCAGTGGCCCTTGATTGGGAAGAGCTTTGCCCAGCTCTTCTGGCAGTGGTGCTGCTGGTTGGCTTGTCTGTCTGTGCCCTGCTGCTACCTGAACTCCCAGCAGCCTGAGCACTCTTCAGTCGGCTGGCTGTGGGTGTTGTCTTGGCCTGGGTGGAGAAGGCAGAGGAACGAGGTGCTGCTGGGGTGGCTTTGGGCACAGTTGCAGCCTGGCGAGGTGAGGCTGTGCTGTCAGGGTTTTCCCTGGGTCTCCCCATTGTTCAGTGTCAGGGGTCACGCTGTGTGGGCACAAGAGAAAGGTGAGTGTATATCTCTAGACTAGGTTGGTTTCCTGGCTCTGGCCGCTGTGCTTGAGGCTTCAGGAGGATTACGTCCCTTCTCTCCCCATGTAGGCAGGACTCCCTGCTGCCCTCTGCAAGAATTTGTCTGTATCTCCATATTAAGCTGTTATGACACTTTTGTCTCTGTTCTGTCCCTATGCAAATCCCTTCCCCAGGCTGTGGTATCTGCCGGGGAGCGGTCATGCAAATACATCAATGCCCCACCCATCCCTTTATTCCTCTTCTTTAAGGCTGTGTGATGTCTGGCCTCCCTGCAGCAAGCTGGTTCTTGGGGCCTGCAACTCCACAGTATGCATGGCTCTGACCCAATGAAGCCAGCCCAGAACTGAACTGGAGCTGACCCAGAGTGGGGTCAGAGAAGGGCTGGGTATCAAGCTAGGGCTGTCTCATGAGAGCTGGAGCTGTGATGAATGGGAGGGGATGTAATGTAATAATAGCTGGTGTGAAAGTTTAGGGAGATGTCTGAGTCATTAATTCCATTTTGCTTTGTTTGGTGAATGTAACTTTGACTAGAGTTTAGAACAGGGGTGAGCAAACTATGGCCCGGGGGCCACATCTGGCCCTTCAGATGTTTTAATCTGACCCTCGAGCTCCGGCTAGGGAACGGGGTCTGGGGCTTGCCCCACTCCACATGTGCTGTGGCTCTGCACAGCTCCTGGAAGCAGAGGCATGTCCCCGCTCTGGCTCCTATGTGTAGATGTAGGCAGGGGGCTCCACACGTTGCCCCTGCCCCAACTCCCGCCCCCACAGCTCCCACTGGCGGGGAACTACTATCATGGCATCTGGTGAAGACAGAAGTCCCTGGTGGCCAGGAAGTGCGGCCAATGGGAGCTGCAGGGGCAGCACCTTTGGATGGGGCAGCATGCAGAGCTGCCTGGACGCGACTCTGCGTAGGAGCCAGAGGGGGGACATGCCGCTTCTTCCGGAAGCTGCTTGAGGTAAGCACCACCCGGAGCCTGCAACCCTGACCCCCTCATGAGCCCCAACTCCCACCCCTGATCCCCCTCCCACCCTCTGAACCCCTCAGTCCAAGACAGAGCACCCTCCTGCACCCCCAACTCCTCAGCCCGAGCCCCACCCCAGAGCCTGCACCCCCAGCTGGAGCCCCCACCCTCCCCACACACTCCAACCCACTGTCCCAAACCGGAGCCCCCTCCTGCACCCTGAACTCTGGCCGGATCCCAGAGCCCGCACCCCCAGCTGGAGCCCTCACCCCCTCCTGCACCCCAACTCCCAATTTCGTGAGCATTCATGGCCCAGCATACAATTTCCACACCCAGATGTGGCCCTTGGGCCAAAAAGTTTGCCCACCCCTGGTTTAGAGCATCCATTTTGTAGCACAGCCTTGACATCTAGTGGACAGACTGTATCTGAAAAGCTGAGAGAGCAATTGAGGGCCATCAGCATTGACTGTTTTATATGGGGTGCTTCTCTAAGCAAGGGAGGCCGTTCTATTGCCAGGCCTAAGGAATAAGACCCAACCCAGGAGTCACAGAGGTGGTAAGATCAGACAAATGGGTATTGTGTTCAGGAGTTTGATTTCCACACATCCGTAACTCTCTTGTGCTTTTAAAGAGTAAAGTATTTGTGCTAAAGAAATTCCTTTGCTAAGCCTGTTTTCATTGCTTTAGTGCCACATTGACCCTGAAGGGTTTAACTAGAAAACCAGAGCTCCCAGAGCCCATGAACTCTGGGGAAAATGTGACTAAACAACTGGGGGGACTGGGTGGGTTGTGCCACTGTTTTCAGGATTCAGAGTAACAGCCGTGTTAGTGCTGTAGCTCACGAAAGCTTATGCTCAAATAAATTGGTTAGTCTCTAAGGTGCCACAAGTACTCCTTTTCTGTTTTCAGGATGTTAAGAAAGGTCTCAGAAATAGGATCTGTACCTGGGAGTATGCCTGAAATACCGAGAGCTGTCTCTATCCAAATCCAGGGGCTCAGAAACATGTGGGATTCAGTGGTTGAATCCAATCACAAGAGACTGGTGATCATCCAGAGAGTGGGTCTGGGCCAGATTCTAACAGCTGATTCTTTCCATCTTGAAAGTGCTGCCCAAATACTAAAAAGAGAAACGCCAACTGCTTGGTCCCACACTCTAGATATTTGTAAAAACTCTTTAAAATCCCAATAGTAACATTTCCCTAAATTTTTAAACCAACCAATCTTTACCCGTAGCGTGTGCAACTCTAACACAGCAACAGAAGTGCTAACCTGCAGGGCCAAGGCCTCCACGGAGATTCACTGTCCAATCTGCAAGAAATGCAAAAGAGAAACAGCAGGAATTAGGGTCAAGTAAGCTCCTTTTACTAGTCCAAGCTGCCGCTGATCACATCTTTCAACCTGCTTAAAGGAAGTGTGCACTGGATTGTTCATTAAGTAAAGAAGCTCCAGAGAATATATTATTAGAGGCTCCTGGGGTAGAGACTCCCTCTCTGCTGGCCTATGAAGAAGGTTCATGCCTAGCTGCAGTGCTGTGTATATAGAGATAAACGGGATTAGAGTGCTTCAGAGCCCCAAAGTAACAAACAGAGCCATGGAAAATGCCCAATCTCCTCCTGTGTGTTTACGCAACCTTGAAAGGCCCACTTGCTACACGATTCTTTTCGGAAATCAAAGCACTGAAATGATGAGTGCTCTGGGATTTCACTTCTCTTTTTGGCAGGAAAAGTTATTAAAAGCCAACAGCAGAATCCCATTCAGCAAACATGCCCCAGTTTGCCTCTCTTCAATTCTGGGGAACCTTAGATTTGGAAGGACTGATAGTCAATTTCACCAGTTCTGGGGCTGAGGGTTAGCTTAAGGGGTGGCATGAACACTCTTGACATGGTAATTATGAACTTTTAAAAGACTGTAATTAAAGAACTGAAAAATTGTAACCACTATTTTGACATGCCCCTGAGTAACCCTCCAGCCATTATCCTGTCCTCTGCCCCGATTTTAAAACCTTATATTCTGGCTCTCCAGTTTAGTGGCTTGGTTGGGTTTTGGGGCAGTGTCATTTTGCAAACAGGCCCAGCTGTTTATTTCATGATAATCTTCAGAATGGTGAAATTTTCTTGGGATCAAATGGTGACACCATGCTTTTTTATAGCTCTAAAACTGGCTTCCCCCTCCATGTTTCTCTCACTGGTCCCACCCTGTCTTTCCAGCTGCAGTGCCAGGATTATGACAAGACAAAATGTTCAGATTCCAGTGACTCAAATAGTCCCTTCTGCCAACAAGTCCGGGCATATCTGTCAGGATGACTTGAACTGCTCTAGTCTGCATCCATGTGTGTGACTGTCAGGGGAAGGTGGTTTATTTATTCCTCACGCTGCAGTTGTAATTCACAGAGCATCCAAATATGAATTTTTCATGATTACACTCTACCATCCCCACCCCCATAGGCTCTTCAAAACAAGCCTATTAGCTTAAAAGTGAAACTTGTTCCCTGGTTGAAATACAGCCCCCAAGCAGGCTTATTCCTAATGCAGTACATGTTAACTGAGCAAACCTCTGCCAACCATCTGTGGGTTTCTGTAAACCACCCTCTGCCCCTGAAGGATAGAGGGGTTGCAGTGATAAGTTAGATTTCATTTCGAGCACCCTCCCGGTCTGTGAATTATAATTCATAAAGTGCTAGAGCCAAGGAGGGGCCATGGACAGCTTAAGGGAGTGGAGCCTTTGGCCTGTAGGTCATCACTGATCTCAGACCCACAGGCATCTACAGCATACCCCCAGCATACCCCCCCCCCGGAGGGGATTCAGCCCCTACCCTGCCCCCCGGCAGGGAACCCAGCCCCTACGCCACCCCGCCCCCCAACATTCCCCCTGGTGGGAAACCCAGTCCCCACCCCACCCCGCCCCCCGGCAAGGAACCCAGCCCCTACCCCGCCCCCCAACATTCCCCTGGTGGGAAACCCAGCCCCCGCCCGGCCAGGAAACCCGGAACGTAGCCCCCCGGGCCCGCACCGCCACACTTCCTCACCCAACACCCGGACGGCGTCGTCAATTTCTCTTGAGAACTTGTTTGCTCCGCCCCGGCTCCTTCCCCCGCTCCAAGGGCGGGTGATGGGAGGAGCTGGGGGAGGGGCGGGAAGGCCGCCGCCTTAGAGCTGGGAGTTCGGCGGGGGGGGGCGTGGCGTGGCGACGGGGGAGGGGCCATGGCGGGGGGGATTGGCAGAGGAAAGAGCTGTGGCCCGGGGAGGGGCAGTTGGGGGAGGGCAGTGGCAGGAGGATGGGGGGGCAGTTGGCAGTGGGAAGGGCTGTGGCACAAGGGGGGTGGGGGAGTTGGGAGAGGGAGGGGCCGTGAGACAGGGATGGAGGGGGTTGGGAGAAGGCGGGAGGGAGCATGTCACAGGGAAGGGGCAGTTGGGGGAGGGCAGTGGCAGGAGGATGGGGGGGCAGTTGGCAGTGGGAAGGGCTGTGGCACAAGGGGGGTGGGGGAGTTGGGAGAGGGAGGGGCCGTGAGACAGGGATGGAGGGGGTTGGGAGAAGGCGGGAGGGAGCATGTCACAGGGAAGGGGCAGTTGGGGGAGGGCAGTGGCAGGAGGATGGGGGGGCAGTTGGCAGTGGGAAGGGCTGTGGCACAAGGGGGTGGGGGAGTTGGGAGAGGGAGGGGCCGTGAGACAGGGATGGAGGGGGTTGGGAGAAGGCGGGAGGGAGCATGTCACAGGGAAGGGGCAGTTGGGAGAGGGAAGGGCAGTGGCAGGAGGATGGGGGGGCAGTTGGCAGTGGGAGGAGCTGTGGCACAAAAGGGGTGGGGGAGTTGGGAGAGGGAGGGGCCATGGCACAGGAACAGGGTGGGGGGTTGGGAGAAGGAGAGAGGGAGGAGCATGTCACAGGGAAGGGCAGTTGAGAAGACTGTGGCACAGGGGGGAACCCTGATGGCCCGGGGAGGGGCAGCTGGGAGAGGGAAGGGATCTGGTACCGCACGGGGATGGGAGGTGGGGGGATACCCAGGATATCAAGTCTGGGATGAAATCTCTCCAAAGCAGATGGGCCCCCATTGCATAAATATCCAGCGGGAGTAGAGTGATGGTGCTGAGACTGGAGCAAAGGGAGCTGGATAATGTGATGGGGGAGCTGATGGGGAGAGAGACTGGTGGAGTGGCAGGAGACAAATGCTTCACTTTCTTGAGGCCCAGCCCTGTGCTGCAGATCACTCACAGCACCATAAGGTCAGCAATTCCTGGTAATACAGTAGTGCTTGAAGGGAAGGGTGCTTGTGAAGAGGAGTTCCTTGTCTCTGCTGGAGCTCATCCCTACCTATGGTTAATGCTAAGTCATTACCAGCTGCAGTTGAACAGCAAGGGATGAAACAACAGCAACTTCATTTCTGAAGTTGAACAGCAAGGGATGAAACTGAAAACATTTACAGGGTGCTAGATCCTTTTTAATGGGCATAGCTGGATTTTCCCACTAGAGGGAGTCATTCATTCAAATATACAGAGAACAGCACAGCGCTTGGCAAAATAGGCAGATATAAGGCCCTTTAAAGGCTAGCCCTGACATGTGTTTTACAGAGACCGGTGACTGGGCCATGTTGAATGTACAGCTGCAGCACAAAGAGGCTCATCTCTTAAATGAGCCTGCTGCTCGTAGTCACTGGCAAGCAGAAGGAAGAGTGAAATCCTGTCTGTTTGTGGAAGTCTTGCCACCAATGAGAAATCAGACTTGTCTCCTTGCTCACCAAAACTGAAAATGTTTATGCTTCAACTTTTTTGTGGACAAAGTGAATTTTATGAGTGTGAGGACCTTTTACCTGGGGGAAATTCTAGGAATATTCTTTGTTTCCTTGGGGGGTTGGGGGTTAGAGTGTGTCAAATTTTGTTGCATAAAACTAGGCTTGAAAAAGTGAAATTTCACTCTGGATCAAATGTATTGACAATGTCACATTTGCATAGCTCTGCTCTCAAAGTCAACAGTAGAAAATCCATCATTTCAAAACATTCCAAACCCCCCACTCCCCCTCCTTTTTTTTTTTTTTTTTTTGGAGGCTGTTTGTATCCCTGCAGGGGTGTTGTTAGAAAGTTGACCAGTAAGATGAAGGATGCTCTGTATCTCAGAGTAGGGCTATGGAAAGCCTGTTTTATAGACACCAGCTGTTGCAGGATCACTTTGCTGTGCTCCACTCCTCTGGATTCCTGGCTACAGCAGCCATGTGAGCTCTGTGGAACACCTTATTCCTTTCAGGCAAGCTGCAGATTAACAGATCCTTGTCAATTGCACTTTCTGCTGGTTCATATCAAAAGGCAAAATAACAGTTGCCATGGGAGCATAGCAGCAGCTGTATGGGATTTGCTTCCTTGATTAAAAGTCTGTGGAGCAGAGGGATGTCCTGCCACCCTAGAGGGCATGTTCCTCTTCTGGCTGTTGAGCACATGCCACCTCCTTTATTCTGTCTTTAGCACAATTCAGATGGGAAAGTAAGGGGACATCCCACTTCAGCACAATCCAGATAGGAGAGGGGAAGGTGCAATAATTTAGCACAATGGAGAGTGGGAGGGAGGAGCCATCCCATTCCAACATGATCAGAAGGCTTATTACAACAATTTATAACCCATTAACCCCCTCTTTTTGTCCTATGACTGCAGAGGCATTAATGGGCCATTCTACCTTGGTCCCTTAGAATATGTGCTGTCTACTTGTGTTAAACAATCCACCTTGCATTTGCTGTGACTCTGGGAGTACTTTTCCCAAACCTGAAGAAGAGTTCTGTGTGGCTCGAAAGCTTGTCTCTCTCACCACCAGAAGTTGATCTGATAAAAGATATTACCTCACCCACCATGTGTCGCTACGATCCTGGGACCAACATGGCTACAACTAGACTGCATACAGAAATGGAGTGGCAGTTTCACAGTACCATGATACAGATGGCGAGATATGATCATCTGACTCTGTTCCTTGGGTCTCTCCTCATGTTCTCCTTCCTTCCGTTCCCTCTCTTCTCCTCCCAGCACCTTCATATCTCTTTCCTGCTGAATTTTCCCTCTCTTCCCATTGTCGTCTTGTCCCTCAGCCCTCTTTTCTGGTCTTTCCCCTCTTCTTTTTTGAGCCACCAGATAAACACACCTGTCAGTTGAAATCAGAATCAGAGCCACTTTCATGGATAGATACACCTTTTGGCCTAATACTGGGTTTGGTTCTGCAAATTGTATCTCAGATGGCCTAATCTAACTGTTCAAGCATCTAGCACATTTTTTGGCAATATGTAAATAATTACACACACAAAACTACATTAAAAGAACATTATTAAGGTGGCAAAGTCAAGCACTTAAAAATTAGGAGGTGCCAGAATTAAAGTTGCCTGTGCAACCTTAATTCAGCCCTCTTGTGTGTATGCATTATGATAGTCTTTAATTACATGATCACATGCTGTTTTTTCCATAAGCAATCTTCCCCTCACTTCCTTATGCTGCTCCACTGGTTCTTAGTACCAGTCTCCTTGCCCAGCCAGTCCCAGTCTCTCCCTGACTTCTCATTTGATCTCAGTTTCTCTGCCACCTCCTGGCTCCCAGCCCCAGGTTCTTACCCAACCAGTGCTAGTCTTCCCTTCCCCAGCGAGACCCTGATTCTTTGACCAGTTTGGTCCAGTTTCTCCCATGGGTCCCAGTTTCAGTCTCCTTTACCAGCCAGTCCTTCTCCTCCTACCCTGAACTACCAGTTCCAGTTTCCCTATCTCCCACACCAGCTTCCAGTTCCTGTCTCACCCTCCCCAGGCTCCTTGCCCCAATCTACTCCCAACATCCACCTGCAGGTATGGCTCTTGTCGTCTCTGCGTTTGTCTCAGGCAGCTTCCTCTTCTATGCTGCCTGGGCAAGGAGGGGAGGCACTGAGAGCACAGAAGAGACAATCTTCCTGCTCTCAGTTCAGGTGCCCAAACCCGGCGCCGTTCAGAGCCACCCAGAGCTGCAATTGCAGGGAAAATCCTGCTCAGCCCTAAGTTGGAGTATGCACAGTGTGGTTCAAGTCCCTGTTCCAAAACGTGGGGGTGCTGTTGAAAGAAAAGGTTGCCAGCATTTTTTGATATGGGCAAACAATGTATTTTCTCCCAACCTCATTCTCAGAAACAGCTCAAGCATTTTGAGGCAGACACATGGCATGGAAAATTTCACCCTAAATGTTAAAGTTTGGCAAAATGATAACTATAAACAGGGTTTTATAATGGGAAGTGTCGGGCAACCTTAATAACAGGTAGTGCTACCAGCCCTGCCTATGATAAATTATATACCACACATACCCAGACAGTGCTGTAGATACTGTTTGTCTATGCCCTCCAGGTGTGTTTGGTACACCTCTGCCTTTGCTGGGAGTCATTTGGTGGCATACTGCAATGTAGATACTTTAGAGTTAGCAAACATAACTATGAGTGTTAACTTGCTGCAATATATATATGCAAACAGTGCAGGAGATTGAATACTGCAGCATATACGTTATAGGAGGTGGTATGCTGCAGTACATACTCTATGGAGGGTAGCATACAGCAGTATTTCAGAGTAGCAGCCGTGTTAGTCTGTATTCGCAAAAAGAAAAGGAGGACTTGTGGCACCTTAGAGATTAACCAGTTTATTTGAGCATAAGCTTTCGAGAGCTACAGCTCACTTCATCGGATGCATTCAGTGGAAAATACAGTGGGGAGATTTATATACACACAGAACATGAAAAAATGGGTGTTATCATACATATTGTAAGGAGAGTGATCACTTAAGATGAGCTATTACCAGCAGGAGGGCGGGTTGGTGTGGGGGGAGAAAACCTTTTGTAATGATAATCAAGGTGGGCCATTGCCAGCATTTAACAGGAACATCTGAGGGGCAGTGGGAGGTGGTGGGGGAGGGGAAATAAACATGGGGAAATAGTTTTACTTTGTGTAATGACACATCCACTCCCAGTCTCTATTCAAGCCTAAGTTAATTGAATCCAGTTTGCAAATGAATTCCAATTCAGCAGTCTCTCGTTGGAGTCTGTTTTTGAAGTCTTTTTGTTGTAATATTGCAACCTTTAGGTCTGTAATCGAGTGACCAGAGAGATTGAAGTGTTCTCCAACTGGTTTATGAATGTTATAATTCTTGACATCTGATTTGTGTCCATTTATTCTTTTACATAGAGACTGTCCAGTTTGACCAATGTACATGGCAGAGGGGCATTGCTGGCACATGATGGCATATATCACATTGGTAGATGTGCAGGTGAACGAGCCTCTGATAGTGTGGCTGATATGATTAGGCCCTATGATGGTGTCCCCTGAATAGATATGTGGACACAGTTGGCAACGGGCTTTGTTGCAAGGATAAGTTCCTGGGTTAGTGGTTCTGTTGTGTGGTGTGTGGTTGCTGATGAGTATTTGCTTCAGGTTGTGGGGCTGTCTGTAGGCAAGGACTGGCCTGTCTCCCAAGATTTGTGAGTGTGATGGGTCGTCCTTCAGGATAGGTTGTAGTTCCTTGATGATGCGTTGGAGAGGTTTTAGTTGGGGGCTGAAGGTGATGGCTAGTGGCGTTCTGTTATTATCTTTGTTGGGCCTGTCCTGTAGTAGGTGACTTCTGGGTACTCTTCTGGCTCTGTCAGTTTGTTTCTTCACTTCAGCAGGTAGGCACTGTAGTTGTAAGAATGCCTGATAGAGATCTTGTAGGTGTTTGTCTCTGTCTGAGGGGTTGGAGCAAATGCGGTTGTATTGTAGAGCTTGGCTGTAGACGATGGAACGTGTGGTATGGTCTGAGTGAAAGCTGGAGGCATGTAGGTAGGAATAGCGGTCAGTAGGTTTCCGGTATAGGGTGGTGTTTATGTGACCATACAGACTAACACGGCTGCTACTCTGAAACCTGTCATTATGCAAGGCACTGCATTTAGCCGTATGGAGTGGAAATCTATCAACTTCATGAAAAAACTCATATAGATACAGACAGACATCATCTTCCTTTCCAAATGCAAACAGATGGACATCGTACCAAAAGGGCTGAAGGTAAAAAACCCATTACAATCTACATACCACACAGACTATGCTGACAGCTTGTGCCACACGCTCTCAAAGAAACTGCGGAACCACCTGATCAACATCCTCTACAGCAAACGGGGAAAGATTAAGAATGAGCTCTCAAAACTGAATACTCTCACAAAAAACCAACCTTCCACACAAACTTCCTCGTGGCTGGACTTTACAACAACTAGACAAGCCATTTACAACGCACACTTTGCTTCTCTACAAAAGAAAAAAGACACTAAACTATCTAAACTACTACATGCCATAAGAGGCCACAGCAATGGTTCCCTTAATCCACCCAGCAATATTGTCAATCTATCCAACTATACTCTTAGCCCAGCAGAAGAATCTGTCCTATCTCGGGCCCTCTCCTTCTGCCCCTCCCCCACACGAACATGATACAGTTCTGTGGTGACCTAGAATCCTATTTTTGATGGCTCCGACTCAAGGAATATTTCCAACACACCTCTGAACAACATACTAATCCACAGAGACCTTCCTATCAATGCTACAAAAAGAAGGATCCTAGGTGGACTCCTCCTGAAGGTCGAAACAACAGACTGGACTTCTACATAGAGTGCTTCTGCCGACGTGCACAGGCTGAAATTGTGGAAAAGCAGCATCACTTGCCCCATAACCTCAGCCGTGCAGAACACAATGCCATCCACAGCCTCAGAAACAACTCTGACATCATAATCAAAAAGGCTGACAAAGGAGATGCTGTTGTCATCATGAATAGGTCGGAATATGAACAAGAGGCTGCTAGGCAGCTCTCCAACACCACTTTCTACAAGCCATTACCCTCTGATCCCACTGCGGGTTACCAAAAGCAACTACAGCATTTGCTCAAGAAACTCCCTGAAAAAGCACAAGAACAAATCCGCACAGACACACCCCTGGAACCCCGACCTGGGGCATTCTATCTGCTACCCAAGATCCATAAACCTGGAAATCCTGGATGCCCCATCATCTAAGGCATTGGCACCCTGACAGCAGGATTGTCTGGCTATGTAGACTCCCTCCTCTGGCCCTACGCTACCAACACTCCCAACTGTCTTTGAGACACCACTGACTTTCTGAGGAAACTACAATCCATCGGTGATCTTCCTGAAAACACCATCCTGGTCACTATGGATGTAGAAGCCCTCTACACCAACATTCCACACAAAGATGGGCTACAAGTTGTCAGGAACAGTATCCCCGATAATGTCTCGGCAAACCTGGTGGCTGAACTTTGTGACTTTGTCCTCACCCATAACTATTTCACATTTGGGGACAATGTATACCTTCAGATCAGCGGCACTGCTATGGGTACCCGCATGGCCCCACAGTATGCCAACATTTTTATGGCTGATTTAGAACAACGCTTCCTCAGCTCTCGTCCCCTAACGCCCCTACTCTGCTTGCGCTATATTGATGACATCTTCATCATCTGGACCCATGGAAAAGAAGCCCTTGAGGAATTCCACCATGATTTCAACAATTTCCATCCCACCATCAATCTCAGCCTGGACCAGTCCACACAAGAGATCCACTTCCTGGACACTATGGTGCTAATAAGCGATGGTCACATAAACACCACCCTATACCGGAAACCTACTGACCGCTATTCCTACCTATATACTGCAGTATATGATGTGTAGAGAATTAGCACACAGGAGAGCAACTCATGCTGATGAATGCTAGATTGGTCACCAACAAAACCAGCACCATCTGTGATCTGGTTTTGGATGGGACACCAGACCTTGCACACACCAGTAACATCTGTTTAAAACTATATGTTGTCCCATTGTAGTTCCCCTAATTCCTCCAAAATACTCAGTACAAACTGAGAAGGTTCCCAGGAAAGGGTAAAAAGGAAAGAGAAGGCAGAATAGCAGTCTTGTTCCCCTCCAGCCTCAGATAGAGAAGATACCCCATCCTAGAAACCAAAAGTTTCACCTGCATCCATATGGTTTGGCAAGGCTAGGGACAAAAGGAACCTCCGGATCTCCAGATCTCCAGATGAAGACTTCCTGGAGGAACTAATGGACCTGTTGCCTAGCACTGTGCCTGAATCACTCAGGTTCATCATTCTGGGTGACGGTATCCTACACCTAGACAACACCAAATACATCATAATATCTGAATTCCTCAGTTGCATGGAATCCATACAGTGTCTGGATCCAAACCTTCAGCTGGGCATGCACTAGATCTGATCTTCATCCTAATAGATATTATTGATGTCACAATCTTCACACTGTCCTGGTGAGACAGTTGCCTCATCTAAGCAAAGATCATAGTCTTCCCTTTATCGCAGTAGGGAAGTGAAAGAAAAACCCAGTTTACTTACGAAAAACTTTGGAATATGTTAAGTTTTCAGATCACCCTAGACCAACTAACTGCAAAGCAAAGGGGGTGATGATGAGCAAGTAAGATAGTATCACCTACTGATTACTGCGGTCAGCACTGTTGCCCCATCCTGCCCTCTGCCCTCAAGCTGACCAAGATCACCATGGTTCACCAACAAACTGCATCAGATGAAGAACATGGGCAAAAGATTAGAACACTTGTTACAGATCCATCCACAGACAGCACAAAGACTTCCTGCAGGGCCATGTCACTGCAGTAACAAGCAGAACCAGAATTTCAAAATCACTGATGGCAAAGTTGTTCCACAGAGTGAACTAGCTAATCAACTTGGACTGGATCAGTGAGACATCAGACACACATGCCTCAACTGCAAGGTCTTCTACTTTCCAGAAAAGATCAACTGTGAATACATGAGGCAGAATACCTGGTAGTGAACCAGATGGCAGTAACCACCCCACCCCTTTGACTGAGGTTTGTCCCATGACACACAATGAAGCACTGGAATCCCTTAGAAACATTCAACCTACCACCAACAAAACTGATCCCTGCACCTACTGGCTGGTGAAAGCCAGCAAAGAACAACTGTGTCTTAAAATAATCAATGCATTGTTTAGAGAGGCAAACATGGCAGTCTCTAAAAAATGCAAATGGTTAACACAGTCCTTAAAAAAGACAGCACTCAGTGCAGATTCTCTCTCCAACTAGTGCCCCATCTTCAGCTGCTATTTCCTAGGCAAAATCATCAAGGAAATACTGACAAACATGCACTAACATCATGTGACCTCTGTTAATATCCTGGATGCTTTGCAACTGGCTTCAGACAGGGCACAACACAAAGACAGTGCAAATTGTCTCAAACGTCAGCCTCCTCATTGCAGCGAATGTAGGCCATGTCTCAGTGTGGATGCTGCTCAATCTCTGCAGCTTTCAACATAGTTGAACACAAGGTGCTGCTGACTCACCTACGTGACATAGAGTAAATGGTGCAGCGATGTAATACCTCCAATCTTTCTTCTCCAGCACGACCCAGAGAATGGTGATGGGCAATTGCTCCGTCTTGTGGAGCCCTCACATGCAGAGTCCCACAGGGATTCGTCCTGTCCCCATTCCTCTTCAATATCTACATTAGTCTACTTGAAGTATCAGAGGGGTAGCCGTGTTGGTCTGTATCCACAAAAACAACGAGGAGTCCGGTGGCAGCTTGAAGACTACCAGCTTTATTTGGGCATAAGCTTTTGTGGGTAAAAAACCACTTCTTCATATGCATGGAGTGAAAACTACAGATACAAGCATAAATATACTGGCACATGAAGAGAAGGGAGTTACCTTACACGTGGAGAACCAGTGATGACAAGGCCAATTCAGTCAGGGTGGATGTGGTCCACACCAAATATTTGATGAGGAGGTGTCAATATCAAGAGAGGGAAAATTGCTTTTGTAGTGAGGCAGCCACTCCCAGTCCCTATTCAAGCCCAAGTTAATGGTGTTAAGTTTGCCAATTAATTGTAGCTCTGCAGTTTCTCTTTGAAGTTTGTTTTTGAAATTTTTTTGTTGCAGGATGGCTACTTTTAAATCTGTTACTGGATGTCCGGGGAGATTTAAGTGTTCTCCTACTGGCTTTTGTATGTTGCCATTCCTAATGTCTGATTTGTGTCCATTTATTCTTTTACGTTGAGACTGTCTGGTTTGGCCAATGTACATGGCAGAGGGACATTGCTGGCACAGGATGGCATATATCACATTAGTAGATGTGCAGGTGAATGAGCAAGGGAAGTAGCAGCATATTGCAGTATATATGCTATAGGTCTAAGCATACATGTTCTATAGGAGTGAGGAAGAACCATACTGCAGAATATATAGGAGATCGTCAATGATCTAAAAACCCAGGAGATCTTCCAGGAGATCTCCAATGATCTAAAAATCAAACAAAAAGTGGAAACTAGGTCAAATTATAAAAGATGAATATAAACAAATAACACAAGCATGTAGGGACAAAATTAGAAAGGCCAAGGAACAAATGAGATCAAACTAGCTAGAGACATAAAGGGTAACAAGAAAACATTCTACAAATACATTAGAAGCAAGAGGAAGACAAAGGACAGGGTAGGCCCACTACTCAATGGGGGCGGAGGGGATAATAACAGAAAATGTGGAAATGGCAGACTTGCTTAATGACAACCTTGTTTCGGTTTTCACCAAGAAGGTTGGTGGTGAGTGGACATCTAACATAGTGAATGTCAGTGAAAATGAGGTAGGATCAGAGGTTAAATAGGAAAAGAACAAGTTAAAAATTACTTAGACAAGTTAGATGTCTTCAACTCATCAGGACCTGATGAAATGCATCCTAGAATATTCTAGGAACTAACTGAGGAGATAGCTGAGCCATTAGCAATTATCTTTGAAAAGTCATGGAAGACGGGAGAATTCCAGAAGACTGGGAAAGAGCAAATATAGTGCCTTCTTGTAGTGTGGGGCCCAAAACTGGACACAGTACTCCAGATGAGGCCTCACCAATGTCGAATAGAGGGGAACGATCACGTCCCTCTGCCTAACAGGCATTTGTCCTGACACCTCTGAGCTGGGCCTGCAGATAGGGTCAAAAGGATCATCAGGCTTGTCTCTGCTGTAATCTGCTTGTTGTGTGTGTAAATCTGTAGCTCCCTACTGCTTTTCTGCCTGTCCCTCAAGTACTCCTGGCAAGGTTCACCATCCCCCTGAGAAGCAAGACAGCACATGCAGAGCAGCTCCATCCCCTCCCAGTTGCTGCCAGACCAGTGCGTATGGCCCTTTAATTAGGCTGGGCTTGGAGCTGCTCAGCTCCCTTACCTCTGGCACTGAGGAGGAAGAGATGTAGTACAGTACTGAGGAAGCCAATGCCAGAGAGAGAGGGACTCTGCAGCAGTGAGAGGGGGGGAGAGAGAGAGAGACAGAGACAGCAGGCTGAGGAGGAAACACATCATTTTCCTCTTGAGAGGAGAAAGAAGAGCCTGAGAGGCGGGAAAGAGCAGGCTTCTGGTGAGTGTCCCAGGCAGGATCAGGACATCCAGAACGGGGCTGATTTCATTCCTCCTTCTTATGTGTTTTTAATTCATCTGAAGCTGGGCGAGTTGGGACTGCAGACTCTGTCATCATCCTCCAGGTAAGTGCTTAACACTCAGTCCTGTCTGGCAACTTTGCAGGTCAGAAAATGGGAGGTTTGAACAAGGTCTGGTGTGGGGGGGATAGATATGAGACCTTTGCTTTTTCAGGCTCCCCGCCCCCCCTCCGCAACCCTTGGGGGTACATTGTGGTCAGCGACTCCCTAAACAGAATGTGTGTGTGACTTCTGCTTGCTTATGTTTTTCATGGCTGTCTGGGAGACTCATTGCAGACTGGTAATAAATTTTCTAAATTAGCAAGAAAGCAAATGAACACAATGAAATAACCCTCCAGTCAAGGCCGTAGCATCGCAGACTGACCTGCCCTTAAGTATTTGACAAGTGTAGTTTTAATTATTTATGATAATATGTCATAGTATATTAGCAAATGTTCCCAAGTCTATACTGTACAAGTCCCTGATATCTGAGGAGTGAGGAGCCTGCCCTTCCCCTCTCCCCACCTTCCCCAGCACTGCTTTGGCTCATCAGGTTTTGCTGAGAAGTGGGGAGAGTGTGCTTGGGTGTCTTTGTGGGGTTTTTTTTTGCTAAGAGTTACTGGGCTTGGGGATCAATGGCATGAGAATTAGCAGCTTTGATGGTACGCTGAAAAGAAAGTTCTCTCTGTTTCCTGGCATTTGATTATTGTTGTAAAGATCTGTATTTTATAAGTGGCTTCAGGGAAAGCAGAGATTCCCCTGGCCTATTATTAAGCCACCGCCCATGCAGAGATGGAGACTTTTAGCTTGTTTGAGATCAGTCTGCATGAAAAAAGTGCTCAAGTGAGTTTCTCCCCTAAGATTCAGTGACTTGGACATGAAGGGGCATCATGAGCCAAAGAGACTTTGAGGCATTTTCTTGGTTTGTGTCTGACACTTTAACCTGACACTTTTCCCTGGCCACCTGAGCAATGTGGTTGGGAACAGATGGGGGCCCCCAGCAGGAGGCCCCATTTTTTAATGTCCGATGTGTGTATTAACTTGTGGGTGGCTCTGTCTAAATGGACTCAGGGCTGCATTCCTTATTTCACCTCTTGTGACAATTTCCCTCTTTGCCAGTCGGAAAGCGGCAGGAAACACAAGTAGGTAAGCATTGGGGTGGGGTAGAGAGCATTGCCAGTCACCAGTGGGGACTGCTTCTTTGAAATCTGGTGACTGTTGTCTCAGTGCAGCCCATAAAGAGTCGGGATAATCCCTGCTTAGCCTAATGTCCTTATCACGGAGTCTCTAGGAAAATTCTCTTTCCCCCTGCTACCCCACTGTGCCTGACTCCTCCCCCTCGTTCAGCTGTCAGCAAGCTGAGCTAGAATGCCTATGCTCACTACTTGTGGGTGCCTTGTAAGTGTGGGCACATGGCAATTTTGTGTGTTCACCCACAGCTATCTGCACATTCACCCTTGTCCTTGTTTTTCCTCAAAGTGTTGTGTTGCACCTGTGAGGGTTGGTTTGACCCTGTCGTCAATGACCTTATGCTCAACCCTAGTGTGGTGATTTGGGGATTTCCTGGGCTATTGCCTAGTGGGAAGCAGGAGGGAGGACTGATTTCCAGCACTGCTAGGGAAGGCAAGTCCTCCTTTATTTTCAGGTAGGTCTGTGAGACCTACAGTGCAGAGTGTGTTAGATAGAGAGACAACTAGAGACAAAAAGACAAACGTGAGCACTTTGATCCAAATCCTTAAAGGTATTTAGGTGCCTGTCTCCCAGTGATACCAATGGAAATTAGGCACCTAAATACCTTTGAGGATCTGGGCCGTTGTACAAACATCTGAACTTGGGCTGGGTGGAAACTGAGTTCATTAGGTACAAGAGGATCTATTGCGCCCATGCTAGACCTGGGGGCCCCCCTATCGTGAGCTGTGAAGGGAATTCACTTTCCACCTGCACCCCAATATTGGCACACATGCTCAGAACTGTAGGATCCCCTCTGGTGGGTCAGCATAGCTTTTAACCTTCTGGATCTCAAGTAAGAGACAACACCAATAAAAAGGAGACAGTAAACTAGTAGCAGAAAGTTGATAGGAGGGAACAATCTGGAGTTGTTTCTTCAGGCAAAGTTAATGGCGGTGGATGCAGTGCTGCTGGAGGTTCTGTCTTTTGGCTGAGGAGTAGAACCAAAGTCCTAACCACTTGTGTTCAATAAGGATCCCGAGGCTGGTTTTGCATGAGTTGGGGTTTGACTGGCTAACTTCCAACATGGATAATTACATTCTGTCTCCCCAAATTGCTCCTGCAGAGGCAGTTGGACGCAACATTCCGTCCATGTCTTGCCCTAAACTACTCTGCATTGCCACTGGACACTGTTAAACTTTCCACCCCAGGATTGGGAGTGATATCACAGGTGAGTTTAGGAATTCCCATATATTCCATAGGTGCAGGAACTAGGGGTGCTGCCGCACCTCCATCTTCAAGTGGTTTCCATCACATACAGGGTTTACAGTTTGGTTCAGTGGCTGTCAGCACCCCCACTATACAAATTGTTCCAGCACCCCGATGTATCCTACTTTTTAAAAAAAAAAAGTGTTAAGGTTGCAAAGTGAAGCATTCAAAGTCAGGCTGCCTGCACAACTTTAGCTCTGGTTCTTTGTGTGTGTGCCTTATGATAATCTGTAATTAGACATACAGTTTTTCTGCAGGATCCCTGCCTCACACAGTGTGCTAGATGGCTGTTGCTCAGTGAACGAGGCAGCTGTTCAATATTTATTCTTATCCTCTTCATCCTCTGGGCCCATACACTGCTCATCCTCCAACTCCTACAATGAGTTAGGCAGTGGTCCTATGGACCTTGAATTAATTTGTTACATGCTACAAAACTTCAGCAGCTAATGAAGTTTGGGTCCTCTGTACTCCTGCCTCATTCTATGTACAGCCTGGTCACTAAATGAGGCTAGGTCTGTGGGGAAGTAATAGTATGTGATCATGCAATGAAAGAGTATGGAAGAACTCCTCAGGTGATGTAAATTGGCATGCTGCCCTGATTTTCACCAGCTTAAGATCAACCCCTTTTGTGTGAAATTTCCTACTTTTTTACAAAGAACAAAACCTCTTTATTGTGTTCAGTGTTAGAAAGCTCTGTCCTGTATAATATGTGCAGTCAATGAGGTAGAAGCCCTGGCTTCATTCTACATGCACCATCACAGACAATATCCCCCCCCCCCCCCACCATGGCCTTAAAATTGATTTCCTGCTTTACTTTCTTACACGTGCATGTGAAAGTCGACTGTAATGTTATGAGATCACCTTTTCAGTGGAAGTTTCCACTGGGTTTGCCTATGTACCTGTGTGTAGTGCAAATGAAGCATTGGCAGATTGTTACATATTAAAAAAAAATTGCATATGCAAAATCATTATAGCTTGGGAAAATTAGACAGAAATATACATGCTGAATTTCAGCAGAACATGCAAAAGTTTGACAAAGTTACAAGCTTCTGAAAATGACCCTTCAGGCTCTAAGCACTTGAGCATCCTTAACTATTCCCATCACTCCAGCTAGAATACAGTCAGGCAAGTGCTTTGGGATTCATTATTTATTTTTTAAAAATACAGTAGGAATAAACTCTCAGGAATATTGTGAGTCTTAATGAATGTTTAAATGAAAGTTCTGAGATCCATGGATGAAAGAAGCTAGACTATCTTATACTTCATTATCATTGCCTGATCTCACAGATGCTCTGGGCTAAATTCAGATCTGGTTTAAGTAGATTTAACTCTGTTGTCTTCAGTGGATTTCCATCTCCTTACAGTAGGCCTGGATTTGGCCCTTCTCTCAATATCTACTACAGATGCTGTTGACCACTCACCTTCCCTGGCTGTTTACCAACACACAGCTTAGTCCCCTGGATTCTGAATCAGTTGATCCATAGCAGGGATGCTGGCTCTTTAAATTACGATTCTCTTTCCCGTGCCAGCTGAAACAGATATTAACAACAGCTCCCTTAGGTAGAAGTGACAAGCAGGAGTGGGGTAGGAGGCAGAAAGAGCTAGCAAGTTGTACTTCCGTCTGTGCCATTTGTTAGGCAATCGAGAATAAGAGAAAGGGGCTGGCACCCTGCTCATGTGAGGGGACCTGACCTGTCTTGCAGGAGATGTTGTGGAGAGAGCAGCAAGAACCCACAGTCTTTGCCGTCACTGCCACAGACCATTTGCTTCCCAGTGGGGCAATAGAGGGGGGGCGGGTACAGGGTGAGGACCTGTGGATCTGTTTTTATTCATTACCAGCTGGTTCGCTGCAACCTACATAAAACATGAGAGGACCAGATGGGACTTGTTTACTTTGGTAGAATAAATGTAAAGACTGTTGATAAAAAGCAGCCAGTACAGCCTCTCTGGTAAGTCCCTGGTAAACAGCTAAATGGAGCTCTGGCCAATCAGAGGCCTGGCAAATAGCGGGCTCACTGGTTGTGTGTTAAGCGCTCTGTCTTGGGGAACAAGTGGAGTGGCTCTGAGGTGAAAATGTGTCTGAGCCCCCCTCAGGTACCTATGGTTTGCTTGGTGCCTTCTTTTCCCTTGCTAATGCTCAAGGGGTCCTAGTGAGAGCATGATCAGAACAGATGTACATCAGCTTGGCTTCCCAATGCCAGCTGGCACTTTGAGTAGCGGGAGTGTCCCTCTGGCAGTTCCCTATTAGGATGACTGTGCTCTAGAACCCCACCAGAGCTCTAATGCTAACCTGGTGTGATCATCCTCAGAGCAATTTTAATGACACCTGGAATAGTGCCAGGACTCAAATTCCCAGGACCTGTACATCAGGGTAAAATCCAGGCTCTGTTCAAGTCAATGGGACTTTTGATATTGACTTGAACAGAACCAGGATTTCACTCCAGGACTCTAGTGTTAGGAATCACACTCCCAGCTCCTAAATGCAGCAGGGTCCACACCCAGGGCTGGATTACTACCAAGATTCACACTCCCCAGCATCCTAGGATCTGTGCACTAATCTAAATTGTCTGGTAATTACATTTTATGGGATGTGTAGGTGGATGGCATGGTAATGGCAATCTCATATAATCTATGTTTTCCTGGGTTGTACGTACTTTCTAAGGGTCACCTGTAAAGCTCCGGGACATCGTCCGCATCCTTTGTAGCCACTGCTCTCTTCACTGTGATTGACTTGATCACAACTCTGTCTCCTCAGACTTGTTTTGGGTTTATCACTCCTCCACTTCAGCGTCTCCATTTTCCAAGTGGTGTAAGGTGCTCTAAACAGATGCATCCTTGACCCATAAATTGTGGGTACATGGAATCTTAAATTACAGTCTGTCTCATAAGCCTGCAATTCCTGAGATGAAGGCCACTGGAGTGAGATGAAACCAGATGCTTTGTTTCCATCTGGCCTTGCCCTTTTCTCTTAGCCTGTTGCACTCAGAGCAGCTAAATCTATAGCACACGCTAGTGATGCTGGGATGTCTCTATCCATTATGCTTCTGGGTGAATCAAGAGTGGGAGTTGAGGTGAGGTATGTAGCCAGCTGGATGGGCACAGACTAAATACTTGCATGTGTCTGGAGAAGAAGGACACAAGGAATCTCTTTGCAGGGAAGATGCATTACGGCTTATCCGAATGTTTTATGGAATGTTGATTTGACCAGTTTGGGGATCCATTCACTTACAACTGCGAAGAAGCTCAGCTCTGGCTGAACACTGAGCCAGAATCCTTTTCTTATTCCAGGACTATGCAATCTCTTCCCATGAAGGGGTGAGGGATACTGGTGGAAGAGGGGCCAAACAGTCCCTTCACGTAAGCAGTGAGGCCTGTTGGTTCAGGCAGTCCCTCCATGTGAGTCTTGAGGCACGTTGTGGAAATAACATTACATTTCACATCTTGTTCAGGAAAATCCTTTGGCCAGAGCAATAATTTTGGAGAAGTCTCTCAGTCGATATAGGAAATTGGAAGTAGGAATGGGGTGGGAAAGTTTGATAGCCTCAGGGATGGGCTGGTGTCCTGACCTTTTGGTATTATTCATGGACTTTTCTCAGGGTAAGTGACCACAGGTGGAAGGTGGGCATAGCCTGGGAGCTGCTGTGGCCAGAAGTGGACTCTGCGTGATCTGCCTGAGGGCACTGTGGAGATCCCAGGTTTCCAAGGGATGCATCCTCCCACAATTCCTTCCCTGCTCTGTTGTCTCAGTTTTAGTGTTGTCCCTGTTGTTAATTATTAATCCCCCAACAAACAGAGACTCCAGTCTCTGTTTTGTCCTAGCTACTCTGTGTGTTTTTTCCCTTCACTTGTTTATCAATTACCCAGGTAACCTTTGTGGGTGGCTGACGGGGATGGGAACAGCAGATACTGCGTGTGCTCTGAGGCTGAAGTATGGTTTGGTGTCTCCTGATGTCCGGTCCCTAAAGACAGGAGAAGAGAGCATGGAGCATAGTCTGGGATTAATCTTCTTTTGCCTTCAGTGTCCGTATAGGCCCCCTCTGGAGATCTTAGCCGCTAGGAATGGTTTCATTGGAAAGTTTAGGCTGAGTGCTCAGCTGCTGCTGACATGGAAAAATAAACAGAGAGCAAGTGCATGACTATTTGATCCCATTCATGCTTAGAATCAGTCCTTGTGTTGCTCTTTTCCTTCCAGGCAAAATCCATTCTGAAGGGCCGCAGAAACTGGGATTTTTCTCTTAATTTCAATTAAATACAGGGGCTGAGGAAGTCCTCACTCTGCTTAGTGTGTGGGCTCATTTAATTCTGCTGCTGTTGTGGCCAGTGAGCACTCCCTGAGTGGCTGCTCAGCCTGGCAGCATGATGCTACGTTCCTCAGATCCCTACCCAAGGATTGTTTTTTGAGAACCAACAGTATGCTCAGCCCTGTACAAAACATAAGACGGCCCAGTCTTGCAATAAAGTCTAGATACAGACAATGCAGAGTTCAGAGACCCACTCTAGTGAGTGCTGGTGTGAGCTTGAGGTGCTGGAGGAATCGTGCAATGCTCATTATTGGAAGGCTTGCCAGAAAAAATATTGTGAAGAGGGATTTGAAAGCAGAGAAGGAGGTGGTTTGGTGCATCAGCAGAGCGAGCTTCTTCCAAGTGTAAGAGCAAAATGGCATGGAGAAGACATGAAGGTGGGCATGGAGAAAGGATACAGAGAGGGAAATTAGGGTAGTGCCTTAGCAGGAGCAAAGGAGAGAGCAGGAGAAATGAAGGCAGAAACATGTACATGATCCTGGAGGTGAGGATGATGGATGAGAAGTATGTAATACAGCAGGCTAGGGGAAGTCAAGGAGGGGGCTCAGAGGTGGAGTGGAATGGTCAGAGAAGTGTGAGAGGAGAATTTGGTATTGCACTTTAAATAGATTGGAGGGGAGCAAGATGAGATTCAGGGAATCTCTAGAGGAAAAGATTGAATAGCTGAGGTGAGAGAGGACCAAAGCTCAGGTGAGAGTTTTAGATGAAGGTTGGGATGGAGATGAAAGGACAGTAGAGAATTTGCAGAGTACAAAGTAACAAGAACTGATTAGAACTGCGACGTGAGGGGAGAAGGGAGTTGAATGGTACCCCGGGGCTGTACACTTCGGTGATTGGGAAGATAGTGGAATTGTCAAGGGTGACAGAGAAAGGGGGCAGAGGAGAGAGTTTGAGAGGAAAGCTGAGAAGATCCAGGATAGCAAAGCATCATGGAAGCCCAAGAAGCAGAGAGAGGGGGTGAGAAGGAATTGAGGAAGGAAGAATACTGTAAAGTCACCAGCTTCATTGGGCAATATTCTAATCTTGCGGTTGACTTATTCCAGACTTCTGAAGCTCTCCTGATAGTTAAAGACAGTATTCAGTCTGACCTCTCCTTGCCTCCAAACTTCAATGCTTGCTTGTGTTGTTTCACCTTCTCTTGATAGCTCCAGCTGGCAGGACCTGGTAGCTGTGCCTAGAGACCATGCCAGGATTGTATTCTCTAGCTACCTGGACAGCTCTCCCTCTGAAGAGCTCATGCGTAAAGGCCTGTGCCAACGGGTACTCCCTGGGAGTCACTGCTCACCTCACTTACATCAACTCAGAGGAGGATCCTGTAGAAGGTAAGATGCGTCTATCTAGAGCTAAAGAATAAGTTGTACCTACTTAACTAGCAGATTGCTGGTATACAGGAGCAGATCTGACCTGTCTTGGTGTGGAGCAGTGCTGCACTCACCCTCCTCTACCTGTTCATCTTTAGTCTCTTGAACTCTTGCCTTTACTTAGTGAGCTAAAGGAGGAGACCCACTAGGACAGTCTGTATACAGAACTAATATACGCAGAACCAAACCCAGCATGTTCCCATAGGAGGCAGTGGAATGCACATGTTTGAACCAGGACATGAATGCTAGATTGGCAGAAGGATCCTTCCCAAACCTAGCACAGCCCATGAGTAAGGGCTTGTCTGCATTGGCACTTTTCAGCGTTGCAACTTTCTCGCTCAGGGGTGTGAAAAAACACCCCCCCTCCGAGTGCTGCAGGTTTCAGCGCTGTAAAGTGCCAGTGTAGACAGAGCCGCGCTCCCAATGCTGGTAGCTATTCCCCTTGTGGAGGTGGTTTTTCTAGAGCGCAGCTACACAAGCCGCAGCAGCGCTTTAACATTGCCAGCGAAGATGTGCCCTAAGAAGAGGTGGAAGCACTGGGCTTTCCTTCTTCCTGACCATATCATAGGTGAATCTGGGCTGGTTTGTATCCAGGAGGCACTGATCCAGTCACCTTTCAACAAGGTGACAAATAGCCAGGCTGTTGTGCATTTAAATGGCTAGGCACCCTCTTATGCATTAAGTAGATACTAAAATGGATCTAGAGCAGTTTCCTAGTTTCCTTACTGCACCCTGAAGGTTAAAAATCCCTTGTTGGAGGACTGGTTAGCTCAGAGGGGACTGGAACTGGGATACAAAACCTTGCATCACTAGGTCAACTGCTCCATTCTGTCCACGTTGGGAGTAGTGACCAAAAGTCGTTTCCATGTGTTGGCTGTTCAGTGGTTTAGGAGGTGAAGTGAGTTAGTGAGTCTCGGTCCAATTTCCAGAGGGCAGATGTCCACATCACAAAAGCCACCATCAGATTTGACCCCCTCGTTGGGAGCTATGGACCGAATAAACAAACTGAGTCTGAACTCTTCTCTCCACAATAGAAGGGTTGCCTTCAGAGCAGAGATAAGACATGTTAGGGAGTGTGGAACATGGGAGAAGCTGATGTTGCAATTGCCGGTGCTGTAGCAGCGCTGTGGATAAATGGAGGTGGATGCTCTTCAGGACCTTTCACCAGCACTAAAGCAGAATATGTGGTGAAGAGCTAATACATCACGTAGTGCAGGCTGGGAATGTTGAGCCTAAGGTTGGAATCTATTCTGAGTCAGGCTGGTTTCTGTCTGGTAGCTCTTGCAATCTCAGCCTCAGAATTCTTTCTCTGCTGCCCCCTAAAGGTGTGTTCATCTATCCCCTGGAGGAGTCTGAGGTGGTAGTGGGTTTTGAAGCTGTGACAGGAAGCAGAAGCATCACCTTCCAGATCCAGAATCGACACCGAGCAGAGGACTGCTGCATTAACTGCAGCCCCAGTTTGGGCCAGCCATTGCTCTGCGCCAACGGTAAGTATGCCGGGTGGTGTGACGTCACCTAGCCTAATTAGGACAAGGGTGTGGCTAAAATGATGTTGAAGCCAAGGGTTGCTCAAATAAAATAAGCATAGATGGAAACCAAGAGCTTCCTGTGGGCTGAGAAGTTACCTGTAGCATAGGTGCTGACTTTTATTTTTCCAGGTGGGTGCTCTGCCCCACTCAAGGCCCCGCCCTCCCTCCACCTCTTCCTGCCCCCGACCTCAGAAATCTTGACTACTAGTGCCCCTCTGCCATGTACATTGGCCAAACCGGACAGTCTCTACGCAAAAGAATAAATGGACACAAATCTGACATCAGGAATCATAACATTCAAAAACTGGTAGAGAACACTTCAACCTCCCTGGTCACTCAGTAAAAAACTTAAGGGTGGCAATTTTGCAACAGAAAAGCTTTAAAACAGACTCCAACGAGAAACTGCTGAGCTTGAATTAATATGCAGACTAGATACCATTAACTTGGGTTTGAATAGAGACTGGGAGTGGCTGGGTCATTACACATATTGAATCTACTTCCCCATGTTAAGTATCCTCACACCTTCTTGTCAACTGTCTAAATGGGCCATCTTGATTATCACTACAAAAATTTTTTTCTCCTGCTGATGATAGCTCATCTTAATTAATTAGCCTCTTATAGTTTGTATGGCAACTTCCACCTTCTCTGAGTAACAGCCGTGTTAGTCTGTATTCGCAAAAAGAAAAGGAGTACTTGTGGCACCTTAGAGACTAACCAATTTATTTGAGCATGAGCTTTCGTGAGCTACAGCTCACTTCATCGGATGCATACCGTGGAAACTGCAGCAGACTTTATATACACACAGAGAATATGAAACAATACCTCCTCCCACCCCACTGTCCTGCTGGTAATAGCTTATCTAAAGTGATCATCAGGTTGGGCCATTTCCAGCACAAATCCAGGTTTTCTCACCCTCCATCCCCCCACACAAATTCACTCTCCTGCTGGCGATAGCCCATCCAAAGTGACAACTCTCTACACAATGTGCATGATAATCAAGTTGGGCCATTTCCTGCACAAATCCAGGTTCTCTCACCCCCTCACCCCCCTCCCAAAAACCACACACACAAACTCACTATCCTGCTGGTAATAGCTCATCCAAAGTGACCACTCTCCCTACAATGTGCATGATAATCAAGGTGGGCCATTTCCAGCACAAATCCAGGTTTTCTCACACACCCTCCACCCCCCAGAGTGAATTTGTGGGGGGGGATGGAGGGTGAGAAAACCTGGATTTGTGCTGGAAATGGCCCAACCTGATGATCACTTTAGATAAGCTATTACCAGCAGGACAGTGGGGTGGGAGGAGGTATTGTTTCATATTCTCTGTGTGTATATAAAGTCTGCTGCAGTTTCCACGGTATGCATCCGATGAAGTGAGCTGTAGCTCACGAAAGCTCATGCTCAAATAAATTGGTTAGTCTCTAAGGTGCCACAAGTACTCCTTTTCTTTTTCTTTCCTTTTCCTTTTCTTTCCACCTTCCTATCTATCTATATATATCTTCTTACTATATATTCCATTCTATATATTCGATGAAGTGGGCTGTAGCCCACGAAAGCTTATGCTCTAATAAATTTGTTGGTCTCTAAGGTGTCACAAGTACTCCTGTTCTTTTTGCGGATACAGACCAACATGGCTGCTACTCTGAAACTTGACTACTAAACCAACCCTGTCGCTGTTTTCAAGACAGGGTTTTTTTGAGGGCCTCTTTCCCCCTAGCGTAATGACAGGTTTCAGAGTAACAGCCGTGTTAGTCTGTATTCGCAAAAAGAAAAGGAGTACTTGTGGCACCTTAGAGACTAACCAATTTATCTGAGCATAAGCTTTCGTGAGCTACAGCTCACTTCATCGGATGCATACTGGAGATGCATACTGAGTTTTCCACAGTATGCATCCGATGAAGTGAGCTGTAGCTCACGAAAGCTTATGCTCAAATAAATTGGTTAGTCTCTAAGGTGCCACAAGTCCTCCTTTTCTTTTTCCCACTTATCAGCTTTTTCTTACCCTTACCTATTCTGTTGTGCTCCCAGCACACTGTTCTATATGTACATGCAATGGTGGAAAGGAACAAATTTTCACACCCAGATCCAGTCTTTCAGCCCCACAAAGGGGAATTAGGAATGTAAAGGATCATTTCATTTTTAAAGGTGATCTGTAAAGGGGCAATAACTGAGACTGTGCCTTTGTTTGATTTTCTTCTGATGTGTAAAGAATGCATGAAGATTTGGGGGTCCTAGGTGTTTTTTGTTTTGTTAATGTGTTTGTTTGTTTTGTGGAGTGAAGATACATTTATGTTGCCACCTTTTATATTAAAAATGCAGGTCCTGTCTAGCCTGGGGGACTCATGCTTTGGCTTTGTCTAGACTAGAGTTGGTGGTCCTGTTATAATTTGAACTAATTGACTGTGAATGCTAATTGTGTTAATAACTGAGGCTCTCCACAAATGTTTGTTCTGGAGCACAAAGTTTTGTGGTTTGCTCAGGCTGAGCCCCCATGTCCTGATACTCTGCAAATGTTTGCATCTAGATTAGCATTTACAGTCACTTAACAGGTTTCAGAGTAACAGCGTGTTAGTCTGTATTCGCAAAAAGAAAAGGAGTACTTGTGGCACCTTAGAGACTAACCAATTAATTTGAGCATGAGCTTTCGTGAGCTACAGCTTTGGCAATCAATTACATCAGGAGAACAAATGCTAGTCCAGACAAAGCCTATGATAATAGGAGAACTAGTGAAATTATAACGTCACGAGAGTCAAGAGACAGAAAATGGAGCAATGGAGAGGGGAAGGGATTTTAAATCACACTTTGAAAAACTGTTTTGTCTGATTTTGTTAACACCTATTTAACTTCCATGCCAAATGAGTATTTTGGATAAAGGATGCATGGGTGCAAGAGAAGGATGAGAGAGACAAATTTGCCCCCAGATTTTTACTATCCTGGGGGGGCAGGACAGTCCCCCCCTTGCCCAATGGCACTCCTGTGGACAGACCCTTCCCCACCAGAGCAGAGCAGCTCAGCACTGGCAGAAATGTAGGAAGGCAGTGGCAGTGATTCTGCATGCCCCATCACCTCCAAATTGTGCCCATGGTGGCCTCCCCTCTCCTGCCACTGCAGTGGGCCCTACACACCCCCAGCCAGGCTCCCTCTGCCTGGACTCACCTAGTGCTGCCTGCATTTGGAGCTGGCTGGGAGCTGGAGCCTGCCCAGGAGATCTACATAGGAGGCGGGGCCACCCAACCCAGGTAAGCAAGATCTCACTGCTGCTCATGAGGCTGGGCTTCTGCAGAGCAGAGGGAACCCTGTGCTCCCCCCATCCCCAACCCTGTCTGGAGCAGCTCCCTGAGGCTGCTGGAGGAGGGGTCCCACCCCACACTGAGGGCTGAAAAGTAGGACTGGGTCAGCCTCTGCTGCAGCCAGTCCAGAGGCTGCAGAACAGCTGATAGGCAGGGGGGGCTGCATTTGGGGAGCCCGCCAAACAGCTGATTAGTGCAGTAGCCTACCAGCTGATTGGTGTAGGCGGGGCTACTTAGGAACTGCTGATTCCTGGCTGGGGCTGCAGCACCACTGTTGCTGGTGGGTGCTAAGCACCCACTAATTTTTTTTCGTGTGTGCTCCAGGGCTGGAGCATCCATGGAGTAGGCGTCTATGTCATGTAGCTTTCAAGGCTGTCTTTGGCTTCTGGGTGTTAGCAGGGGTGGGGGATTCCAACCTCCCCTGAAAAGCAATGCTTTCGTCGATGCACAGTGTGGTTGCAATATTGGTAGATATCCCAGTGTGCAACTTGCTGCCATCCAGCGCATTGTCCTTTGGGAAATGTTAGCAATGCATGGTGGGACAGAAAGGAGCGGCACAGGGGTCACCGGGACTAAGGGGTCAACTACCCAGTGTGCAGCTGTCTTCATCCCATAATGTCATCTGTATCCCATATTTTTTGCACCTTTTTAAAAAATCCCATGAACCCTTCTCACAGTCTGCCATCTCTGACATAAGCATGAAACCTGCATAGCTCTGCACTATTGTCATGAGTGTTGCAAACACAGGATGCATGGCCTTCCGGTATTTGCAGAGCCGTAAGAAGAATGGAATCGGTGGGGAATGTGATGATTTCTTGGAGGACAAAGATTGCTGTGGGACATAATGAGAAACAATTAAAGCTTGTAGGTGGTATTCACGGAGCAGTTGCAGATGATGGAGAGCCACTTTTGGGCATGAGGAATGAGCACTGACAGGTGGGAACAAATCGTAATGCAGGTTGGGATGAGGATCAGTGGCTGCAGAATTTTCGGATGCACAAGGCCACATTCCTGGATCTGTGTGCCAACCTCGCCCCAGCCCTTTGCGCAGGGATGCCAAAATGAGAGCTTCACTGAGAGTGGAGAGGCGAATGATAATTGCACTCTGGAGACTTACAACTCCAGATTGCTACCGGTCAGTGGGAAATCATTTTGGAATTGGGAAATGCACTGTGGGGGCTGTTGTCAGGCAAGTATGCAGGGCCATTAATTGTTTCCTGCTACACAGGACTGTGACTCTTGGCAGTTTGTAGGACACAGTGGATGGATTTGGAGAAATGGGGTTCCCAAACTGGCGTGGAGCGATAGACGGCATGCATCTCCCTATTTAGGCACCAGAGCACCTTGCCCCAGAGTACATCAACACAAATGGCTACTTGTCTATGATTATACAAGCATTGATGGATCACCAGGGATGCTTCACTGACATCAGTGTTGGCTTGTTAGGGAAGGTGCATGATGCTGGCATCTTTAAGAACAGGACTGTTCAGAAAGCTACAAGCAGGTACTTTCTTTCCCGACCAGCGTATTGCCAATAGTGATCCTGGGGGATCCACCTACCAGTTGTCCTCTGGCTTATGAAGCCATACCCAGGCATCTCAACAGCACCAAGGAAAGATTTAATTACTGGCTCAGCACATGCAGAATGACAGTTGAATGTGCTCCTGGTAGATTGAAGGGATGCTGGTGCTGTTTACTCACAAGATGAGATCTCAGTGACAAAAATCCCAATGATTATAGCTGCCTGCTGTGTCCTGCATAATATCTGTGAAGCAAAGGGGGAAAAGTTGCAGCTGGGGTGGAGTCTGTCTGAGTTTTAACAGCCACATTCACAGGCTATTAGAAGAGCTCAGTTCAGAGCTATACGATTCATAGAGGCTTTGAAGGAGCACTTTAACAGTGGGATCACAGTAATGCATTGTGGTGTATTGTGCTGTACCTCACTCTGCTATTTGTGGGCCTGTTAGAAATGGTGTGGTGCTTGGTGTACATCTATGACTATAACACTGTCAATGTACCTAATAATTTTGCAGTGCTTTTGGTGTACATTTATGGTTATTACACTGTGTGTGTATGATCCTACGAGTTATTTCACACTCGGGGGTGAAAGTGAGCCGGTACGGGCCGATATGGCATACCGGTAAGAACCCGCACCAGACCATACCCAGCCCACATTAAAGCGCTGCTGACCCTGCCCCTTTTGCCGGGGTTTAACATTGCTGCGCCCCCCACCCCCCCCATGTTGGCAGCCCTGGGCTGCCAACGGGGTAGGTGGGGGGGGGCGCAGCAACGTTAAATCGCTACCACAGCAAAGGACGCTGCAGTGCTTTAATGTCCCTGCCCCTTTTGCCCCCCCCCCCGGACGCTGATGGGTTCGGGGGGGCAAAAGGAGCAGCTGCCCTGTGGCCAGCGATTTAAAAGGGCCCGGGGCTCCGGACGCCGCTGCTGCTACTGCAGCAGCAGTGGCAGGAGCCCCGGGCCCTTTAAATCAACACAGGAGCCCTGGGTGGCGCGGGCCAGGCGGCCTAGGAGGGCTGGCTGGGGGATGCTGACCCCCCAGCCCTGCCCTTTCTGCCAGAGGCCTCGCCCCTTCTGGGGGCCAGAGTTGCCCCAGCACTGTACTGGTAAGTGTCCTGACTCACTTTCACCCCTGGTCACACTGTAAAGTAGTTAGTAAGTAGGTGCTTTCAGAACAGCTAGGCACTCTGCAGCATATGTTGGAAGCTAATAAAGATGAACTATTTTCCAAATAATATAATTTTATTCAGTAGCAAAACCAGTACAAAGAAAAATCTGTGCAATTTAAAAGCAAATACATTAACAACTTAATAAATTAATGGAACATAACTTAGCAAGGGAAAGACCATTCGTGTCCTACCTACGCACATTTACCTACTCATACAGCAACTGTGGCTTTCACAGGTCAGTGTATGTGAAGCAATGGTTGTCCTTTATGTCCCCTGGGGTGGACTGGTGAGGTAGAGATGTGCCCCCTGATGCCAGGTGGAAAGTTAGGGGTGTGTGTAGAGAGGTGTAATGGAGTTCTCCAGGGATGGCAAAGGGAGGTATGCCTGTGATTGTTGACCCTGTAGGTCCACAAGAGTCTGCAGCATCTGTATTTGCTGCCAGAGAAGCCTTATTATAGCTTGATGCATCTCTCTCCTTTCCCTGCTGGGACTCCTGGGCCTTTCTCCTGTCTTCCCTTTCCTTCTTCAGGCTGTCTGCAATGTTCACCCTCCAGGCCCTTTGCTCACAGTCTGATGCACCACTGGCTTGGAGGATCTCATTGAACATGTCATCCCGAGTAATTTTCTTTCTCCTCCGCATCTGGCTCAGCCATTCCAAAGGTGTAGCGGGAGAACCTGCAGGTAAAACACACGAAGGTACCATTGTCACTATAGTCACAACAGAAAGTGAAAGTTAAGATTCATAGCTCCCTTCTCTTTCTCCAATAAAGTTTTAAACAAGGCATACTTATTGACAATTCTGCTTTGGAGAGCTTGTGCATGGCGCCACTCACAGTACCAGCCATGGTGAGTATGGCTCGCCAGGGGCGAGGAAAAGGAGGAGGAATTGCTCAGTTGCATGAAACTATGAGTATAGGCCAGTGGTTTTCAACCTTTTTCATTTGCAAATCCATAAAAAATTTCAAACAGAGGTGAACCCCTTTGGAAATCTTAGACAAGTTGAAAACCACTATTCTATAGTAACAACCACCTTTCATGTACCCTTACACGTAGACCACAGGGTGAAAACCACTGGTATAGGCCAATGGCACTGAATACTGGCACCATTTTCCATAGATGGTGGTGGTTTAACTGATATCTTGTTACTGAGGGTAACAAAGGCAGAGAGAGCACAGCTGCTGCTAGTGTCCTGAAACTGCCCAAAACTGTATGCTGCTAGCCTGTATACTGCAATGGTGCCTGCTGAAATTAACGCTGACTGGTGTGGGAAAGGGTCCTTCCATGGAGGAAGACATAAGGCTGCTATCCCTAGAAACCTTCAAGAGAGGATTGCAGAGTACCTCCATGAAAGTTTTATCAAGCTCTCTCAGGAGGATTCAAGGGACATCCCTGTGTACATACCCCCACTGTCCACACGCTGATGGACAGTCTTGCCTAACTCGCTTTTCATGACACAAGCCTATGGCTTGGGCTCCACGGAGGTATCCATGGTGGTGTGCAGGACAGTGTTGGGATCTCTGCTAAGTATGATATGCAGCTCTTTGTAAAAGTGGCCCGTCTGTGGCTCGGCACCGGATCAACTGTTGGCCTCCCTGGCCTTTGATATGCCTGCCGCAAATTCTTTGCTTTCACACAACACTGCTGCTGGTCCCTTCTGCATCCCCCAGGCAATCTGCTTATAGATATCCATGTTTCTATGGCTGGTCCAGAGCGTCTTTTCCCCACAGGCCCAGGAGATCCAGTACCTCCTTTCTGTTCTAAGCTGGAGTGCATCTGGAGCATGTAGCCAGCATGATCAGCTGGGGAGTTGCACGCAACAAAAGAGAGCTGCTAGGTGTGCTTGCCAAGCTGGACAATCAGGGAAAGACATTTCAAAAATTCATGGAGCTTTAAAGGGGAGGGAGGCCTTCCAGTCTCCGTGATCCCTGGGCAGTGGAATTCACAATTGTGACCAGAACTCTCAGTGTCGGGCATTGTGGGACAGCTGCTGGAGGACTGTTAGGGTCAACATAAGTAATGCAGCGTCTACACTCACACTGAATTGACATCAGTACATCGACCATGGCTCAATGCTGCTCAGGGAGGAGGTGTTACTGCATCACTGTAACGGGGCACTTACATTGGTGGGAGACAAGCTCAAGTGTAGACACATACACAAATAGGTCAACGCATGGTGGCTTACATCAGCTTCACTTTATAGTGAGACCAGACCTTAGACTAAATTTCTAGGGGCAAGGACTGTGTCTTTTTATATGTTTGTACATTGCTAAGCACACTGATAATACTTAATGTATAATGAATAATAATCCCCCTGGCCTCACTATTTCAGTTTGGGACTGTCCATGGCTGAGGGCCTAATCCCCTGTCCTGGTGCTGGTCTGTAACTGCAAATACCAGCTTGATGCTCTAAATGCCTGTTCTGTGGAAACTGCCTGCTGACTGTTCCTTTCCTGCCCAGGTCACCTAATCCTTGATGAAGATTTAGAGCGATCTACCTTCATTCTCAGCACGGGCCCCATTGGGCCCTCAGAAATCCTGACTGTAGTCTTCACCAGCAGCCAGGAGCTGTCGACCCTGCCAGACGGTGCGCTCCACATTGCGTTCCCCTCCATCCTCACACCCCTCATGGTGGCTGTCCCGGAAAATGCGAGTGAGCCGGGAGGCTTGTGTGACGACAGGTTGGCCCTATGGTGATTTTCATGGCTTTCTCGGAGTCTGTGCCATAGTGGGGGCTGAGGGGGTTATGGAAGGGAAGGGAAAGCAGAGGGGCTATAAGGAGGGGATAAGGAGCATTGGATGGTTCTGTGGTCACCTCATTCCTGAGGAGATTCCCAGAATGCACCTTAACTTCACCAAACCTGAACACAGAGTCTCACGCTAGAGGGTTTGCCCAGGTCTTCCCAGTTGTGGATTCCCACAATCTCCTGTTGCTTGCTCACAGGGGGGCAGACCAGGAATTACCTGACAGGTAAATGCGGGAGGATGTTGGGGTTTAGGAAGGCGCTTCATTTTCCCTCCCTGATGAACTGTGGATCTCCACTGGCCTGAGGTGGCAGTAAAGTCCCCATGGCCTGCCTGAGATACCCAGTAGTGCACTGAAGTCTGGTGCACATCCCAGGCTATCATCAGAGGAACCTGTTAATCTCCCAGCTGCTGGAATGCCCAGGAGTGCATGGCAAGAGCTCTCTGCGCTGATAGGGAGAGAGGCTGCTGTGGATACAGGTGTCTGCAGGCTGCTCAGCACTGCAGAGGCTAACATTCCCCAGCAGGCCAAGCCCACCCCTAGCGGGTGCTTTGCAGTCAGCTCATGACTGACTTGTCTTTTGTTTCAGTCCCACTAGCTGCTTTGGAGCTACTGGCCTGCGAAGTGAACAGTCATTCATTGTGCCTCCCGAGAGCACAGACATCTTCAGGGGCCAGGCCTACAATCCTTTCCCCTATGAATTCTCCTTTGAGCTGCTGGTCAAGGGGCCCTGCTTGCTGGCAGGTATGAGGGTGATGTTTCTCTGTCGGCTTATTTTTCTCTCTGTTTTGGTGCGTCATCAATGCTCATGGAAGTGAAGTGTCAATAGAGCTGGACAGAGTGTGGGCAACAGCTGGCCAAGCCTCCCCCTGACAGCCCATCTAGTGTCCCTCAATCCCCACCCACAGTCCCCCCCCTGCTATTCCAGCCCTGGGATAACAGACACACACAGCTCATTTCATGTCCCTCTATCCTGACCCACCACAGCCTGCTATTCCAGCCCTCAGCTCCTTAGATCTATCGCTTACTGATCCTACCCGTCACCTACCAAGGCTCAAACGGGGTTGCAGAGTGTGACAAAGGCCCAAAATTAAGAGCACCAAAAAATTACTATTCCATTGCGGTTATGGGATTCATTCCCTTAGTGTAAATGGCTCTCTCTGTTAACTCAGATTCATGAGTCTGTTTTTGATGGAAAGTTTCCAACAATAAAAGCTGGGGGGGGACATGTAGGTAACTCTGGGACTAAAATGAGAGATGTCCCATGAAACAAAGGCTATCTGATGATGCACCTCATTCCTGAAGACATTTCCTTTTGGTATTTAAGGGAAAAGCTACTTTCTGTCCCTCCGTCCAATCCCTTCTCCAGACCTGCTCCTTCTGCCTCCCTCCATCATTGAGCCTCATTTTGCTCCAGCTGCTGAACAATAAAACAAAAGGGTTGGGGAGCTGAACTCACATGATGTGATCCCACCATAGCCAAGGAACCTCCTGACCTTCTCTCATGTTAACCTGGTCCGTCCAACCCGCCCCAATGTCCTTGTCTGATTTTATCTCTCCCTGGGACATGCCATCTCTGATTAAGCTTCTCAAGGCAGAGAGTAGATTATGACTATAAATGCCAAGCTGTGAACCAGTGGCATTCTCGCCGTGCTCCAATACACTCAACACAAACTTGAGAGAGGGAAAACCCATCCCAAGCTGCCTCCCCAGGGCACTCACTTAAGACAAAAGCACCCATAGATACCTCTGGCCAAAGGGCTACTGCCACTTCCATTATATCTAGCAGGAATCAATTAACATGTCCTATGGTGTCCCGGTACCTTATAACCAGGAGGGTCAGCTGAAGAACCCAACCACCCTGTTAAATAAGTACACCATTAATAATAGAATGAGAGCTCTTGGGTGAGTCAGGGAATGCAGGAAGGATCAAAGGGTATCTGAGGCAGGCCAATAGATGAGCCAGTCCACTTACTCCTGCCCCCAAATGCCATTGCACATCATGGATTTATGGGATAGCTGGCTGAGACCAGTCAACTCACTTCACCTGGGGTGGAGTCTTAGCTGCTACCACTTAGACCCAGCAGTAAAAGCCTAGCTCTTTATTGCTTAGCCAATATCCTCCTCCACTCAGAGAAATGAAAGTGAGGAATGGCTGTGGGGAGAAGGGATGTGATGGGGATGAATTGCACAGAGACTGGAGTGTGTGCCTGAGAGGTTAGGGGAATTGATCCCATTAGTGTTGGCTCAAGGCCCATCTGTCTCTGAGGTGCCGCACTCCGGCCTCACTGTGCATCGATCTGGAGAAAATGTCTGTTGGTGCTGAGTGGTTTATAGGCCCCTCTCTGGTAGGAGGGGGAGGTATGCCAGAAAGAGAAATGTCAAGGGGTCCCAGCTGCACTGTGAGCATCCCCACCATCCTTTTTAGACCTTGAAGAGGCTCTTCTCTGCCTCCCCTGAACTACTGCCTCTGGGGGTGGGGATGTTGGCACTGAGCACTGGTGCAAATATTACACTGGGTGGTAACTAGCCAGTGGCAGTTTCAGTGGAGGCCATGCTCTGGTGAGTGTCTGTTTGTGGGGTGGCATAAGGGTGAGCAGGAAGGGATGCTCAGGGAAGACTCTGGCCAAGTGGGATGGACAGAGGGCTCTCAGCAGATAGCCTGTGGCTTTCTTCTATACTGTCCCTTATGCGCAGAGCCCCTTTTCTTCCGCTTCCACCCTCTCCTCCTTCAGTCTCTCCTCAAAACTCGCTTCCTCCTTCTGCGAGGCCTCCAAACCTTAACCTTCCCTCTTAGCAAATGTGTTTAACCCCGTGCCCCTGTGTGAGTGTAAGTGCTTGTGCTCATGGCTGTGTGTGTGTGAGCGTGTGTGTTTGCATGCACTTGTGTAAGCATACATGTGTGTGTGTGCACATCTGTGTGCATGCATGAATGCTTGTCTCTGTGTGTGAGCACATGTGCATGCATGGCTCTATGTGTGCGTTGCACCTGTGTTTGAATGTGCCTGTGTGTGTGTGTTGGTATAAATACTCCTGTGTATGGAAGCATGGGTGTGTGCACATTTGTGTGTGAGTACTTGCATATGAATGAAGTTCTGGAACAGTCTTCCATGGGGAGCAGTGGAGGCAACAAACCTAACTGGTTTCAAGACTGAGCTTGATGGGTTTATGGAGGGGATTGCCTACCATGGCGCATGGCCCATCCGCGACTGCTAGTAGCAAATAATCCCACTGGCCGGAGATGGACCCTAAATGGGAGGGCTCTGAGTTACTACAGAGAATTCTTTCCCAGGTGTCTGGCTGGTGGATCTTGCCCACAAGCTCAAGTTCAAACTGATTGGCAGATTTATGGCTGCAAAGGAATTTTCCCCCAGGTCAGATTGGCAGAGACCTTGGGTTTTTTTTTTGCCTTCCTTTGTAGTGTAGGGCATGGGTCACTTGCTGATTTGAACTAGAGTAAATGGTGGATTCTCTGTAACTTGAAGTCTTTAAATCATGATTTGAGACTTCAGTAATTCAGACAGAGGTTATGGGTCTAGTATAGACAGGGGCGTGCACAAGAGGGGGCAAGCAGGGGCACATGTGCCCCGAATAATCAGCAGGGGCACAGAACTACTCTAGGGTTAAGGTGGGGAGAGCCAGCTGCTCGAGGAGAGAGCCAGCTTCTCCAGTTCCAGGGACATTGGGGGCAGGGAGAGATAGAACGTGCCCCTCCAAAAGTGGTCAAATTTTTATTCCTGCGCATACCTCTGAGTACAGGATTGGGAGGGTGAGGTTCTGTGGCCAGCAATGTGCAGGAGGTCAGACTAGGTGATCACAATGGTCCCTTTTGGCCTTAAAGTCTATGAGTCTATGTGTGACAGTGAAAGGAGGCTGATGGGAAGTCCTGAGGGGGAAGGATAATTTTGCCCCTCTGCCAAGCAATACCAGATTTTCAGGGCCTTGCATAATGATGTTATCCAAACATAACATTTCTGCAGAGAAGGACCTAGGGGTGACAGTGGACGAGAAGCTGGATATGAGTCAGCAGTGTGCCCTTGTTGCCAAGAAGGCCAATGGCATTTGGGGGCGTATAAGAAGGGGCATTGCCAGCAGATCGAGGGACGTGATCCTTCCCCTCTATTCGACACTGGTGAGGCCTCATCTGGAGTACTGTGTCCAGTTTTGGGCCCCACACTACAAGAAGGATGTGGAGAAATTGGAGAGAGTCCAGCGAAGGGCAACAAAAATGATTAGGGGTCTGGAACACATGACTTATGAGGAGAGGCTGAGGGAACTGGGATTGTTTAGTCTATGGAAGAGAAGAATGAGGGGGGATTTGATAGCTGCTTTTAACTACCTGAAAGATGGATCCAAAGAGGATGGATCTAGACTGTTCTCAGTGGTGGAAGAGGACAGGACAAGGAGTAATGGTCTCAAGTTGCAGAGGGGGAGATTTAGGTTGGATATTAGGAAAAACTTTTTCAGTAGGAGGGTGGTGAAGCACTGGAATGTGTTGCCTAGGGAGGTGGTGGAATCTCCTTCCTTAGAAGTTTTTAAGGTCAGGCTTGACAAAGCCCTGGCTGGGCTGATTTAGTTGGGGATTGGTCCTGCTCTGGGCAGGGGGTTGGACTAGATGACCTCCTGAGGTCCCTCCCAACCCTGATATTCTATGATAACCCCCAAGTATGAATGTGCCTGAGTGTGTGTGTGTGTGTGTTGGAGGCTAGTAAATGAGAAAATTCTGTCCATTTCAGTTTGACAGACCCCGCCTCCCTCTCATGGTGTGGATCTGTTTTATTTTAGCAGAGCTGGTAGTGTGCCCTGGAGTTAAGGTTGCATAAACTTTCCATTATAAGACCCTGTTTTCAGTTGCTTATAACTTTGCCAGACTTTAAGTATTTGGGCTGAAATTTTCCATACCAGATGTCTGCCTCAGCCTGAGTTGTTCTGAAACATTTCTGCTGAAATGGTTTGCCTGTTTCCAAGAGTGAGATTAGGGGAAAATACATTGTTTGTCCAGACCAAAAATGCAGCCTTAATTTGGCCTCTTTTGCATATGCATTGTGGTACAGTCTTTAATCACATGATCACATACTACAGCTTCATTCACTGCCACAGAATGGACAGGGCTTTGGGAATGAATCAGGGTTGGCTGTAGTCTCTCGGACCCCTGCCTCGTTTGTTGCAGAAGTAGGAAGTTGAGTAGTGGATGAGGCAGGGGACTGCAGGACGAGAAAGGATGCTCTCATGGTTAAGGCAACTGAATGTCTCCCTGGAGAACTGGATTCTATCCCTGCCTCTGCCCCTGAGTTCCTAGGTGATTCTGGGAAAGTCACTTAAACCAAAATGTTCATGGTTGGCCACTAATTGTGTGTTGCTCCTTTTCTGGATGCCCAGCGTGAGACATCTATGGCCAGATGTGTAGAGTGCTCAGAATGGCAGCTGCAGACTGTTGGAGCTGTGCTGTGCTTTGAACATATAAAGTCCTGGTACTCTGGAAAATCAGGCCACAGGTGTCTCACATTGGGCCCCCCAAAGTAGTGGACACTTGACAATTTTAGCCTTAATTGTTCTGTGCCTCAATTCCCCATCTGTAGAATGAGCATGATAATAGCACCTATTCCTACAGGTGTGTTGTGAAGATAAATTAAAGAAAGATTGTGCAGCCCTCAGATACAAAGGTGAGAGCATCATAAAAACTCTCAGGAGAGAATGAGCAGTTTTGAATTCAGGGCAGGGTTTGAATGGTATGGAGTAAATAAGGTCTGGGGCAAATCACTGAATGGTGGGATAAAAAATATTGAATAATTTCTCATTTACTCAATGAGGCAGGGGTCCTGTGGAAAAAATCATATGTGATCATGCAATTAAAGATTGTATCATAATGCATGTGCACAAGGGGGCTGAATTCAGATTGCAAAGGCAACCTGAGTTCTGACACTTCCTAACTTTTCAGTGCTTGACTTCGCAACCTTAGTGTTCTTTTAGCATAGCTTTTTGGATGTAATTATTATCTATTTGCAGTTACTCCAGATATCTCTGTAAGTCTTCTGCGGAGGAGGAACAGCAGGGTCTAGGGGAGAGAAAGAATTGGCATAACAGGCCACAAGTATTCAAAAAAATAAAAAAGGCACCCAGCTGATGCAACAGGGACTTAGATTATGTTTGCCCTGCAAAAAAAAAATCTGCAGCAACAATTCTCAGCTGCGGTCTGCAGACTCAGGCTCACTGCTATGGTGCTAAAAACAGCAGTGTAGACGTTCCCACTGGGCTGGAGCTTGGTCTCCGAAACCTAGCAAGGGGGATGGGTCTTAGAGCCTGAGCTCCAGCCCAAGTGGCAACATCTATGCTATGCTGCTATTTTTAGCACCGTAGCTCAAGCCCGAGTCTGTATACCCAGGTGCTGAGACTCGCCATCACAGGGTTGACATACCCTAAGTGCCTTGGGATGATGTCTGGATATAAAAGCCACAATGATGATCTAGAGCTGAGACTAGATGATTTAGGCCCAGATTTTTAAAGGTATTTAGGCGTTTCTGTGCATCAATGTTGCGACATCTACCTGATATAGGTGCCTAAATCCCATCAACAGTCAATGTGATTTTGTCTCCTGAATGCCTTTTGAAAATGAAATTTAGGCTCCTAAATTGGTTAGGTGTTACAACACTGAGTGCAGCAATGCCTGAGTACCTTTAAAAACAACAAATCATGGGCCTTACCCCTATCTCCCTAAGCCCCTTAGTAACTGTAACTTCTGCTTCTTATTCTTCCTCTGCCCTGCAGGCTTGGAGAGCCCATCACATGCCCTACGGGCTGATGCAAATCCCTATGCCAACTCTGCCTCCACCATTTGTGTTACCTTGGCAGAGGGTCACCAATGTGACAGGAGTTTGGAGATTATCTTGTACCCCTGTGGTAAGAGGAACAAGTGAACCAACATTACACTGGGAGCATGTTTTTAACTTGGAGTCCACAGTTAGGGTAAAGGAAGCACTGCAGGGAAAATTCAGGAGGCACTGACTCTGGGAGCTCAAGGCCTCTCCTAGCAGGAGCGCTAGCTGTGGGAAGCTCCTGGTTACTACAGTTCGAGACTCTTCCAGCTGGTGGTGCTGTGGAGAAGGGAGCAGGCATGCTAAGCATGGGGAAGCTCTCCACTGTTTAATTCTCTGCCTCTCCTAGCCGGGGGTGCTGCCAGTGGAGTAAACCCCAATTCTCTTACATGGAGTCATATTTAGTATTTCAGAGGCTTTTTCCATTCACCAGTCCTAGAAGACTGTGTCAGGGGCCCATTCTGTTCTGCAGCCCACTTCAAAAGGGAGAGGGCCCAGCTCCCCTCCCAGCACCTCACTTCCCAATTGCTGGGTCCTCATGACTCTAAGTTCTGAGGAGCACCAGGAAGTGTCCCAGGGCCATAGGATGGGAGCTACTGACTTCTCTGATGTTTGTCCTTTTGTCCAGAGCCCCATTGCCCTCACCTGGTCATCGAGGAAGGTGCCATGACTTACCAGGAGTATGAGGCACACATCAGGAGTCGTCGGGATTACGTGCGAATCGCCAAGAAGGACAGTGATCGGGAGAGACAGGTGACCAGCCTTGGAGGGTCTTCAGCAGGGTGGTCCTGGAGGGGGAGGTGTCCCAGCCAGTTAGAGGACTGGGATGGGAGAAGGTCTGGGAGAAGTCTGAGACTCGGAGGAAACAGCTGTCCTGGGCGAGGATGTGTGAGGCTCAAGGGGAAGTGCCTGTGGAAGGGGGATGTGAGGCTTGAGGATCCCACCCCACTCCCATCTCTCTCTCGTGCTCACAGGTGGCCTTCGTTCAGAAGCGATTCCACAAAGACATCTTCCACAACCCGGTCCTGATGCTGAACTTCTGCCCTGAGGTGGGCAGTGTGCCTACTGACCTCCAGACGGTCACCCGGGAAATCCTCTTCCTCATCGACCAGAGCGGCAGCATGAGTGGCCCCAACATCATCAGGATCAAGGTCAGGGGGAAAAGGGCCCAGCTTGGGGACAGGCGGCATAAGATGCACCTAGGGGAAGAAAGCCAGGAACAAGCAGTGGCCAGGATGGCTCCAAGTCCTCAGGGTGAATCACTGATGTGTCTCGAATCTTCCCATTAGGGGGTGAGGTGAGAGGGAGGAAACATTAGGTTGCCCTGAGCCCTCAAGATTCCTTTCCTCCTTCTCAGTGGGGCCTGATGGCACAGAGACTGTGTTAATCCCCTTGGTTGATCAGCTACTTAACAGGCAGGCTGGCTACCTCTGTTCCCTGTGCTGCTGCATTTGAGGTCAACTGAGGGACTTGCTAACAATCCCTGGATTTGAATGTTGTGGGGAGGGGCCAGGTCATGCCATTTGCTTTGGAGGAGACAGACTGCAATTTGCTTTCTCACTGAGTCCACCAGAGCCTGAGTCTGCTGACCATCTGGGCAGGGTGTAAGTCTCATCTCTCTTCTCATGCTTTTGCTTGGGGTTGCGGGGAGGGACATGATATCCTGGAGGGGCAAGACTCCTTAGTTACTTCTGAAAATACTTTGGCCAATGTGGAGAGACTTTAGAGATTAGAATGGAAGGAAGACAGACAGACATCACAGACTGATCTGTATTAGAAACAGAGAGGGGAGGAGGTAGCTGAACAATGTGCAGGGTCAGTCCATGCTGCAGGGAAAAGACAAAGCAGATTGAGGCTGTTAATAAGAAGGGCTTTTAAAGAAACGGTTGGGGGAAGGGAAGGATAGAGACATTAGAAAATGAGGAGGGGATGACATAAGTGCTGACTCAGATGTTTGAGGTTCTGAGCTGCTCAAAAAAAAATTGTCTTAAATTAATAAAGCAAAGAGGTTTGGGACACGCAGGCCAAATCCATCTCCCTCCTCTGAGAGCCCCTGGGCCATGGAACCAATATGACTTTGTACAGTATGAACAGGTTTAGGGGCAGAGGACCTGCAGTAGGTGAGTGAAGTCCTCTGTACTGCAGAGGGGTGGGGAGGGAGATGTGGATGAGCTGGAGGTGGGACCAGTGGATCTGCCACTGTGTGGATCCTCTCATCTCCTTCCTCCTGTGAGGGTGAGGCTGTGTGAATGCCCTGCATAGGCTACTGCAGCAACTGAGCTGAAAGGTCTTTGCAGAATGGCTCCCCAGCTTCTCTGCAGCCGAAGAAAATACTCCTTCACACTTTCCCTACACATCTCCACAGCCCAGCTGTTCAGGCTGGATTTGCTGCCTAGGGAATAGTGAAGACCTATTGATAAAACCAGGTGAGGGAATACTTGGAAAATGTGACCATATAAAGATTAGCTAGTCTGGATGGCCCAGACCCCAGGGCATTAGGGGAATAAACTGACAAATCCATTTGATTGCTGAACTGTTTCTATAAAGTCTTGGAGAACTGGAAAGATATGAGAGGACTGGAGAAAAATAAATGTGGTACCAGTCGTTAAAAACTGACAGAGAATGATCCTGACAATTACTGTCCTGTATGTCCCTTCTAGAATAATGGGATGGATACTCTGAGAATGCTGTTTATAGAGTAAGAGGACCATGAGCAATAAGGGGCTGTACAGAATAAATCACGTCAAGCAAATTTGATTGCTCTTTCTAACAGAACAGTAGAATCAGTGAATGAAAGGAACATGGCAGTTTTTACTGAGAGAGACTTTAGGAAAGAAAACATTTGATTGTGCCCCATGAAATGGTGCTTGAAACATTCATTCTGATTGGCTTGGATAGGCGCACTGGTACCTGGGTTGAAAACTGAGAGACTGCCAATGGCAATGGGTAGAGCTGTGAGGAGGTTTCTAGTGGGGACTGTAGGGATTGTTGCCAGGACCTGTCTGAGTTAACTTGTTAATAGTGTTACTTGTAGGCAGTGGTGTTGTAGCTTTGTCGGTCCCAGGATATTTGAGAGACAAGGTGGGTGAGGTAATATCTTTTATTGGACTAATTTCTGTTGGTGAGAGAGAGACGCTTTTGAGCTTACACAGAGCTCTCACCAACAGAAGTGGGTCCAATAAAAGATATTACCTCCCCCACCTTGTCTCTCTAATAGTGGTACTTAGCATTTGCATAGCGTTTCACGTATTTAAGGTACAGTGTAAACCTGAGCTAATTAATCCTCTTCATCGTTTTCATGTAATGATCCGAAAGCATGTTAAGGAAGTTCACAGGTGAGACTAACTGAAGAGGTGATACAAGCACCAGTGAGGGCAGGAAGACGATACAAAGAAACCTAAAGAGATTAGAAAAATGGGCTGTAAATACACTGAGATTCGTCATGGGAAAACGCAGCTATCCCATCCGGGGAGAGGGGCTGAAACAGGAACAGGATGTGATCGCCTTGTCCGGGACATCCTGGACTCCTTGGCCTGTATCGAACGTGTGTGTAAATATATAGGGGCAGATCAGCTCCATCAGTCCATAGCTCCACAGTAATTCAATGGCTGAAGTAGCCTGTGAAGAAGCAGGGCACTTAAGCAGCTGAAGATATGCCCTGTAGGCTTTAACCAGAAATACACCCACATCCTAGGATCATTGTCATTGCCTGACCCTCTGATCCCAGCACCCCCCCACAGCCTTCCAGTGGCTCCCCTTCTTCACTGCATCAAATCCAAGCTTCTTGTCCTCCCTTTCAAGGCCCTTCACACCTCAGCTTCTTGCTGCTGCTCCCCCTTGTCACATTGCCTCCGGTCTCCTTCCCCCCAGTGAGTCCAGCCTCAGCAACACATCTGTGTGCTTCTTCCCCAACCCAACACCGCCTTCCACAGTGGCCCTTGTGCATGGAGCATCCTTATTCAGCTGACCCAGAAAGGCAAGGGGGGCATCTGAGACTGAGGAGGAGGGAAGTGACTTGGCTCAGTTACCCAGTGAGTGCCAGTACCAGGAAGTGACTCCGCAGAGAGGTGCTCCAGCCTTGTGCCACAGAGGGAGGGGTCCCAGAGGCCATGTTTGTTGAGAGATGTCAGAAATCGAATGGACCCACAGAGGCAATGCAGGAGTGTTCTCTCTAGCCCATGCACCAAGGCTTTGTCCAGTCCAGTTATGAACGTTCCCAGCAGTGGGGCTCTCAGCCCTTCCCCTGGAAGATGGTTCTGCAGCCTGGTGGATCTCCTTGGTAAGGAGAGGTGCATTTTCATGGACAGGGTGTGTCCTGCTTACAGCTGATCAGCCTCACTCTCCGCTCTCCCCATCATCACTGGCCTCACCTGCCATATGTGTTATATTTCGTTTCTTCCCAGGAGGCCTTGTTGGTGGCAGTGAAGAGCCTCCCTTCTGGCACCTTACTGAACATTGCTGGATTTGGCTCCCACATCAAACCCCTCTTCCCAGCAAGCAAGCCCTGCAGCAATGTGAGTGTGGTGCATGTGAGGATTCCTGTCTCTCATAACCCAGATGCCATCACAACCTGGCTCAAGGGTCCCCAGGCACCAGTCTCCCTCACTCATCCCAGTCTGAAGCCTTCACCACACTTCCCCACCTCATGTTGGCCCCCCATGACCAACCCCTCCAATAGTCAACGCCCCCTGATCCACGTCCCTGACTCTTCATGGGCCATGGCTGCTTGGTGCACTCTCATCATGAGCTTCTTTAACACCTAAGTCAGGGGCTGGCAACCTTTCAGAAGTGGTGTGCTGAGTCTTCATTTATTCACTCTAATTTAAGGTTTTGCATGCCAGTAATATATTTTACTGTTTTTTAGAAGGTCTCTTTCGATAAGTCTATAATATATAACTAAACGATTGTTGCATGTAAAGTAAATAAGGTTTTTAAAATGTTTAAGAAGTTTCATTTAAAATTAAATTAAAATGCAGACCCCCCCCCGGGACCGGTGGCCAGGACCCGGGCAGTGTGAGTGCCACTGAAAATCAGCTCGCGTGCCACCTTTGGCACACGTGCCATAGGTTGCCTACCCCTGACTTAAGTCTTTTTCTCTGGCTCCTGTGATTGAAAGTTAGCTGCTCCCATGGTGTGAGCGGCACTTGCCAGCAGATCGGCGCTCGGTATCAGACTCCTTGCTTCAACATGACTGTAGTGTGGTGGGATTATAGACAGGAGGGGAGAAGAGTGAGAATTTGGAGGTGATTCTGTGGGCTTCGGGTGCCCCTGTAATCCACACTGTTTGTGTCAGCAGGAGAACCTCAGACTGGCCTGTGAGTACATACAGAAGCTCCAGGCCGATATGCGTGGGACCAACCTTCTGGCTGCTCTGACCTGGATCCTGGGGCAGCCTCTTCACCGTGGTTACCCGCGCCAGCTCTTCATCTTCACAGATGCCAGTGTCAGCAATGCAGGCAAGATCATTGAGCTGATTCGGAGGCAGGCCAGCACCGTCAGGTATGGAGTGTGTGTGTGTTTGTGTATGGTTGTGGGGGGAGGGAAACAAACCCAGGGGAGGGACAGGACAAGAATCTTTCTGCTGTGGGAAGGATGGCTGAGGGGATGGGGAACTAGCCTGCAGCCCCTGGTGCCAGAGGGGATGAGCAGAGGGCCCTGCATTGGTACTGTTATACCCAGGGCTTAAATTCTCTTAGGGTATTTCCCTGAGCCCCTCCCAATCTTCCCCCCACCCTCGGGGCTCCCTATGAAACCTCCCAGGGCTCTGTGCTTCAGCTGTGGGGCAAGGGGGGCTCAGGGCTGAAGCCCTGCAGGGTGCGCCATGGCTTGGCGCTTCAGTCCCATGGGTTTGAAAATATTTACCGGAGCTCTGCTCTGGACAGCTCCAGCTGAATTTAAGCCCTAGTCAGAGCCGTCCCTAGTGTATGGCGAATCGGGGTGGCCACCCTGGGGCCCGCTCTTTGGGGGACCTGTGGCGGCCGGCCCGAACCGCTGTACCCTAGGGATGGCTCTGTGTGCGTGTTGTGCGGGGGGGCAGTAGGCCGGCCCAGGGTGGGTGGGGTTAGGGTGCAGGGGCCAGGCTGGCCTGCGGGGATAGTGGGAGGCCTGGTGACGGCAGCGGGGGTCAGGCTTGCACTCACGGGTGAGAAGCGGCAGGAGCAACCCCAGCCCGCCCCACTGGCTCCCAGCGTCACTTGGGGGAGGGGGCAGAAGGCGGAAAGAGGCAGGGCAGGGGCGGGAAGAGGCGGGGCAGGGTTTGGGGAAAGGGGTGGAGTGGGGGCAGGGCCTGGGGCAGAAAGGAGGGGGTTGTTGCTGACCCCGCACCTCCCTAGGGACGGCCCTGGCCCTGGTTATACCAAAGTTCACTCCTGAGAGAATAACTCACACACACACACACACACAGCGCTCCAAACTCAGAATTCCCATTTCACAGGAAATTTTGACATTCTGAAATTTGTTTTTGTTCTCATGAATTTCTCACGAAACAGAATTTCGGAAAAACTTTTGGACCTGGAAAATGTTTGTTCCAGAATTTCAAATTTTTGTTTGGGGATTTTGAAATGTTACCTTGATTTTTAATTGTAATCTTCATGTCGTTTTTATTATTTGTACGTTACTTCAAATGTCAGCCTGTCAGACTGTTTAATGAAAACACAAACAGGAGACTCAGATCTAGAAAACAAGATGCGATGTTTCAATCTGTACTAAGTAGCAGCTGCCCTCTAATGATTTTAAAAATAAAATAAAATAATAAAATATTGTAACTATATTGTATTATGTCATAGTATGGCAGGTCTATAGCAGAGGTGCATATTATGCATTATTGCTATGGGCATGTCACAAAGTGTTATAAAGAATAATACAAATATACAAATGAAATTTTTTTAAAAAAAGCCCCAAAATTTCAAAATTAAAATTCAAAATGTTCTTTGTTTTGAGTTTTTGTTTTAAATTGACATGGTTCTACAAAGGTATTACCTCACCTGCCTTATCCTCTCATCCCGGGGCCAGTACTACAAACACCGTATGTCTAATTGTTTTGATTTTGACAACAATGTCATTTTGCATCAAAAACTTTTCAATGGAACATTTCCGACCAGCTCTAACCTCAAACTCCAGGAGAGAGGTCTCTGAGCATTCTGTGCCAAAGACCCCAGTGCAGACCTAGTCCTAGAAAACCTACAAATATCCCAGCCCAAGTGGGGTGGCTCAGTGCCTCCTCCTTTCAGGCTAGAGCCATCCCCATCTAGGCCAGGTGGGTCTCAGAATAGGCCTCAAGGTTGCTTTTAAGCAGTTCTGCTTATTCCTGCAGGTGTTTCAGCTTTGGCCTGGGCTCTGGAGTCTGCCGGAGGCTCCTGAGAGGCCTGGCCAAAGTGAGCAAAGGTCGGGCTGAGTTTCTGAGCCCTGAGGAGAGGCTGCAGCCAAAGGTAAGCGTCCTCCCTCTGCACCAATATTTTGGACTCAGTTGTGGGGGTGAAAGCACTGAGGTCTCTATTAACCAAGGATGCCTAAAGCTCACCCACCATACCTAATGGGCATAGAACGACACTGGTTTCAGCTGCCCTCTTTCTGTTACAGAGGGGTGGCCTACATAGAGCACCCACAGGTGCAGCCTGCAGGGCCCAGCCTGCAGACAGACCAGGGGACTTGGCATGTCACACAGCTTGTGGCGTGTGGCTCATGGCAGGGACCAGGGGTCTCCAACACAGAACGCACCACTTTGATCTAGGCAGCATGGCTACACTGTACACCTGCTGGGAATGCCCATCTACATGGCTCTGGCTGCGATGGGTTCCGTTGTGCTGGGCACTGCTCAGACACATAGTGACGTGCCATGGCCAGTGGCTAAGACGCTAGGTTAATAAACTGCGAACACACTGAGAGATGGTCCCTGCCCCAAACAGCTTACAACCTGAACAGACAAAGGAAGTGGTGGTATAGGCTCCTAGCTTCCATTGAAATCAAGGCTCCGAGGATTTGAGGATCTGGGCCTGGGTGACTTGCCCAAGATCATGCAGAATGAGTGGCAGAGCCAAAAATTAAACCCAGCTGTCCCGAGTCCCACCTGTGTCTTAACCACATGGCCATCCTTCCACCATTCCCCCACCCTTTGTCACTCAGTCCCTAGGGGTGTAGGGCCTCGTTTCTGCTCTTGGGGCCCCAGTACCTAGGCTGGTGCTCAGAGTGGTAACCCTGGGCTCTGGAGTGAGCTGCATCCATCTCCCGTCGGTGGGAGGGAACTCAGTGCAATGGGAGCTCTGAGAGAGTAAATGTAGAGGGAGAAGAATTAAGGTCCTTCCCACCCTGAATGACTTTGAAAGATATTTTAGTGCCAAGAACAGGCTTTGCTCACTCCCCTAGGATCCATTGAGCCAGCCCTCTGCCAGTGTTCAGCAAGGCATTGGCCACCAGCATTTAACAGCGCCCCTGTAGCCCCAGATCTACCCTCATCCCCTACTCCAGCTTGGTTCCTGCTATCAGTGTTTCTGTGCCATCTTGTGACCCAAAGCCTCTTGCAGTGTCTGGGAGGCCCAGTCTGTGCTCTGAGCTCTGGGTGGCTCAGCATTCAGTGTCTGTCATCTGCTTCTCGGGACCAACAACTGGTTGGTAATTCAAAGGGCTGGAGCCCCCTGGAGTGCGTATGGCAGTGGAACATATAGGTGGGGAGGCTGTGAGCCTCTGAGGGCTGATGGGTCTGGTTTCTGCCCCCTCTTCAGCTGATAAAGTCTCTGAAGAAGGCAATTGAGCCCGCCGTGAGTGACATCACCATAGATTGGTATGTGCCTGACACCATGGAGGCTTTGCTGTCACCCAATGAAATTGCAGCCTTGTACCCAGGAGACCGGCTCATCAGCTATTGTACCCTCTACAACATCGCCAGCTTCCGGGACAAGAAGACAGTAAGAACCCTCTGTGTAGCGGGGGTGAGGGTTTTCCACTGGGCCATGCTCACCAGTGGGGATTGGACAGTAGCTGCAAAGCATCAGGCGCTGTGGTGAGGAAGGTTGCTGCTGGAGCCCCGGATGGCTGGGCCCTGTGGCAAGGAAACTCACATGCTGGTGTATTTCTTCCCTGCCCGTGATCTGATGCCAACAGGAGAGCCTCTTTCTGTGGCTGTGACAACTACCTTGTCCTCTTGTTTTGCCAGGGTAGAGAACGGGTGTGCAGAAGCCTTTCGCGGGGCTCTGTGGGGTCAGCCTTCCAGTCCCAGGATGAGGCATTTAGCCCGGACGTGGCTCACCCGTATCCAGCTGGCGAGAGCCAGGACATCAGTCAAGCCCTGCAGGAGATTTCCCGTGAGATTTCCCTGGAGTTTTCTGCTGGGGCCGTCGAGGAGTCTGAGAAGAGTGAGTGGAGCAGTGAGTGACAACTTAGTGTGGGAGTGGGGCTGGCTGTGCCTGGGGAGCTTGGCCATGAGATGGATGTTCATTCACAGAGGAGCTGCAGAGGCAGAATACTGACCCCTTACCCGTTTGGTCACTTACTGCCTGCTCTCGCTGTGTTGGTGCTGTGTACGTAGCCCTCCAGACTTTGCAGCACCCACCCCTCTTGTTTGGAGAGAGCTGGCCAAAAGATGAGTCCCTGCCAGGCAGGGTCAGAGGGCTATAAAGGCGGGGTCTGGGGTGAGGGGGAGCGTCTCTTTCTCCAGTAGAATAGGGTTGCTGCTTGTGTCTCTCCTTGGCAGGTGTGGATCCTGTTTCTGACATCTGGAAGAGGATTTACCAGGCCTCCTACATCCAGGAGCAGTATGTGCTCACTCACTGCTCCATCAGCACAGACCGGAGCCAGGGCCTGCTCTCCCATGGCTCCACCAGCAGCGAGTCCACTGGCTCCAGGGACATAGCACCTGAGAGTGGCTCGCTGGCCTGCACCTTTGAAGCGAACTCTCAGCAGGGACAGAAGAGCGTTTCTCTGTGCGACTCCTCCACCAAATCTGCTCCACTCCCGCAGGCCGGGCTGACTGCTGGCACCAAGGTGAGGTGTGGCCGAGCCCCTGGCTGACCACAACTGGGACTGCCGTGAGTAGAGAAGGCTGGGTTGTCCATCTCCTCTTGCCTCATGTACCTGCCCCCGCTGGTGAGTGCTGGGGGGGGGCAGTTCCCCCCTGCCCCCCAAGCCAGTCCGCCCCCCGACCTGGGGGCTGCATAGGGCCTGTCAGGGTTCTCTCCCCACTCTGAACTCTAGGGTACAGATGTGGGGACCCGCATGAAAGACCCCCTAAGCTTATTTTTACCAGCTTAGGTTAAAAACTTCCCCAAGGCACAAATCCTTCCTTGTCCTTGGATGGGTACTGCTGCCACCACCAAGTGAGTTAAACAAAGATTCAGGAAAAGGACCACTTGGAGTTCCTGTTTCCCTAAAGTATCCCCCGTAAGCCCTTCACCCCCTTTCCTGAGAATAATCTACCAACCAGATAGATAAACAAGGTGAGCACAGACCAGACTCTTGGGTTTTTAGGACCCTAAAAACCAATCAGGTTCTTAACAACAGAATTTTATTATAAATACAAAATAAAAGAAGCACCTCTGTAAAATCAGGATGGAAGGTAATTTTACAGGGTAATCAGATTCATAACAGAGGATTCCCCTCTAGGCAAAACTTTAAAGTTAAAGAAAACAGGGATAAACCTCCCTCTTAGCACAGGGAAAATTATCACAAGCTGAAACAAAAGATACTCTAATGCATTTCCTTACTATTACTTACTATTTCTGTAAATTTAGATGTGTCATTCAGTAGGAGCTAGATTACTTGCTTGGTCTCTCTCTTTGTCTCCCAAGAGAACACACACAAAGAGCCAAAGCAAAACCCTTCCCTACCACAGATTTGAAAGTGTCTTCTCCCCTTATTGGTCCTTTTGGTCAGGTGCCAACCAGGTTATCTGAGCTTCTTAACCCTTTACAGGTAAAGGAGGGATTGTATGCTACCCTTAGCTGTATGTTTATGACAAGGCCGCAGAATAGCTAGGGACGGCCCTGGAGCTATGTCTGTTATCTGCCCCCTGGGTTCTTGCAGTTCTAGGCCCTGACATCTGGAGAAAGGACATCTGATGGGCACAATTACCCAGTCACATGGAATTTAAAATGTAATTAATTAATTAAAAACCCCAATACAATTAAAATCACTTAAAATTAGTCTTAATTTAACATGAAACAAACAAAATTAAAATAAAGTGGGCTAATCTCAAACCATCTATTTAATCTCATTATCAAATTAAGGAATACCAAATACACCACCAGTTTCTCATCAGCTTGATCTAATCATTGAGGAAGCTAGTAGTCTTTGTTTAGCTTTTAGCCCCAGAATTACAGCTCATTATCTATCTCCCTGCCAGTTGACATGCTTCTTTAAATTCCTGTTAAGGGCAGATATAGGGAGGGTCAATTCACTCCCTTGTTGAAGTTAGTGTTTAGACTGCAGCTCTGGTACCAATTAAGGTCACTCATCTGCTAGGTAATGATCCATCTTTCCTCCCCCAACTTCCCCTCCTCAATTTAGGGTTACATAAAATGTTCCAGTCCCGGATACCACGGCTGGTTACATTTGACAGTCAAATGAAAAATGTAAGTGAAGATAATGTGATTTCTCAAGATTTAGGCACACAGGCCCCCAGCCCTCTGCCATCACGTTAGCTGTCTGCCGTTCCCAGAGTTATCATCCTAGCTTTTCCTGGGATGCCCTGAGTAATAGCTGGGACTGGAGACTTCAGTACTTGGACTACCTTCTCCTGGAATCAACCTAGGCCTCAAAACCTATACTCACAAGGTACTTTTGTGGCAGTCTCTAGGCAGAGGAATGATAGCAAATTACAGTCCAACAATTAATTTAAAGAAGGTCATGCAACTGGGGCCACTAACTCCATGTCCCCAGACTCTTGATAGCTCCTTCCTGGAGCTTCCCCAAGTGAATCTCTCCTGTCGTCAACACAAATGGCTCCCTTCCGAAATCGACTGTCTCCTGCCAGCTGTGGGACATAGCAGTGAATGTTGATGGGTGTCACTGCCTCAGTTTGGCTGATGGCTGCTGACCTCTGTGTCACGTTCCATGCTTTACTATGGCAGGCATCATCTCAAGATGATACTTCTTGAGAGCTGGGTCTATCCAGAGCAGTGCAAAAGTTCCCTGTTATCTCATACGGGGCTCTAGGGCTGGTCTTGCAAAACATTATCTTAAATACACAAGCCATGGGAAAGCCTACATGTGCATCACCCATAGTTTATAATTTGTTGCCTTTAACTGTCATCACTGTCAACCTCTCAATCCAAGCCTGAGCTCTGGCTTTCAGAGTCTAAGCAGATCCCCAGATCTCCTGCTTCATCAAATTAAATTCATCTAGACAATTTCTTCTGTGAAACATACAACTACATCCTCACACCTTCCATGGCATACTGGCTCATTCATGATTAAAGATAACTAATAAAAATAAACAAACCATTAGGGTCAAATTTAAGGCATCCCTTTTGTTTCATGTGTTGAATGTGTGTGTTGTACTTCGGTTTATTTTGGAGAAAGGGTCAAAATGCTGGGCTACAGTCTCCAGCATCTTAAAGTGGACTTGACGCAATTTTTCGTTGAATCCATGGGATGATGACCTCTTCCTGATAACAGGCAAGATAGCAACGTCTTCTCCTTGAGACAGACTCTTGGTGACTCTCCGTGATTGCTTTTCTGAGATGAAACGAGAAATATGTACATGACAGTTTTAAATTACAACATTATTAAAATCTATTTTAATTTGAGGAGGTGACTCTGAAAGCAACCAAATGTACTGGCCCTTACAATATTGATCTGCCAGTTACACTAGGGACTTGTCCACTAAATCCTCTAGATCATTCAGAAAGCAGAATAGGAAAGAAAATATAATCCATCTTTCAGAACCATCCCCCCTACAGCCCAGCCAACGTGAATATTAAACACTGCCTCCAGCTTGCAAAAACGCTCCCTGCTAACTGCACAGGGGTAGTTCCGCTTTGCTGACCAAGCAGAGTTTCGCAACAGTCCTTGGCTGTCACTTCTGTTTTTTCCCAAAAACTTTGTTTCTGCTTTTCTGGCTGCCAGCTCTCTGGAGCAAAGACAGAACTTTACAACCCCAAGATTTTAAAGGGAATCAACATCTCAATCCATACAACAGATTTAATATTTCTTTCTAAAAGGGCCCATCCGGGGAAGCCCCAGTGTGAGGACTACAGGAGGCAGGTCATATGGATCACCACTAGGCGGCTTATTATCATGTTCTCTGTGTATATAAATCTTCCCACTGTATTTTCCACGGAATGCATCCGATGAAGTGAGCTGTAGCTCACGAAAGCTTATGCTCAAATAAATTTGTTCGTCTCTAAGGTGCCACAAGTCCTCCTTTTCTTTTTGCGGATACAGACTAACACGGCTGCTACTCTGAAACCTGAGTTATCTCTGGCTTCTGTCCCAGGCTCCTACAGTTTTGGGCTCTGACATCTGGGAGAAAAGTGTCTGGTTTTCAGAGTTTTATATTATTTAGTAACTAAACTAACAAAAAAAAAAGCCTCACTGGAAATATACTCGTGGTTTAATGTTACCCAAATCACCCTACAATAAAAGGGGTTAGTATCAAATAATCAAATTAATCTCATCAGATTAATATCAGATAAACCAACAATTCCTCATCAGCTTTATCTAATAATTTGGGAATGCAGCAATCTTTGCTTAGCTACCACACCCAAAATAACAGGGAATGATCAGTCTTTCTCATTGATAGATGTATTTATATTCTAGTCAAATGGCTGATAGAGAGAGGAGCAGATCACAGCCAGGTTGAAATGAATATTTGGACTGCAGCTCTAAAGCTAGTTAAGGGCACCTGCCCTGAAAATCTTGTGTTACAATTGTGGGTTGAGGCTCAGTTTGCACACAGGGTCTAGCTCCAACCTGGACACTGCTGTGACACCACCGTTGCCAGCAGCCAGAGCACGTCCAGGGAACCCGAGGGAGGGAGGTACCACTTCAGCTTACGCCAGCTACTGGGCTGCCTCAAAGCCCTCTCTGAGCTCCATTGGTTTGTCTGGGACTGCAACTGCCCCAGTCTTGGGGGCAGCTTGCCCACCAGCCAGCACTCCACCTATCAGGCCTTGAGTCCGTGCAGAGATAGGTGGGCTCAGCGCTAGGCTTGTGTACAGAGATGAGCCAGCTGAGCCCCTGCAGTGACCCCAGGGGGACTCATCTGCAAGCCTGCCCAAAGCAGAGCCCCAGCTCCCCAGACTGACCCCTGAATCTCTCCTGCTCAGGCATGCGTGGTGCTGAGCTCCGAGGAGCTGGCGCGGCGGAAGAAGGTGCTGGCACGAACTGCCTTATCTGGACGCAGCTTTTCGTCCCCGCATGGTGAGCTGGATGCCCATCGGCTGCAGAGAGCCCTGGAGAAGGTGTCCCAGAAGCGGAACCAGTCCCTGGAAGGGAAGCTGGATGAGATTGGGCCAGAGCTGCAGCGGCTGCGAAGGAGCCTGGCAGATTCCAGTGAGTGTTGTTACAGCAGAAGGGAGGCGCTGGGGGCCGGAGCCCAAATTAGCTCAGGTCTCCGGACAGCCCCCTTAGGAAGGTGCAGGGGACTCAGGGCAGTCCCGTCCCCAGGGTGGAGCAAGGGACTGCTGTATAGAAGCCGTGGGGGGCTGTCTCCCACTCTGCCCCCTGACCTCACTCTTGCTGTCTCCTAGGTAACTTGCTCTCGCCATCCCATCTGGACTGGGACATGCTGGTGGAGCCCCCGTATCTTTTCAGCGCCTCGCCAGCGGCTGAGCGTGGTGAGTGTGAGGGGGGTGCCTGTCTGCCCCTGCGATGCCAGGTGGTGATCCATGCACTCAGTGCTGGGAAGCCCATCTCCTGGGAAGTGACAGTCACCCTGGAGCCTCTGCTCCAAGCCAGGGACGTCAAGGGCAAGGAGGAGCCGTGTAAGGCCTGGGACAAACTGCTGCACCACCTGACTGCCAGCTCTGTCATCCGGGACCACGAGAATGTGGCACAGAGGGAAGCTGAGCTGGAGCACAGTGAGTATGCACTTACCTGCGTGCCCCACCATGTCCCGTCGGCTCTCCCCCTCCCCTCCCAGCCTCACCCTGTGACTCTCTCTCAGGTTTCTCCCGGAGGTTCCGCCTCAAGGCCATGCAGTCTAGCAAGGCTTGCAACACGCCCTCCATCTACACCTGCCTGGTGCCTGTGGACTCCTCCACCCAGGAGGCCCTGCCCAGGGCCCTTGAGGTTCGCAATGCAGGTACGGCTCCCAGAAGGCATTGCTACACTGAGCTCCCTCCCAGTCCCCCAGCTCACCTCTAGGGACCCATGGGACTCTGTATGCATATGTGGATCTGCATGTGTCTGAGTCTAGCTGGCTCCATCCATGGGCCTGTACATGTAGCGGGGTCTGTATTTGTCTCCCTGTTGGGACATGCTCATGCGTACACCTGTGTGGTCAGGTGTGTCTGGGGTCCAGGCTCAGAGATGTTTCAGGAGGGCAGCTGGCTATGACGAGGACAGAGATAGATTAGACTCCAAAGAACCTCCCAGAGAGTGGGAAAGCCGAGTGTGAGAGGAAGCATTAAAGGAACTGAGGCCCAGATCCTCAGAAGTATTGAGGAGCCTAACTCCCATTGAGATCAATGGGAGTTAGGCACTTTATGCCTTAGAGGATGTGGGCTTGAGGTTCTTGGGCTCAAAGCAGCAGTGGCCAGGGGGGGCTTGGGGACCCTCTGCAGGCTCTGAGCCTGGCTCTGTGGTGCAGCTGACAGCTGATGGTGGCTGTGATTCCTTCCAAGGGGGCCCTTCCAGCCATCGCCGAGGGTCCCAGGCTGGGAGCCGGCGCCAGGGCAATTACTCAGTGGGCCTGGGACGACGGCGTGACTCAGAGGAGCTGGATGATGCTGTCATCTCTGCAGGTACCAGCCCAGCCCTGCATTGCTAACCTGCCCCGGCACGCTGTCCCATGCCCATGAAACCCCAACACAGCCTCCCTAGAACCAGCCCTCTCGGGGAGGAACTGCAGCAAACCACTGAGACTTGCGCAGGCTCTTAGGGCAATGGCAGGCTTGCTGACATTGCACAGCCCCCGAAGGGTTACGTCAGAGGGCTGTCAGCTCAAGGGGCCACTGATCTCAGCCACCCAGGATGGGAAATTAGGAGAGTTTGAGTAGCCTGGATCAAAGCATCAGGGGTTCTCTGGGCCATACTCAGCACCTTGAATTGGGAGCCAGGGAAGCTTACAGGGCCCTGGGGTGAGGTGCTCCCTGGAAGCCCACAGCTGGCACTCCCAAGTGCAACCCTGTGCAGGTCCTGGGATCCTGGGGGTGGGTGCAGCCTCTGCATCAAATGGAGATGGCGACAGAGGACAGCACCACAGGTCACTGCTCTTGCAATGGGGACCAAATCGGAGCCCTAGAGCCCATGGAAGTTGTGGCTCCATGTCCTCAGCCGGCTGCAGCTGGGAGTTGGAGGGTCCCAGCACCCAGCGTAGGCTCTGAATTCTTGATTCCGTTCCAGAGCAAGACGAGACACCCGCATCTCCTGTCAGCATCTCCTCTGCTGCCGGTGCCTGGGAAAAGCAAAGCTGCCCCGATGGTAAGTCCCACACACAGCCCAGAGCTGGAGGCGGGGGAATCTGAGAAAGTAGGCTCTTTGAGGATTAGACATTGCGCAGCTCAGCCCTATAGGAAAACCTGAGAGAGAGATGGGGCCAACTGTCCTCCCAACGCAGCTCCTGGACAGATGCCTGCCTGTGGCTGCTGCCAAGCCCCCGGGAAGTGGCAGGAAGCCTGGAGCTTTAGTGTGAATCATCTCACAGCCCATTTGGATGTGTAATGCACGGCGGGCTCAGGTACCCATCAGCTTTACTGTCCACCTCTCAATCCCATGTTGGGGTGCGATGTCTCATGAGGGGGCTGAGCCCCCTCCCCTAACCTGTGTGGTTACATTATCGGACAGCCTGCTGCCCACGTCTGTGCTCCTGGGACTGGCCAGAATGGGCTGCTCTCCAACATCGCTGCTCCAGCCACCGCAGAGATGCTGGCTCTCTTGTGGAAATAAAGGGTCTGATGAGAGGGTGGCTCCCATTTCCAGGAACGTAGGAGACCCTGTGTGGGAGCCGTAACCTCCCCACGCTCCTGACCTGTCTGCAGTACCCTGCGGGAGTGCTGGGTTTGGGAAGGCAGCCCCTGCTGGGGTCGTAAACTTCCCATCCTGTACCATATTGCACTTGGCAGAGGCTGGAGTAATGTTCAGGTGGGGCACAGTCTGGGGAGAGGACCTGCTGAGGCCTCGTGGATGGGGACCCTCCACCTGCCCTGTTACCTCCTAGCGTGGCTGAGCCCTTCCCCCACAGGTAGGGGTGCTTTGGGGGCCTCTGTGGAGCTGTGCTGTGGCAGCAGGCAATTGTGGTGGGGATAGAGAAAGCAGGGGAGCCCAGCCCTATGGAGTGACCTTCCCTCCCCATGCCAGGTCCTGTGGCCAGTCCCTCTGCCACCTCTGTGGGATCCCAGAAATCCATGGAGAACTTTGCTGGCTCCAGGTAGGCCTTCTAGACTGACTCTCTGGGGTTGGGGGGGCCTGGCTGGGGGCACCTTCCATGCAGAGGGGACTTTGCATTCAACAGGAAAGGCCCTAGCCTGTCAGGGGGACACCCCACCGCTTTTTCACTGAGGGGACCTCCCGCAAAACCTCCAGTGCTTGAGCCCTGACCCTGCAACACAGCAGGGGTTAATCTCTCCCCATGCTGCTGCCAGCCCACCCTGCACTGCAGCGTGCATTGGCCTGGGGCCCAGCAGCCTCCTGGAGAGTGGCCAGCATCCCCCTGCAGCTTGGTCACCTTCTTCGGCAGGAAGGAGCTGGAGAGGAATCTCTCTTGGCCACGGCTGCTGTGTCACGGAGGGGAGTTGGGGTGTGTTCATTCAGTGCTGGAGGCCCACAGCCCTCCCAATGGACCGCCTCTCTCTTGCGATGACCACCACTCTCCCAACGCTGGCAGGATCCAGGCCATGCTGCTCACTGGTCTCTTCTCCTGGCAGGTTCAGTCTCAGCAGGATCAGGGGGCACGGCCTAGTACTGCGGCCACAGTGCCTGACCCCAGAAAGTGAGCTCTCCAAGGACAGTGCCATCCATGACTACCTCCCACTGGTAAGGACCCTGCACTGTCATCCCACCCTGCTGAGCCCAGCTACTCTCCTGGGGTACTCCACTCCCAGCCCAGCAGTGCCAGGGATGGATCCCACCCTAGGACCTGCAATCAAACCTGGGTCTCCTACATGATGGAGCAGACTTGTAATGACAAGGCCAGGATCCGCCCCAACCTCACGGGAGCCAGGGCTCCTGCAGAGCTGCCCCCACCACTGCATGGTATTGCCAGAGGTTAGGCTCCAAAGCGCAGAGTCAATACTGTGTGTGCGCCCCACGACAGGCCTCAGCACTGTACAGGGGAAACTACTGCTGCCCCAGCCTTCCCTACCTGCTCCACCCCAGCTCAGACCCCGTGTGATGGGGACAGATCTATGTTAGCCGTTACCACTCGCGAACGAGAACTCAGAGCATTGTCAGTTCTCTGAAAACATCTGCTCAGTGTGCAGCGGCAGTCCAAAAAGCGAACAATGGTAGGAACCATTAGGCAAAGGATAGATAATAAAACTGAAAATATTACAATGCCACTATATAAATCCATGGTACGCCCATACCTCAAATCCTGCCTGCAGCTCTGGGCGCCCCATCTCAGCAAAGTGATATTAGCATTGGAAAAGGTACAGAGAAGGGCAACAAAAATTACTAAGGGTTTGGAACAGCTTCCATATGAGGAGAGATTAAAAAGAGTGGGACTTCTCAGCTTGGAAAAGAGAGGCCTAAAAGGGGACATGATTGAGGTCTATAAAATCATGTCTAGTGTGGAGACAGTGAATAATGAAGTGTTATTTACTTCTTCACATAACACAAGAACCCGGGGACACCCAATGAAATTAACAGGCAGCAGGTTTAAAACGACGAAAAGGAAGTATTTCTTCCCACAACACAGTCAGGTCAGCCTGTGGAACTTGTTGCCAGGGGATGTTGTGAGGGCCAAAACTATAATGCCTGCTAAACCCAGGGTTGAGTTCAATCCTTGAGGGGGCCATTTAGGGATCTGGGGCAAAAATTGGGGATTGGTCCTGCTTTGAGCAGGGGGTTGGACCAGATGACCTCCTGAGGTCCCTTCCAATCCTGGTATTCTATGAAATAATGGGGTTCAAAAAGGAATTGGATAAGTTCCATCAATGGCCATTAGCCAGGATTGGCAGGGATGCAACCCCCTGCTCTCGGTGTCCCTAGCCTCTGTTTGCCTGAAGCTGGGAGTGAACAACTCAATGATGGCCTGTTCTGTTCATTCCCTCTGAAGCACCTGTCACAGGCCTCTGGGCTAGATGGACTGTTGGCCTGACCCAGCCTGGCCCTTCTTATGTTTGTACATAATGAGCCCAGGCCCCAGCGCTGGGCTTCCCCACCCCTGCTGTGCAGTGCCAGCATCAGCAAAAGGGCTGCCTGGTGCACAAGCTCTGCCTCTCAGAGACAGCCCTGCTGCAGCCAGGGCCTCATCTGGCCAGGAGGCCCCCCATGGCCTCTGGAGTGAGTGCAGGACCCCTCCTCCACACCCTAGGCTCTACGCAGTGGGAGTGACAGACGCTGGCCCTGTGCAGTGAATGTGAGATGCTCCCCCCGCCCTCTCCTCCCCACCAGGTGCGGCTGCAGCAGGCCCTGGGCACCTTCCAGCTAACAGAAAGCTTCTCCGAAGTGGTGCAGATCCCACTGGACCGTCTGCGCCGTGCCTCGCCATATGCCTCGCACCATGCCAGCCTCAGCCCTGGCTCCTGCACTGCCCCCTGGGCACTCATTGCCAAGGGCAGCCCTGATGGCGGCCCAAAGCAAGTGGCGAGCCAGCCCTCTCCAGAGGGAGTGGAGCCTGCCAGAGGCAGCCAGGAGGGGGCACCAGAACCAGGCTTGCCCCATTCACACAGCACCTGCTCTGAGGTCCTAAGCGCTGCCATCTGGCCGCAGGCAGACAGTGGGCGCGGCTCCGAGACCGACGCCTGCGACCACTCGCCCGCCACCTCCGAAGCCGTCAGCCTGCAGGAGGTGGGGCTCGAGGCCGAGGAGGGGGACCTGGAGAGTGCCAGCTGGGCCACGGCTGTGGCACTGGCCTGGCTCGAGCACCGCTGCGCCGGCTTATTTGTGGAATGGGAGCTGCTGGCCGCCAAGGCAGACGCCTGGCTCCGGGCGCAGCAGTTGCCGGAGGGAGTGGATGTGGGCTCTCTGAAAGGGGCGGCGCACCACCTCTTCCTGCTGCTGCGCCACTGGGATGAGAACATCAGGCTGAACATGCTATGTTACAACCCCAGCAACGTGTGAGGGGCGGGGCCGGGGCACCAATAAAGAGGTTTGGTTCAGACCTGCTGTGTCCACAGCTCCTTCCCCTCCTGCACTGCCACCGGGGGGCGCTTCCCTCTGAGATGGGCGGGCCCCACCCGCTCCGGCAGCCAGCTCCCTCCCACCATCAGTCCCGCTCCTGAGCCCAGGTGCCTGTCACTCGGCCTCCGGCTGGGGGCCTGGGGTAGCCCAACGAGCAGCAGAAGGGGTTGGAAGCAAGTGAGGGGCAGGCAGTGTTGGGTGAAGAGGAGGCATATGAACCCCCCCCTCGCTCTGCTCACATAGGCCCAGGGCCCTCGTACGCTGCACTGAGCCTCACTGCACCCCCAGTGGGTGGGGCAGTCCCATTACCCCCATTCTGAAGGTGGGGAAACAAACAGAGGAGGTGAAAGGCTCTTTTGCTCTGTAAAAGCAACTCGAGAGTGCTAGGGGACCAGGTTCCAGAATGATTCCGTGGTGTAGGGTCAATGGGACTGAGCCCTGTTTGAACCATGGCCTGAGCAGGGCTGGAGCACCGGGTGGGGGGTGATGCTTATCCCCACGTGTGGTCCCATCTCCTCTTAAGACTGACCGAGTTTTAAGCACCTCGAAGGCCAGCCACATTGTTCCCTGAAACGGGTGTCTTTGCAGGTACCCCTCAGGGACTTGCCCCTGGGAGCACATAGAAGCCAAGAGTCCTACCTCCCAGAGCTGCCCTCTGCCACCCAGCCCCCTGCTCTACCCATACTCCCACTCAGGGCTGAGAATGGAACCCAGGAGTCCTGGATCCCAAGCCACTGCTCTAGCCATTATACCCCACTCCCCCCAAACAGCAGGGCAGCTGCTCCGTCCTGTGAAATGGTGCCTCTGCCCCAACAGCAGCAGGGGCCAGACTGATCACTGCAGGCCAGGGCCAGACTGCAGGCCGGGGTCAGGAGAGCCCACGGGACATTGCCACGTTTATTGAGGAAATCCCACGTAAGAGGTGTCCCCAGGGGGGGCCTGCTCCACTCAGCCACCGGGTAGGACAGGCAGTGCCACCAGCTGAGCGGCACCTGCAGAACAGCCTGGAAATTCAGCAGCCAGGGCTACCAGCCCAGGGCATCGTCCCGCCCAGGCAGAATATCCAGTTCCAGCTCCCAGGGGGAGGGGCTGCAGGTCCCATCATCCAGCTGCCCACGGTCTCACTGTGTCTTTTTCAGGGAGGGGGTCGTTTTCTGTGGCTCCAGGGGGGCAGTGGTGCCGTACCAGAGCTGCAGCAGGATCATCCCGTGACACACGTGCAGGAAAGCTGAGCTGCAAAGTGTGGAGGGGTACGTGTTCCAGGAGAGCTCGATGAGGCCCAGGATTAGCACCCTGCAATGGGAGAGAACTGGGTCAGCGCTGGGGAGTCAGGTCCCTCCCCCACAGGAGGGAGAACAGCCTTCAGCTCCTCACCCTGCTATCCCAGCCCTGGGGGGCTCCCCGTCACGCAGATCGGCCAATACCCCTCACTCCCAACCCACAGCCCCCCGCTATCCCAGCCCTGGGCTCCCCGTCACACAGATCGGCCAATACCCCTCACTCCTGACCCACAGCGCTCAGTTATCCCAGCCCTGGGCTCCCCCTGTCATACAGATCTGCTGCTACCCCTCACTATCCCAGCCCTGGGCTCCCCGTCACACAGATCTGCTGATATCCCTCACTCCCAACCCACAGCCCCCCGCAACCCCAGCCCTGGGCTCCCCATCACACAGATCGGCCAATACCCCTCACTCCCAACCCGCAGCCCCCACTATCCCAGCCCTGGGCTCCCCATCACACAGATCGGCCAATACCCCTCACTCCCGACCCACAGCCCCCACTATCCCAGCCCTGGGCTCCCCCTGTCATACGGATCTGCCGCTACCCCTCACTCCTGACCCACAGCCCCCTGCTATCCCAGCCCTGGGCTCCCCATCACACAGATCGGCCAATACCCCTCACTCCCGACCCACAGCCCCCACTATCCCAGCCCTGGGCTCCCCCTGTCATACGGATCTGCCGCTACCCCTCACTCCTGACCCACAGCCCCCTGCTATCCCAGCCCTGGGTTCCCCATCACACAGATCTGCCGATACTCCTCACTCCTGACCCACAGCCCCCACTATCCCAGCCCTGGGCTCCCCCTGTCATACGGATCTGCCGCTACCCCTCACTCCTGACCCACAGCCCCCTGCTATCCCAGCCCTGGGCTCCCCATCACACAGATCGGCCAATACCCCTCACTCCCGACCCACAGCCCCCACTATCCCAGCCCTGGGCTCCCCCTGTCATACGGATCTGCCGCTACCCCTCACTCCTGACCCACAGCCCCCTGCTATCCCAGCCCTGGGCTCCCCATCACACAGATCTGCCGCTACCCCTCACTCCTGACCCACAGCCCCTGCGATCCTGGCCCTGGCCCTTTCCTCAGCAGAGATGACGAATCAAGCAGAGTTGCGATGTGCATAATTACCCGGGAGGAACCCACACAGCCCCTCATTTGCTCAAGTTTATGGCACCACTGAAGGCCAGGGCCTGCCCTGTGCAGTACCAGCAGCGGGAGGGATTCCCAGGAGCTGGGGACAGCACACTGAGGCACAAAGGTAGGTCGACCCCACTCCCCTCCCAGGCACGTACCTCAGCAGGTGGCTGAGCTTCCCGGCAGGGGTGCACCACAGCAGGTAGGGCAGGGTGTGGAAATACCACACGTAGAACTGATAGTGCAGGGACCGGCTGCAGCAAACGCCGATGAAGTTGGAGGTGAAGAGAACGAAGACGACCTGTGCGCTGCCGTTAAGGAGGAACGGAGCTGCTGGCTCCAGGGCTACTGTCTTCCCATCCCAACCTCCCAGCCCAGGGTGGGGCTCCCAGCATGTGACAGAATCCCAGAGCCACAAGGCTGCACAGGGAGTGGCTGCGTCCCCCCTCCTAACCCAGTGTGGGGGAAGCTCCCAAACAGCCACGCCGCTCCGGGCTGTGGGACTGGGAGGCCCCAGGACGCCTGGGTCTCCCCAGCGCCGCATGGCTGGGAGCCTGGAGATGCTTGCACCGAGGCCTCCTCAAGCCCATGGCCTTCAAGCACTCCCTGGCCGGCCAGGGCTGCCCTGCCCTAGCCTCCATCGCCAGCTCCAGTGTAAGGATATGGTTGGCTGTCAGGGGCTGGGGCGGACTCTTCCTCTCTGCTGGATCCTTCAGCAGTGACAAGAGACTCCCCTCAGACCTGCAGGGAAGAAGGACGAGCACAGGACCCTTCAAGCCCAATCCCGGCAGAGAGGCTGCAGACCCCCCGGGCCATGAACTGGCCCCTCTGAGACTATACAGCCAGCAATGGCTTCATAGAGCCGGGGGCCCAGGTCTGAATAGGGAAGGCCCCAAAAATGGACTAAAGTTCTCCCTTCCCCCGCTTCCCCCCAAACTCCATAGCCCCAGTGCAATGGAAGCTATTTAACGCTATGCTCCCGGTAGCCCGGCCAGGCAGGGATCTGTGGGGGTGGGCTGCCTCAGCCTCCTCTCCAAACCACCTGGCAGTGTAGGGGCTGCAGGGAAACCTCAGGGATCAGCTGCTCTGTACCCAGCGCCCCGTTCCATGCTGGGGTCTCACCTGTGCCACCGATGCAGTGCAAAGAGTCCCAGGGCGCCCAGGTGGGCTGCGAGAAGTGCCAGGTGGAAGGCCCGATGCTGGAAAACCTCCTCTGGCAGGAACCGCCAGTTCACCGTCCACTTGAAAAGGAACTGGCGGCCCAGGTCGAAAGAGCGGGTCACGTACCCAACAGGGTTCTCCAGCAGGAAGGGCAGCCCCAGGACCACCTGCAAGTGAGATCCCCAAACCATGAGAGCAGCTCCCCAGCCAGGACTGTCCTAGGTACCTCGCCAGACACCCCTAAGTGCTGGGGGTCGGGACTGATGGGCATCAGCAGAGCTGAATGGGGAAAGCCCAGGGCTGGGATAGCAAGGGTCTGTGGGTCGGGGTTGAGGGGCATTGGCAGAGGTGTGGGGGGAGCAGGGACATTGGCAGAGCTGCAGGAAGAAGCAAACACTGTGTTCTCCTGCTTGCTGCTCCGGTCATGTCCTGTGTGAATTTGGGCCCCCAGGCTCCTTGGCTGGGGGGACACTGAACAGCTGGGGATACTAAGTGCGAGTTTGTGAGGGGGCTCTGGGTGGGGATGGTCTTTGCCCCAGGCTCCCTCTCTACCCACCCATCCACTGTCCTGATTTGCCCCGTGCGTCTCTGGGTGCTGGGCCTCTTGGGATCAGCCTGGCAGAGTCAGGTGCATCCATGCAGGAGGCATCAGAGACCCACAGACCAGGCTGGCCACGCAGCTCGCCTCAGCTATGCAGGGCCCCAGCGTTCGCCTGGGCTGGGCCAGGCCCACGGGGTGGGTTACCTGCAGCAGCGCACAGATGGAGAGCTTGGGGATGGTGCCCAGGGGGCCGAAGCGCCAGAGAAGCAGGAAGAGGAGCCCTGGAGCGAAGAGCAGGACGTTCATCTTCACCGACACGGCCAGGCTGAGGGGAGAGAGAGAGTCACTCCGGCTCACCAGGGCCCTGCCTGCGGGGTGCCACCCCTCCCTGGCCCTGACCCTGCGCAGAACGGCCCCGATCCTGACTGCAGGCCCCCACAGACCTAGCGGACCCTGTTCCAGCGCTGTAATGGTGCTGAGGCTGGTGGGGGAGGGCCCTGGATGAAATGACAAGACAGACGGTGAGAGGAGACCGGCAGCTGCCCATCCTGAGGGGAGCGGAGCCAGGGGAACGAACTGTCCCTGTCAGAGGATGCGGGCTGAGGGGTTAGATGCGGCGTCCCCGAAAACGCAGGCCGAGCGGCTCAGTTGGGTGCTGTCAGGGGCATGGGGATCCGGCCAATCGCAGCTCGACTGGCTCAGACAGGTGCTGTCGGGGGCATGTGGGGTTGTGTCCGATTCTGCCCTCGCCCATGGCTTATGCATCTGGGCTGTTTCCAAATCCTGCTGCTTCTCCATGCTCAGCATCTCCAACATCCGTTCTTTCCTCTCCATCCCCACAGCCAAATGTCCTGAATGGGCCACTGCTGCCTCCTCCTCTCTGGCCTCCCAAATGCCCCCCCCCACCCTCCCTCCAGCCTGCACAAAGTCCTGCCCCGAGAGGCCTTGTCCTGGCCCAGGGGTTTGATCAGGTCACTCCCAGTAGGGGATCCCTCCACTGGCTCCTCCTCCAACATCACAGCCACCCAAGCTCTGCTCCTGCTCCTCCCTCATCTGCTTGGCGTTGCCCCTCCTCATCCCCTCTGCTCTGCTAAGGCTCCCAATGCTAATTCCTGTGCACAGCGGACTTGAGGGACCCTGCCCTACCCATGTCTCAGTCCCCCTGAGGGCACATCCACGCTGCCACCTGACTTGGGCCAGACATGGGTATCTAGCTGCAGGGTAGATGGACGCTTAGAGCCCAACCTCTGTCATGCTGCTGGAGTCAATCCTGCTGATCTGCGCAGAAGTCACCTGGGCTCGTTCCCCTTCCCAGAGCTCTATCTGTGACCGAGAGCTCCTGGGAGCAGCGACCACCCCTAGCGTGGACTCGCTGCGCTCCTCAGCCCCAGAGGCCTCGTGTTCTGGAGCAGGGAGGGGTCAGTCCTGACCCAGAACAACCCAAGAGAATCCGACACTCCCCAGCCAAAGGAAGGGGTCCAGAGGCTCAGGCCTTGTGGTTTAGGGGGGACGCACCTGAAGAAGCAGCAGCCCCAGGACCAGCGCTCTTCCAGGAAGAGGTTGACTGCAAGGAAGAGGATGGCCATGGCGACGGGGTCGTTAAAGAGTCGCAGGATGTAGATGGAGTGGATGCGGTAGGAGGCGCAGCACATGAAGAAGAAAACATAGGGGGGGACCTACGAGCAGAGACAGGGGCTGCCATCACTGCAGTCCCAGGCCCCCGATACTCGTCAGTCCTGAGCCACCACCCCCTGGTATCCCAGCACTGCCAATGCCCCTCAGTCCCAACCCACAGCCCCCTGCTATTCCAGTCCTAGGATCCCCCACATCTCTGCCAGTGCCCCTCAGTCCCAGCCTGCAACCCCTGTTATCCCAGCCCTGGGCTCCCCCATCTCTGCCAATGCCCCTCACTCCCGACCCGCAGCCCCGCACAGGGCGGATGTGCTCGGAAGCTGGAGTTGTGATTGCTCCCTTGAGCCCCAGGGGGCTTTGGCCCTGGCCGGGTGGCTACAAGTAGCGTCTCACCTTTCTGGTCCGGCTGTAGATGCGGAAGACAAGCAGCAGCGTCACGAGATAGAGCGCGGCGAAGAGATACTGCGCCAGACGGATGTTGGTGCCGCGGCTGGTGATGTAGTAGAGACCCAGGAAGATGTAAACAAACCCGGCGGGGTAACTACAGAGAGAGACGGGAGTGAGGGGCCGGGGCAGTCTGGGCCACTGCAGGAGGGAAGGGGACCTGGCCAATGGACAGCCCCCTCCCAAAAGAGACAGGCCCTATCCACCTCTTAGACACACACTTCCCTTCCTTAGCCAGCAGGAAGCCCCGGCCCCCAGGATTGGTCCCCCAAGTCCCCAGCTCCCTCCCAGCCCTTCCTGTACTCACACCAGGGGCCCGGTATCTCCCTTCAGCTGGGTGTAATCGAAGGTCCCGTTAACGACTCCCTCCACCTCATCCATGTAGGCTTTCCAGTCGATCTCTGTGTCTGTGGGGAGAGCACGCGGCTCACACTCAGCAGCGTCTCCACACAGACAGCTGCTAGGAGGGGGCTAAAAAAACATGGTCATTTCCCAACCCTACGGGGTGGGAGATGGGCACCAAGCCAGGTCCTTGCCCCATGGGACTTCCCAACTCGGTAACACCAGAGGAGCAGCCAGGCACAGAGCTGGAGACTGGCACTACGGGGTAAAGTAAGGAGAGATCACAGGGAGGGCCAGGCGGGGAGCTGGACAGGGGGCTGTTCCAGTGAATTAACTGTGAAGGGGCAAATGGGAGGAGACAAAGCTGAGAAAGAAGGTGGGGAGCGAGTGAGAGGAGCTGGGGGGCGGGGCGGGACATGGAGGGTCAGAAGCTTGAATTTGAATTAACAGTGAAAAACTAGCCCACAGCAGCCTCGAGGTTCCCCCACCCCAGCTCTGCCAATGCCCCTCACTCCCAACCCGCAGCCCCCTGCTCCCCCAGCCCTGGACTCCCCACACCCAAATCTGCCGGAGCCCCTCACTCCCAACCCGCAGCCCCCTGCTCCCCCAGCCCTGGACTCCCCACACCCAGCTCTGCCGGAGACCCTCACTCCCGACCCGCAGCCCCCTGCTAGCCCAGCCCTGGGCTCCCCACACCCAAATCTGCCGGAGCCCCTCACTCCCGACCCGCAGCCCCCTGCCATCCCAGCCCTGCGCTCCCCACACCCAGCTCTGCCGGAGACCCTCCCTCCCAACCCGCAGCCCCCTGCTAGCCCAGCCCTGGGCTCCCCACACCCAGCTCTGCCGGAGCCCCTCACTCCCGACCCGCAGCCTCCTGGTGCCAGCCCTGGGCTCCCCACACCCAGCTCTGCCGGAGTCCCTCACTCCCAACCCGCAGCCCCCTGCTAGCCCAGCCCTGGGCTCCCCACACCCAAATCTGCCGGAGCCCCTCACTCCCGACCCGCAGCCCCCTGCCATCCCAGCCCTGCGCTCCCCACACCCAGCTCTGCCGGAGCCCCTCACTCCCGACCCGCAGCCCCCTGGTGCCAGCCCTGGGCTCCCCACACCCAGCTCTGCCGGAGCCCCTCACTCCCGACCCGCAGCCCCCTGGTACCAGCCCTGGGCTCCCCACTCCCAGCTCTGCCGGAGCCCCTCACTCCCAACCCGCAGCCCCCTGGTGCCAGCCCTGGGCTCCCCACTCCCAGCTCTGCCAATGCCCCTCACTCCCGACCCGCAGCCCCCTGCTAGCCCAGCCCTGGGCTCCCCACTCCCAGCTCTGCCAATGCCCCTCACTCCCGACCCGCAGCCCCCTGCTAGCCCAGCCCTGGGTCCCAGGTTCGGGGCCTGTCCCGGGCCGGCCCAGCCCGCCTCGCCGCCCCGTAGGAAATGCGCCAGGCCACTCACATGCCACCCTGCGAATGACCCAGTGCGTAACCCCCACCTCCGCCAGGCAGAGCCAGGCGGCCACCAGCCCCGTGTACTGGGGCGCCAGGAGCACCCGGTGCTTCTCCTGCCAGGCTCGCCGCAGGCTCTGGCGCAGCGAGCCCGGCCCCGCCGCCCCTTTCCGCCGCGGCCCCGAGCCGGGAGCGGGAGCCATCGCCCGCACTGCGCGGGCCAGGCGGCCGACTCCTGGCCCCGGTGTCACCGGCTAAGGGCTCCCCCACTTCGGGAGGAAACACGCAGCCCTCCCAGGGCGGCCGGTCGCCCAGGCCCGAGGAAAACGGGGGACGGGATCTGCCTGCCGGGCTGCGATGGGGCCATGTCAGGAGCTTGCCCTGGACCCAGCCACGTGTTGCCTGGGGCTGGCCGGAGAGAGGCAAAGCTGGCGGGGCGGGGGACACAGATCGGGGGACACCGGGCTGTGGGAGGGCAGCGTGGCCTGCTGGTGAGAGCGCTGGGGCTAGCGCAGCTGTTTGCCGCGTCTTTAAATGTCCCGACCAAGCAAGGCTCCCTGAGTCCCCAGTGGCTGGTGTTGGGAACACAGGAATCATCTTCCCTTGCAGCCCTGGTGGGCAGGGTCTGGGGAAGCAGCTGACGCACCTCGGCCCAGAGGCGGCTGCATTTCACTGCTGTGTGTGTGTGGGGCGGGGTCGCTGGATCAACAAGTGTCCTGCCCCACCCCTGCCCCCGAGGGGCTGCATTCTGGGCTACGGTCCTGGTACCTGTGGGCCTAAACGTACCATGATTAAGCGGTGCCCCTGACCCCGGCGTCCAGGGGGTGGGCTATGTCGTGCATGGGGGTGACAGAAGGGCCGGGGGGTGGTAACACAGGGGTGAGGACGCAGGGCGTGGTGGGGGCAGCACGGAGTGGTGGGGGTCCCCAGGAGGAAGGGGGTCCCCAGGAGGCAACATCCCCTCCTCTTTCCGTCCCCTGGGAGCTGGCCACAGGGTCCCCTCCCACGGGCTCGGCCTGCCGGCGGGGACGGATAGGAGGGGGTTGGTTTCCGGACGGAGTGTTTTCAGCGTTGCACCAAACCCGGCCCGGAAGTGCCACGTTTTTGGGGGGATACACGTGGGAGGCGGCAGGTTCGGTTTCGGCGACCAGCTGCAGATCGGCCACGCCCCCTGATCGATGGCCCCGCCCTCAGATAGCCGCCGCCGCCGCCGCCGCGCCCCTGGCTCCGGGAGCCTGGATCTTCCCTGGCTGCCGGACTCTAACCTCCGGTACCGGGACCGGCGCTTCTGGGATTCGCGGTACCGCCAGGCGGGGGCTACTGCGGCTGAGTGGTTTGGGGGCTTATCCTGCTTCCGCCAGCAGCTGGAGGCGGAGCTGCGCCCGGGGGACCGGATCCTGGTGCTGGGTGAGTGAACCCCCCCCCCCCGGGGCTACCCCTCAGCCTCATCGGGGCTTACACCTCCCTCCCGCGGACCGGCGCCTGGGGCTGGGTTAGGGGCACCCCGGCCTCTGTCCCCGTTTTCCTCTGCGGGGCTGGATCTTGGGGGTGGGTTTGTGCTGGGGGTCCCCGCGCGGGATGACACGTATTTCCACTGCCCGGCACTAAGATACCTTCCCCCCCACCCCACCCCCGCGCTTTCGGTGTATTGTAGGTCCTCCATAAACAAAACACTGATGGTGCCTTTCTTCTCTGCGAAGGGTGCCCCCCGGAGTTGCGGTAACGTCAGGGCTTGCGCCCTGAGAGAGCTGCAGCCTCCCGGGAGCCTGGGGGGACTGGTCTGCCCTAGGAGACGCTCCCTCAGTGGGGGACCTGGGACTAGCTCCGTAAGGCGGATGGGACTGAGCCATGTCCCTGGGTAGTGCTGCACCCCTTGGACTGTGCAGGGCCCAGTGACTCGGAGATGTGGATAACACATGGCTCAGACATGCCTGTGCCATGAGACTGAAGCATGTTTTAACCATGCTGGGCTCTGGCCTGTCCCGGGGCCCCCTGGCTGAGGAGCTGGACTGGTGTAGTTGGGGCAGACGCAGTGCGGCCAGAAGAGGACAGTGGTGACATGCTAGCCGGTGTGATCCTACACCTGATGCCGAGTGACAGGGCTGGGATGGAGCCGGTTGCGGTAGTGACCCCTCTACACTGAGGTAGTGCCTAGAGGCCCCAGTGAGCTCAGCCACGTGAAGTTAGACCTATCTTCCTGGGAAGTAGCCTTGAGAACCTGGTACTGGCATAGCCTCGTCTACCTGAGCCTGCTGGCAGTTAGGAAGGAAAGCTCTGAGACCCCTGACCTGCCTCCTCTCATGTCCAGGATTGTTATCTCTGGAGCCTAATGACGCATCAAGTGTTCATGTTGTTAACTGTTTCATTGCTGATCATTGTAGGAGAGAAATCCAGTGGTGCTGGGATTGTGGGGGGAGCCTGAGCAGAGAATCGTCCCTTTATCCCACGCACATCTCCACCCTGGGCTGGGCACTTCCAGGTGCGGAAGGGGAAGGTACTGGCGAGTGAGCAGCTGCTGGTGTTAGCAATGGGAGGCAGTTGCACACCTGGCCTGGGGGAACAAGATCAATGGCTGGTTTCATCTGGATTACGTCCCAGCGGCTGTGGGGAAGGCCTGGGCTGTGTCAGGTGACCTCGGCCTGGGCTGTGTGAGAAGGTCTCTTTGAATCGGTGGTCCTTGAACGTGGCCTTTCTGGGGCTGAGTGCTGCAGGACAGACAGGGGAGAACATGGATCTGTCTTTCCCTCTGTCTGGGGGAGTAACTGGCTGCTTCTGAGGGGGGTTGTAGTGAACTTGGTGAGGAGGCATAGTGGGGTCTGCACTCTCCTGGAGAGGAGAGTGCCCCCTACTGACTCAAATGTGCCTCCCAGTCTGGTTAGCTGCTGACAGCTGACCACACTGCAACCTGTTGGAAATTTCCCTGGGTCATAACCATAGGGGGTAGCCTAAATTCCTCCTTACCTGTAAGGGGTTAAGAAGCTCAAGTAACCTGGTTGGCACCTGACCAAAGGAACCAATGGGGACAAAAGATACTTTCAAATCTGGTGGGGGGGGGGGGGAAGAGGTTTTGTTTTGGGGTCTTTATTTTCTGTGGGTGTTTGCTCTTGGGACTAAGAAGGACCCGACGCCAATCCATGTTCTCCAAATCTTCCTGAGCAAGTCCCTCATAGTTCAAATTTGTAAGTAACAGTCGGGGGTGGCGTATTAGTTTACCTTTGTTTTCTCAACCTGTGAATTTTCCCTTTGCTAGAGGGAGGTTTATCCCTGTTTTGTTGTAACTTTGAAACTAAGGCTAGAGGGGTTTCAGAGTAGCAGCCGTGTTAGTCTGTATCTGCAAAATTATAATCCACCTTGATTATCACTACAAAAAGTTTTTTTTCTCTCCTGCTGGTAATAGCTCACCTTACCTGATCACTCTCATTTCAGTGTGTATGGTAACACCCATTGTTTCATGTTCCCTGTGTGTATATATAAAATCTCCCCCCGTATTTTCCACTGAATGCATCCGATGAAGTGAGCTGTAGTTCACAAAAGCTTATGCTCAAATAAATTTTAGACTCTAAGGTGCCACAAGTACTCCTTTTCTTTTTAAGGCTAGAGGGGGTTCCTCTGTGCTCTTTGTATTTTCTGCTACTCTGTAAGGTTAACTACCAGCCTAAGTTTGCGGAGGTGATTCTTTTACCGTTTTCTCTTTAAATAAAATCGTTCTTTTTAAGAACCTGACTGATTTTTCCATTGTTCCAAGACCCAGGGTTTTGGGTCTTGGATAATTTTGTAACCAATTGGTTAGGATATTATTCTCAAGCCTCCCCAGGAAAGGGGGTGAATAGGCTTAGGGGAGTATTTTGGGGGAATAGGACTCCAAGTGGTCCTTTTCCTGAATCTTTGTTTAACTCACTTGGTGGTGGCAGCAGTACCCATCCAAGGACAAGGAAGGATTTGTGCCTTGGGGAAGTTTTTAACCTAAGCTGGTAAAAATAAGCTTAGGGGGCCTTTCATGCAGTTCCCCACATCTGTACCCCAGAGTTCAGAGTGGGGAAGGAACCCTGACACCCTGGTAAGTTTATTAAGGTTTTACAATGACTCAGTTTCCACACAAGCATTCCTTTATTAGTCCAAAGGCCACTTGGCATTGGTTACATCCAAAATATCAACATAATCAGATTCTACCACCAGGAACATAAGAACAGCCGTACTGAGTCAGACCAAAGGTCCATCTAGCCCAGTGTTCTGTCTTCCGACAGTGGTCAATGCCAGGTGCCACAGAGGGAATGAACAGAGCAGGTGATCATCAAGTGATCCGTCCCCTGTTGCCCATTCCCAGCTTTTGGCAAACAGAGGCTAAGGACACCATTCCTGCCTGATGGCCACTGAGGGACCTATCCTCCATGAACTTATCTAGTTATTTTTTGAGCCCTGTTATAGTCTTGGCCTTCACAACATCCTCTGGCAAAGAGTTCCACAGGTTGACTGTGCATTGTGTGGAAAAATACTTCCTTTTGTTTTAAACCCGCTGCCTATTAATTTTGTTGGGTGACCCCTAGTTCTTGTGTTAGGAGAAGGAGTAAATAATACTTCCTTATTTACTTTCTCCACACCAGTCATGGTTTTATAGACCTCTATCATATCCCCTTAGTTGTCTCTTTTCCAAGCTGAAAAGTCCCAGTCTTATTAATCTCTCCTCTTACGGCAGCCGTTCCATACCCCTAATAATTTTTGTTGCCGTTTTCTGAACTTGTTCCAGTATCTTTTTTGAGATGGGGCGACCACATCTGCCCACGGTATTCAAGATGTGAGTGTACCATGGATTTATATAGGGGCAATACGATGTTTTCTGTCTTATCTATCCCTTTCTTAATGATTCCCAACATTCTGTTCGCTTTTTTGACTGCCGCTGCACACTGAGGGGATGTTTTCAGAGAACTATCCACAATGACTCCAAGATCTCTCTTGAGTGGTAACAGCTACTTTAGACCCCATCATTTTATAGGTATAGTTGGGATTGTTTTCCAATGTGCATTACTTTGCATTTATCAACACTGAATTTCATCTGCCATTTTGTTGCCCAGTCACCCAGTTTTGAGAGATCCTTTTGTAGCTCTTCACAGTCTGCCTGGGACTTAACAATCTTGAGTAGTTTTGTGTCATCTGCAAATTTTGCTACCTCACTGTTTACCCTTTTTCGAGATCATTTATGAATACGTTGAATAGGACTGGGCCCAGTACAGACCCCTGAGGGACACCACTGTTTACCTCTCTCCATTCTGAAAACTGACCATTTATTCCTACCCTTTGTTTCCTATCTTTTACTCCGTTACCAATCCATGAGAGGACCTTCCCTCTTATCCCATGACAGCTTACTTTGCTTAAGAGGCTTTGGTGAGGGACCTTGACAAAGACTTTCTGAAAATCTAAGTACACTATATCCACTGAATCCCCCTAGTCCACATGCTTGTTGACCCCCTCAGAGAATTCTAGTAGATTGTTGATGTATGCTTTCCATTTACAAAAACCATGTTTACTCTTCCCAACAAATTATGTTTATCCATGTGTCTGACAATTTTGTTCTTTACCATAGTTTCAACGAGTTTGCCTGATGCTGAAGTCAGGCTTACTGGCCTGTAATTGCTGGGATAACCTCTGGAGTCCTTTTTAAAAATTGGTGTCACATTAGCTATCCTCCAGTCATTTGGTACAGAAGCTGATTTAAATGATAGGTTGCAGACTACAGTTAGTAGTTCTGCAATTTCACATTTGAGTTTCTTCAGAACTCTTGAGTGAATCCCATCTGGTCCTGGTGACTTATTACTGTTTAGTTTATCAATTTGTTCCAAAACCTCCTCTAATGACACCTCAATCTGGGATAGTTCCTCAGATTTGTCACCTAAAAAGGATGGCTGAGGTTTGGGAATCTCCCTCACTTTCTCAGCTGTGAAGTCCGATGCAAAGAATTAATTTGGTTTCTCCACAATGGCCTTATTGTCCTTGAGTGCTCCTTTAGCATCTCAATCGTCCAGTGGCCTCACTGATTGTTAAGCAGGCTTCCTGCTTCTGATGTACTTTAAAAAAAAATTTGTATTACTTTTTGAGTCTTTGGCTAGCTGTACTTCAAATTCTTTTTTGGCCTTCCTAATTGTATTTTTACACTTCATTTGCCAGAGTTTATGCTCCTTTCTATTTTCCTCACTAGGATTTAACTTCCACTTTTTTAAAGGAAGGCATTTTGCCTCTCACTGCGTCTTTTACTTTGTTTAGCCACACTGGCACTTCTTTGGTTCTCTTAGTGTGTTTTTTTTAATTTGGGGTGTACATTTAAGTTGAGCCTCTATTATGGTGCCTTTAAAATGTTCCCATGCCGCTTGCAGGGATTTCACTTTTGGCGCTGTACCTTTTTAATTTGTGTTTCACTAACCTCCTCAGTTTTGTGTAGTTCCCCTTTCTGAAAATAAATGCTACAGTGTTGGGCTGCTGTGGTGGTTTTCCCCACGACAGGGATGCTAAATCTAATTATATTATTGTCACTATTACCAAGGGGTCCAGCTATACTCACCTCTTGCTCCACTTAGAACTAAATCAAGAATTGTCTCTCGTGGGTTCCGGGACCAGCTGCTCCAAGAAGCCGTCATTTAAGGTGTCAAACTTCACCTCTGCATCCCGTCCTGAGGTGACATGTACCCAGTCAATATGGGGATAGTTGAAATCCCCCATTATTATTGTGTTTTGTTTAATAGCCTCTCTGATCTCCCTGAGCATTTCACAGTCACTATCATCATCCTGGTCGGGTGGTCTGTAGTATATCCCTACTGCTATATTCTTATTAGAGCTTGGAATTACTATCCATAGAGATTCTATGGTACAATTTAGTTCATTTAAGATTTTTTAATTCATTTGATTCTACGCTTTCTTTCATGTGTAGCGCCCCTCCCCCACCAGCACGACCAGTTCTGTCCTTCCGATATATTTTGTACCCTGGTATTACTGGGTCCCATTGATTATCCTCATTCCACCAAGTCTCTGTGAGGCCTATTATATCAATATCCTCATTTAATACGAGGCACTCTACTCACCCATCTTACTATTTAGACTTCTAGCACTGGTATATAAGCACTTTATAAACTTGTCACTTTTTAGCTGTCTGCCATTACATGATGTAAATGAATGGGTCTCTTTTTTTTTTTTCATTTGACTCTGTCATCAGATCCTCCCTACATTTTATCATCCATCCATCCTCTCCTCATTACTCGGACATGGGGAGGATCTATTAATGGAGATTCTCTAAGGGATGTCTCTGTCCAAATCACGTGCTCCTCTGCACATGTTGGCTTTCCCCCAGCCCTTAGTTTAAAAACTGCTCAAGACCTTTTTAATGTTACGTGCAAGCAATTTGGTTCCATTTTGGTTTAGGTGGAGCCCATCCTTCCTGTATAGGCTCCCCCTTTCCCCAAAGTTTCCCCAGTTCCTAATAAATGTAAACCCCTCCTCTGTACACCATCATCTCATCCACGCATTGAGACCCTGCAGTTCTGCCTGTCTAACTGGCCCTGTGCGTGGAAGCATTTCGGATAATGCTACTGTGGAGGTCCTGGACTTCAATCTCTTACCTAGCAGCTTAAATTTGGCCTCCGGGATCTCTCTCGTATCTCTCCCTATGTCACTGGTACCTACATGTACCACGACCACTGGCTCCTCCCCAGCACTACACATAAGTCATCTAGATGTTTCGAGAGATCCACAACCTTTGCACCAGGCAGGCAAGTCACCATGCAGTTCTCATGGTCATTACAAACCCAGCTATCTATGTTTCTAATGATCAAACCACCCATTACTAATACCTGTCTCTTCCTAATAGCTGGAGTTCCCTCCCCTGGAGAGGTATCCTCAGTGCAAGAGGATACCACATCATCATCTGGAAGGAGGGTCCCAACTATGGCATCGTTTCCCTCTGCTCCATTGGGTGTTCTCCTTCTCTGAGGCTTTCATCTTCCTCAACAGCACAGAGGCTCTCAGACCAGGGGTGGGACCGTTCTACTGTATCCCAGAAAGTCTCATCTATGTACCTCTCTGTCTCCCTTAGCTCCTCCAGCTCAGCCACCCTGGTCTCCAAAGGCTGTACACAGTCTCTGAGGGCCAGGAGCTCCTTGCACTGAATGCATACATACACCACCTGTCCAAAGGGCAGGTAATCATACATGCTGCATTGGGTGCAATAAACTGTGTAGACCCTACTCTGTTGCTGGACTTCTGCCTGCATTCTCTTTTTTACTCCTGCAGCTCGTTCCTTTGTTTTGTTTTTATGGGGGAGGGGGGTGTTTTTTGGCTTAAGTTTAAGGAATGTTAGTGTATGTAGCCCCCACACCCCCTCTAAACTACCTCAGAACATTCCCCTGTTAGCTGCTCCTGTTCAAAAAGCCTTGTTAAGAAGCTCTCAGCCTTGCCTAGCAGGCTGCTAGGCTCAGCATCCAACAGTCACACATGGTCCGCAAACAGACCACATGGTATATTTCAGTCCAGCAGCAGCATATCACCATGCACACTCTCACTCTCTACAGTGATCAGCATCCCCCGAATACTCCAGCCAGGTCAGGCCCAGGAGCTGTCTTCCCCCAGAGGGGCAAGGGAAAGCTCTGAGCACTCAAAAAGCTTGCTAACAAGCAAGCAATGTCTCTGCTGGTGGTTGGACCTTAGCTAAAGTCAGTGGAAGCAGTTTAGGGCTGCACTCTGCTCGTCAAGGTTTTTCCCCGTCTCTCACTTTGCCATATTTTGTCCCTGACTACTGCACTAAGCGTTTCTAACCAATTATTCACTGCACCTGGTGCCCAATTAACCATGTTTTCTTTAGTTCTGTTGCTTAGCCCAAACCTTAAATCGGGGAATGCTGCTATTCCAAAGGGTCACTACGTGTTTAACACAAACAGTCCTCCTTTCTCATGATTTCTTTTTTTGGTCACGTGCTTTGGGCCAGTCACTCATGCTAAGATCCAAACTCAATTTAAAACCGTAGCTCACCTAGGGCTTATGTGGCCTATATTCCTACATGTCCTGAGATGGTGTTAGGTGTGGGTGTGTTCTAACTGCTCTCCTCTTTTCTCCCCCCCCCCCTTCCATCCTTGGGTATTCCACAGCCCCTGCTCTATCTGGCTAGTCATTCACTGCTCTCTTAATAAGGCTGGTCTATGCTACAGGAAATGCCCTTTGCTGACAGTGGGTGTCAGTAACACATGCAGGTGGAAAAGGAGGACTTGTGGCACCTTAGAGACTAACCAATTTATTTGAGCATAAGCTTTCGTGAGCTACAGCTCACTTCATTGGATGCATTCAGTGGAAATGCACGGCATGCATCCGATGAAGTGAGCTGTAGCTCACGGAAGCTTATGCTCAAATAAATTGGTTAGTCTCTAAGGTGCCACAAGTCCTCCTTTTCTTTTTGCAGATACAGACTAACACGGCTGCTACTCTGAAACATGCAGGTGGGTGGGCACAGAGCATGATGTGGCTGCAAGTGTAGCCAAGGACATGCCATGCCCAGCTCTGGTTCAGCCACATCCCTTGCTGATGTTCATTGTCGGTGCCAGGCAGGTCTTGAGCCAGGCCACTGGCCCAGCAGGGCGAGTGAGTGGTTTGGGGCTTGTGCGGATCCTCGTTCCAAGGAGGAAGCTGTTTGTGGAGCAAAGGGGCTGTAAGATGCCAGCTTGGCTTGTGTAGCTTATCCCTCTAAGGTGACGTCCATATGTGCCAGCCCACCCCTTATTCCCCTGTCCTCCCAAGACTCTATGGGGGAAGCAGGCCTCTGGCCTACAGCCTGAGCGCCCCATTCCATAGATCAGAGCTGCAGCCTGTGTGTGTTTCCACCATATCCGTCTGTGTAGCCATCAAGGGCCCCCTTATTCCAGGGCAGCCTTGGCAGCAGGGGGTGCATTGGAGACCCCTGAATTTCTGCTGCAGAGGTAACCTCTAGAAAACAAGTACCTGCCAATTCCTCCCGAGCGCCACCAGGGGGCAGCATGGCCCTTTCGAGTGAGGCTGAGGATGCTGGACTCTGGCCCCGATGTGCGCGAGTGCAGAGCCCGGGGTGAGGGAGGCCCTGGGCCGTTGGGGCTGCCTCTGTGAGCTGGCTTAGGGCTGGTCTCCTTTGCATCTCCTTGCTCTCTGGCCCCTCTTCCCTGCCTCCCCTCAAGCATCTGTGGGGAAAGCCTGCTGCTCTTTCCCAGCATGCTTTGCTAATGAGACTCTTGCACTCCTGTCTGTTGCACCCGAGAGCCGTGGGGATGCCTGGGAGTTTCTGCCCGAGAGCCCCAGCCGGGTCCCGGTGGGTGCTGTACCCAGCAGGGCTTCGCGCTCACCCCTCTGCTGTCCTCTGAGGCCTCGCTTTATCAGAAGAGCTCACGCTGCCCTCCTCCGCCTGCAGCGAGCCCAGGGCCCATGGGGAGAACTGAGGCGGAGAGGAAATGGGAGAGAACCCAGGAGTCCTGAACCCCCACCCCCAGTAGTCCCCAGCCTACGGCACGCGGAGGCTACCATGGGGCAGCCTTTGGAAGGGGAACGTCCGTGGGAGGGAGTTCACTGCCCCTGTGGCCCCCGGGTATTGTCACTGGGCTAGAGCTGCGGCACCTGTGCCTGGCAGCGAGGATCTGGGGGCTCACTTCGCCCAAGCCAAGCTGGGATTGCTCTGCGAGGGCTGGGCTCCACCTGGGCTGTGTGGTGGGAGCTGTGTCCTGCTGCTGGCTAGGTCTGAGGTTACTCCAGGCGGGGCTGGGACTGAGCAGCGCCTCTCCCTTGTGGGCTCTGTGCTCAAGGGAGGAATGGGGGTTTTGCAGAGGCCCTGAATCCCTGCATCAGAGATGGGTCTCCCCGCCCCAGCCTATGATCACTTACCCAGGGCTGATCCCCAGTCTGTCCTGTGTCCCCTCTCCCCAAATGTGCTCAGGATCTGCTGCCGTTCCCACCATCTTCCTCTTCCCCCTCCGGGAGAGGTGTCCAGCAGCAGGGGGCTCAGACCTCCTGCAGGGTCTCTCCTCAGGCCATAGGAAATGTTGGCTCCCTGCTAATCCCACTTCAATCATCCTCCCCTTTCTCTGCAGTGACAGGACGAAGGGCAGGGCCAGGCGCTCCCTTGGGGGCTCCTCCCTGCACTTCCTAGAGCCCTGGCGTTTGGAGCAGACCAGAGGAAGTCCCTAGAGACAGCCATTGGTCTGGCTTTATATGTGGCCGTCCCTCCCCCGCCGCTCTAGTGGGATGGACCAGGCAAAGCGTCAGAAGCCTCCCCACCTTCCTGGGTGGTCAGAGTGGAAGATGGGACTGAGGGCTTGCGACACATCAGGGACTCTGCACCGGTTCTCCCCCCTGCCCCCGCTCCCCGGAAATGATACTGACCTCCTTTGTGAAGGGCTTGGAGCTCTATGGGTGACAAGGGCAATGGAAGAGCAAAGTGCTGGTAAGGGTGAGCTTTAGATTCCCGTCCAGAGGCTTCTGTGCAGTAACAATCAAGGCATTTTCTGGTGTTGACTGAGGAACCGTCTCGCCTCCAAGCGGGAACAATTCCTCCTGTGGCCCCTCAGAGTACGTCTACATGGCAGCGTGAAACCAGGGTTTGAACTCAGACTCAAGCCTAACCCTCCCCTTCCATTTACGTGCAAATTGCACCAATCCAGGGCTTGGATCCAGCATCCCAGGATCCCATGGGGTGGAGGGTTTGTGCCTGAGCCAAACTGGGGCCTAGGGTTCAAGCCCTATTGCTTTACAGTGTAAATACAGCCGCACTGGACTCCTGCTCTGGGGGTCTGCCAAAAAAATACCACGGGCTGGCCTTCTGTGTCCTCTGGAGATTCAGGTTTGGACAGTAAAGTTTTCCTGCTCTGCATCACGAACAAAGGGCTGTGGGGAGTGCGTTCTGCGAGGGTGCTGGGAAGTCTCAGTTGTGGGTGGTTGGACTCAGGCCTGCAAAATGCAGGGTAGATGCTGGAGCCCCAGGTTCAATTGTTCCTGGTCTTACAAACGTGTTTAGATGCTCAAGCCCAGGGTCTGCTAGGTCGAGTTCTGCTAACCCTGGGCTTGCACTGCAGTATAGACAGACCCAAAAAGGCTTCAAATGAGAGTACAGTCCTTGCTCGCAACAATACGCTGCGAACCGTGGGCCTGGGACCTGAGAACAGCCATGGAGGAGCCGGCTGGCATGCGCTGTCTGCGTATCACGGAGTTGCACATCAGTTTATGCTACACGTCCCTCACCTTGGCTGGTGAATTTGCTGACAATCCGTGTGTGCCGACTGCATTGAGGGAGGGTATCCAGAGCTGTTGCCGGTGCCCTTTATTCTGAGCAATAAAATCTTTGAAGATCCATCTATGCTGCAATGAAACAGCCATACCCAGCCTGTGCCAGCTGACTTGAGCTCACAGGGTTATAAAATTGCAGTGTAGACCGGGATCCTCGCAGGGTCCCAGAGGCTGGGCTACAGCCCAAGCCCCAGTGTCTACACTGCAGTTTTATAGCCCCAGCCTGAGTCAGCTGACACGGGCCGGCTGCAGCTGTTTTATTGCAGTGTAGACAGATCCAGAGGGAACTAGCCTGGCCCGTATCTCACATCTAGACTGAACGCTATGTTTCAGGGGAAGCTACGAAAGCGCCGTTGGCCTTTGGAGATCTGAGAGGCAAGAATGCCCCATCCCTAAAGGGAGGAGAACGTTGGTGACCTGCACTTCCTACGGCGAGGATGCGCCATCAGGACATCCGTTTCTCTGTGCTGGCTCGGGCAGAGCCCTGGCATCAGCACAGCGCCGGAAGCGCTCTGTGGTGGCGGGAGCCAGCTTCCAGCAGCCCTTGGCTTTGGCTGGGGGTTGGTAGAGCTGCAGCTGCTTCTTCCAATTAAAGGGGCCTCTTCATTCATGAGTTTCCGAGTGCTGGCAGCCCTTAAGTTGGAATGTGAAGTCTGGCTGTTCCACAGTGTGGCGGGGGGGGGGGGGGGCAGATGGGTGAGAGCCCTCGGCGGCATGGGCTGCGACTACTTCCAAATGGAAAAGGCAGCACCTAGGTATCCGGGACTTGCTCAAACATGGTGCCGTGGCTGCTGTCCCCATAGCATGGAGGAGCCAGTGCATTGGTTCGCTGTATGTTTTGTTAGCATCTTCGGAGGTAGTGTAGTAACCGGGCCACACACTTGTGTATTTACGCTGCTGTCACCCCTGTGAGGCCGGGCAGGGCTTTTATCCCCTCATTGCAGTCTGGGAATTGAGGCACAAAGACTGAGACTTGGCCAAGGGCCCATGAGATGTCTGGAACAGTAGGGTCTAGAATCCAGGTCTCCCAGGTTCCGGGCTGGCACTCTGACCACTGAGCTAGCCTCCCTCATCCCCCACAAGCTGCAGGTGGCTAAATGGAGGAAAAGTGGAACAGAAGATCGGTGTTGCTGTTAATGCAGGATGGTTGGACACTTCAGAAATGACCCAGCAGTGGGGGTGACCTGCTGCCACAGTAGCTGAGCAGCAAACCACAGAGCATCGTGGCCCAGGTGCTGGGGATGCCTAGCAAGGGGGGTCTTTGCTGCTTGGCTGGGCAGTGCAGGAGGTGAGACCTGAGTGGGGGCAGCCGTTGCAGGCTTGTGACTCGGATGTCTGGCGCACGACTGAACCTGATGCTGGAAACAGCTGACTCCTGCTGTGAATGTCGAACTCTCCCATGACTGCCGTGGGCCGGGTGGAGGAGGGACGACTGATGCCCCGCACCTGGTGGCGTGCAGGCAGGGCGCCTCTACGCTTGGGCCAGCTGTTGAGATGGGCACAAGGGCTCTGATCAGAACACATCTCCACCAGCAAGGCCCCTCACAGACAATAGGCGAGGGCTCTGGAGGGATTTGCTGGCTGATAACTGATCTGGGTGGAAACCTTGGCTTGACCCAGTTAACAACGAAGAGCTGTTCCCCCGCGAGGATGCCAGGACAAAGGGCCGGGCCAAAGGGCTGAGAAGCCAGGGGGTCTTCACCAACGCAACGTCTGCCAATCCAGAGTACAAAGACCAGAGCCTGGAGGAGAAAGCTGAAACACCCAGTTGTGTGGCAGAGGGGCCGACCTGCATGGCATGACAATGCACAGGGCGGGATGGTTGAATTCTAGGTTCTGCTTTTAAAGCCCAGTCCTGGCATCTGGGCATGAATTGCCAACGCGTTCTTATTTTTCTGACCCCAGCGCCTCGGAGCCCTGGTCATGTACCAAGACTCTGTGGCCCTAGGAGCTGTACAAACGATGGTCCCTGCCCCCAAAGAGCTTCCAATCTAAGTATAAGACAAGAAATGACAGATGGACATGGACAGATGGGAGCACAAGGAAACACTGAGACACACTTAGCTGCTGTCTATCACAATGTTAGCAGCAGCCTGGCTTTGGTCGGCACTTCCTAGTGGTAAGTGCTAACATTAGCTAAGTTGGGGGGCGTAGCCAATGAGGAATGTGGGGGGGATTCTCCATCACTTGAAGCCTTCGCCCCAAGACCGGGTGTCTCTGTCTAGAAGAGATGAGTGGGTGGGCTGGGTGCAGGGACTGCTGGGTGTACTCTACTGCCAGTCTCTCTGCAGGAGGTGATTGCCTTCTGGCCTCACTGTCAGAGTGCAGGGGAGCACAGCCTTGCCTAGGGTGGGGAACCTGGTCATTTTGGCCAATCCGTGCCTCTGGAGAATCAATGCACTATTCACCTGTGGAACTCCTTGCCAGGGAATGTTGTGAAGACCAACAGTAGAACTAGGTTAAAAAAAACCTAGATAAGTTCATGGAGGATAGGGCCACGAATGACTACAAGCCAAGGTTCAGGGGCACCCCCCAATGCTCGGGGCATCCCATAACCTCTGACTGCCAGGAGGGGAAGACATGGATCCCTCCATAATTGCCCTGTTCTGTACAGTCCCCTGCAGCTCTGATACTGGCCATGGACGGAGATAGGAAGCAGGGCAAGATGGACCATGGTCTGACCCAGTGTGGCAACTCCTGTTCTTATAAACACGCTCCCCGTGAGTTACGTGGCGCATGGTTTTGTCTTGGTTTGTAAAGCCTTTGGGCGTGATTGCGGGGTGGGGGTGGACAATGCCCACCACATCCTGCCTCTCTAGCCTGATCCCTTTGCTGTCCTGAGCACAGTGCTTCTCCTGTGAATTAACCAGATCCCCCAGCAGGCCACGGGGAAGTCCTGTCTGTCCAGGGGATTTAACCAGGAGGAGAGGAGTCAAAGCTTCATTTAATTCCACCTGGTGCTTTATCCATCTCTGATCTGGCTGCTGCTGCAGCTTTTAACCTGGTGCCTCCTTAATCTGGAGTTTTCCCCGAGTTTCCGAGCAGGTTCAGATTAACAGGGTCTAATCGCCTGATCCCCTAACAGGATCAATCTATACGATCTGTGATTAATAGCAGCCAAATCCCCCTGAGGCTGAGGGCTGCTCAGGAAAGGTAGGAGGGGAGCCCTGAGGTGTGGGGTGCAGGCTGGAGCCAAGCCTGATGGTAGGGCTGAGTGTGCTAGGCCAGGCCCCATCTGGAGCAGGGAAGGGAGTGTCTCACCCAGTCTGGAGCAGGCAGAGAGCCTTGGGGAGGGGAGTTCTGCATTGGGGAGACCCCCAGGGATACACCTTCCATGGCCTAGCTGCAACCCCTGCATGAGGCTTGGCTTGGGAGCTTCCCCAGCCCCTGGTCTGAGGGCACTTGGCCAAGGCTTGGCTGTCCCAGATACCTTTGCTGCAGGGCAGTGCCAGGCTCCCCCCTGCCTTGGTCTCCCATGTACCCCTGTGGGGCTGGCCGGGGAGCTCCCTTGAGAGCGTGGACAGCCCGTTCCCTTCCCTGCTCTGCCTCACATGCACTAGAGAGTCGCAGATGCTCCTTCCACCCCCCACTCTCTCCAAATCGGTTAAAGCCTGCCAGATGGTGCCAGGCTGCAGTAATCTGCCCACTGGCCAGTGGCCCTCTGCATCCCAGCTACATCCCTACCTGGTGGGTCGGCTTCCCATGCAGCTCAAGGGGCGGGAAGGGGGCAGGAATGGGGAGCCTGGGAGGGGTGTAGGGACCCACAGACTGGCTGCACCCAGCACTGTGACTCGGCTGTCAGAGAAACCAAGTAAAGACCTTGGCTGCTGGGGGGATGCCCTATCTCTGCAGCCCCACCTGGCATTGGGGGGAGCTGCCCGGTGTCTGCACCCCAGCCTGGCATGGCGGGGGGGGAGTGGCTGCGTCGCTGCGGGGGATGCACTGTCTCTGCACCCCAGCCTGGCATTGGGTAATGCTGTGCATCTGAGGGATCTGCCCATCTCTGCACCCCTGCCTGGCATGGGGGGTGGGGGTCTATGTTGCTGGGGGAGCTGCCCGGTGTCTGCATCCCAGCCTGGTATTGGGAGGGGGCAGTACTGTGCTGTGGGGCGAGTTGCCCTTCATGCCCATGCCCCTGCCCCTGCCCCACCTCCCTGGGAGTAGTACACTCTCTGAACCTGTGCTGGTGTCGGAAACCCAGGGCATGGCAGGGACAGCCGAGTCCCTTCCATGTCATCAGAGGATCCAGTTCTGATGTTTGTGCTGCCCTGAGTGCGCTGCCCCAGACCACTCTGACATGGGCTGGCCCCGGTAAATCCCAGACTGGAGTCTCTCACGTGCCCGACCCGGAGTGGGGCAGGGCAGAATCTTGCTCCCTCTTCCCTGGTGCTGGGTTCCTGGCCAAACCCCTCTAGTCCGTGGTCAGGGCCGGATTAACCTTTTGTGGGCCCCCCCATTTTTGTGGGAGGCAATGGAGCATGGCCCAGGGAGGTCAGTCTCGGAAGGAGGGGCCAGCCAGAGTCAATGGGACATGGCATGGCAGGGGTGGCCCTGCTCCACCCAATGCGAGGGCACTATTTACAAACCGGCAGTTGCGAGATGCACAGTGGCCTGCCCAGCCCTGTGCTGCCATCATGCCCCTTCCCCTTGGGGGCAGGCCCACATCACACCACACAGCCCCCCCCCAGACCCACCCACAAATGCACAGCGCCCTGCACAACACCACCCCTGCCCAGAGGCCCCCGATCACAACCCCACCACAACTGGCCTGCACCCCCCACTCCCTAGAGCCCAAACACACACAGATCCTCCCTGCCCCTTCCCAGCCCAGCACTTCCCGCTACTCCCCACAGACCCACTCCTGCAAGCCCTGCCTCCTGGCTGCACTCACCAGCCTTGCTGGGAGGCGACTGTGTCTGCCGGGTTGAGTTGGCAGCGTAGCCAGGGCTGGGAGTCGCTCTGTCCCCTTGTCCCCGCGGGAGTGGCGCAATCAGGCAGGCCAGGACCTACCTCGGCTGGGCCCCTCCAGGCAAGTGTGTCTTGAGGGACCCCAGCCAAGCCCCTCAAGCTCTTTTCCCCCCACACCTGGCTGAGACTAGCAAGGCTTCTGCACCAGTCCCAGGTGGCTCAGCTCTGGGGAGACAGGTGGGGCCCCACAGGTGGTGGGAAACAGAGACTGCCTGGAGCCAGAGGCGCACTGGGTTCTGGCCAGGGGGCAGAGATGAGCCCTCAGCCAGCCGGCGGGCAGGCCGAGGGGAGCAAGTGGTTGGCGGGGGAGGCCGGCGGGGTCTTGGGGTGCAGTGCAAGTGGAGCAGGCCGGGGCCCCTTCTGAGCATGGGCCTGGCTCCATGGAGCCACTGGAGCCATTGTAAACCCGTCACTGTCCATGGTGAAACTGGCCAGGCTGCCCGTGGAGAACCGAGTTCAGCAGGGCTGGGATCTGTGTCCCCAGTTGCCCTGTAGGATGGAGCAGAGTCTTGGGTCCTTCTGGCTGCTCTGCCTGGGTACGTCTGCCCGCCCATGACATTAAAATGGAATTTGCAAACTGCTCATTACGTGGAGTTTTGTCTCTAAGTTAATTTGACCCTGCTGCACCCCACCGCTCCCCCTCCCAGAACTGACTGCTCTTGGAATCGCAAAGCAGAACTGGAGGAGACCAGGCCTTTTTGGTGAGCCCCACAAAAATTGAGGTTACTACTTTTGATATCCAGCTTCCCCAGTCAGGTTGGAAGCAGGTTGTTGAGTGTTTGGGCCCAGACCCCGGGCTGGGGCCCCGTCAGTCTGAGTGCTCTGTCTCTTCCGCAGTGCACTGTGGGGAGAGGAGGCTGGTCCAGAGCTTGCTGCAGAGAGGGCTTTGTGTGCCGGCTGCAGTGAAGGGAAATCGCTGGGGTTTGCTGGATTAGCTGTGATGACAGACAGGCCAGTCTCCTTCATGCTCCCCAGCTTACGGGGGGGGGGGGCAGGGAATGTGTGTTATCTCACCAATCTGGGGGTTGGGGAGCCGCTGGGAGGGGGCAGTGGGAAAGTCTCAACCTCCCATCCCCCACTGGACTTGATACTGTGTGTGACCAAGGCTTGAGCTCCTAGGTCAGCACCCCAGCAAATGGCAGCCCCTTTGCCTCCGGATCTGCCCCAGCATCCACAGACAGTGGAAAAGTGCATTAGCTGGATCTTGCTGCTAAAATGACTGGCACTGAAACAGTTAACACTGACATTTGAATAGTCTTCTGTAGGTTCCAGACTTAACAGCCTACTGAGCTGGCTGGGGCAGCTGGCTCCTACTCCCCAGCTGCAAAACACTTACGGCTCTGCTGGGCGTCACGGAGCCGCCCCTGTAGTTCATGGACCCATCTGCCACGGATGGCTCTCACCTGGCCATCCTCGTTTTTGCAGGCTGTGGAAACAGCGCCCTGAGCTCTGACCTGTTCCAGCTCGGCTACACGGATGTCACCAGCGTTGACTACTCTCTGGTGTGCATCGCGGGCATGCAAGCCCGCTACGCCCAGTGCCAGGGCCTGCAGTGGGTGGTGATGGATGCTCGGGACTTGGCCTTCGCAGACGGCACCTTTGACGTGGTTCTGGAGAAGGGCACGCTGGATTCCATGATGGTGGCGGAGATGGACCCCTGGAATGTGTCACCCGAGACCACGGCGCTGCTGGACCAGGTGCTAAAGGAGGTGAGTGGGCAGGACTCAAAGGTCATTAGTGGCTCTGATCCCCTTGTGATAGTCGGTGCAGGGTGGGACCAGACTTGGTCCCAGCCAGGATGTAGACTCGTATCCGCCAGGCATAGTGGACATGCCATGTGGATGTGTGATGGAGCTGGGACTGAGCATCCCTGCCACCCCCAGGAGAACAGCCCCAGCTGCCTGACTGCTCCAAAGCCAGGGGTAGAGTCGGCCTGGCCCATCCCTGGGCCCCTGTCCAGGTGGGAGCCAGGCAGCACTGGGGTCAGGTCTTGGCTCTGATCTATGGGTCTGAGGGGAGCTGCCTCTCCCCCAAAGGGGGTGCTAGTTACTCCTCCCCACCCACGCTCTCCATACGGAGCTCTTCCCCACCAGCATCTCCGCCAGCTACTGGGGCACATCCCAGCCATTCACCCCCTCCTGGAAACTGCTGAGCAGTGAGACACTGGAGTGAATGCAGTGTCCTTGGTTTGGTCCAGAGACCTCTGGCCACTGATGGTCTTGCTCTGCCCTGGGGCTGTATCCTGAGGTTGTGGAAGGGAGATGCTCTTGTGTTCCTTGCCTGGTCGTTCAGAGCTGGCTGATTTTGTCAGGGCAGGGATGTTAGTCCACAAGACTGCTGGATGGGCATCTCTGCTCTGAAGACAACATCAGGAAGGCAAAAGCGGGTCGGTGGGGGGGAACTGTGGGTCAAGATTGAGAGGCTTCAGCAGAGCTGGGAGCCCAGGGCAGGGATGGCAGAGGGGGCTGCAGATTGGCACAGAGGGGCACTGGCAGAGCTGGGGAGGGGGGAGCCCAGGGCTGGGACGGCAGAGGGGGCTGCAGGTTAGGACTGGGACTGGCTCCTTGGAAAGAGTTAAGGCTGTCTACCCTTTCAGGACTGCTAAGGGTGTGAAATTCCTCTTCCCTGTTCCTCCCCAGTACAATGACTCATCAGGGTTGCCATGGTGAAGAGGCTGCAGAGCCTGTTGCCTGCAAATAGTTTCAGTGGCTCATCCTTTGATGTTGTGTTCGGGCCAGTGCTGCCTGGGAAGCTGGCAGTGGCCATGGGAGCAGCAGGTCCCTGCCTCTGTTGGAGCAGGTGATGAGTGCTTGGCTTCACTCTGCCCTGTCGGGGCAGCAAGAGCCAGAGGGCAGCTCCGGTTGTGTCAGGGGAACTGCCTGCTAGGAAGATGGAGCTGGCTGTGGAATCTCCTCCCAGGGAAGGTCTGGCATAGGGGGCATCACACTGGGGCTCCGGAGACCTGGATTCTGTTCCCACCTCTGCCCTGCTGTCGGACCCTGGGCAAATCACTTCCCCTCCCACCCGTTGTCCAGTGAGGCTGTAAGTTCTCTGGCTCAGGAATGGTCTCTCGCTGTCTGTGCAGCGCCCAGCAGCGCGGCTGCCTGCTCTGAGTTGAGACGTCTGCACGTCTCACCGATCCACGGGGCTAGCGTGCCTCTGACCTTTCTGGGAGGGTAGCCCGTGTAGCGATAGGCCCTCGGCCAGCACTTCTTATGAAAGTCAGCCCCACGGCCTCGCTACCCAAATACTGGCGCTCTGGCTAAATCACCCCGGTGTCTCATTGTGCAGCAAGATGTTTCCCCTTTGGCAGCCATGCAATGCACAGATGTTTTGCAGAGAGACAGAATGGCTTTTTCACAACACGCCAAAATCTGGAATACAACATATCATAAGATCCTGAGGTTAGGACGGAAAAGACATGCATGTAAACTTTACCATGCTGCAGCGTCACCTGTCTCTGATCGTTCATTGGAACCAACAACCCAGCCATGCCGCTTGCCTACCACGATTAACTCTTTCAGCCCTACCAGGTCTCCATAGGGGGTGAGTGGGTAAAGCGAGGCCCCTAGTGTAGACCAAGTATACGCTGGCAGGAGTTTTTCTGCCTGTGTGTGTGTGTACATTCTACTACTTTCCTGAATGACATTAGCTAATTCTTCTATCGACATGGCTGCATCTTCACTGGGGTTGGATTGGCATGGCTACGGCGGTCAGGGCTGTGGCTTTTTCACTCCCCTGACCAACGTGACTAGGCCATGCTTAAAGCTTTGAGTGTAGACCAAGTCTTAGTCTTCCATTTTTTTTCTTAAACCATTTCCCACATGCTGTTGTAATGTAGACGATTCAGTGAAGGGCTGGGAGCCCCAGTGTTCCCCAACAGGGGCGTGGATCCAGCCAGGAATCATCCTCTAGGGAAGGGTTGGGACCTTTGATGGAGACCTCTGGAACCAGACTGGCTAAAATGCTTGGAAGGCCTCTCCCTTGCCCTGGGCCTGGGCGTGGGACTGAGTGGGGTTCCTCCTGTTTTGACTGTGCCACATTGCTCTGGGGGGGGGGGTGATCACGACCCTCTAGGCTGAGGGGACAGCAAGAGGGTTGGGCCCTGAGCATCCCTGCCCCAGGCAGGCTCACTGGGTTTTTTCTCCTGGTGCCTCCCGAGTCAAGTGAACCTGGGCACTAGGCACAGAAACGGGAAGTATTAGAAACCAGAGCCCATCCCATCCCCCCTTTGATTCCTGCACTTCGATCTTGTTAGCTGGGGACCCCCTTGCAGAGGGAGATCTGCCTGGCTTGTTCTCCCGGTTGCCCGTGGAAACCCTTGTCAGTATTGACTGGGCCGTGGCGTTACTATGGGGACGGGTGATGCCTCCAGCCCTCTATTAATTGGCACGATGGGGTGATGTGGCTGCAACAGCAGGAACCTGATTAAACTCACCAGGGCAGGGCACTGGGGATCGCTGGCCCAGGCAGTGCTGCCCACTGGAATGGGAAGTCCCTTCCCCTCCTATCTTGCACCCGCTCTCCTCCTCTGCTTGGCCTTTTGCTTTCACTGGTTTCTCTCTCTCTCTCTAACCTCAGCTGGGTTCCTCCTGAGCCAGTATCTCCCCACCTCTGCCCGTTCTGCACCGAGTCTAGGCCTGCTCGGTGAGGCTACCTCCGTGGGGAACTTGCTCAAGGCCCTGGGCTCCCCTGGGTGGCTCGCCCTGGGCCAGAGGGGTTGGGAAAGAGCCTGGCCTTCTGCTAAGCTTGAAACAGCCCCATGCTCTCCCCCGTATAATCACTGCCTGGCTGTGGCTAACCACGCAGTGCGTGACATGGGGGGAGGCCTTCCCCTGCCCCTGCTGACTCCCATGTTCCTCAGCCACAAATAGACAAAGAATCAATCACCCCTTTGAGCCCTGTGAGCTTCCTTCCACTGCCCCCAGCCCCTTTGCTGCTCTAGACCTGGGATCCCTAGGTGAACACAGCTCTGCCAATGCCCCTGGATCCTGACCCCCGGATCCTGACTCCTGAAGGCTGGAGATAAGGACAAAGATCCTGCGTGTTTGCCCATGGTCCTGTCCACTGAGAGCTTGGCTGTGACCCAGCTGCCCTCTGTGGCTCAGAGCATAGGGCCCTGCAGCTGTGGGTGCTAATTCTCTTCCCTGCCCAGATGCTGCTGTTTTGGTGCTGGGCTGTAAAGCGGCTGGTACGAGCAGCTCTGAGGCTCCCTGGTGGCTGCCCTCTCCCACCAGTGTCAGCTCAGCAGGGCTAGAGTGTGTGGGGTAGGAGAGATGGTGGTGGGGGTTTAGTTCTGTGGAGAGCAGCGGGAGAAAAGGGAAGCGTGCCAAGAACTGGGGGGCCTAGGCATGAGCTCTATGAGGGGGCCCTTCAGGAGGAGGGCAGCTAAGGGGGTTGAAGAGATGGGGCGACCCCTGTCTCCCCATGGAGCTCTGTGAGCATGATGCTCCCTGCCCCACCTGGCCTAGAGGCAGCAACAGTCACCCGCATGCTGGCTAGGTGCAGGGTGGGTGGAGAGAAGACCTAGGGCATCCCTGTTGCTCAGCAAAGGGGTTTTCCAGGGACACCATGTGGCCCCCTCGCCTGCTCCAAGCCAGTTCTGTGATTGTGACAAGAGGATCCTGCAAACTCTGCCCACCCCACTGGGAATCATGGGAAGTGTGTGTGGGCAGGCAGTTGGCAGGAGCAGCGGTCTCACCTAGTCCCTCTCCCCAGGGCAGGCTCTCTTGCTCCAGTCCAGTCTGGTCTGATTATCTCAAACCAGGGGGCTTCCTGTCCAGCTGGATGCTTTAGCTTCTCCTTTGGCGCCGAATAACCTCTTGCCCTCTGTTGTTTACCCTTCACTTGCCTGCAGACTCTTTCCCCACCAGCCCTGGGCCACTTGCCGTGGGGCTGGGGCTGGGCCTGCCCCCTGGTGCTAGGGGCAATGGGAGTCACGCGGGCGATGGGTCTCTGCCAGCTGAGCTGTGCTCTGATCTGTGCCCGTCTCTGCTCCCGCTCTTACCGCGGCTGGCGGCGATGCTGGCTTCCCAGAGAGGCCTGGGTGGAGGTTGGGGCTGGTGGTGCTGCCTGCAGCTGTCAGTCGATCAAGTTAAGCTCTTGTAACCTTCACTCCGACCTCAGTCCCTGCAGCCTCTCGGGCTTAGAACTGGGTGAAGCAACGTTCAAGGTGGGGTGGCTGGAGACGGGGGCTTTGTCCTGTCCCAGAGCAGGGCACACATCTCTGGGGTGGGGGGCAGAGCTGGGCTTAGCAGCACCGGGGGCTTCTCCCTGCAGCTGTGTAGGGAGAGCCAGACCCCTCTCTGCTCCTGCATGGGAGGCCTGGACATGCTCTGCCCCCAATCCCACTGGCCCTTTTACAGCCGTGTCCCATTGCAAACTCCTCCCCAGTTTATGTCCCCTCCCCCAGCCTCTCTTGCCCTAGGGAAAGGGCTTAGGGCTGGAGGGCAGCAGGCAGATCTGGCCTGGCACTGTCATTACATGTTTGCTTTCCTCCTCCTCCCCCCCTGTTATGAGAGGAAGAGCCAAATCCCTCTGCTCCTCTCCCCAGCCTGTTGGATTTGTGGACACTGAAGTACTGGCCAGGGGGCTCTGCCCTCCCTCTAGGCAGACCCCATGCGGTTGGGCCGGCTGGTGCTGCTCTGCCTGGACTGATGACCTGGAAACCTGTATTATGCCAACCTCCACTTGTGTCTGAGCAGCATCTCTCTCATGACTGTCCAACTGGCAGCTCCAATCCTCTTAGGGAGCAGCGCTGGGCTCTCGCTGTAACGAGATTACGGGCGGCCGCCCCAGCCCTTCCCAGCAACCATGGGGGGGGTGTGCATGTGCACATCCAAACGGCACCCTGGTGCTGCGTGAACACGCATGGCCACAGCGGCAGGGGGGGCCCCCAGACCTGCACGGGTGTGACTTGGAAGGCTGTGTATAAAACACAGCAGAGCACGCACACGTGAACATGTACAGACCCCGGTGCTCACCAGTGCATGTGGAGTTTCATGCCTCCTTGTGCCCTTCACCCCATACACCTTTCCATGGCAGTGCCACCTGGCTAGTGGCAGATCTGTGGACCCTGGGTCCTGCATTCGGATCCCTGGGGCACCAGCTCCCCGCTGGGGGGGTGAATGGGAGGAGGGGACAGACATCAAACGAGAGAGAAGAATTGGCAGAGCTGGGTGTGTGGGGAGCCCAGGGCTGGAGTAGCTGGGGGGCTGTGGGTAGAGATTAAGGGGCACTGGGACCCAGGGCTGGAAGAGGTGGGAGGGCGCTCTGGGTTGGGATTGGGGGGGCAGAGGTGGTGCTGGGGGGAGGACAGCTCATGTAGCTGGAGTGCCCAGCGGCCCCTGTGAGTTGTGCTAGGGAGTGATCAGATCCTGCTGTGCTAGTAGGGGATGGCGAGAGAGCCGGGGGGCCACTTGGAAGCAGATGCTTCTTCCCGTGCCCATCTCCCCAGAGCCCCTCCGCAGCAGCTACTGGTGGATAAAGTTCTGGGAAGCTGTCTCTTAGCAACAGCCATTAGTCCTCTCTTAACTGGAGATTTTACAGCAGGAGATGGATCCCACCTCATGTGTGATGGGCTCAGACCCTTCCTTCCCCAACCAGCCTGCTCTCAGCAGGGACCCCCCACCCCTCCCTCCTGCCCCCCAGGCAGCTCTGGGTACTGAGGAGACCGCCTTAGCAGCCTGAGCGGGGAAGATTTTGGCCTGGCGCTGGGAGCCCACGATAATGAATTTTTCACCAGACCGAAACTCTGTCAGTGTTCATGGTACTGCTGGATTTTAACAGGGAAAGCGCAGAGGCCCAGGTCCCCAAAGGTATTTAGGCACCAAACTCCTACAGATTTCAGTGCAAGTTTGGTGCCTAAATGCATTGGGGGATCTGGGCCAGATGTTTCATGCCCCTCTTGGAGGCAGAACAACAGACTGGCCAGGCCCCTGGGCTGATCGAGTCTGGCGGTTGCAGTGTAAAGTGCTGGACGCTGACCCGCTGTGGGACTCAGAGGCGCGGGAAGGGCCTTCTGAAGCGAGGAGGGCCCACTGGTGAGTGTGTGTTGCGTCCCTTTCTGCCTGCTCCACAGAGGAGCTGAGCCTGTTACAGCCCCAGCGAGGGAGCTTTGGCTCATGCTGCAGCAGCTCATGCTCTCCGGTCCAGAGGCCCCCGGTTCAAGCCTGGGCAAGTGGTCCAGGCTGGCGGGTGTCGCTCTAACAGCAGCCTAGGAGATGGAGAGGTGGGGTTTTTAGTCTTGAATCCATGGTAGCTCCCACTGCAGCCCTGAGTGGTTCCTCTGGTGTCATGAGCCAGGCTGCAGTTTTGCCTCTAAGATCCTCTCGCCTTTCCTTGGTCGTCACTGCTCTGTCAGTGGTGCCTGGTCCCCCGCTGGGAGCCCCCAGAGCTCTGTTGCCCTGCCCCATGCTGAGCACTTGGCTGTCCCAGCAGCGGGCTGACATCCCTCCAGCCCTTGGCGGATGTGGGTGTTCTGCAGATTTCCTCTTCCTTTGCTCTTCTCCTCTCCAGCTGCTTCCCCACCAGTTCATCCCAGCACTCGCCCAGTTATACCCCATTTCCCCACTGTAGATTCCCAGCTGTGACATCCTTTCACTCACTCCCCTATCCCAGCCCAGCCCCTCTGATCACGCAGGTCCGTGTGCTCGGCCTTGTGCTGATTTCCTCTGCGAAGGTCCAGGCGGGCCTCCTCCCTGCTTGGCACTTCACCAGCCTGGGCAGGGGGCTGCTTTTCCCACCCTTTGGAGGTGCTGCTTCCCTTTGCGCTGCGGCTGGCGACTGGCTTAGTGGAGACCCCAACTCTCTGCACTGAGCCCTGGTGGCTGTAAACCCTCCAGGCCAACTTACCACCTCCTGCGATTGAGTGACTGGCAGGGGTGCTGGCCCCAGCCGGCTGTGCGGGGGGAGCTGCTAAGGACAGGCTACTGCCTTGGGGTGGGGGGCTAGTGCATCCTCAGTGTGTTTCAGGCTAATTCCTCCTGGGTTGGGGGGCTGGCCCATGGCAGCGATATGGGGTGAGAGTCCTGACCCAGGTGGGGGCTGTTCTCCTGCAGGTCTGCTCCTGTCCTTGCTCCTGCTTCCTGTCTCCTCTGCTAAGCTCTGTAATGTACCTTGCAGTGCCCCGCATACCCCTGTCAGCTGGAAGCAGTCCCTTTGACACTGATTCTTCCTTCTCGGGGCTGCTAACCCCCTGGCATTGCCACAGAGCAGGAAATGGGGGGTGGAGGTGGAACCAGCTCCACCCAGCAGCACCCAGACCTGCACCCAGACCAGCAGCACCCAGACCTGCACCCAGATCTGCCTCAGAAACTCTGCCCCCTGCAGATTGGGGCTTTCACAGCTCCATTTCCACCCTCCGCTGAGCAGAATTAGGTGGGGCATGTCTGGGAGCAGGGGTCCCAGGTGTGGTTTAAGGGGCAGATTCTCCTAGCCCTAGAGCTGAGTCTGAGCTGGGTCTGGGGGCATGGTCACACTGGCTCTCAGGCAGTCCAGTGGCTGCTGGCCGAGCGTGACTGTGTGCTGGCTGGGTGAAGTTAGAAGCGGCTGGCTCCTGGCGCTCCAGCCGTTCTGCAAAACAGGAACCCTTGGGACCGGCAGGCCCAGCTCCCCCGGGCGGTGAAATGGAGGCACAAAGGGCTGTGATTAGTTCTTCCGGTGTCTGGTTATTCTCCCCAGCTCTGTGCATTCAGGCCCAGGTGGCTCCTGAGCCGTGCCCTGGTTTTGCCCCAGTTGGGCCCCTCATTCTGGCCACATTCTGGATGGCGAACGCCTTGCTAGGGCAGGCTTCCTGCTCAGGGCTCCCAGTGCCTGGAGTAGGGACATTCCCTGTGGAGGGACGTGGTCTATGCAGCCACCCCAGGCTCCTGCGGAACGAGAATCCTGACTCCAGCTCTCTTGGAGGAGGCAGTGAAGGCTACTTGGGGTCCTGCTGAGTCCCTGGAGCTGCCCCATGCGGCACTGAGTGTGAGTCAAAGGGCAGAGCCTTCTGGTCTCCAGGGCAGAGAATTGAGCTCAGGCCCCTGAACCTTCTCCAGCATAGTTCTGAGCACACGTAGCTGTCCTAAAGGGCCTGACTTCAATGCATGCACCACCCCTTGCCTCCTGTTACCACAGCTGGAATCTTCCCAGTGTGGGGCAGGGGCTTTCTGCCCCCCATCTAAGGGGGATTGGTGTGGAGGGGGTGGGAGTTCATTGCTGCGGCTCACGTATATGTGGTCTTCCAGAGCCCTAACTATGTGCACGGACTCCTTTCCCCCACCGAGTGCCCCAGAGCCTGCCCCTTGGGGTGGGCGTTCGTGCTTTTCTGCTTCTGGGGCCCATCTAGGGCAGGTAATTTAAATATCCTATTGCCCCCTCCCCCTCCCCAGCTGCTGGAAGGAGGGGCAGGGGGGAGGGCTCTTGTCTGATCACTCTGGGCATGTGATCTGCTGCCTTATATGTGTGGGGCAGGCCTCCAGCATCAGCTCCTCGCTGTCCAACTGTCTGCACTGGGGCTTTTCCTGGCCCATCCCACCCAGGGAAGGAGGAACAGGCTACTGGGTGCAGGCCGGCCAGGGGAGCAGTGTCTCCCTGTAGTATCCTGTCTGTGTCCTGGGTGTTGGTTTATGGACTCTCTCTCCTCTGAGAGATGATCGGGGCTCTCGCCACTTGCCCTCGTTCTGAGGCTGCTCTAGCCCCAGAGAGGGGTATCCCATTCATAGAGAGAACCTTCTTCAGGAGTGAGGGGCTGGGTCCCTGCTGGGTCTGGGTCTGGGTCTCTGGACATCAGCCAGGAGCAGCTGCTTACACTGAAGGGGAGGATGCAGAAATAACCTCCCTGCAAAACCTCCCTCTGCCCCATGTGGATAGCAAAGAGCGGGGCTTGCATGCCCCATCAACCCCAAGTCATGCAGCCTGGCCTCCTCTCTCATGCAGCGGAGGGGACCCTCGGGGAGGGGGGGCTGATGTCTGTTTAAGCCTTTGAGGTTCAGAGCACTGGCCAAGTGTAGAGCTGGGGGCTCCAGGCTTTCCTGGGGGCAGGTGCCTGGGCCAGAGTGCTAGGGAAGGCCACTGTGGCTGAGCGAGCGGGACCAGGGTGCTCACTTGTGTTGCTGGAGCCAATGACTGTGCTGGCCAGGAGCACCTGTCATGGGTTTCAGGGTAACTGCACCAGTATTCCCCTCTGCCCCCACCCTCCTTGGTCTTCTCCAGGAATTCCCAGCCACGTCTCAGGTCTCCAGTCGTCAGCTGTCTCTGGACCTTTGTTTCCTGACAGTGACAGGCAGGGACCTGTGTTCCACTCCCTTCGGGGGGGAGCGGGGCAGGGGTTTAAGGCTGCACAGCTCCGTGCTGTACACTGTCCCCAGCAAGCTGCTCTGCCTAAAGGCCAATCCCTGGGTGTCACAGTGTGTGGGGGAGTCCGGGGCCTGCACCCCTCTTCCTGGGATTCACTGTGACTCTCAGCCAGCCAGTAAAACAAAGGTTTATTAGACAATAGGAAGTCTAAAACAGAGCTTGTGGGTACAACAAGGACCCCTCAGTCAAGTCCTTCTGCGGGAGCAGGGAGCTTAGACCCCAGCCCTGGGGTTCCCTGCGTTCCACCACCCAGCACAGAACTGAAACTAACCCCGCCCGCCCTCCAGCAGGCTCCCTCCTGCAGCCTCTGTCCACATTCCTGGGCAGAGGTGTTACCTCCCCCTCCCCCTCCTGGCTCAGGTGACAGGCTCTCAGGTCTCCCATCCCCAGTGAAACTCCCCTGCCACATTTCCAGGTCAACACTCCCCCCTCCCTGCTGCATCACACTGGGCTTGCTTCCTCTCCCAGGGCTATGAGCAGCGTACTGCCAGCAGTTACAAGTTACCCCGAGCTCTTATGAGCAAGCACCTTTATTCTTACAGTAAAAGCAGTACAGAGAAAACCTCCTAAAACCAATGAAAGGGCTTTGCCATGGGCTGACGCTTGGGTGAGGTCACCCCTCAGTCTTATGGAGCCCTGGTAAGTCAAAATCTCCCCAACCCTTCCACAGAGGTTGGGGCTCCCTAAGGACAGACGGTCCCTGTCCGTTTGCTGAATCAAAACGAAGCCCCTGAGTCAGTTTAAATGCAGCCTATTTATCTTCTAAGCTCTTTCCTTGTCCGTTGCTCTGTGGAGACCCAGTTTGAACCAGGACATGTCAGCCTCCATCCGGGGGAGGGGGAGGGTGGGGAACGGACCTCGCTGCAGGTGTTTATAACCTGAGTGATTCACCTTAATCATCCCCATCTGCTTTTCGTTCCTGGAGGAGCTGTGGGAACCCTGCCTCTGGAGTTGCATACAGTTCCTGGCCCACAGTGGCACATCAGCTTAATATCGCATGGTCCCCAAAGCTATTGTATGTGGTTGCACAATCTGTGTCAGCACCAACCTGGGAAGCCCAGGGCTGGCCCTTCTCCTGTCCTACGATGCTGTGGCCGTCCTGGATGGGCCCTGGTTAGCGCTATCTCCCAAGGCCCAACTTCGGCCTCCTCCCTCTCTGATCAGAGGATGCCCAGCGGCTACATTTTCAGGACTAATAGCCCCTGCGTTGCCAGCTGTGGATTTCTCTCTGCATCAAACGATGGACAAATGGATGGTGTCCGTGGGAAATACCGGCCCCTGTATTGCCGGAGGATTAAAGGAGAATCTTTTACCCTGCCACAGAGATCCGTCCTGCGTGGGTGGTCCCTCCCCTCCCCTGCCCGCCTGCTGCAGAGCCCCCTCCCCACCGCCAGCATTCGGCCAGGACTGCAGCAGCAGCTCCCTGGCGCTGTAGCCCTTTGGCTAAGGGTGAGTCATGAGAGATGAAGGGCGGTCGGTCCCCACCTGTCAGGGACCCAGGCAGCCGAGTGCGGGGGAGTTCCCGGCTCTGCGCCGTGCCCTCCCCATCAGGCTGCGCTGGGAGTAGCTGTGCAGCAGAGTGCAGGGAGGCCGCCAACGCTGGCTGCTCATACCAAGCAGCGCCGTTAGCATGCTGAGCACGCCGGCGCTGGCCGTAAATGCCTTTGACATTGGATAAAGCCAAGCAAGAAAATTGATGTTCTTTTCCATCCTATTAGCAGGAGCTTAGTTCCACTGAGGAGAAAATGATGATTAAAAGGGTCAAGTCCTCTCTGCTTCAAACACCCCGTACCTTGGACACTGTGTTTTCGAGCGCTGCTCAGGGACGTTTTGGCGTGGCAAGCACAGTGGGGGGCTGGGACGGGGGAGCTCTGCACAAACAACCACTTGGGTGGGGAGCATGGATCCTGGAGCTGTTACCTTGTGGGGGGGAGGGGTGGCACCGTGAGGTCTTGCCACCTGTGGGGGTGGGGTAGGTTTACCCTCATCTGTGCTGGGCATGCACAAGAGTCTGGAGAAAAGACAAAGGAAAACCGCTCCGCTCCCCCGCCCTCTCGTAGCAGTTGCACCTGGGGACCCTAGTGGGCTTTCTCGTCTGGGGGCTCTGGGAGCTGCAGCCCCAGGCCTGGCCAATGCACCTGCTGCAGCCTTTGTGCTGTTGGGTAAAATTGTCATCCCTGCAGTGAGCCTTCCCCGTGTGAGCAGGGTGGGGGTCGGACCCCTGGAGGGGTGCAGAGCAGGTGGAGGAGGCCAAGCATGGTCTCTTGGCAACAGGAGGAGCCAGGGCTGTTGGCGACAAATGCCAGCTCCAGCAGCAGGGAGTAGGCAGCGGAAGAGGGCCAAGGACTGCGCAGGCTGGAAGCTGCTAGATCCCGTAACATCCCTTCCCCTCCTTTCAGTGGGGGCCGGCCGCTGCTTCACCCTTTCCTGCCCAGCTGCACTGTGCTGCCGGAGGGGTGGAGAAAATTCTCTCCAAACCCCTGTGGAGAGCAGCAGATGCCCTGAAACTGGGGATCAGCTGCGCCCTCCCTGCATAGCCTGAGATCTCTAGCAAGATGGGAGGTGACCCGTTTTCTGCACACTCCTGGAGCAGCCAACAGGTTGGAGGGATGCCCTGGCAGGGATGGGGGGGAGTGTTCCCTGGATTTGGAGAGGTTCATGCCCAGGAGGGGAGCCTGGCACAGTGCAGGGGGGTCCTTGACCCTGTCCGCTTTAACCTTTTCCTCACAGGTCAGCAGAGTCTTGCGGCCGGGAGGCCGTTTCATCTCCATCACCTTTGCCCAGCCGCACTTCCGCAAGCGCCACTATGCCCAGCCCGCCTACGGCTGGTCCCTGCGCCACTCCACCTATGGCACTGACTTCCACTACTTCCTCTACGTCATGTGCAAGGGCCAGGAGCTGTCCCCTGCCGACCTGGCGCTGGGGCGGAGACTCCACGAGCCGCCCGGCCCCGCCTGCCCGCCCAGCTTCCTCCAGGCCTCGGACAGCGAGGATTATCTCAGTGCTATTGAGCTGTGAGTGGGAAGGGCCTGCCACAGTTGTAGCAGCAAGGAGTTCTCCAGCCAACTTGGGGGCCTAAACCAACCAGCGCCAGCTGCAGCTGCCAGTGCCAGATTCATGGGGCTGGGTGACAGCGGACTCCTCTAATCCAGTGCCTTGCCTATGGCTGGAGCCCAGCCCATCCTTCCAGCCACCTGGGTGCTGTGAGACCAAAGGGAATGTTGGTTTGCAGCCAGCTCAATAAAGTTGGTTTCTCTCTAGTCGCCCAGACCAGCTCCTCATCCTGGTGCTGTCGATCTCAAGGCTTTAGAACATGGCTATGTTCCCAAAGGCCCCCTTGTCCCAGGACCCCAGACTCCCCCACCCCTGAAGGTCTGGCCTGTGTAGACTACAGTTCCCAGCAGCCACTGGGGTCAGGCTGCCCTGGGGGGCTGTTGTGTCTACAACTCTGCTCCCCCCACCCCTCCGTAGCAGGGTGGCCGCAGCCTGTTCCTCCAGCAGCAGCCTTGGGGGTGACACAGGGAGCGACCCACATCTGGCTGCAGAGCATAGTGGGAGAGGGGTGGCATGGGGGCTGGGGAAGCTTGCTGCAGCCCTGCCAGTCCATTGCGGTGTGTACGCTCCGTGGGGCTGGATGTGAGCAACGCCCGAAACCTGCTGCAGTTCTGCAGGGAGCCAGGGGCAGGCCAGGCGGAACCGGGGAAGAGCTGGCAAAGGGCACTTGTGTGGGGAGGCTCAGGTTGACTCAGCTCCTGGACAAGCGCGGTGCTTTGGCTCTCTTCCCCCTCCCCACCCCCAGGTCGCTGGTCTTTGTGGCTGGTAATGAAGCTGCCAGAGAATCCCTGAATCATATTAATTCCCTCCATCCATCTTTGGGGGGGATGCGGGGAGAGGAGCCGGCCTCGCACGCTCTCAAGTAGATTTCGCAGCAGTGCAGAGGCAAAGGGAGGGATTTTAGCATTCGCCACAAGCAAATCGCTCTAATCCAGCTTTTGTCCTTGCATGATTAGGAAGCATTATGCCAGCGAGAAAGGGACAGGATTCCCAGGTCCCTGCTCAGTCAGCCATGCCCTGGGGAGCTCTCACCCACAGCGTGACCCCAGCTGGGTCCTCCCCTGCTCAAAGGCTCCTTGTGCAGCTCCCCGAGCAAAGGAACCTGTGGCCTTGCTGGGATTGGGGGAGGAGAGGGCTATCCCTTAAGTTGTTGAATTTTAATGTTTTATGTGTTATTTTACTACACATGTGGCCAGAAATAGTGGGGGAGGGGGAGAGGCTACACAATCAGGGACAGATGGGACATGACAACCAACTGCCTCAGTGTCACGCACTGGTCGCTGGAGTGAAGCTGGCTCCTGGGCTGGAAGAAGCCAGGCCGCAGAGGTCAGCACGAGCTCAGGCCCTGGGATTCAGGACTCAAGAGTTGCTTGGTCCAGCTGGCTGCCTCTTTGGGGGAGGGGTGAATTCTGCCCAGTGTTGCTTCAGTTCTGCCCTGTGTCCCAGCATGGCGAACCCACCTTGTTCCCTGGCATAACTGCTTGCTCCATGGCTGGACGGGAATTCACCCTTCTTGTCTGGTCAGCCTGGGCCTTGCAGCGCTTTGCATGGGCCCCTGTCTCCTGCGTTGGGAAGAAGATTCCACTTCCACCATGTCAGTTGCTGGCTTCCTCATCTCTTCCCAAGGCTGCCTCTGCCCTGAGGCTGGTGTGGTTCTTTCCCACTGCTGCAGTCGTACAGGTGCGGTGCCTAGCATGCCCTGGGGCTGCAGGAGTCGGAGCAGGTCGCGGTGACATGGTGGTAAAAAACCTCAGCATTTGGTTTACAGTAGGACTCCCCTGTTGGGGCCTGCACCTCCCACACAACAGCATCCCAAGCATGGCTGGGTTGGCAAGGCTAAGAACCACTCCTATCCTCCTGTGTGTATTCCCTGGCCCCCACATTGCCCCTTCGCCCGTAGAACATCATTCAGTGTCATTGTGTGGCACATACAGCCATTCCGGTTGCCAGGGTCGTTCAGACCTTAAGTGCATCACCCCCTTCTGCATTGATGGGAACCTTCCCACAAACAACACCCTGATATTAAAGTGGATCTGACCCCCGCCTTTGGTCAGTCCCAGGTTCTCCCCAGGGAGCCCTCATGCCACCCTATCCTGCTGTGGTGTTGACTTTTTTCACCCTTTTGTTGCTCTCCCTCGGCTGGTGGAGGCCAACTGATTAGTCCCGCTGCCTTTGGGCTGTATCTGTGAAGCCGACTCATTTGCCACATATATGTGGGAGCTTGTAAATGTCAGCACTCTCCTTGTTAGTCATCTGGCTGGCTCCCTCGTGCGTGCACACCTTTTCAGCTCCTCGGAGATGCTGCAGCCGTTGAGTTGGAGCCGCGGCACTGGATTGGCTACTAGAGCCTCTCCACCCACACGTGTCTGAGAAAAACTATTATGTTTCCCAGTGTTTATATTAGCTCTGCATAAAATTTGTGTGCATGAAATCTTTAATGTTGCTCCTGACCTAGATTTATCTGTGTGGATAGAACGGGTGGAAAATTCACTTCACTTTTCAGCTGTCACTTTGGGAGCAGTTGAAGGTAATTGGGTTGGTTCTTTCCCATGTGGTCTGCAAGGCTGGTGTAGAATCCATACGGAATGGGCAGGGTCACCGTGAAAGCCATGGGAGGTTGGGGGGGAACCGTTTTTCCTGAAGTCCACCAATTCACTCTTGAAAGTTTACCGGGGCAATTTGGGGGATCTCAGTGCAGTTCCAAGTGAAGAGCTGGCTCTATCGAAGACTCCATGAGTCTAATTTATAGCATCATCGGTGGTATCGTTAACAAATCCAAGGGCTCAATGCGGCTGGCTAGATCACTCAGAAGAGTATGAGTAATCTCAGGGTCATGGGTTTGTGCCTCATGTTGGGTGCAACCCTTTATCGTTACAGGGGTAACGCTGACATTCTCTGGCCTGTGTTATGCAGAAGGTCAGACTTAATTTACTGGACCTTTCCAGCCTTAGACTCTATGAACCCTGCAGAGCCAACTCCCCTCTAGCATAGGGAGCTCCGGGTCCAAGCACTGTCTTGAGGCAATTGGGGTAAGTTTGCACTGATGCAGCCTCTGTTGTTGTTTGTATTTTGGTACCATCTGTGGAGCATGATCAGGGCTTGGGGTCCCTTTGTGCTTGGCGCTGTGTGTACGTGATGATGGGAGTCCCTGCCCCAAGGAGCTATTGTGTGGGCAAATCCAGAGCGTGTCTAAGGTGATCAAAGTGGGATTATGTCCCAGCAAAAAGTGCATTTAAAAAGCAAAAAGAGCGTTCAGCAAAGCAATTCAAGAGGTTTTAACTGATCGGAGAGAATGGGTCCCTCTTTCCATTCCCAGGGGAACGAAAGCAGAGGAGGAGCTGGCATCAAACCTCTTTGGGCTCAAACATCCCTGTTCCTGCCACCACCTGGGCCTCCCGCTGTCTGGTTTGGCTGCCTCTGATTTGTGTTCTCGCTCTTTGGGAGTGCTCTGTGGGTGGGAAGGAACTAGAGTAAGACTGCATGGGTCAGGAGAGAGCATCACCTGCAGAGAACGCGCCAGAATAACTGAACTTGTGAAATCGCAAATGGCTCCCGGTCCCCCAAAAGCGGGGACTCCTGCTGGCTGGGGTGCCTGCCTCTCTCCAGCTCGCCTGTCCGCTAGAGAACGTCTCTGCAGCTGGGAACGTGACGGGAGCCGGCAGCAGCTGAGCTGGGGCGCCTGGCTGTGCAAATGCAGAAGCCTGTTCTAGCTGCGTCCTTCAGGGCTGGGCAGGGCCCAGGGACGGCTTTGCTCTTTGGCAGCTGGCACTTGTGTCACCAGAGGCTGATAGCCCCACGAGGAGGCAAACATACAGGGAGTCAGAACCACCGTCGCTCGCTGCCCTGGGGCACAGAAAGCCCTGTGAGGGGCGAGTCCTCGGAGAGCTGGGCATTGGCTGTGGTGATGGGTGGGGTGAGATGGGCCAGCTGTTGGGTGGGAGAGCAGGGGCACTCGAAGGCCAGGCCATGGCCACTATGGCAGGAACCAATGAGGGGCACAGTCGGGTTAACTGGTTACAAATTGCACCCATCAGTTGGAGCCCAAGCAACGGCCTTGATGCCATCACAGCTGGGTTTCCGCAGCCAGTAGGCTGCCTCACTGTGCTCTCCGAGGGTGCTCTGAGCAGCTAGCCCGTGGGGCCCCAGAAACACCCTCTGCTCCAAAGACAAGGGGTAAGTTTGTTCTAGAGCCCCTCCCCTTGCCACCTAGGATGATGGGATTCCTTACGCAAAACCCATAACCCCTCTGTCTAGGCCTACAGTAGCCATTTGGGGTCACCGAGCCCTTCCTGGGACTGTCACTTGTGGCTTCCTCTGGCTTATGCCACCTGTGAGATGCTCCTTCCCTGTGGGTCATTGTATCCCTGGCCAGAATCACGATCTCAGCATCTAGAGAGACACAACACTTCAAGCTGACTGTCCTAATTCTTCCATCTCCCTGCCTGGGAGTGACTGAAGAGGGCTGAAAGCTCACCAGCTGCCTTTAGATTAAGCCAGGCTTTCAGCCAATGGAATTTATATTTTTTTAAATAATTATTTGGCATCTCATAAGCGACAAGCCCCAGAGGGCCAACTCCTTAGCAGGTGTAAATCAGCATTACTCCATTGAGGTCAGCAGCCCAATGCTGATTTACAGCAGCTGAGGCCCTGACGCACAGAATTCAGTGGCACAGGTTGGACCGGGCCGGACTCTTTCGTTGCTGACAGGGTCCCAGTGCAGATGCCTGCTAGTTACCCAGTGTGACTCCATCAAATTCCATTCTGCCGGTGGCCCATGAACTGATCTGCCACCAGCCTGCTGGGAAACTGGACCTCTTTGCTCGGGGACTGGCCAGAGGTAGGAAAATGGATAAGCTCTGATGCGAGTGAAGAGGTTGGGTAGTGTGGGGTGGATCGGAGGGGAAAAGCGAACCGCTCAAGACCCTGGTGTGTTAGTGAGAATTGGGATAGGCTGGGGCTAGATTCCTGTGTCACCTAGAACATCCAGAGGCAAAGGGAAGGGTTCTCCAGCAGCAACTGGCTGCAATGCTGGCAGCTAGAAAGCTGTGGGATCTGGGTCGCTCACTGGCACCCTGAGCCGCTGAGGCCCTCCCCATTAGCACAGGGGGTACCCAGCACCGCTTGGCTTCAAGCCCATCCGTCTCTGAAGCCATTATAAAGAGAATGTTTGGCAAAGCCTCGCCTCAGAGCGGGCCCTGTGCAAATAAACGCGTGAACTGACTGTGTTGCTGGCCTATCGTGAATGTTCTTTGTCTGGAGCCCGCTGGTGGGAGGTATGCCCTGGCACCTGGCAGTTTCAAATCTCTTGATGTGATGCTGGCCCCAGCATCCTGCATGTGAGGGCAGGTGACTGTTCACTGTTGCCTTTCGGTAGCTCAGCAGGCCTTGGGATGTGGGGGTCCAGGGGGAGTGATACCAGCACCACTAACTGGCCATTGAGCAATACTACCCAGGGCAGGTGATGGCACCCTGGGCTGGAAGTAAAGGGGAGACAGTTTCTGGCCTCACAGGGGGACATACTTGGTTCTTGCCAGGATATGCTCTGCATAGGGACAGGTCTAGCTAGATAAGCAGCCCTGCAATGTGGTAAAACAGGGATCTGCACAGTACCAGCATCTTCCTGTCCAGTTAAATCTCTGGGCACAGTAACTTTTTCCCCAGTGTACCTTTTGGAGGCTGGCCTTTTAAATTTAGCAGCGACATTCAACTGCAGCCCTAAAGTAGCCATCTCGCACCTGGTAGCTGCTGGCAGCCTCTCTGGGCGGTGAGGCCCTGTTGTTTCCTCCTCCTTAATACTGAGGAGAAGGCAGGTTTCTCCAGACATTTTACTCCTGGGGGCAGGGGCAGCAGGTATGTATAATTTTTGGTGGTGCCCAGAATGGGTCCAAGTCCTGCCCCCCGTCCAACACCTGCCTAACACTCTGGGAGGGAGTTTGGGTAGGGGAGCGGTGCAGGCACTGGGCAGGAGTTTGGGTTCAGGAGCGGGTTTGGGGTGCAGGCTCTGGGAGGGAGTTTGTGTGTGGGGTGTGTGCTCTGGGCTGGGACAGGGGGTTAGGGTGTAGGAGTGGGTATGGGGGGTGGGCTCTGGGAGGGAGTTTGTGTGCGGGCTCTGGGCTGGGGCAGGGGGTTGGGATGTGGGAGAGGGTGAGGGGTGCAATGCTTACCTTGGGTGGCTCCCAAAAGCAACCTGCACACCCCTCTAGCAACGGCTCCTAGGCTGGGGGGCCAGAGGGTCTCTGTGCGCCACTGGCCACAGGCACCTCCCCTGCAGCTCCCATTGGCTGCAGTTCCCAGCCAATGGGAGCTGCGGAGTCAGTGCTCAGGGCGGGTGCAGTGCATGGTGACTCCCCTCCCACACCCAAGGCCATAGGGCTGTTCCAGCCGCTTCCAGGAGTGGCATGGAGCGAGGCTGGGCAGGAAGCCACCTTAGCCCTGCTGCACTGCTGATGGTGGTGACTGGGGCCCGCTGAGCCCTTTTAAATTGCGTGGGGGTGGCAGGTGGGGCTGGGAGATGCTCTGGGGCAGGCATGCGGGGGCGGCAGGCAGGGCCGGGGGAGAGACCCAGCCCTAAACATTGGTGGAGCCGGGCCCCCGGGCCCTGAATATTCCTGGAGCATGGGCACCACAGGCCCATATAACTCACTGCCCTTGCCTGGGGGAGAGAGTCTTGTGTGTGCAGAGCGGGACCCACAGGCTCTGGGAAGCATCAGAGGGGTGGCCGTGTTAGTCTGGATCTGTAAAAGCGGCAAAGAGTCCTGTGGCACCTTATAGACTAACAGACATAGTGGAGCATGAGCTTTCGTGGGTGAATACCCACTTTGGGGGAGGACTGGGTTTACAGGTGGCCTGATCAGACATACCCATTCCCACAGTAAATTAACCCTGCGCTTGATCACTTCCAGGAGCCAGACTGTGTGCTGGAGCTTGCAGCCAGCAAGGAGTCACTAACCATTGCTCTAAAGTGGGCATGAACCGTGCTTTAAGCCCCTCCAGCTAAAAAGTCACTGTGGGGACAGAGAACGGGCCGGAAAGGGGACTGTCGGTAAAGGCTGAAGGCTGGGGCAGGATGGGCTTTGGAAGAGGCTGGGGGAGTGGGCCTCCTCCCCTTGCCCTTGTGGGGGAGGATGGGCAGAGGGGAGGCTGCTCTCAGGAAGGCAGGTTAGCGTCCCCTTTAGTGCAGTCAGCTCCCATCTCAGTGCTGTGCCGCCTCTGGAGGGGAATCTCTTCATCCTGCTAGCCCAGCGTTTGAGCCGACCCAGGCCTCACACCGTCAGCTCTGTGGAAACCCTGGCAGGATAGTCCATGGAAACTGCTGGCGGTCTGCACCGGGTCAATAGCATTAATCAACACCCCTCTGGGCTATGGCAGCCCTTGACGGATCAGCCTCAGCAGCTCCCGGGGCTGCCTGGTGAGGCTCTGGCCTTTTCTCACTGGTGCTTCTCTGTGAGGCTGGCCCTGGGCTGTGCTTCGTTTACACTGGCATAGGTTGGGTGACCTCTACCAGAGAGACCCCGTACTGCTGCCTTCCCTCCCTTTTACCCTCTTGTGGCTGGGCTTTGCTGCTTTGCCAGACCAGCTGGGCTGAATCAGAAATGCCTTGGAACCTCCTGGCCTGACCCTGGGTGGCAGGGGCAGATCTGTTCCCTTGTCCCACAGGCTCAGATTTGGAAACGGCCACAACCCAGGGCTATGAGAAGCAGCAACTCTTTGTGATTATACTGGGGTGTGTGTGTGTGTTTGTACTGGGGGGAACCTGAGCCGTCTGCTTCCTGGTCACGACCTTCCCATACTCCCACTGCTGGGGAATGGCTCCCTCCACCCCTCCAAACTGTAGTTAGCATAACAAGCCTTCGTTCCTTTCAGCTGTGAGCCCTTTGCGGGAGGGGCTGTGTCTCCCTGTGTGGCTGGACAGGACCCAACACATTGTGGGCCTGAGGCATTTACACCCAGGTAATTCTATGGATGGCAGTGGAGTTACTCCAGATCTACACCCGTGACAGTGCGAGGAGCACCCAGTGCTCTCTCTGGGTGCTCACAACACCCCATTAATGCTGGTCACTCAGCCTGCAGCTTCCAGCCTGGGGAGGCCTCTCCCCTCTAGGGACCTCACAAGCCTGTCTCTGGATAAAGGGCTCCAGCTCCGATCCTGGGCTCCATATGAGGAATTGAAGGGGCTTTCCCCCCACACACAGGGTCAGTGGGAGACCAAGGGGCCGGTGCTGCAGAGAGAGTCCATTGCAAGTGTTAGGCAGCTGGAGAAAGTCCCCTGGTGCAGGCAGGGACTTTGCCCTGGGCTGTGGTCTCCACTAGAGGTGGTCTCCTTGTGCAAACAGCCCGTTAGTTTGGGAGGATGCAATCGAATGGGACTCCTGCCCACCCATGTGGATCCAACTTCACAATAGGGGCCTTACGTGGGCTCCTTGGGGCCGGGGTTGTGTCCGCTTTTTGTGGATGGTGTGAATACTTCAGTGGCGGTCACAGCGGGGAAGGCCTGTCTTGGTGCTCCCTGCTCTGTGTTACTGTGACACCCTGAAGGCAGGTGCCAGATGGGAGTCCCAGGGAGAGGCTGGCATCTGCCAATCTGATTCAATAGGGAGATCTAGACGGGGATCAGGATGTTAAAAAATATGAATGTAAAATGTGCACCTGAGAGACTCTAGCTGGTGCTGAGAATCCAGAGGTTCGGGGGCAGCTTCATCTCTCCTGCAGCTCAGGGGGCACAGACAGGAGTGTTCAGAGAGCTCGGGACATGGATCAGCAAGGGCGAGATCTGTAGACACCCATGTTCCACCATTGGCCCCATACCCACAGGCTTCTCTTTCCAGCAGAAGGAGACAGGAGCTGGCCCAGCTGTAGAGACACTTAACTGCAGGGGGCTCAGACCCCGAGGTACCCCCCTCCCCCAGATACTGAGCATTTTGGGGATGGGCATTTATTCATGTCAGCGTTAAGCCATGTAAATACAGCTCGGGCAGACATAGGGGGTGTGTGTGTGTCTTGGTGTGGGTGTACTGATGGTGTTTGTGGAGTTCCTGTATGCATGTGGCTCAAAGTCATACACACAGATTCCCATACAGAATGTGGGTCTCCGAGTACATATGTTGAGCGTGTATGTAGGCATCTGGGAGCGTGTGCACTTTGCATGTGCCTATATGAGTCTGTCGGCCAGCCTATGTGACTGGCTGTGCGTCTGTGGTTCTCTGTGTGTGGGTTGAGTGTATATGGGTGTGTCTGTGCTTCAGTGTGTTTGTAGCATGGCTCACTGCCTGTAGTTGTGGTGTCTGAATTTGACTCTTTACATAAGAGCGGCCACACTGGGTCAGACCAAAGGTCCATCTAGCCCAGTGTCCTGTCTTCCGACGGTGGCCAATGCCAGCTGCCCCAGAGAGAATGAACAGAACTGGGAATCATCAAGTGACCCATCTCCCATTCCTAACTTCTGGCACATAGAGGCTCGGGACATCATCCCTGCCCATCCTGGCTAATAGCCATTGATGGACCTAGCCTCCATCCTTCCCTTACTCAGAAAAAGCAAGGTTTCAACCAATGCAAAAGCTAGTTTAATAAATGTAAAAGAACAGAGAAGGAAGGATTGGCCCCAATGTGTATGTGTGTTAGAGTGGCCCAGAAAGGTAAATAAGCACCCCTTCCTCCTCCAAAATAGCCCTTGAATTGCCAAGTGCATTTCCCAGTGGTTTAAAGTAAATTCCCAAGGACTGTGGGAGGCTCCAGCCTCTCCTCTCCAGGGGCTTTTGATGGTCTGTAGGGCTCAGGAAAGGGTGGAGAGCTTTGCCCCTTCTGTATTTCCCAGGTCAGATTGGTAGACACCCTGGGGGGCTGTCGCCTTCTGCTGCAGTGTGGGGCATGGGTCACTTGCAGGTTTGAACTAGAGTCAGTGGTGGATTCTCTGTAACTTGACATATTTCAATCAAGATTTGTGGGTGTCAGTAACTGAGTCAGAGGTTATGGGGCTATTCCAGGCTTGGTGGACGGGGTTCTGTGGGCTGCAGTGTGCGGAAGGTCAGACTAGATGATCATGATGAGCCCTTCTGGCCTTAAAGTCTGTGAGCCTATCTGGGGCTTCTTATCAGCCTGTGCCTAAGGCAGCAACAGAGAGAGCACCTGATGGCCTGGCCATTGACCCCCTTGCTGCCCTGGGGCATCCCTTCCTCCTCAGCTCCACGGGATTCTACGGCCAATGAACCCTTGTGTTGGCCCTTGTGATGTGCCTGCCTGACTGTTGAATTGAGATGGAAAGCAACGCTGGCTCCACTTTGGTCCGGGTGCCTCTGGGACCAGCCTCCTCCTCCAGCTCCCTGCTGCAGAGTTCCTTCCACCCAGCCGCCGCAGGATGAGGGCAGCTCCTCTGAGAGGCCCCAGTAAAATATTTAACAGCCACAAGCCGCTCAGCAGCCTGGTTTCTATTTCTGTCTTAAGCAAAAACTAGGTCACCTGCTGCCCTCCCTCCCTCCCAGCGAACCTGCAGGGACTTGGAATGTGACCCTCCGGGATGCAGCACCAGGCCTGAGCTAGGGGTTCTCACCCTATCTCCTGAACCCCAAGCAATTCAGAGAGCCAACCCACAGAGAGAGGTGGCAACTGCAGCAAAAATACCTGTGACCCAGTGCGGTTCTCCGGGGGTTGTGATTGCCTGGAGAACATGGTAGAAGTCCTTGAATAATCTCTCAACTATTCCCTCAACAGTCCAGATCCAAAGCCCATTGACTGCACTGGGAGGTTTTCCATTCGCTTCCCTGAGGTTTGGCTCAAGCCCAGTGACAAAGATCTTGCTAGGGAAGACACGCAGGGCTGGCTGCCTTCATTTGGTACAGGTATGTATTTATTCATTGAGTTTTGTTCACCAATACAGTGAAAAATGGCATTAAAATGTACAATGGGTCATTCTTAGAATGGCATGACCTTTTCTTTTTTTTTCTTTTTTTGCTTTGTTGTCCTCATAAAATGACACAGTATATTATTGAAAAGATGATCGTTTCTCATGCACATCAGACCAGAATAAGCTTTTTAAAAAATTAAATCAAATTAAAGTACAAAATTAAAAACACCCACTCGGAACATCCCCCAAGAAAGAGGAGTCAAATAACCAGCGAGTTATCCAAGCACATTCGTAGCCAGTGCAATCAGATCTTCTAAAGTCATTATGTTTCTGCATGGTCCGTCAATAAAGCCATTAATCACAGTATAAGATTCTTAGATACATTTGTTTACGGGTGTTTTGAGGTGTGCAAAACCCTAACCACAGCCCAGAAGTCCTGTCCAATACTGATATATAGAATTACGAGAACCAACCATTTAAATTCCATTCTTTACACTTATTTTCCTTTCCTATGGGAAAAATATGAACAATCTTTGATGCAGTATTTCAACCTTAGACACTAGCAGATCATTTTTAACAAAGATTCGGATATAAAAATACAAATATGAGGAGTTCTGTTAAAAAGAAGCGTGCCAGAGTGGGATGACCAGTGGCACCAAGATGTGGCACCAGGACCAGGAAGCTCATGCAAAAAAGATGGAGCAAAAATGTCTCTCGACAGCAAAACGATCACTGTCTTTTATATTATAGTCCATCCGGGTCGGAACCTCTGCCTTCCATTCAGCACTGCTGGCTTTGGATTTGCGACCGATCTGCTGGTATTTTGCAAACTGGACAGGGATGAGGTGTGGGGCTGGATGGATGAGTTAGAGAATGGGTGTGGGTCTGAAATACAGCAGGGGGGTGACTGCACGCACAATGAACCTGCTACAGCTAGAGAGGTGTGTGTCTGTGCAGGGGCGAGATACACAGCCACTCGGAGAGAGACAGAGAAAGGTGTAAAGAGCATGGCTACAGGAGCCCTCTTCGAGATGAGACCGCTGGGCGATCCCAAGGGCTCCGCGCTCTCAGGGGAACAGCACCTCGGCATCGTGGCATGGGGAAAGTGTGTGTGGGGGGCTTAGTGGGGCTGGGAAGAAGGGCATGGGAGAGGAGTGGGGGCTGGAATGGACAGCTCCCTGGAAGTGCCGCTGGAATGGACAGCTCCTCAGGAGGGTGCTGGACTGGACAGCTCCCGGGGAGGGCGCTGGAAGTGGCGCTGGAATGGACAGCTCCGCGGGAGGGCGCTGGAAGTGGCGCTGGAATGGACAGCTCCGCGGGAGGGCGCTGGAATGGACAGCTCCCGGGGAGGGCGCTGGAAGTGGCGCTGGAATGGACAGCTCCGCGGGAGGGCGCTGGAAGTGACGCTGGAATGGACAGCTCCGCGGGAGGGCGCTGGAAGTGACGCTGGAATGGACAGCTCCCGGGGAGGGCGCTGGAATGGACAGCTCCCGGGGAGGGCGCTGGAAGTGGCGCTGGAATGGACAGCTCCCCGGGGAGGGCGCTGGAAGTGGCGCTGGAATTGACAGCTCCCCGGGGAGGGCGCTGGAAGTGGCGCTGGACTGGACAGCTCCCGGGGAGGGCGCTGGAATGGACAGCTCCTCAGGAGGGTGCTGGACTGGACAGCTCCCGGGGAGGGCGCTGGAAGTGGCGCTGGAATGGACAGCTCCCCGGGGAGGGCGCTGGAAGTGGCGCTGGAATGGACAGCTCCCCGGGAGGGCGCTGGAAGTGACGCTGGCCCTGGATAGCGCCTCAGTAGCCGGCTCCTCCATTCTGCAGGGAGGGGGGTTGCGAGGGCAGGACGTGGTGCTGAAAAAGATGGCATCTCCGGGGTGGGCACGGCGCCCTGAAAATCTGGACGGGGATGGACGGCCAGCTCCCTTTGTCCCATCGCTCTCGGCTGGATGCTGAGGAGGGTGAGATGGCCCCATCCGTTACCGCCTCGGGCTGGGGTCTGGGTTGGGGGTGGAAGGTGTCGCCAGCAGCCTCATCTCCTTCCTTTGCTTTCCTCGTTGACCACAGTCCAACAAACATGCACGGCCAAAAGTGCTTAAAATCAGTGAACAGAGTCTGCAGCTCAGTGCAGGCGCCTCCTCTGCCGGCTTATACCCCAGAAGGCGACTTGTCTGTCATCCCCTTCAGCACCTCGTCTATTCTATCATCTTCGATCACCACTGCAGGGGGGACAAGCAGACAGTCAGGATCCAGGAGCAGGAGCCCCTAAGCAAGGCTGGGTTGGGCTGGCGGAGATGGTCTCTTGTGGGGCTTAGGCTCGCAGTATTTGCCTCTCCCTATACACCTCCCCCCCCCCCAAGCCAACATCGGCTGGAGAAATCTGCCCCAGGAAAATGGCTCCCGGAGCGAGCCCCTTGCCTGTCCGGCTTGCTGCGGGGGCGCAGGGCGAGCTAAGGTGGTGCCGGCAGGAGCGGGCACAGAGTGCGGCTGGGGGAGCGGGGTGGGGGTGGGGGACGCCCCAGCAGGGACACTGGGAGGGTGGCGCGGACAATGGAGAGCCCTGGGCTTTGGCAGGAGCCGCTCTCTGGCATGTGCGATGACAGAGCCCGGCCCGATCCCTCCAGGGGAACGCGGGTGGTGGTGGTGGGGTTCTCCGTTCCCTTTCCCCGAGCCTGGGGAGACCCTTCCCCACTGCGGATCCGGATGGAGGGGCGGGGGGGGGGTGTCCAGAGCCACTCCTGCCACGGGGGAAGGCAGGGGGCGCTTACCTCTCTTGGCCCTGCCGATCTGCCCCAGCTTGGGGGGCCGCTTGGCCTGGTTGCCCCCGAAGAAGGAGTTGGTGTCCTGGAGCCGGCAGCTGAAGGAGATCTCGCTGACTTCGGAGTCGGTGCCGAAGCGGGCCACCTTCTCCTCGCTGTAGGGGAGGATCTCAGACATGCTGGCGGCGGCCGGGGTCCTGCGGGGCGGCCGGAGAGCGCGATCCGGCAGCGGAGCCGGGCGGGCGGGCTGGCGAGGGAGTGCGGAGCGCTGCAGCCTGCCGAGGTGTCTGTGCGCTGGGGCTGGGGCAGCCCTACATCATAAAGGAAACCCAGGCGGAAGAATGAAGTCATGCATCCGGGGCTGGTGCGCTGAGGCCCCTGCTCTGGAAGGTCCTCCCCCCGGCCCTCCCCCAGCTCCCCCCCCCCGTCCCAGCCCTCCCCCCCCGCCCCCGGCTGCGCGGGGGGAAGGGAGGAGGGTGACATCAAGAGGCAAGAGCGGAATGACAATGAGATTGCAGCAAAAGCGGAGGGGAGGCATCCGGGGTCCCTGCCTCTCCCCCCCGCCCGGCGCTCCCGGGGCTGGTCTCTCTGTGCCCCCCCCGGGCAGCTACACACACTCCCCAGGGCCGGGGTGGGGGAGGCTGCTTCAGCCAGACACCTGAGGGCTCCCTGCCTGCCCCCCCTCTGTATCTTCCCCCCCCGTGCCTCTCCCGGCCCGTTCCTCCCCCTCTGTGTCTTTCCCTGCCCTTCCCCCCCCGTAACCCCCCTGTTCCTCCCCCCTGTGTCTTCCCTCCACCCCGTGCCTCTGTTGGCCCTTTTCTGCCCCTCTGTGTCTTTCCCTGCCCTTCCCCCCCCGTAACCCCCCTGTTCCTTCCCCCTGTGTCTTCCCTCCACCCCGTGCCTCTGTTGGCCCTTTTCTGCCCCTCTGTGTCTTTCCCTGCCCGTCCTCCCCCTGTATCCCACCCCGTTCCTCCCCCTCTGTGTCTCCCCCCCCCCCAGTGTCTCCCCTCGGCTCTTTCTTCCCTGTCTGTATCTTCCCTGCCTCCCCCGGCGCTTTCCTTCCCTCTCTGTGTTCCCCCCCGCGTGCCTCCCCTGGCTCTTTCCTGCCCCCTCTGTGTCTCCCCCACCCCCCTTGCCTCCCCTGGCCCTTTCCTCCCCCCTCTGGATCTCCCCCCGTGCCTCCCCCTGCCCTTTCCTGCCCCCTCTGTGTCTCCCCAACCCCACATGCCTCCCCTCGGCCCTTTCCTCCCCCCTCTGTGCCTCCCCCAGCGGTTTCCTGCCCCTCTGTGTCTCCCCCACTCCCTCTTGTCTCCCCCTGCCCTTTCCTCCCCTCTTTGTGTGTCTCCCCCCGGCCCTGCCCCAGGTTTTGTCTCTCTCTTCCCCCTCCCCCATTGTCGATCTTTCTCTCCTGACAACAAAGCCTGTATTTTTAAAAAATGCCCCCTCTTATTCCTTTTCCATACCAACTTCCCGGCCCCAGCCCCCACCCCCATGTCCTAGGCACAGGTCCTCCACCAGCCTTCACCTTCCCCAGGAGCCTGTTAGTAACATCTTCAAAAGCAACCCCCACCCATCCTCCTAAGTGGCTCCTGGTGCTGCTTAAAGTTGCAAATTAGCTTCCCTAACAACCCCTGCTCTCAGATTGAGGGGTGGGGTGAAACACCTGCTTCTGGCCTGAAAGTCTCCCTGCCTGGTCTCTGCTGCAAGGTGAGGTTGTGTGTGTGTGTCTCCCTCTCTCTGTGTGTTAATATCGGTGGTGACTGCTTCACCCAGACAGCATTAGCATCAGTTTAGCTAGTGCCAAGGATGTGAATGGTGATTAACCAATTGTGGCAGTGATGCAAAGGCCCATATGCTGCTCTTTAACGCACGCATGCTTCCAGCTCATGGAAGTGGCATGCTGTGTCTACAGTTGTTTTGCAGCTCCTCAGAGCTTCAAGCCCTGAAGGCTAAGGCCTTGCCTATACTGGGGCTATTGGTTCTGGTGTAGATTGTACTGTACCAGTGGAGTATGGAGCATGGACTGGTGCAGCTTATCCTGTGAGTGTGAGTCGCCTCCCGAAGAGCCATGCACAGAAAGGACCCTCTGCACTAGGTACCATGCAGAGAGAGAAAGGGCTAGTTCTCTGTAATACTATCTCCCTTCTCCATCTCCTAGGGTCAATACTGGGGAGGTGGGATAGAGATTGGATGGGCTAGGGAAGCAGTCCCCAGACATGTTCTTGGCATGACCCCATTTTTCTCACCTGTATGGCTTCCCATGCCCCCAGATGGCATGGAGGATGCCACTTAAAAATGGCAGCCTCCCTGCAGCGTGACCTCACACGCACTGTACGTGCAAGGTCATGTTGCACGGAGGAGGCCATTTTGCTTTAGAAAATGGCCTCCTCCTTCTCCTCACAGTGTGACGTCACACGCATACAGTGAGTATGAGGTCACGCTGCACGGAGGGCACCATTTTGTTGAGCAAAATACCACTCTCCATCTGGCATGACCTCACACAAATGGGGTGGGGGATGTGAGGTCACACTGTGTGGAGGAGGCCATTTTGTAAAATGGCCTCCTCCACAACCCCACCTGCTGATGGAGTGAGCCCACTTGGGGTTGTGACCGTTTGGGAACCACTAGATTATGGGAAGGAGTGGGCAGGCCAGGGGAGGGGGAGATACACCCCCTCTCCCCTACTCTTTGAGAAACCAACTGTAGGCTAGTGCAACAAGAAATAGCTGCTCAGAAACGTGTCTGTTCTGAGGACAAGACAACTAGCCTGTTGAACGTGCCGCTTACAGGGGCACTGAGGGAAAGATGGCATGCCTTCAAGAGAAGGGAATCTATCCGCGGCAGAAGCCAGGGGCTCTCGGTTACACCAATAGCAGTCAGGAGTCGCTCCCTTGAACCCCAGTACAAAACCAATGCAAGTGAGGAGAGAACCACGTCCCGGGTGGGCTGGACCTTTACAGTGATGAAATGAGGGTCATCCAGACCCTACAGGCATGGGTTACAAAACCCTATGTATAAGAGCATGGAAAACCAGGCTGAGATACGTACACATTTGTAGTTCTGGGAGTACAGAGCGAGCCTAGGCTATTGAGATGATTGAGCTATAAAATATGGGATGGAGTCCATCACGGGAGAGCTTTCCTCCAAGGTGAAACGCACCCCCCCGGCAGAATGCCAAGGGTCGGTGCATCAGTTATGTCCCTGTGTAAACCTTTAACATGAGGTTTAAGTGGCTTCTAAGGCCCTGGCCTAAGGTTGAATTTCACCCTTCGGGAACTCTGATACAGGTAGGTCAGAGCTGGGGGAGGGGGCTGCAGGCAGGAGGGTGGGGGTATGGGAGAGCGCTAGGAATGGGGTATCAGACAAGAGAAGGGAAGAGAGCAGCAAATAATTCACCGATCCAGAATCGATCACTTGGGCTGTGTGATCGGAAAGCCTCACATCCATGGTGTTTCTGCTTCCTGTCTGGATGGATGAAACTGTCGTAAGCAGGAGAAAGGGAATCAAAGAGATTTCACAGTGGAGGCAGAAGTGTTTCCTGTGCGAAGAGAGTCACATAGAGTTTAAGGGCAGAAGGAGGCCACCAGAGCATCAAGTATGACCACAGGCCACGAGACCACAGGCACCCCTACACCCAGCCGAGCAATCAGAATTAGACCAAAGTGTTACTGCCTGCAGAAGAGTAAACTGTGTGTGCCATGGGCATCTAATGTTTGATTCCAAGGGAAGAACCACTACTGGCAGGATTCGCCCCAAATCTTTCTATTTCTAGGGCACCTCTCACCATAGCACACAGCCCATCTGCCACAGGTCAGCATCAAGGCAGGCCCTTGTCTCTGCAAACTCCTCCTGCCTTTGGCATTAACTGTGGGTTTCATATGCAAGACGGTCCTTTGTCCATATGTCCGTGCTGGGGTTTCTCCTGGACTGTGGAGCATACACAGAGCTTTCTCTTTCCCAGGGGCTCACAATTCTTCTTTGCCATGCAAAAGGCAATAGGGCCTGTCCACGCAGCATAACTGCAGACAGTTTAGAGGTAAAGCAGCAGAACTATAGAAAACCAAGGGTGAAGCTGATCTGCATTCAGGAACCCTGCACAAGGGCCTCTGAGATACTTAGGACCATGTGAACTGAGTGTACAGGACCGTGCCTTCGCCCTAAAGGCATGATTTAATGAGAGTTACGCTTCTGGATCTGAGGGTAGAACTGAGACCTAAGTTTATTTCATCCACCTTTGTATAGCAGGGAAAATGCATATAGGGCAGGCCAACATATATAGTCAGACCAACTGGTGAGGGGGCATGGAATACAAGGTTAAAATGGCCTCAAGGGGGTTGGCTGTTGCTCCAGAGCGCTTCACACATCTTGGTCTCCCATCACTGGCTCTAGGTACTATGCTGATTGGAAGGTTTTCCAGTTTCTTTCCATAGCTTCCCAAAGGCCCAGCTAAACAAACAGTACGGGCCTGTCAGATGTGATGCCAGCATGCTGACTCGGAGGCAAAACGATGCCTCCACTGATAAAGAAAGGTGTCAAGAGGATGGCATAAGCAAGAGGCGTGTCCTTTACCAGTCCAGAGCACTCTTCGGGCCTCTCTTCACCCCCACACAGGTGTCTAAGCCAGTCACTATTGGCACGACGCTTCTATTACGGCTTTTCAGAGTCAAAGTGCTGTGTGGTTGGTATCTACGGCGCCAACCTTTGGAAAGTGCTTTGGGATCTTTGGGTGATAAGTGCTTTAGCAGAAGGGATCGTTGTGAATTATCATTGCACTGGTAATCATGATTTCGTTTGTCTGTGTGTGTTTATATTACAGTTGTCCCCAGAGACTGCGGTCAGGATTGGGGCCCTATTGGGTGTGGCACAAACCCAGGGGAAGATATGTCCCTGCCAGAAAGAATTAACAATCAAATGGAGGATCAGTCACATCAAGTAAATGTGACAAACAACGGGAGGGAGGCCAAGGGCACCAGTGATAAGATCCCGTGGGCCCAGATTATTGTTACAGCTGCTCTGAACTGGCTGATCCAACCTCATGTGAGCATTTATAATGCTGCAGGAGCACCTGAAAAAGTAGGCAGCAGCCCATGGCCCATGCTGAGATGTGTCCTGCTTTCCAAGCCCACAAGGGCTAATGCAGTAGCGAACGTACGCACGTGCAGGGACATGGCGGCACATGCAACCCCCTGCAGGCACTGGCATGGGCACACACACATCCCCGTAGGCACACTCATTCATACACACAAGTGGGGAGGAGTGTGGGGCGGGAGCGGTGGACGGGAGTGGGGATAGTTTGTGGGGATGAGGGGAGAGGGCTGGGGGGAGAGAGGGAAAGTTATAGAACTAAGGGCCGTCCGGTTGGCTAATGAGGAATCCCATCCGTATAGAAAGAGACTAGATCAGACCAATGGTTCATCTAGTTCAATATCTGGTCGCTGACAGTGCCCAACCCCAGATGCTTCAGAGGAAGGTCTGAGAAACTCCTAGAGATCAGTTATGCTCTAACCTGCTCACAGGGGAAGTTTCTTCCTATCCCCCATCACTTAGTGGTTGGTTTATGTCCCCACGCAGGAGGGTTGATATCCCTTCTTTAAGAATATCCTATCAATGTTCTCATTATCGATAAAAAAGTCTGATCCATTTTTGACTTCTGTGGTAAGATGAGGCCCTGAAACACAAACCCTTATATCAGAGGCCTGGTACGAGGCCTAAGGCCTAAAGCAAAGTTAAGCTGGGAGCCAGAGGCAGGCTCTGCTCACAAAAGTTGGCAAGCAGAAGGCTGCTAATTGGATGTATACACATCTCTAAAGGGGATCAAGTACTAATAGGATAAACATATGCTAGGATGGTACCAGAACACTCCAATACTTGCACATTCCCCACCGATAACAAGGAACAGGCGGACCCATCCTAAAGACAGGGGCAAAGGGGCAGTATGATGGATAGAGTTGTTTTGTTAAAACCAACATGTACAAGGGGAGAGGTGGCACCTTGCTACGTAGAGGGGTTGCACCTCAATACGTCAGGAGTGATGTGTAACTTGTTCGTACCTGTGTATAAGAATGCATCCCTGGGGCAGTGTCTCTGTCCAGCCTAGGGGGCAGTGGAGTGTCCCGCCCCTGACTGAGCTGTGTCCATTGCCAGGGGGCATATATTCGTCGTATGCCCGGTAGAGTCTAGAGGAAACTATTCCTGTGCTTCGTTCGACAATAAACCTGGCCGGGTGCCTTCGTACCTTAGCAGAGTCTGTGGTCATTGGGGGTTCTCTTGGGGTCTGCTGTGTCAGCGATCTGCGCAGAGCCGGGGCCGCACACAGAGGGAGCATACGCACGCAGCCGACTGTTATCAACATTGGACAGAGCAGAGCACCACACCGGTGATGTCTGACAACAACTTCTACTAAGCTCTTGGCTTCAATGATATCCAGTGGCAGTGCGTTCCACAGGTTAATGTGTAATGAAATATTTCCTTTAGTCAGCTTTCAGCTGGTTACCTTTCAGCTTCACTGACCATCCTCTTGCCCTTACATTAGCAGATGAGGTGAGCAGGAGTGCTTGACTTACCTTCCCTCTCCCGTCTCTCTGTCACATCCTCTCTTATCCATCCCCTCTCGAAATGAAACAATTCCAATTTTTTCAATCTCTCCTCTTATGGAAGTTTTTCCAGGCCTCTGATCATTCCCGTTTCCTGTCTCTGGACCCCATCTGTATGACCAGAACAGTAATTCAGAGGAGGATGACAATAGGACCAGAATATTTTCCATACTACTTGCTATCCCATCCCCTATGCACCCTAGCACTGTGCTTGCTTTTTCTGACTGCCCCTGAGGCTATTAAAAGGTCAGACTCTGTTATCTGGGGTCTCCTCTCTTTATAGGAAGACACCTGTGGGTGGGGAATTTCTACCATGTTTTCTCCCACATCTTCATTCCCCTCTCCCATTTTATTCATAATTTAAATAATTAAAACCGATGCTTTAAAAGCTTTTTTGCAGTTGCATCTGGGCCCTGCTTTGTGAGATGGCTGCCTGGGAATAAAATGAACAGCAGAAAGACTTGGGACAAGGGCTGTTTTTTTTCTCATAAATGGATAATAACAGGTTGTCTTTGGGAAATCTTTTGTGCTATGTCAACTGCTGGAACCTCAATTGCTGCAAACCAGTGAATGAGGCAGCACGCATCGGGCGGGGGCTTTCTGATGATGTCAAGAAAACTCTTGAATTCAGCTTCCATGGTTATCATGACATCAGAACCTGCCAGGTGTGGAGCCTTATAGGGCAGCTCTGAGCTCAGTATGAATCTGTGTGCGTGTGCGTGCAGATGCGTGTATCAGTGTAGATACAGACTCAGCCAGACACGTCACTTTCACAACACCTTCTTTCACCAAAGTACATTACTTCTGATACATACCAATGTTTTACAAGTCAAAAACCTGGCAACATTTTCCACTCTATTCCAATTCTGAACTGATCCAGGTGATCACCGCTACTGATTGGCGTGGACTATTGAGGGCCTATGGGCTGTGTTACACAGGAAGTCAGACTAGATGATCACAGTGGTCCCTAATGGTTTTATAATCTGAGTCTAGGGATTGTGCACAGCTTCCTAGAGCTGTTACCTGTCTTCCTTCTAACTCAGCTGGCATTTGGGTCTTATTCATCTGGCACAACGTGTCTTTTCTTAGATCGTAAGCTCTCTGGGGAAGAGACCGGCCTTATGTTCTGTTTATACAGCACCTAGCACAACAGGGTCCTAGTCTGTGACAGGGGCTCCTAGGTGTCACAATCATACAAATAATAATAACAATAAATATAATTAACGTACAGCGTTTGTACAGCCCCAAGAACAATAAGGCCCAACCTGGCTCTGACCTTTAGGTGCTACCTAGTACTTGCTATGGAAGATCCTCTCCCTACCATGCTGGGTCCACAAGCCATCTACAATGGGGTATTTCCCTGTGACAAACACGTTCATCAAGACAAAATCCAGTCTGGGTCAATCCAAGAACCAAAAGCTGCAGAAACCATCGCCAGCTCCTGAGGTCTCGGGGATTCTTTATTACAGCTGGTGGATTGGCTGCCCCCACCCAGAAATGTGCTCTGTGAACAGACTGAAAGCTGGATGGAATTCTGGGAATAAAAATCTTCTTTGTCAAAAACAGTGATCAGCTATCAAAGGGGGCTGGTGAGAAGACTCAGACAGGGGGCTGCAAGTTATCAGCTGAACAGTATATGTGTGAGGAAGAGAGAGAGAGAGAGGTGAGGGAGGGAAATATGGAAATATCTGGTACTTTTGGGCTAAAGACGATGGATCTGTAGACCATGGATTACCCAGAGGACAGTAAGGAAGTGGTTGGTCTCAGAGCAGTGAACAGACAGCGAGGGAAAGGAAATGGGATTTCCTGTGCTGTCAAGTTGACTTTCCATGCGGCATTGGCAGGCAAAGTGCATTCCCTGAAGCAAGTGGCAGATGCAGGGTGCAGGCCAGGCTCGTGGCAGGGGATGCTGAGCTCTGTTGACTGTGAGAATGCAGACACTTAGGAACAGCACCTCAAGGGCTCAGCACCTGCCATTGCGCCACCGATGGCTGGAGTCTCCAAAGAGCTCGGCACCCAACTTGCTGAGCCCTCTGAAAATCTGGCCTGTGGAACAGCAGCAGAAACGAAGTCAGGTATTTGCCCCAATGGTTTTACAGCTCCACTTAAATATGGAGCTTGGAGGGCATGGAGGAGAGTTCACATGGAGGTCCAAGAAGCAGGAGAGCTGTAACCCAGAGAGGGCTGTGAGGCTACATTCCTTCATTGTGCTGCAGTCTTTGTTACAACATGAGCTTTAGAGTGTCACCAACTCCCATGATTTTGTTGTGAATTTTGCATTGTCTGAAAGCCCCAGATCCAGGAGTCATGGGAACCTCAGCTTTTGTTACAAAAATGTGTATGTCTCTAATCCTTCTGGTTGCAGAGAAAAGCTGGAAGACATGATCCTGAAAGGCTCAACTGGCTAGGAAATGTAAAGACCACACATTCATTATTACTTTTAAATCTCATGATTTATAAGCCAATCGCATGACGCTGGGGCCCTGAATCCTGATTTTCAAATGCTTGGGGTTGACCATGCTGGTTCTGGTGCAAAAGCTTCCACTACAGCTGACTTGAGCTCCTGGAGATTCAGAGAAACTGCAGTCGGTGGGGGGTGGGGAGGGGAGAAGGAAGTTGGCACTTTGCCAGGAGAGGTAGCTGACTCTCCTGCCTTCCTCCCCGTGTGACCCAGCATGTGTCACTCCAATTGTGATGTCGTGCCCCATAATAGTCTTCCTCTATAAACACAGCCAACTTGTTAAAGTGTTTGTCCAACCCAAAGCTGGGTAAAAGGGCAGCGCTTGGTACTGCTACACCTGTCTCTTTAAATCTGGGCCTTGGGGCCAAGGTCAGCCCAGCTCTGGAGATCAGGAAGTGCTTGGAGTCTCTGACACACTACGCTGCTGCGGATATGCCAGTACAATAGTGTTTTGCTGTTACCGTCTCATTGTGGCGCTGATCTATTGTGGTGTGTTAGCTGATGCATCAGTCAGAGGCAAGTGACGAAGCGGGCCTGTGTGGAGCGCTGACTGTTCGTTTGTTCCTCTCGGCCGAACGCTGCAGCCCACGCTTGCAAAGTACAGCGCCCGTTTGCAAAGAAGAACTGTTGTGCGTGAGCCCAGCGCCCTGAAAAGGGATCGTTGCCCACAGAAAATCCGAAAGCCTTGGAAAGAATTTGTATGCTGCTTAGGACTGAACTTGTAGTAGACTGAGCTTAACCCTTTAGGGAGTGTCTTGTGATCATTAAACCTGGATTATAGGCTCTGCGGCTGGTATAAACAGTATCGCTCTGGATAATGCAGTTGGGATTCAGGTGTTATTAGGGACATGATATTTGCCCTGCTAACTTTTTTTTGTGTGGCAACAGTTCCAGAATGGGTTTGCTGGGGCAAAGGAGAGCTTTGCCGGAAGGATCTGAGGAACCTGTATCCTTTCCAGAGCCTGCTGGGCTGGCTTTGAATTTGCAGATGGGCTGATGAATCATTCCTGCTCTGTGCTCTGGGACTGGAATGGTCCTACAGCCCCAAATGGATCCCTCTGCTTCCCAGTGGGAGGAAGCTCATGCTGTGCTCTGCTACAGTGAGGAGAACAGGGGGGTCCTGGGTCTTCAGCCGCCTGGCCCTCCCCATATTGCTCACTGGGAGGAGGTTTCAGCTAGATCCCCTGGGAGAGGGGTCCTGGTATCGCAAAGGTTGAGAATCGCTGAGGTTTAAGCAGCTACGCAGGGGGCACTCAAGGCTTTTGGGCCTGCGTTCAAGCAGGCTCAGCTGATGGGACAGCCTCTTCTGCCCCCACTCCCAGCCCCACATGCAGGCTGTTGCTTAGAACCTTCTATATGGCCTGTGACTGGTATGTATCATACTGGATCTTACTAAGAGAAGTGATTTTTAACCAGAGCAGCAGAACACATCCCTCTATCCTTGGTCAAGGTTATTTTTGTGAACAGAGAGATGTTGATCTCCCCTTGTCCAATCCACCTTGTGTAGTGCAGGGTCCTGTCCCCAGGAGTGGTGTATGAAACATGCTGAGATACCACCTCATTGGGATCCTGGGTGCAAGAAAGGAAGAGGGTTCTAGGGACAATTCCCTTTCCACCTCCATATGGCCCTGAGCTCCAGCTCTGAGTTTGTGTAGGGTGCGAGTCTGAGCGAATAGCTGTGTGATAGGCTAGAAAGCCAGCCTCACAGCTGTGATTTTTGTTTAAAAAAACTTTCAAGTTAGTGGTGAGACTTAGTCTTACACATCACAAGGCCAGTTATTAAAAGAGGAAAGATGGTACAGTGGTTAGGGCATTAGCCTGGGCTGTAGGAGACCTGGGTTCAATTCCTTGCCCTGTTACAGGCTTCTTGTGTGACCTTGGGCAAGTCATTTAGTCTCTGGGTGTCTTAAGTTCTCTAGCTGGAAAATGGCACTTCCCTGCCCTAAATGGGTGTTGTGATTTGTCCCTAGGGAGGTGCTAGCCTCATGCAGGATGGGGCAGAAGGAGACTGGGATTCTCTCTGGGCCTCTGGATCACCATTCTTTTGTATCATGATCTTGTTGCTTTGGCAGCTTCCCAGCCTCTCCAGTTGTTCTTACCTGCCCAATGACCCACCCTTCATGCTGACTGGGTATGTGGCTGGGAAGGAATCTGTAGCGTCATACATTTAATTTCACACAATGGCTATGGTTGCCTTTAAAAGGTCATTTGTACTATGGGGGGTTCAGCAACCAGTGGAATATTGTATGTGTTTCAGTAGGGGCAGGTTCTGTCCCCTGCTCTGGTTCCTGTACACAGCTCCAGTGACACACAGGAACATTAATGTGCTGCCGCTGACCAGGGAAGAATTCCCCCAGCAAAGGCATGTGGCCTCCCACTGCTCCCCTGGCAAGCTTTGGCACAGAGGGCGTACCGAGGAAGGGGCTGGCATGGAGGATCAGGGCAGGAGGGGGCAGGCTCATAGCATATGGCACTGCAGGGATTCTGGGCCAGGCTGCAGCCCATGAACAATGCAGGACAGGCTGCCATAAGTCAGAGCATCCAAGAGCTGCTCTAACTTACAACAGGGCCTATTTCGCTCCTGCAGCAGCCCAGAATCTGTGGCCTCAATCCACCTTCACCTCGCCTCCCTTTGGTCTGTGTGTTCTGCACCTCCTGGGGGTGTGGCTTGGCTCATCAGAATGGAACAGGCTGACGGATCTCCGCTGGGACTGTATATCACAATGGAGAATGGTTCCATTGGTCACCTTGTCACCCTAGAATTGTTGGTTTTTTTAACATCTAACCTTGTCACCAGCATGTCCCTGCTCTTTGTAAGAGCCTCAGAAATTAGTTGGGGATTGGTCCTGATTTAATTGGGGATGGGTCCTGCTTTTGAGCAGGAGGTTGGACTAGATGACCTCCTGAGGTCCCTTCCAACCCTGATATTCTATGATTCTATTAAATGCCAGAGTGGTCAGCGCAGTGGCCCATCTAGCTCAATATTCTGTCTCTGATAGGGGCCCATCTCGAGGGTCACTACTCGATGCTTTTGAGAAGGGCATAAGAGTCCCCACAAAGGACAAGTGTTGAATGTCCCAACCCAGAAGGGAAGTTTCTTCCTAACTTTAGAATGTGGGTTATGCCCTGAAGCAGAAGGTTTATAAAAAACAAACCTTCTCCTTAATATGACAGTGGATGTACTCTTTGTCTGTATGAATAGTTTGGCTAAGAGATGACAGCTTATGAATATGTCAGACAGGTGTAAACACCAGAAAGGGAGAGGAATTGTTTGGGTGGTACAAGAGGATGGAATGAGATGTAATTAGACATAATGAGGAAAGTGAACAGCTGGTTTAATCTCAGGCCAAGCTTCCTGCCAGCAAGATTGATCCAGCCAGGAAGGGGTAGAGACCCGATCACTCAAGCCATTTTTAATACATTTTTCTCCTGAGATAACCATAACCAGAAATTGACTGATGCTGAATATCCCAGAGTTCCAGTGACTCAGGAGACACACACCATCCAGGACACAGATAGATAAATATGTAACAAGGTGAAACAGACAAACCTAATAAAGGGTATAATATTAATAATGACTGATAAAATCAAAAGACAAAGTGACTGGCAAGGGACCTAAGCTCCTAGCATCCTAATGATCTATCATGTTGGCCTTCCCAGGAAAAGTTGTCAGATGCTGGATAGATAATTGTCAGGAAACTGATTTGTCCTAAGAGTATCCTCAGGTCGTGGAATGGAAGAGACCATCCAGAGAGAGACATTGGACAACTGGGATAAACCAATGGTGGAAAATAAATAATACAGTGATGGTTCATTTCCTGGTGGATCATTTCTCAGGCAAGAGAGGCATCGAGGCTGGTGGGAAGACGACACCACTGTAAGAACTAGCTGACGCCATTTCATCATCCACAATAAGGGGATCTGCTGTGCGGCTCCACCATTAAAGTGGGCTCCCCCCTGATACCAGGCACCCCACAGCAACAGTGTCTCTCCATGCTTTCTTCTGTGTACACACCCTTGCTGGAGCAATGAAGACTCACCATGGAAATACAGGTGTTTGTCTGCTCCAAGCTCACCAATTGCAATGCAGGCCTGGATACAGCCCCAGTTGACACTGCCTGCAACAGCCCACCTACTACATTTCACAGGCTGGTGTGAACATATCATCCTGATGTTAGGGGCACTGGGGTTCAGTTAAAGGTCCTGGTTTTTGTGTCCGAAGCCCACAATGGGCAGGCACCAGGCTATGCAGAATCCACCTCTCCCTCCATCAACACAATAGCTGCACTCCACCTGGCCAATGGGACGGCCTCTGAGCAGAGGGACAGTTCCAGGACAGCTTTTCCAGCAACTGACTCATGGCAGGATGCCCTCTCAGGGTTGACCACAGACCTTACCCCTTTCAGGGTGCAGTGGAACACCCATTTCTCTGCCTTGGCTTTCCCACAGTAGCAACAAGGTACAAACTGGTATCAACAATAGTATTAAAACCAGACAGCGCCGCCGTATGTTCCTGGAAAGGGGAAAGAAAAGCCCAGAGACAGGCTAGGGTCCGGCTACCTGTCATATTGACGTAATCTTGTTAGGTGCCCAGATACCATGGTGACGGGCTTGGTATAAGAAGCCAGATCTTCTGGAATCGACAGATGCCTTGTTGGCCAAACAGATAGATCCAATGGATTTCTGGGGGATGCGATGAATAAAGAGAAGGCTCTCAAGCTGAATCTACTAGTTAAACTTGCCTTCCCAGGCTGGTCCCCGTCCATTTCGCAGAGATGTTGGGAGGCTGAGTTGGTTAATGTTTGGGAGTCCAGATGCCGCAGCGATGAGGCCATAGGGGCCTAGATACAAATCCCTTCGCAAGATCCCACCGTGCAGCACAGAGCCCTCTCAAAGAAGCCCTGATTCCAGCAGCGTGACTCCTGCCCCCTCGTGAAGGTGACTCCGACCCCTTTACCGGTCCCCCCGGAAGAAGGCCAGAGCATAGGGTGGAACTTGCAAACCCAGGCCCAGCCCCTCCTTACTCAGCCACCTTTTGTCTCGGTTCTGCTCCAGTGCCGCAGCGGGAGAGTCGCCCCCTTTCGTCACGGTGCCTTGAATGTCACTCGCCGTCCCAAGAGGGGAAGGTCCCAGCACAGGCCCGGCAAGGAGGACCCCTTGCCATTCACCAGGGCTAATTCCCGGCCCCCCCAGCCGCTGGGAGGCGCGGGAGCGTGGGGAGGGCCCGGCAAACACAGGATAGTTTTGCCTCCAGCCCAGTCCCGGGCAAACGCCTCTTTCATTCATCTTTTCCTGCGCCGGCCACCTCTGGGGCACTACGGGAAGGATGCGAGTGAGCGGGGTGTCAGGGCGCTCAGGGATCCTGCTGGGGGCTGTCCCCCAAGCCAGCCGGGACGGCGGTGAACTAGGGGCTACTAGGAAGGTTCCCTTGGTTGGGGGGAGGGGGAAGGGGTCTTGTTATGGCGAGTGCCTGGGGCAATTGACGGGCCCAGGGAGGCAGCTGCCCCCGGAGGGGGAGGGGGCGAGGCTAAAGCGTTTTCTCAATGATCGGTGGAGAGGCTCCTCCCCTCCCCTCCCCTCCCCCCAGCGCCCCGCGGGGCGGCTGCAGCTTTGCGGAGAAGCCACCTTTGGCGCAAACGGGCCGCATTAATATTCAGCACCACGGGCAGCTCCGCACCGCGCCGCCGCCCCGGCTGCAGGGCGAGATCCCGCCGCGGCTCCGGAAGGCAAAGCAGCTGCAGCCGGGCTGGGAGAGGGGCTGGCGGGGGGCGGGATGGGGGGCGGGATTGCACCGCCAAGCCTCGGGGTCAGGAGCGCCCGGGGGAACCCGAGCCGTGCCAGAGGGAAATGGGGCTGAGCTTGTGTGCACAGCCAACTGCCATCGTGTGTGTGTGTTTGTACACACCAGAGATAGAGAGAGACACTGTCTGATCCCCTGTGTGGGTCCCTGTGCGTGTGTACACACCAGAGATAGAGAGAGACACTGTCTGATCCCCTGTGTGGGTGTGGGTTTACACATGAGAAATAGAGACACTGTCTGATCCCCTGTGTGGGTCCCTGTGCGTGTGTACACACCAGAGATAGAGAGAGACACTGTCTGATCCCCTGTGTGGGTGTGGGTTTACACATGAGAAATAGAGACACTGTCTGATCCCATGTGTGGGTCCCTGTGTGTGTATACACACCAGAGATAGAGAGAGACACTGTCTGATCCCCTGTGTGGGTGTGGGTTTCCACATGAGAAATAGAGACACTGTCTGATCCCCTGTGTGGGTCCCTGTGCGTGTGTACACACCAGAGATAGAGAGAGACACTGTCTGATCCCCTGTGTGGGTGTGGGTTTACACATGTGAAATAGAGACACTGTCTGATCCCATGTGTGGGTCCCTGTGTGTGTATACACACCAGAGATAGAGAGAGACACTGTCTGATCCCCTGTGTGGGTGTGGGTTTACACATGAGAAATAGAGACACTGTCTGATCCCCTGTGTGGGTGTGGGTTTACACATGTGAAATAGAGACACTGTCTGATCCCATGTGTGGGTCCCTGTGTGTGTGTGTACACATGAGAGAGAGAGAGAGAGACACTCTCTGTCTGATCCCCTGTGTCTGGGACCCGAGTGCCTGTCTCTTGTGACTCCCCGAGTGTGTGCCTGCCTCTGGCTGAGTCCATGTGAATATAAAGTAAAAGGCAGACACGTAGCCTAGTTTTATTCATGAAATCTGTTGAGCTGGCAGCTGCTGCTGGGGCAGGAGGATGGCAAGCTGGAAGGGGGAGCGGATACAGGGATCAGACGCTCCTGAAGGGATTCCATTTCCTGTGCAACACTTTGCTCCCACGCAGATCAGTGCAGCCCAGGAGACGCTGAGATTCCCATCTGCAGCCCAAACCACAGGCCTTTCATTCATGCTGGTGCATCCATAAATTGGCACAGAGATCCTGAATGAGGGGGGATTTGATAGCTGCTTTCAGCTACCTGAAGGGGGGTTCCAAAGAGGATGGATCTAGACTGTTCTCAGTGGTAGCAGATGACAGCACAAGGAGTAATGGTCTCAAGTTGCAGTGGGGGAGGTTTAGGTTGGATATTAGGAAAAACTTGTTTCCTAGGAGGGTGGTGAAGCACTGGGATGGGTTACCTAGGGAGGTGGTGGAACCTCCTTCCTTTGAGGTTTTTAAGGTCAGGCTTGACAAAGCCCTGGCTGGGATGATTTAGATGGGGATTGGTCCTGCTTTGAGCAGTGGCTTGGACTAGATGACCGCCTGAGGTCCCTTCCAACCCTGATATTCTATGATTCTATGATCAGCTCTGTACCTGGGACATTCCCCTGCCCCAGGATGGACAGGAAATAGGGGAGAGATGCCAGACAGATCTGTCCCCTCCTCCCCCTCTCCCCAAACACCAGGCTGATACTCTAATGGCTAAAGAGCATGCTGTTTGCAATACATTATACATAGACCCCCCAATATTGCCCTGGACTGAGTGCATCCCAGTAAGCCCCTATAGTGAGCCCAATAGGTCCCTAGAGTTCACCCATTGGTATTTTGAAGCACCCAGGATAACTATTAAATCTTATTATTATTTGTATTACAGTACAGGCCTCAGCTGAGATCAGCCCCTTATAAACGCATAGGGAGAGAGGGTCCCTTCCCCAAAGAGCTCTCACCCAGTTTAGTGTCTTAGCTACAAGAAAAGCATTTTGAAAGCTCGGGATTGGTGGCTGAACTGTGCCGATCTCTAAGAAGATCCCAGTTTCCACAGCCACCAGCCAGCCTCCCGGGAAATGCCTCCTCAGGGCATCCCAGCACGGACAGACCGTTCACAGCTGCTGCCTCGGCTGGTGGGCCCTGGCAAAGAAGTGTCACTGCTTTGTAGAGATGTTACTGCTGTCTTAATCTTCCTGCGAGACCTGGGGGAGCGCAGAGGCCCCAGCAGCCACACGCCCATTACGCAGTGTGTGCCATCGGCAGCGACATGGAGAAGCAGCACTGGCCACCCCACTGCCCCACTGTGCCCACTCTGGTTTGGCCCCTCAGGTCCTCCATCATGTGGGGTCAGAATTGAGGGAGTGGGGTTGTGACTCTGTGTACAGGGAGTGTGGGGGGAGGGCACAGCTCTGCTCAGGTTTGGCCCCGCAACCATAGAATCCTAGAATATCAGGGTTGGAAGGGACCTCAGGAGATCATCTAGTCCAACCCCCTGCTCAAAGCAGGACCAATCCCCAATTTTTGCCTCAGATCCCTAAATGGCCCCCTCAAGGATTGAACTCACAACCCTGGGTTTAGCAGGCCAATGCTCAAACCACTGAGCTATCCCTCCCCACACTGAGAACCCTCCATCATAGGGCCAAATCTGAATGGGCAGTGGGCCAGCTAGTGCTGCTCCTTGCTGCTGCCATGGGGCTGGCTCCTGTGCCAGGAATTCCCCTTGGAAGCCTGCCTGGACTCACCCCACTTCCAGCCGCCCGTGTCCCCGCTTAGGGATGGGGCGTGATGCTGCACCTGGACTGGCTGAGCTGGAAGGCAAGGGCTGAGCATGGCATTGGTAAGGAACTGGGGCCAGTGGCTTCAGCAGGGATGGCTCCACAGGGATGGACAACATGGGAAACATGGCTCCACAGGGATGGACGACATGGCATCCCTGAAGGCCCCAATTCTGTGGACTCTTGTGTGTGCACCGGTGAAAATTTAGCATCATTCCTCACAGCAGGATGTCAGCCAGAACCCATTTCCCTACAGCAGCCTTGCCTGGGCAACCTTTCCGGCTGAGGGCTTTATCCTGCTGCCCATCACCATAGCATCTGATAAAATCAATAACAAGAGCAAAGTCTTTAGGGGACTTTCTGGAAGCTCTGTGTCTTTTCCCTTCTTGGGATAAAACTCTGCTTGGATGAGAGGTTGTGGTTGTTTGTGGGGGTATTTTTGGAGGCTGGGGGCACTCTGTGGAAGAGGGTGTTGTGGTGATTGCCATTCTTGCTAGGGCAGAAAGGCTTTTTCAAAGAGGAAGGTTTTGCAATGTTTCCTAAAGATGGTCAGAATCTGGGTTCACCTGCCCTGCTCTGAAAGATTGTTCCATAGCCGGATCCCCGTGACAGAGTACGTTGGCCCCAGCGCTCATGCACTTTGTCCTGAGCTTTGTGACCTGCACTATCCCAGAAGAGCCCAGCTGCCTCAGCAGTTCACAGATCGAAATTCAAGTTTTTGGTGTAGCTGGGGCTTGATCCGCTAATTGCCTTGATGACTAGGATCAAGGCCTTAAACTGCCCTCTGAAACTGACTGACAGCCAATCGAGGGCTGATTTAACAAGGTAACATGAGCATCCATCTCCTCCCCTTACTCCCAAGAGATAAATAGCTCTGATTTCACACTGATATTAAGGTCACCCAGGTCCCCAGCACCTGACCTCCTCTAGTCCCCCTTCTAGTCTGGCTTGGAATAGCCTAATGGTGATCCCATCCCCCACGCTCCTATGTTGACAAATGGCATTTTTCATTATACTTTGTTCTTTCCAGTTCACGATCCTTCAGTTCTTCACCCCTTGATGCATCCTCGCACTGCTGAGGACTCTCCCCTCTTCCTAACATTAGGGTAGATATGATGACTGGAACTCTCCCCTCCTGCTCCGGCACAAATTCAGTCCGCTTAACCTCTCCTGTGGGTCCTGTCCCACACACATTTGGTCATGTGGACCAGGCATGGCCAGAGCATGACCACATGAGACCCATGAAGTGGCAATAGGTAGGGTTTGGACAGACGCAGCTTTACTATATGAGTGTGGCCCATCAGGACCACCTATCCCAGAATTCAGTGCTCCTCCGTAGTCTCTCCAGACCACACCCCCAGTGTTAAAAGAGGAGGGCAATTACCACTTCCTCCATTTGGCCAAATCACAGGCAGCCCTCAGCCTCCTAGCAGGCTACCAATGTAGCCCCCTCATCTGGGCCTCCCCTGATGTGGGCCATAAACTTAAGCCAAGGGAAATAGCTCTCCTAAGACATTCCCTTCCTGGGTGGCTCTGAAGAGGCACAAGATGCAGCTGAGAATTTCCAACTGCTCCCCATGTTCTTGCCTATTAAAACTCTCTGGTGAGAAGGACGGAAGCATCTCAGGAGAGAAGCAGCTCTGCCTATTAAATGCCATCCTCCAAGCCTGGGCTCTCCACCTTCTCTCCAATCCCACCTGAAAAGAGTCTGCCAATGCTCTTGGCCTCTCCATTTCCCTCTCCTTGGCTGATTATTGTCTGCTTGTCAAGACAATTGATGATTGTCAAGCTCTGTAAAGTGCCCGGGGTTAGAGTTTGTGGCAGAGACATTGCATGGAATGGCCAGCCAGGTCCTGAGCTCCCTTGGGGTCAAATCCAAGAGTCACCTCTGCAGCTTCCTTCCCTTCTGTTCTGAGGGGGAGGTCTTCCCCTTCCCGGTGCCTGAGTAGCCTGGGATGGTGCAGGGGTCTCACAGGGGCTGGCAGGGAGGCAGAGTCCTCCCCTCCAAGCCACAGAGTGGAAGTGGAGTTGTGGCAAGACAACTTTTGGAGCATCTGGATTCCTGTGACTTCCCTTGTGTCATGGGCCTACAGGGGGTCTGTTGCCTTGGCCTTTATACAGTCTCCTGAGAGTACCCCTATTTCCTGCCAATCCCTAAGCTTAGCCCTTTCAAAGGCAAGCTCCGCAGCTCCCCGACTGTGAGATGGGGCCTCTGGCCTCCAACACCCTCTGTGTGTTACTGTGTGCTCTCAGTGGTGAGTTCAGATCCTTGTTGGAGACTTCTACCCCTTCAGGGAGCAAGCAACCAGTGAGTGTTTTCAGTGACGCAGGGCAACCTTTTCAAAACAAGGCAGCATTTCATAGTCTCCTGGGATCCACCTGGGACAGACCTCAGGGGAGCATGGAATAGCCAAGCTTAAGACAGTGCCTATAGAAGCAGAAGCAACTGCCCCATCACTCCATGCCTTCCTGGACTCCATCTTGTCTCTGTCACTCTGTGTTTCTCCTGCTCAAGTCTTTTCCACTCTGCTTCCCTGCAGACAATTGGAGGATGCTCTTGGCTGCCAGTTGTTAGGAGTTAATGGTCCAGTCCTTGGGTCTTCCATTCATACGTGTTGATTCTGTTCAGATGTTGACGGTGCAATAAAATCCAACCCTGCCAGATCTAATGCCTGCAGGACAGTCAGTTATCCCCACTCCCCCTTGTTCCTAAAGTAGGAATCAACCCCTTCACACTCAGTGGATAAACTGGGTCACAGATATTGTTCATAGAAATAATACAGAAATGTCACACATTCTCCACATCTTGTCTGACCTGGGTCCAGCGCAAAGCCAGGTGGCTGATCTGGCAGTGGATGACAATCAGGGGTCCATGCTAATATTACTAACTCTATTGGCTGCCTTTAATATCATGACTCAGGAGGTGGTCCTGATACTTTTGTGGTCCCTGGTGGGAGAGGACAGGACTGCCCAGAGGTGGTTTCATCCCTGGATCTCTGAGAGATCTCTGAGGGTAGTGCTGGACAATTGCTCTTCTACCCCAAGAGCTCTCTCATGTGGGTACCACAAGGTTCTCCGCAGTCACCTGTTTATTCAATGGGCATGGGCAGACATTCAGGGCTGAGCACTATCAGGATGCCAGACACAGCTTTGTTGCTCTCTTTCCCAGCCTGGTGTGTGGGAGGAACTGGGGCATGAATCAGAGTGAGCCGGTAGTGACTTAACGCAGATATGAACACAGAGGGTTAGAGGAGGCACCTGGGCAATTTGGCTAAGATGATGTCAGCCACTTGGACGGCAGGCTTTGTCCAAAGCTTGCATCTTGGGGTTCTGGCTGGGTTCTAGATGATCAAATAGCAGGAGTGATAGAGATGCTGTTTTCCCATTCGTGTCTGCCTGGGGGAGTTGGTTTCAGAGGGGTAGCCGTGTTAGTCTGTGTCAGCAAAAACAACAAGGAGTCCTTGTGGCACCTTAGAGACTAACACATTTATTTGCGCATAAGCTTTCGTTGGTTATAACCCACTTCATCAGATGCATGGAGTGGAAAATACACTAAACAGGAATAAATATACAGCACATGAAAAGATGGGAGTTGCCTTAGCAAGTGTGGGGGGTCAGTGCTAACGAGGCCAATTCAATTAGGGTGGATGTGGCCCATTCTCAACCGTTGACAAGGAGGGGTGAATATCAACAGAGGGAAAATTATTTTTTGTAGTGACCCAGCCACTCCCAGTCTTTATGCAGGCCTAATTTGATGGTGTCAAGTTTGCAAATGAATTCCAGTTCTGCAGTTTCTTGTTGAAGTCTGTTTTTGAAGTTTTTTTGTTGAAGAATGGCCACTTTTAAGTCTGTAATTGTGTGTCCAGGGAGATTGAAGTGCTCTCCTCCTGGTTTTCGAATGTTACAATTATTGATGTCTGATCTGTGTCCATTTATTCTTTTGCATAGAGACTGTCTGGTTTAGCCAATGTACATGGCAGAGGGGCATTGCTGGCACATGATGGCATATATCACATTGGTGGATGTGCAGGTGAATGAGCCCCTGATGGTGTGGCTGATGTAGTTGGGTCCTATGATGGTGTCCCTTGAACAGATATATGGACAGAGTTGGCAATGGGGTTTGTTGCAGGGGTTGGTTCCTGGGTTAGTGCTTCTGTTGTGTGGTGAGTAGTTGCTGGTGAGTATTTGCTTCAGGTAGGGGGGCTGCCTGTAAGCGAGGACTGGTCTGTCTCCCAAGGTCTGTGAGAGTGATGGGTCGACCTTCAGGATAGGTTGTGGATCCTTGATGATGTACTGGAGAGGTTTTAGTTGGGGGCTGTAGGTGATGGGCAGTGGCGTTCTGTTACTTTCTTTGTTGGGCCTGTCTTGTAGTAGGTGACTTCTGCGTATCCTTCTGGCTCTGTCAATCTGTTTCCTCACTTCCCCAGGTAAGTATTGTAGTTTTAAGAATGCCTGATAGAGATTCTGTAGGTGTTTGTCTCTGTCGGAGGGATTGGGGCAAATGCGGTTGTATCTGAGGGCTTGGCTGTAGACAATGGATCATGTGAAGTGGTCTGGATGAAAGCTGGAAGCATGTAGGTAAGTATAGCGGTCAGTAGGGTGGTGTTTATGTGACCATCATTTATTTGTACTGTAGTGTGAAGGAAGTGGATCTCTTGTGTGGATTGGTCCAGGCTGAGGTTGATGGTGGGTTGGAAATTGTTGAAATCCAGGTGGAATTCTTCAAGGGCCTCCTTCCCGTAGGTCCAGATGATGAAGATGTCATCAATGTAGCACAAGTAGAGTAGGGACATTAGGGGATGAGAGCTGAGGAAGCGTTATTCTAAGTTAGCCATAAAAATGTTGGCATACTGTGGGGCCATGTGGGTACCCATAGCAGTGCTGCTGACTTGAAGGTATAGCTCAGTGGTTTGAGCAGTGGCCTGCTAAACCCAGGGTTGTGAGTTCAATCCTTGAGGGGGCCATTTAGGGACCTGGGGCAAAAATTGGGGATTGGTCCTGCTTTGAGCAGGGGGTTCGACTAGATGACCTCCTGAGGTCTCTTCCAGCCTTGATATTCTATGACTTATATAAATTGTCCCCAAATCTGAAACAGTTGTGGGTGAGGACAAAGTCACAAAGTTCAGCCACCAGGTTTGCTGTGACATTATTGGGGATACTGTTCCTGAAGGCTGGTAGTCCATCTTTGTGTGGAATGTTGGTGTAGAGGGCTTCTACATCCATAGTGGCTAGGATGGTGTTTTCTGTAAGATCACCGATGGATTGTAGTTTCCTCAGGAAGTCAGTGGTGTCTCAAAGGTAGCTGGGAGTGCTGGTAGCGTAGGGCCTGAGGAGAGAGTCCAAATAGCCAGACAATCCTGCTGTCAGGGTGCCAATGCCTGAGATGATGGGGCATCCAGGATTCCCAGGTTTATGGATCTTTGGTAGCAGATAGAATTCCCCTGGTCGGGGCTCTAGGGGTGTGTCTGTGTAGATTTGTTCCTGTGCTTTTTCAGGGAGTTTCTTGAGCAGATGGTGCAGTTTATTTTGGTACCCCTCAGTGGGATCAGAGGGTAATGGCCTGTAGAATGTGGTGTCAGAGAGTTGCCTAGCAGCCTCTTGTTCATACTCCGACTTATTCATGATGACTACAGCACCTCCTTTGTCAGCCTTTTTGATTATAATGTCAGAGTTGTTTCTGAGGCTGTGGATGGCGTTATGTTCTGCATGGCTGAGGTTATTGGGCAAATGATGCTGCTGTTCCACAATTTCAGCTCATGCACGTTGGCGGAAGCACTCAATGTAGAAGTCCAGTCTGTTGTTTCAACCGTCAGGAGGAGTTATGACCTTTTCCTCAGATGTGCACCTTGAGGCATGATTCTTGCCTGTCTTCTCTAGCCTGGACCACTGTAATGCTCTTGTTATATGGGCCGTGGCTGCACCTTAAATCCATTCAGATGCTGAACTTAGCAGACGGGGCAGTGGCTGGTTAAATGGAGTATCCCACTGTGAGTATATGACATCTGTGCTCTGGACTTTGCACTTGGCTACTTATTGCCTTTGGAGTTTAAGGTGCTGGGTCTTACCTACAAAGCCCTAAGTGGCCTGGGGAGATGCCCTCTCTGTGCTAAAGCTGTAATCAGCTGGACTTCACTTGGCATGAACAAGAGAGGCTGCTGGCAAAGTGCTCTCAAGAGGGGTGTTAAACGTTGGCATTCACTCCTCTTGGCCTGAAATAGTTGGACACTCTTGCCCTTCTGGACTCACTGCAGAGCCCTGTCTATTGGAGCAGGCATTTGTGATTCTTGTGGGAGCCTGAGCCTTAGGTGGATTTGTTCTGGGATATGTTCTTGCCAATTAGGGGTGATCTGGTGTGGGCATGGGATTCACTGCTGGCTTGTGTTGAGTTTATTGGGTAAGGGTTGCATTTGTAATTGGCAGCCAAAGCCCCAGAGGCTGGGACTGGCATTTGTAATGTTTCTCTAAATCCAAACAAACAGGGGCCCAAGCAGTGATGGTATCTGACCCACAAGGAACTGGACTCAAAACCCACCAGCTCTGTCACTTGGCAGTCATCTAACAGCTATCAGATGGGAACACCAATCAATCATTGCTCACCTGGGCTGCACTATAGACCAAAGTCTGTTGGGCCTTCCAGGCCCCTGTAATTGGTCCTATTCGGAAGGTGTTTGGGTCTTGTCACGCACCCTTTCTGGCAACACCTGCAGTGATACAGAATCATAGAAACGTAGGCTGGAAGGGACCGTGAGAAGCCATCCAGTCCAACCCCCTGTGCTGAGGCACGACCAAGAGAACCAAGACCATCCTCGACGGGTGTTTCTTCAGCCTGTTCTTAAAAACCTCCAGTGATGGATTCTCTGTAACTTAAAGTCTTTAAATCATGATCTGAGGATTTCAGTTACTCAGCCAGAGGTCAGGGGTCTATAAGAGGAGTGGGTGGGTGAGCGTCTGTGGCTGGCAATGTGCAGGAGGTCAGATTAGATGATCCTAATGGTCCCTTCTGGCCTTAAAGTCTATGTGTCTATGAGGATACCACAACCTCCCTTGGAAGCCTATTCCAGAGCATAACTACTTGTAGAGTTAGAAAGTTTTTCCTATTATCTAACCTAAATCTCCCTTGCTGCAGACTAAGCCCATTGCTTTTTGTCCGACCACCAGTGGACACAGAGCACAATTGATCACAGTCCTCTTTATAGCAGCCCTGAACAGATTTGAAGATTGCTATCAGGTTCCCTGCTCCGCCTTGTTTTCTCTAGACTAAACAGGCCCTGTTTTTTAACTTTCCCTCACAGGTCAGATTGTCTAAACCTTTCCTATCATTTTTATTGGTCTCCTCTGGACTCTCTCCAATTTGCCCACATCTTTCCAAATGTGTGGTGCCCAGACCTGGACACAGTGCTCCAGCTGAGGTCACATCAGTGCAGAGTAGAGCGGGACAATTAACTCCTGGGTCTTACGTACGACACTCCTATTAATAAACCCCAGATGATATTAACCTTTTGCACAACTGCATCACACTGTTGACTCATGCTCCATTTGTGATACACTATAACTTCCCGATCCTCTACAGCAGGACTGCTGCCTTGCTCGTCACTCTCCATTTTGTAGTTGTTGTATTGATGACTCCAGTTACCTTTGTCCCTAGGAGCACCGAGGCCTTTTCCAAAACTCAAACCAGAAATCCCAGCCGTCATTCATGCGTTTCAGCTCCCTGCTCCCATAGGGGTCAGAACTAATCCTGCATCGTTCATTAACGGCGCAGACGTTTTGCCCTTGTAATTCTGGCCCATGGGCACTTCTTGCTCAAGGGGTTAGGAGGTTCCTGGGGCTGGGGATGGGAAGGGAGTTGAATGGCTGGAAAGTGAATGAAGAAAGGTGAGCAAAGGGCTGATGTTTAAAGGGAGCATGGAAGGTTGCTAAACTGTTTGGAGTGTTGCTTGTAACCTGTAGGAAGGATTCTACAGGCCCCACACTGAACCAGGGTATGAAGTAGAGAAATACAGGACTAGTGAGGCCTCCCCTCAACAGGTACAGGGCATATTCCCAGTGAAGGAACAATTTAAAAGGACTCTGGGATCCCAGGAGAAAGGGGGGGGGGTGAGTTGCATGTGGCACCAGGCAGGAAAGCTCATGCTGAGAGCTCTGCAAGGAGGGGCAACTGCTTGGTGACAGCTGCTCTCGGGACTTGGATTCCGTCCTCCATTTTCTTTGGGAGTTGAAAACCTTAAGAGAGAGTGACTGGTTGAACAGCACACTAAGAGGCTGAGGAGAGTCCGCCAAGCCAGCAACCATGCCCCAAACTGAGGAGCTCCAGATTGCTAGAAGGAAGTGACCTGTGTCCCCCACCTTGCCCCCCCTCCCCTGTCCTTTGTAGTGACCAAGTTCTGGGGGAGTAATTGGAGCAAGAGTGAGTCATTGAGGCTGCAGTCAGGGGCCTCTGGGATGACTAGACCAGGAGAAACCGTAAGGCCATGAGCTGACCACTGGGCAAGCTGGTCATCAGACCTTCCTGCTACAATCGGAAAGCAGCTAGGGCCGGGGGACACTGGTGTCATGAGTTGTCTGATTTTCTGTGGGGGTGTAGGGAGGAGACTTAACTTTTTTTTCCTCCCTTGGTTCAGATATAAAAATGGTGTAACCCCCCACCCCACCGTGCCCCCTCCCTCCAGCCCTGAGTGTTAGGGAAAAGTGAGTGTGCGACCTCTGGTGCCACTGCTCTGCGCCTCCCGTGCTCTTGGTGACACACACACGCTGAGACGTCCATCTGCAGTGCTCTAAGCAAACTCTGCTGGCAGCAGCCAGCTCTGCCTTCCACAGCTGGCCTGCTGGGTCCTACTCCTGGTAGCGATGAGGAGGGGGCACGGGCCTTCGTCACTCCAGCAACAGGCAGAGACAAGGAGAGGAGAAGCTGGAGTGAGGGGGATATGCTTAAGCTAGGTCAGGGTTGGGATTTGGTGGGGGAATGGGACCAGGAGTCCCAAGACTGACTGGCTTTCCTCCCTGCAGAAAGTGGCACTATTAGGGCAGGGCGAGGGCCCACTGGTGGAATCATGTGGGGGAACCTAAATGGCCTCTCCCTGCCTGGAGCCTGAGCGGCCTCTCACCTGCCGGGACGCTGAGACGTGTCTCTGGATAAGGACACGTCTTATGGACTGAAACCCCCGGTCATCCTAGCATGGGGGTGGAGGGACGGCTGAGCTCTCTGGACATGTGCTGATTGTTCCCCCGCGGCCCAGCCCCTTCTCTCCCTGGGGGTAGTTCACACCTGCTGTATAACATGCCTCGCCCCCGGCTCCATAGAAGGGAGACACCAGGATCCCTTGTGCCTGGGAACTGTGGGAGCCAAGCCGAGCCCAGGTTCCCTCTTTACCGTTCATTCCCAGATGGACTCTCCTGGGCTTTAAATCCATCCTCAGGGGCATAAACCTCCCTTTCGACACTGGATCTGTCCTTCGCCAGGCAATGATGCCCTCTAATAAATCACCTCCACATCCCCTCTTCTTCCGGGCAAATGAGTACAGCCTCCTAAAATTTAATTGCCATCACTGACATGAGCTTGGCCCATATCAGCTCGTGCTCTGCTGTCTCAGACTCTGACGCAGGTGGCCAGGGGCTAGAACCAGTCTGTGATAGGGTTTAACCTTCCCCCCACCCACTTGCGCACTTAAGGGGGTTAAGAGCAGCTGGAGAGCTCAACAAGTGCGTCCAATTACAGCTGGAGGAGGAGCCAGGACCAATTTGAGACAAGGCCCAGTTGGAGGGGACTAGGTGGCTACTGTAAGGGTAGGGCTTCAGGCTATAGATGGGGGGAGGCCTGTGTGGAAAATAGGTCTTGGTGGGATCTCCTGAGAGGAAGCTATGGGAAAGAGTCAGGGAAAGTGGGCTACAGGGGAAAGGAACGTCCCTGGACAAAGGGTCCTGAGGAAAGGACAGGACTGGATGAGGGCTTTGAAAAGGGAAATAAAGCCTGAAAGAGGGGCAAGGCTGGGCAAGTGGGGCTTTGGAGGAAGGCCCAGGCTAAAGGGGAAAGGAGCGATAGAGGGGCCTGCAGGAAGGAGGTTATATCCTGAGACTGTCCCTGAGGGGGGAAGGAGACTCCTAAAACAGGCCTAGAAGAGAAGAGGCTTGAGGAAAGAAGCCGTGAGAGTCCATGGCTTGGGAGGACCCTGCCCCCCAGGAAGGCAGAGCTGTGGGACAGAATGAGGAGGAACTCTGATGGGGAGGAAGAGTTTGTGGAGAACTGACGCTGGCAAGGATAAAAGAGCTTTTGTTCCTTTGAGTTTGGACATTATTACGCCAGAAGGGGTGGATTTAAATCATGAGCTGGCTGCAGGGCTGAGTCAGGGGGAGCGGCACACCACCAGCGGACCAGAACAACCATTGGCAGGGGGTGCCGGATGGGGAGAGAACCACTCCACCACGCCCAGTCCCAGAGAGGCGCTCCAGCGGTGAGTCCACCCTTTCACAATGCCCAGGAGCTGATATAAACAATGACCAAAGCAGCATGGACCAAATGGACCAAAGCAGCATGCTCTAAGCATGTACGTATCTTGGTTTCCCTCAAGGAAAACTTGGTCTCCAAAGGCCCACTTTGGGAGCTGGGGAGTATATGAACCAGAGAACATGGAGACAATCTCCCTTCGCCCAGAACAGGGGCTTGCTAACTTTGCCTAGCTGAGGGCCTGCTTGGCAATCCACCAGAAGCCCAAGGGCCACAGGTGCTTTACCTAGAGTAGATCATAGCTGTGCTCCTCGTTAATGTGGAGGTGAAGCCGGTGGGGACCACGTGGCCCAACTTGCAGGAGTGCTGGCCACTCAGACTGAGATGGAGCATTGCACGGTGGCAGGACCAGGCTGAAATGCAGGTGGGTTAGGTGAATTCTGGAGCTTTGGTTATGTTCTGGGGAGGGCTTGTCTTATCCGGCCACTTCCTGCCTGGTGAGGCAGCTCCAGCGAGAGGGCTGCTCAGGCCTAATATTTAAGCTCAAATGGGACCCAAGCCCAAGAGGGTCAAGTTGTTTTCTGACTTTGACCCTGCCCTCTCCCTGGGAACCCGAGTCAGTACTGCCACCAGTCCCTGCGTGGAGGCGGCTGTGCGTGCCGGTGGCTGCCAGCTCCTGGGCCCTGCTGCGTTGTGTGAGTGCTGTGGAGTGACGGGTGCTGTGACAGCTTGGCACTCTTATGCTGTAGCCAAGGCGGGGCATGCAGCTCTGGCTGCACTGCCCCCCTGGGCAGGTGAAGGTCAGCAGGGGCGACCTGGCCCCAGCCTGAGAAGATCGGGGTTGTTTTCTGACCTGAACCTGACGTGTGTCCTCGGGTCCTGTTGGGTTTGGGTCGGGTTCCAGGGCAGAGCAGAATGGGGAGCAAGGGGAGAAAGCCAAGGGGAGAGAGATGGGTTAGTGGGGGATGTTTGGAGCCTGGGGTTCTTTGGGGGAATCCCTCAGTTCTGTTTCTTGGCTGAGTCCTTTATTCAGCGTCTCCAACTAATTGCGGAATGGCTGGATCTGCCAGGGCCTCCCCTTGTCTCTAACTGGTTTGTAAGCTCTGTGCACCAGGGACTGTCTCTTCCTCCTGTGTGCACGGCACTTGGCACCTCAGGGTACCCGATCCTATAGGGCTGGCACCACAGGGGCCCTGATCCTCACTGGAGTCTCTGGATGGCCACTGTCACTGAATGCCTCCAATGAAGTGAGCTGTAGCTCACGAAAGCTTATGCTCAAATAAATTTGTTGGTCTCTAAGGTGCCACAAGTCCTCCTTTTCTTTTTGTCATACAGCTAGTAACTACCGCTGCAGCCTCCTGCCTGCTGGTTGCTTTACCTCTTTAAGTTCTGAACATTGCCTCTAGGAGAGGTAACCAGCCCAAGTGGCCCCTTGGGGCTCCCTGGGGGCTGGTGAGGAGAGTAAAGAAGACCTAGTGTGTCAAAGCATCCCTCCCTGGGGCCCCAGCTGGTCCTCCCCATCCCTGTGGCTGTGGAGGTGACCTTCGGGGTCCAGGCAAAGCAGCCCTTGCAGGCCCCTGATCCCATGGGATGATTTCTGAGCAAAGATTCTCACCTGCTCCCGCTTGTTCATCTGAATAGGCTGCAGTCTTCTGTCTGTCGCCATAACTATCATTGCCATAGTAACAGACGGCAATGTTAGCGAGAGGGGGAGTTGCCAGACTGAAGACGGTCTGTGCGGGGGCCGGGGGTCTGTCAGTCAGAGCATGGGGGGATGGGATGGAGCTGTCACAACATGGAGGGTGGATGGGGGGTGTGTGTGCGGTTTTCAGATAAGTACCTTCCTGTGTGCACACAGGTGTCCTCCCCAGTTCCTGAGCCACCGTGGCCCCAGAATATTTAAGCCAGGAGGACACCCCACCCCTCTGCCGGGCCCCTGAGGGCTGACAAGCCCCAGGGTCAGTGTAACGGGTCCCCTGTTGAGTAGAGAGTGCGTATCTTCCTGGATGGGAAGAAAGAAGGCTGGGAACAGCCCTCAGCAAATGCAGCCTCCCCGCAAGCGAGCAGAAGCTCCATCCCAGCCAATCCCTGGGCCACGTGAGGTGGTGAGATGACCCTCTGGCCCTGCCTGGGAAGCTTGCTCCTCCCAGCTGGGCACATCCCCAAGATGTGTCCAGAGGGACAGGGCCCTCTGGTACACATGGGGACAGCCACAGAGATGTCCGCATGTTGCCCAGCATTGCAAAGAGGCTGTTCAGCAGCAAAAGGTTGTCACGTTGCATGGCCAACAGCCAACCTCTGCAACCTCTTCTGGGAGCAGTCCTCTGAGTTCACCCTCACACAGTGCCCAACACAGGGGAGACAGAGAGGAACCGCAAATAGTTCATTCTTTCCTTTATTCAACTGGGGCCTTTGATCTGGTCCACATGTTACAGGTGATCAGCAGACAAAGGGCCTTTCCTCAGGGCTGGGGTTTTGCCTAACTAGAGGGAGATACATTTGCATTCTCCTCCCCTTAGAGATTCCTACGCCTGCCCCTTCTGCAGCATGAGGGAGACCCTGGTGAACATATACCTGGAGTGCACCAGGTTTCAGCCCCTATTCTGGCTCCTTTTGAACATCATGTTACATTTTTGGTTGCACTTTTCCCCTCACCTTCTTATCTACCCACTCCCTATCCATGGCCCCACGAAGTCACGGGACCTCCTTGTCAACCTCCTCCTAGCTCTGGCCAAAATGGCCATCTACAAAACCAGGGAGAGGAGATTGGCGACGGGGTCTCCTGTGACTGTGGGGCCTATTTCCGCTCCTCCGTCCGCTCATGCATCTGGGCAGAGTTCCTCTGGGTGGCGTCCGCTGGCTCCCTTGACACCTTCGAGGAACAGTGGGCGCTGTCCGGGGTTCTCTGCTCGGTGTCCCGATCAAGTTCCCTTTGTTTAGCCCTATGACCTCACTCCTGTCCCTGTTTTATCTTTAGTTATCCCCTTACTCACTTGGAATCCCGGACCTGTGGATACTCCCCTTAGGCTGGGGGGAGGTCCTTTAGTAGAGGACGGGCTTCCACCCGCCCACTTCCTGAATCTCAGTAGGATCACTCTCCTGTAACCATCTGGCCTGACCCTGTCACAGTATAGTTACGTTACATACAGGTACATATCTGAGAGTCTATTTATAGAGGGAGATACATTTGCATTCTTCTCCCCTTACAGATTCCTACTTATCTTTATCTGTGCCGTTGAAGCTCAGAACACTTCCCAAGGTTTACCTTGGCCCTGGCTTCCCCTACTCCCCCCCCCCCCCCCAAGTTACACACAATCCAACGACACACAAACGTTGGATTTTTTTATACAATGGACTCCAAAGACACTTCAGCATCATTCAGTCGGGGTTTTCAAATATATTGCAGGAACCATCGCAGGGCCTTGTGCCCCATTTTGCAGCTTTCTGCTGGAGAGAGGGTATTTAGGGCCTCCCTTGAAAGAGTGGGGCGGGTAGTTTTGCTGATCTCTGATCTTGGCAACAGCAGGACTGTGGCGTCTCCCCATCCCTGCTTGCATCGGGAGGTCCTGCTGAACCTTCAAGCAAATGGAGCGTTCTGGACTAGTTGTTGGGCCTCATAGTTAAATCGACATCAGCAAAAAGCAAAGTGTTCCAAAGCCCTTTGAATTCCAGGCCCTCCCCATCTCCTTTCCGCAGGCATCTCTGCCTTGGTAGCTGCAATGTCCCCATGCAGGGAATCATTTGGGAAGCTCCAGGGCTTTCTGGGAAAACAGGGTAGGCAATACTGGACTTTCTAATGCACCAAACAAAGGGGCAAGACCCCCTTACAGACAAGCAGCTCTGCTTTCGGGCCTCGCAAAGAAGCCAAAAAGGGCCCCCTTTTCCCTTCCTTTGTAAGGCTTTTTGTGTCACAGGGCCCTTCTTGGTGGGTACGGACAAGCACGCCTGGCTGGGTGTATCCGGGGGTGAGCGAGCAGGCCTGCATCTACAGCTGTGTGTGTGGAGCAGGGGGGGTGCCTGCCTCAGGCCAGGTGTTTGTGTCCTCCCAAGTCCATGGGACAAGACACAAGAGGAGGCAACTGGGGCAGAGTGCCAAGGGGTGAGAGTGATGGATTCCCTGAGGTGGGAAATGGGAGAGCGCTGGTGAGGTAGGGGCAGGACTGTCATCTGTCAGTCACATCCATGGAGATCTGTTTGCTGAGCCTGCTCCTCCAGCAGCGGCTGCTGGGGCAGTGAATTCCTGCTCCCTCCTGGGAGCAGTGGCACAAGGTGACCCAGTGGGATGCTGCCCTTGGCTTGCCTCCCCCTTGGGCACAGCGGCTTCCTTGGCTTGTCATTCCTTTTAGATGCTACTTCCTACTCTTTCACCCAGGAATCAGCCCCAGGAGGTTGCAACCTGTCCGGGAGAAGGCAGCCCCAAGCCCAGCCGTGAATGGGCTGAGAGCGCAGGCAGAGGGACCGGCAGCTGGAATTGGGGCTGACCTCTATGCTGGATGATGCCCTGGACTGAATCTCCCACCCCCACCATGCCCTAGGCTCCCCACAGGCCATGCTCAGTGAGTTCACAGTACAGAACCTCCTGGGTGCTGAGAGCTGCCCTGAGATGCCTCCAGCAACTCTGAGCAGTCTCCTGCCCAGGTGCTGCCATAGTCGCTGCATGCACAGCCCCACCGCCAACCAGGTGCTTCTGCCTCCTGCTAAGGGAAGTGGCCATTGCCAGAGGCAGGAAATCAGAAGGCACCAGCCAGTGCTTTGATCTGAGAGGTGGGAGGTGAGCTCCTGAACTGGAAGGACCAATGGTAGAGGATAGACTAGACCTCCTAATGGGTCTTCTCCAGCCCTAGCTCCTACAGACAGTCTGATCCAGTCTCTGCTAGGAAGTGAGCTGCCTGGTTCCATGGACCAGCAATCTGATCAGGCAACCAGAGCAAATGATGTAGAGGGAGCTGGTGCTGGAGGCCATGTGTCCTTTGGGAGGGATCCTGGAGTGCACTCAAGGGGAATTCACTGCACATCGAACTGAACTCTGGCACTGAGAGGACACAAACAAGGTGGGCTGCCACAGGGGATCTCCTGCCTCCCGCCCTCACTCGCTCACACCAAATGTTCTCTGCACACTGGGAGCCGTGTTCCTGGCAACCAACTCTTCCCCCATCTGGTGTTTGTCTCCTTCGTGAAATACCTCACGCTGGGAGGCTAATGCTGAGGAGAAATTTAACTCCCAAGGAACTGGGTCTCCTCTCCTCCCCACTCCACAGCACCCCAGTTATAAAACTGGAGGATAGAAAGGACCCGGCTGAGGTCTGTCCTGTACACACCGTTGGGACTAGAAGGTGCCCTATGGTGAAGTGATAGCTCGTGGCTTAGCCTTGTGTGGCATCATGGTTCCAGGGGCGAGGGCCCTTTTCACCCTCTGCTACCTCCAAAGCTCAGTCACTGACTGAACTCAACTGGCCCGTCTGGCTTTCTGGAGAATTTGCCTCTCAGGGCACTGGTCCCATGTTCTCAGCTGCATAAACAATGTTTCATACCCCCTGAAGTCAGAGCCACCACCTTCATGGTGGTGGGCCTTGTAGCAACTGGCCTGAAAGGGAGTGAGGTCATCCTGGCAGGGGCAACCATGATGGAGTGAGGTTGAGATGGCTTCTTAGTCACTGATGCTGCCCGGGTGCAGCCAGTAATAGCGCAAACCTTCCAGTATAGAGGCCTTCACCCTGCAAAGGCATGGGCAGGGCTGATTCTATTCTGTTCTATACAAGTTCTTATGCCGTGCTCATCACCATAGCATCTGTACCTTCTGGTCATGCACTGAGCGACATGACCAACATCAGTTGCATGTTTGTACCCCCATCCTCTCCCCAGGAAGAGAAGTTAGGGCAGCAGAGTGCTGTTATATCTCACACCCTCTCCCCTTTCCTTATAGGCTTGTTAGAGAAGGCAGGTCAAAGAAATGCACCATGCACTTAGAGATGCTGACTCTTGTGATGGTGCCTAGTTCCTGGAGAGGTGTTCATTCCAGTCTTGGGGCAGTGCTGGGGTGGCCTTTGCCTTGGGGCTAGGCAGGACTGATAGGGGGGGAGGGGCCATGCTGGAGAGGGTTTCCCTCTGCAAAGGGCTGGTGGGGAGGACCTGCTGACTGGGGAGAGGGAGGTTCTTTTGATCTTGCTGAACATTTATGTTGCAGTTCACGTGGCTACATGCAATTACCCATAGGTCTCTGCAGTGAGAGGAGAGAATGAAAGTAACTGTGATTGACTAATGGTCTGTCCAAGAAGCTGGATCTATCCAGGGAACCCTATAGACTCAGATAGGTTCCACATGAGTCCTTGGGCTATTTTCAGGGGTCAGTTGTAACAGCTTTCCACAAATGATTTACAGCATTCTAAAGGGAGGCCTACCAGCCCCCCTGCCTTAAAATTATCAGGCCTGAAAAAATGACCAGATTGGCCAAAACAAAAAAACCCACAAACCTATGAGACTTTAAATCAATAAGCAACGTTGGGCTCTTTCATTATACATATAAAATGACGGAGGCGAAATTAGCTGTTACCACTCAAGAAAGCAATCTTGGGGTCATTGTGGATAGTTCTCTGAAAACATCCACTCAACGTGCAGTGGCAGTCAAAAAAGCGAACAGAATGCTGGGAATAGTTAAGAAGGGGATAGAAAATAGGAGAGAAAATATCATATTGCCTCTATATAAATCCATGGTACACCCACATCTTGAATACTGCGTGCAGATGTGGTCACCCCATCTCAAAAGAGATATATTGGAATTGGAAAAGATTCAGAAAAAGGCAACAAAAATTATTAGGGGTATGGAATGGCTGCCATATGAGGAGAGATTAATAAGACTGGGACTTTTCATCTTGGAAAAGAGATGACTAAAGGGAGATATGATTGTGGTCTATAAAATCATGACTGGTATAGAGAAAGTAGATAAGGAAGTCTTGTTTACTACTTCTCATAACACAAGAATTAGGTGTCACCAAATGAAATTAATAGGAAGCAGGTTTTAAACAGAAGTATTTCTTCACAGAATGCACAGTCAACCTGTGGAACTCCTTGCCAGAGGATGTTGTGAAGGCCAATACCACAACTGGGTTCAAAAAAGAACTAATTCAGAAGAAAAAAGAAGAAAATTCATGGAGGATAGGTCCACCATTGGCTATTAGCCAGGATGGGCAGGGATGGTGTCCCTAGCCTCTTTGCCAGAAGCTCGGAATTGGTGACAGGGGATGGATCACTTGATTACCTGTTCTGTTCATTCCCTCTGGGGCATCTGGCATTGGCCATTGTTGGAAGACAGGATATTGGTCTAGATGGACCTTTGGTCTGACCCAGTAGGGCCATTCGTGTGTTCATTGCCTTCCCAGTCCCAGTGGCATCATGTTTTCAAGTTTGTTTGTTTTGTCTGCACCCGGGGGGCCGAGCAACTTAAAAGCTGAGATTCTCCCATGCTCATGTGACTCTGGGAGCTGGGGCTTTAAGGAACAAATCACCAATTGTGAGAGTGGGCAACACCATAAAGCTGTTGCCTTTCAGGAACCAGCCCCAGGAGCAGCCACACCCATCTCAGGGCCAACACCAGGCTATGGCTCCGTAATGGCACCTTGGCGCCTCGTCACGTGCTCTGCAGCTAGGTGCTTTGGCTGGGCCTGCTGTCATTGAGCTCAGGGCCCTGGCTGGCCCATCTCCCTCCCTCCCAGGTGTCTCCATGTTATGAAAATAAACGACGAACTCCAGAGATGCCAAACACGCTGGGATGGGTTTCCAAGGCAACCGGAGTGTGTGAGCAGGAACAGAGGTGGAGAAAGATGGTGTGGGGTTGCCATAGCGACAGGAAGAGCCAGCTTGGCTTTTCCAAACCTTGCTCCAGTTCTTTCACCTCCTTTGGTGGCGGCAGGGCCAGGCCCCGCTGCTGGCCCGCGTGGCTTTTGTCCCATCGCTGCTCGCCAGCAGCAGGGGGAGTTAGCTGCGCAGGGAGTTTGGGGTAAGCGGCCAGCAGGCTGGCCATGCTCAATGGCAGAGGGGTCATGCCCCCCAGTCAGGACAGGGGAGGGGGCTGCCACTTCCCTGCCTGCCTCAGCAATGAGACACGGCCCCCCCCCCATGTGCCCACTACCACAGAGAAACCACCCCTGCTCTCCTTTGCTATAGCAACTCTCAGCAGGCAGGGCCTTAGGCTGGGGGATCATTGGGGTTCCCCTGCTCTAGGGGCCCACAACAGGACGGGACCCGGCTGCTCACAACAGTCGAGTGGCCGGCGCCTTTAGAGAGGGGCTCACGGCCACAGCCCTGCTCTAGGTGAACAGTTCTTGCTCTGCGTGGCTCGCCCTACGCTCGGGGGGGCCCCATCCTCAGATTCCCTGTCTTTATTTCTTTTTCTTTTTTTCCTCTGCCTCTGCAGTGGCTGAAGACCATGTCCCTACGAATCCAACTCTAGGCCCACTGCACCGCGCCTCCTGCCATCCCTCTGCAAACGCTGTCCCCGCACACCCCCTGCTGGAGGCAGCCAGGGGTGCTTCGGCAATCAAGACTGCCACGAGCGCATTGCAGTGCCAAAGCGCAGAGCAAAAACCTTCGTTCATTCCTGCAGGCCCTCAGCACGATCCCACGCACGGGGCGGGAGAAGGCGTGGAAGTGTCCAGGCTGGGTTTAGCAGCTGAGATCTATGTTCGCGGCACCAGCCGCTACCCATCACTGAGTCCCAGCACACGCCAGCGTTTGAGCCAGGTCCATTTTCCAATCGCTCCTCCACCGACAGGACAGGGTGGGAGTCCACTCTATGCCAGCCCCCTGCCCCCACACGGAGCCTGGAACGTGGGGTTTGTGGCTGCGGGAGCCACCCTCTCCCTCTGTACTGCTCCAGGAAGGCAGCTACATTCCAGCCTCAGGTGCCCAGAGGATGTTTGCAGTTGCAGGTGGGGTGGGGTTTTGAGACTCACCGCTGGGAGGTGACTGAGTAGGCGGCTAGTAACAAGCAGGGCCCAGCGGCATTGTCACAGACCCTGGCCTCTTGCATGTGACTCATCCCTCCACCTGTGCAGCCACAGAGTGGGGAGCCCTTGGGACCTCCCAGCCCCTGGAGGACAGATAACCCAGGGGAAGGGGAGCTTATGTAGAGGGAGGGGGCCCAAGGAAATAATCACTATGCAAAGGGGGGGGTTGGGGAAGGAGTGCGATGGAACAGCAACAAGCTTCCCCAGCAGCACCATCCCCAGTGACTACCTGCTCTCTGCTAAGGGCAAGTCGACACCAGTAATCCCAGGCTCTGACTTGTGTTTTAGCCCAACACCCCTCTTCTCTCTCTCCCGCTCAAAAAAAACCAACCCTGACTCAGGGTTGGTGGGGCTTTGAGTCCAGGCATTTACACAGCTGGGGAGCAGGGGGGGTTAGAGCCCAGGGCCCTGGTTGAATTTGGGCTGGAATCTGCCTGCTTTGGAGTGAGAATGAAGGCAAAAGTACTCGTATTGATGTCCTCCAGTGCCTTCCAACAAACACCCCTTAAGGGCAGCCAAGGTCTCCTGCTGTTGGCTGGAACAGAGTCCTGGAGCAGCTCAACACAAAGACCCGTGGCTCTGCCCCCAGCCACACACAGGTGAGTGCAGAAACACTGAGGCCACAGTACCATGGGGAAGGGCTTTGGGGTGGGGATGCTCACAGCTGGGCTAGGCTAACCCAGGCACTAAGCACTCAGGGTAACTGTGCAGTAAAGACATGCCCTAAGTTTCCACACCTTTGAGAGGAGCTGTTTTCCCAGCATGCCTTTCTGAGACTGGCCCTTTAAATATGGGCCAGCCAAACTACTGCACTCCTAAAGTAGCCATTTTGTAACAGACTGCATCTCCCCCCACCCCCCCGCCTGCCGGTAAGTACTTATGGGGATCTTCCCTCCCACTGGGGTTTCATCTGCATTCCTATGTTGCCTGGGGCTGTTAAATTGTTTTGTACCTGTGGGGCTGGAGCTTGAAAACCAGCTAGTAAGTGGGGCAGGGTGAGTACAATGATCTGTAATGAGTCACTCACCTCCTGAGAGAGCAACCCTGTGAAAGTCCTGCTCTGTGGTAGAGCATTTCTCCCCTTGGGCCTGTCTAGGTGATCCATGCAGCAGCTACGTCCCCCCCCAGACCCCTCTTCAAAGCTAGCCCATTCTTTTACTAATGTGTGGCTTAAAGAAAGACACAAACCCAGTCTCTGATCCTTCTCTTTATAAATAATGACCAACACTGATTCAGTGAGTCATGTGTCCCCCCCCTTGCAGCTATGGCATGTCCTGGGAGCTGGGCAGGAAGGCAGCACTCCAGCCAGGTAGCCCAGGGCTTGCAGGAGCTCTGCAGATTTCAGGCAGACTTCCACCAGCACTTTAATGGGGGCGGCCAACATAACCCACCCCAATCCTTGGGTAGGCCTCCACGGTGGCTCCTTTCGTCCTCCAGCTTAAGCAGGGAAGCAGAGGGCTGTCCTCCTCCTGCAATCAGGAGCCACGGCTGCTGCAACCCACCCTCCCACGCTTTGGCACTGCCTCAAACTCCCACATGTGGGCGTGAAGGGGGTGCAAGAGTTGGACGGAGAGGAGGGCACAGGGCCCTGGCTGCTGGCCTTCACTCACAGGGGAAGCCTCTGTAGTTCAATACCCTCATGTAGGAGACCATGAGGGAAAGACTCACATCCCCCCCCCCACGCACACCAGAGACTGCTGCTGCCTGTGTAACATGCTGCATGGGCCTACCCAGAGGAAATCGGACCAACCCTGACTGTTCAGTTGTGCAATGCATGTTGCCCCCTCAGCTGGATCCTCTCTGCCCTCAAACCCACAGCCCCAAACTACCTTGAGCCTCCCGTCTCTCCCGCCCAGCCTCTGCTGGCCTCTCCCCAGCCCGGTAGCTGGACAGCAGTGACAAAGACGTGCTAGAAAAATAAACTCTAGTGTAAAACATGGCCCTTTCGCAGGAGCAAAACCGCTGTGTTCCAACTGCATCCCGGGCCGCTGATGGAGCACTGCACCACAGGCCTGCTGGGCTCCAGTCGGCCTCTTCCTGGGGTCAGCACTGAGAAGGCCAGGCCCAGGGCGGGACTCTGAGGAAATCAGCGAGAGCACAAACACCTCTCCAACTCAGCCATGCAGCTCCACGCAACAGGGTCCCCCTTCAAACTCCCACATGGCTGGGGCAGGGGTGGCTCTATTTCTCCTCCCCCTCACTGACACACACCTCTTGGCATATCAGCTCAATAGCTGCCCTGTGCCCATCACACTCTCCTAGCAGGGCTGGGAACAGACACGCTATGAGGCTTGGGTGAGCGGGGGGGAAACTCAGCAAGAGCTTCGTGCTCAGTGATGCTAATTCAGGCCACATGCTCCAATCACTGAAGAGAGGGATCATGAGCACACCCGCAAACCCAGCTTAGGAGGCGAAGCTTGCAGAACCCCCCCCCTCCCCGCAACCCTACAGTTGTGAGCTCACATCCCAAGTCACCACACACTTGTGGTTTGCCCCCCAAGCTGCTGGGGTTTTACGGGCACAGTGGTGTTGCCTAGTGTCAGGAACTCCACTGCTCTTGCCCTGGTACCGTTTGAAGTCCCTTCTCCCCCTCAGGCCTGATAGAGGGGCACTACCCTGTCTATGGGGCTCCTGCAGATGGGGCAGGTGTGGCTAGGCAGGGCTTTGTAGCAGCGGAAGCAGCAACAGACATGGCCGCAGCATAGCAGGACGCACTCGCGGGGCCGTGTCAGGCAGATGATACATGTGTCCTCTGCCGCACCCTCCCCAGACTCAGTCACCGTGTCCCCGTTGCCCCACAGGGCCTCAAACTGCCGCCGCTGCTCCTCCTGCTCCTGCTTGTGCCGGCGCTGCTGATAGGCCCGGCAGAGGGCGTACAGGATCACCGCCATGCCTGTCAAGCCGCACAGCACTGCTGCCCCCTTCCAGAAGCTGCTCACTGACTCCATCTCTGCCAGCAGCGTCTGCCAGTCCCCCAGGTGCAGGAAGTAGTCGGACCCATCAGATGGGGGCTGCAGGTGGAGGGTCCCATCTGGGTGCAGGGCCAGCTCCCCGATGCCAGTCAGGCTTGCCCCCACTTGCAGCATCTCCTCTGTCTCCAGGAGGCCCTTGGGCTTCTCCCCGCTCAGGTAATGACTGATCAGGTCTTTGAAGCCGTGGGTTGGGTGCTGGAAGTGCTCATATACAGTCTCCAGGGGCAGCCGGGCAGCCCGTAAGGGGCTCTCTACGCTCACCTGCGTCACTGCCTCAGCACTGGGGGATGCCAGGGCAAAGGGCACTGTGTACACCTGCTCCGAAACCACCCGCTCACTTTCATTCCTGCAACCAATCAAGAGCATAACAGCTGAGCCGGTGACACTCCAACGGGCCTCCAACGGCCCTAGATCCCTGTCTGCCCTCACCCCACAGGCTAACCTTGCTCTCCTACCTTACCCCACTAGTGAGTGGCCCTGGGGCACAGTCCGTGGGCCTCTGATGTAGCTGAGTCCCCAGCCCTGGTAGAATGAATCCAAACCAACCCAGGCCTGCAGAGGACACTGTCTCCACTGCAAGAAGGGAACCTCCCATAGGGCAGCTCTGCCAGGCACCGCAGATCTGCTGGCCCCCTGTGCTCCCCCACACTGTCTGCAGCTGGTGCCCCTCTCTTCCCAACTGTTAGCCCATCCCTCCCTCCTGGGTCTGCCACAGCGACCACTCACCAACTCCGGGCCAGGCTGTTCCAGATCAGTCGATGCTCCTTCAGAACTAGTTTCTGGATCACTCCCTGCAGCTTCTCATGATGCTGGCTGGACAGAGCTGCTTTTGCTGGCAGGACAAGCCCTGTGGAAAAGAGATGGATAATGTGGTGGGGGTGTGATCCCTGCGAGGCTCACGCTGGTTCATGGAGCATCTCCAGCTCCCAGAGCTGTCAAAAATTCCCATGGGGTCCCTGGTGCTATAATCCAGCACAGCCCTGTAGGAGACTAGGTTTGACTAGTGGGTTGGGAGAGCTATAGCTGCTTAACTAGGAGTCCCCCTCCCCCTCCAAAAATTCAGCTGATTCAGCAAGGGGCGGGTCTCCCCTCTGGGGCCCAAGTAGGACATCCCAGGAGGGGTTTCTGAATGGCCACCCACATGTTGCTCTGCAGACAGGCCCTATCAGTGACTGTAATTCCCCAGTTACTAGAATGGGGATTCCAAACCCACCAGGAGATGGCATGCTGCTGCTGCGAAAGTAGCTGAGAGATGGGCCCCGGTGCACCAAGCTGGATAAACGTGCAGGGATCTTACCTTCTAAGGCAACATAATGCAGGCACTGGCCACTGGTGGCAGATAGCAGGTCAGGCAGACCATCATCTACCTGAAGCTTCGGGGCATCCTGCAGAAGGAGAAACCAGACATGAGTGAGCCTTGGCCACTTTCAATCTCAGTGAGCTGCTACTCAGCTCCTGTTGGGGGGAAACACCCACTCTGCCCATGCCTGGTTGTGCCCCACCTCCAGAGACCAGTGGGTACCTCCCTCGTCCCTGGAATGTCTTTGGCCCCCAGGCTTTGCACTGGGACATCGGTTCACTTGAACCACGTTACTCTGCAGGCTGTGGAAAGGTAGCACTAGAGCAGGCCCTGGGGACAAGAGGATTAAGGCATGTTGCAGGGAAAAAGGGTCCCTTCCTGGAGTCTCATCTTTCTGCGAAGCTGACTGCCACCATCCAATTCTAGCGCTTGTGTGGCTCTGCTACATTTAGCCACTGGCCGCGTCTCTGCCCGTACGATTCACGCAGGAGTGGGCACATCAGACCCACCCTGTGCAGCGGGCCCTGTGCCAGGCGTAGCTGGTGAAGCATAGGGTGGCACAGACTCCTTTCCCAGATGTGCAGGTGGGGAGTGAGGAATCCTGCCAGCAGAACTGCAGAGGGGTCTAGACTGAGAGGTCGGGGCAGACGTGACCTGCCAAATCCCACCATACGGTCTGTCCATCCTTCTCTTTTAACAGGGAGACCCGGCCCACGGGGACTGTCGCACCCAGCAGCCGCATGCATTTTGGAGACGACGGGTCCCAGCGCGCAGTGGCCAGCCAGGCCAGCTCAACTCAAAACCAAGTTCTAGAAAGATACAAGTGCGCCAGGCCAGGCCAAGCCAGGCCAGGGCCCCCGAGGGGGGCAGGAGACGGCGACGCAGCGCACCTGGCCGGATTCCTGGCACGGGGGTGCAAACAGGGCGGCCAGAGCCGGGGCTGCGCTGGACGGTGACCCCGGGGGCGGCGCGCTGCTGGCTGGGATCTGTGGGCCCCGTGGCTGAGCCCTGCGGGGCGGGCAGCAGGGTCCCCGCCCCCTTGCCCTGTCCGGGCACCTGGATAGCTGCTAAAGTGGGCAGCGATTGGGGGGCGCGCCGGGGGCAAGGCCGGGGAGCCCCAGGTACCTGGATCCGAGCCAGCGCTTTGGCCTTCTTCCGGTGCAGGTAATAGAAGAGGCCGGAGACGGCCAGGCTGGAGGCCAGGCAGAGCAGCTCCCCGGAGGTGACGGGCAGGGCGTCCATGGTGCCGGGCAGGGGCGCCGCGACTGCAAGGAGAGCACGGGGGGGGGCTGCCCGTTAGCCCGGGGCGGGGGGCCCGGCTCCCACGTGGGGCTGGGCGGGGGCGGACCGGGGCCCCTTGCTGGGAGACTCACCCGGGCCTGGGAGGAACCGCCCCGCTCCCGACGCCCAGGAGGGCTCCAAGGGACAAGAGTCCAGGACCGGCCGGGGAGCCACAGCCCCGCCGCGCTGCCCCCTGGGAGATGGAGTCCGGCCGCGCTCGGCTCCTGGGGGCCGCCGCGGCGCCGAGAGCCCGTGGAACTACAGTTCCCAGCGTGCACCGCGCCGCGCCCCAGGGGTGCTCGGAACTACGACTCCCGTCGAGCCTTGCGCCGGGCAGACCTCAAAGGAGCGTTGTGTGAGGGGTCAAGGAACGTCGGGCCGAGGGCCTGCGGCGCCGCTCCAGGGACTACGACTCCCGTGAGGCACTGCGGCGAAAGCGCCGGCTAGGGCCCTATAGCATCGGATGGGGAGGCGCACGTGGGGCTGCTGCAGCCTCGTTCTCAATGCAGCGGCATGGGCGGGGCAGGGGGCAGGGGGCGGGGGAGGTTCAGAGTTGGCCGCTTCTCACCGCCCAAGAGCCGAGCTGTGTTTCAGAGTAACCCCCTGTTAGTCTGTATCCGCAAAAAGAAAAGGAGGAGTTCTGGCGCCTTAGAGACTAACCCATTTATTTGAGCATGAGCTTTCCTGAGCTACAGCTCACTTCATCGGGTGCATGCCGTGGAAACTGCAGCAGACTTTATATATACACAGAGACCATGAAAAAATACCTCCTCCCGCCCCACTGTCCTGCTGGTAATAGCTTATCTAAAGTGACCACCCTCCTTACAATGTGTGTGATCATCAAGGTGGGCCATTTCCAGCACAAATCCAAGTTTAACCAGAACGTCTTGGGGGGGGTAAGAAAAAACAAGGGGAAATAGGCTACCTTGCATAATGACTTAGCCACTCCCAGTCTCTATTTAAGCCTAAATTAATAGTATCCAATTTGCAAATGAATTCCAATTCAGCAGTTTCTCGCTGGAGTCTGGATTTGAAGTTTTTTTGTTGTAAGATAGCGACCTTCATGTCTGTGATTGTGTGACCAGAGAGACTGAAGTGTTCTCCGACTGGTTCATGAATGTTATAATTCTTGACATCTGATTTGTGTCCATTTATTCTTTTACGTAGAGACTGTCCAGTTTGACCAATGTACATGGCAGAGGGGCATTGCTGGCACATGATGGCATATATCAGATTGGTGGATGTGCAGGTGAACGAGCCTCTGATAGTGTGGCTGATGTTATTAGGCCCTGTGATGGTGTCCCCGAATAGATATGTGGACACAGTTGGCAACGGGCTTTGTTGCAAGGATAAGTTCCTGGGTTAGTGGTTCTGTTGTGTGGTGTGTGGTTGCTGGTGAGTATTTGCTTCAGGTTGGGGGGCTGTCTGTAGGCAAGGACTGGCCTGTCTCCCAAGGTTTATGAGAGTGTTGGGTCATCCTTTAGGATAGGTTGTAGATCCTTAATTATGCGTTGGAGGGGTTTTAGTTGGGGGCTGAAGGTGACGGCTAGTGGCGTTCTGTTATTTTCTTTGTTGAGCCTGTCCTGTAGTAGGTAACTTCTGGGAACTCCTATCCCTAGGGCGACCAGATGTCCCGTTTGCATAGGGACAGCCCCGATTTTGGGGTCTCTTTCTTATGTAGGCTCCTATTACCCCCCCGCATCCCCCCCCGTCCCGATTTTTCACATTTGCTGTCTGGTCACCCTAAGTGTCCCTGACATCCAGACTTCCCCCCTGCTGCACGCTGATCTCCCCTTGCACTCACGCTGGTGTGTTACTGTAGGGTTGCTCTGAGCCCCCCAGACTGGTTTGGTGGGGTCAGTGTGCTGAGAAGTACTGGTGTTGCGATTGTATGAGTGTTCTCGCAGGGCGTGCTCGGAGCTGTACAGTGTATACAGGCTGGCGACTGTTGGGTTGTACCTGCCCGCCCGTGGTGGTGTGTTGAGGTAGGGTTGCTCAGGAAACCTGGGCATACTGGCTTGTCAGAAGGGCAGCTCACGTGCACTGGTCTCGAGCGGCTTATGCAGACCACGGGATGGTTTTATTCCAATGCCCGCTAGAGAACCGGTTCAATGCGGAAGGAGCGGGAGGTCTGAGAGGAGGAATGCCACTTATTAGAGTAGTGCCTGGCTGGCATCGAATGCCAATGCAGTCAGGGCTCTTGCTGAATGGGCCCGGAGCATACCTTCTATCATTGTTATATTGTGCTAGCACCAAAAGGTGCCTGTATCCAGGTCTCAATGCTGCATGAACACACAGCCAAAGCATTTACAGTTTAACATGAGCAACATGGGAAGGGGGAGAGAGACGGTCAGAGATCCTGTATTTAAACAGACATAGTTGCATTAGCTCGAAATAGGTACATTTTGGTTCCTAATTACACAAATTAGGCCAGTGTTTTCAGAAGTGGCCCCTGTGTTTGGGTGCCCAGCCTCACGCACCCGAGGCCCAGATTCCACAATGGAGTCAGTGGGAACGTGGATGCTCACCATCTTTGAAATTCAGGCCCAGGGGATGTCACGCTGCAGCATAGCTTGGCCAAGTCGTTCAAAAATCAAGAATCAGGCTCCCCAAATCATGAGATTTTAATAAACAAATAAATGAGGGGAGGTTTTGGTTTTAGCCTTTGGGGGTCACATTTTCCAGCTTTTCTCCGCAACCAGGAAGGGCTAGAAATTATTTTTGAAATTCAAATTGAGATCCCAACATAATCCCATGACTCCAGGGGCTGGGGCTTTAAGGAAATCACCAAATGTTGCAAATTTTGTAAAATTGCAAGAGATGGGAACTCGGCTTGGCAGCCAAAATCAGCCACCACTTCTGAAAATGTTGCTCTAAATATTGTTTTCCCAGCTGCTCAGCACTGGCTGATTTCTTGTCCATGTCCTGGTGGAACAAGGACATGTCTGTCTCTTCCCCCTAGCAGCTGGGCTGATATTTCTCTTAGGAACAGCACATTGTAAAGATCAGAGATGAAGGTGTCTCTTGAAAGGGGGCTGGGGCAGGCTCTAGGCCTCAATAGGCAGCGTATTACACCTTCGTGTGAAAGTGTGTCTGATCTTGGCCAAAAGGCCAAGGAGAAACTGAGTTGGTGGCCGACGTGGCAAATCTGGGGATTTTACGTGAAGGAACCAAGCTGCTCTCTGGAGACTGGCATTTCTCAGTAGGCTTTGGTGTGGGTGAAACCTGCCCATGACCCCCTGCTCTTGAGCAAGTGACCCCTGGCTGGGAGCAGCAGGGGAGTAACACAGGGCTTGTCTCCCCTGCAGAGTGAACTCAGGCTCTTCCTGAGGGGTTGCCCCAAGCTTGCTCCTGTCCACACGCACAACCCTCTCATCTGAGCATAGGAGTGCTATGCACCCGGGCTAGCTGGCCTATTCTGGGTATTGGCTGAAGCCCAGCGTGGGTGCAGGCTAACCCGCTGGAGTGCTGATAGTCCTCCAGTGCCTTCCCACAGTTCAGCTGGTCTGCCCAGAACAGACAAGTTCTCCCCCAATTCCCTGGGAAGGAATCACAGGGGGGCTCAGCTCACTGCCGGGCTTAGCTCCCAGCAGTCCTAGCAACACATGAAGGAGTGCAGCAGTACCGGTAGCTTGGGTAGGGCTTTGCAGTGGGGAAGCTCGCACTTGAATAGGCTAGCCCAGGTGTGTATACCCAGGTGCCAATCAGTCGAGTTAACCGCAGCAAATACCCACAGAATGGAGAGATGGGCTGGGGTGGAGGAGAGAAAAGCAATCTGGTCACCAGTTAATCCCACCCGCACACTCCTGGCCTAGGCAGAGCTGTGGTGTGTGTTCCGAGGAGACGCAGTGAGGTTGTTCCTATAGAAGTGGCACCAGGGGAGGGGAAGGTGGGGGTTGGATCGCAGGTCTGGGTGTGTTCATACCCAAAGAAGCCGGCGTATGGGGAGGCCTCTGCCCCTCCCTTCTGCAGGAAGCCCGCCCTCAGCACTTCTGAGCCTGTCAGGGAGCTGGGGAGGCAGTGAGCAGGAGGAGAGGATGAAAGCCAGAGGCTGGGATGGAGTTTTCAGAGCTTTCCTTTCATTTCCTTCTAGCATCGGAGAAGTTCGCCGGCCACTCACTAGCTCGTTCTACATGTAAAAATAACCTCTCTGACCCGCACCCCCAAGCCAGGTCTCTCGGCTTCCATGGGTTGCAATGCAATGGGCCCACGGGAAACCGCTTCGCCTGGGGCATTGCTGCGGAGCACGTGTTTTGCGGAGGTTTGGCAGCTGGGCCAGGGGATTCAGGGCTGGTGGAGAGGTTGCTCCCACAGTGGCTATGCAGCCTGCCCAACTCCAGCTGGTGATCCCACCGTCTCAGCCTTCCTTCCAGCAGACCAAGGCGTGCAACGGGACGGGGAAGGGGCTTCTCTTTGCTGCAGCTCCTGGGATCCTATTTCATCCCCCAGTTTCCTCAGGGCCTTAATCCTGCAGCCCTTACTCTGTGGGATGGCCTGGGTGGGGCACAGAGCCCTTTACGAGCGGTCAGGGCTCCAGTCTGTCCCGGCTCAGTAGTGCCAGAGATGTTACCGTCCAGCAGCCCCGTGTGAAATGAGTAGAGGGTCCAGTTACAGTGGATAAGGGACCATGTTACAGTGGACAGTAATTGGCTCCCTTGTTGGCCAGTGAGTGAGTGGACAGTGGAGACTGCTCTCCCCTTGGGGGGGACGGTCCCTGCGGGGCAGTGGGAGCTGCATTGGCAGTGTGAGGCCTATCCTGCTGCTGCCCAAGCGGGACCTGCTTTGTAGATACACGCTGCTTTGGTCTTCAGGATTGTTGCTCTGGCCCTTTGCACCCCTGCTAAATGCCCTTGAAAATTTTACATAAAACAGCATGAAATGGAACCCAACTCTCGGTGGCCGTTGTGGGAGACTTGCTGGTTTGGGGGATGCGTGTCCCTATGCTACCATGTGCTCAGGTGCATGCGGGCTCTGTGCTGGGGATGGTGCGGGCCCTGCGGTGCAGGGGGTGCCTGGCCCTTATCTGTGCTTGTGCTTTTGGGAGAACTGACTCTATCAACAGAGGCTGAGGGCCTCCCATTGCTTTATTATGGGTCAGGGGAGGGGTACAGATCTGCTAGGGAAATGGGGCCCATCTCCCTAGCAAATCAGCGTGAGTCCAACTGGGGTTAGTGCCACCTCATCTCCCTTAGGGAGCAGCTTCCCCTCGTGGGGGATAGGAATTGCTCTGTCACTCCAAGATTCAGCCCTTCCTATGTCACTCCCCTAGTTAGACGGTGGGTGAACATAAGAAGCTGGGGGGCTGATGGTGCCCCTTTCTGGGGCGGGGTTAGGGTTGGTTGAATGACCTCACTTGTACATTTGCAGACTTGCTCATTTCTTTTTTTTTATTTTATGTACGTGTAACCTAATTTCCAGGCTGTTCAAGATTGGTGTTTTTGGAGAACATTCACGAAAGTCACTGCTAGATTTTTCCAGTCTTAATTCCAGTTTAACAAAGCCCACCCCCCAGCCTGGTCCCCTGGGAATTTCCTTAGGTTTTTTAAAATGTAAGAAGTGTTCCGTGTCAGGATTTCCCAAGCACCGCACACACTGTGCTCCCCAGACTCTGCCCCACCGCCAGTCTGTGTGTTCCCACTCCCCACAGAATCCACCCCTTCCCCTTGAGTCGTACCCTGCCTGGGGGCTTATCCCCATCTACCCTGGGACTGTGCGGAGTTAAGGACAGAGCCCAGTGTGAAAGTGGAAACTGCTTTTAATCGTTAAATAAATCCATCAAGAACCACCCAAAGCTAGTCCAAGGCACCAGTCCCCACCATGACCAACCTATTAAAGCAAATGGGGAGTTTCTAAGCCAAGCTGGTTTTGGATTACAATGAGCCTAAGAAGGTTAAGAAAATGCCCCAGAAGCGAGAGCAGCTCACAGTCCGAAGCTCCCAGCTTTCAGACGCCTTGTCTGATCCCCCTCAAACAATCCAGAAAAAGCCTGCCCTGGCACACAGTTGGGTTAGTGGGAGGGAAGCTGGCAGGGGATCGGAGTTGGTTTAGAACAGGCAGCTTGTTTCAGGGCAAATCCCGGGGAAGATCCTGTAGTCAGAAGGGATCCTCCCGGGGTTAACTGCTGCCGTTCCATTTGGTTTAAAAAGATAAATGTCTGTGGATGTTCTCCACCCTGCCAGCCTGGCACGAGAGGGTGCTGGGCTGCTGCCCTTCAGACCTGAATTATGCCTCACCTCCCCGTGCCCAGAGTGGCGGTAGGGGAGCTGCACTCCTGCCCTTTGTGCCCTGGAGGGGTCTCCTCTCCCTGCATCCCAGACTGGCAACAGGGGCACCGTGTTGCTGTTGGTGCTGTCCTTCCTACCCTGGCTATGCCCATCCCTGGGATGACACCAGGCTGCGGAGGCTCTCTGCCCCATCCCACCCAGTGTTCCCATAACTGGCCTTGTCTACTCTGGCCTTTTTCTTCAGAGCCTGCCCCCTTCCTTGCTGCAGCGCCCGTGCTGCCCCCTGGTGCAGGTCGACTGCTGGGAGCACGGGCACTGCCATTCTAACCGTCGGGGGCATCTCAGCCTGCCCTAGCTGCGTCCGATCGCGCGGCGGTTACACGGTGCCAGCACTCCCGTTGGAGGAGCTGCACCCAGACTAGACCCACAGGGCGGGGCTGTAAGGAAAAGGCTGGCGTTGCCCAAAGTGAGCCATTGAAGGCTCTCTCCACCCATGCCCTGCTTGGGTGAGCAGGTCCCGCTGACCCTGCGCTGGGGAGCCGGGGGAGGTGGGGCTGGCGGACTGGCTGGAGTGGGGCTCAAGCAGGAGACCCTGGGCTGACACTCCTGGCAATGTGCAGTGGGGGCCGGTGCTAATAGTGGGGATGGGGTCAATGGCGCAGGGGTGGAGTATGACCAAGGCAGGTGGGCTGGGTTCCACCACAGGACGCTGCGGCTCCTACACTCCCTCCTGGAGCCCTGTCTGAGATGGGAGGAGCCTGCAGCCTGCACAGGACAAGCCAGAGCTGAGAAGCTGAGGCCACTGGCTATTCCCGGAGATGTCCCCCACGTGTCCCCATCCAAGAGGCTTGGGGGCGGGGGGGGCATGGCTCTGGGACTCTACCTGGGTGCTCCTGCCTGCCTATGTCCTGGGGAAGTTGCTTGGTTGTGTATGTACAGAGTCTCTGTCCCCCTCCCTGGCTACACGCCTTCTTGCCCTGCCAGCCCCTCTCTACCACACCTCGCAGTGCTTGCCGGGGTTCATGGGCGAGCCCACCGGGCACTTAAAGTGCTCAGCAAAATCCCTGGAGTTGCTGAGGGTGCCGATGACCCGGAACTTGTCTGGACTGTGTGGATCGGTGACCAGCCCCTCGTGTGAGCTCTCCGGAGTGCGCACGGAGCACCACACCTGTGCGAGGGACACAACAAGGACCAGGATTAGGGAGGTACAGACCTGGCCTTAGCCTCAGCCCAACACCTAGCCAGACAACTGCTGAGCAGCACCCCCTTCTCAACTAGTTTCCTGCCTTGGGCACCCTGGGCCAAGGCTGCCCTGCACTGGGACAGGGAGTGTACTTCCCAATGCAGCAGCAGCCCCAAGACTGCCCCGTTGGGGAGGTGGTGAATGGAGCTAGGGGAAGATGGAGTGCTAGCTGGGAGGGGGCCTGACCCTTGGTATAGCTATGGAGGGCTAGGATAGTCCCATCTGGCCTCACTGAGGAGCTCATTTGGTTCTCTTCTCTTGGGTCTCAATACTGTAGACTCAGGCCTTTAAAAACCATGGCCCACTGTTCCCAAAATGGAATAGCAGGGAGCTGTAGGTTAGCACTGAGGGGCACTGGCAGAGGTGTCTGGGGGGACTCCACAACTGGAATAGCAGGGGACTGCAGGTCAACAGCCGTGAGGGACATCAGCAGAGCTGTGTGTGGGGAAGCCCAGGACTGGAGTAGCAGGGGGGCTGCAGGTTGAGATTGAGGGGCATCTGTGCCATCCCAGAGTCGTACCTGTGCAAATCCTACAAAGAAGAGCTGGTTGTTGGTGAGCCCCACGGCAGGCAGGTGCTTCTCCTCTCCATTCTTCTGCAGCCAGGCTTTGTAGGCCTGGAGGGAACCAAGAAGGCATGCCGTGAAACAGCAGCAAACAGAGTGATGCTCCCCTCAGAATCGGGGGGCAGTGGGAATTGAACCTTGGCCTTAGGACCTGCTGTCCATCACCTGCATACGGGGCGGGCTCGCTGGGTTACTCACATTGTATGCTGTCTTCAGGCCCCCGTTGTCTGCAATGTTCTCGCCCAGGGTCTGCTTGCCGTTGACATGCTCTCCGTTCACCATGTACTTGCTGTACTGTTCCATCATGCACTCAGTCCGGTTCTTAAAGGCCTCCAGGGAGGAGTTCTGCCACCAGGGACGCAGATTCCCCTCCTTGTCGTATTCTCGACCTGGAAGACAACCCGGTGCGTGATAAATGGCCGGAGGAGGCGCTGCCGGCAGCGACAGTTCTATCACCTGTCTCTGGAGCCTTCTCCTCAAGCGGCCCGCTAGAGAACTGAGCCACGACCCCCAGCACAGTCTCAGTTCCATCCCGAGTGGCCCCCAGCATGACGCATGTTGCAAGCAGCCCAAAGGGTAAGGTAAGTTACAAGGGTCCATGTGACGGCTTGACATGGGATCTTAAGCCTGCTGCCCATGACTGGGGGCATCTGGCAGGGGAGGGGCTGCTGAAATGGAGAGGGACGTGAAAAGGGAAAAATCAGAGGCACAGGCCAGTCAAGCTCAGGATGGGGATGGAGCACCTGCTCTATGGGCTTCAGGATTCCTCCCTACCCATGGTGCCTCTGTGAATGAGCAACAGGGAAAGGACAAGATCATCTCCCAGGATCTTCTGCGGCCAGGATGGTGGCTGTGCAGCCTTGGAGACTGACGGCTTCATCTTTCCAGCAGGAGCTGCCTGGGCAGCAGCTGTATGAGTTTTCTTCGACCTGCCGGGACCCCTCTAGAAGAGGAGATCACACTGCATGGCCTGCTCGGTCCTCGGCTTCTTCAGTTGCTAACAATGGGGTCAGTTGGCGCTGGTTGTGCTGGTGGTTTTTCTGTCTGCCAGGAACTGGCCAGGATCCCAGCTCGCTTCACCTCAGCCACCAAAGAGTCCCGGATGACTTGCTCTTTCCCTGCCACCCAGGGCTAGCTATGAACCAGCAGCCTAGAGGTGAAAGTCTCCATGCCCATTCTCAATGCTCTGAGCCCGCAGGCCCCCTATCCTGATGGTGGCGTTCTCTGTACCCCTGTAACTATGGGATCTCAACCCACTTCTCAACCAGACCCCCAGGGAGTGAGTCTTGGCATGGAGGCTCCAATCACCCCAAAGCTGCCTTTTGCGTTCCACCATTGGCCATGGCCTAGCAACACTACACAGCATGCAGAGAGAGGATGTAAACAAAACAAACATGTGTCCAGCTGGAAAAGGGGAAGATCTCCAACAGCCACAAGGAGCAGTGTGGAGTGGGGGGATTGGGAATTGCCAGCCACAAGCCATGGCTCAAGATGCAGAGACATGAGTCCTCACCGAGCAGAAGCGAAAGCTGCACAGAGAAGCCTGGGGAGATGCCTGCAGGTGTCACCTGGGGAGACAGGAGGACAAACAAAATGGGGAGGAGAGCCAGCCAAAGAGAGAGGACATCTTGAGGGCTGTAAAGAAGCTAATGTTGGCCATGAGGAAGAAGATGATGTGGGGAAGCACAGGATGGAATGGATGGCAAGGCCACTGGTAGCCCAGAGGAGAGCAATGTTGGAAACCTTTGCAGGACGTGTACAGGACAGAGGTGCTGGGCAGCTCCATGATGCAAAGGACAGGATGAGGCTGCAATGAAGAGGAGCTGGGAGCACTGTGCCGGGGGGGCAGGATAGCGTCACCTCTCTATCCAATATAAGGATTGTTTGGTTAAGGTGTCCCTGTACGAAGTGTCCTTTCCAATAGTGGCCCACGTGCATTCTTGGAATGGCAGGGTGTGCGCAAGAGACCGGGGAGCTGAGAGGGGAGCCTGACAGGCCAGCTGGATCCTACCTTGGTCATCGAACGCGTGTGTGAGCTCGTGCCCCATCACTACTCCGATGCCGCCAAAGTTGAGGGCCCTGGATGAAGCCAAGAAGAAACCCTAGTTTACTGTCTAAGCTCTTCACATGGCCCGTATCCCGGTGGTATTGGAGCCTCCCTGATTGCTGCTCATGCAGCAAAGTGAGTCAGCCCCCATGCTGCGTTCCCGGTGCTCCCTTTTGAGGAGCAGTGAATGCAGAGTGCCGGGAGCCTGGGTGCCCAATGGAGGTGAGACTCCACTGACCGAAGCACATGTCCAGCTAGGAAACCCGCTCAGGATGGCTGCCCGTAACAATGCGCTGCACTAGCAGGCCAGGCTTGGAGTAGATCCTTGCCTAGAGTCACTTAGTGTCAGTACTGGCCCGGGGGGAAGGCTGCCAGTCCTAGCAATGGACCTGGCCCTGTGGATAGAGCAGTGCAGCCTGTGAAACACCATGGGGCAACCATTGGCCACCCCTGCTGGGATGGCGACACCTGCCCGGCCTCTTCCACAGCACTGGAGCAAAGGCTGCCCCCTTCTGACTTCCCCGGGGAAAGGACCGATGCAGGTCCTGCCCTCTCGTGAGGGTGAGAAGGGCAGTGAGCAGGCAGAGTGGGGCCAGCGTCTTACGCTGGGCCCACTGTCTTCCTGTGACTGCTCGCCCCACCCCGAGCCCACAGCCGCCATGGGCAAGGCTGCTTCCTAAGGGACCGAGGGAATAGCTGAGGGCATTAGCGAGTGCCCACCCCACTGGGATCCCAGGGCAGGAAGCTCCTCTCTGATCAGGGGCGGGTTTGGGAAGGCAGGGATTGTGAAATCTTCCATTAGCGCTTGGACAGCAGCAGCTCAGACCCAGCGTCTCTGCCTTGGAAGCTCCACTCCTTGCTCCTGGGACCAGGTGCTGCCCCTGTGTGAGAGAGGGGCTTGCCCAGATCTGAGTACACCCAGGAACCTACAGCTGCCAGTGGGCCTCATTTCCTTCCCCAGCCGCTTCCTGCCACCCACACAGGCATGACCCGGCGAGAGCCCAGAGCGCCAGACGCACTTGGGGTGGTTGCGGGCATAGAAAGGAGCCTGGAGGATCCCAGCTGGGAAGACGATCCCGTTCTTGGTGGGAAGGTAATAGGCGTTGACGGTCTGCGGGGTCATGCTCCACCTAGGGAGGGTCAGACATGTTAGGCAGCATCTCCCCCTGCACCTGGCACCCTGCTAGCAAAGGACCAGGACAGGCCCCAGCAGGAGGAGCAGCCAGCCACACAGGGGGAAGCTCCTCTCTGCACCCAGTGTTAAGGGCCCCAGAGCCAGCCTCATCATGATCCTTTTGGTCTGGCCAGAAACACTTGGCTCAAGTGCTGGGGGCTGGTTGAGCCTTGCACCATTGTAGCAGTCTCTCAGCTGCCTGGGAGCTGAGGTCTGTCCCAGGGACTGGGGCCGGGGGGAATGAGTCAAAGGCTGGCCAGGAACACAGCAGGACATCGGCCCCCTTCTCTGGGGTCGTGGCTGATCTTTTTCTATTACAGAGGGGGCAGGCGGCTGCTGGTGTGTCTCTGATACAGTCAGAGCCAGGCGGGCCCTGGCGTGTGACTGTGTTGTGGGGCATGGACAAGTGCGCGTGTGCTTGTGAAAGGATGCACGGCTGCGTCTGTGCCAAGAGTGGGGTTGCCTGCGGGAGAGTCTTCCAATGGGTCAAATGCTTCTCAAGTCCCCACCTTGGATGGAAGGAGCAAGTTGCAGCTGCCTTCTTCACTTTCTGGAAGGTGCAGTCTGTGGAGACTACATCTCCCAGCATGCAGTGTAGCCAGCCAATAGGTTCCAGGTAGAGCATTGCATGCTGGGACTGGTAGTGTCCACAGGCTGCAGCTCCACCCTGGAAGTGAGGGTGGCAGCAGAATGGGGCAGGATCTCCCTTTACCTTCTCTAGCAGGAGACTGACAGCACCAGCCATGCCCCAAAATTAGCCCCCGGGCCTCCCGGTCATGCCCTGCCTTGACCCTCCACCCTGCTTCCTGCCGCCATGGGTGGGAAGGTGCCCAGGCTGCAGCAGCTCCTTACTGGTCCCGGTTGGGGGGTTTCCGCAGCTGGTCGGCCATGACCTTGGCAGAGAAATTGTAGAAGTTCAGCATGTTCTGGAAAAAGGAGTCTTCAGAGACTTCATACTGAGAAAAAAGAAAAGGAGGACTTGCATGTCCACTGAATGCATCCGATGAAGTGAGCTGTAGCTCACGAAAGCTTATGCTCAAATAAATTTGTTAGTCTCTAAGGTGCCACGAGTCCTCCTTTTCTTTTTGCGGATACAGACTAACACGGCTGCTACTCTGAAACCTGTCATACTGAGAAAGAAACACAAGGGGCTGAGATGGGCTAGGGCTGCACCCCTCCACCCTGCAGGCTGGGTACAGGGTGGGTGGGGGTCTGAGATGGGCTAGGACACACCCTGCCAACCCCACACGCAGTGAAGGGTTGAGATGGGGGTAGATAAATCATTTTAGGCACTCAGTTACTATAGCAATGAGGGCCTGGATCCCATCCCCACTGCACAGCCCCACCAGTGAGCCCAGATACCCTGGGTGGGACAATCAGGATGGGTGCCAGGCAAAATCTCACCTCAATTGGACCTTTGGTTCACTGGATCCCTGCCATGTGCCTGGCACAAGCAGCTGGGAGCCACTTGCTCCCCACTGGCCTTGCAATTCCAGGGCCACTCTTGGCCCAGGTCCCTATGCTCCAGGGCCACCTACCCCATCATAGACGTCGTCCAGCTCCTTGTTGTCGAGGATGAAGTCCGGGAAGCCGATCATGTCATAAATGGCATCTGCCTGTGGAGACGGGGCGAGGCCAGTGGCTGAGATCATAGCGGGGAGAGACCTGGGAGCTCCCCGTGTACAGCCCTGGCTCCTCCAGAGGAAGTGTGCGCGGGTCACACAGGAGCAAGTGCTGCTACTCCAGGGAGCACAGGGCTGGGGTTCCCTCCGAGGGAGCCAGTGGGACTATGTGGCTGGGATTTCCCCGCTACCAGGACGCCCGTGTCCCAGAGACCGGGGATGTTCCTGCCTCGTGTCTCATGTGGGGGGAATGCACAGTAGCAGTAGTTGCAGGGGGCATTGCCTGGGGAGGGACTATTTGGAGTCAGCTCTGACATCGTCTCCCCTCTAACTCAGGGCAGGAGTTGGGCTGGCTCCCCTCCCGCTGGGGTCTGGGAGGCCAGCGGAATGGCGGTCACCTTCTCCTTAGCGGCCTGTCTCGTCGTCTTGTCCATCCAGTCAAGCTGCTCCAGGGATTCCTCAAAGGCCGCCCGGATCTCGCTGATCATCTCCTCTGCCTATGGGTAAGTGGGAGAGTCAGTTCCTCCCCCACGGCCAGCCTGCACCCCCCGTCCCCTGGAGACTGTCACGCAGCACTAGACCTCCCTCCTAGGCCTACTCCCTCTGTGGGGACTGCCCTGCTCCTGCAGTGGGTGAGAACAGGAGGGCGTGTGCAGCCAGGTTGAACTCCCCTCGCCTGGGTGACTGGTAGGGCAGGGAATTCCCTTCTTTCTGTTCTGCGTACCCCTGCCCTTTGCTGCACAGAGGCACCTCGAGCTGGGGAGCTCACCACTGGCGAATTGAAGGGCTGCAAAGGAATTGGGGAGGGGTAGGAAATAGGGGAAGATAAGACAAATAGGGATCTGCAGAGGAATCGGAGGGTGGGCTGCAAGTGAACTGGTGTACGGAAGTTTCAGGGGGCGGTGGGGGGATCAGGGTGAGAGGGGGATAAGGGGCTTCAGGAGCGCTGGCGTGAGGGAGGCCAGAGGGCTCAGAGCAGGGCAGGGCAACTCACAATTTCCTTGCTGTCTCTGTCGAAGGTGGCTTTCACAAACAAGGAGCCCAGGGCGAAGCCCAGTGTGTCGTCGGTGTTGGAGATGCAGGTTTGCCAGCGAGGGGTGCAGGACTCCAGAGAGAGAGTGAGACACAGGGTGAGACCTGAGGAGGGTTGGCGCCATGTCCCTGAGTCCTTGCTGTCTGTGGGGCAGGGGCCTGGACCGAGCTCACGCCCTGACACAGGAGGACACAATTTCTGGCCTCCCAAGGCCCCAAGCACTGCGGCAGAGGGAGAGGACTCCCTCCTCTCTGCTCTGTATGGCCTGCCCGTCATGTCGTTGAGGGACCCCTGGAGCTCAGGTATGTCCCTTCGCCTTGTCTCCTTCCAAGGCAGACGGGCCTTCATCTGGATTGGGAACCCCTCCTGATATCTGCCTGCCCCCTCTCAGGGTCTGCCAGGCCATCCTGGGGTGTTGGGGACACATATTCAGGGGCTGAGCTTCTCCCCCCCACAAGGATCCCCTAAGCTGAGGCCTGTCTGCATCTCTAGGGGATGCCAGTTGCATTGCCTCATGCTGCCCCGAGTTCCACCCCTCCTGCTGTGCTGCACTTCCCTCCCCGGCCGCAGAGCCCCCACGCGCTTCGCTAACCCTGCCGTCACCCCCCGGCTGTCCCAGCTCAGCCCCATCACCCAGCATCCCTTGCTCACAGCTCTCTGACTCCGACCCAGGGCTGGAGGCTGAGTGGTGCACAGGCATCTTCCCCTTAGCAGCCTCGCCACTCACATCGGTGCCTCATTACCCCATGCCCCAGACAGGCCAGGCTGTGGCTGCCTGGCTGAGGATCCCCTGGGGTCTCCCAGGGGCATATAAGGTGTCAACACCCACATGGCACAGGGTTTCCCCATGTGCATAGAGAAAGGGGCCTCTGGGCTGATGCCCGTGGCCTGGTCCCATGTGCCCCATGCAGCAGCCCCTCACCTTCTTGGTGCCATAGAGGGTCTCCAGCAGCTTCTCCTGGGCCGTCTCGAATCGCTGGTCCAGGCTTGAGGCAGTTTTCTGAACCAGGTTCCAGATCATGTAATTGTTCAAAATGCTGCAAACGACAGAGCCACATTGACTCCCCAAGACCCCAACCCTGCCCCTGATGGGCACCACCCTGAGACATCCCCACCTACTCACCCCCCGCATGGGCATGGCCCTGACCAATGCCCCCACCCTACCCCCACAATGGGCATGGCCCTGAGACACATCCCCATGCCCCAACAGGCACTGCCCTGAACAGATACTCCCTGATCCTCAATGGACATGGCCCCTGCTTCCCAATGGGTGCTGCAAGGAGACCCCTGATGTCACTTCGCTGGTGTCCGCCAGCCCCTCCCTCCAGCCGGGGCTCTTACCTTCTCTCCGTGCTGTTGATGAGCTCGGAGACCTGCTGCAGGTACTCACGGCCGTACACCACCACGGGCTCCGCCTCACTCAGCTCCAGCGGGGTCAGGGCATAGGCCATGTAATCCAGCCAGTCGATGGCGGGGGCCAGAGCCTGCCGAGACACGGGGCTGTGAGGGGGAGCACTGCTCCCCCCTGGCTCCGAGGGTGGGTCCCCACCTCCGGGTACCTGGGGCTCCAGGCAGGGCCACCTCCCTGCGAGGGAACCCCATCCCACAAGGCAGCCAGGGTCGGTGGGTGGGTTTCACTGGGGCAAGGGGAGGATGCATGTCCCTGGAGAAACACTTCAGGTCCCTCAGGTTCACTCCAGCCCCCCATCATTTAGACTGACTGCCTGAATCTCTGCCTCACTCCCAGCCCCCTGATCCTCTCCCATCCCTGCCCTGCCCCTCCACCTCACTCCGATCCCTGGCTCAGCCTCCTAAGAGACCTCCCTTCCCACTAGACAGGATTGCATCTCTCCCTGTTGCTATGGTGACTGGTTGCTTGGTGACCATTGCTTGATGACGAAGGCTGGATTTTCTGTATTGCCAGGAACTTAAACCCTGGGGTGAGGGTCCTGGCATCCCCTTCCCCAGCACAACAGAATTCAGGGCTGAGATAGCAGGGGGCTGCGGGTTGGGATTGAGGGGCATTCACGGAGCTGTGTGTGTGGAGCCCAGCGGTGGGACAGCAGGGCACTGCGGATCGGGCCTGGGTGTGTGGGGACCCCAGAGCTGGGATAGCAGGGTGCCATCAATACTGAGGAACAGCCGCAGAGCTGGGTGTGGGGAGTTCAGAGCTGGGATAGCAGGACACGGTGCAGTGGGACTGAGGGGCAGTGAGAGAGCGGAGATCGGGGACCCCAGTGGGGTAGCAGGGCATGGTGCAGCAGGACTGAGGGGCAGTGACAGAGCTGGGGGGAACCCAGAGATGGGTAACAGGGCATGGTGCAGCGGGACTGAGGGGCAGTGGCAGAGCGGGAGGGAGATCCCAGTGGGGTAATAGAGCATGGTGCAACGGGACTAAGGGGCAGTGACAGAGCAGGGGTTGGGGACCCCAGTGGGGTAACAGGGCACAGTGCAGCAGGACTGAGGGGCAGTGACAGAGCTGGAGGGAGATCCCAGTGGGGTAACAGAGCACGGTGCAAAGGGACTAAGGGGCAGTGACAGAGCGGCGGTTGGGGACCCCAGTGGGGTAACAGGGCATAGTGCAGTGGGACTGAGGGGGGATCTCACCCAGAAGCTGCTCGTTCTGTCTGACTTTGGGGATGCTGATGCCCCCTTGACCCGCTGGCCCTGGGGAGTGAGCGATGGCTGGGAGGGGGCCCCCATGTTTCTGCATATGGTAGGGTGACCCGACAGCAAACATGGAAAAATCAGGATGGGGGGGGGTCTTAGGAGTCCATATAAGAAAAATACCCACAAATCAGGACTGTCCCTATAAAATTGGGACACCTGGTCACCCTGGGATATGGGTCTGATTGTGCTGAGCCTGCGGGATGGTGGAGGCAGCTCAGCAGTGGCTCCCGGCTGCTTGGGATGCTGCTCAGCCAGGCCTCCAGCATTAATGACACTCCACCTCGCTGGAATCCTAATGAAATCCGGGTGTGGGGATGGGCAACACAGAGGCCTGGAGTGTGTGGGAAAAGCAGCCAGGGGCTCCCAGGGGAAGCAGAAGGGGCACAGAAAGGGGCTACCATGGTGCGGCTGTCCTCTCCCCATGTACTCTGGGCTGGGCCCTCACGCTCTGCCCAGGCAGCTCCGAAATGTAACGAAGGACTCAGACCAATTGAATTCGTCTCTCAGTTTTCATTCTGAATTTTTCTCCCAGCTGCTCCAGGCCACGGTGGGACCCGCCCAGCAAATGGGAGCCTCCCACTACTGATCCCCAACGCCTGCCAGCGGACAGAGCCCAGCCGCTGCTCGCAACAGCACCAGGCTGATTCCTCCCCTCCTCCCCGCAGCTCTTCACCCACCTCCAGCAGCACCATGCTAGTCCTCTCCCCGAGCAGCACCAGGCTGGCTCCCTTCCCCAGGACCCACCTGCAGCTCTGCGATGCTCATCTTGTGATAGATTTTCTCATCATCCCGCCTCTCATCCTGGGGGACGGTGATATTGGCCAGCAGGGTCTCGAACTCTAGCACCTGCTCCATCTGCTCCTGGGTGGAGACTGTCTCCCCACCCAGCAGCATCCCCAGCTCCACCATATAGTCCAGGTAAGCAGCCAGCACCTGTCACTCAAGCAAGAGGCAGCGGGGTTAGTCACGTAGGCAGGGACAACCCCACACAATCAGTCATGGGCCGTCGGGGAGTTCAGCTCCCTCAGATCCTGTGCTCTTAAGTTCCCAAACCTCCCCCCCAAAATGTCCTGCCAACTAGGTCCCAGCACAGGCTCCAATCCAGGGTCCTAGCACTCGGGGGTCCCTTTCCTTTGGCCCCTTGTGATTTGGGGTGGGGCACGTTCTACCCACTGGGCTGGATCTGCATCAGGAGCACAGGAAGGTGTGGGTCCTACCCAGGGTGTTGGGGTGGGAATGCGCATTTCAGAGAGCAAAGGCCTCTTGGGTCATCTCCAAGATGGGGCACACATTGGGGAGGGTTCCGAAAAGAGCCACGAGACTGATTAGAAGATGAGAAAACCTGCCTGATAGTGAGAGACACAAGGAGCTCCATCCTATTTACCTTAACAAAGAGAAGGCTAAGGGTGACGTGATCAGGCTGAAAGTACCTAGATGAGGACTAAATATTTCATAGAATCATAGAATATCAGGGTTGGAAGGGACCTCAGGAGGTCATCTAGTCCTACCCCCTGCTCAAAGCAGGACCAATCCCCAAAATTTGGTGATGGGCTCGTCAGGCTGGCAGAGACAGGCCAGTGGCTGGGAGCTGAAGCTAGACCAATACAGACCAGAAGTCAGGCGTGAATTTGGGCCTGCTCATGAGGCCGGCTCTGTGGAAGGGCTGGTGTATATGGGCTGCCCCCACCCAGCCCCCTACCTTCTCATTGGCTGTCTTGTTCAGGTAGTAATCCCGGGAGGGGAGGAAAAGGCCTGACTGATCCACCTGGAGACGGAGAACAAATGAGCCTGGACCGCATACCCACAGCCACCGCTCTGTAGCACAAAGCCCCCTGCCCTGCCTCCACATCCAGTCATGGCTATTCCCGGGAACCAGTGGGGGTGGAGGACCTGTGGCAACCCCAGCCCTCGGCAGTAGACCAGGGCCATCAAATCTGACCTGTGGGGAATCCTCAAGTGGCGTTCACATCCCCAGCAGCGAGAGGCTGAGGCGCCTTCCTGGGGCCCTCGGGCGTTGGCACCGTTTTATGCCCAGGTATGTGATGTGGCCCCAAAACAGTTACCGTCTGCACTGAACCCCTCCCAGTGTGTCCCCAGGCAGGAGGGGGCAGGCAGAGGGCTGGGTGTCTGAACTGGGCCACTTAAGGCCAGAGTCAGAAATGCCCAGCCATGATAGCCCTGTGCGCCCTCTGGCCCCCCGTGCTCCCTCTGTCCTTGGCTAGGTTCCTTTATGGGCCCTTCTCCCCGCTGCCTGGCTGGCTCCTCCAGCCCCGTTTTGTGGTGACGATGTTTCCGAGCTAGGGGCAATGGGAGGGGTTTGCTCTGGGTCTGTTGCACCTGGGAGCTCAGTGTGAGGTTCTGGCACTGTGCCCCCTCCCCAGCTCTCACAAGGGCATGGTCGCAGGGCTACCTGAATGACGTTGCTGTTGGAACTCTTGGAGTCCGCGCCCACGTAGACAGTGAAAAAGGGGGCGGCCCGGTAGGTCCCCGACACCATCTTCAGAACCTCTATGAAGTTGCTCTGGTTCCAGGGCCCGGTGATATTCCACCCGCCAATCTGCAGGAAACAGGAATGCAGGGATTTGGGCTTGTGCCTCTCTGGGTCGCCAAATTCCTCTGGCTTTAATCTTCCACCTTCACACCCAGCACAAGAGACCCTCTATACCCTGCCTGTGCTCCATGCACTATACCCCAGCACTAGGGGGTGCTGCTGGTGTTCTCCCATGTGTCCCCAGCCCAGCACTAGGGGGTGCTGCTGGGGGTGCTTCCTTCCAAGCTCTGCCTGTGCCCCATGCGCACCAGCCATTACTGTGCTTGGGGGAGCTGCCCCTGTACACCCTGCCTGTGCTCCCAGCCCAGCAGTAGGGGGCACTGTGCTACCCACTACGCCTGGCCTGTGCGCCACGTGCACTGCCCCTGCCTAGCAGAAGGGGGTGCTGTGCTTTGACTGTGAAGCTGCAGTGTGACTCCAGGCACAGAAGCGCCCCCTTCGGAGAGGGGTGATTCTCACATCACTTACACGATGGGAAATATAACAAATGGGGTGAGGGGGAGGCAGGAATCACAGCCCTGGAAATAGGGCTCAGCCCGTCCAGTGCAAACTCCCACCCCTACTAGTGGGCCTCAATCCTGCCTGGAGGGACCCCTGCCAGGGAAGAGAGCAGCTCGGCGCATGGCTCCTCTGCTGGCGCTCTTCAGTTGTAACAGGAACGTGAACGCTCCATGTATGGCAGACTGGGCTGAGACCCGGCACTTCGTCTCACCTGGGCCCCTGAGCCATGCCCACATGGGAATGGCGTTCAGCCAGGCAAAGGTTCCCAGGGCTCAGCCCTTCTCCAGGATGGTCTCCCAATGGAGAGACTTTTCACCTGCAGAGAGACGAGTGCGCTGAGCAGCCTCCCTCCCTGAGCTGGGCTCCTGCCCAGACCTCATGGTGGTCTGGTTCCCCCCCCCCGGCACCCACCTTCTCAATCAGGTCCATCAGTGGCTGGGAGCCCAGCTCCCTGATTTTCTGCTCCTTCAGACAGGACAGGTAGTAGCGCTGGGTCTTCCTTTCTGCCTCGCTGCTGGAGTTGAAGGTGGCATTCTCTGAGGAGTGGATAACCAGAGGGACTCCGTCACTTCCTCCCTTACTGGAGGGCTCTGGCATATGGAGGGACCTTGGAGACTGGCCCTGGTCTCCTGAAACTTCGTGCCTGTGACCACGACCTGTGACCATGCCTTAGGCCTGGGTCCCATCTCACCCTCCTGCTATATCTGGAGCTCCCTGTATCACCATGTAGTCTCATGTGGGTTAGGTTCCCGCAGATTATACAGCATGATCCCCACCAGTGATGGCACCAGGGAACTGTCCCGTGCAGCTGCCCAAGGGTCTGCCTGGGTGCATCTGGTGTGCCCCGGCCAGTGCCGGTGCGGGACAGACTGCCGGCTGGTGTGCCATTGGTTGCCCCTAGCCAGTGCTGATGTGGGACTGACTGCCGGCCAGTGTGCCCTCACTGAGGCAGAGAGAGCGTGGAAGCTGATGCAGGATATAGATCTCAGTCTGCCCTGTACTGTTTCCAAGAAGCTGTAACCTAGCAATATATGCCAGCAGCTGAATGCCCACATAGGTTATCGCCCCATCCCTGTCACCAGCACCAGCTGGGCTGGGCCCACTGGCCAAATGGGGCCAATCCAGGAGACTCATCAGCCTCTGGGCTGAAGGGCCTGTCTGGCCATGTCTGGAATATCTCCTACCCGCACCCAGCGTGTGTGTGGGGGAGGGGGAACCCCTGCAATCCCTGACCGTATGGGCATTCTCCCCTTCCAGGGCAGGCCCTGGGAAGCTGATCCCTGATGACCCAGGGTCTCTCCCTGGCCCAGCCTGGGCTGCATTTTGTCCATACAGCCCACCAGGGCCCTCCTGCAGTGCCGCCCTCCCCGGTTCTCTGTGGCTGTGCGCAAGGGGGCACCCCAGCACAGGGCTACACCCACCTAAGAGGTGTTTCATGATGGCCTGGTTCTGGTCCCAGATGCTGTTGAAAGTGCTCCACTTGGAGCGCCCATCGGGCAACGGGTTCCGCTTTATCCACCCCCCGCAGGAGTACTGGTAGAAGTCCTCGCAGGGATTAGTCTCCCGGTCCAGGGCCTCCAAGATCTTACTGGCCACCGTGATGCAGGCTTCTGTTAGGCACGTGCTGTGCGAAGGGTCTGTGGGGGAGAGACACAGTCATTAGGTCCCAGGGCCAACAAGTGGGGAAACAGAGGCACAGAGCGGCAGGGCCTTGCAGCAAGTCGGTGGTAGAGCTAGGAACAGAGCCCAGGAGCCCTGCCTCCCAACCCTGCAATTGACCATTCCTGTGTCGGTGCCTGGATGCCCGTGAGAGGGGGCAATGGGAGTATGATTGCCAACGCAGGGGCGCGGGAGGTGGCCCCCACGGTCCTCAGGAGATGGGAGACCGAGTCCTGCAGCAGCACCCTTCTTCAGCTGCACGGTGAGGCCCTGGGCTGGGGCCAAGTGGTCCCTTAGAATATTTATTCTTTACTTCCTGCTGGACAGTCCCAGGAGAATCTTGTCCCCGTATGTCCCCCACTCTCTGGTAGCAACTGCTGTTCCCCAGGGTAATTCCAGCCCAGGGAAGCCTCCCCACACAGCAACTCCCTGGGACAGGCCCAGGATCTTTCCTCTAGTGAGTAGCCCCAGCCGTTTCAGCGTCTGCCTGATGAGCAGCGGGAGCTGCAGGGAGATGGGCTGGGGGGGCTGCAGCGAAGGTGTGTGGGCCCCACCCCCTCCTACCTTTGCTGTACTGGACGCCCAGAGCAATCATAGAGCCCAGCAGCAGCAGAGCCGTGATGAGGCAGATGGCACAGAGAGCCAGCTCCAGCTGGGTCCGTGAACCTGGGCGGCTCAGCAAGGGGGGGACCCCTTTCCTGAACCCCACCTGGGAGGGAAAGAGAGAGGGAGTGTGTGTGTGGGGGGAAGGGAACAGAAGGGGAGAGTGTATTAAGGGGCATCTGATGGATTAAACCCAAACACATAATCAGAAATAGCCACAAATAAGCCTTGCACGCGGACCCTGAGGCCCTCCCCTTGGCAGTGCCACTCCACCCTTCCCTCATGGTAGCCCTGCTTAGACCCACCCCGCCATGGCAGTGCCACCCTGCTTCTCCTGGGTGGCCCTACTGCCTGTGGGAGTGGTCTCTCCCCAGCACTGAGCGTCAGGGTACAGCAATTCTGCTGGGAGCAGGACCCATCCAGCGCTGCAAACAGATCCTGCCCGTGGCTGGACTTGGATGGCACCTGCTGGAGGGTGGGAGGGAAGAGCAGGGGTCAGGCATTGTCCGAGCTCCCCTATCTGCCTACAATCCATATGATCTGGCTGGGAGAGGAAGAACCAGTGGGAAAAGCTGGATCTGCCCCCTGGAGATCCCACAAGGACTGCCCACCCTTACAGCTACGTTCCTGGGAGCCAGGGCCTGGCACCGGGGCCCATTCATGTGGAAAGAGAAGCCTTGGCTCCCAAAGGGCTTGCGGGGAGGTTAATCACCTCTAAAAACTGCCACCCAGGTCCATACAAGTCGATGTGATAGGCAGTCCCGTCCCAGGAGAGACAGGGGGGCTGTGGGGGAGGACTAAGGGGCAGTGGCAGAGCTGTGTGTGGGGAGCCCAGGACTGGAACAGTGTGGGGAAGAGAGGATGCAGAGCAGGACCGAGAGGCATTGGCAGAGCCATGGGTGTGTGGCCTTTGGGAAAAGGAGGCAAAATCAGCTTTAGTTCCCATAGGAAACAGCCCCTTTTCCTCCTCTTTCCCTCTCCAGTCCCTGCTGGTGGTATCAGACGCTCGGTAACTAGCCTGGGCAATCAAATTATTTTGCCCCAGAGATTCCGGAGACAGCTTTTATTAATAGCTCTGCTGCTGAACAGGAGCTGGTGGGGCTCCCATGGGAATCCAGAAAGGCCCAGAAGCCAAGCCGTGTCCTCCCTCGCAGTGCACGGGCCCTGGCCACTAAGAAGCCGCGCCCTGTCCTGGTCTAAAAGAGGCCCCACATTGGTGCACGTTCCAGGAGCATGATCCTACCTCCACGCTATCAGGAGAGGCGCTTCCATCCCCAGCTGCATCCACCCCCTCGTCATCCTGGAAAGTAGCTCGTTTGTAATCAGACATCTGCAGAGAGAAAAAACAGGCTAGGAATGACATCGCAGAGGGCTGTGCCAAGATCCGCAGGGGACGCTGGTCCCAGCTGACCCAGAGCCAGGATCCTGCAGGGGGGCACGGGGCCCAGCTGACCCAGAGCCAGGATCCTGCAGGGGGCGCTGGGCCCAGTGACACCAAGGCAGAGCTGAGGGGCCACGGAGCTGTCTACAGCAGGACAATTTCGTCTCCCTCAGGTTGGAGCGCTCCATTTCTGTGGCCTCTCCTGGCTGGTGCACCACAGTGGGACTTGCCTACCTTCCCTTTACATAAAACCGTGATCCTGCACTCTGAGAATCAGGGAGCCTGAATCATCTCCTGGAGCACCAAGGGGCACCTTGCAGACAGGGTGCAGGTCCTGGTGATGCCAACCAAGAGTGGGCAAATGCATTTCCCTCTGCCTGCAACTTTAGAGGGTCACGCTCCTTCCCTGCCTGGCCCCTGAGCGACTCAAATGCAGGACCAGGTGGCGCTGCCAGGCTTGTGCTGTGGAGAAGAGGAAGCTCTTGCTCCCACCGGGCACCAGCAGTTGCCCCTGAGCAACGTACGTCCGTTCGCCCTCTGTGGGTTGCCATGGCTGCCTCTGCAGAAGCCGCTCTGACATCAGCATTCCTGACAGGTGTCAGATTGCCTCATGGAGACAGTCCTCGGTTCCCAGGCAACCTGCAGCTTCATTTCCTAGCAATGCCACTGCCTCCTCCCTCTGCACGGCTGCCATGCAGATGTGGTCAGTCCAAGAAACATCTGGAATGGGCTGTCTTGGCAGGCTGGCGCCAGCAGCCTGGATGGAGTTCAGGAGGGGAATTCACTTCAATTGTAGCACTCATATCTGCCCAGCCCAATGGGCTTCCACTGACCTCAGAGAGACCTTCTCTTGGGTGAGAGGAGCCTCCCCCAGTCCAGCTCCTTCCCCCTTCCCATCCAGCCCAGCACCCTCACATCCAGCTGCCTCCACCCGCCCTGCTCCCTCCCCCTCTTCAACGCAGCCTTCCCGTTACTCTCGGTGCCCCATAACCCAGACATCAGTCTCGATCCTGAGCTTTCCTCTCTGGTGGGGCAAGGAGCATACCCAGGGCAGCTCCCCCTAATGCCAGGCTGAGGTGGTGGGAGATGAGGGATAGCCAAGGAAGGCAGCACCGTGCCCCCTAAAGCCAAGCGAGGGTAGTGGGAGATGGGGCACGGCCAAAACATGGAGGGCAGTAGCCCTGCAGCCCCTAAAGCAGTGGTTTTCAAACTTTTTGTATGGGTGACCCCTTTCACACCGCAAGCCTCTGAGCATGACCCTCCCTTAAAATTAAAAAGGGGGGGTAATTTAATTTAATGGGGACTCAGGGCTGTCAGCCCCACAGAGCTGACAGCTTGTGACCCCCATGTAACCAACTTGTGACCCCCTGGGGGGTCAGAACCCCCAATTTGAGAACCCCTGCCCTAAAGCTACTCTGTGCTGCAGAGAGATGGGGACCAGGTTACTAAAGATGGTAGTAGGAAGCAAGGCTTGTGTCTGGACTGGGATACAAGGCTGTGATGACAGCGGTGTTAGCTAACCTGTTCTAGTGTAGACAGGACACCTTGCCTTCCAGGTGTCCCTGCCCCTTGAGTTGCCTAGCATGCTTGCAAAGGCTGGTGTGGACACTCGCCACACTTTTGTTCCAGGCTACAAACGTTCAGTCTTTACACTAGGTTGCTTCCTCAAGGAAGGTAGCCTGTCCTTTCAATCACCCTGGCCTTGTCTACACGAGACTTTCAACGGTGTTAGGGTTTGTCTACACTGCGGGGGGCTATAGTGCCATCGCTACGGTGCAGCCTTAGCTATGCCAGCATAACCCCATAGTGTAGATGCATCCTACAGCGGCAGAAGGGGTTTTCCATCACTGCCCAAACACCACTTCCCCAAGCAATGGTAGCTAGGTCGAGCTAGCCACGTCTACACTGGGGCAGAGGGCGGCAAGCCAAATTCCAAGCGTAGATCAGGCCTTAGTCAGAAAGTGCTAAAGCAGCTTTGAGCCTAGTCTAGACAAGGCCTCAATCATGGTTAGCTGGACATTTCATTGGGACTTCTTTGGCATTGCCCATGCTAGATGGCCTCGTAGATGAGGGGGAAACCTGCAGGTTTGAGCAGCTGGGGATTTGCCCCTTGGGGAGGGGGTTTAGGATTGTGTGATAAACACACAAGATGGCTGATTTTGCTAATTGACCAACAGTGAAATAGTTAATGACAGTTACGTTAAAATTGCCATTAGGTTTCAGGGTTAATGTCGTTGAGCTGAATGGGGACAGTTCACCTCTCTCAGCTCCTGTTTGAGGCTGTCTGTAGACTCGGGCCAACACTGCCATGTCGCTTATACTTGGCTCCCATTTTCAAGGTTTCCTTCCCAGCGGCGAGGGTGAGAAAGGGAGTTTTGGAAAAATCAAAGGTAAGACCGGGGAGCCCAGTTTCACAGTGAGGGGTGGCTTGGGCAGTGGCCAGAGCATGAGCGCCAAGGCCTGGGTCAAAAAGACTCAAGAGGCAGCGCACTCCGCTAGCCACCAAGTGCTGGGGTTTGCACAAAAGAAGCTGCCAGCTCAGGAAACGGGCACGAGTCTGTTCAGAAAAAACATTTGGCAGAAACTCCCTGGTTGGGGAAGGATTCCTGGGAGCCGCTGGCATCTGTGAAAATGTCTCAGCATCCTGCTGGCAGCCTAGTCTGAGCCAGGGATTCCCCCCACCCACCGGTCCAGCTCAGGGAGGCCCTGCGCCTGGGAAAGCACAGCTCCCTACGATGGAGACCTGCCCCACTCTCCCAAACAGAAAGCCCCAACAACCTGCCCAGCAAGAGGATGGGCAGCTCCGCTGTGCCTGTAACACTGCTCCTTCAGCCTCCTGCGACTGGCTCTGGTAGCCACCTGGCCCCACACACCCCATCACAGGCATTGTCCTTTCCAAGGCTCTCTCCTGATGCAGTGAGACCCTCCAGGGGTGCGCTGTCATGGCAATACAGACTCCAGGAACCCGCCCAGCCTCCAGTTGCATTGCCCTTGGCCCTGGCATCCCCTACACTGGACCCCAGGGACATCTCCCATGCCTCTAGAGACCCACGCAATGTCGGAGGAGAGGAGGGAGGTCATGCCATGAGTAGAGACGCCCGTTCTGGGCTACAGGGGACCATGCTGCAGCTGGGTCTCTGGCGCTCAGAGTCCAAGAGAGGTTCCCTGGTAAGTGGCCTTTGAAGCAAGAAACACCAACCCCCTCCCTGTATCCACCCAGGTCACTGGGCCTGACTGTGAACTGCCCCCCGTGGGACTGGGTGCTAAGATGTGCCACAGTCCCAGGTCCTGGGACTTCTGATATCGCTGAGCATCACCACGGAGAAGCTTGAGCCCTCAGCAGTGATGAGCAAGTGACGGTCCCAAAGACCAGAGCACGGCAGGATGAGGCCAGGACAGCAGGCAAGGCAGAGCCCCAGGCTACTCAGGGAGTGGGGCTGGGCTGGGTCACCAGACCAGGGAGAGTGGGGTGGGGCCAAGCTGCAGGATTCAGGCATTTGGAGAGGGGGCAGCAGAGCCAAGCTGCAGGACCCCAGTTCCTCGGGCGTGTGGGTGGGGCTCAGCCACAGGCCTGTAGGGTGGCTGAGCTGCAGGCTCAGGGCTCTCAGGGTGTCAGGCGGGGCCGAGCCACAGGATCTAGGCACCCAGGCAGCAGGGCGGGGCCAAGCGGCGCTGGAGGCCCTAGGTTCTCTGCCAACCCCGCAGCACCCTGAAAAGGGGTTGGCCGGCCCCTGACCTAACCTCCTGTTAGGGGATGGGGGTGGCCCTGACCTCTGTGGTCACGAGGTGCCCTTTCCCCCCTAGTGCCCCCAGCCATTGGAGGTCACCTCCAGGGTTTTACTCTAAAACCCCTCATTGAACAGGAGAAATGAACTCCAGCCTCCTCCCTAGAGCCATGGGTGGGCTGAATTCCTTCTCTAGAGAGCCCACCTTGTGCAGGGACTCTGGGGGGGGGGGGCTGCAGAGTGGGGCCCAGACCATTCAATGGCTCCCATTCATCCTCTCCAGCCCCATGGGCTCAGTCTCTGGGAAGGGTTATACCCCCCAATGGACTAACCCCCTACCATGGTACCAAGGCCAGCCCAGCACCAGCCTCCCTCCCAGAGCTTCAGGGACGCCTGGCACCCCTGCACACAGCACCCAGCGCTCCCCAGGCCCCCGGCACTGCCTCCCCCCCCCGTGCTCTGGGGTGGAGGAGCAAATGACAGCGAGTTTTAAGGGTCCCTCTGGAGCCCCTCAGCTGCCATAGTCTTGCCTGGCCTGGGGGTCGCCTGGATGTGGAGGGAGCCAGGGGCTTGGCCTGAGCATGGCTCTGGGGTCGCCCTGCCGCTGGCCGCCCAGCCCCGCCTTGCTCCAGCCCCAGGCTCCCCGCGGGCTGCAGCCCCCGGCCGAGCCCCCCAGCCCAGCTACTCACGTTGTTGCTGAGATCCTGGAGAGCTACGTTCATCCTGGACATCATGGGGCTCCCAGCACGGCCGCCACCGCCTAGCTCCGCTCCCAGCCTGGGGCGAGCGGGGCTGCAGCCGCCGCGCCGGCCCCGGGGCTGGCCATGGTGCTCGGGGGCTCGGGCCCGGCGGGAGCTGCGCGGCTCAGGGCAGCTCCCGGAGCCGCTGCAGGCACAAGGGCGCAGCGGAGGCCCCGGCTGCGGGGGCCGGCGGGGCGAGGGGCAGGCGCCTCCCCGCGCTCCGAGCTGGGACCGTCACTGGGGCGAAAGAGCGGGTGTGTCCATCAGGGCGGGCGGGCGGCATCGGCTGCTGCCGGGGGGCTGCGGCGGCAGGACGCCCGGGGGCCCCGGAGCCCGATGGCGAAGGTCAGCGGGGATGGAGGCGCCGCCGGCTCCGCGGGACTCACAAACAGCCCAGCCGCGGGCACAGCGCGCAGGGGCGCGGCCGCGCTGCGCGACACTGGCACACGCGGGCACCGTGACTCAGGCGCGCACAGACACAAGGCGCACAGCCCGCAATCTGACACACAAACACACACAGACACACCCCGCAATCTGACACACACACAGACACACACAGACACACCCCGCAATCTGACACACACACACACACACCCCGCAATCTGACAGACACACACACACACACACAGCCCGCAATCTGACACACAAACACACACACACACCCCGCAATCTGACACACACACACACCCCGCAATCTGACAGACACACACACACAGCCCGCAATCTGACACACAAACACACACAGACACACCCCGCAATCTGACACACACACACCCCGCAATCTGACACACAGACACCCCCCGCAATCTGACACACACACACACACACACCCTGCAATCTGACACACACACCCCGCAATCTGACACACACACACACACACACACCCCACAATCTGACACACACACAGACACACCCCGCAATCTGACACACACACACACCGCAATCTGACACACACTCACACACACACCCCGCAATCTGACACACACCCACACCGCAATCTGACACACACACACACACACACACCGCAATCTGACACACTCCCCGCAATCTGACACACATACCCCCGCAATCTGACACACACACACACACACCGCAATATGATACACACACACCCCCGCAATCTGACACACACACACACACACACACAGCCCGCAATCTGACACACACACACACACACCCCGCAATCTGACACACACACACACCCCGCAATCTGACACACACACACACACACACCTCGCAATCTGACACACACACACACCGCAATCTGACACCCCCCCCGCAATCTGACACACACACACACCCCGCAATCTGACACCCCCCGCAATCTGACACACACACACACACACACCCCACAATCTGACACACACACACACCGCAATCTGACACACACCCCCGCAATCTGACACACACACACACCGCAATCTGACACACACACACACCACAATCTGACACACACCCCCGCAATCTGACACACACACACACCGCAATCTGACACACACACACCACAATCTGACACACACACACACAGCCCGCAATCTGACACACACACAGACACACCCCGCAATCTGACACCCCCCCGCAATCTGACACACACACACACACACCTCGCAATCTGACACACACACACACCCCGCAATCTGACACCCCCCCGCAATCTGACACACACACACACACACCCCGCAATCTGACACACATACACAGACACACACCCCACAATCTGATACACACACACACACCCCGCAATCTGACGCACACACACCGCAATCTGACACACACACACAGACACACACACACCCCGCAATCTGACACACACACACACACACCCTGCAATCTGACACACACACACCCCGCAATCTGACACACACACACACACACACTCCTCAATCTGACACACACACCGCAATCTGACACACACACACACAGACACACCTCGCAATCTGACACACACACACACACCCCGCAATCTGACACACACCCCCGCAATCTGACACACACACACACCGCAATCTGACACACACACACCACAATCTGACACACACCCCCGCAATCTGACACACACACACACACCGCAATCTGACACACACACACCACAATCTGACACACACACACACACACAGCCCGCAATCTGACACACACACACACACAGACACACCCCACAATCTGACACCCCCCCCGCAATCTGACACACACACACACACCCCTCGCAATCTGACACACACACACACCCCGCAATCTGACACACACACACACCCCACAATCTGACACACACACACAGACACACACCCCACAATCTGATACACACACACACACACCCCGCAATCTGACGCACACACACCGCAATCTGACACACACACACAGACACACACACACCCCGCAATCTGACACACACACACACACACCCTGCAATCTGACACACACACACCCCGCAATCTGACACACACACACACTCCGCAATCTGACACACACACCGCAATCTGACACACACACACACACACACAGACACACCTCGCAATCTGACACACACACACACACACCCCGCAATCTGACACACACACACACAGACACACCCCGCAATCTGACACACACACACACCTCGCAATCTGACACACACACATACCCCACAATCTCACACACACACACACACACACCGCAATCTGACACACACCCCCCCCGCAATCTGACACCCCCCCCCGCAATCTGACACACGCACCCTGCAATCTGACACAGACACAGACACACCACGATCTGACACACACACACCCCGCAATCTGACACACACACCCCGCAATCTCACACACACACACCGCAATCTGACACCCCCCACCAATCTCTCTCACACCCTGCAATCTGACACACACACACACACCCCGCAATCTGACACACACACACACAGACACACCCCGCAATCTGACACACACACACACCTCGCAATCTGACACACACACATACCCCACAATCTCACACACACACACACACCGCAATCTGACACACACACCCCCCGCAATCTGACACCCCCCCCGCAATCTGACACACGCACCCTGCAATCTGACACAGACACAGACACACCACGATCTGACACACACACACCCCGCAATCTGACACACACACCCCGCAATCTCACACACACACACTGCAATCTGACACCCCCCACCAATCTCTCTCACACCCCGCAAACTGACACACACACACACACCACAATTTGACATCCCCCAGCAATCTCTCTCACACCCCGCAAACTGACACACACACACACCACAATTTGACAACCCCCCAGCAATCTCTCTCACACCCCGCAATCTGACACACACATACACTCTCTCACACACACAGAGCAATCTCTCACACACACCACAGTCTGTCACACCCCCCCCCGCGATTTGACACCCCCCCCACAATCTGTCACACACACACCACAATTTGACACACACACACCCCACAAACACACACACACTGCAATTTGTCACACACCCCCCCACAATCTCTCACACACACCACAATCTGTCACACACACACACCGCAATTTGTCACACACACACACACACCACAATCTCTCTCACACACACACACTGCAATGTGTCACATACACACACACACCACAATCTGTCACACACACAGAGTCACACGCAATCATACGCATACAACCCCCGCAATCTGGCACACACACAGAGTCACACACACAGACACACACACAATCACACACACATGGCACACAGACCGTAATCTGGCGCACACACACAGTGACACACACACAATATCACACAGACATACAATCACACAGACTGCAATCTGTCACACACACCCCCCACAATCTGACACACACACACACCCTGCAATTTGACACACACACACACCCTGCAATCTCACACACACAGACACCACAATTTGACACACACCGCAATTTGACACACACAAACACCCCGCAATCTCACACACCACAATCTGTCATACACACACCCCGTAATTTGTCACATACACACACCACAATCTCTCTCACACACACACTGCAATTTGTCATACACACATACTACAATCTGTCACCCACACAGAGTCACACGCAATCACACACATACACTCCCCACAATCTGTCACACACACAGAGTCACACACAGTTACACACACACAGACTGCAATCTGTCACACACACGGAGTCACACACAGAGACACACACACAATCACACACACATGGCACACAGACCGCAATCTGTCACACACACAGAGAGAATGCCAGACACACAATTACACAGACACATGGGCACACAGACTGCAATCTGTCACACAGAGTCACAGAGTCACACACACATAGAATGCCAGACACACAATCACAGACACACAGGCACACTGATTGAAATCTATCACACACAGTCACTTGCACATAGAGAATGCCAGACACACAATCATACAGAGAATCGCACTGACACACAGTCATCACATACACACATACAGAATCACACAGACCAGTTTCTCTCTCTCTTACACACACACACAGAATAGCACAATCACACTCACGTTACATGGGCACACCGACTGCAATCTGTCACAAAGTCTCACACACACACAGAGTCACACACACACGCAGAATATCAAACACACAGACACCTGGGCACACTGACCGAAATCTGCCACGCACAGTCAAACACAGAATATCAGACATACAATTACACAGAGAATTGCACAGACACATAATCACTACACAATCACATATGCACACACAGAATCACACAGACCAGTCTCACACATGCAATTGCACAATCACACACACAAAGTTGCACAGACACACAACTGCACACACAGATTTGCACAGTCTCACAAACACAGAGAATTGCACCCACATAGATACACAATAACACACACACAGAGAATCACACACAATCACATGAATAGCACAGACCCAGAATCGCACAGACCCACCCACCCACAAACACAGAATCACACTGACACAGTCTCACAGACATACAACCGCATGCACAAGCCCAGACACTCGGTTCAATCCCATGCTAGCATATTGGGGTGAGAAGTGGCAGTGTTGCAGGGACAGGGCTCTGCCAGGCACAGGAGCAACCTGCCCGGGCCAGGGCTTCTACAACATGTGTGGAGTTTGTTCCCCTCTACCTCTGTCATCTGCCTCAGCGGAGCCCGGGCAGGTCACTCTGTAGCCTGAGCTGTCTCTCTCTTGCTCCCAGGGCCAGGCATGGGGTGGGGGGAGGAGGGCTGTTGCCACTGCTGATCCTTTGAGGGGATCTCTCCCCCTCCCCCTTCTCCTCCTTTGCAGGGTGAATAAAAAGTCATTTAAAAAATCAGATTTAAATTTAAATCCAGTTATTTCATTTAAATACATTTTTCTATTTAAAAATAAACCATGGTCAAATTAAATATGAAATTCTGACATCAATTAAAGCATACATATAGTATAATCTATTAAAGTCATTTAAATGAAATAAATACTATCCAAGCTGTACATGGCTGCTGAAGTTTCAAAGAAAGTCAAGCCACTGAACTGGTAGAAGTCACTGACTACCTGGAACCAGAGTTTGTTGAAGCGCTAACCCAGCTTTGGAAAGGGTTAGCCACTTTTGCAAGTGCAGAGTGCAAAGTAGCCACTTTTGCAAGTGCAGAGAAAATATCTTCTGCATTTCAGGTGATTTAACGAGCTTGGGATATCTAGTTCATTCAACGTTAAGAAATCGATTGGGAGTTGAAAAAGCAGGAAAGCTTGTTTCCCTTTTCCACTCTATGAATAAAAGTTAAGTGTGAGAGAATGAGATCTACTAGTTCTAAAATCTTGAAGGACACAGGGATCAGAAACTATCCGTTCAGTCCATTAACTACAGTTAATAATAAATTGGTTAGTTTTAAGTGCAAAACACATTTTGATATGAAAAAAATGTATACAGAACATTTGAGGTCGTTTTGTTCAGCTAATCACAAAAGAAATGTAAAGCACTGTTTTCCTGTACTGACTTACAATTTCCATCTACAAATCAGAAGTAAACAGTTAGTTATCAGCTAATGAATAAGAAATATGTCAGTCCCTATTTTCTAACAATAGAAACTGTAAATATTAAGAATCTAAAGAAATGTATGTTAAGCGTTACCACTGTTTAAATAAATGTATTTAGATATAGTGTATCATCATGCTTAGCACCAGATTTAGTGTAAAAGGCTACATTTAGTTGAGGGTCAACATATTTTAATGGTTACCAACCACAAGAATCAATCTTTCTTTAGGAAACTAACTAAACAGTACAAATGCAAAACAAGATTAAAACTGATTATTTAAATCACAGTTTCCTGTTTGCTGATTTAAAACATAATTAAAATTGGTGATTTAAATTGCTTTCAGTTAAATCACTCCACTCTGCCCCCTTGTATTTGGGACACAAGTGTGCAGGGGCTTCTGGCTCAGGGCAGGTCTCTGGCCTGATCTCCACTTCAAAGTTTGGTCAATATAAGTTGCCTTGCATCAACCTACTTGTGCATGTGTCTTCACGTAAATTAATGTACGTGCTCTATTATGTTGACATAGTAACACCACCTCCCTGACCGGTGTTGAGCCATGGTCGATGTACTGAGGTCAATGCAGCATGAGTGCAGACACTGCGTTACTTGTATCAACTCTAACAGTCCTCCAGCAGATGTTCCACAATGCCACACAGATTGCTCTGGTCACAATTGTGAACTCCACTGCCTACAGGTCACGGAGACTGGAAGACCCACCCTCACTTTAAAACCTCACCCATTTTTGAAATGCCTTTTCCTGATTGTCCAGCTTGGCAAGCACCTAGCAGCTCTCCATTGTTGTGTGCAACTTCCCAGCCGGCCATGCCAGCTACACATTCCAGATGCGCTCCGGCTTGGAGTAGACAGGAGTTATTGGATCTGGGCCAGTGGAGAGATGAGATGAGATGCAAGCCCAGCTATGAACCCGTGGTAGGAATATGGACACCTCTGAGCAGATTGGACAGGGGATGCAGGAGAAAGGGTACGACAGGGACCAGCAGCAGTGCTGCATGAAAGCTTAGGAACAGCAGAAGGCATATCAGAAAGCCAGGGAGGCCGACGATCGATGCAGTGCCGAGCTGCTGACCTGCAGCTTTTACCAGAGCTGGACGTCATACTTGGCGGAGACCCCACCGCTGTCCCACACACCACCGTGAATACCTGCGAGGAGCCCAATTCATAGGCCCCTGACATGAACCGCGAGGATGAGGAGAAAGAGAAGGAGGATAGGGGACCTGGTCCAGTTATGCCGCAAGCCAGGACCTGTTTGCGACTCCACCACAGTCCAGCCAGGTCCAGCAGCTGAGGACGGGTGATCCGCATGCAGGGGAAGGAACCTCAGGTAAGTGGATGCAGAGCTCTTTGTTTATGTACCCACAGATGTCCCTTGAATCCTCCTGAGAGATCTCGATAACACTTACATGCAGGTACTCTGCAATCCTCTCCTGAAGGTTTCTAGGGATGGCCTACACCAGTCGGCGATAACTTTGGCAGGTACCATTGCAGTCCACAGGCTAGCAGCAGATGGGCCTGGGCAGCTTCAGGATACCAGCAGCAGCTGTGCTCTCTGTGCCTGTTACCCTCAGGAGTGAGATGTGAACTAGCAGCCTCTGGGAAATGGTGCCGGTGTTCAGTACCATCATTGCCCTATACTCATAGTTTCATTCAACTGAGCAATTCCCCCTTCATTTCCCTCGCGCCTGGCGGACTAGACTCACCATGGCTGGTGCTGTGAGTGTGCGCGTGCACAAGTTCTCCAAAGCAGAAGTGTCGACAAGCATGTCTTGTGGTAAACTTTAGGGCAGCAAGGGAAGGGAGTTCTGAACCTGAACTTTCACTTTCCATCATGACTATATGGACGATGGTACCTCTGTGTGTTTCATCTGCAGCTGCTGCCACTGCAGCCTTGAGGGGTTTCCCCTCCGCACCCACTGAATACCTGAGCCAGGTACAGAGGAGGAAGAAGAGACCTCAGGATGACATGTTCAGTGAGATCCTACAAGCCAGGGCTGCATCGGCCCATGAGCACAGGGCCTGGAGGGGGAATATTGCAAACTGAATGAAAAAGAACAGAGCACACAGGAGAAAGATCCAAGAAAAGGAGAGGGAGATGCACTGGGACATAATGGGGCTTCTCTGGCAGCGTACACAGATGCTGCAGACTCTTGGGGACCTACGGGTTCCACCGTCACAGGGTTGTCTCCCTTTGCAGTCCATGGAGAACTCCATTATAGCACCTCCCTACCCCATCCCAACATTCCACATGGCATCAGTGGGCCCGCATCCCTACCCCCTACCGCTCCACACGGGGCGGGGGGGACAACCCCAGCCCCCCCGACATTGACCTTGGAGAGGCACGGGTAATGTATGTGTCGGTGAAAGGGGGAAAGGGTCTCTCCCCTTCTGAAGCCATGCTCCAGAAAGTTATTCATTTTTATTGTATTTGCCTTTAAATTGCACCACAGTTCCTGAAGCGCTTTTGTTGCTTAATAAGCCCTCCATTGTTCGGAAAATCATTCATCTGTATTAGTTCCCGACATATGGTGCAGAATGCCTAGTGACAGTGAAAGCACCCACTTACTTGCTCTTGTACAGTGTGGCACAACCCATAGGATCAGTGGCAAACGCAGTGTAATAATCACAATGTACAGCAGTGGTTCTCAACCGGGGTTACATGTATCCCTGGAGTTACGCAAGGGTCTTCCAGGGGGTACATCAACTCATCTACAGATTTGACTAGTTTTACAACAGGCTCCATAAAAAGCACCAGCGAAGTCAGAACAAACGAAAATTTCCTACAAACAATGACTTGTTTATACTGCTCTATATACTCTACACTGAAATGGAAGTACAATATTTATATTCCAGTTGATTTATTTTATACTTATATGGTAAAAATGAGAAAGTCAGCAGTTTTTCAGCAGTAGCGTGCTGTGACACTTGTATTTTTATGTGTGATTTGGTAAACAAGTAGTTTTTAAGTGAGGTGAAACTTGGGGTACACAAGATAAATCATCCTCCTGAAAGGGGTACAGTCATCTGGAAAGGTTGAGAGCCACTGATGTACAGCACATATCACAAAACGAACAGGTGTGTTGTCAGTGTTATGCTCACAGATGGGCGCCAGGCCCCACACAATTCCCAACAAGCCCCCAAACTCCCGGGCCACCACAATACATTACTGTGGCTGACTATTAAAGTGCTCTTTCAAAGCTTCCCTGAGCTGTATTGCTCCAAGTAGAGCTCTTCTAATAGCATGTGATTGGGTGTTCGCCCCACATGTGCCCTGAAAGGGTTAATGCAGACTGAGAAGGGGGCTAATTAACTGAATTGGCCAAGGGAGAGGAATCAGGCAGCTAAGCAATCACCTGACTGAGAGAGGAAGGCCAGTTGAGGAGGAACCAGCTGGGTTGGGCCTATTAAGGCAGGAAACTGGCAGCAGAAAGGGGGCTGCAGGGAGGCAGTCTGCAGTCACTCCCTGGGAGAAGGGAGGTGCGTTTGGGCTGGCAACCCCAGGGGGGGGGCTCAGGGAAAGGCAGTAGGGTCTAGAAGGCAACAGATCATGACTGCTGGCCAGAGGGTCCCTGAGCTGGCCCCAGAACAGAGGATGGGCCCAGGTGCCTCTGCCAGCCACTGAGGGAGTGGCACCACAAGGAAGACTGCCCAGAGCTTTGAAAGAAGGCTTTGGTACCCTGGAAAAGGGAAACGTGTAGAGTGACCTGACCTGAGGGCTGAGACACAAAGAGGCAGCAGCAGCTCATGGAGTGAGAAAGGTGTTGCAGACCCAGAGAGTGTGCAATTGTGGGAAGGGTTGCAAGCTATTCCTCAGAATGACCATCAGAAGGCGCCATCCTAGCAGTGAGAGGAGCAGCCCGTCATATAGCCCTTGTATCTGGCTGGTCAAACTCAGCAGACAGCCATTCCACCTCCACCCCGGTGGCAACTCTTCCCCCCCTTTGCTTCACAGATATTATGCAGGACACAGCAGGCAGTTATAACCATTGAGCTGTTTTTTTCACTGAGATCCAATCTTCTGAGTAAACAGCGCCAGCATCTCTTCAATCTACCAAAAGCACATTGTTCTGCACCTGCTAAGCCAGTACCTGAATATTTCCTTGGTGCTGCCAGGGTGTCTGGTGTATGGCTTAATGAGCCAGAGGACCAGCGGTAGGCTGGGTCCCCCAGAATCACTACTGACATTTCAGCATTGCTAATGGTAATCTGCTGGTCAGGAAAGAAAGTCCCTGCTTGTAGCGTTCTGAACAGTTCTAAGTTCTTAAAGATGCCAGCATCATTCCCCTTCCCTGAGCAGCCAACACTGATGTTGGAGAAGCATCCCCAGAGATCCACCAACTCTTATGCAACCACAGAAAAGTAGTCCTTTCTGTTGATGGACTCTGTGGCAAGGTGCTTTGGTGCCCAAATCGGGATATTGCGCTGTCTATTCCTTCACCGCTGTCTGGAAACTCCATTGCTGCAAATCCTTCCATTACATCCTGCACATCGCCGAGAGTCACGGTCCTGCGTAGCAGAAGACAATTAATGGCCCTGCACGCTTGCATGACAGTGGGTCCCATTGTGGATTTTCCAACTCCAAAGTGATTTCCCACTGACCGGTAGCAATCCGGCCTTGCAGGTCTCCACAGTCAGTGTGATCACCACTCGTTGCTACACTGTCAGTGCAGCTCTCGTTCTGGTGTCCCCGCACTGGAGCGATCTCTGTACGCAGTCCCAGGAAAGTGTCCTTGTGCAGCCCGTGACTCCTTTGTTGGTGCTGGTCTGAGATCCTGAGCCCTTCCGGGGCACGCACAGAGACACACAGGCTACTTCCAGGCAACTTCCCCCAATGCACACGTGTGCACACAGCCTTCCTCAGTAACATGTACACATGGTTCCAGGCGCACTGTCCCCACAAACACACACGCTCACAATTCAATGCTGTACCGCGGGCGGTCCCCAGGATGGGGTTACCTCCCTGCGATAGAGCTCACTGTGTGTCAGGGGCTCTCTGCAAGGGGGGAGGGTCCCATCGCCAAATGTCTACACTGCAATGAAACAGCCCCGCAGCGCTAGCCCTGCGGGCCCGAGCCGGCTGGCATGGGCTAGCCGTGGGTTTTTAATTGCAGCCTAGACCTGCCCTGAGAGTTTCCAGTTGTCTGGGGAAATCTGTCTCATGTGATGGGAATAGAGGTGACCTTACGTTTGATCTCTCCTCTGTCACAGGGGCTGCATACACTGTGCTCCTCGACACACTCACTTGCCCTGGTGCACTCATTGCCCCACACTCACCCCCCACCCCATTCTCACTCACAGGCACACTGACATCCTAACACGTCCTCAGGCACCCTCCCCCCTCCCAGTCACGACACAATACACACACACACACACATTCGTACAGCCTAAGGGCTGGGAGAGGCCCGGTCCGTGTCCATTAGGACCAACGTGGAACAGGGAGCCAGCTGCCGTGCACTGAGAGGCTGGTGGGACCTGCCTCCTTAGGCTCTGCTTTAGGGCCAGACATGTTCTGGATGCTGGTGTCTGAACTGAAAAGTTGCTCATACCTCCTGGGGGCTACAAACGCCGGCTGGATTTTCTCCCGCAGGGACAGCGTGAGCGTGCGTGTGTGAGCAGTGAGGATGCATGTGCAAGAGTGAGTGTGCAAATGCATGAGTGTACATGTGAAAACAGCGAGTGTAGCCGTGTAAGTACACACGTGTCAGGGGTGTGAGTCAGTATTTGCTAGGAGTGTAAATGCACAGGGAAGGGCTGCAGTTCAAGAGCCCCCCCTGCAGCGCCCTCTTGAAAAAACTCCGGGGATGTTGATGTGGGAGGAGGCTGTGTGTGCTTGCGGAAAAGCGTGTGCAAAGCCAAGGAGCCAGTGGGACAGTGCGTGGATGGCAAGTGATGGTGAGCGTGTTAAAGGCGCATATGCATGTGCAGGAGTGTGTATCTGTAAGATGAGGCCATGTAACAGTGTGTAAAAGTGATTGTGAGGCCTTGGGCATTACCAAGCAGGGAGTCCAAGGCTGTTGCAAAATGAGTGCAAGTGTTAGGGGATCACCCTTTGCACTGAGCAGCAGGGCTTCCCCTTGGGAGCCTGCTCCCTGACTCCTGAGAGCAGCACCGGGTGCAAATGTGCTGGGTGTGGGTAGAGAATGGTGGTATCTGAGGCAACCTGGGTGTTTGCTAGCAGAATCTTCCCTTTGCTGATGAGGGACTTAGCACCATGCGCCCCCATCCCTTTTGGATCTCACTGCTGCTACGGGGTGGGAATTGCTTGGCAGCCGTGCAGAAACGTCTCATTCCCTGTGCACCCCATCCTGCTCAGCACTTCTTACCTTGCACGGTTACACCCGGCAGCTATGCTGGGCTGCATCATATCCTCCATGTGTGTGGAAGAGAGAGTGTGTGTATGGCAGGAGGGCGGTTGTTCACAAGCAAGGAGTATGAGCATGCAAAGGGAAGGCGTGACTGGGAGTGTGCACGGCGTGAGTGACAATGCAAGGGAGAATATGAATGGACGTGTCTGAGGAGCGTGTGTGTACAGCTGTAAGGGGGATGAGAAGGTCTGAGTATGGGGACATGTATAAAGACCAGGTGCTAGGCTCTCCACTGACTCGCTCCTTGCGCAGTGATTTATACTAGTCAATGGGCATGAAGTGTCACCATTCTGAGTTAAGAGCATTTTGCACCCATCTTGCGCTGACGTAACCAACTGCACCAGCTGCAAGGCAATAGAGAGCTGGCCCCAAGTGAATGCACGTAAGAGAGGGTGAGTGTGCACATGCAAACTGAGTGTACACATGTCAGGAATGAGCGTGCCTGTACGTGGGCAAAGAGTAAATGTGAGCGTACCCATGAAAGAGTGAGCGTGCAGACCAGTGTGAGGTGCGGGGAATGGCTGGGAGTGGCCATGGAAGAGTGGCTGCGTGTAGGGAGTGTGCATGGGCATACAAGGAGTTAGTGTAACTGTGCACGTGTCCACACACGGGGCCAGCGTGCCTCTGCTATGGAGGTGTCTCTGAACATCTCTTTTGATGTAGGTAGGGACAGAGACAGGGAGATGGCTGCATTGGGACCTCTTGGCTAGGAAGTTAGATGGGCGCCACCTGGTGGAGCTGCAGGGAATGGAAAGCCAGTGTTAGGGTGCCGTGTGCATGGGGGTAGGGTGCAGCTTTTCGGGAGACCCTCGTGACTGGGCCACAAAAAGGGGGTTAGTTCTCTTGGTTACATTAGTTACTAGACGTGTAGATTTATATAACGAGCCTCTCTGGGAGGTGAACAAGCCCCGTGAGCAGTTACCCAGCACCCCACTATCTAAGTAACTGCAGCCAGCAAAAAGCCCTACCCCGTATGACTCACCCCTTCAGGGAAAGGCTGAGCAAAGAAATGGGCCAGTGGGGGGCCCCAAAGAAGGTCACCAAGGTCAGCCTGTGGGGTACCCTGGCAATGAGGATTCACCCACAAACACACTAAGGACTATCCCACAAGCTTCTCGAAGGGATCTGCTGCCCATTGCAGCCCCGTAAAGAGCAGGGTTCGCTGCCTCCTCCCACACCAGACTCTGAAGTCTCTTTGTGTCCTGATGCCCCCTCCTCCCTGCCATGGGCTGTGTGTCGCCCCCATGCAGATTTGATGGAGATTCAGATTCAGGTTAGGGTTAAGTGAGTCTTTCACGTGGCCTTTGGTGACAGGCCTGGGAAAGGCACCTGGGGTCACCCTGTCCCACCCAGTGCTGCTGCATAAATCACATTGGCAGGATGGGGGTGGGGGACTAAGCTAATTTATAGGAGTGCTGACTGTTTCCAAGGCAGATTGCTCCATTTCTTTAGTCACTGCCAGACAGGTGGATGGACAGACAGGGGGATGGAAGGAGCTACTGTAGTGTATTGTACAGGATGATGGATGGATGGAGAGATGATGGTTGGACAGTTGGATGGGTGCAGCTATTGCAGTTTGCTGGACTGGAGATGGATGGACAGATGGGTGGATGGGTGGATGGCTGGAGCTGGTGCAGCGGGTTGGGGAGGAGGGTGGACGGACAGTTGGACAGACGGACGGGCGCAGCTGGCGCAGTGGGCTGGGGAGGAGGGTGGACGGACGGTTGGACAGACGGACGGGCGCAGTGGGTTGGGGAGGAGGGTGGACGGACGGTTGGACAGACGGACGGGCGCAGTGGGCTGGGCAGGAGGGTGGACGGACGGTTGGACAGACGGACGGGCGCAGTGGGTTGGGGAGGAGGGTGGACGGACGGTTGGACAGACGGACGGGCGCAGTGGGTTGGGGAGGAGGGTGGACGGACGGTTGGACAGACGGACGGGTGCAGCGGGTTGGGGAGGAGGGTGGACGGACGGTTGGACAGACGGTCGGGCGCAGCTGGCGCAGTGGGCTGGGGAGGAGGGTGGACGGACGGTTGGACAGACGGACGGGCGCAGCTGGCGCAGTGGGCTGGGGAGGAGGGTGGACGGATGGTTGGACAGACGGACGGGCGCAGCTGGCGCAGCGGGCTGGGGAGGAGGGTGGACGGACGGTTGGACAGACGGACGGGTGCAGCGGGTTGGGCAGGAGGGTGGACGGACGGTTGGACAGATGGACGGGCGCAGCTGGTGCAGCGGGTTGGGCAGGAGGGTGGACGGACGGTTGGACAGACGGACGGGTGCAGCGGGTTGGGCAGGAGGGTGGACGGACAGTTGGACAGACGGACGGGTGCAGCGGGTTGGGGAGGAGGGTGGACGGACAGTTGGACAGACGGACGGGCGCAGCTGGCGCAGTGGGCTGGGGAGGAGGGTGGACGGACGGTTGGACAGACGGACGGGCGCAGTGGGTTGGGGAGGAGGGTGGACGGACGGTTGGACAGACGGACGGGCGCAGTGGGTTGGGGAGGAGGGTGGACGGACGGTTGGACAGACGGACGGGCGCAGTGGGCTGGGCAGGAGGGTGGACGGACGGTTGGACAGACGGACGGGCGCAGTGGGTTGGGGAGGAGGGTGGACGGACGGTTGGACAGACGGACGGGCGCAGTGGGTTGGGGAGGAGGGTGGACGGACGGTTGGACAGACGGACGGGTGCAGCGGGTTGGGGAGGAGGGTGGACGGACGGTTGGACAGACGGTCGGGCGCAGCTGGCGCAGTGGGCTGGGGAGGAGGGTGGACGGACGGTTGGACAGACGGACGGGCGCAGCTGGCGCAGTGGGCTGGGGAGGAGGGTGGACGGATGGTTGGACAGACGGACGGGCGCAGCTGGCGCAGCGGGCTGGGGAGGAGGGTGGACGGACGGTTGGACAGACGGACGGGTGCAGCGGGTTGGGCAGGAGGGTGGACGGACGGTTGGACAGATGGACGGGCGCAGCTGGTGCAGCGGGTTGGGCAGGAGGGTGGACGGACGGTTGGACAGACGGACGGGTGCAGCGGGTTGGGCAGGAGGGTGGACGGACAGTTGGACAGACGGACGGGTGCAGCGGGTTGGGGAGGAGGGTGGACGGACAGTTGGACAGACGGACGGGCGCAGCTGGCGCAGTGGGCTGGGGAGGAGGGTGGACGGACGGTTGGACAGACGGACGGGCGCAGTGGGTTGGGGAGGAGGGTGGACGGACGGTTGGACAGACGGACGGGCGCAGTGGGCTGGGCAGGAGGGTGGACGGACGGTTGGACAGACGGACGGGCGCAGTGGGTTGGGGAGGAGGGTGGACGGACGGTTGGACAGACGGACGGGCGCAGTGGGCTGGGCAGGAGGGTGGACGGACGGTTGGACAGACGGACGGGCGCAGTGGGTTGGGGAGGAGGGTGGACGGACGGTTGGACAGACGGACGGGCGCAGTGGGTTGGGGAGGAGGGTGGACGGACGGTTGGACAGACGGACGGGTGCAGCGGGTTGGGGAGGAGGGTGGACGGACGGTTGGACAGACGGACGGGCGCAGTGGGCTGGGCAGGAGGGTGGACGGACGGTTGGACAGACGGACGGGCGCAGTGGGTTGGGGAGGAGGGTGGACGGACGGTTGGACAGACGGACGGGCGCAGTGGGTTGGGGAGGAGGGTGGACGGACGGTTGGACAGACGGACGGGCGCAGCTGGCGCAGTGGGCTGGGGAGGAGGGTGGACGGATGGTTGGACAGACGGACGGGCGCAGCTGGCGCAGCGGGCTGGGGAGGAGGGTGGACGGACGGTTGGACAGACGGACGGGTGCAGCGGGTTGGGCAGGAGGGTGGACGGACGGTTGGACAGACGGACGGGCGCAGTGGGTTGGGCAGGAGGGTGGACGGACGGTTGGACAGACGGACGGGCGCAGCTGGCGCAGCGGGCTGGGGAGGAGGGTGGACGGACGGTTGGACAGACGGACGGGCGCAGCGGGTTGGGCAGGAGGGTGGACGGACGGTTGGACAGACGGACGGGCGCAGTGGGTTGGGCAGGAGGGTGGACGGACGGTTGGACAGACGGACGGGCGCAGCGGGTTGGGGGCTCGTGCCCCAGGACTCTTGGTAATTTCCCAACAATTCCCAGGTGGCCCAACGGGGTAAAAGCCCCAGGGGAGGAGAACGTCCAGCAGCCCCCCCACAGCTCCCCTCAGCCAAGGGCCCCCCCAGCCTGTGCCCGCAGCATGGCCAGGCAGGAGGACTCGCTGCCGGGCAGGGCCCCACGTGCCGCCACAGCCACGTGCCGCGAGCCCGGGCCCGCCTCGGGCTTCGACCCCGTCTAACTCCGCCTTCCCCGCGGGCCCCGCCCCTCGAATAGGGCCCCGCCCACCGCCGCGATCCCCGCCCCTCGGCAGGACGCGGTCACGCGGTGTGGAGTGACTCCCCGCGATTGGTCCCTTTCGGCCCCGCCCCGCGAGCCACCCGGCGCCGGCGCAGTTCGGGGCGCGGCGTCGCGATGGAGGACGGCGGCGGGGGCCAGAGCCGGCAGCAGTCGGGGACCTCGGCGGGGGGCGGCGACGAGAAGCCGGGGGGGCCCTGGACCAAGGACCGGAAGGACCCGGCAGCGCCGGCCGACAAGGAGGAGGAGCTGGTGAGAGCGGGACGCGGCTCCGCCCGGGCTCGGGCGCGGAGCTGAGTCACGCCGGGCCCGGCCCCGGCCCGCCGGTCCCCCCCGGCGATACCCCGGCCCGCCGGTCCCGGCCCGCCGGTCCCCCCCCGGCGATACCCCTCCCCGGCCCCGGCCCGCCGGCCCCGGCCCGGCGATACCCCCTCCGGCCCCGGCCCCGGCCCGCCGGGCCCCGGCCCGGCGACACTCCCCGGCCCGCCGGTCCCCCCCAGCCCGCCGGTACCCCCCCTGCTACCGCCCTCCTCCCCGCGCAACACCCCCCACCGTCCCCGGGTCGCCGATGCCTCCCTGCCACCTCCCCAGGCCGCCGATACCTCCCCTTGTCCCCGGCCTGCTGATACCCCCCTGGCGATTCCTCCTCCGGCATCACCCCCCGATATCTTACACTGTCCCTAGCCCACCGCTACCCCCGCTCTAAAGGCACAGACCCCCCCGCCATACCCATCTGTGGGTAGGGAGCAAGAGGCTCTAGGCGCAGAGCTGGCTATTTATAACTACGGCCCTACGAAATTCATGGTCCATTTTGGTCAATTTCAGCCATAGGATTTTAAAAATAGTTGTCAAGGTTCCTTCCCCACTCTGAACTCTTGGGTACAGATGTGGGGACCTGCATGAAAGACCCCCTAAGCTTATTCTTACCAGCTTAGATTAAAAACTTCCTCAAGGTACCAAGTTTGCCTTGTCCTTGAACTGTATGCTGCCACCACCAAGCGTGTTAAAACAAAAAACAGGGGAAGAGCCCACGTGGAGACGTCTTCCCCCAAAATATCCCCCCAAGCCCTACACCCCCTTTCCTTGGGAAGGCTTGATAAAAATCCTCACTAATTTGTACAGGTGAACACAGACCCAAACCCTGGATCTTAAGAATAATGAAAAGTCAATCAGGTTCTTAAAAGAAGAATTTTAATTAAAGAAAAGGTAAAAGAATCACCTTTGTAAAATCAGGATGGTAAATACCTTACAGGGTAATCAGATTCAAAACATAGAGAATCCCTCTGGGCAAAACCTAAAGTTACAAAAAGACATACAAACAGGAATATACATTCCATCCAGCACAGTTTATTTTACCAGCCATTAAACAAAGGGAAATCTAACTCATTTCTAGCTAGATTACTTACTAACTAACAGGAGTTCTGAGACTGCCTTCCTCACCTGTTCCCGGCAAAAGCATCATCCAGACAGACAGACTCTTTGTCCCCCCCGCCCCTCCCCCCCCCCATTTGAAAGTATCTTGTCTCCTCATTGGTCATTTTGGTCAGGTGCCAGCGAGGTTCTCTTAGCTTCTTAACCCTTTACAGGTGAAAGGGTTTTACCTCTGACCAGGAGGGATTTTATAGCACTGTGTACAGAAAGGTGGTTACCCTTCCCTTTATTTTTATGACAATAGTAAATTTTGTGATTTCAGGGATTTAAATCTGAAATTTCTTGGTGTTGTAATTGTAGGGGTCCTGACCCAAAAAGGAGTGGGGGGGGCATGTTGCAAGGTTATTGTAGGGGGCTGTTTACAGTACTACTGTCCTTACTTCTGCATGACTCCTGGCAGTGGTGCTGCCTTCAGAGCGGTGGCTGCTGGCCGGGAGCCCAGCTCTGAAGGCAGAGTCGCGGCCAGCAGCAGCGCAGAAGAAAGGGTGGCCTGGTATGGTATTGCCACCCTTTCTTCTGATCTGCTGCCTGCAGAGCTGGGCCCTCAGTCAACAGCCGCCGCTCTCCGGCCACCTGGCTCTGAAGGCAGCAACGCAGAAGTAATGGTGGCATTGTGGCACAGATTTCACTGTCTGTGACGTGTTTTTCATGGCCATGAATTTGGTAGGGCCCTATTTATAAGGTTCCTTGGAGGCCACTAGGTGCTGCACTGAACTGGTGAAAGCCATGGTCCCTGCCCACAAGGAGCACAGAGGAGGGCTAAGGAAGGATGAGAGCTGCAGAGCCAGGCTCCCTTTGTGCACAGCTGAGCAGTTGCATTGGTTGTAATGGGCTGAATAATAGTTAGAAGGGGCAGGAACTCTCCAAGCCTGTGGCCGGGAGCAGAGTGTTGGCTCCTGTTGTGCTGTGATGGCTGGGGCTGCCTGAGAGCCAGGCGTCTTGCTGCAGTCAGAAGCACAAAGTGGGGTTGCAAATGAGGTAAAGGCGTGTGCTCCTACAGTCATTGGTTCTGTCAGCTGAGGAGCCTCTTGGACGCACAGCGTGTAACCTGAAGCTCGTGTGTTGGTCCCTCCCCTGGCTGCTGGTATTTTGTGGGGCTGTGGGAAGCTTTCCTCTAGGGCTGATGCCCATTTCTCTGCTCCTTTGTTGCAGTCTGAGGAAGACAAACAACTGCAGGATGAATTGGAGATGCTTGTGGAGCGCTTGGGGGTAAGTTCCCTTCCCCCCTGTGGGCCTGTACCTTTCTCCCCTCAAGTCGCGTCTCTGTGTTAGGCAGCACCCCCAGCCTTTGGGTCCATTCTGGAGGGGCAGTATCAGGATCCCCTCAATATTGGAGCTCCCCTGTTTGAATGGGGGAAGTGGGTGCTGGATGTGAAGCTGTCTGTAAGAGTACAGTCTCCCCTTCCCACCCTCTGATGGCCTGGAAGCAGTGTAAGCCAGTGGCTGGTCTCTGGGTTTTGTGCCTTGGGTTTGGAGATGACAAACCCCATGCTTCACAGGTTGCTGCTTACCTAAGAGATTTTTCTCCCCTGCGTACAACATTCACTCAGTAGTGACTTCACTTCCAATGCAATTGCTGGCCTGTTACAGTCCCCGACCCTCCCAGGAGAAGCACGTTTAGTGCAAGACAACTGCATCTTCTATTAAATGTCTCCTTTCTAGTCCTTACTTTAGGGACCCAGGCTTTCCCTTCGTACCATTACAGCAATTGAGTTTGGCTAAAGTGCCCCTGCTGGGGGGAGAAGGGGCTTCGCTATCAAACCCCTGACTGTAGAAGTAGTTCTTTCCATGAGCCTGACAGAGCCATAGTTTGCCAGCCTCAGATGTATGGGCAAAGCTCACGTACTTCCCCGGATATTTGTGTGAGATGAGACGGTGCAGAGACTTTCAGGCTGCTCTGTGGAGCTGGTCTTTGTTGCAGTTTATTGCAGTGTTTGATGCGTTGTTTGAGCCCAGTATGTGGCCAGTCTGTCCACCAAGCATGTGGCCAAGGAGCCCCCCAGTGATTCACGTTTGGCTGAGTTCCGCAGCACGGTGCCAAAGCTGGTAGAAGCCGGAGTCCTGTACATTTCCACATGAGCTGGCTGGCTGGGCAGGTGTTTGACTGCTGAGCCTGGCTGCCTGTGCTTAGAAGGAACAGGCAGCTGCCACTTCCTGACAGTTTATCCTTGCAGGAGAAGGACACGTCGCTGTATCGCCCCGCCCTGGAGGAGTTGCGTAGGCAGATCCGTTCTTCCACAACCTCCATGACCTCTGTTCCGAAGCCCCTAAAGTTCTTACGGCCTCACTATGGCAAGCTGAAGGAGATCTATGAGAACATGGCTCCTGGAGAGAACAAGGTGGGTGGTTCGCAGCTGCTCGGTGTGGGGCTGGAATCACAGGGCAGGTGGGGATGGCAGTGCAGCAGTCTGGTTGTGTAGCATACAAGTTGACTCTTGCTATCTGTGTGCAAACGGAGGAAAGATTTTGAGATAGCATCAGACTACACAGCACCTGCCACTGAAACGAGCACCGGACAGTAACAAGGTGATCAGGGGCTTGAGCTCTGCCCATGCTGGGGGGATCGAACCCTGCACATGCTGAGTGCATTGCTAAGTGTAACTCTTTGCAGTGATTTGGCAGCACGTGTACAGCTTGTCATGCCGCTAACGTGTTTTGAATCAAACTGCATGCTGGGTGCTGGCCGTGTCCACGTGCTGCAGTGTCCACGTGCCACTCTTCCACACTGAGGATGCAGGAAGGGGCGTGGTGCTACTTCGCGCTCTGTGCTGTAGGTGCAGCACCTGTGGGCCCTCGGGAGGCTCTGTGGCTGGCATGTGGGTGACTGTCTCAGAACTTTCTCCCACAGCGTTTTGCAGCTGACATAATTTCCGTTCTGGCGATGACCATGAGTGGGGAGCGAGAGTGTCTGAAATACCGGCTAGTGGGGTCCCAGGAGGAGCTGGCATCATGGGGACATGAATATGTCAGGTGAGAAATGGGGCCAGGAATAGGATTCCTAGAAGTCATGTGGAAAAAACTCTACTTGGCTCCATAGTCCACCCCCGGATCGATCCCTACTGTATATGTAATGCGTGATCCAGTCCTGATTAAATGTCCCCTATGATGGGGCTCGTCCCCCATTTCCCTTGGGAAACTGTTCCTCAGGCTGTTTGGTCTGAGTCCAGGGTGATGAGCAAGGTGGGTAGATTTCTCTGACAAGAAGACCTTGATAGTCGGCGGTGCCCATTCTTATCTCGTTCCTTCTAGCTCCAGCCATGTGAATAATATCCCTCCTTTCTGCTTACACCCAGGTACGCCCATGCTGGGATCATTGCTTTCCCAGTTGCCTTGCCAAGCTAGGTAGACTCATCACTTTTAATGATACACCTCTACCCCGATATAACGCGGTCCTCAGGAGACAAAAAATCTCACTGCATTATAGGTGAGACCGCGTTATATTGAACTTGCTTTGCCCCCCCGTTCCTTGTTCCCTGACCGCTCCCTCCACAGACCCTCATCCCTAATCACCCCCAGGACCCCACCCCCTACCCAGCTCCCCTGTACCCTGACTGCTCTGACCCCATCCTCACACCCTGCCCCCTGACAGGCACTCATCGGCAATGGCGGGAAGCGGAGCAACGCAGCCCCAGCCAGCTACAGTCCACCTCCTCCCAGCCACGGCGCTCCACTTCCCGCCGCCGGTGAGTGCGGGGAGGTTGGAGAAAGGACGCCCCCGTATTCACCTGCGGTGGGAAGCGGAGCGCCGTGGCTGAGAGCTGGCGGAATAGAGCGGGCTGGGCTGCTCTGCTTCCCACCACCAGTGAGTGCGGGGGGGATCCCTTCCCCCAAACCCCCTCCCCCGAGTGACACGGCTGGGGCTGGGGTGAGGGAAGTGGAGCGAGCTGCTCCCGGCCCCCCGCTAATCCCCCGGGTCACTCTGGAACTGCGGGGCTCCCAAAAGTGCCCCATCCCACAGCTCCTGCCTCCCAGACCTGGTGCGGGGGGGAGCTCCTGACCTCCCCCAAGACCCTCTGCCCCTTATCCAACTCCTCAGCCCCAGCCTGGCACCCTTTACACGCCACTCAGAGCAGCGTGTCGGAGCTTTACCGCCTTGTATGCGAACCCGTGTTATATCAGGCTAGAGGTGTCCCACACAACCTCCAGCCCCTGGACTGTTTCTGTGGCTTTTCTCTGAACTCCCGCCAACCTGTCAGTATCAGTGTGGTAGTCTGAGGCACAATGCCCCAGACAGTCTCCCCCGTGGCTGTGTAGAATGGGGCTGCCCCCTTCCTGCTCCAGAACTTGAGTCTTCTGGGATGGAGGGGTCCAGAGCTGAGTGCAAGTTCCCAGTGAAGTCTTCTTGCAGCTGTAGAAAGAGGGCCTATGCCCTTCTGGCCTATGCATAAGCATCTCAAAATCATTCTTTTTTTTTTTTTAAAGATGAACTTCTTCTTTGTCCATGTCTCCAGTCTCTCTTGGTCTGTTTGTATCGTTTCTCTGTTCTCACTGGTGTTTGCCGCTCCTTTTGATTGAGTATTTGTTTACAAATTTAATGAACTTTTTACTCCCTTCTCTTTCATAAAGAAGGCTGGACCTAACACTGGCCCTGTGTCCCCCTCCCCATACACATTCCCCCTGCACAATATCTGTACTTCACAAAATATTGCATCTGAAGAAGTGGGTTTTTTACTCACGAAAGCTTATGCCCAAATAAATCTGTTAGTCTTTAAGGTGCCACTGGACTCCTTGTTGTTTTTCACAAAATATTAGCATATCATCCTTTCAGCCAGTTTTTAAGAATGTCTGGTTCTGCAGATCAGATTCCCCAAACCATGGGCAGAGTGAAATTGACCTGATTCTTGTCAGTTTGGTGACTGGGGATGGAGGCAGCTGTGAAATAAAGCTTGTAAATTTCACTCTTTTCCTTGTAAAGGGCTGAGCAGCTGCTGAGACCCTAAAGCTGTCCGTCAGCAGGCTCAGGTAGACGGCATTGCATTGGCTCACGTTTAGAAAGTTATTTCCAACCACTAAGATTGGCCACTTTTTTTTTTGACCTAAAGCCTGTCAGGCCAGCTCCCTCCCTGAACAAGTTGAGTGCTTCTTTTGAGCTCTGCCTTAGGATGTTTATGATGTGCACTAGCTGGTGTGTACTGAAGTTCCCCAAGTCTACTGAAAATCTCTGGACTAGGCTGGGGGCTAACGCCCAAGCATTAGAGTGTGGAACCTGTGCTTCCTCACATCCCAGAGACGGTGGAAAATCTGCCCATTTGGATGCCTGCCCCAAAGAGCGTCTGTTTTCACTGGTGTTAACAAAGTCAGTGGGACTGCGTGGGTGCTGCCTGAGGGCTGGGTGTTCAGACATGGATGTTTGTGAGAGAGGGCTGCTGGACTTCAATGACCTATCTGATCTGATTGGGAATCATCTCCTCGAAGGACTGTGAACTATCCAGCAACAGGCGTAACTCAGCCATGATCCCCCCCCTTCCCAGGATTTAGCCCCTTGTGGGCTGTTGCTCTGTTCAGACGAGGGCACGCAGCTTCTGTTGGGCACTGCAGGGATCGCAGCCCTGTAGGAGAAGTGGTGCTGTAGCCGTCTTGCCCTCAGCCCAGGTTGTTGCTTTGTGTTATGATGGTCTCTTTCCCTTTGCCCCCACAGACACCTGGCGGGCGAGGTTGCTAAGGAATGGCAGGAGGTTGATGAGGCTGACAAGGCCCAGAGGGAAATGCTGCTGACCCTGGTGAAGGAGATTGTGCCCTACAACATGGCCCACAATGCAGAGCATGAAGCCTGTGACCTGCTGATGGAGATTGAGCAGATGGACATGCTAGAGAAATATATTGACGACAACGCCTACTCCAAAGTCTGCCTCTACCTGACCAGGTGAGGGAGTTGGGCTGCTCTGTGATGGGGATTGGCCCTTTGCAGTTTGAGCTCTGCCTGTCCTATTGAAAGCTGAAAACGACCCTTATGGGGTGCAGGAGTCCCTGAGTAGATGGGAGCGTGCCATGATTGCTGGAATGCTTCCCGCTCCAGGTGACTGGGAGAGTTTGATACAGCTATGCTATGAGAGTGAGCTGCTGGCTGGAGCATGCAGGGCTCTGTACACTGGCCCAGATCTAGCCCAAGGCTGAGCAGTAAGACCTGTCTGTTGCTGGTCTCAGTAGCAGCTGGACTTACCTTCTCCTGTGTCTCCTTCCCGAAGCTGTGTGAGCTACGTCCCTGAACCCGAGAACTCAGCCCTCCTCCGCTGTGCCCTGGGAATCTTCCGCAAGTTTAGCCGCTACCCGGAAGCCCTGCGCCTGGCCCTCATGCTGAACGACATGGAGCTGGTGGAGGACATCTTCACCTCCTGCAAAGACGTGTAGGTGGAGATTGGCTTTTCAGAGCTGGGGTCCTGCTCGGGGTGGGAGTTGCGGTAGACCAGCCTTTGCCTTGTCATGGGGTACAAATCCTACCGCCTCCAGGTCCCCTCTCCTAGGCCAGGCCAGGAGCCACTGGGTGATAGCGCCGCCTGACGGGACTGGAGTGCTGTGGATGAGTCTGGGGTCTCGGTTCATCTTGTAGCATGAGAGGTGGCTTCATCATTAAAACAACCATCACAACTGGCACTAACTGGTCCCTTGCTGGCAGCGTCAGCAGAGAGACCAAGGACCAAATGGGCCAGGGTTACTGGCTCCCCTGCAGCTTGCCCAAGAAGGCCCCTCTGTTGGCAGTCCTGTGGTGGGCAGGCTTGCCCGCCTGCTGCCCAGGCTTTACTTGTTCAGGGCATTGACCTCTAAGGCTGCTGATCTGGTGGAACCCCCTTGTCCTGCCCCTGTGGGCGTTGGACTGAAACTTGAGCCTTCTCCCTGACCGCTGAGGATGGGGCAAGAAATGAGCTTGATTAGCGTCACCTACACTAGAAGAGTGAGACTCATCATCCCCCTCTAGTCGGATGATAAGAATCTACTACAGCTGCTGACAAAGGGAGTTACTCTTGTAGCTCAAGCAGCAGAGACGTAAGCTTTTAGTCTTGGCGTTCCCATGCTCCAGCTCTGTTGACAGGCCTGGTGGGTTGGCTGTACCATGGTTCCAGGTACGGAGAGTGGATGGCGGGACGCCCCCGCCGTGGTGCTGTCCTCCTTCTGGTACTCTGCCCTGGCCCTGTTTGCTGCCTCCGCTGGGCCGATTCTGAAGGGCTAAGCTTCAGCAGCTTTGCTGGGAGGGGGCACAGCAGCTGCTCTCTTGGCTGGTCCCTGCGTGCCCCTGGAATGGGAACCTCCTCCCAGGCCGGCGTGGCAGCCACGGCTCTGCCACGCAGGCGAGTGGGCAGGAAGCAGACAGGAGTTCCTGATGTAGGCGCCGTCTCCGGGCCTGACACAAAGCTGACTGGGAAGTTCCCTTTGACCTCTAGAGCAAGGTCCTACCACATTGCAGGGTCACAGCTTGACCCAGCCCCTGATGCCATCACATCTCCCTCTGACTTGTGATCTAGGAGCTGCTCTTGGGAATTTGGGAGGATGGGAGAGCCATGGGCAGCCTGACCGGCTGGGTTTCCTCAGGTGGGGTCGGGTCTGTTTGAGGGGAGAAAGGAGCTGTACTGAGAGTACTCCAGCAGGTCTGTGCCAAGGGGAGGGGAGCTCAGGTCCTCACTGCCCGGCATTGACTCTCTCTCTCCCCCCCTCGCCGGCACAGGGTCATTCAGAAGCAGATGGCCTTCATGCTGGGTCGCCACGGCGTCTTCCTGGAGCTAAATGAGGACGTGGAGGAGTACGAGGACCTCACCGAGATCATGTCCAACGTCCAGCTCAACAGTAACTTCCTGGCCTTGGCCAGAGAGGTGAGGTGCCCGGCCTTCCAGCAAGCTGGGGCGGGGTGAGGAGAAGGCTCAGGGCTGTACCAAGGTCCCCAACCGCTGGGAGCTGGCACAGAGGCCAGGCTGCCCTCAAACTGGGGCTCTTCGGGGGAGCAGATTCATCCAGGTCTGACTCGTATGGGGGGTGTTTGTGCGTCTGGTCTCCCCCCACTCCCAATCCGTGCTTGGTCACCTCAGGAAGAGCCCCGGTGTACTGACCCTGTGCACGGCAAGGAGCAGGCTGCAGAGGGCTTGGGCTGTTGCTGCCATTCGCAATGTCCCTTCAGAGGGGCTGTGAGCATGGCTGGTTTGGCTGGGGAGGTGACTTCCTCCTCTCTCCCCCTCTTTGCAGCTGGACATAATGGAGCCCAAAGTGCCAGATGACATTTACAAAACACACCTGGAAAATAACCGTAAGCGAAAGCTGCATTTCCTCCTGCTTGGGGCTGGGGTGCTGCTGAGCGCAGCCTTAGCCAAGTTGGCCGCCTTGTCCTAGAGCAGGGGCAGGCAAACTACTGCCCACAGGCCACATCTGGCCCGTGGGACCGTCCTGCCCAGCCCCTGAGCTCCTGATCTGGGAGGCTGTCACCACTCCCCCGCAGCCATGCCACCACGTGGCACAATGCTCTGGCCGGCGGGGCTGCAGAGCCCGGCCTGACCCGGTGCTCTGTGTGACGCGGCTGCCTCTCCTTGTGCAGCTGTGCTGCCAGCCACTGGTGCTTCAGGCAGCGCAGTAAGGGGGTGGGGAGGGGGGTGGGGGGGGAGTTTGGATAGAGGGCGGGGGAGTTCAGGGGGTGGTCAGGGGCGTGGATAAGGGTCGGGACGGTCAGAGGGCGGGGAACGGGGCTTGAACGGGGCAGGGCCCTGCGTGTGAGGGCAGTCAGGAAGGAGAGGAGGGGTTGGATGGGGTGGCGGGTGGTCAGGGGACAGGGAGCAGGGGGTGTGGATGAGGCAGGGGTCCTGGTGGGGGGCAGTCAGGAAGGGGGGGGTTTGAATGGGGTGGAAGGGGGCAGTTAGGGGCGAGGGGTCCGGGGGTGGTCAAGGAGAAGGGGTGGGTGGATGGGGCAGGGTTCCGGGGAGGGGGCAGTCAAGAGGCGAGAAGCTGGGGGGTAAGATAGGGGGCAGGGGCCGGGCCATGCATGGCTGTTTGGGGAGGCACAGTCTCCCCTAACCGGCCCTCTATACAATTTCAGAAACCCGATGTGGCCCTCAGGCCAAAAAGTTTACCCGCCCCTGTCCTAGAGCATGCGGGCATCTGGCCTTTCGTGTGTCAGGACAGGCCCATCTACAGTTGCAGCCCCAGGGGTGCACTGTCTATGCAGCACCCTGCTGTGTTGCGCTGAATTGGCTCGGACTCCTTGGCCATTCCCGGAGGCTTAGCAGGGTGGGGAGGGTAAAGGATTCTCCAGGATCAGGCGCTCAGATGTTCAGGGCCCTACTGAGGAGGGCCGGGCATGGGGAGATGCTCCCGAGCTCTGTGGGCCTGGCGAAGCCGCGTTGTGATGCTCTGCCCAGCCCACTCCGTGGTTTCTGCTTCCTCAGGGTTTGGCGGCAGCGGCTCCCAGGTGGACTCTGCGCGGATGAACCTGGCCTCGTCCTTCGTGAACGGTTTTGTGAATGCAGCTTTCGGGCAGGACAAGCTGCTGACGGATGACGGCAATAAGTGGCTGTACAAAAACAAGGATCACGGTGAGCCGGGCAGGACAGGGCGGTTGGACTCTCGCTGCCGCTGGGACTGGGCCCTGCAGAAGGTTTTCCAAATGGCAGCTTGTGTCTGGCAGTGTCCGGCAGCTTTTCCAAGGGATGCTCCTTATGTTCCCTGAGCCCCATGCCTGGAACTCCTGATCCAGCTTCTCTGCCCCTATGTCCTCGCTTCTGTGGGTTAAATCACCAATCCTGCTGGCTCGTGCCTGCAACTCCCAGGGCCCCCTGATCCTAATGGGGAGAGCGCCCTGCAGGGGTCACACCAGCTGTCAGCCACGTGTGAACTTGAATGTAGAATGGTGGAGTTGGGGAGTGTGCTGTAACTCATGGGGACTACATATCCCCCCGCATGCAGCATTCCAGTTGGCCCTGATTTGCCAGGCTGCACTGCATGCTGGGGCCTGGAGTCTTCGCAGGCCACCTCTCTGGTTATAGATGAAGGCAGCTTGTTTTGCAGGCCAGCACGCCTGCCTGTTTCCCCCATACATCTCTTCCCAGGCCCTGCCTGGAGGTCTCAAACGCCGCCTTCACATGGAGTCAAGGCCAAACTGCTCCAGCAGCGTGTGATGGAGGAATTGGCCCTTATGGAGTATCCAGACTGACTGTCTGGGAGAATGGAGCTGCCACTGAACGTGCTGCAGAGCTCTGTGCCCCTCTGTCCCCGGGGCTGATCCCTGATTGGGCCCCCCCAAAGGCAGCAGAGGGAAACCAAGGCTGCAGAAAGAGCTGAATGCCCCAGTGGAAGTGCCCAGCATGTTAGGAATAGGGGATGGGCAAGGGAAAGGAGCCACAGGGGAACCCCAGCTCCCGTCTCGGGGCGTGGGGCCAGGTCGTGATTCCAAGTCTGACGTGGGGGCTTCTCCTTGTGCTGCAGGTATGCTGAGCGCTGCAGCCTCGCTGGGGATGATCCTGCTGTGGGACGTGGATGGGGGGCTGACGCAGATCGACAAGTACCTGTACTCCTCCGAGGACTACATTAAGGTGGGCGGTGCTGCTCGGGGCCCGGGCTAAGGTGCAACCCCACTGGCCATGGAGCCATGGCTCACATGCTGGCACGCCTGGTGGCGTAGCTGCATGGGCCAGACCTGCCAGGGACAAGAGTACCAACCTCAGGCCGCCCAGCTGAGTGCTTCACCCCATCTGAGAACTGCAACATTGTTCTCCTCCTCTCTGGGTCCTGACTGGTGATCGGCGCCACAGTGCTCCCTGGCTGAAGCTTGGCTCATTGAGATTCACTACGGGGCCCCCTTGGGCCTAGATTCACTAGGGGGCCCTTGATGCCCCTGTTAATGCAGAGGCATGACCTTTGGAGACTACAAGTCCCAGCAGGCAATGCACCTGAGCTGGTCCCGATGGAGCATTGCATGATGGGGCTTGTAGTTCCCCCAGGCTGCACCTCTGTGTGAGTTATGACCAAGGCAACCTGCCTGCTTTCGTGTGATTTGGGTGTAGCCCTGTGGGTAGACCTTGTTGCGTGTGGTGCAATAACTGCATGTGCCAGCTGTCCCCAAGGCAGCCCCATGATGGTCTGGCTGATGGTGCCTTTATTCTGCAGTCGGGAGCCCTGCTCGCTTGTGGCATTGTGAACTCAGGGGTGAGGAACGAGTGCGACCCTGCCCTCGCGCTGCTGTCTGACTACGTCCTCCACAACAGCAACACCATGAGGATCGGCGCCATCTTTGGGTAAGGGCCTGCCCAGCAGCCCCCACTCCCTCTGCTGGGCGGCTCCTGTGACTAATGCTCCTTTGGGGTTCTGTTGCAGACTGGGGCTGGCCTATGCTGGGTCCAACCGGGAAGACGTTTTGACTCTGCTGCTCCCCGTGATGGGAGACTCCAAGTCCAGCATGGAGGTGAGGGCTCCGGCCAGGCCAGCGCGCTGATCTCGGCGTGGGAGAGGGTCAATGGCATCATGGGCGGAGGCGGGAGTATGGACACTGGCTCCAACCCGAGCTCTGGCCCCGCCTCTCAGCAGCTCTCCAGCATGGGTGGAGGGTAGCGGTGATAAAGGGCAGGTGGGGGCCACGGGTCCTTGAGCTGCAGCTCCTTGGGATACCCTGCGAAATGGGACCTGACAGCGTCTCCCCGCCAGTCTGTGGGAGTGCATGGTCTCCGGAGACCTCTGGGTCTCCACGCGAGTCCTCAGACCCTCCGCTGCCCAGGCATTGAGGTTGCTTCACATACTCAGCTCCAGTTGCTTCTGGCTGTTTCTGCCCCCGGTTCCTCTCCCCTGCCCCAGCCCAGAGGCTGCTCCCAGTGTGAGCCTCTCTGAGCTGTCCGCGAAAGGCTCTGGGGTGCAGGCAGGGGTTACTTGCTGAGCTCAGCTCTCCCTCCTTCCCGCCCCAGGTGGCCGGCGTGACGGCCCTGGCCTGCGGCATGATAGCTGTGGGCTCGTGCAACGGGGACGTCACCTCCACCATCCTCCAGACCATCATGGAGAAATCGGAGACTGAGCTGAAGGACACCTACGCCAGGTGGCTGCCACTCGGCCTGGGCCTTAACCACCTGGGTAAGGAAGGGCTCAGGGCTCAGCAGATGTGCGCATGGTGGCAGGGGTGGAGCGGGCTTTTGTGGAGCCAGGGATGACCTAGGGGCTGTGGCAAGGTGGGCGTGGCCTTTCCCACCTCACCAGGTGTCACGGAGTGCCCCGGGCGATACTCTGGATCTGCTCCCTACGAAGCCAGTCAGGACTCTGGGGAAGTCTCCTCTCTGGGAGCAGCCTGTCTGCAGGGCAAGAAGCTCACACGGTTTCCACCTTCCTGGGTCTGACCTTGGAGCATTTAGCATCCTCTGCCCCTCTGCGCTTCCCACAGTGAGTCCGCCCAGGCGGGGTCCTGGGGAAGCCAGAGGGTCCTGCTCCCCAACGCCACAGTCAGACGTGACTCTCAGCCAGCCAGTAAAACAGAAGGTTTATTAGATGACAGGAACATGGTCTAACACAGAGCTTGTAGGTGCAGAGAACAGGACCCCTCAGCTGGGTCCATTTTGAGGGGCAGTGAGCCAGACAACCACGTCTGCACTTCACTCCACATACCCAACCAGCCTAAACTGACTTATCCTGCACCCCCTCCTCCTCTGGGCTTTGTCCCTTTCCCGGGCCAGGAGGTCACCAGATTCCTTTGTTCTCCAACCCTTCAGCTCTCACCTTGCAGGGGGGAAGGGCCCAGGCCATCCGTTGCCAGGAAACAGAGTGTCGGCCATTTATGTAACCTGGCCCTTTGCTCTGCAACAGTTACACCCCCTTAGCCCACCACCTAGAGACTTAAGAAATGCATAGGGGAAACTGAGGCACCCCTACAGTATTCAGAAGAAACCTTAAGAACAGTGCCACGTCGTCACACCAAGGCACTGTCACTGTCTGAGCCTGTTCTCGGGGCTCAGAGTGCTGGGCAGGGGCTCCTGGCTGACCTGAGGGGGTAGCGCTATAGATAAGAGACTCCACCTTTTGCCCACAGGGTGGTTCATGAAATCTTTGCTCTGTGGCCCATTGTGTCCCATAATCCTTTGCAGCTGCCAAGGACTGGCATTGGGTTCTGAGAGGCAGCAGTGGGAGGTGCTATGGGCGCTGGGGCTGGTGTACCAGTTAGAGATGGGTGCTGGAGGGAGGTGGGGGGTGGAAGTCCCATTTGTTGCAGGATCTGGAATGTTCTTAGCAGGTCCAGCCATGCCCCATGTGCGCACTGCACCCCCCGATGGAGAAACACCGGTGCTGCTCAGGACCCTGCTGGCTAGGGACGCTCATTGAGGAGCTTGGGACTTGCTGGTTTGAGCCTTGTGTGTGTCAGCAGGGGACCCGGGGCTGTGCCGTTTTAACGGGTTGCCCTGTGCTCTCTCGGCAGGGAAGGGGGAGGCCATCGAGGCTATCCTGGCAGCGCTGGAGGTGGTGTCGGAGCCCTTCCGCAGCTTTGCCAACACGTTGGTCGATATCTGCGCCTATGCGGGTGAGTCTCTGGCCAGCTTGGCTGGGGGGTGGGCTGGGCCAGTGCTCAGAGTCACCATAGTCCCTCCGTCCCTCAGGCTCGGGGAACGTGTTGAAGGTGCAGCAGCTGCTCCACATCTGCAGTGAGCACTTTGACACCAAGGAGAAGGAGGAGGACAAGGAGAAGAAGGACAAGAAGGAAAAGGACAAGAAGGAGAGCTCGGCTGACATGGGCGCCCACCAGGTGGGACGGGCAGGAGGGAGCCCAGCGGGGGCGGGCCTGGGCAGACGAGCCCCATTGCTCGGACCCTTTCCTGGTGGGGAGACCCCAGGCTCCACTGGGGATCTCTCTTGGCCCTACTGGATTTGTGGGAGGGGGACAGGCCTGCAGCAGAACTGCCCACTGTCTGAACCTGCCAGTGCTGGCGGTTGCCAAAGGCAGCTCCCTGGACTGGAGATGAGAGCTTTCCAGAGGGGTCGAGTGGGCTGGGCAGGGTGGGGTCGCGGTAGCATGGATGCCTGCTCCCCAAAGGGAGCTGTACTAGAAGGGCCCAACGTGGAGCCATTCATACTGGGAGGTTGATTCGGGAGAGAACCATCTTCCTGGGGGAAGGGGGACCAAACCCTGCTCTGGTTTGGTCCCATGTGGCCTGGGGAGCCTGTGGCAGGGGGGTTACGGAGCGCCCCGGCCAGTTCTCCATCTCCTCTCCTGCAGGGCGTAGCAGTGCTGGGGATCGCGCTCATCGCCATGGGGGAGGAGATCGGCGCTGAGATGGCTCTGCGCACGTTCGGCCACCTGGTGAGTGATGCTGCGGGGCAGAGGCCTCTGCCTTGGGGGCTGCGGGGCACGGCGCCCCATGGCAGGGTGAGGGAGGTGCCCGGAGCTGAGCCGAATGCTAGTGAAGGGCTCGGTGCGATGGAGCTCGATCCGGGCTGTGAAGGGGACACGCAGACGGGAGCAGGCACGGGACCGTGTGGGGAGCGCCAAGCTGGGGCGCTGCCCTCCAACCAACTGCTTAACCCTCTGCCCCACTCCCGGCAGGCTGGGGCCGTGTCCGCTCAGGGGGAGGCCATTGCTTCTCTGGTCCCCTGGATCCGGTCTGGAAGCTGCAGCACCAGAGGGCCCCGATGGGCTTTTCCTTTGCTGCAGCCCTGGGGCAGTTCCAGAAACGGTTAGTGGCTGTAAGTCCCTGACTCGTGAGTGGATTCAGGGATGGGGAGAATGGCCTGGGCCAGGCGGTGTGGGAGTGACTGGCACTGGGTATAGTCCCTTGCCCTGGCGGCTAATAATGTCTCCCTCCTCCTCTTTGTGCAGCTGAGGTATGGGGAGCCCACCCTGCGCCGAGCCGTGCCCCTCGCCCTGGCGCTCATCTCCGTCTCCAATCCGCGCCTCAACATCCTCGACACCCTCAGCAAGTTCTCCCACGATGCTGACCCCGAGGTCTCCTACAACTCCATCTTTGCCATGGGCATGGTGGGCAGCGGTAAGGGCTGCGTGGGCCCGGGGGTGCCGAGTGGGAGGTGGGCCGGTGATGGAGTTTGCTTCTTGGGACACCCCCCCATCGTCCAGGCTGCCTTCAAGGGCTTCCTTGTCTGAGCACAGCAGCTGGCGTCTCGGCTCGTGGTGCCAGCGGGACGGGGAAGGGCTGAATAGCTTCGGTGCCTCTTCCAACGGCTGCATGAAATTGGCTGCCCTCGCCTGGCCACCTGTTCCTGGCTGGCAAGAGCCTTACTGTCAACTAGGTCGCTGGTCAGATACTGCCAGCCTCTGCTGGGTGAGGTTGGGAAGGGCCCAGGGGAGCTGGGCCTGCTGGAAGCAGCAGGGCAGGATCTCTGGGGGTTGGGGGGTGGCTAATGGGCGCATGTGCCCTGAAGCTGTCAAATGCAGCATGTGGGTTCTGCCAGCTGGGGGGCTGCATGTGGCCCAGCACCCTGGGAGAGACTCTGTCCTGCGTTGGCTGGGAGGGAAGTTGGATGCTTGTTCCCAGCCTAGGATTTGTGCCTGTTGCCAGGGCTTCCCGCTCACCCCGTTTCTCCTGTTTGCAGGCACCAACAATGCCCGGCTGGCCGCCATGCTGAGGCAGCTGGCCCAGTACCATGCCAAAGACCCAAACAACCTCTTCATGGTGCGGCTGGCCCAGGTGACTACCGGAGCGGCTGGCCCTGGTTCTCTGGGGTGGGTGGGGGTTCTGGTGCTCGGAGCGCTTTCCAGCTGCGTCCTGCCCCAGGGGTCAGCTGGACTGATCAGTGAGAGGTGTGCCTGGGGCATCGCTGCCAGGTCTCATGCCATCCTCTGCTCTTGAGCCCCCTCCGCTCACGTGCTCTTTGCTTGCTGTGCAGGGTCTGACCCACCTTGGGAAGGGGACGCTCACCCTGTGTCCCTACCACAGCGACCGGCAGCTGATGAGCCAGGTGGCTGTCGCGGGGCTGCTGACCGTCCTAGTGTCCTTCCTGGATGTGCGCAACAGTGAGTACCTGTGTGTCTGATCCTCCTGGAGAGGAGGGAGACGGCAGCCGGCCCCTCAGGCAGGCTCCTGGGACCAAAGGGAGGTTATTCCAGGGTGCGGGTGGGGCAGATGGCTGCTCCCAGCCCCAGGGAATCCCCTGCTGTGTTGGCTGCTGGCAGGCTCTCCTAACAGGCAGGCTGACTTGCCTTTCGCTCATGGAGGTGGATGGGCAGGGCCATGCCTGCGATCTTGGTACTGAGGCTGCTGAGGCCTGTTGGGCTGCCTTGCCATGGCAGGTGGCAGCAGCCAGGCGACCAAGAGCTCACTTTGGACTGAGCCTTGGGGCCCTAACGTGCCTTCTCTCTCCCCCTAGTCATCCTGGGCAAATCCCACTACGTTCTGTACGGGCTGGTGGCTGCCATGCAGCCGCGCATGCTGGTGACTTTTGACGAGGAGCTGCGGCCTCTGCCAGTGTCGGTCAGGGTGGGGCAGGTAAGGAGGCAGGGTCCCTCAGAAATATGGCTGGGGAGGGGTCCCTTCATCAGTGCGGGATCTGGCTAGAGGGTGACGTGGCAGGTGAGCTTATTGAGCAGATTGAGTGGGGCCATTCTGAGGTCCCTGGGCTGGATGGGGACGTGGGTCTGTTTCCTCCCAGGAGCTGCTGGGTCAGTGCAGAGGCCTTGATGGCTCATGCCAGTGATGAAGCCTCGCCAGCGCCTGTCCTGGCTTCTGGGCCCCGGACTTCGGCGGGTGATACATGGTATCCGGGCTGCCTCTGTGCCCTCAGCTCTAACCTCTCGCCTCCTGTCTAGGCTGTAGACGTGGTGGGCCAGGCAGGCAAACCGAAGACAATCACTGGCTTCCAGACGCACACAACGCCGGTGCTGCTGGCGCACGGTGAGCGGGCAGAGCTGGCCACAGAGGAACATCTGCCAGTCACCCCCATCCTTGAGGGTTTCGTCATCCTGCGCAAAAACCCCAGCTATGATGTCTGAGCTGACATGGGGCGGGATCAGGGGGAGACAGCATTGGGCAGTGCCTGGAGGGGGCAGGCGCTGGGCATCACACTCTGGGAGAGGGGCCCAACTCCCCACTTAGTGGTTTTGTTACTGAAATTGCTGATTTAAAAAATAAACTTGAGAGAGAGATTGGTGCTGCTCATTGTTTCCTCTGGAAGCAGCATGTGCGGGTGGGGGCCTGGTCCCCTCTGTCCTGGACTACAGACAGGTGGCTGAGTAATGGCTGGTGCCTTGCCAGGGGGCTGTAGTATCTATCTCTAGCTATGCTCCGTGTAAGGGGCAGTGAGCAGTGGATGTGATGGCTCAAGGCCCAGTGGTTCTCCCCCTTTCCAAGCTAGACAAACTCAAAGGGGGTTGGGAGGGGGATTAACCACTGGACCAGCTCACTGAGGGGTGGGTGGATTCTCCATTGCCTGGAGTCTTTGCAGGGCGACCTGGTACCTTTCTGCCTTGCTTCGGTGCAGGGGTGTCAGACTTGGACGGAGGAGAGTGCCAGGGCCCCTTGTTAATTCTAAGCCATGATGTGCACTCAGGACTCTGAACTCCCCCGGTGCACACAGACCGACACCCCAGTTGCTTTGAACTGCCATGGGTTGGGTAGGTGAGAGCAGGGTGCTGACACTGGGTGGAGCGGGAGAGGTTTCCTCATTTATCCCCTTTCTGGACCTCTAAGATATGTATGTCCCAGGCACTGCTTGTCGCGGGGCCAGGAATGGCGAGGGGCAGTGGGTGCCCTTGGCCCCATGGAGCTGGTGCTGCCTGACAGTGCTGGGTGGGGGCTGCACAGGGCCAGTTTGCGCTTTTCCCTCCACCTTCCCTTTGGAGCACACAGCGGGGCTGCGCTCTTGGCTGATCCCAGCCCAAGGCACCCCGAAGAGCATCTCAATCTAAAGATGGCCTGAGATGAATGAAGGTGGGGTTCAGGGTGGCAGAAATGGGGGCTTGTCTGCCACTGGTGAGAGCCCCGGGGCAGAGGGAGGTGCAATAGGGGTGCCTGCTTTGGGGGGTCTGGGAAATACTTTTCCCTGGCTGGGCTCACAATGCTTCCCCACGCAGGAACAGTGAGAGGAGATGCAGGGGCTCCCTGGTCAGCTTCCCTCGAGGCTTTCTTCAAACTGCCTCCACTAGCCCATTTCCATCCTCCTGCCAATCGTCCCCTTCCGAAAACGGGAGGGAAAGGTGCTCGGCTCCTTTGATAAATGCAAAGTAGTGCACACTGGGAACCATATCCCAACTATATACAGATAAAGTAATGGGGTCTAAAGTAGCTGTTACCACTCGAGAGATCTTGGGGTCATTGTGGTTAGTTCTCTGAAAACATCCACTCAATGTGCAGCGGCCGTCAAAAAGGTGAACAGAATGTTGGGAATCATTACGAAAAGGATAGATAATAAGACAGAAAATATCATATTGCTTCTGTATAAATCCATGGTCCGCCCACATCTTGAATACTGTGTGCAGATGTGGTCGCCCCATCTCCAAAAAGATATATTGGAATTGGAAAAGGTTCAGGAAAGGGCAACAAAAATTATCAGGGGTATGGAACGGCTGCTGTATGAGGAGAGATTAATAAAACTGGGACTTTTCAGCTTGGAAAAGAGATGACTAAGGGGAGATATGATAGAGGTCTATAAAATCATGACTGGTGTAGAGAAAGTAGATAAGGAAGTGTTGTTTACTACTTCTCAGAACACAAGAACTAGGGGTCACCCAATGAAATTAACAGGCAGCAGGTTTAAAACAAACGGAAGTATTTTTTCACACAGCGCAGTCAGTCTGTGGAACTCTTTGACAGAGGATGTTGTGAAGGCCAAGACTATAAGAGGGTTCAAAAAAGAACTAGATAAATTCATGGAGGATAGGTCCATCAATGGTGTCCCTAGCCTCTGTTTGCCAGAAGCTGGGAATCGGTGACAGGGCCTGGATCACCTGATGATTACCTGTCTGTTATTCCCTCTGGGGCACCTGGCATACTGTTGGAAGACAGGATCCTGGGCTGGATGGACCTTTGGTCTGACCCAGTATGGCCCTTCTGATGTTACGTTCTCGGGGAAGCAGCCAAAGCCCCTGAGCTCAGACCCCACTCACCTTGTGTCCTTGCTGCCCCTTCCGGCCTGGGACACAGCGTCCCCCCCAGTCCTGTTACCTGGGCTGGCAGCGGTATCACTCCTACTCAGTCATGGTGGGGTAGCCAATGGAGGCCCTGTCCCATGCCCTAGCATGTGGTCCAGTCTCTGCTGGGCGCAGTCCTGGCTCTGCCGTGCAGCTGCTGTGGCCTTGGCTCAGTTGTCCACCTCCACCCCAGCCTCACTATTCCCAGCTGTTACAGCAGAAGAATGCCCCTTATTTTCACAGGGAGCCTGGGCGAGGGTGAAGCTCAGCAGGGATTGGCAGGGCCTTAGCTGCCCCTTGCCTGGGCGGTGTGAGAGTTAAGCCAAAGGCTGTTCTCTTGCTGGCATGTGCCACGCCCAGGGAGTTCTCCTGGCATGGTTCTGTGCCAGGGCTCTGTGGCAGGGTGAAGTGCAAACTACGTGCAGCCCTTGGGCTCCCAGCAACTTGCCCCTGTGACTTGGGCTGAGCCGACGACCGGGCATCTCAGACGGATAGTGTCTCCCTAGTGTGGTACCAGCCTTGGAGCAGGGCACTGCAGGGTGAGCCAGGCCAGATCAACTCGACCCACCCTGAGCTCTGGCTGCGTTTCCCTCTTACCGGTGCCAGTTCTGCTCAAGAGCAGCGTGGTCCTAAGGTTACTCCTGAACCCTTGCCTGCCCTCCCATCCACATCAGACACCCCTGCCTTTGGGCCACTAAGTCTGGTAGCCTACCTCTGGCATTCCCTAGTTGGAATCACTATAGTCCTGTTCCCTACTTCCTTCCTCTGCAGGGCTCCCCTCTCGTCCCAGGCCCAGCTGCCTTGCTAATGGGCTGATCCTTGTAAAGCGTTCTCACCTTAGCCCCTTCTACAAACTCGGAAATTTACTGCCCTCTCTGGACTGCTCAGCTCCCTTCACTAGCTAGGCGTGTGCCAGATCATGTGCTGATTGCTTCACCCTCTCTCCCCCAGGCTGGGGAGCTACCAACACAGCAAGAGCTGTACCAAGGTATGTGTTTATCACTTGCTTTAGGAGCAGCAGCAGCTTCCAATCCAGCTCAGGGCACTCCCGGCCCCTCTGCTTCACCCCTGCACATGGCTCAGTTCCCTGCTACTGGAACCCAATTGGCATTTGTTAACTCACCCAGCTCGTGCCATGCTTTGGTACAGTTTTGCTCAGTCGTACTGATACGTGCAGCCAGCCAATCTCCTTGCTCTCGGTGCCAGCTGTCCTGGGCATGGCCACTTGTTGAACTCAGCCACTGCTCTGTCTGTGGAATCACTGCTTACTTTAACTCTGGCAAGTCAAGTCATTCTCATCTCAGCCCTGTCCCCACCCTGCTTGCTACTCCAGCTCTTCTCCTTTGTTCCCAAACCCAGCCAACCCTTCTGTTAAAGAAATGTGAAAATCCAGCTGATGGCAGGAGTGCTGAGCATCAACATCGCGCACCCCGAAGCCACGGAACAAGCAATGCCATCATTTGTCAGAACCTTTTCCCTCTAACCTCAGATTATGAGCACCCTGGGGCTGGGGGTTTGGGTCTTTTCTCTGGTCTGCAAAGCAGCTATCAGTTGCTATACAGCTAAGAGACTGGTAGAGTTGGCCAAATCGACTGGGAGCTGTATCCCCTCCCCCACCAAGGTACACCAGGAAGGCCTGTTCACATAAGGAGGAACAGGGGAGATTATTCTGGACTGGATTGGTGTCAATTCACAAATCACTGGCCCTCCACCAGTGGGGACTCCTGACTCAGACCCACCGAGCGATGCTGGCTCAACATGGGCACATACGGATTGTAAACTCCTCCAGGCAGGTAACCTCTTTGTATAGCCCTGAGCACAGCAGAGCCCTGGCGCCTGACTGGTGGTTTTAGGCACTACAGTAATAATCCCAGGCCAAACAAACCCCTATGGAGTTTGCCCACATGGTCAGACTCCAGATATAAGCATGCAATACTCCACTGTGACCTGAAGGGGGCCTTTGTATGCTGGGACAAGTTGGTTCTGCATTGCATGCTGGGACTGGTAGTTTCTGTGTCTACCCCTCCATGTTACAGAGGCATGGTGGCTGCCATCTGCTTTATTTTAGGCAGATTAGGCATTGACCAATTGCCAATGTAGGTGCCCCTTCCTCCCCCCCCGCCCCCCAATGAGAAAAGTTTGGACATGCGCTGTTGAGCAGCCCTGTGAGGTGATGTGTCTAGAGCAGAAGATTGGGAGTCAGGACTCCTGGGTTCTATTCACTGGTGACTCTGAGGAACATCTTCACTGCTTTCTGCGGTCCCTCCTCTGTTAAATGGGGCTGATAATAGTGTCTTCAGGTGTGTGAGAGGCTCTGGCCCCCTTCTTAAGGCTAGAATCTGGCTGCGTCTTTGACCTGTTCTTCTTTTCCATCCCCTCTCTAGCTCTCTGCCCCCCCTCCCCCGCTTTATGCTGTCCCAAAGCCTATTTTCCAAGCCACCACATTTGCTAAGGAATGTGCATGAAGTGAGTCACTGCCCAATATTATGGACGCCAAACCGGTCAGGCCCTACTGGCTACCCATCATGGCTGTTCTCTCCCTCCTTGTTGCATCATGTCTGTGAGATCAATGGTTCTCAGATGGAAGGCGGGGGATCAGTGGTGGGCCAGGTGGGTCCTGTCTCCTCACTTCCACATGCTGAATCCCCTTAGAAGAAGCTAAAGCTACATAAGTAGTTTCCTGTTACTTTTCCATGGGAGCAAATTTATATGGGTTTTCAGATAGAGACGACATAAGTAAAAAAAGAAAAACAAGAGTTTGTGTTTTAAATTTAAAATTTTCCTGAAAAAAATCAATAAATGATTATCAGCCAAGAATAAGATATGCAATTACAAATGAATTTTAATTTCCTTATTGGTCGAAATATCAAAGACTGCTAAACTAACCTTACTGTTTTTCCCTGAGATCTTTTTCATTTGCCCATTCAATATAAACTCTGTCCAGATCTATCAGTCCTCCATCCAGCTGGTAACTTTTAATACACATCAGCATGTCCAAATGATCTACTTGTAAACAATTCCGTAGTTTATTTTTTAGAGTGTTCATTAAGCTAAAGCCACGCTCACAGTCTGCACTTGAGGCTAGGAATGTTCCTCCAATATCTAACAACTTTGCAAGATCCTTAAACTGTTCGTTCTGGTGAGCAAATGTCACCATATTCGGGAAACTTAAAACCAATTGGCTTTTGATTCTTTCGGCTTCTGCAAACTTGAAGTCATTGTACTGACTGACTATAACAATCTCTTCAGCAAGAAATTCTTTGTATTTTGAGCATAGGGATTTGACACATGATGCTTTAAGAAATCCAACTTCCATACACCATTCCACATTCTTCCTGTTGAAAATTCTCCCGAAGCTTTTGCATCTCGACAATATACACAAACCACTCCGTTGTCCTCATGATATGTGAATATTTCACGAAGTTTAACAAGCATTACGCTGTGTGACTTTGGTGTAACTGTCTCTATAGTCTCATCCAGCCATCCAGAGTTAAATGAAGTCGTTGTTCTTTTACACTTTAGACCTCTAGACAGTGACATTTTGGGATTGATTTTTTACCAGATTGGTTTATTTAAAATTAATACTTTTATTATATGGCTACTATTTCAATGCGCTTAACAGCATGACTCAACAAAAGGGCAAATGGGAGATCATTCAGATCAGGATACCGGAAGTTTGTGCACAGCTCCGATCATGTCCATGCATCTGTGGCAAAAAAACATGGGAAAATGGTAAAACATCATGAGTAAATGTATGAAGTCCAATGCCTTTGAAAGATTTCAATCACGAAAGCAACATTTACCTTTATTCATTTCTGGGAAATCTTTGCAGTTCCTTAGCAACTACGGCCAGGCATTTTGACTTATTTGCTCATACTTGAGTTTGTACACAGCCAAATGAACAGACTACAAGGAGATGTGTGAGTCCTGACCATTCCAACGTGATCAACGTTCCACGTTCAAAATGCTGGTGGGGAGGGGTACAAGTCATTGCCCTCCTTTCCCTTGCCCCCCCTTGCCAGCTAGTAGAATCTGGCTGTGTTGATAGATGGCGGGCGAACAATGTCAAAAGTCGCCCATAAATAGGGTGACCAGATCGCAAGAGTGAAATATCAGGACACATTGGGCGAATCGGGGGGTGGGGGGTGGGGAAGAGAGCCACACAGCTTCCCTGCCCTGCACCCCCTGAACCCACTATGCCCAGAGCCTCCCCACAACCCCCCCACATTTCCACCACAAATGCACAGCGCTGTGCACACCACCACCCCTGCCCAGCGCCCGCCGCCCACAGCCCCACCACAGCTGCCCAGCACCCCACACAGAACCCCCCACTCGCTAGTTTCCCAATACACACAGATTTCTCCTCCCTCCCACCCAGTGCCCTTCCCCACAGCCCCACCACCACAACTAAACAATGCCCCACACAGACCCCCACTGCCCTGACACACACAGATCTCCCCCACTGCCCAGCACCCCCCAACAGGCCCCCACTGCCTAGCACCCCAAAACACACAAACCTCGCCCAGTGCCCTCCACACCCTCACAGCCTAGCACCCCACCACAGACCTCCCAGACACTCACTCCATCATGTCCTGCCCCCTTCCCTGGCCTGCTGGGAGGTCTCTGGCTCCTAGGATCAGAGTGGCGAGGGAGGGGGGGTCTCCAGACTCTCCACATGCTGCGCCCACCACAAGCGCGAGCTCCGCGACTCCTATTGGCTGGGAAAAGCACCAATGGGAGCTGCCGGAGCTGCAGAGCAGGGCTTGCAGGCGTTGGCAGCGTGCAGAGACCCTAAGAGCCAGCAGGTCCGCCTGGCTCCTAGGGTCAGGTTGGGGGCGGTGACGGTGAGCGGTCCCCGATATCGGGACAAAGGGCGTCCCGACCGAAGTGCCGTTGGGATGCGGACAAATGCGCACGCGGTGTTTCGCCATGTGCACGGGGTTTAGGATCTGTGTGCGTGCGCACAAGCGCACAGCTTAGAGGGAGAAGGGGGGGTGAGATAGATGTATGAGTGGTAAAAGGGCAGGGTGCCAGACTTGGACGGATGGGTGTATGTGTTGTGGGGGTTGGTGGTAGGCAGCATCATGCTGGGGAATGTGTGTGTGGTCGTGTCTAGGATGCCAGGTCATGGGCAGATCAGAGTGCCAGGCCTAGGATGTGCATGTGTGGGGGAGAGGGCATCAGACTCAAGAGTGTGGGCAAGGTACCAAGCCTTGGGGTGTGTGTGGGGCAGAGAGCCAGGTCTGGTTGGGGAATGCTAAGCCTAGGGGGGAGTGTGTGTCTGGGGGGGAATAGGTGCAAGGCCGGGGGGGGTGTGCAAAACCTAGGAGGGCCTGGGGGGGAGTGCTAAACCTAGGGGAAAGTGTGGGGGGAGGTGTGTGTGTTTCTGTGGGAGGGAATAGGTGCAAGGCCTGGGGGGGGTGCTAAACCTAGGGGGAAGGTGTGGGAGGGCAACTGTTAAACCTAGGGGGAGGTGTGTGTGTGTGGGAGGGTGTGTGCAAAGCCTAGGGGGAGGTGTTAGGGTTGCCATGCAAAACTGAACACCCTTGCCCCACCCCTCCTCTGAGGCCCCGCTTCTTACCCACTGCCCCCACTCACTCCATCTCCCCTCCCTCCGTTGCTTGCTCTCCACACCCTCACTCACTTGCTCAGAGGGCTGGCTCAGGGGGTTGGGGTGCGGGATGGGATGAGGGCTCTGGCTGGGGTTGGGCCAGGGATGAGAGATTTGGGGTACAGGAGGGGGCTCCAGGCTGGGGGTGGAGCTGAGGGGTTTGAAGTATGGGAGAGGACTCCAGGCTGGGTCAGGGGGTTGGAGCACGCACAGGGGCGGGCACATCAGGGGTGCAGGCTCCGGGCGACGCTTACCTCAAGCATCTCCTGGAAGCAGCAGCATGTCCCCTCTCTGGCTCCTACGCGGAGGCGCGGCCAGGCCACTCTGCACACTGCCCTGGCGGCAGGCGCTGCCCCCACAACTCCCATTGGCTGCAGTTTTCAGCCAATCAGAGCTGCAGAGCCGGCAGTCGGGGCGGGGGAGCATGTGGCCCCCCCTGGCTGCCCCTACACATGCCGCTGCTTCCGGGAGCTGTGTGGAGCCGTGGCAGGCACAGAGCCTGCCTTGGCCCCCCTGACCTGACCTTTAATGGCCTGGTCAGTGGTGCTGAGTGGAGCCGCCAGGGTCCTTCTTTGACCGGGCATACGGTAGAAAACCGGACCCCTGGCAAGCCTAGCAGGGGTATGTGTGTGGGGGGGACGCTAGGACGAGGGGTGTGGGGGGGGATGGTAAAGTGCCGGGCGGGGGGATCCTAAACCCCGGAGAGGCGCCTGTGGGGGAGGCCGACAGGTCGGGGCAGCCTGCCTGGAGCACCCCGCCCCCCACACCTGACACGTGCTTGTCACATGTGAGCGGGAAGGTGGGAACCGGCTGCGCGCCGTATGACGTGAGCGCCGCTCATGACCAAGCGCACTGGCTGGCGGCAGGTCACATGATAAAGGTTCCGTCGCGGTCCGAGTCACCTGACCGCACTGCTGGGCGCCCCGGAAGGGGGCGGTCGGTCGGTCACGTGACACGGGCGCCGCCGCGGGCGGGGCGGGGCGCAGCTCGGCCTCAGCCGGCCCCGCCCCCTCCTCCGCCCCGTGACCGGCCTGGCCCCGCCCCTCCCCGCGGAGCGGCTCCGGAAATGGTCGTGCTGGGCTGCGCTGCGGCTGCGTCGGGCCGCTCGGACTGAAGGAGACTGAAGGTAACGGGGGCCGGGGCGGGCTGGCCGGGCGGCGCCGCCTCCCTCGGCCATGCCGGGGCGGGAGCGGGGCCCGAGCAATCCGCCGCCATCCGCCCCCGGGGGAGCCTGGCCCCGCCGCCCCGGGCCCCGCGCCGCCCGCCCCGGCCCCGCGCCCGCCCGGCCACCACGTGGGGTGGGGGGTCGCGGCCCGGCCCGGCCGCGTGGAGCCCCCGGCGCCCGCGCGCGGCTGGCGGGCGGGGGGAGCGGCCCTGCGCGGGCCTCGGGCTCGGCCTAGGTGGGCAGAGACCGGGATCTCGCTCCTTCCGCCCCGGCCCCCCGGGGCCCGCTGTCTCCGGCTCTGCAGGGCCTGATCCGCCCTCCCGCCGCCCGGATGTCCTCCGCCCCCCCCCCCGTACGCCACATGGGGGGGGCCTGACCTCTTCCCCCCGCCCTGTTTCCGTGGGGCCTGCGGGCCCCCGCCCCACCGTCCACACACACATTCCTCGGCCCTGGTTCGCCTGCCAAGCCCACATCTCCGCCGTCTGGGGGGGGCGAAATTCCCCAGTGGGGCCCCCCCCCAAGTTTCTGCACGGCCTGACTGATCTCCCGCTGTCTATAGCGCCTGATCCCAGCGGCCCTTTTCAAGGGCCCGTTGTCTATAGGGCCTGAACCGCCCCCCCCCCCATGGTGTCTATAGGGTCTTAACGCCCCTCGCCCGCGTTTCCCCCTCCCACCCCCGCTGCCTATAGGGCTTGAGTGCATCCATTTCCTTCCCGAATTCCTGCCGTCTGTAGGCCCCGAGGGTAGCTCCTGCCTCCCTCTGGTACGTATATGCCCTTATGGTTTGCCACGTCTGTGCCCCCCCCACCCCCCAATGCCTGGTGCGTATAATGGCCTGAGCCCCCGGCGCCCCCTCCCACACACACAATGCCCGGCGTCTCTATGCTATAGGGGCCTGAGCGCACCTCCGCCCCCCACCTGACCCCTCCCCTTAAATATCCGGCGTCTATAGGGGCCTGAATGGGCCTCTCTAGCCCCCTCCCCCATGCCTGGCCCCTCCCCCCAAGGCCTTTATCCAGTACCGAGCGGCAGCCCCCACGTGCTCTCGGCTCCCCCCCGTCCGTAGGCCCAGCCCCGGCCTCTCCCAAGCCGGTGTCTAGGCCCGGCCCCCACGTGTCGCCGCTGCCGCCCGGCTTCCTTCCGTCGGGCCCGGGCACGGCCTGCGGCGCCGGCTCTGGCTGCCTCCCCCCGGCGGCCGTGGCGCGGAGGCGCCGGCTCCCGCTCGGGCCTCTCCCGGGAAGCCATGGCCGCCGCCGGGAGTGACACGTGTCCTTGGCAGAGGCCGCCGCCGGGCCCTTCCCTCGGCTCCGTGCGCCGCCGGCACCAGCCCCGGCCGGGAAGGGCGGGCCAGTGGGAGGGGGCGCCTGTTGGATGGTCCCCGGGGAGCGGGCTCTGGGGGCCCCCCCCGGGGAGCGGGCTCTGGGGGCCCCCCCCGGGGAGCGGGCTCTGGGGGCCCCCCCCGGGGAGCGGGCTCTGGGGGCCCCCCCCGGGGAGCGGGCTCTGGGGGCCCCCCCCGGGGAGCGGGCTCTGGGGGCCCCCCCCGGGGAGCGGGCTCTGGGGGCCCCCCCCGGGGAGCGGGCTCTGGGGGCCCCCCCCGGGGAGCGGGCTCTGGGGGCCCCCCCCGGGGAGCGGGCTCTGGGGGCCCCCCCCGGGGAGCCTGTCCGGAGGGGGGGGTCCCCCACCTGCCTGGTACATATGGCGATGCAGGTTCTGGGGCCCCCCTGCCCTGGTGGTGGTGGGGGCTGGTGAGGTGCCCCACAGCTCATATCCCTGGGGCGTACGTGCTTGTGCTGCCTCTTTGCGGGGTGCCGCATGTCGCGCCCACTGAGCGCTCGGGATCCATTTGCTGCGCGCTGCTCCCTGTAAGCCTCTGGACTGTGGCCAGGGGGAGTTCAAAGCCGGGCTACCCAGGGGGCTGTTTACCCTTCTCCTGTCTGTGTTTTGCTCCATAAACCCGGTTGTGTCTGAGACGTTTTCCTGGGCACGCGCACTCTCCTGTATCAAAGCAGAGAGAAAAAAACAGGGATTCTTGCTGCCTTGCTTTCCAAACCGTTGGTTCTGGCAGGGTGGGGTGGGGTGTGCATGTTTTCCAGGGAGGGGGCAGTGTCTGAAGTTGTGAGTGGGGGGTGTCCTCTGATCTGATCTCCGCAGCTATGTCTGTGGGGTAGCGGGAGCTCACTTATTCTGTGACCTCTCGTGAGAGCAGTCTTGGGGCTGCTACAAACATCCTTGAAGGGGACTTAATGTGAAACTGGCATTGAGGGCTCCTTGTTTACCCTCTCCGTGACTCCAGGTCAAAAGGGCTCAGTTTACAAGTAAAGTCACTGCCCTGCAGCTTCTTCCTGGCATCTGAGAAGGGAACTAGATCCTTCGGACTGGGGCACAAGGTTGGCGTGTACCGCCTGCGGGCTGAGCTCTGCCCCCCATTAGCATTTGTGGAGCCCCATGCCACTTCTTGCATTTCAGTAACAGTTCTGGAATCCAGTTCCCTCTCCTGCAGCTGGACTGGCCCTACAGGGCTTACAGGAGACAAAAGTACCAGAATAAAATTGGCCCCTAAAGCGGTCGTCTCTGACTCTGCTACACCCAGGGGATGGCGCTGTAGAGTAGGGAGGATCATTGTTCCATAGGCCTATTCCTGACTTGCTCTGCTTGGCTTGGGGCTGCAGGGAAGAACCAGGGTGAATGGTGCCTACACCCCTTCTCATCCAGAACACCTCCCCCCATCCCTGTTTAACCTCTTCTCTAAGATGGTGGCTGTGCCCTTCCTCCTCCGTTTCGCTCTGGTCCAATGGGCACAGCAATGCCAGGGATGTGCTACCTGCGGGAGCAGCCCAGGCACCATCCTCTGTGCCAGGAACAGAGAGAGGAGACGCACACTGCTTCCTCCTCCCTCCCCACCCCAGTACCAACAGCAGCTCCTGCTGCCTGGATCCTGCTTGTGGAGGAGCAGAGAGACACTGAGTTCATGCTAGTTTAGCTCTGCTGCTCTAGGAATTGGAGGGGCCCAGATGCTGCCATCCTCTCCCCACCCCCCCCCCGGAATAAGCACAGGAAGGATTATTCCCAAAAGCTCTGGGGGGGCTCGTGGTGGGTAATGTGTGATCAGCCTCTCCACAAAAGTGCTGTGGGCCTCAGTTATTTCTGCTCAAAGTCAGCACCTCCAGCAGCCCCAGTGCCATGCTAATGTGCGGCCCTCCTCAGCCCCAGCTTTTCCTTGGAGGTCTCCAGCCAGGCCTGACTCCGCTTGCTTTGGGATCTGATGCAACCCCAGCCCCTGTTGACTAGGTTAATACTCTGCCTCTCTTCCCTTATATTTCAGGCACTGGGGTCATATATTAGCCACTTCAAATAGCTGGGCTGTAAACTGGAGAGCAAGCTGTTTGCCTCCATACTAATTGCATATTGGGTGGTTGTTACAAAGGAGGTTAACGCCTTCCCTCTCATCCAAGCTGCAGCAGGGCTATTTTCAGGTGAACCTAGCAGGCAATTAAAATAGCTACCTAAGGAGCCGGATGTTTTTCTGCCTCCCATTAGGAAGTGAACGTCAAGCTAAGTGAGCTCCAGCTATTGATTCCACACAAGAGGTTGCTTTCTGAAATGTCTGGCTGACCTGGCTCAGGTTAGGGCAGGGGACTGGCTTAGTAAGAGCTGCTGGTGTTTGGCACTGTACGAAGCAGGGAATTCAGGCCTGGCCTCCAGGAGTTCCCAGGCTAAATGAGACCGAGTACGCCCTGTGGCCCTGATGTAGTGGGGAGCAGAGGGTGCTGCCATCTCAAGGTTGGAGCTAGCGGTGGGGTGGGTCTGAGCACCTGCTAGTGCTAGGCATTCCCTGGTCCAGGAGGAGGAATGCCTCGCTCCTCGCCCCTAGTGACTCCAGAGCAAGCAGGGGAATGCAGTGACACTTCGGTGTGGGGTGTCTGTGGATGAGATAGAAACCCTTTGTAATTCCTCATGACCCTGGCTCTCCTCTTGCCTCTCTGCAATCTGAGGCAGAGTCACTGGGGTGGTTTAAAGGTATTTTAGCACCTGGCTTAAATCTCAAACCTGCAAAAGGGCAGGAAGGTCCTGAGTAAGGGAGAACTTCTCCCGGCTCTGCCTGAGTGGGTGAGTCGGAACCCGGGAGCCCCCTAACCAGCAAAGATTTGGGAGGACTCTGAAGATGTGGACGCCCTGGGATCTAGCTAGTTTGTAAATATTTTGCTGTCTGTCCAATAGGGATGTAAAAGGTTTAGTGGTTAACCGGTAAGCGCTAGACTTGCTGTCAACCGACCTTAACCGTTAACCCTGGCGGCCACGTGCTGGCCGGGCCGCAACCCCAGCCCCCGCCGTGCCAGGCCAGCCGGAGCGACCTCGGTTAACCAGTTAAACAATATAATTTTACTTGGTTAACGGGTTAATTTTTTAAACTGATATTTACGTCCCTACTGTCCAGTGCTCTGCCCAATGGGGCCCCGATCCTGCTGGAAACATGGGGGGCACTAGAGTACAATGAACCCTAACGCTGCCCTGCTGCTTGGGCAAGTTCTGCCCAGGTCCAGCTGTTAATGAGCTGTTGCTGGGATGCTGATCAGGCAGGGTCAAAGGGAACATGTCCTTGGGGCTGTGTCAGCCTGAAGCTGGCGTGGCCCATTGTGCACGGCACTTCACAGGCAAAGAGGACGCTGTCCTTGCCCAGAGAAGCTTGCCTTGTAATAAAATCAAGGGCTGACAAACAGTCCCACACCCCAGGATGGAGGAGGAGAGCTCCACGGGTGGACACCAGTTCCCCAGGCTGCTGCTTACCCTGGGGCAGATTTTGAACCTCCATGTTGATGAGAGGGTGGTGGTTGTGCTCCTCAATGGAGGAGCCAGGGGGCCTGGCTGCTTGAGCTGACCAATGAGCCAGCCTATTCCCTATGCCACCTTGGTTCAGTCTCTGCAGTGCCCTTTATCTGCCCCTGTGGATGGGATTTTAACCTGCTAGACCCAGGGGTTCATGGCTCTGGGCCCTTGGCCCATCTTGGGGTAGGCGAGGACAAGCTGGCAGTGTTAGGGCTTGGGCTCCTGGCTCTTGTGGGCTGGTATCTGGACATAACCTTTGAGGTGTTTGTTTAATGTGGATGGCTGGTCTAATCACTGTTGGGCTGACAGAGACCTTGAGTGACTAAAGCTTTCGTGTGTGCATGAGCACCTGACAGGGAGGAGGGGGGAGCACCCCCCCCCCCCGAGTGATCAGGATGCCAGTCCCCTGAACGCAATTCTGGTGTCTCCCTAGCATATGGCAGGGCCTGCTGCCTAGAGACCCCTACCCTGCTCCGTGAGCCTGCCTGCTATGGCCCGCAGCTTGGAGCTCTCACAGTTCTGCACCGGGTGGGGTCCCCAAGTGCAGAGCAGTGGGCATCCTCCTCCCAGTGCTCCAACTTGGCATTGGGAGTGGGCCCGCCAGGCTGGATTAGCAGGGCAGCAGCATTACACAATCTAGCATCACCAGCTGCCAGGAACAGCCACTGGCTGGTGCAGTGAGCTGCACTTGGGGAAGGAGGGTGGCTGAGGATTGCAAGGTGGCTTCTGGCCTCAGGGACATGGTCCTCCACTGAATATGGGCTTTCAGGGTCCCAGGAGCCTCTCTGCTGCGGGGAAGGTGAGGTGACAGTGCCCCATGTTCCGTAAATACCCAAGCTGGGGTTTAGCAAGGCCAAGGAATTTGCACCCTGGTCTGTAGGGGAGGTGGGTGTGGTCTAGAGGCCTGTGTGTGGTCGCAGGGGGTGTCCAGGCTCTGTCTAGTCCTGTTTCCCCACCTGTGAAATGGGAGCAGGGCCAGAGGCATGTCAAGGCCTTTGCTACTGAAGGGTTAAGTGACCCTGCATCTGTGGGGAGGGGCCTGAGGGGGGGAGGGTGGGAATCTCCCTGGAACCATATGGAATGGGATGGTGCCCACCGGGAGGCCATGGCATACACAGCCCCTAAATTGCAGTGGGCTTTTTGCAACCGTGTCCCATGGCAAACTCCTCCCTGGTGTGCTGTGCCCTTCCCCCCACTCCGGCTCCCCAGCTGCCTGTCTCCCAGGTGGCACTGGTGCAGTTTCCTGCCCCTCTGCACCATCCTCCCTCCTGGCTGCGGTTTGCAGCTCCCCCATTTAGTGGCACCTGCACATTTCATTACCAGGCTGCCTTCCAGCTCCCAAGGGAGGAGGGTGATGCTGCTGCGCTGCCCCCTGCTGCCCCTCCCTCTTCTCGGAGGGCAGAGGTGTGTGTGTGGGGGGTCCTTGGTTTGCCAGAGCAGACTGCTGGTGGGGGGGAGCCTGGGTGGAGCTCTGGTGGAATCGCACAGCGTCTGTCTGCCTCCAGCCTGCGTGAGTGCCATTGGCACAGGTGGGTGTCTGGTTGCTTTGCATGGCGAGGGGAGAGGCAGGGCAGGGAGCGCCTGGCGTGGGGCTCAGCTCCTCTCCTGCCTGCCGTGGAGCGTGTGCAGCACAAGTGACTCATGCATGGAGACGGGTTTCTCTGACTGGTTTGGGCAGTGCTGAGGCCGCATGGCTCTGCCTGTGGGTGGGGTTTCGGATGCTCCCTGGCTCCTCAGGCTGGCTCTCCCTCTCGGTGTCTCTGCACTGCAGCAGACTCTGCGATCTGACCCTGGCAGGCATGTTCCCGTCCTCCCTGGGGTGGGGGCGGGGGGCTCTCCCCTGCCTTGCCCATGTTTGGCTCGCCTGGCCCTCCCCACCGCACGCGGGCAGGTTTGCAGGCTGATTTTCCTCTCTTGAAGTCAGTTGGATGAAAGATCTCTACAGACCCGCTCAGCTTGCCTAGCTTTTTCCCGGGGCAGGGGTGAGTATCCTTCTCTCTCCTGTCTGTGTGTGTCGGGGGGTGAGGCGGGTTCCCTACATGGCACTGTAATGATTGCTGTGTGTACGCCAGGCTGACCGGGTGTTCCGACTCTCCATGGGGAGTGCTCGGTGCTTGGTCTGGCTGCAGTGTGGATCAGAGCTGTGCTGGGGAGAGGCCTGCGAGACCTGGGCTCCCCCATTCCTGGGGGTGTCACTGCACAGTCAGGAACTTCTCAGCACTCCAAAGTCTCCCCCTCCCTCCCCCCCTTTTTTGAGTAACTTGCTGGTGTTATCCCAAAAGAATATTACAATTCCCCCAAGCTCGGTGTTCCCCCGGGAAGGGCTGAGAGCCTGGGTATGCACTCCAGGCACCCTGCCAGGCTGCAGGGGAGGGGCCTAGGGCAGAGAGCCACACCCTGGGCCCTTGGCTTCTGCCCTGGATAGGTGGAGGAGGGGAGTTAGTGAGTGCTGGTCGGTCCCATCCAGCACCCTCTTTCCTGAGGTCTTGGGTAGGATTGTTGCTGTGTCATGTTCTCCAGGGCTTTGTCCAGGCTGGGGTTGGCAGCTGCTGAGTTCTGGGCTCTGGGCACATCCAAGGCTGCAGCCAAGCCACTCCTGGGCTGGAGTGGGCTGGTCAGCGCTGTGGGGTGCTGGGTCAGGGTGTATTCCAATGGCCGGGAGGCAGTTTCTGAAATGCCAGCCTTTGGTGGGGGCAGGGGTGCTGCCTGCACTGGGGGCGTTGGACCCAGCGCTGCGTGCTATGGGGCTGAGAACGGCAGTGACCTCAGTGGGCACCTCTGCCCCTCGCAGATCCCCAACCCCAGGCCCCCCGGGGCGACCCCCAGCCCGCTCTGCAGACGCACATCTCCAGCGGGTTCTGTCATATGGGGTGCCCAGTGTTTACCATGCTGCACGGCAATGGGCATGCACGGTGCTTGGGCCTGCTCACCAGCCTGCTTCCGGCCGTGCAGGCCCTGCTTTGCAGGGCTTTGGTGCGGACTCCTGGGGGAGGCTGGGCTCTTCCTAGCCCCTCTGCTCAGACACAGGCAGCAAGGACCTGGTTGCTTTTAAAAGCCCCTGGACTGCAGCAGGTGAAAGGCTCCTGAAATGCGGTGGGACCCCAGGGGTCAGAGCTGAGGGCAGTGGGGAGGATGCAGGAAACGCAGGGCCCATGGACTGGGCCCGCAGCTCCTTTTCCCCCATTATGTGACCCAGACTGCTGTGGGATCCTGCCCCTGGCAGCAACCTCTGGGGGGACTGGCCGTGATTCCTGGGGGTGCTAGGAGAGAGGGTCTGGCGGTGGTGAAGCTCCCCTGCACCGAGATGGCCGCCCCCTGATCTGCACTGGCTGTGCCTTCCCCATGCCTGGAATGCTGACTCTGAGCATCAGGTTACAGCGGGAGCCGGGCTCTGTTTGTTTGGCTTGGATGGCTGGGGAGGGTTCCCTGGCAGGGCTGGCCTGGGCTGCCTCTGGCTAGCGCTTCCATACGGCGGTTCTGTGCTCCAGCGAGGTTCAGTGGGTTCAATGGTCTTCTCTCTACCCCCCGGGGAAGGCGGCTCGGCTTGGTCTCAGGCTCCCCATGCTCTGTCACTGTGGCTTTTGCACTGTTACCAAGGGGGAGGGGAAGCAGCAGCAGCCAGGGAGTCCTCTCTGGGGCAAGGCCTGTCAGCATCGGAGATGGGTCTGGGCTCTCCCTGCTGCTCTCCGGATCCGGCACCCAGTGAGAACGGGGCAGGGAATCCCCCCCCAGCAGTCCTTTCTCTGGCTGTGGGTGAGCACAGCCCTTGCTCATGGTGCCAGTCCCAGCCTGGCACAGCAGGGAGCAGGGCAGGAACAGTGGCTGTGGGGCAGTTCCCAGCAGGAATCCCTGTGGGACTGTGAGGCTGCCGTGCCGTGGGGATCCAGTTCCCAGTGTGGCCTCCTTTCTCTAGAAACACGTTTGTCTGGCCTGTGGGAGCTGCAGGCCGATGGGGCGGGTCATGAGCTAGTGGGGAGCTGAGCCAGGGGGCCTGGCCTGCCCCTATTGTGTAGATGGGCCCAGGCAGGTCCCTGTAGCAGGGTTCAAGCCTAGGTCAGTGGATTCTTCACTCTTGCTGAGCTGGGGAGGCCTGGGTCCATGGGGCTCCTGACTGTCTGTGGCTAGTGGTCTCTGGGAGAGATGGGGTTGGCAGGCTGCATTCCCAAGAGAAGCTGCCACCCCCACGCCCTCTGCATGTCTGCGGGGAACCGACCCGGGCTTACTCTTGGGGTGTGATATGGAGGGGCCCCTGCAGTGTTTGGACTGCCCCCTGTAATTTCCTGAGAACTAATAAGGGGGGGATTCACTGAGGTTCCAGGTCTGTGGGAGAGATGTCTCCCCCAGCTCCTAACGATCTCAAAGCTGGGAGAGTTCTCGGCTTCCCCTCCCTCTAACCAGTGATTGTGGCTGGGTCCATTCTTGGCTGTGCGGGGCACGGCCGGGTTCCTGCTGCCTTGTGCCCTGTTTGGTCTCTTGACTTTATGGCACTTCCGACCTCCTGAAATGTTTGTCTGTTTGTATTGGGGAGGGGGTGGCAGGTGAGCCCGTACCTGGGGGTACAGGCTGCTCTGAGATAATCCCCCCATCCACTGTTGGTGTTACCTCAGTAGTGCACAGGGGTGAGGAGCCCTTTCCAGATATTGAGGGCACCCAGGACTTACTGTTGGTGGTGGGGTGTGGCCATGGGGAAGGGGAGACAGTAGAACATCAAGGAAACGAGGAATGTTTGAGGGAGAAGATAAATGGGACCAGGGATGATCATTGGGGTGGGGCCCCTGGATTCTAGACCACCAGCGCCCCTGCTGAGTGGCATCCACTGAGCACTTCTGCGGGGATCAGTAGCAGGAGCTCGTGCAGTGTCTGCCCGTGCCTGGCTCTGGCTATTCGAGCTGCTCCTGGGACTGTGGTGGCCAATCTCTGCCTGAAACCCCGCTGCCGCGTTGGACTGTACTGGCTAGCTGCAGTCTGAGGCTCGTTTGTCCTGGCATGCAGACCTTCGGGCCCCAGGGGCCAGCCTGCTTGTGCTGCGGACTTGCGCGGACCCAGGCAGCAAAGTCATCAGCCAGCCCTTGCCGGAGCCGCCTGGGCTGAGGCCTCATTTTAGCCTTTGGGGAACTCCCTGCCCTCGGCCCAGCTCCTCTCTCTGCCCCGCTCACCCCAGGCTCCTTGCCGCCTCCGCTGAGCGTGTCCTTTGTTTCTCTGTCCGCAGATAGCGAGGGGATCCTTATGCAGCACCACATGAAATGAACAAAGCTCCACAGCCCACAGGAGGAGCCCCGACAGCCCCACACCCTGCCCCTTCTCCTGGACTTCCACAGGTAGGGCCCCTCTGCACCCCCTCCCAGCCCTTTTCTGAGGCTGATGGAGCATCTCCCCTCAGAGCCCTGCGTGTGCCTGATCCCAGCCATACTGTCCTCCGCTGAGATACGAGGTGAGACTCCTGGTCTAGCACTCGGCTCCCTGCTGACCAGTCCTGGGGTCAGGATTGGGCTCGCCAGGTGAGGGAGGTGTGCTCAGAGCCTGGAGCCCAAGGGGTGCTGGGCGCTGCCCAGCAGGGGGCGCTGTGTACAGGGTCCCAGGGATGTGGCTTTGGGGAGCCCTGGTAGCTGCTGTGCCAACCTGCTCCTTCCTTGTCTCCCTGCAGTCGGCGTTTCCACCTGGTCAGACGGCACCCGTGGTTTTTAACCCGTCGCAAGCTACACAAATGAATACGCCTTCCCAGCCTCGACAGGTAAGGGGGCACTGGGGCGGGGCCGCTGCCGGCTTCCTGGGGGCCACTGGGACTCCTGCTGCCTTATGGCTATCAGGTTCTCTGACGGCCAGGGGTGGTTGCTGCCTCCCAGTTGTGTGGTTCTATGGGTGGCTGCGCCTCGGGGCCTTTGATCCGCTGGCGAGCAGGTTTTGTGGTGCTGAGCTGGCCCCAGCTCTAAGTCAGGCTGGAGGGCTCCAGCGTGCCAGGCAGAGGGAGGGCAGAGCTACCCGGACTCTCCCCTGAGCGGGGCTCTGGCCCTGTGGTGCGCGCAGCCGTGTGTGTGGAGGAGGTGGGCCTGAATGAACGTGTGCTCTTCACTCGGGAGGGGGAGAAGGGGTGACTGCAGGGGAGCTGTGAGGGGATGGATGTCGGTCGGTCTGTCTGTCTGCCCGCCCTCCCTCCTGGCCTGCGTCCCCTTCCTGCGTCCACAGCGCAGAGCTGCTGGTGTTTGCCCCCACCCCCTCCCAGGCCTCACAGTCTTGTCTGAACCTGAAGTGACCTTGCTTCTTCTTTCCTCTCCCCTCGCTCTTTCCTGTCTTAGTTTCCAGCAGGGCCTCGTACTTTACACCAGCAGGTACTAACCAGCCCCTGCTCCCCGCATGCCGTACGGACCCCCGGGGGTGCAGCCACATGGTGTTTGTCTGGATGCTGCAAGGAAACGGTGGGGCTAGAGGAGTGGGAGGGTGTGGGCTGCTGCACTGGGCACCAGGGATGACTGGTCTGGGTTAACGCAAGGAGCAGGAAGGCTTGGCAAAGTCTCACGTGGTTCCTTGTGGCCCAGGACCCCTGCCACATTCTCAGGCCAGTGGTGGTCCCACCGTGGGGAGAGCGGGTGACTGGATGCGCAAAGACAGTGGGTCCCGAGCGCTGGTTGAATTGCACCAAACTCCGAGTGCACGTGAGCCAGGAGCCAGACTCTGGGGCTCTGCAGGGCCGGACAGACAACTGGAATGGGGAGCCGGGGGGTTTGACTGGCCCAGTGGGCTGCTGACACAAACAGCTCAGTGCGCTGGGATCTCTGCTGGCCGTGTGGGTGTCTCGGGGTGGGGGGGAAGGGGGAAAGAGGTGTCCTTGGGTAGGAGGCCATAGGAGTTTCACTGCAGCGTCTGTACCTTGACGTGATACCTGCATGAAGCTTGGAGCATGTGGCTGCTTCTCTGCTACCAGCCCCACAACCCACTCTGCCCCACAAAGCTGCTTCTGCCTCTGACTGACCCACGGGTGGTCTCGCCCTTGCTCCTCAGATGGACTAGTCCCCTGGCAGCGCCCAGGGCAGCACCCCAAGATGGCAGTCAGCTTGTCCCTTACTAAAATGGCTCCAATCTCACGCAGTGGCTGCAGGGCGAGGTGGACCCCGTCCCTACTCTGCTGCCAAAGCAGAGGGGGCAGCTGGGGTGGGCAGCTTGTTGGTAACTATGGTCTCTCCCCTGACTTTTCACCTCCCTCTGCACCCCCCAGCTGTGAAGTTGGCTCCACACCTTGTCTGGCACAGTGGGGTCACATGGCGGTTCACGGGCTGGGAAACACCCTGCAGTGGGGCCGAGCATTTCTGTGGAGGGGAGGAGCTGCGGTGGCTGGTGGGGGACACGCGTCCGATTCACCTCTGGACGGTTGGTTGGAGTTGGTTGCTGGAAGAGGTGCACTGGCTCCCGAGGCTGGGCTGCGCATTGGCATTTCCTTCACACCAGCTGTGCCCTGGAGGTGGCAGCTCTGGGCTGTCTGTACTGATCAGACGCGGGCCGGAGAGGGGATTCCAGCACTGTAGCTGCTGCTTTGTCTTAGGTCAGGTCAAGGTCTGTTGTTAAGACCCGGCTTGGGCTCTGGCTGGCCTAGCAGGGCAGAGAGGCCCATTCACCACCTGCATAGTCCTGCCTCTTGGTGCGTGAGTGGAGTTTGCCAGAGGGGCACTCCGCAATCTGCAGATCGTCTCTGCTTGTCCTGCCCTTTGGGGCCTTGCTGCCCGGAGTCTGGCTGAAGACCAGGGTGGCTCGTGGAGATGGAGAAAGACATAGGGTCTGATGGGAGGAGGAGAGGGGAGTTGTAGCTCATGGTGGTGGGCCCTGGTGCTGCTGGGGTCCTGAAGCTGAGGCCCATCCCAGATCAGCAGGTGTCAGCAGCCCCCCTTTGTACTCAGGATGTGGGCCCTGAAAATGGGCAGTCCAGGCTGTGAAATGAGTCCCTCACCCTCACGCGCAGTGTCTGGAGGCACGTTCTGGGGCTGAATGGCAGAAAGTGCCCTGGCTCACGGCATCCTGGGGGAGGGAAGTTGAGGGGCTGCTGTGGTCTTTTTGCCCAGCTCTTGCATGTGGAGAGGGGTTAGGTCCCTGAGCCTCCTGCCAGCCCAGCGGGCCGTGGCCCTGAAGGTATCGCCTGGTGCCAGGGCTGCTTTCTCGTGCATTAGGGGTGCAGCATCTGTGCCCATGAGACACGCTTGCTTTACTGCTCTCCCGCCTGGCCCTCCCCTCTGACCTTCCCTTACAGCCGGGCGGCTCTTGTACCAAAAGCCCGCTTGAGCTCCGGCTCCCCCGACAGCAGTGTTCGCCTCTGGCCTAGCAGCGCTCGCCTGTCCTGGGGCCTGGGACCTTGTGAGGCTGTGGGGTAACTCCTGTCTCTTTTCTCTTCCTTCTCCCCTTGTGTGTGTGCTCGCTAACAGGGAGGATTCAGGTCTCTTCAGGTAACGCTTTTTCATTACCCCTGCTCAGGTGGTGCTCTCGGCTGGGGAGTGGGAGACAGGGCACGTGGTGCGTGTGTATGTGTGTGTGAACACGGTGCTACTATCTGCCATGCTTCACTCCGCTGGGACTGTTGGTGGACTGCTGCTCTGGGGCTCAGGATTGGGATGCAGTAATTTCCCTCCCAAGCCCAGGGGGCCTCTGATGTTACACTGGGGTCTGGAAAGGCTCAGGGCTGCTCCCACTTAAAAGGAGACCCCCAAGGAGAAAGATGCAGGACTGGACTTGCCTGGTGCACCCCAGCACCCCCCACAGCAGCTGGTTAATGAGATGGTCCCTCCTTGTGCTCCCTATGTATGCAGAGCGATTCCACCCAGCTCCAGCTGGTTGCTCAACTGCATCTGTAGGGCAGCCCATGGAGATGACATGTCCCAGAATTCAGTGCTCTTGCAGTCCCAGCTGCCTGGCTGGCTCGGGCCTGTAGTCTCCACAGGCCACAGCATCTGTATTGAGGGTGCTGCGAGTGGCTGTGATCAGCTCTGTTAGGCTTGCGGCCTTTGGCTGGATGGAGTTTGAGCATTGTGCTTAAGGGGAATAGGGGGAGATAGATTGTCCCACTTCCTGTGGTTCCCTACAGGTGCCTTCTGTGAGTTGTAGTTTTCCATGGCTGTTCGAGGAATGATGGGAATTTTTGCTAGGGGAAGAGAGTAGGGCCCAGTCCATCCCCACTAGTGTCAATGGAGCTGAGCCAACCTGGGGCACTGCACACCTTGGGTCCTGCAGTGAGACACCCATGGCCCCAGGGGTGGGAGGAGCCAGCTGGGGATTGCAGCCATCTTGTGATGGGCACAAATGACAGCTATGAAATGGTCCTGCCACTGCATGAAGCTGGTCATGTGTGCTGCCAGGTGACCATCTCTTAGCGTCTGGGCACCATGTGTCAGAAGGGTCCCAGAGATACACCACAAGCTGTGTGGGCATGCCATGCCATGCCATGCCTTGCTGTTGGTTCCTCACACCTCCTGCCCTAGACTGACTCCTATCCCAGCTGGGGGGCGGAACATTAGCTGTCTGCTTGTGGTCCCAGCTCCGGGGGTAGTGATAGCTGCTGTCCAGCCCTCTGGATAAGGGATGCAGAGATGGGAAGCAGCTGCCTTTGTGGGGCGTGGAGCTAGGCGGTCCTGGCACCCTGCTGGGACTAACTGAATGCCACCGTCCTTCTCTCCCAAAGCATTTCTACCAGAGCAGGGCCCAGCCTCCGACAAGTGCTTCCCGGGTGCAGAGTAACACGTCGGCCCGGCCCGGCCCACCTGCTCATGTCTATCCAGCTGCTTCCCAGGTGATGATGATCCCCTCCCAGATTTCCTACCCTGCGTCGCAAGGAGCCTATTACATCCCAGGACAGGTGAGGGCTGCATCCGGACACTGGGTTCCTTGGGCTTCTGCTCCCTGCAGCATGAGGCTCAAACTGGCTTTGAAATGGGGGTGTGGTATCATCAGGACAGAATTGGCCACCAGATCATCTTATTCGGAGTGGGAGGGAAGGCTCTGGGGCTCCCCCATGTGAAGTCCTTTGGACCCTGACCCTCTTTCTCTGCTGCCCCATGCACGGGGCCCAGCCCCATGCCCTCTGCAAGCCCGTCGTGCTGCTGTTGGGGTGGAAAGGCTGGTGCTGAGTGACACCATGTGTCACCTCTGCCCCAGGAAGCCTCGAGGGCCAAGTGTGGTATCGGGCCCTGCTCGCTGCTGGACTGGCAGGGACTGACTGCCTGCTCCGCTGAGCCATGTCCCGTGGGGCTGGCAGCCTGGTGCCAGAGCCCTCCTGCTCTGCAGCCTCGCCCATTCCCTAGGTCCTGCCCTCTGTGACCGTTGCTGGGAGAGTCTCCTCCGATCTCTGGCGTGAAGATGTGTGCTCCAGGGTCTGGCAGGCAGTAATCAGTGTGTTCTCTGCCCACCCAGGGTCGCTCCACGTATGTTGTTCCAACTCAGCAGTACCCAGTCCAGCCGGGCGCCCCCAGCTTTTACCCTGGAGCCAACCCCCCGGAATTCGGCACCTACGGTAAGGGCCCCCGGAGTCACTGTTTCTCTTCCATTCAGTCTGGTGTGGGAGTTTGGGGCGCCTGAAACCACGAGGCTGATGCCACTGGTGACAACCAGACAGCGTGCGATTACTCCCATCGAGGCTCCACTGTGCCCTGTGCAACTCTGCTGATGCTCCTCAATCCTGACCTGCAGCCCCCTTTGCTGCTTGCTACTCCAGCCCTGGGCCCCACTGTGCCCCACACAGCTCTGCCGATGCCCTGGGCTTCCCACACTTTCAGCTCTCCTGATGCCCCTGAATCCCGGCTAGCCCTGCTCCCCAGCTCTGGCCTCCATGCAGCCCCTTGCTATTCCCTATATAAAGGCTGTGGATCCTGCCATGTTCGTTTTGTGGGATGCGTGTCCCATCGGAAGGGGGTGTGAATTTCACCCCCTGCACTCCTCCCTTAGCGCCCCGGAGTTGGGGGGTGAGAGTTTTCCCTAGGAACGTCCCTTTCCTCATTCCCGAACTGGTCCCTGCCAAAGGAGAGGGGTGGGGAGTGTTGTTCTGCGGGAGGAGGGCACTGCCAGAGGGTAGGAGAGATGTGAGCGTGGGGCTGAAATGAGTGGGCAGAACACTGAGGCTGGCCCACCCCATTAGGGCCCCCTGCCCGCCTACCCCCAGTGAGGGCAGCTTAATGTTTAACTGTCCTGGCAGAGAGGCCGGGCAGACTTTAGCCCCATCCTGCCCTTTGGTCGCTGTGGAAGGAAACAGGCAGCAGCCCCAGAGTCAGCTGTTCCCTAAATAAACACGGGGCCAAGCCAAGGGCTCAAGGGGGAGTATGGAAGGGGGCTCCCATGTGCCCCCCCTACTTGCCATGGCTTCTCAGTCCCCCCCCTTCCCCAGGTTGCCCTTCCTTGGAGTGGAGCGGTGTGTTTGTGCAGCCAGCCGCCCCGCCCCTCCCCCACGCTGCGCTCACATGGCCAGCAGGGCTGTGACTATATTTAGTCTGGATCCATCCCGGGCGGGCGTCTCTGCAGACACAGCAATGTGAGCTGCCGGGGCCTGCGTCCCATCCCATCCCCAGCAGCGGCCGCCTCTGGACACGGTACCAAAATGGGCTGGCCCTGAGACAGGTAGGTGCAGCCCCTGCTCCCCAGCTGGGATTCAGCATCTTGGAGAGAGCCGGACGCTGAGGCTTGCTGGGCTGGGCTCCTCTAACCTCCAGGTTAGGCCTGTCTGTGTCTCATCCTCAGCTTGGGGGTGGGGTAGCTGATAGGCCCCAGCATCTCTTGACCACATGTTCTTGTGTAACAGCAGCTAGTCAGCAGTGGTATCTGCAGCCTTGTGTGTGAGTCATGGCAGGCTGGCTGGGCTGCTGCGGCTGGCCAGAGCCCCTCGAAGGAGATACAGGGCAGGTGACTCATCCGTGCCTCATCTCCCTAAAGCAGCAGGCCAGTGGGAGTGGCAGCTTCCTGCTGGAGGCCCGGGAATGACGTGCAAAAGGATGTTGTGGGTCAGGGTTGAGGGGTGTGAACAGGGCTGTGGAGGGAAGGGGTCTGGGCTGTGGGCGTTGGGCTGCAGGTATTGGCAGACTCGTGTGGTAGGGAGCTGCATTGCTCTGCCCCGTGGCTGCTTCTCACCAGTGCACAAGGCCTCCAAAATCACTAGTAAATGTCCGTCCTGGGATGCTGCTGGCTGCATGGGTCAGAGGAGGGACCTGACACGCCGGCTTCCCAGCCCCTTGCTGCTTCCAGCTCCCTGTCAAAGCATCGTCATTCGGCGCTCTCGGCAGGTATTCCTCTTGGTGGTCACCGGCCATCAGAAGGGTCTTCTAAGGACCTGGCTTCTAGGAGCCTGGCCACAAATGCTGTGGGAGGCTGAGCTGAGGGAGGGTGGCTGGCTAAACTCTGTGTGGAAACTACACTTCCCAGCATCCTCTCTAGTTGGCAATTGTACCTCTTCCTCCATCTTGTTCTGAGCCTCCTGGTGTTGCATACCTGGGCTCCACCAGCAGCCAACCCTGGCAAAGATAAGGGTAGTCAGGTGTGGTTCCTGGGCAGTCTGGCTCCCAGACAGTGAGGCTGGGGGAAAGCTCCAAGGGGCCTGTAAGAAACAGGGCTGGCTTGAACCTGCAGCTTTGAGCTGGCGTCGGGTGCTTCAGATGGGAGGGGCTCTTGTTCCTTTGCTGAGCCCCTGCAATCACTTGCTGAGGGCTCTGTCTGTACCTGGGGATGGTGGCTCATCACAGGACCAAGAGTCAGGAGATCTGGGCTCTGTTCCCAGCACTGCCACTGACTCACCGGGTGACCTTGGGCAAGTCACTTCCCCTCTGTACACAGGCCCTCGAGCCCTCGGGGACCACGTGTTCTTATGGATGGAGTAACTTTTCTGGGTTATTCTCTCTTCCCTCACCATCTCCACCCCCCGCCAGCTAGCAGGACCATTGCTGGCCAGCCTGTCTGAACTCCCCCACGCTTGGTTTGCCTTGTGGCTGCTTCCTGGCCTGAGCAGCGAGTGCGCTGCTGGGGTGTGTAGGTGGCCAGTGGGGTGGGACAGACCCAAGCCCTGGTGTGGAGATTTGGAGCCTCCATTAGTCCCCGCTAATGCTGCTGCTGATGATTTAAGGGTGTTAGGGGCCCAGGAAAGTGCTGGATTTGGGAAGAGGCCAGGCTCCCACCTGTTACTGTCTCTCCCTCCCCGTGCTGGCATCCATCTCACGGTCGGCTGCCCTGCTGAGGGAGTGTGGGGGGCATCTGTCTGGCCCGTCGTTCAGGGAAGGCTGGCTGCTGTAAAGCTCAGGCCAGGGGCTGACACTCTTCTTCCTTGGACGCCCTCCTGTGCCCGGGTCATGCTCTTGTGTTCCCCGGACACCTTACCTATGGGCCTGGTTCTCCATTGGTGATCTGGGCAGAGACAGGGTCTCTGCAGAGAGCTGATTCCCAGTCCTGGTTCTGAGACAGACCAGCTCTGACTTGCGCTGTCTTGACTGCTTGTGTCCATCTATCAGTCACCCTGGATCTGAGCAGCCAGCCCGTGCTGCTGCTCCTTGCCCCGCATCACTGTTCCTGGGGCTCTTGGTTGCCCTGTTCTGTCCTGGTTTGGCTGAGACTGATCAGCATCTTCAGCTGGGAGTCATGGGACCTTGCAGCAGCCATGGAGTTGGGGGAGCCCAGGCATGTTGCCCTTGTTGTGACCCTGGCTCATGCTGGGGGGGTCAGGCACCTGGTGCTGTAGTCCAACTGTGTGGGGATGCTGGCTGGCCTAACAGCCATGGGTCTGGTGAAGGTCCTGAGCCCCAGCTCTCCAGCCATCGGGGTGAAGGGCTCTAGGGTGTGAGCAGAGTGAACTGACTGCTCTGTTTCTTACTCACTTCTCCTCGGAGCTGGGGCGGATGCAGCCTGGTGTGAGGAAGATAAGGCCGGGGAGCTGCTGCTGCAGAGCTGGGGCACCAGGAAAGCAGCCGCGGGAGCTGACACCTGAACCCCGGCGCTTGCCTGGGACTTCCTGTCTCTCGGGATGGGACATGGACTCCACACACACACACACAGGCTTCCTTCTCTGCCCAGCTGATAGGCTTGGAAGGGGGCTGGGTGGGAGCTTGAGCTGTCCTGTAGCATTCTGGGAAGTGTAGCTGGGCCTGGAGTAGGGATTTCTTTCCAGCTGCCTTCTGCCAGCTGAGGCAACCTTGGTGGCAAGTTTAACTCCTACCTGCCAGGGGGATGGCTTCCCTGTGCCTTGCCACTGGGTAGGGCTGGGCTTGGGGCTGGCTAGCCCTCCGCAGCAGGCAGCTGGACGTGGGGGCAGCTCGGGTACGCTCTGCATCATGGGGAAGGAATGCTCGGAAGTGCTGGTTGGTCCTGTTGTTCAGGTTTGGGACATTCCTGAGACTGCCGGGAGAGGATCCCGCCCCACTGAGCAGCCCATGGGCCTCCCGTGTTTATGGGCGCAGCAGCTCATTGGGTAGTGCTCTGGTGCTCTAGAGGGCTCTGACCCCCAGCAACCCTGAGTGGCTCTGGGCAGGGAAGGCCAAGCAAGAGCTGCCTGGGCTGTGAGGGAGGAGCTGCTCTGCTGGGCCTGCCTGGCAAAACTCCCGGCCCGCGAGCAGTGGGGGTTCCTTGGGGGGAACTGCACTTGCTCAAGGGCCCACAGGTATTTGCCTCTGGCATGGTGTCTGGTGTCTCAAGGCTGTTAGTCCTGGCTGCTGCCCGGTGCCCTGACTCTCTCTCTCTCTCTCTCTCTCCTGTCCCAGCTGGTGCCTATTACCCTGCTCAGGGGGTGCAGCAGTTCCCAGCTGGGGTCCCCGCTGCCCAGGTCATGATGAACCAGCAGCCGCCCATCCCAACAAAGCGAGAGCGCAAGACGGTAAGGGGGGGTGGGGGGGTTTCTCTGCTGCCTCCCATGGGAGCCCTGTGCTGGTGACTCCCCACCAAGGGGTGGAGCTTTTTGTGGGGTGCCTGAGAATGGCTCACGGCTTGTTGGCCGCTGCCGCCCCCCCCCCCCCCCAAGCTGAAAGTGCTGCCCCTGTGGGGAGTGAGGGGCCAGAGCCCAGCTCCGTGGGAGGCCGCCTGGCCAGGCCCTTCTCACCCATCTTGACGCGCACTAAGCAGGGAGCGGGCGGGACTGCGTCGTCCCCTCTGTGGGTGGGGGCGAGGGGGGCCGTGTGTGGTGCTGTGCAGGGGAAGGGGGCGGTGGTGGTTAGGAGAGGGAGCCCGTGGCTGGGTCTCGGTTGTGTCTGCACAGTCAGGCCCGACCTTCCCTGTCCTCCCTGGTGGGGAGAATGTGCTGAGTCACGGCTGCTGCGACTGGGGGTGGGTGCTGCAGTTGCCAGCCGGTGCCTGCCGGAGCTGCAGTAATGCTGTTGCTCAGAGGCTTGGCACAGGATCTGTTTATAGCATTAAGCCGCCCTCGGTGAGCGCTGCAGCTTGGGTCTGCTAGGACCCCTTCCCCGGGGGAGGGGGGGGCGCAGATCCCCCCGGGCTCCACCCTGGCTCATGTAGGGACATGTTTCTCCGTGGCTTGTAATTCAAACCCTCTGCCACCTCGTTTCCCCTGGCCCTTGCTGCCTGGGCATCTGAGCACCTGCACTGCTGTTGAGTCGGAGATATGCGGGGACCCTGCTTTGCTGGGAGCCCATCTGCCCAGGCTATGCATCTTGATGCTGTGGCAGCAGCAGGCCACCTCGGCAACCTGGCAGGGAAGAGGCACCTGCGCCTCTTGGAGCTGTCTCTGAGTCAGCCCACGTTGGACGGGGAAGAGCTGTCTGTGCCCGGGGCAGCCTGTTGCCTCCTCCATGCCAAGCTGGGCAGCAGACAGCTTGGGCCCCTCCGTCTGCTCTGCCTGTTATCGGAGGCAGAATTCCCACTGCAATGCTGGGGGTTGGGGTGCAGGCCAGGGGCTCTGTGGTATGCGGGTGTCCGGTCTGTTGTGGGGCCTGGGCCATTCCCAGGGACCATGGTGCAGTGTTGGGGTCTCCATGCAGCTGGGGCAGAGGTGACCCACATTCTGCCCTGCCCCGAGGGGCACAGCAGAGACAATGGATCCCAGCCTACTGTGCCCCACTTGTTCACCTACATTCTCCACACAGGCACCCCTCTGCAGCAAGGCTGAGCCTGATAGGCAGGGGGCGGCTCAGAGTGTGGTGCAGGCTGCACTGGCCGGGGGGATGGGGGAGGCTATTGCAGGACCAGGAGGAGGAGACTAGCACTATCCTCAGGAAGGGTCGAGGGGCCCTTGCGGTAGGTAGCTGCCATGTGGCTTGGAGTGTGACTGCCCTGGCAGCAGTGGGGATGTCTGCTATGCTGGGGGTGGGGTGTTCTCAGGGCGTCGCTGCACCATGTGCAGGCAGGGTGGAGACTCCTAGAACCCGGCTTGTCTTGCCCGCTGTCACGGAGTCCCTGGGCGATGCTCTGGAACTGCTCCCCATGAAGCCAGTCAGGACTCTGGGGAAGTCTCCTTTCTGTGAGCAGCCTGTCTTCAGCACACACAGCTTCCACCTTCCTGGGTCTGACCTCAGAGCATTCAGCATCCTCTGCCCCTCCGTGCGCTTCCCATAGCGAGTCCGCCCAGGCGGGGTCTTGGGGAAGCCAGAGGGTCCTGCCCCCCAACTCCGCAGTCAGACATGACTCTCAGCCAGCCAGTAAAACAGAAGGTTTATTAGACGACAGGAACATGGTCTAAAACAGAGTTTGCAGGTGCAGAGAACAGGACCCCTCAGCTGGGTCCATTTTGGGGGCCAGTGAGCCAGACAAACATGTCTGCACTGCACTCCATGTCCCAGCCAGCCCCAAACTGAAACTCCCTCCCACCCCTCCTCCTCTGGGCTTTCCCCTTTCCTGGGCCAGGAGGTCACCGGATTCCTTTGTTCTCCAACCCTTTAGCTCTCACCTTGTAGGGGGGACGGGCCCAGGCCATCAGTTGCCAGGAAACAGGGTGTTAGTCATTCTGTGTGTCCAGGCCCCTGCACACACCTGCCTTCTAGGGCTCTGCAATGATCATACACCCTTACCCCACCACCTAGATACTTAAGAACTGTATAGGAGAAACTGAGGCACCCCCACACTATTCAGAGGAACCATTAAGAACAGTCCCACTTTGTCACACCCGCCCCCCTGCCAGTTCCAGGGCAGGGTTGTTCCTTACAGGCTGGGGGCCTGGGGTCCCACTGCTGCCCGAGGGGGTCTCACCCTGGGTTACAGCCTGTCCAGGGCAGGGGCATGAGACGCCAGGACAGATGCAGTGGAGTGTTCAGCCAATGGGGACGCTCAATTCCCTGAGCATTGTGACACCCCCTTTTCTCATACAATCAGAATGACAGGACTGTCCCACTGCCCAGTTTGGGGAGGGGAATATGGGACTCTCTCAGTGCCCTGCTGGGGTAGGGTGTGGAGGGGGGAGATGCTTGGACTGTCCCACTGCCCAATACCAGGCTGTATTGGGTAGGTGGTTGCTGTCTTGGCTGGGGCTGCTGGTCTCTCCTTCCCCGGGGGTGTGGGGTGGCTTCTGCCTGGCCCAACTGGTGCTGATGTACCCAGCACAGCAAGAGGGCTGCTCTGCCATTGGCTGCCAGACAGAGCCTCTGTGACCTCACAGGCTGCTGCTAAGTGCCTTCCTCCCCCTGCCCTTGGCCTGGCTACTCCCCCTCCAGCAGCCAAAGTCCCATCCTGGCTGCTCTGGGGCAGGAGGAGCCGTTTCCTCCTGGCCTGGCCTCTGTGGGAGGGGGGAGCTGGGGAATGTGCCGAGCAAGCGGGAGTGAAATGGCAGCTGGCTGCGGCGTCGCTGGCCCCCTGCCATGGGCTGTGTGAGGTCCCAGCCGAGCGCGTGTTGGAGCGGGGTGAATGCTGCGCTCCACGTGGCTACAGCAGCCCACCGGAAGCTAAACAAACCTCCCCTTCCTGCCTGGCCTGACCCGCTCCCCGCCCGGCTGCTCGGGGATCAGGTACGGGGCTGTCCCGGCCCTGGGGTGTGCGGGGGGCTTGCTGCCTGGGAGGCAGTTCTGTCCTGGAGCAGATCGACAAGAGGCCTCTGTCTGGCTGCACTGTACATGCAGGGGGTGTTGGGGCTGGGTTGATCTCAGCCCTGGGGTGGCATGAGCTGGTTAGCTGTGCTCTGCTGCCAGCTTGTCCCTAGCTTTGGGACGTGTGTGCCCCTCCCTTCACCCTGCCAACGTGGTGGGGGGGGGGAGAAGGGGGAGTGTGGGCCCCCTCCGCTAACGGATGCTCTGCCTCTCTCTTATATGGGCAGATCCGGATACGAGATCCAAACCAGGGCGGCAAAGACATCACCGAAGAAATCATGTCTGGAGCAAGGACCTCTTCCACCCCCACCCCTCCTCAGGTAAGGGGCCCCTCCCTAGCTGCCCCACTGACTGGGTGCCCCCCCCCCCAACACACACACAAGTGATGGGCCCTGCATGTTCCTTCTCTAGGGAGGGGTGGTATGTGGCTGTGAGTTTAAGGGCTTGTCTACACTTACAGGACTGCATGGTTGTAGCCGCGCTGCTGTAGCACTTAATGAAGACGCTACCTAGGCCGACAGGAGAGCGTCTCCCTTCGGTGTGGGCGCTCCCACCTTCCCGATAGGTGGTAGTTGTCCTGCTCAGGGGCGTGGAAAATCCACACCAGTGCGTGAGGTCGTTATACTTAAGTTCTTAGTGTGGGGGAAGGGCACTCATTAACCCTTCATGTGCTTCTGTTCCACAGGCTGGAAGCGGTTTGGAGCCACAGGCCAATGGCGAGACGCCCCACGTAGCGGTTATTGTCCGGCCAGGTGGGTGTCTGGGGTGGGGTAGGGGCATCCCCCATGGAGTAGTTATAGAGAATCAGCTGCCTGCGGCCAGTGTGGGACCTGGGGTAGGAGCAGGAGAGCAGCCAAGCGGCTGAAGGGCTGGGGTGACTGTCCCCAGCTTGCGGCCTGTTGCTCTCTCCTGCTGTGACCCCCTGCAGATGGAGCTGTTGGGGTGAGGGTGGGAGAAGCTCCTTAAGTCCTTGGAGGCTGGTGGGGGGTTTCCTCTCGTGGAATCTGGGGGCCCCCATCCCGAGCTCGTGGCAGGATTGGTCCCTGCAGCATTGCACTCGGGCTAGGTCAGTGTCCCAAGCAATGTGGCTTCCGCCCCTTCTCTGGGCAGTCGATGCTCCAGCCCTACGTGACTTACCTGGGAGGCTGTTCTCCCTAAGACTCAGCCTAGAATCCCCCCCTTTCTTAGTGTCACTCCATTTGCCCAGAGCCCTCCTCCTTGGGGTTTCTACCTGTTGGGTGGTTAGATTCATCCAAGCTCAGCACACCCAGCGCTCTCCATCTCTGCTCCAGGCTCAGCCTCTCCAGCTCGGTAGCTCTTCTCCGAACTCCTTCCCTAGGGCAGGGTATCCCTCGAGTGATGTGGAGAGGACCAGGCCCTCCCAGCTCCGGGACAGTGGGCTCAATGTAAGCAGTTCAAACTGGCATCAACCTGTCTTCTTTGTGCCCATGTCCCATGGCAAACTGGTCTGGTTGGAAACCAGGTGTGTCTCAGCTTCTCCTTCACCCTCGCCGTGGGTCTGGATTTCAGGTTATTCCCCCTAAGAGATCAGCTGTGGTTTTCTGTCACTTTCTGCCTGTTTCTGATCACTCTGGACCCTTTGTGATCACGGCAGGGCCTCCTAGTTCAGGGTCACCGTGACCAATGTCTTGGGGCAGTCCCATCCCCAAGGCAATGTGCAAGCCAAGCAACTCTAATTCTGCAAGTCGTACTGGCTGAGATGGTGTTGAATGCTCCCCTAAAGCCCAGGTATTCCTCTGCTGGGTTCCCAGCTCGCAGCCTGCTTTGTCGGTCTACAGCCAGCACTTGTCTGGCTGGGCCTGCCTAGGTCTGTACGAACCCTGTGGCTGCTTGTAGCTCCTGCTGCCATTAGTCTGACATTCATACCTAGATGCTAGAACCATTCCATGCTCAGGGTGCCTCTTCCAGTACTGAGAAGCCAATAAGCCTTGATTTCACTGCGTGATCCAAATCCACCCCAGACAATTCTCCCTCGTTTCCACTCCCCCATCCTGCTGTTGGGCCCCTTGTCCTGGCCCACCTCCAGGAATACTTAGTGATTTGTCTGTCAGGGTTTCTCAGCCTGGGGGTTGGGACCCAAAATTGGGTCACCAGAGTGTTTCAAAGGGTTGTGTGGCAGCTCTTGTGGCCCCTGTCCCATCGGGCTGACTGGGCTCGCCTCCCTGCTCCAGGCACTGGAATCTCTCAGGTTCCAGTGACACGCGGGTTTAGCCCAGCCGTCATGATGACGGGAGCCTAGGTAGGCCAAATTTGAGTGAGTGGCACTGCAACTGCATGAGCCAGGTCACAACTCCACTCGCACACATTTGGTCCAGTCAGGGGGCAGGGCCAAACCCAAGAGTTGCTGCAAACCCGGAGGTTGCAATGCCCGAAGTGGAGAGCCCAGCCCAACCCAGCCAGCCTCACGGCACAGGAGCCGTCCCTGTGGTGTGAGTGCTGGGCAGGACCCAACTCCACCCGGGTGCAGGATCTGACCAAAACCACCCCAGGGCGGGGCTGTAACCAGGGTTGAGCAAGCAGGTCAGCTACCTCTGGCTGACGCCAGGTGGCTTGGGCCAGCCCCGCGCGGCAGAGCTCGGGGGGGGACGGACCTCCGCCCATGACTCGCCTCAGCGGGTCACCCAGTCTGTCTCAGTTGGGGTGGCGCAACCAAAAAATGGGGCATTGCCTCTGGTAGGGGGCACAAATATGCTTGCTGGCCCTGGGTGCTAAAATGCCTAGTTACGGCTCTGCCCAGGGCCTCCACCCCCAGACTATTTACTGGATTGTGACAAGCCGTAGGCATTTACAAGTGGGTCCTGAGCCAAGAAGGGTTGTGAACCACTGGTCTAAGTGACTGTTGTGGTGCTTCACTAGAGGTCTGACTGGTGGGGTGTCAGACTTGTGGGACTTCCCTGCAGAGTCTGGAATTTGTCCAGTGCTGAAGTTAGGCTCACCGCTCTGTAACGGCTGGGTTCTCCTCTGGAGCCTGGTTTTAAAAATCTGCGCTATATTAGCTAACTTCGTCATCTGATACAGAGGCTGATTTCAGTGATAGGTTGCATGTTACAGACAGTAGTTCTGCAGTTTCATCTTTGAGTTCCTTCAGATCTCTTGGGTGAATCCCATCTGGTCCTGGTGATTCATTGGTAAACTAAACAGTAATCTGTTCTTAAACCTCTCCTACTGGCACATCAATTTGGGACAGTGCTTTAGATTTGTTGCACCAAAAGGATAGCTCTGTTGTGGGGATCTTCCGCCAGATCCTCTGTAGTGAAGACTGATGCAAAGAATTCAGTTAGCATCTCTGCAATGACCTTGTCTTCCTTGAGTGCTGCTTTAACATATCTGGTGTCTGACTGGTTGGCAGGCTTCCTGCTTCTCACGCACTTGTTTTTGCATCTTTAGTAAGTTGCTTCTCAAATTCTTTCCTGGCCAGACTTCTTATACTTTTACATTTTACTTTCCAGAGTTTGTGCTGCTTCCTGTTTTTCTCATTGGGATTTGATTTTTTTTATTTGGGGTATACATTTAATAGTCTGAGCCTCTATTAAGGTGTTTTGAAAGTAGTCTCCATGCTGCTTGCAGGCGTTTTACCCTTGTTCTCTTTTTAATTTCCCTCTAACTACCATCCTCATTCCTGTGTTGTTCCCCTTTTTAAAGTTAAATGTTACTATTGGAGATACAGTAGTGGGGTGAAAAGATAAAAGAAGGATAAGACACTTATAGGATCCTGTGATGATGTGGACAATCAGCCCAGAGTCTGCAGGGACAAGCTGTGCCTTGCTCATCTATTAGAATTGTTTGTGGGAGTCACCAAGCATGTGGATAAGGGTGATACAATTGACAGTGTATATGGATTTTCAGAAACCCTTTAACAAGGTCACACACCAAGGCTCTTAAGGAAACTAAGTAGCTGTGGGATAAGAGGGCTGATCCTCTCATGGGTCAGTAACTGGTTGAAAGATAGGAAACAAAGGGTAGAAATAAACGGTCGGTTTTCACAGTGAAAAGAGCAGGGTCCCCCAGAGATCTGCACTGGGATCAGTGCTGTTCATAATTTTCATAAACAATCTGGAAGAAGGAGAAAACAGTGAAGAGGCAAAGTTTGCAGATGATACAGAATCATTTGAGTCCAAAGCTGCCTGCAAGGAGTTAGAGGCTCTCACAAAACTGGGTGACCGGGCAACAAAATGGCAGATGAAATTCAATATTGATAAGTGCAAAGTAATGCACGTTGAAAAAAATAATCCCAGCTAAACATACACCCACTACAGTAACATTTCACTTTAAGAAGGGGAACTACACTGTTCTTTTCTTGTTACCACTCAAATTGATCTTGGAGTCACCGTAGATAGTTCTTTGAAAACTACTCCACAATGCACAGCAGTGGTCAGAAAGGTGAACAGTTAGGAACTATTAGGAAAGGCATAGAAAATAAGACAGAAAATATCAAAATGCCTCTATGTAAATCCATGGAGTGTTCAACCCTTGAATACTGTGTCCAGAGGATATAGTGGAGGGGAAGCAAACAGTGATTAGAGGTATGGACCAACTTCCGAATGAGGAGGGACTAAAAGGATTAGGCAGCATAGAAAAAAGATGATCAAGGGGGGATAAGACAGAAGGCTCTAAAATCATGAATGGAGCGGAGAAAGTGACTAGGGAAGTGTTATTTACCATTTCATACACTACAAAAACGAGGGGTCACTCGATGCAATTGATAGGCAGTGGGTTTAATACAAACAAGAGGGGGGACTCCTTCACACTATGTGCAGTTAACCCGTGGAACTCATTGCCACTGAATATTATGGCCAAAAGTATAACTGGGTTAAAAAAAGAACTGGAGGAAAGGTCTATCAGTGGCTATTAGCCAAGATAGTCAGAGATGCAGCCCCATGCTCTGGGTGACCCGAAACCTCGGAGTATCAGAAGCAGGAGAGGAAGATGAGCGGATCACTTTGTAATTGCTCTGTTCTACACACTCCCCTGAAGCTGTGGTGCAGGCGACTGTCAGAGACACGGTGTAAATGCCCACGGTCTGACCCAGTGTGGCAGCTCTTGTGTTCCGACGTGGCACTGCCAGCCTTGTTTGTGATTCCCAACTTCGCTCCGGTGCCTCTTCCGAGCCCGGTCTCGTGCGTGCTGTGCTCCAGCACAGTAGCCGACTGCAGCTCAGCCCCTTGATGCCTGATCTCCCCTGTCTGCTGCAAACTCCTTGCTCCTGTGGGGCAGGACCCTCCTTCGCTCCATAGACATTTGCCCTCTGTTCTTGCAACCCCTCCTCCTGGCTGCCGTTTACTTCTGTCTCTTCCTGCTCCTCTCACTGGCTCCTTTGTTCTTCGGCCTTTGTCGGGTGCTTCACCCAACCCTGCTTCCTTGGCTTCCCCCTTGACCCTGAGCCTGTCCTTCCTCTGTGGCAGCCAGCTGGCACCCAAAAGCCCACCTGTGCCCCCAGCTCCGCAAATTGGCCCGGGGAGGCAGGCTTTCCCTGGGCACTGCTAACGCCCTGTCTCCCTTCTTTGCAGATGACCGCCCAAAGCCTGTCCCGGTTGTAAGTAAACCCGTCTCCCTAGAGCCAAGTAAATCAGCGTCCCCGTCTCCCCCGCCTCCCCTGATTGCTGAGGTGGAGCCCGTGCCGCTGGCCTCGGTGACGCTGGTGCCGATGGAGAGCCCAGTGGACGTGGACACTAAAGCGGAGCTGGCTGAGGCTCCTGCAGAGACACACGAACCTCTTAAAGCCACCACTACAGTGCCAGGGGGCATGGAGCAGCCCGAGGAAGCCTCTGCCTTGGACACAGAGCCCCAGGAGGAGGCAGCTGCCACCCCTGTCCTGGAACCCCCAGCCCTGGAACCCCCAGCCCAACCAGTGCTGGTAGAAACACAAGAGGAGGTGCTGCCCCCGGAGGTGCTGCCCCCGGAGGTGCCACCCCTGGAGGAGGAGCTGCCAGCTAAGCCTGCCACTCCCCCCAGCCCCTCGCCCCCTGAGGAAGAGGCCTCCAGCGAAGCTGTTGTTGAATCCAACGGAGTCTTGGAGGAAACGCCTGAGCCAGTGGCCGAGCCGCCTGTGTGCCAGCCAGAGCCGGTTGTGGAGTCTCCTGTTGCCCAGCCAGAGGAGCTGGTGCTGCCCAACGGGCTGGGGGTACCTGGCAAGCAGGAGGCCGACGAGCCAGAGGAGCAGCCGGAGTCAGATGTCAGCCCCATCTCGGAACCCGAGGAGGTTAAGGGAGAGGAGCCGGCCATCCCAGCCTCCCCCCCTGCAGAGGAGGAGGAGGAGGAACAGGAGGAAGAAGAGGAGTGCGAGGAGCCCCTGGAAGCACAAGAGCAGAATTCCCCGTTGGAAGCACCTCTTTCCCAGAGCTCCGAGGAGATCACGCAAGGTGTGGGAGCTGGGAGGGGGGCACCCCTGTGCTAAGGATGGGGGCTCCTGGAGCAGGAAGCAAGGTCTTGTGTAGGGCTGTCTTGCAGCTTTCTGATCAGGTTGTGCTGGTGGTCAAGCTGTGCCTTGGCATTGCCTGGGGTCCCTCGCTGGGGCTGCTGGGCCACATGCTGCCCTATTGTGCCTTGGGGAGCCAGCCAGCATGGGGTGGGCACTGCGTGGGGAAAGGGCTGCGGAGTAGCAGGGGAATCTCCCCCTGCACTGCAGGGGGAGGGGCTCAAGATTTTTTTTTTTTCCATTGGAGGGGTGGCCGCAGCATGTCTGTCTCTCCCCCTTTTGGGGCCGGGGTCTCACTTTCCTACCTCTCCCCTCCAGTCGCCGTGTCGGTGCCAAAGAAAAAGCGGAAAATGAAGGAGCTCAACAAGAAGGAAGCAGTGGGCGACCTGCTGGATGCCTTTAAAGAGGTGGGTGTGTGGTCTTGTGAGCCAGTATGGGTGCCACGTTCCCACCCCCTCACCTCCCAGAGCTGCTGCCTCTCGTGATGAGCTCCTGTTAGTGCCATCGTGTCTGGGCCACTGATGCACCGTGATGGAACTGAGGATCTGAGTTGCAGCAGGAAGTCGGGGTTCCCCCCAGCAGGGCCAGGGCTTGAGGGCATGGAGTAGTTGTGTGCCTAGCGCTCCCTCTAACTGGGAGCTCTCTGCACTGGGGGCTGCTATGGGTCCGGGTATCCTGGGGCCCTGAGTGCGTTTCCAGGGTTTTGGGAGGGCCTGGCTGGGTTCCTCGCTCATTTCTTGTCTCGCTGGCTCCTTTCATTGGAAGTCTCAGATCAGCGATGGTGCCTCTGAGGCAGAGAACAAGCCCCCAGCCTCTGTCCCAGCCCCGGAGCCCAAGGAGGCCGCCCCAGCCTGCCCTCAGGAAGAGACTGAGGAGACCTGGGAAGAGAAAGAGGACAAGCTGGATCCGGAGAAGGTCAAGGCCGCAGATCAGAAGTACCAGTACAAGGAAGGTGAGCCTTCCTTCAGCCAAAGTAGGTGTCCTGCTCATTGCTTCCTTCTTGCGCTCGGACTGGCCCGGCCTCCTGTGATGACATCCGCTATGAGCCATCGTGTCTGGGCCACTGACGCTCTGTGATGGAACTGAGGATCTGAGCAGGCGGGGGTTGCACTGGTGGGGTGCTGGGAGCACGTGCCGGTCGTCCCGCTGAGTTTCACCACTCCTGACTTTCACTTCCCCTTGGTCACTGTCCTGGCTCGCCGGCTTCTGCAGAGACTCGACCCCAGCAGGGCCCACTAGCACCTAGCGCAAACTGGAACTGTTGGGGGGAGGGCAGATCCATTCACAACCTGCTTGTCCAGTGGGCACTGGAGGACAGCAGTTCTTTGGGCAGGGCAGTAGCTTCAGGCTTAGGCTGCAGGTTGGGTCCTGCAGATGCCGGAACCCGAGGGGTGATGCCAGCCCTGCATGTCGGGGAGCTGTTTGAGCAGCTTGCCAGGAATCGGAAGAGCTGCAGGTCCCAGCATGCCCCGTGGCCTGCAGGCTTTGCCCGCTGGCTGTCCCTCTGTTGTATGTGAGGCTGCCCTGTTGTGGAGCCTCCTGATAGGCCGTCATGGCCCAAGGTTCTGCATCTGCCCTGTTGGGTTGATGTGGGCTTGATCCCCCCCACATCCCCTTACATCAGGGTGGTGGGCAGAGACTGGCAGTGTCATCACTGAGCCAGGCATGACCTTCCTCCCACTGCAGGGGAGTTCCAGGGGCTGGGCTTGGGCTGGTACCGCTCAGTGCCCGCTGTGTGGGGTGCTCCTCTCTCCCTGCCCCGCTATACCACTTGGCCCTGCCTGCAGCTTCTCTGCCCCTTCTTCCTGCCTTGCGACGTCCCCCGGGTGTGGGCTGTGGCTGGGAGGGATGTGGTTTTTCAGGGTGGTCGCCTTTCGTCTGCCACAGAACAATGGAAGCCCCTGAACCCAGAGGAGAAGAAGAGATACGATCGGGAGTTCCTGCTGGGCTTCCAGTTCATCTTCGCCAGCATGCAGAAACCTGAGGGGCTGCCCCAGATCAGCGATGTGGTGCTGGACAAGGTCAGTGCCACCACCAGACTGGTGAGGACCCTGGATCTACCAGCGCAAGCTTGTTATCAGATGGGGGAAACGCTGCTAACCACTCTTAGTTCCGTGCTTGGTCTCTCTGTGGACTCTTCTGTGGCCAGAACAGGAGACCCAAGTAGTTCAGGGGCAGGGGGGACGGGGGTTGGGCATTGCCATGGCACAGATCAGATCCCAGTGGAAATATAGAGGTGATACCCACCAAGCCAGCATTGGCCAAGTAACTGTTCAGAAGTTATCCGGTGCACTTCTTGCACTTGGGCACATGGTGCTGGGCAGCTGAGAAAAGTGCCTAGTCTGGAATGGGCAGAGCCTCCCTTGCTGCTTCTGACCTTGCCTGGGGCACTGTACAAACCACAGCAGCTCCTTGGCTGAGCCATGCCCGAGGTGCCTTCCCTAGGAGTTGTCCGATCCGTGTCCTCTCCCTTTGCTGTGGGAGAAGAGGATGTTGGTCAATGCAATGTAATGTAGATTGGAAAACATAGTCCCAACTGTATATACAAAATGATGGGGTTTAAATTAGCTGTTACCACTCAAGAGAGAGATCTTGGAGTCATTGTGGGATAGTTCTCTGAAAACATCCCCTCAGTGTGCAGTGGCAGTCAAAAAAGCGAACAGAATGTTGGGAATCATTAAGAAAGGGATAGATAATAAGACAGACAGTATCATATTGCCCGTGTATCTGTGGTATGCCCACATCTTGAATACTGCATGCAGATGTGGTTGCCCCATCTCCAAAAAGATATATTGGAATTGGAAAAGGTTCAGAAAAGGGCAACAAAAATTATTAGGGGCACGGAACGGCTTCCGTATGAGGAGAGATTAACAAGGCTGGGACTCTTCAGCTTGGAAAAGAGAGGACTAAGGGGATATGATAGAGGTCTATAAAATCATGACTGGTGTGGAGACAGTGAATAGAGAAGTGTTATTTACTACTCATAACACAAGAACTAGGGATCACCAAATAGAATTAATAGGCAGTAGGTTTAAACAAACAAAAGGAAGTGTTTCTTCACACAGTGCACAGTCAACCTATGGAACTCTTTGCCAGAGGATGTTGAAGGCCAAGACACTAACAGGGTTAAAAAAACTAGATAAATTCATTGTGGCTAGGTCCATCAATGGCTATTAGTCAGGATGGGCAGGCATGGTGTCCCTAGCCTCTGTTTGCCAGAAGCTGGGATTGGGCAATGGGGGATGGATCACTTGATGATTACCTGTTCCGTTCGTTCCCTCTGGGGCACCTGGCACTGACCACTGTCAGAAGGTGGGCTACTGTGCTAGATGGACCTTTGGTCTGACCCAGCCTGGCCGTTCCTGAGTGTCATTCAGCCATTTCCCTTGTTGGGCTCCCCCTGAGTCCTGGTAGAGCTGTCTGGCCTGTGCCTTCTGGGTGCCCTGCTCCCTTCCTGGCATTGCCTGCTCTGCTGCAGTGACCTTTCTTCACTGGGCATCCTGAGGATGTAGCTTGCCAGTGGAGTCTGGCTGTGCATTCAGCCCAGCAGGTTGGGAATCCTCAGTGGTTTTCATGCCTCCTCCCTCCCCCCCTTCTCATTTGCAGGTGAATAAAACGCCGATGCGACCGCTGGACCCCATTCGCCTGAGCGGGATGAACTGCGGCCCTGACTTCACCCCTTCCTTTGCCAACCTGGGCCGTCCATCCATGGGCAACCGGGGACCGGTAAGTGCTTCAAAGGGTCACCAGCCTCAGCCTCCTGCTCGCCTGCATGATGATCTCCTGTTTGTGCCATCGTGTCTGGGCCACTGATGCTCCGTGATGGAACCGAGGATCTGAGCAGGCCCAGGAGCCTGTGCTGGTGCCATTGGCCCATTTGGCTTGTATCTTACAGTGGGGGCTCCCCAGCATGGGGGCTGGATACAGACCCATTGCATGGGGTGCAAGGCCTCAGGTCTGCCTGACAGTGGCGTGTGGGGAGATGAGAAGGGAAGTGCTGATGTCTCCTCTTCCTCAGCCTGCAGGGTTGGGCCCGCGCCGCTCGCAGCAGAGCCAGAGGAAAGAGCCCCGGAAAATCATTGCCACGGTCTCCCTGAACGAGGACATCAAGCTCAACAAGGCTGAGAAGGCCTGGAAGCCCAGCAGCAAGCGGGCTGCCGAGGAGGAGGATCCTGACAACATCAAGACGCAGGTCGGTAGGGAGGAGCTATGAGGAGCAAGGGGGCTTGGGGGGATATGCCGGCTCTCACTGACGGTGTCTGGGGTGTCCCTGCAGGACCTGTTCCGGCGTGTGCGCAGCATCCTGAACAAGCTGACGCCGCAGATGTTCCAGCAGCTGATGAAGCAGGTCACGGAGCTGTCCATCGACACTGAGGAGCGGCTCAAGGGCGTCATTGACCTCATCTTTGAGAAGGCCATCTCCGAGCCAAACTTCTCCGTTGCCTATGCCAACATGTGCCGTTGCCTTATGGGGGTGAGTGCCCTGAGGGCTCAGCTCCTCCGAGCTCTGTGTGCCCTGCCACAGAAATCAGAGACTCCTAGAGACTTTGTGGAGCCAAGACCCCCATCTTACAGGTGGGGAAACTGAGGCACCGTGGGGGCAACAGAGGGATTTATATGAGGTGGCAGAGCTGGAGATGGATGGAAGCCATGAGTCCTGGCTCCCAGCTCTAATGGCTCAGACACTGCACCTTGCGTGGGGTGGAGCTGGCAGCTGTCCCTGTGTTGGGCTGGAGCAGGACTGGCTGTGGGGGGTGAGGGTACAGGGCTGGTTGTCCAGCCTGGCGGTATTACCCCACCTCACCTCTGGTCCCGTCCCTCCCTGCAGTTGAAAGTCCCCACGACTGACAAGCCGGCGGTGACTGTGAACTTCCGCAAGTTGCTGCTGAACCGCTGCCAGAAAGAGTTTGAGAAGGACAAGGACGACGACGAGATCTTTGAGAAGAAGCAGAAGGAAATGGATGATGCTGCTGCCGTGAGTGGGGCTGTTCCCAGAGGGCAGGGGAGGCGTGGCGTGGGCACTGCCCCATTGTGAGGTGTGATCAGGAGCAGTGGGCTGCGGTTCTTCTGGGTAAACCCCACTCCCCTCCCCTCCCCACAGCCGGAGGAGAAGGCTCGCCTGAAGGAGGAGCTGGACGATGCTCGGGACAAGGCCAGGAGGCGCTCTCTGGGGAACATCAAGTTCATCGGGGAGCTCTTCAAGCTGAAGATGCTGACGGAGGCCATCATGCACGACTGTGTGGTCAAGCTGCTCAAGAACCACGACGAGGAGTCGCTCGAGTGCCTGTGCCGTCTGCTCACCACCATTGGCAAGGACCTGGACTTTGAGAAAGCCAAGGTAGCTGCTGCCCTCTCCCCTCAGCTTCCCTGCCCCGGGCCTGTAAGTCAGGGCACCCTGGAGAACCAGGGAGCCCCTGAAAGCAGGGGCAGCAGCTGTCCCTACAGGGCTGCTCCATCTTGCTCGTGGCCTAGGACTATAGGGCACCAGGAGTTGCCCTTCAGTGTCATGCTGGCCTCAGCACCCCATTGCAGGGAGGGGTGCTGATGCTGCCTATGGGGGGGTCTGGAGAGTGGGGGGGGGGCTGGAGGGAGGAGCGGTGGGGCCTACCCAGCCTGAATGGCTCCCTACTTCCCATCCGCTTTTCACTCCCTCCATTCCTGCTCCCCAGGAGGGGTCAGTGACTCCCCCAGGCGATTGGCGCCCTGGGATGCTGCGCTCGCAGCCCTCGCGCAGGGAGACATGGGCCCCTGGCACACTGCAATGCCAGGTGTGGGGAGGGCATGGTGGTGACTGGGGTAACACTGTCTCCCCTCGTGCAGCCCAGAATGGATCAGTATTTCAACCAGATGGATAAGATCATTAAGGAGAAGAAAACGTCCTCTCGAATTCGCTTCATGCTGCAGGATGTGATTGACCTCAGGCGGGTAAGGTGGCAGCCTTGCCCCTGGGTAGGTGGGCATGACCCTCCTGGGTAAGGGACGTGTACGCACAGGTAGATGGGTGCCAGCCCCACCCCCGCGTCCTCAGGATAGATGGGGCATTATCCTGCTGGGTTGGGTAAAGTACACATCCCTCCTTCAGCCTCGGGACAGATGGGTGTCAACCCCACACCCATCCCGTATGCCTGGATCCATGGGGCCAGCCTTGCCTCTTGGATAGACAGACATGACGGTGGCGGGTAAGGTGCGTGATCCACCCGCTTCCTGGCAGGAGGGCTTCAGCTCAAAGATTTTGGGATCCACGCCCGTACTGTGACCTCTGCTCCCAGCTAGTGACCACTGTTACTGAGGTCCCACATGGCAAACATAGGCAGCTGGGTCGAATCCCACCAGCAGCTGTTTGATGCAGGGAGACTCCAAAGTCTGAACCTCTCTGCACCAAAGGTTGCTGCAAACCCCGAGAGCCAGGCAGAGGGGGGTGCAGCGGGGTCTGACATAGAGCGGCGCTGTGGCGATCAAGCCCACAGATTTTCCCCCTTCTCCCCCCGGGTCGGCAGTGGCTGGCCTCCCTGAGGCCAGACCATCTGGCCCCCACTCCTCAGGAGATGTGCGGGTGACACACCCCATGGTACTGGGCTGGAAAAACAGCAGGAGGCTACCTGGGCCGGTGAGTGGAGCTGGAGAGAGTCAATGAAGGCAGCCCCCCTGCAAGAGGGGGCCGGGAAATCAGTGCTTGTCTACGATGGCAATGGGCTCTGGATTCGAAGGCAGGTAGCTGAGGAAGCGTGTGGGTGGACCATGTCTGTGTGGAGTGAGCTCCTGGTGGGGCACAGGATGCTGGAGAATCCCAAGTCAGCATGTCCCATCGGGCCATTCCAATCCTGCACAGATGGGTGAGGCAGTGCGTAGACAGCCCGGTGGATCCTTTCCTCCTCCCGCAGCTGCTGTAACCCCCGCTCCCCCCACCCCCTTTGCAGAATAGCTGGGTGCCACGGCGAGGAGACCAGGGCCCTAAAACCATTGACCAGATCCACAAGGAGGCGGAGATGGAGGAGCATCGGGAGCACATCAAAGTGCAGCAGCTCATGTCGAAGCAGGACAAGAGGAGAGGGCCTCCTGGCTCCTCATCTGGAGGTGAGAGGCCTGTGAGCTTCGTGGAGCACCTTGCTGAGTCCCCACAGCCCTGGCCAGGGGGGACAGGCAAACCATGCTGAGTGCTGGGATTTGGGGGTTCTCGACCCTGCTGCTCCCAGGATTTCAGGCCTGTGACATTTACAGACCAGTTGGAATGGTTCCTCCTCTCCACATGCCCACCTGGGACTCTTGGGAATGCCTGATAGCCCTCGCCCCAGCAGATCCAGAACACCCGCTGGGCAGGGTCCCATGTTCCTGTGGGCAGAAGAACTGTGAAGCTGGGCCTGGGGCTGCCTGCTCCTCGGGCCCTGGCTCTGCTCTTTGAGCGTGATGTGGGGAGGGTCTGTATCTCTCTGTGGTGCTGGGGGTGGCTGGTGACCTTGGCCTGGTCTGTCCCTGTGCCGTGCAGGTGGGCGAGGGAGCCAGGTTGCAGATGATGGCTGGAACACCGTCCCCATCAGCAAGGGCAACCGGCCTATTGATACCAGCCGGATAACCAAGATCACAAAGGTGAGCCAGGGCGGGAGGGCATTGGTGGTGTCTGCGGGAAGGGAGCTCTCTGCAGATGGAGGACAGAACTGGGCTACAGTCTCAGTTTTTTCCTTTACATGGTCCTAGTCCTTATGGTTGTAAAGCTTTGAAAACGTGCATACATGTAACCAATGCAGATGTCTGCAGATAGCCTGAATCAACAGCTGTGAGATGGATGAACAGCCCTATTCAGCCCAATTGGGTGTTAACTCTGAAACCTAAAGATGGCACAGTGCATGCCAACATTAATGGTTTTGCTGGGGATCATCTCAACAGAAAAGTCCAGTTCCTACTTACCCTTCGGTCCAGGCTGCTTCCCCATGTAGTGCCACTGATAACAAATATTGAACAGCTGCTGCATTGGCTGGGCTATTCCACCTCCTAGCAACCTCACTAAGTGAAGCTGCTCTGGAATGACCAGAGCAGTGCCAGATCCAGAGGCTTTGCTGCAGGATCTAGGGCAAGCCTGATTCGGGGCAGCGGGGGCTCCTGGGCAAGCAGCATGGTCCCGAAGAGCCTGGGAGCCCAGCTCTGGGTGGATGCTGTGTGTCTGTCATGGCCTTTCCCTGTTGGGCTTTGAGCCCTGGATGTCCTGGATGCTGACACGTGCCACCCCCAGCGTCTGCCAGCTCCTTTTGACGGGGGAGGGGGGGGCGGAGCGCAGTGCTAGACAAGGAACGACTCGAGCCAGCTCCGTGTTGGTTTCTCTCTATGCAGCCTGGATCGATCGACTCCAATAATCAGCTGTTTGCACCTGGTGGGCGTCTGAGCTGGGGGAAGGGCAGCAGCGGGGGATCTGGTGCCAAGCCTGCTGACTCAGGTACATGAGCAGTGCTCGCCGGCTCTGTGGCGGGGGGAGCCTGGTGCCTGGGTGGTCTATCTCAGATGGGCAGTGGAAGGGGGGGGTGCTGTGCTCGCACCCGGTTCTGACTCCTCTGTTCTCTGTTCCCAGCTTCTGATGCCAACCGGCCAGCCACTAGCACCTTGAATCGCTTCTCAGCCCTGCAGCAGTCGACCCCCGCGGAGAGCCTGGATTCCCGGCGCGTGGTACAGAGGTGAGTCCCTGGAAAAATCATGGAGCAGGTCCTCAAAGAATCAATCCTGAAGCACTTGCATGAGAGGAAAGTGATCAGGAACAGCCAGCATGGATTCACCAAGGGAAGGTCATGCCTGACTAATCTAATCGCCTTTTATGATGAGATTACTGGTTCTGTGGATGAAGGGAAAGCAGTGGATGTATTGTTTCTTGACTTTAGCAAAGCTTTTGACACGGTCTCCCACAGTATTCTTGTCAGCAAGTTAAGGAAGTATGGGCTGGATGAATGCACTATAAGGTGGGTAGAAAGCTGGCTAGATTGTCGGGCTCAACGGGTAGTGATCAATGGCTCCATGTCTAGTTGGCAGCCGGTATCAAGTGGAGTGCCCCAAGGGTCGGTCCTGGGGCCGGTTTTGTTCAATATCTTCATAAATGATCTGGAGGATGGTGTGGATTGCACTCTCAGCAAATTTGCGGATGATACTAAACTGGGAGGAGTGGTAGATACGCTGGAGGGGAGGGATAGGATACAGAAGGACCTAGACAAATTGGAGGATTGGGCCAAAAGAAATCTGATGAGGTTCAATAAGGATAAGTGCAGGGTCCTGCACTTAGGACGGAAGAACCCAATGCACCGCTACAGACTAGGGACCGAATGGCTAGGCAGCAGTTCTGCGGAAAAGGACCTAGGGGTGACAGTGGACGAGAAGCTGGATATGAGTCAGCAGTGTGCCCTTGTTGCCAAGAAGGCCAATGGCATTTTGGGATGTATAAGTAGGGGCATAGCGAGCAGATCGAGGGATGTGATCGTTCCCCTCTATTCGACATTGGTGAGGCCTCATCTGGAGTACTGTGTCCAGTTTTGGGCCCCACACTACAAGAAGGATGTGGGTAAATTGGAGAGAGTCCAGCGAAGGGCAACAAAAATGATTAGGGGTCTAGAACACATGACTTATGAGGAGAGGCTGAGGGAGCTGGGATTGTTTAGCCTGCAGAAGAGAAGAATGAGGGGGGATTTGATAGCTGCTTTCAACTACCTGAAAGGGGGTTCCAAAGAGGATGGCTCTAGACTGTTCTCAATGGTAGCAGATGACAGAACGAGGAGTAATGGTCTCAAGTTGCAGTGGGGGAGGTTTAGATTGGATATTAGGAAAAACTTTTTCACTAAGAGGGTGGTGAAACACTGGAATGCGTTACCTAGGGAGGTGGTAGAATCTCCTTCCTTAGAGGTTTTTAAGGTCAGGCTTGACAAAGCCCTGGCTGGGATGATTTAACTGGGAATTGGTCCTGCTTCGAGCAGGGGGTTGGACTAGATGACCTTCTGGGGTCCCTTCCAACCCTGATATTCTATGATTCTATGAGTCGCATCAGCCCGTTTGGCTGTTGGCTGTGCTGCTGCCAGGGCCTGGTGAGTGCGTTCTGGGTGATTATTCCCAAGCACAGGGCTGCACACGGACCGGGGACAGAGTCCCTAGCACGCAGCAAGGGGAAGGAGCTTTCCTGAGTGCCTGGCAGTCCCAGGCATGTGTGGAGACGCTGCTGGAGCCAAGCTTTGGAGGGGTCTAGAGCCAGTGGGGCGCTGCTGGCTGGCACGTCCCCTGACCCTGCTGCACCTCTGGGACACAGGAGCTCCTCTCAGCCCCCTGCAGCTGCTGCTCATTCAGCCATGGGTGGGGCAGGTGGGAGAGCCCCCCAGGCCCGTGTGGGATACCAAGTCCCAGCTAGGCAGTGCCACAAAAATCAGACTGCAAAGCCTGGGGCACTTCCGGCTGAGACCCCATAGGAGCTAGAGATGCAGGAGCTGCTGAGGAGGAGGCTCTCTCACCTGCAGAGAAGGGGATGGGGACAGGGAGAAATGCAACAGGGAGCCAGGCAAGGCTTTAAAACCCCGGGGGGGGGGGTCGGGGGCCGGGAGCTGGAGTCGTCTCGCCCTGGGTTCAAGAGGGTGGGGAAGCAGCATGTGCAGTCAGGAGAGCGGAATGTTGCTTGGGGGGGGGGGTTTGCTATGTCCTGGGGTGCTTCACCTACTCTTCCCCGCCCCCCAGGAGCAGCTCCAGCCGGGATCGGTCAGAGAAGGCCGGAGAGCGAGGGGAGCGGTTTGAGCGCGAGCGATTGGAGAGGGGTGACCGCTTGGAGCGCCCCGACAGGGGGGAGCGGGCAGACAGGAACCGGCCCCCCATCACCAAGCGGAGCTACAGCAAGGAGATGGAGGACAGGAGCCGGGAACGCGAGAGGCAGGGAGCCCAGGAGGCTGTCCGGAAGGTTTCCAGCATGACAGAGGAGCGGGACAGGAGCAGGGAGCCAGGTGAAGAGTGGGGCTGGCATGATGCTGGGAGGGGGACACGGTGCCATGTTAATCCGCCCTGCACCCAAGTCCTGTCAAGGGCCTGGCTGCCTGCGCTGGGCTGGGGCATCCACCCGACAGCCCAGTCGTGCTGATGGGATCTCTCCCTCTCCACAGTTAAGCGAGAGCCTGCGCCCCCTGCGGCCCCCCCTAAGCCAGCGCTGTCGGAGGAGGAGCTGGAGAAGAAATCCAAGGCCATCATTGAAGAGTACCTGCATATCAACGACATGAAGGTGAGAACTGGAAGGCAGGGGCAGCCCCTGGGGAGGAGCATTGCATGCTGGGATCTGCGCTCAGGGCCCTGAGACGCCTGCAGCCCTGGAACTGGCAGCAGAATTACAAGTGATAATGATCTTTCCTTTAACAATAGGGGTGGATGGGGCAGGGCAGGGGTCTGGGCTGGCCGGTGGCAGCTGGGGGGCAGGGCTGGGAGCTGCCAGCCCTTGGCTGGGGACCAGGAGCAAGCACAGGGCCATTCTGAGCCATGCCAGTCTACCCCGCAGCAGGTGCTACAGTGTGTGTGATGGTGGGACCAGGGCGGTGCTGAGCCCTCTCTCCCCCTGCAGGAGGCGCTGCAGTGGGGGTTAGATGTGGGCCATGCTGAGTCGTCTTTCCCCCTGTAGGAGGCACTGCAGTGCGTGCAGGAGCTGGCCTGTCCCTCACAGCTCTATGTCTTTGTGCGGAATGGCATTGAGTCCACGCTGGAGAGGAGCATGATCGCCCGCGAGCACATGGGGCTGCTGCTGTACCAGCTAGTGAAAGCTGGAAACCTCACTAAGGAGCAGTACTATAAAGGGTAAGAGAACCCCCATGCCCTGTGACCTTGCTAGGGAAGGGTCTAGTCAAGGGCTTGGAGCACCATCCCTCCTAGGGCTGCTGAATCAGGGCTGGGGGCCTGGCCGGTCCCATGGGCAGGGGTGGGATTCGCTCTCCTGCTCCAACCTGTGCTCTGCCCCTCTGGCTCACTCTGCAGATGCCCCTGGGCTGGCAGGGAAACATGGCACCCATGCTGCCGGCCCTGAGCTGTGGGCTCCTGGAAGCTGCCCCTCCCCGCTGACCCACCCGGCCCTCCTCTGCTTCCCTCGCAGGGTGCACGACATCCTGGAGATCGCCGAGGACATGGAGATCGACATCCCGCACATCTGGCTCTACCTGGCCGAGCTGATCACCCCCATCCTGCGGGAGGGGGGCATCCCCATGGAGGAGCTCTTCAGGTGAGCAGCTCCCCGCATGGCTGCCCTTCCAGGCCCTGCTCCTGGGGCTGGGGGGAGCGTAACCAGGCGCATGGCTGGCTGCGTAATGAGGAGCTGATCTGTGTCTTTATGCCCTGCAGAGAGATTGCCAAGCCCCTGGTGCCCATTGGCAAGGCCAGCACCCTTCTGCTGGAGATCCTGGGTTTGCTGTGCAAGGGGATGGTAAGTGATGCCCCCGTGCCCATCTGCTCGCCTCAGCCTGCTAGTGGGGAGTGAGAGCCACATCCGTGGCAGGGAGGGCTGGTGTCTGCATGTAACACCTGAGCCGTGGTCCGGGCCCTCGGACCCCGCCTCTCCTGTCTGTTTCTGGGGCATGGCCCTCACCCACTCCACGCCCTGCAGTCCTCATCCCTCCTGTCTGGCTCTGGGGCATGGCCCTGACCCCCTGCAGTCCTCATCCCTCCCATCTGGCTCGGCCCTGCTCCCTGTGACCCCGCTGCCAAAGGGATGTTTGAGTTGGAGGAAGCACCGCTAGATGAAAGGAAGCTGCAGAAAGGGATCTGGGGTCATAGTGGATCACAAGCTAAATATGAGTCAGCAGTGTAACGCTTTTGCAAAAACGTCAAACATCATTCTGGGATGTATTAGCAGGAGTGTTGTAAGCAAGACACAAGAAGTCATTTTTCCACTCTACTCCGCACTGATTAGGCCTCAACTGGAGTGTTGTGTCCAGTTCTGGAAAGGAAAAATGTGGACAAGTTGGAAAAAGTCTAGAGAAGAGCAACAAAAATGATTAAAGGTCCAGAAAACGTGGCCTGTGAGGGAAGATTGAAAACATTGGGTTTGTTTAGTCTGGAGAAAAGAAGACTGAGAGGATGTGATAAGTTTTCAAGGACATAAAAGGTTGTTACAAGGAGGAGGGAGAAAAATTCTTCTTAAGCTCTGAGGACAGGACAAGAAGCAATGGGCTTAAATTGCAGCCAGGGCGATTTTGGTTGGAGGTTAGGAAAAACTTCCTAACCGTCAGGGTAGTTAAGTGCTGGAATAAATTGTGTAGGGCGGGTTGTGGAATCTGCATTATTGGAGATTTTTAAGAGCAGGTTAGATAAACACCTGTCAGGGATGGTCTAGATAATACTCAGCCCTGCCTTTAGTGCAGGGGATTGGACTAGATGACCTCTTGAGGTCCCTTCCAGTTCTATGAATGAACGCAGGCTCCAAGCTTTGCCCTGCAGCTCTGACCCCGCCCTGGAGCCCTGATCTGGGCCACGTGGAGACACTTCCTGCTGCAGTTGCAGAAGGAGCTGAGTGTCTGCCCCCACCCCAGCCAGCCCCTTCCTCCAGCTGGGCACAGCTCACTCTGCCTTCCCGGGCCTCGGAAAGGGGTCGTTTAAACTTGCCTGGGAAGCCTGACGACAGGAGAGCTCTCCTTACCCTGTCCCCCTTTGCAGAGCCACAAGAAGGCAGGGACGCTGTGGAGAGAGGGTGGCCTGAGCTGGAAGGAGTTCCTGCCCGAGGACCAGGATGTGAACAAGTTTGTCACGGAGCAGGTGAGCGGGGTTGGACCCTCTCCAGGCCTGAGGGAGGGGAGCTGCTGGCAGGAGAGGCCCTGGCTGGCTTTGGAGCTTTGGGTGCTGGAGGATCCAGCAGGGAGCAGCTTGACGATGAGCAGTCCGGTGCCCAGCGCTGCAGGCAGGATCCCCCAGTGCCATCTCTTGGGGCGCGTCTCCCTCCTGTTGCAGCGCCGTGGCTTCCCCTCACTGGCTTCTCCTGTCCCCAGAAAGTGGAGTATACCATGGGGGACAGCTCGGACACGCCCAGCCGCAAGGAGCTGACTGCCGAGGAGCTGTGCAAGCAGATGGAGAAGCTGCTGAAAGAGAACTCTAACAACCAAAGAATATACGACTGGATCGAGGTGAGTGCACTGCCCCTAGGGCCTCCCCAGCAAGGGGCGCTGGCTATGGGGGAAGCCCCCAGGTACTCCAGGGGGGAGCGGGGCAGCAGTGCTGACTGGGCAGGGGGGAGCCCCCAGGTACTCCAGGAGGGAGCGGGGCAGCAGTGCTGATTGGGCAGGGGGGAGCCCCCAGGTACTCCAGGAGGGAGCGGGGCAGCAGTGCTGACTGGGGGTGCACCTGGCTACTCCAGTCCCAGTCTCTCCCAGCAGTGGGCACTCGGGGGAGCAGGGTAGGGGCGTTTGCTGTCTCTCAGGGTCACTGCTGCTGCTCTGCAGTTTCCCTGGGGAGGCCAGGCCTGGGGTGGGGGTGGGTCTCCCTCCTCCAGTGCTGTGCCTGGCTGCCCCTCTGAAGTGTTCTCCCCCCGACCAGGCCAACCTGAGCGAGCAGCAGGTCTCGTCCAGCATCTTCGTCAGGGCCCTGATGACGTCCGTGTGCCATTCGGCCATTGTCTGTAAGTAGGGAGGAGGCTGCCCTGCCTCTGTGGGCTCAGCTGGGGCCCAGACCTGCCCACGAGGGTGGCCTGAACTAGCCAGAGCCCTGGCAGCTGGGATGGGAAGGGGAAGCTGGCTGGTGCCAAGTGCAGTGCGGACCCCGTTCCTCCACCCTTCCCGGTGCTGCGTTTTCCATCTGCTGGGAGTGGGGCAGGAGTTCCGGCCCTTGGGGCAGGGTGGGAGGAGCTGGTCCAGGGCTGCTCCCTGCCTCTCTCACTTGCTCCCCTCCCCCTGCAGTCGAGAACCCTTACCGGGTGGACACAGTGGTGATCAAAAGCCGGGCCAAGCTGCTGCAGAAGTACGTGAGCGAGGAGCAGAAGGAGCTGCAGGCGCTCTATGCCTTACAGGCCCTCGTGGTGAAGCTGGATCAGCCTCCGAGTGAGTGTCTCCAGCCGGCTGGGGGATGGCGGCTGGTTCTGGGAGGGCCAGGGGATGGCGGGCTGGGGAGTCCAGGGAGAGGAAAGGAGGTGTTGGGAGGGCTGCAGTCACTCAATCCCAGCCCACACCTGTTGGTGGACATGGCTTCTGTGCCGGCTGCTCGGGGTGGGGTGGGGGTATTCAGCAGGGGCTATTCCCGTGTCCCCCTGACACACACACCCCCTCGCCCTCCCCACAGACCTGCTCCGAATGTTCTTCGATGCCTTGTACGACGAGGACGTCATCAAGGAGGAAGCCTTCTACAAGTGGGAGTCGAGCAAGGACCCGGCCGAGCAGCAGGGCAAGGGGGTGGCCCTCAAGTCAGTGACGGCCTTCTTCACCTGGCTGCGGGAAGCTGAGGACGAATCGGACAACAACTGAGGAGCGGGGCCAGGGCCCTACCGGCCTGCCCCGAGGCCCGGACTCTTCTTGCGCAGAGGCCGCGGGGAGCCGCCCTGCCCCCTGAACTCCCTCCTTTCCTTTTGTTTTGTTTTCGAGGCCTGTATTGGTTTGTGTCTGATGATAATAAATTCATGCTGAAGGAGGCAGGCACGCTGTGGGGCTCTGCTCAGCCCCAGCGCAGAAACCCGGATGGATCGCAGTGAGCGGGGCCAAACTCTGCAGGGTGCAAAGCACCAGAAACTCGTGTCTGTTGGGGGCCGTCTCCTCCCCCCATTTATTGCTGAAATATAGAGAGATTATATATATATAAACTTATTAAATTTGGTTTGGGGACAGGACTTTGCTCTCCCGCTCCCCCGTTCCCGGATCACAGCCTGCACCACAAACCCGCCGGATGGTTTTTTATTTTCAAAAAAATCATTTCAGCCCCCTTTCCCCAATCTCCCACCTCTGAGATCGGCTTGGGAGCTGCTGGGGCCGTTCCGGGCGGGAGTGGGACTTCCAGCCCCCTCTGCGCTGGGTGAGCCTCCCACAGGGCCAGCTCGGCAACTCCTGTCTCCTTCTCCCCCACCCCACCCCCCCAACACGTTTAAGGCCACAATTGTGCGAGCTAGCAAGCGGTGGCTTCATCTGCATCCCCTGTATTTATAGAGCGCCGGATGTTAACGAGCCGCACGCGTAATTATTAAAACAAGGATTCAATTACCGGTCACATGAATTTGTAAATATTTTTTTTTTTTTTTTTTTTGCTTTTCTTTATGGAGTATTTAATTGAAGATTTAAAGGCATCTTTTCACCTTAAACTGGAAATAAAAGAACATTGCTAAATCCCGCCGCGTGTGCCGCTGTCGGATCCGGGCCTGTGTCTGCAAGGGCTCACCTGCCGCCCCCGCAGCGCAGAGAGCGGCTCCAGACTCAGGGACTCGGGGCCAGCTAGCAAATGGGTGCTAAGCAGTTACAGCCCGTCTGGAGCTGGTGCTGGCGGGATGCCCTGGATGGGGTGAAGGCTCCTATGTGGCACTGTAGCCATCACTCTTCCAGCCTAAGGATTACCAACGCGGGAGTCCGAAGAGAAGCGCTCGCAGGTCTGGTCTGGAGGGAGATCCGGGAACTTGAACGCAGCCCAGAAGTCCAGCGAAGACCAGGAGCTGTGGGGCAGGTGCCAACTGGGGGCAGCCTGGGTCCCCTAAGGACTGTGCCCATTCTTACTGTGGGCAAGGGGAGGTGGCAGGAACGAAGGGGCGTGAGTACAGTCCAGAAGGCCAGGGTGTTTTGGAGCATTGCCTGCACCAGCCCTGGGAAGGGGGCTACACCCTCTGAGCTCCTGCCCCAGGCTGCAGGGGCCCCAATGTCTGAGGGCTGGGCAGAGCCAACACAGGGGTGGTGGTGGTGGATGGATTGATGATAGATGATTCATAGTGTACAGCCTGAAGGGATCATTAGCGCATCTAGTCTGACCTGGTGTAACACAGACCATTAAATGTCACCCTGTAACCTCTGTATTGAGCCCAGTGACTTGGCTGGCTAACCTGCCCCCCAGGGCGACAGCAACAGATGGAGAATCCCCTGCTGCTCGAGGTGCCTGGTTCTGGCTGTTCACCACCCTCACTGTCAGCCTTATTCCTCATCTGAATGGGGCTGGCTTCCAGCCGCTGGTCTGGTTCTGTCTCTGCGGCTGGCTTTGCAGCCCTGGGCGTGAGACTGGGCCTGTGGGCCCTGGGTGCGGGAGGGCAGAGGCTGCTGTGGTGTATTGTATGGGGGGGGCTGAGCCTGGAGGCTGAACCAGGGGCCAGCTGAGCAAAGGCCCCTCCTCTGGCTTTTGTGGCAGCCCCAGGGAGCCATGCAGAGTTGCCCTGGGCAGCTTCTTCCAGCCTCTCCTGCTGTTACCCTCGCTAGGCGAATTGCCCTGGGGTGGGGGTTAGGGAGTGAGACATGGGGCCTTGCCCCAGTGGGGCTTGCCGGGTGTGTGTGGGGGAACATCCAGGCTGGGGGATGTTTCCCTGTAGGGGGTACCAGTGCTCATGTGGGCCCAGGCAGGAGCCCTGGCTGGCTCAGGGAGCAGGGAATATGAGCTGGGGCCTCCCCCCTGGTCAGGGGGGGCTGGGACCGAGCTCCACGCCAGGCCCAGGCTGGGAAGATTGACTGGTTGGAAGCACGAGCTGGCTCTGCTGGGGAGAGAACAAGTCACTTGGTTTTGTTGGCTGGAGGCTGGTCCCTGGCTGGCGGGTGTTTGATGGCACGTCTGCCCATTGTGTTGGCTGTGGAGACTCAACTGCCCACTCTGGGGTAGGGGAGAGACATGGAGGCAGGGGGCACTTACGGAGCCTGCCCTGCAGCTTCCAGGGGAACCATGTGGGGCAGGGGCCGGAGGGGGGCAGCTTTTTGAGATGCTGCTGTTGAATTGGGATTGATTTGTATCAACCCTTGAAGAGCTGGTTCGTTCTGCTGGCGAGGGCCTGAGGGCTGTATTGGAGCGGGTCGGAGCAGGCCCAGGGGGCTGCTCGCTGTACTAGGACAGTGCTCCTGGGCTGTGATGGGCTTGGTCTGCAGAGGGGTGGGGATTTTGAGCGGTAAGAGGGGCACCTGGATGTAATGGTCTGGCGCCTTCAGGGAAATGCGATCAGAGATGCTCTCCCCAGGCCCACTTCCCAGCAAGGGTAGGCAGCAGTCCCAGGTCTAGAGAGCAGGGCTGGGCAGACAGTTGAGGCCTCCAGCCCCCTGGGGACGGGGCCAGACCTAGTGCAGTGGGGTGCATCTAGGCTAGTGCATTGGGGTGGTGCTGGTGTTATGTTCCCCTGGCTGTACCCCCGCCTGCTCGTCCAGTGGGGACGTAGCCCCCTGACACCCGTCTGAACTCAGCTGGTGGGCACAGCAGTCTGGGGCTTGGAGCAGCTCTCTCTGTCCCTATGACCTTCACCCAGCGCCTGCCCTGGGCGGGCCTCACTGTTATCAGGCTGCAGGGTGGAGGGAATGAGGACGGGCAGGGGCTGGTCTGAAGGGAAGCGGGGGGGACTGAGACGGGCAGGGCCTGGTCCTGAGGGAAGTCCCGCTGTGTGCGCAGTGCCTATCAGGGGTAGGGAACTCTCCCTGGTTAACTGTGGCCTGGAACATCCATGTTACATGGGCATGTATGGGGCAAGTGTGGGGTGACTTGCTGCTTGTCACAGCCCTGCCCACCCACCGTCACTCGGCTCAGTGAGAGTTTGCTGCTCGATGTGCTGGGCCTCCAGCGTGATGGCCCGGAGTGCACGGGGCAGGCCTCTCACACGCCAGCTGCCTGCTCTGAACCCCTCTTGGACACCACACAACCCTCCAGCCGGCCTTTAGCCTGGTGAGTTGGGCCCAGCGGGGGCTCAGGGATCTGCCTGTCCTAGATTCAAGGCTTTTGTCTCTAGTCTGGCAGGGCTGTGGGATACCTGGCTGTGAGCCACATGCTGGGTTGTGGGGAGAGAAGGAAGCATTCCCTTTTGTGGGGGTAAAGCAGGGCAGCTGTGTAGGGCTGGCGGGTGGGACAAGCTTGGGGCAGGGTGAATGCGGGCAGTGTCTGGTAAGCAGTCTGGCCTGCCAGTACGGGGTGTCTGGCTGCAAGTGGGCCCTGGTGGGGAGGAGAAGCAATGACTCCTTGTCCACATCAACCTCTGCTTTGATGAGCCACAGGTGGGCAGGAAGCCTGCCCCAGAGCCAATGCCAGGCAGCCAGGGCACAGACTTTCGGTGGCCGGAGCGGGATCTAAGCGTGGGCTCAGGAGCCTTGGGCCTTGCTCAGACTAGCTGCAGTAGAGTGGCTTCCTTGGCCCTGCTCCCCCGTGCTGTCGGGGTCTGCTCTCCCCTAGTCCCGGTTTGTGAGACCCGCCCTCAACATCTCTGCAGCACGGCAGGCCCAGTCCTTGACCTGTCTCTGTCCCCCTTCAGCCTTGGAACCAGCCAGACCCCACTTGCCTCCATCCTGGCTCTTGGTCTTAATCCCGAACCAGTGAGCATCTGCAAGAACCGGGTGCTGCCACTGTGGTGTAAGGGGAACAAGTCACCCCTGCCAGCAGCGTCTCTGCTCCCGCTTCCTCCTCTGTCCGTGACTCATGGAGTGCCCACGCCGGTGCCCTGCCTGGGAAAGGGGTGTGAGGCGTTGTGGAAGGACTCTGCCTGGAAAGCCAGGGCTGGAGCGTGCAAGCTGGGGCTGTCGCCTTCGATTGTCTAAACGGCTGGCCCAGCCCCCTGGAACCCCGCATGCCTCCTGCTGTAGATCCCACTATGGGGGTGTGAAATCAGGGTGTTAACGAGCCATGGCTGCTGGGCTGTCACGTGACCTGAGCCCCCTTGGCTCCTGGGCGAGGGTATAGCGGACATGGTGTCTGCAAACCTCCTTCAGTCTCTCTTAGCGGTGGGGGCTGTGAGCCAGCCCCCCGCCCCCTTGCGTTTCATAGAAAGGGGGAACAGCTCTGTCATCTTTTCAAATGGGGTGGTTTTGTCCCTCTCCCTCCCCCAAAAAATTAAGGATGGAACTTTCCCCGCAGCCCCCCATACCTCTCCCTTGCAAGGGTACTTCATGCCAACTGCCCCAGTTCCTGGTAGGCTCCAGGCTTGAGTTCAAACCCTGCCCATCCTCTGCCAGCTTCCCTCCCCCAATGGACAGCCAGAGCAGCTGTCTGCTGGGCTGGGCTGGGAGCTGCATCCTGTGTGCCTGGTGTTCCTATGCCCCCCTTGTGCATTCAGGGTTTCTCCGCACATGTGGCTCACCGTTGACCCAAAGGAGCTCCTGAGCACTAGCCCCAGGCCGAAGCAATCACCCCCCCACCATGGCCCGGCCCGGCCCGGCCCAGCCTTCCCCGTTCTGGGCGTCAGCACAAAGGTGGCCCAGGAACCAGCACAATGTCACTGGTGCTGATAACAGGCTGGCAGCTGCTGCCTGCTTCGGTGCAGACCACGGAGCTCCGCGCTGGCTGGCGGCCAGGCCTCCCCACCCTCGAGGAAGGGCAGGACGTCGTTGGGTTGGGCCGGTCGGGGTTTGGGCCGTGCTGACCTGAAAATGGGGTTAGTGGCTAAGAAGCCAAGAGCCCTCAGGCTGGCTGATGAGTGTGGAGACAGTAGGTCCAATTCTCAGTAAACGTCCAAGGAAAAATGGCCCATGTCTGGGCCCTAGAAGGGGGGTTCATGGGGGTGCTCCCCAGAAATGGGAGGAGCAGGGCCCCCAAGCCAAGCTCCCCAAGAGCTACCTGTGGGCTCTGAGGTATTTTACTTGTTCATTTACCCCCCCACTCTCCCCACAGTGCTGTGCCAGAGCATGCTAACACTGGCAGGCCAGATGGAGGAGGGGGCAGGATGCTGCCCCACCTGTGCAGCAGATTAATGGGGTGACTACAGCCCCGGAGGGGGTGACCGCGAGGCATTTGTCCCCCTAGAGGTGGTTGGGAAAAGGGTCTGGGGCTGTGGGGAAGAGCAGGCTCTATCTCCTGCCCCGGCCCCTGAGTTCCAAATGGGGCCACCGGCCGGATCTCTCCTTCGAGGCTGGTTCCTCGCTGAGAGGGCTTGCAGAGCAGGGATGCAGGGAGATAGTGGGGCCGGGGCCGGGACTCCTTTGCGGGGATGAGGCTCCCACAGGGGCGAGTGAGACTTGGGATAGCAGGAGGAGCCACTGGGGAGGCCCCAGAAGTACCCCGTTCAGCTGTTTTGAACCGCTTTGGAGCCAATTACAAATCACTGCAAAACGTGTGATTCTGGCCAGAGGATGGGGAACGCCTGAGATCAGGGTACCGCAGCCATGCTTCCCTGCCTATACTATAATAGAGGGACCGTCTCAGAGGTGGCCGTGGATCGTCGGTAACCCAGAGAGGAGCGAACGACACCCTGGGGGTGATGGCCTATGCTACCCCGAGGTGGTAGGTAGCTCCATCCTCCACAGAGGCAGACACGGCGGCTGGTGCCCTTTTGCCAATTTTGAGCACGGGGGCCGACCCTACCAAGGTCCTTGTCGGCCAGCGAGCCATATTTCTGTCCGCCCTTCCCCAGGGCTGGTGGGAGAAAGGTGGGATCGGCTGCTTCTGGGCCGCTGCGTGTCGCTCATCAACCAGTGGCACGGGGGAGAGGGTTAAAGGGACACTGAAAAGGATTCTGAAAACCCTGGCAGAGCAATGCCTAGCTACTGGGCTAAGTGTGGACCTTCCCTGCTCTTTGGCCAGAGGGGAGTTCCCCAAGAAGCCCCAGGGTTTGCCCATTTCAACCTGATCCATGGAGGAAAGTGCGGGGACCCTGGGGTCTAATGGGGGCTGAGTGGGCAGGGTAAGGCCTCAGTGGCGGTGGAGTTCATGGGCTTGCCCAGGAGAGAAGGCAAGTCTGGCATAGCCACGCTGAGTGGTGCCCGGTGCTATAGAGTAGGGGACAAAGTTACGGTGCTCATTCCTGAGTGGCGGAATAGGCTCCAAGCTGCCAGGGAGGGGCCCTTTAAACCCATCAAGTCGTTCGCTGAGCAGAACTCTGGTGTGGAGCTCTCTACGTTCCCCCGCTGGGGTGACCAACGTACCGGAGCGAGACGGAGACGTCGGTCCTAGTGGTATGTGGGAGAGGGGGAGGGGAGCCCCTTTGCTGGTGCCCATACCCCTCTCTGAGCGCTTGGCCCCCGCCCAGCCAGCATGGAGGGGCTGCAGGGTTACAAACCTCTCCAGCAGCCTGGATGCCCCTCACCTGCTGCCCACTGGGTGGAGAGGGGGTCCAGTTAGTGGCTCCCCTCCTCCAGAGCGTGGAGAAGGAAACTGCCGGTGGTGGGGTAACTTGGCCTCCGCCGAACCTGTGGGGCATTGCCCGGGTGCTGACACCCAAGAAGGGAGGGACCATGGGATTGTATGTCATTATAGACAGCTCAATGCCCTCCGTGTCTGACAGGTAGCCGATGGCCAGGCCTGCTGAGAGCTGAAATGAGCTGGGAAGTGCATGTTACTTTACCACATCTATGTTTATCCCCGAGTGGGCCTGGAAGGGGATTCCAGCTATGTCGGTCGCTGGCTGGGGAGAGATTTGTTTCCTAGCTCAGGCCTGGGAGGAGCATGTTCCCCATGATGGGGGGCAGCTCAAACTTCATTGCACCATGACCCCCTTTGGACAACAAGGTTACAACATGACTTTGGGTTGAGGGAAGAGCCTGAGCCCCACCGCCCCAGGGGTGGGGGAAGGGGGCATGGGTGGCGGGTGAACCCCCACTTTGGGGAGGCTAGCCCACTGGCCCTGCCCCTTCCACCTGAGGCCCCACCCTCCCACAGCCGATGAAGCGCCAGCTTGCTTGTGCTGGGCAGCGCCCCCCCCCGAACCGGGCTGGTCCCAGCACTGGGCTGGTCCCAGCGCCACTTTGGGCTGCTGGGCCGCCCCAACCCCCCCTGGGCTGGCCCCAGCGCTGCCCCTGGCAGCCTGGAGCTGGGTCCCCTCCAGCTTCAGGGAACAACAGGGGGGAGGCAGAGCAGGGCCTCAGGCCAGAACATGGGCAGGGCCAGGGCTGGGTCAGAGGAGGCTTAGCTCCTGAGAGGGGCGGCAGCCAAGTCCTGCTGCTCCAGGTGGGGGTGGCAGCTCGGACTTCAGCCCTGGGTCCCAGCAAGTCTAATGCTGGCTCTGGCGACCCACAGTTTGAGAACTGCTGCTCCGGCACATTCAGGCTGCAGGACTGATGGACAAGATGGAGAAGCGTAAAGGGGGCACGGCCTATCTGGGCCATGGAATGGGGCGTGGCTGCTTTAAACAGGAGCCTGCAAAGGTGGAGGGTCCTAAGAATTAGCCCGCGCCCCCGAGCAGGAAACAGGCTCGGTCCTTTCCAGGGATGGCCAGAAGCTACAGGAGCTTCGTCCCTCGCGGCAGCTCCATCCCTGAGCTGTGTCCAAAGAGAGAGCCAGACGAAGGAGATTGCACTGAACAGGCAACAGGCCTCCTGTGAACTGAAATGGGCCTTCAGCAGAGATCTGTCCAGCAAGCCCAGACCACCCACTGGGTTCTCACAGACACAGCTGTGAGCTGTACGGCTGCAGACCGGTGACAACGGGGAGGCAGTTTGTGGTGTATTGGAGCAAGATATTTCTCCCCTGAAAAATAAACGATGCAAGTGATGATCAGGAGTGTCCGGCCATTGTGTGGGCACGGAGACCATCCAGCCATGTCGCTGTGGGTACCGTTGCTCCGGGTGCGCCCTGACCATTCGCTCCCACCTGGCTGCGTCAGATGAAAGGGTCCAATGCTGAGATGGAGTCTGGTGCGGTGAGATCAGGAGATGGAGGTGATGCATGGTAAGGGGAGTGAAAACACAATGGCAGATTGGCGGGTGGGCCAGGGGCTACTGGGGGCCTGTGACAGGAGACTGCATCAAACGGAAGGAGCGTCCCTGCTCTTGCCTGGCTGCTCTAGTGGGCACTGGGGCCAGTTGTGCGTTTGCTGACACATTACTGGGAAGTAGCCAGTAAGCTGGCCAATAATTATCTGGGGAGCTGTTCCCTGGCTTAAAGGCTGAGTCGGCCAAGCCAGCCCACTGAGAGATTAACAATTGGAAACATTAGGCTGCAAAAAGCTCCTCACAGGATTAAAGCAAACTTTCTCCATGGAGTGGCAGGGCACAGTGGCCTGGAAAGCCGTGCTTCCTGTCCCACAGAGCACCCCTTTAAATGTGACATGGCAGTGACGCGGGGGGAGGCCTGGGGGGTTCCAGCTAGACCATCATGCAGTAAGTCTGGGCAGTGCCCTGCAGCACAGACCTGAGTCAAACTGCCGCCCTGCTCTGGCTGTTCCCTTTGCCCTTCCATTGAGGGAGTCACCGTGCCCTGGCGCTCAGCCACCGGCCAGCAGTCGCCAGGGCTGTCACCATCTCTCTGGGGGCTGCTTTTAGGCAGGCCTGGCCTGGCAGCTTTCGGAGCTGGGCTATGCCTGGGGGTGGCAGCCGCGGAGCCAAGAGCAGCAGCCCCAGCTCCTACGCTACCGAGGACTGACGTGCCAGGACTCCCAGCTGGGGGACAGCGTGGGCAGGGACGCAGGGAGAGGTTTGCCACGGGTGCCGCAACGTGGCCTTCGTCCACTAGATGGCGACGGAGGCTCACGGCTCCTGGCAGGTGGCTGTGGGGCGGTGGGGGGCACTGGCCTTTGGACACTAACTTTCTCCTCTCCATGCTGTTTCCTCTCCCCCTGGCTGGGGCTGGGCACACGCCAAGGGCGGATCTCGCACCTCTGGCATTTCCTGGGCGGCGAGGCTGCTGTCTCCCTAGCCCCCGCCCGCTGTATCCTAGTCCACCCTGCGGTGACGGCGGGGCCTCGCTCCCTCTTTCTCCCGCAGTGGAGGATCATCACTGCCCCACAGCTGTGCTGTGGCCGGGCACGGACACGCCCTACCCAGACAGCAGCTGGGCCTGCGCTTCACACGGGGGCCTAACAGGTGAGTCCTAGCGCTGCTAGGAGCATCCTGGTTGGAAAGCAGGCCGGTGTCTCTCTTCCAGCAGCGCCCAGTGGCCCCAGCCAGGATCAGGGCCCCGCTGTGCTGCGTGGGGCACAGACAGAGCCAGGGGCAGCCCCCTTCCAAGGACCGTGCAATCTACAGAAGCAAAGGCCATACAGGGAGTGGGGGAGAGAGGCCACGGAGTCCAGCCTGTAGCTGTTTGCTTTAGGCTCTGGGGCCCGGCTGCCTGGCTGATTGCCCCGAGGTGTCTAGCAGAGGAGGTTCTGGAGTGGGGATCTGAAGGAGCATAGGGTGGCACCAGCGGCTTTGCAGGGTGGGGAAGGTAGCAGAGATGCTTGTGGGAAGAGGCTGGCGTGGTTGGCAGAGCGGGGAGCAGGGGGCACGATAGGGAAAAGCAGAGCTATGCCGTGCCTTGGAGGACAGGGCGCTTCAGTGTGACTGGGCGAAGCAGGGGGAGCCAGGGGAGGGGTGCCGTAGTCAGAGGGGTCTGAGCAGCTGCATTTTGAGTGGCCAGGAGCGGGGCAGCAGGCATGTCGGGGTCTGGAGTGCTCGGGGGTCCAGAATCGAGCTAGGAGATGAGCATGTGGGCAGTGTTCCCTCTAATTTTCCCCACACGTGTGCAGAATGAATTTTGTGATGTGCACTAATGTGGAAGGGATATGTGACACATCCCCTCCGTATGGGTGCACATCACAAAATTCGTATGGCGGGGGTGGGGCTGAAGAGTTCGGGGTGCGGGAGGGGGCTCAGAGGGTTGGGCTGGGGATGTGGGGTTTGGGGTGCAGGCTGCCCTGGGGCTACGGCAGGGAGAGAGGATCCCCCCCCCAGCTCGCGCTCTCCCTGCTGCAGCCCTGAGCACCTGTGCGGCCCATGTGTCTCAGCGTGACGCAAAGCTTGTCTGTGCTAGAAATGTTCCCCTTTGCTGAACCTGGGAGATCAGAACCGGGGCTGAATACGCTTTGATTGCAAGTGGAGACAGGACGAGCCCACATTCGGTGCCAGCTCAGGTCCAGTCTACATGGGCCGTTACACCGTGTTCAGCTTCCTCTATTGCGTGCAGTGGAGAATGTCGTTGGTGTAGACACGCTCGTCATGTTGGCCATGATCTGCCCGGGATCTCTCTGGGCCGGATTCTGCTACCTCATGCACTAGTCCATGAGCAGTCCTGTTGGTTTCAGGGTGGCTTTGAATGGAGTATGGCCCTGTGGGCATAACCATGTTCTGGTCCCGCGCTGATCTCCCTTGGTGCTCACAGCAGAGCAGCAGTGTGAGGACGCATCCTGGTCCCTGGTCTCTCGCTGGGCTTTTCTTGCCTCCATTGGTCTCTGAAGAGGAACCTTTCCTGCTGTTTTCCCGCTGGAGTTTCTCATTTTCAGTGGAACATTTTGGGGTGGGGAGCGCAGGGGGGCCACTTTGCTTCTCAAGTGACAATGGAAACTCTGGCTGTTTCTGTCAGCGGGGGGGCGGGGGCAGGGGGAGGTCCTGCTGTGCAGAACTTGGCTTACACACAAGTTCACAGCCAAATTCCCCCTCCCCACCTGGCGCTCCCCTGCCTCAAGGGACTATACACCCTGTCCATGCCCCTTGTAAGGCACCGCTGGTCTGGCTGGCAGGGTGAGTCAGCAAAGCGGCACTGCGTGTCCATAGAACCAGATGCCCTATCACCGTTTGTTTGACAAGGGGAAGTGTCATTTTCCCAGGAGGGGTTTTCTTTTCTAAAAGGAGGTGCTTCAACAATGGGGCTTTTCAACAGAAAGTTGAGTCAAGATCATTCCAACCCTCTTCGAAATTCCTTTCTTTGCATCATGCTGTCTGTAGCACAACGCCCTTCTCCTCCCCTCTGCCCCCCATAGCAAACCACAACCATGGGCAGAGACGAACTTTGCAGAGAGGCTCCCTCTTCACCCCTGTGCCACAGAATTACATCCATAGGACCAGATGTGGGGCCTCTTTTGCCGTCTGCTCCTCTTTCAGGGCATGAATCGTCCTCTGGGGTTGTCCCCTCTTCAGCGGCTTCAGATGCTGCCTCATGGGTCACCTGCTCCAACATCTCCTCCATCTTCAACAGCCAAGCTCTGCTTCTCACCTCTTGCCCACAGTGCTCCAGAGTGCCTGGCCAACCCGCCCCATTAACCCTGTGCTCAGCACCGGCTCCAATGTACGCTAGCCTGCTCTTGAACACCAGACCTGTGCTGCTGGGCCCTGGGTGACACATACAGCCACTTTCGCTAGACCCATTGTAACAAGATGCAGAAGAATGGATAGATCTCCCCTCAAATCACATGGGCAATGTCTGCCCTCAAAAGCACCCAGTCAAGGTCCTAAGACCAGAGTTCCGTCAGCTGAGAATGATGGGATCTCCTGGATGGCTCTGTGCATTTATTGGCCACACAAGGGGCTGGAGAAATAGCTAAGGTAGGGGGCCAACCGCACACCCAAGCCAAGCTATTCAGATTCAGCAGATCGAGCGTCGTGGTCCAGAAATAACAGACTGTCGTGAAATGACTCCGCAAGCTGGAGTTGGTGATTGTGGTGGCAGATGAGATGGTGGGTGGGGTGGGGTGGGGTGGGGTGGGGAAGGCACAAACAGTCCTTTGCTCATGGAACTCGCCCAATGGTGTCGTTGGAGGAGACGCCTTCGGGCTCACTGACATCAATGCCTGGGAGGAATCTAGCAGAGAAGATACCAAGCTACGAAGCGTGGCAGCAGGTCTCAGGGTCACAAGTGGCTTTGGGTTTTGATGGAGCTGGTGCCATGAGCGGGTGCCCGGTGGTGGTGGTGATCAGTTGTGTGGGACAGCCATTGTGCACACTGTGGTCTAAATGTGGTGAACAGAGAATCTAGTGGGGATCCTGCAGGTTTTAATTTGTTCTATTGCACAAACAACATTCATCAGCCAAAAAGTGACCCGGCTGGGGCACGACAACAAACGCTTCTGTTGACCAAGTCGGTGCCGACCCTCAGCAGATGGATCGACATGCTGCTGCTGCTGTGTCCCACCAGCTGTGTCTATACATTGTGGATGCTCTGGGAGCCAGAGACGGTTGGGACATCCCAGGAGAGGTAACTGTTCTCCGACACCTGTTACGGGATACAGTTTTATCATCTCACTTGGTGTTCTCCAAGCGGCTTTGGGTGAGACCCAGAGCGTCAGTGGTGGCCTGCCATGTGCCACCCCGGACTCGCTCCTGCCTGTGAACTACATGGCAATGGTTAAATGGAGTTTCCAAGACTGGCACCAAAACGGGATCAACATGGTAGTTCCAGTGGCTGAGGAAGGTGCCCTGTCTCTTGCTGTCATCACAGATCTTGTGGGGAGGTCCTGGCCAAAGTGAGACCCCTTTGAGGCCTATCTCAAGAGGTGACTATCTGATGATAGTCCAGAGGGGCTTTGGAGAGAGACACACCTGGCTGGGGTGCCTGCCGGGGCATCTCTGGCATCCAGGCTACTCTAGAAAGTCAGTGCGGCTTCAAAATGCCCTGTCCACTTAGTGCCTCAGGTTGGTGAGATGCTGGACAGATGAGGTAAAGCCAGACTCATTCAGACTCTAGGACCCGCCTGTGACGAAGTGGGACTGTTGTTAATGTTTCCTCTGAATACTGTAGGGGTGCCTCAGTTTCCCCTATGCATTTCTTAAGTCTCTAGGTGGTGGGATAAGGGGGTGTAACTGTTGCAGAGCAAAGGGCCAGGGTACATAAATGGCCGACACTCTGTCTCCTGGCAACTGATGGCCTGGGCTCTTCCCCACTGCAAGGTGAGAGCTGAAGGGTTGGAGAACAAAGGAATCAGGTGACCTCCTGGCCCGGGAAAGGGACAAAGCTCAGAGGAGGAGGGGGTGGAGGGTGAATCAGTTTGGGGCAGGCGGGCTGGCTGGGGACGTGGAGTGAAGTGCAGACGTGGTTGTCTGGCTCACTGCCACCCCAAATGGACCCAGCTGAGGGGTCCTGGTCTCTGTACCTACAAGCTCTGTTTTAGACCCTGTTCCTGTCATCTAATAAACCTCTGTTTTACTGGCTGGCTGAGAGTCGCGTCTGACTGCGGAGTTGGGGGGCAGGACCCTCTGGCTTCCCCAGGACCCCGCCTGGGTAGACTCGCTGTGGGAAGTGCATGGAGGGGCAGAGGAGGCTGAATGCTCCGAGGTCAGACCCAGGAAGGTGGAAGCCGGGTGAGCTTCTTGCCCTGCAGACAGGCTGCTCCCAGAGAGGAGACTTCCCCAGAGTCCTGCCTGGCTTCGTAGGGAGCAGTTCCAGAGCAGCGCCCAGGGACCCCGGGACAGCCCACAATCCACATCATCTTTGAGTCCAAAAAAAAGTCCTTTGCCCTTCTCTTTGGTCTGGACTCCGCCTTTGGTCTCTTTATTGCCCCAGCCACATTCCAGCTTGGGTGCTTCCCACCACCCCAGCAGTAGGGTAGAGCTTCTTCATGCAGTCATTAGTCCAGTACCATTATAAAGCCTGTGTTGGACTCAGCATCTCAGGAGAGCCATGACAGGACTCCAGCTTTTCAGGAGGTGGGTTTAGCCGGGAACCCAGCTGAGGAGGGCATTGACCCTGCCTGGCTTTTCTGTCCCAATAGCTCTCTGGACAAACCTCACAAAAGACAAAGCTCCTGGGAAGATATTCGGGACACCAGCATAACAGATGCCCCTGGGGACTCGAGGGCAGCCTGGGCGCTAAACTGGCATTGCACAGTCCTGGTGTCTCCAAGCAATCAATCTTGCAGGCAGGTGCCCCTGAGCTGGGGCCTAGAGGGCAGCAGGGTCAAACGCCCCATGTGCTCTTCGAATATGATCCTATTTCCTTGGCAGAAAAATTGTTCCATGCTAGAAGGGGAGTGTCCAACTGTGAACATAAGAACGGCCACACTGGGTCAGACCAAAGATCCATCTAGCCCAGTGTCCTGTCTTCTGACAGTGGCCAATGCCAGGTGCCCCAGAGGGAACGAACAGAGCAGGTGATCAGGTGATACGTCCCCTGTGAAAGGGGCAACACTAGCATCCCTCACATTAGATAGTGCCCAGTTCAGTGTCTTTCATAACCATGCAACCAATGTGTATTACACCTCTGATATAACCCTACTTCTTCGCATACCACCCCCACAGCCCTACCTCAGCCTCCCGCCCTGCCCTGTCCTTTGGCTGGCAATCGCTCTCTGGCTTTGTCTGCAGCGGGAACATAGAACACATTTCTCTGCCCCAGTCCTGCTCTTCCAGTGCTAGCAGGAGCTCCAGCTGAGCTGGGCCACCCAACAGAGGCCGAGTGTGATTAGGAAACGCTGGAGCCAGCTGGTCCCTGACATTTTCAGAGCCTCGCTGTAGCAATGACAGTAATTCCCGACTTACAACACGGAGCCAGTTTCCCTTTGGAACACTCCGTCCAGCAAACAAAGCTGGCATGTGGCTAGCAAGAGCAGGGGCAGGCCAGCATTTACAATGTCCCTTGAGACAGAGAGATTAGCCAGCCCTTTATGCTGTGGTGATAAGATTGCCCCATTAGAACAAGGTGACAGTCCAAATTTTAAATGACCCCAGAGATTTTTGCCTGTGCCATAAAGAACCCTGTAATGGCTTCTCTCCAGCTGATGGAGTAAGAGCGGGAGGCTTCTCGCGGCGGTCTCTGTCGCTGTTTCCCCCTTTGAGTCTGTCGGCTGGAGAGCCGCACTGTCTCTCACACCGTCGGCCTGGACAAGGGGCAGCGGCTAACAGCCTTGATGTGCTGCACTGGGCACGTGTGGTACATTCCTTCTGGATGCCCAGTGTGATCACCTTTCGCCCCCATGCATACGTGCACTGACTGCAGCCCTAGCCTGGGCAGCTCTTGCCTGTCTCTTGCTCACATTTTGGCAATGCTTGCCTAGCCAGCCGAAGTGCCATTGAACTGAAATCGATCCCTCGCTGATCTGACCTTCCCAAGATGGCCAGGGGATCTGGCCTTCCCACCATTGCTCGTGCTTGCTCTAAGGTGCATTGGCCACACGTTTACCGACTAGCCTGCTCTGTCTAGAAAGGGGCAGTATCCTGCTGCCGGATCAGCTGTATTTTCCCAAACTGAATCTCATGGTGTTGCCTGCTTGTGCCTCCAACCTTCTCTAGCCCCCCTTGGTTTACATTCTCCCTCCTGTGCAATGAAATGAACGATGGGCCATTCCATTGCCATTGCTGGCAGGAGCATGGGGATAAGACAACCAGGAAATAGACAGATAAGAAGGCCATATTCCACTGTATCTAATCCATAGCCCACTGGCCAGCGCAGGAATCTTCTGTACCGGGTGTTGGGCCAGCAGGGAGGGTTCCACTGGAACTAAGAGTCACCCCTAGGGAATAATCCGTTCAGTGACCACCACTTTCTCCTGGTTGGGAATCATTCCCCAGCTGTGTGTGATTTCCTGGGTTTTTATTTTAATTACTCAGAATTATTTGCCTGTGGATCATCCACTGGCTACAGCTCAATTGTGAATAGCTGATGGAGGAGCTGTTTGATTGGGCGCCTAGGTCACCTGACTATGTTTCTGTGACCTAACTGGGTGAGAGCCAGGTTTCCGATGCAAATGTTCACGACGGGGCATTGGAATTGTGGGAATCTGCGTCCCTGTTTGCTTGAATGTTTCTGCCACCAAGGTCACTGCCTGGATAGTCCCAGACACGGACCGCAAGAGAGGCCCAGACGCTGCTGCGTCTCATGCACTTTAGAATTTGTGGGAAGAGTTTGGAGAGACTCGCCCCATCATAGGTTCCACCCTGTCTAACCTGGGAGGTCGACTTGTGCAACACCTCAGCAGATGGTGGCAGCCGTTCCAGTCACACGACCGACGGGGCTCTGTGTGCGTGTGTGCAGGCAGGTGCGATCACATCCCCAAAGACTCCACTGCAAGAATGTTAATGGTGCGCAGTCAACAGTGAGGAAATGCCGGTATTAAAGTTGCCTGGGCAACCTTAATTTGGCCCCATCGTGGGTATGCATTATGATACGCGCATGTAATTCAAGACGGTGTAATAATTTTTTCCCCCAAGACACCCACTTTGCCAGTGGGTTTCACAGCTATTTGCTTGACAGCAAGGAAGTGTTGAGACCTGGGACTATTCCAGGCTCTCTACAGGTGTGTATCCTTCTGTGCCAATCCATCCAGCCTCTCCCTCGCCCTTGCTCCTATCCTTCCCTCCTCAGCTCCAGCACCCGTCCCCTCCTGCTAGCCCCCTGGCTCCTGCCCCTGCCCTTATCTTCCTCCCTCTGCCCCGTCCATCCCCCTATTTCTCCTCCTGCCCCACTCTGCAACTCCTGCCTATGGTTCTCCATCCCCCACTCCCTCTGCACCTGTCCTCATCCCCTCTTGCTCCTCTCCCTCTCCCAGTCTGCTGTCCTCCTCTGCCTCTGCCCCCCACCCTGCATCTCTTTCCCTCCCCCCATCAGTTCTTCACCCCACCAGTCAGGGAGCTTCCTCCACCTTCTGTTGGCTTTCTGGGGCCCAGCAGGGGAAGCACAGAAAGTACAGGAGATACAATCACCCTGCTCTCCGTTCCGGTGCCTGGCAGATGAAGGAAGCCGCACTTGCAGGGAAAATCCTGCTCAGCCTCTGCGTCTCCGGGCTGGAGCATGCTCAGTTGCTTTGTGAGAATGGCCCATGCACAGTCCAGCCAGCGCCTAGGAGGTGTGAGGGGGTGGAGCATGCTCAGTTCAGATGGAGTCTTTGGGGGAATTTAGCTGCCAACTTCAACCAGTCTCTACTGAGCATGTGCAGACAGATTCTTCAAAGGTTTATAGCTTGGGCAGCAAAGGGCACATCTCTGCCACCAGGGCAACCCCCCTGGCAAATGTCAAGTCCCTGCTCCAAAGCATGGAGGCACGAGAGCTTCCCAACAAATCAGCTGTGCCATTGTTTTAACGTGGTCGAAAACAGCACCGTTTTCCCTCATCTCGTCCTGAGGAATACGCTGGGCAAAGTTATAAGCAACTGGAAAGGTGGTTTTAGAACAGGAAGTGTCAGGCCACCTGTACTAGAGAAAGGTCTAGGGAGACGCTGTAGTGACACCAGCGGGAAGAACTCTAAGGGGTCCTTAAAAATCGGCTGCTTCTACTCTGGGAACACCCGCTACTAGTATGCGTGTAACCGTGAAGTTACTGCATGGTGCCACTAATGGGATCCCTCTGACTGGTTCTAAAGGGCTTCAAAGCTCCAGTGAAAGGCATTCCCTCCCCCTCCTTGTCTCTTCCAGAGCAAGGTGCAAAGGTAACATTGCTTAGTATGGGCTGGGACGTTGCTGCAAGGCCCCCAGGCTGAGCTGGGGCCCAACAGGGAATGTGTGCCTCACTGCACCCCTGCCTGCACAAGTGCCTGCCAGTTATTAGTACAAAGACGTTTTAAAAAATAAAACCATCTTATGCTGCCCAGACCAGCTCCCAGGGCACGTGTGCTATGATTCGGAATGGAACGCAGCTGTTCTTTTTGTGGGCGCTCTGGCTGGGTAGGGATTTTACCAGTGCTTCCCTGCTGTCTAGTTCAGAATTAGATCTGGGGAAGGGGGCACTTCCCAAACTGGTTAAAACCACCCCCGAAATCCCCCTAGCATTTTCATCCGAGGATGGCTCCTTCCTGCCTTTTTCCAGGCTTCAGGGGGTGACACACCATGCCCCCTTCTCCTTCCCATGGGGCAACGTGTGGTACCATCACCCCCGCTGCCTGACGCTGGCCCGTTCCCTCCCACCTGGCACTAATCCACCCCAAGGTGCTCCTAGGCAGTTGCAGCAGGACTAAGACAAGGGACCCCAAAAGGGTTAATTTGTCAAATCCAGCTCTGAGAAGTTGCCAGGGCAGTGATGATCCCCTCCCCCCCTCGCCCCCCCATTATTACTGATCCACCCAGCATAGAGCATTCCCACGATTTATTCCGTAGGCACTGACCATGTGCTTGGTGTACCCGTCACCCTGCCCTGAGGAGTTTGCAGAGCAGGAGTCATGAGAGGGGCGCCTGGGTTAGACTTAATGTTTGTAATGGAATGGGATTGGAGAAGGGTCTGTTGGTTGTCACGGGCAGGGGTTTATGGGCTGCTGGAAGGTGTGAATCTTTAGCAGTGATTTGAATGAGGAGAAAGTGGAGGAGCCTTCCCTATTGGGCTTTTGGGGGTGGGGGGTGCAGTATTACACCAAGTATAGGGGGCAGCTTGGAAGGGGGGAGGGAGTGGAAGGTGAATTTGGTTGAGATTTTCAAAGTGCCTTAGGGAATCTCTGTCCCATTGCCTGTTAGTAGACACAGATGTTGGGCCCTTGGTGACTGAGTGACATGATGGATTCCCATGTTCCCATGGAGCTAGACGCCTGGGATTTAGCTCGCTCATTCACAATGGGCCTGACTGATCCAGAGAAGGCCCTGATCTGATCTTCCTCTTGTAGGTCACCATTGGCTCTGAAAATCCCCGAGTTTGGAGGGTTTGTCGTCTGAGGTCAGCAGATTGTTGACGGCGAGTGAGAGTCCTGCAGACAGTGATAGCCGTGCCCACGCAAGGGCTGGATAACTGTCAACTACCACCCCCGTAGCCTCCCTAAAAGACACTGTGAAGCCCTGTCTGAACTGGGCTCTCTGCCTTCGAACATTTCTCCTGCAACTGCATTAATCTCTACCTGTGCTTCCACCGTAACACTATTTGCCTGAGGAGCTCTGTGCCGAGATGTGGCCATACACACCTGTATTAAGTGCCTGTTTCACTCTTTATCCCCAAATGTGATTTACAGGCTTGACTTCTGGGATCGGACAGTTTCCACACCCTCCCCGGCTCTGTTTCTCAGGGTCATGTAATAGCTTCCACGGAAGGGTCGTTAACAGACAATGCCAGAGCAGGTAGATTTAATGGCTCTAATCCAGTCTTTTTGCAGAGCATGAACCCAGGTGGAACAGTGTGTGTCAGACTGAAAAACCAGGTGGATTAAGAGTCCCACACAGATGCCCAGGAGCATCTGAACTGGCTGGGAGAATGTCAACCCGTTCTGTTCTGTTCCTGTAATTGAAGAGGAAAATTGATCTCACTTAGTCTATAAAACTAGTGGAGATTGTCTACGCGCGGAGGCTGCTTAGGGTTTACAGACCGTTTTCTCTAATGCTGTCGTCCCCCAGCTAACTAAAAACAGTTTGTTTCCAAGAGGCTGGTGGTCAACATAACACCGGCCATGTGCCCCAACGAGGGGAACACAGGTGCCCAAGCCCAGCCAGGCCTGCAGTGGAGAAGCAGTCGGCATCTGGGGTCGTGTAGCTGGGTCCTGGGCTAAGAGTGGCAGAATCAGGGGATTCCACCGTGACACAGGGAAGGGCCAGAGATTATGAACCTCAGGGGCGCTCTCCGAGAGACCCAAGACATGACGAGGCACAGCTAGCCCTGTAGCCATGAGACTGTAAAAAGGTGGGTAAGTATTAGGCTTCCCATTTTACAGGGCATTAACCGAGATGGAGAGTGAATGTGATTTGCCCAAGGTCCCACAGGGGGTCTGTGAGAGAAGTGGAAACAGATCTCAGGGCTCCCAAAGCCCAGTCCCTGCTCTAATCCAGCGGCACTTGCTCCTGGTCTAATGCACCCTCAGGGTTCCAGCTCTGTAGCTGTTCCTCTGAGCTCACCCGCGTGGGGAAGACGAGGGGCTGGTGGCATCTCCTCTGGCTGCGGGGAACGTCACTGCTGGTTCCTTTAATAGGGAACGTCAAGGGTCAGCTGCCAGGACCTGGGTGCAGGATTCTGTGTTGCTGCTGCGGCAGCGGAATGATCCCCCCCCCGCACCCCCTCCCCCCCAGGTCCTGGCAGCTAAGTCTAGGAGATGCTAATCCTGTTTGGCTGTGAGGTTGTTTACGGCGAGTGAGAGTCCTGCAGACAGTGATAGCCGTGCCCACGCAAGGGCTGGATAATTGTCAACTACCACCCCCGTAGCCTCCCTAAAAGGCACTGTGAAGCCCTGTCTGAACTGGGCTCTCTGCCTTCGAACTTTTCTCCTGCTCTTGTAACTGCATTAATCTCTACCTGTGCCTGATCAGTGAGGTGGGGCTCTGATGTTCAGAGGTGTGCAGTTAGCATCTGGCTCAGCTTCGCATTCCCGGGTCAAAGACCCCCAGACGCTGGCCTAATGACACTTTCTCTCTGTCATCTAGGTTTATCTAAGGCACCCATCTTCATGGTCCCTGAGCACCCATCTCCTTCTCTGCCTTCTCCCTGGATAATGAACACTCATGACAGTATCTCTCCCCAAAGAGATGAACCACTTGGAGCCAACAATAGGGATATGGGAGCACTCCTGAGCTCTGGCGTGCTCATGTTCTCTCTCCCTCTTGTTGCTTGGCAGGACCCTGAGGGGGTCTGGATAAATGAGCAGACCTCTGAGAGCCTCTCTGCATGTCTCCCTAGTGGTTGTGTCTCCTGAGTGATTCACTTACCCACTCAGCTGTATTATCTGGCTGCAGATCCAAGGGCTGCCCTCCAGCCAGGCAGGGAGAGAGGCAAATGTTTGAAGGTGATCCTCTTTCAAAGGAATCCATCACTGGGCCAGTTACTTTGGGGGCGGGAGGGAGTTCTGGACATTCTCTTCCCTGGGCATGCTTCCAAAGTAGGCAAAGCTAAGGCCTACAGGAAGAGTTTTCATCACTGTCTGGGCTGAGCCCTTGTTTGCATGGAGGCCAGTGTGTTTGAGGGGGTAGTTGTTTGCTGCGGATGCTGGCAGTGCACAATAGCCTGCCTTTTATGTGTTCTTCCCAAGCGCATGAGGGAGTGCACACTGAGTGAACTAATAGCAGGAAGAAGTGGCTGTTGGCTCAGAAATCTCTCTCCTCCCCACCATCCCGCCTTGCTTCTCCTGTCAAGGCTCTGCCACTGGACTTAGAAGGCAATTTGACTGACCCTAAATCAGCAGGGATGCCGTTCGGGGTAAACCAAAATCCCTGGCAGCCTGCCCTGACCTGAGCAGAGCTAATCTAGCCTCCAGCGAACTCACAGTGAACCCACACTGAGTACCAATATAATACCCCTAGGTCAGATAAAGACCCCTTACCTACCCGCAGCCCCAGCCCATTACATGGGTGAGTAGTGAATTAATTATGGGGCACTTCCTGAGCATAGGCTCCAGCTTCCAAAACGAGCCCTTTGCAAGGGGCTTTCTGGCTCTTCCCAGGAGCAGAAATTTCCTGCATCCCAATCTGTTCGCTCCTTCCTGTTTGTTTTGCAGGCTTTCACTATGCAGTTCAGCAGCAAATGTGCATGAGAAATGTCCCCTCTGAGTCCCTAACTGGTGCTGTTCTGGGCTAAGGGGATGTTCGTGGTGTCAGGACTGTTTAGAATTATTGCTAATTGTTTGTGATATGGTAGCCGCAAGAGGCCCCAGGTGAGCAAGGCGCTCCATGATGCGAGATGCCCTATAAACACCTAGTAAAAGGCTAGCTCTGAAGAAGAATTGACAGTCGAAATAGACAAGCCAGATGGGGGTGGGAGAAAGGGACGTTAACCCCATGCCTGTATTTGAACCCCTTGCCAAGAGAAACCCAGAGGTATCATTTCCTAGTTGTTAGTCGCCTCCCAAGTGCTTCTCTCTCTAGGAGGCTGCAGCTAATGAGAGGCCCTGCCTCAGAGAGCCGACAGCCTGAAAGCTTGATCCGGTGAGGACCAGGTCCTATCAGATGTTTTTAAAGCTGCTCTGCCCTCATTTGGAAGGGCGGGGTGGGGAGCTCAGCACCTTGCCCTGCACCGCGACCTCATTGAGATACAGAGCCATAGCTCTTAGAGACGGAAAAGGCCGATGGTTCCAGCTGGTGCAAAGCAGGGCCCTGTGGGAGGGTTCTTTACAGTCTAGTTCCCAATGCTCTGGCCACGGGAGCCCACCACAGTCTAATTGGCTGTGACAACTCTGCTGTGAGGGCCTGATTCAAAAAGCTATTGAAATGCCATGAAAAGGCTCCCATTGGCTTCAGTGGGCTTTGGAAAAGGCCCGTACTGTGTAGCACTCATAAGATGAAGCAAATAGTCTCCCCCTAGCCTTGCTACAGTGAACAAATTGCAGAGGAGTTCATCAAATAAGGCTAGCATTGAAGCCACTGGAATTTAAAGGTACCTCCTCTATGAAGATCGGCCCCACGCACTTCAGCTGGTTTGCTTAGAAACAGACATTTTTATCACCCCAACAGCAATTTCCTCCACATTGTGTCCAGCAGCCCGAGTGCAGGGGCGGGCGGGGAGGAAGCAGGGGGGGCACCTCTTCCCAGCCCCTTTGTTCTGCAGAATTTCATTTCTTATGTCTGCCGAGGTTTCCTCCCCAACCTTTTGCTGCCTGGATTTATCAGTCCATTTCATCATGTTATACTTGGTCACCGACGTGACACCTCTGTCATAAATACACAGGCAGGGGCTGGGCTGGGTGCCTCTTTGTGAATGTGATGGCTGGGGGTGGGGGGGGGAATGCAGAGCAAAAGAGGGCTGGAGCCAGCTGTTTGTCCGCAGCGCCAGCAGAGCGTGGGCATCAGAAGGGCCTGGCTGCCCACCCTGAACTGTCCCTCAGGGTGTGTCAATCTTAAACTGGAGGGACCATTTGAGGAGTGAGCGGGGAGTTCCGCCTTTGTGCTTGTTTACTCCTTGGCCTCTGCTGGGCCTGCCAGCTGGGGCACCGCGCGACTGCCAGTTACCCTGGGGTTTGTGATGGGCACGCCTTGCTTGCTAAAACTGTGCCCAATGTCCCCCATCCCCTCCCCCGCCACTACTCTCAAATGGCAAAAACTCCCTGTCACTGGTGAGCCTGGCTGGATGGGAACCAGGCTCCATAACCCGTTATGATCACACCCTGAGCCAGCCGGGATTTATGACTCACAGCTAATACCAGGGACAACAGTCACACAAGGAGCCATTGAACTGGGGCGTGATCGATGCTGCTGAGTGCTTTGCAGCCAGCTCTCTGCATGGCCGGGAAATGTCAGGGTGTATCTTGCTCTCTGGTCCTGGGAGCCCGAGCCCAGCCCTGTGACAGGTGCCGTGTTCGGGGTCCCTTGTGTAGCTGCCATCCCAGGGTGCTAGATGATTGGGCTGACATTTCTGGGATTGGTACGAACACCCGGGAACCACGAGGAAGGGCATAGCTACTCCCAATGCAGCTGCGGTGGCTTGGGCAGCTGTTTCATGAGCCCGTCTCATCTGTGTATGGATGAAGGGAGAGTGCAGAAGGGCTGGGGGGTTGCTGGTGAAGAAGCAGTGGAATGAAGTGGGGCTTTATTCTTTGTCCGGGGGAAATGTCTCGATCAGGGCCCCGGGGTCCTGGGGGCTGCACACACCCAGTCCCTGCCCCACAGAGGCTGACAGTGGGTGGGAGAGAGGAAGGAGTATCTTCTCTTGGCTGATGGGGAACTGAAGGTCAGAGAGCTAGTCACCCAGGCAGCTTGCAGCAAAGCCAGGAACTGAGCCTAGATCTCCTGAGTCCCTCCTCGTTCCACTGACCCAGGGAGGCCACCAGACCCAGCAAAGAGATGGGATGAAACCTCTAGCGAGGTTATGGGGCTCGTGTTTGCCGGAGCGGGGGTGGACCTTTGGGACCTTTGCACCAGAGGGAGGTACTCGAGTAACTACAGGTCCCCTTGCGATGGCTCAGCGCTGCCCAGCCCAGCCTGGCCCAGGGCTTTTTCAATGCTGGATGCTTTCCTTCTGGATCATGTCCTGGGCCGTGAATCCCCAGGCAGGCAAAGGCGGGTGGTGTCTGTTGTGGCAGAGAGGGACGACATTACTGCTGGGCTGGAGTCCCTGCCAAACCGGAGCTGAGGGCCCCTCTGCCTGGGACCATTTCAGGTTCAAACTGGGCTGACCTGAACCCTTGAGCAGGAGCAAACTCCCTGGAGCAGGAGAAGGAACCTGGGCGAGTGTCACCCCACCGGGGTCTATTTAAATGCCCAGCGGTCTTGGGGCGCCGAGCCCCTTGCACCCCCAAAGTCCCTGGCCCTGCTTTCTGAGCCGCCTGGGGTCTGTGCGGGGCGAAGGAGTGCGCTGGCTCTGCTTCTGGGCCAGCGGCTGCGGATGGTTTGGTTTCAACTCGGGGTTGAGCAGGGGCGGCTGGATGGGCCAGCCCCACTTCTGGGTGCAGCCCTCCCGCTCCCGTGGGGGCTGGCTGGGCGGGGGGGGGCTCTGTCCCCCCCACCCCCCGCAGTGGGGGAGCAAGGCGGGGGCGGGCCGGCGCCCGGCGGGTCCCCGCGCCGGAGGGGGGCTCGCAGGGCCCGGGGCCGAGCGGCGGGCGCTGCCCAGCGTCCTGAGCCGGGCCCCGGGCAGGCCGCTGGCCCCGGTGCTGAAGCCCCGCCCCGCCCCGCCGCGCGGCGCTGACGTGGCCGGGCGAGCAGCCGAGCCCGCCGCTCCCGGGCCGGGCAGAGGCGGCGTGTGGCCGGCGGCGGCGGGTCTGCGGCGATGCGAGCGGGCTGCGCTCGGCTCCGCTCCCCGCCAAGCCGCCCCGGCCGAGCATGGGCTGCATCGGCTCCAAAGGCACCCTCGGTAAGCGCGGCCGGGCCCCGCGGGACGCCCCGAGCGCAGCAGCCGGGGCGGGGGGACCCCGCGGCCGCGGGATGCAGCGGGGAGGGGGCCGCGCCGCAGCCGGGCGGGGTCGCGGGCCGGCGGGAGCCGGCGCGGTGAGTGTGCAGCCGGCAGGGCCGTTGCCCCGGCGCCAGTCTCCTTAGGAGACCTTCAGCTCCCCGCGATCCGCTCCCGGAGGGAGGGAGGGAGGAAGCGGCCGCGGCTGCGGCCGCCGGGGCGGGCCGGTGGGGAGCGATTCCCCGCCTCGGTGGAGCGCGGCCGAGCCCGCTGCTTCTCCTGGCCCGGCTCGGCAGGCGCTGGCCGGGCTGCGGGAGGGGGCTGGCGGGGACGCGGCGCGGAAGCACCAGGGGTAGGGTCAGCCCGGCTCGGCTCGGCTTGGCTCGGCTCAGCGCTGGTTCGGAGCGGGCTGGCCGGTGGCTGCGGGGCGGGACGCGCTGGGAGGCGCTGTGCCCGGTTGGCCGGAGTGCGGGGCCGGGGGGCCCCGGGGTGCTGCGCTGCGTCCGCCCCAGGGCCCCCATCCTGAGCTTGCACCGCCGGCTGAGTTGCTCGAAGTTGCTAGGAGGGAGGTGGGCCGGCCCCAGAGGAGAAAGCCCCCGGCCTGGATGTGATTGACCCACCCCCCTTCCCCAGCGCGCAGCCCCGGAGCTCGCTCTCCCTTCCCTGCGTACCCGGCTCCCAGCAGCGGCTCTGCCAGACCCACACCCCAGTTGCTGGGCAAGGGTGGTCCTGGTGCTACTGGGGCCTGCCGTGTTGCTCTCTGGCCAGCTCGTCCCTTCTCCAGGGGGCAGCTCTGGGGCCTCTTGCTGTGGGGATGAATCTCCTGGGCCCTGGGATTGCGGGGAGCCCTTCCCCAGACAGGGCCAGTCCCCCAAGGGGAGGGATTCCATCAGGTGGGCCGGCCAAGGCCATGGGGAAATGCCCCTGAGCCCCCACAGCACAGGGGGCTTGTTAGCTAAGGCCAGCCCCAGCCATGAAGGCGGGCAGAGGGCGGCTGGGGCCTGTCTCTATATGGACACCCTATACTGCAGCCCCTTCAAAACTCATCTGCCTCCGAGGCCTGGCAATCCTAGTCCCGGGTTAAACCACAATGGTTCCCAACGTCCTGGCCAGCCGGGCTCAGCTTCTGCCGGGGTTGGGTGTACTCCCCCGGGGGGAGGGGACCAGTCCCAGGGTCTCTTACCATGTCAGCATCATTGTGTGCAGATGCACCCAGACACCCCACTTCCTCCTCCCTGCTCTCTGAGACCCCGTCCCAAGAGCGATAGGGACTCGGGGTACTGGTGGGTTAACGGCTGCTGTGGACTGGTCGGGCACCATTACTGCCCCGGGGAACCCCACTGGTACCCCTGAGCAGCAGCTGTTCAGGGAGATTGTCTCCTCTCGCCGAGCCTGTTTTTGAGAGGAAGGATGGTCTTGTGGATAAAACCCTGGACTCAGACTCATGCCCGTAAGGGCCTGAGTGGGGCTTACGAGATGCCTAGGCCTCGACCAGCTCTTTGCAAGGGTCGTCCCCCCCTGCCACTGCGTACCTGGTGCCTCTACTTTGTCTCCTGCAGAGCCCTAGCCTGGGCCCAGGAGTCCCTGTGCTCCAGCTTCCCCAGCTCAACTTCTTGCTTTGAGGGCACTGTCCTGTGGACACCTACATCGGCGGGGGGGTTTCTGCCAATGTAGTTAATGCGCCTCTCCGGGAGTCGGTAGCCAGCTGGCTGGAAGGATTCTTCTGTTGCGTTAGCTGCAGGGATTAGGTCTGCACTTGGGGTGCAGAGAGCTTCACAGCCCTGAGGGGGTCCCTAAGCCAATCTGTTTCCTAAGTGGAGACCAGGCCTGAGTTTCTCTCATTCTCTTTGGAGGCCTCACTGATTTGCCACCCCATGTGCCTCCGGCCCACCAGTATCCCCATCGCTCAGTGTCCCACAGCCTGGGGCACAAAGTGTGTGCTACCCTTCTTCACCATCCCATTTTGTCACCCCCTGGACAGCCTAGGGCCCCACAATACCCTATGCAACCGCTTCACGCCGAGTGCATCCCCACCCCTTTGGATATATCTAGCTCTGATGACCTGTCCTTCGGCCTCTCACTGCCTTTTCTGGGCCTTTGTTTTGATCCCACTTAAGTCAATGTGGGTTTTTGTCCAGTGACGTCAATGGAAGCAGGATCGGACCTTTTCTTTCCAGTGCGCATCCAGCCGGCACTGGCTCAGGCTGTTAGGAAGGATCCCTGCTTTGGAAAGGCCCAGCACGCTCCTGTGTCTCTCAGTTTAACTCTCTGCCTCGCTGTTTCGTTTGCTCCGAGGTCTAGGCAACCAGCTGTGCCTCTAATCCAAGGTTTGAGGTAGCCTCCAGCCTGACCCTGTGTGGTGAGCTCACAACTCAGCCTAGCAGCCAGCTCCTTCACTGGCTTTAAAATCTGCCCCTTTAAAATCAACCCTGTTTAAACATCCACCTCTTTTAGGGTGTTATTACACCAGACCTCCAGGCCTGTGCAGGCCTGATCCTGCACGATCCTGAGCCCCCTCCGCTCCTGTTGAGTTGGGTCGCCATTGCGGGTGCACCGCAGGATGAGGTCCTAATTATATCTCTGGTGCTCAGTGGGTCTCCAACGCTTCCATCGAAGGCTGGTTGCATTCCCCTTTGTCGGCTCCCAAACAAAAGCTGCTCTCACCAGTCATAATCCAGTCATTTTCCCTGTTGTGCCATTCAGCCGGCTCATAGCAGGGTCATTACAATTGCCGGTGAGTCTGACTGTCCCCGTGGCTTTTGCTGCTTGGACGCTCTGAGTCCCAGGGCTTGACCCCTACCGGACCGGGAGGGTTCCTGTTACCTGGCTGTGACGATGTGACTCAGCAGGGAGGGGGGAGTGTTGACCTGGGAATGTGCCCTGGGGATGGGAGACCTGAGAACCTGTCACCTGAGCCAGGAGGGGGAGGGGGAGGTGACACCTCTGCCCAGGAATGTGAACAGGGGCTGCAGCAGGGAACCTGCTGGGTGAGTTTAGTTTCAGTTTGGGGCTGGGTGGAGGAACACAGGGAACCCCAGGGCTGGGGTCTAAGCTCCCTGCTCCCCCAGAAGGACGTGATTGAGGGGTCCTGGTTGTACCCCCAAGCTCTGTTTTTGGACTGTGTTCCTGTTGTCCAATAAACCTTCTGTTTTACTGGCTGGCTGAGAGTCTCAGTGGATCCCAGGAAGAGGGGTGCAGGGCCTGGACTCCCCCACACTCCGTGACACTGGCAACTTGTAACCAAACTGAGTCGGCTTTGGTAAGCTTAGGCTGTGTAACTAGCTCCCCTCCCCATCTGTTGGTTTGTTTCACTTGTTGCATTGGGTCTGAAACCAAAGAGAGAAGCTCCTCCAGGGAAGGGAATCTCTTCTACTCAGGGCGTACAGCTCCGAGCACGGTCGGTCCTGGAGCGCGCAGCTGTCCCCACCGTGGGATAATCTTTGGGTTCCTTGTTAGGTAGCGAGCGATTACCCCACCAGCCTCCCCCATGCTGATGTAACGTTTCCTTCCTGTCAAGTTTGGAGTCGTCACCATAGCCAATTGATTTTTATCATCTCACCACGCAGCGGAGGCATGAGTGATGAGCTTTGCTCCCCCCGGCAAGCGTTCTAGCGAAGCCCTTTTTTGGCCTTAAGCTTTTACTCCAGCATTAGCATCAAGCCGGTTGTCACTCCCCTTGCTATGAGCTCCGTTTAGCTGACAGCTGGCTTTCGCTTGGCACAGGGCCATGCCTCACCGTGTGCTCTTAGCCTGGCTACTGGAAATGTCACGCTTCCCCACACAAGGCAGTGCGCGCTGGGAGTGACACACGGCTGGCTGGGTGGAGTCTGAGGGCTGGGGCCTGATTCTGCTCCCACTGAAATCAACGGTACAACTCCCAGGGACTTCAGGTGGAGAGCAGTATCCAGCCTGATGTGGGAGCTAGAGACCTCATCTAGGGGGACCTCCAGCTGGGGCTTGGGTCGGGAAACTCCAGCTAGGGCATGGACCTTACTGGACAGGCTGTTCTGAGAGAAGGAGGCTGCTCCTTTCTCGTCTCCCTGTCCCACAACTGACCCAGCCCCTAACACAGAAATGCTGAACCCCCTTGACTGGCCCAGCCCCTGCCTACGTCACGACATCTGTATAGTGTGTGCTCACACGTGCCACGCTCACTAGCATGACACACTTACTGTACCCCCAGTTAGATCAAATCCACATTCGCTAACGTAGCAGCAGCCTGGATACCCGCCGGGGGTCATGGATACATGGCTGTGTCCAGGCAGTGTTAGTCATAGCGGGTGTCCCATCCTGGGTCTTTGGCAGCTGTTGGACTGGCACTGTAGTGCCAGGTCTGAGACAGGAAAGGATCCCACCTCATGTACGGGATCTGTCCCCAGCCCTGGTGCCTGTGGGTCTGGTCCACACCATCAAGGTTGCAGTTTTGTAGTCCCAGAGCAGTGACCAAGGCAGGTGGGTCCTCTGATGTGGCATGGAGACAGAGCTGTGCCTCTCCCTGGCTGAGAGACGCTCCTGGCCAGGATCAGCCCCCCCGGGGCTGGCGGGGGTGCATGAGTGGGGTACCCAGGAGTGACTCCAAGTGGGTGGGTTTGAGGAGTCACTGTGGGCTGTTGCGTGTGAACGTGGAGGCAGGTGTTGCATTGCCTGAGTCTGTGTGTTCCGGATGAATTTGTCACATTCCATGTGCTTAGGGCAGTGCTGGGGGGGTGGGGGGGTCCCGGGGACAGTGCCTCCCTGCTCTCTGTCCCTCTGCCCACCCCCTCCCCAGCATCCTGGCTCTGATATACCATCTGGGGGGAGGGGGGGAATGAAACCTTCCCTGTCCTTGGTCCATTCTGTGCCTCTCTTCTCCTCCCCCACTGTTAGCAGCGGGAGGTCACCTTTGCAGGGTGCTGCGGGTCAGCCCCTGGCCCTCTCTGCTCTCCACCCTGTGGGATTCCAGTGCCGGCTGACGCACGTTGCCTCTCCCTGACCCCGCTCCAGCTGGCCACATGTGCCCAGAATCTCTGATGCTGGGGCTGTCCGTGCTGGGCCAGCGGGGGGAGCCAGTCCCGGGAGGAGGCGTGTGGGAACTGGCACCCGGCTGGCTCATGCCCGACACTGGGCAGGAGGCTGTCTCCTGTCCCAGCCCTGACGTGTGCTCATCAGAAAAACTCACTGTGCCAGAAGCACCGTCTCCCCCCTGGAATATTAATGGCTCCATGGTGGGAACATTGTGTCCCTCGAATGGAGCAGGCTGTAGCAGAATGCACGTTCCTTGGAAGGAATCTTGGCTGGAAGGCACATTTCCCACCCCCCATGCAGTGGGGCTGCCCCTCACCCCTGATCTGCGGGGCCCACAGCCTCCTTCCAGCCCCCACTGCCTTCTCCTTGCCCCACCCCACAGGGCTGAGTGTCTTGTCACCCCTCACCAGGGTCCAGTGCCTTCTCCCACCCCCCCCACTCCCCTCCCCGCCCCCCCCCGCCACATGGCTCAGTGTCTCCTGCCCCCCATGGCCTGCAGGGCTCAGGACCTCTCTCCGCATTCCTGCTGCCCGTCGTGTTTGGTGCCTCCCCCCACGCCTCCCCCGCATGGCCTGCAGGGCTCGGCCCCTCTCCTGGAGGGGATGAACAGGTGGTTCAGGGGCGCAGGATTGTCTAGGATCAAGCACACGACAAATCAAGCCCTGTCCCCAGAACTTATGCCGAAAACACCCAGCTCCCTGCGCCCCACTCCCCTCCCTGCCATGGCAACCCCGTCTCTCTAGCCCCTAGCATCCCAGCCGGCATTCACACCCCGTGTCACGGAGTCCCCGGGCGCTGCTCTGGAACTGCTCCCTACGCAGCCAGGCAGGACTCTGGGGAAGTCTCCTCTCTGGGAGCAGCCTGTCTGCAGGGCAAGAAGCTCACCCAGCTTCCACCTTCCTGGGTCTGACCTCGGAGCATTCAGCCTCCTCTGCCCCTCTGTGCGCTTCCCACAGCCAGTCTGCCCAGGTGGGGTCTTGGGGAAGCCAGAGGGTCCTGCCCCCCAACTTTGCAGTCAGACGTGACTCTCAGCCAGCCAGTAAAACAGAAGGTTTATTAGATGACAGGAACAGAGTCTAAAACAGAGCTTGTAGGTACAGAGAACAGGACCCCTCAGCTGGGTCCATTTTGGTGGGCAGGGAGCCAGACAACCACGTCTACACGTCCCCAGCCAGCCCCCAACTGACTCATCCTCCACCCCCTCCTCCTCTGGGCTTTGTCCCTTTCCCTGGCCAGGAGGTCACCTGATTCCTTTGTTCTCCAACCCTTCAGCTCTCACCTTGCAGGGGGGAAGGGCCCAGGCCATCCGTTGCCAGGAGACAGAGTTTTGGCCATTTATGTACACTGGCCCTTTGCTCTTCAACAATTACACCCCCTTATCCCACCACCTAGAGACTTAAGAAATGCATAGGGGAAACTGAGGCACCCCTACATTATTCAGAGGAAACATTAAGAACAGTCCTGCTTCGTCACACCCAATCACTAGTGCAATGCAACCACTGCTGGGGTGGAACAGGGGATGTGAAGAAGAATCCTGTATTCTGAGGCAGACAGGCTATCCTTACGCGAGCTGGGAGTTGTCCGGGTCTGTGGAGATACTGTCCCAATGCGCGTAACAATGACCATGGTCCATTGGGTTTACATCGCCTGTCCAGCGAGCCAGGGCCTCCTAGCACCGGGCTGGGGCACTGACTGAATGCTGACATGGATGGAAGGGTGCCCTTTGCTGAGTCACCCCTCCCTGTTTCTGCAGCTGGCTGGTCCTTGGAGGTCTCCCATCCACACTTCAACAAGGCCTGCCGCTGCTTAGTGCAGATGGGCTCCTGGTGGTTTGGCTCTGTGCCTTCCTTCCTTTCTTTTGGGCCACGAGCCCGGTGCACTGCCAGCCGCCACGGCACCTGCCCAGGGTCCTCAGCTCTGCTCCTGATTTGCCACGGTAGCACAGAGCGGTTGTGCCCCATGGGGAAAAAATGCTACGGCCGCAGCCATCCATGCCCAAAGGTCACCTGCCAGGTGGCCAGGAACTGCAGCAGAACCCAAGCCGCAAGCCCTTTGCTGTTCCTGTGGGATGCAGCCAAGCTTCTGGGAAAGGGGGGAAGCACTTGGCTCTGGCTAGTGCAATTCCACCTTCCCAGCTTCCAGGCATCTCTGCTCTTCCCCGCTCTAGTACAGCAGCTCCCCAGCTGTGGGAAGACTAGCGGTGGGTCGTGTGTGCCCCAGAAGCGCTCTCCCCCTCTGCCCCGTGCTCTCACTTCCCCTGGTGCAGCAGCAGCCCTGCAGAGGAAGTGTCCGGAGCCTGGCAGTGATCCGGGCCCAGCTGGGGGCATGGCTGAGGAGAGCCAAACACGGGGGCTTGGGCTGAAAAGGGGAGTGGGGAGCAGGGGGTTGGAGAGTGGGGGAGGGGAGTGGAGAAGGGGGTCAGGGGGCTGGAGGGCTGGAGGGCCCCCACTTTAAAGGCACTCTGCAGCCTGGTGTGACAGCTCCTAGCAAGCCCGATTTGTTTTCTCTCTCACTGTCTCTGTATATGTCACGGGGCATCCCTCAAAAGACACGGTGCGGCTGGTGGGTCACCTTAGTAAAAAGTTTGGCAACTTCTGCTCTAAGAGGCAGCGCTGTCTAGTGGTTTGAGCACAGGACTGGAATCGGCTCCTGCTTATGCCTGGGTAACTGGGGCGTGACCCCACTGGTGTCAATGCGAGGAGCCAAGCCTGGGGAAAGAGGAAGGGTTAATAACATGGACAGAAGCATGTCGGTGCTTGTGGGACAAGTGGGCAAATCTGGGCGTGAAGGTGGCATTGCTGGCGAAATGGAAGGGGGCTGGGGTCTCGCCTCCAGTGTAGAGGGTGGCCTGTAAAGATGGGCCCCGGGATGAGAATCTTCCTCTTGCTATGCTTGGCCTGTGGGCCTAAACCCACAGTGAGGGGTGCACCCGGCTGGGCAAAGAGAAAGCATTGCATGCTGGGAAGTGCAGTCCCTGGGCTACAGCTCCCCATCGCTGGAGTACGGTGTGGGCTGCAGCTGGTCCGATGCAGCGTTCCTTTTCCTTTTTCAATCTGTGCTGTGGTATAATGGTACAATGGGAACTGCTGTGGTATAAAGCCAGGCCCTGCCTTTGCCTCTTGGGTGGAAGGTGTTCCCTGCTGGCACCTCCCCAATGATTTCACTGACTGCGGGGCTGGCTTTGCGGGAGCGTCGGAAGCTCTGGCCAGGATCAGCGACGCTCTGGCCAGGATCAGGGCCCCATGGTGCTGGGAGCTGCACAGACACGCCGGCCCTGCCCTGACGAATTTACAACCCGGTGAAAAGCGGGGGGGCAGCGACTGTGTTAAGCAAGAAGAGAGAGGAAGGGTGAGAGGGTCAGCGGAGCTTAGTGACCTCCTGGAGTAGATCGGAGAAGGCGTTAAGCTGGGCTGAATTAACACTAGGAAAACCAGATTGGTCTTCTCAGCCCTGCTTTGACAGGCCATGGGGCAGGTTAACCTCCCATGGCTAATGCCTGCCATTTCTATGCCTTTCACAGGGTGTAGGTCTCTTGTTGTGGCTGCAGGGTGAAATGCACCCCTGACCCGGAGGGGAGGCACAAGGCCTAGGCACTGCTTATGACTTGTGCTGGCCCCTGTGCACCGGGTGAATTACTCCCCTAAAGAACCTGGCCTGCTTTGCAGCAAACAGCTACAATTTTCCCGGCACTTCTCCAGGGAGGGAAGCTCTGCTTGTGCTTTGGAGGCTCTGTGCTTTACATAGTGACCCAGGCAGCTTTGTAAACGAAGGCACAAAATTGTCCCCCCCGGCAGAATCCACATGACGCTAAGATGCAGCAGGCCGAGGCAAAGGGCTGCTCTCGGTGCTGCCTAGGGAAGCCTCACGCTGGGATTCTGCTCCATTCCCTACCTGTGCAGGACTGGGACTTTCCCATGGAGCGGAGCTGGGAGGGTACGCAACCCGTCAATCCCATCCTCCTTTACTGACCTGCCAAGTCCTTGTGTTCTGGACCCCCAGGGGTTTTCCTGCCACCTGTGAGGACATCCACAGCCTACACTGGAGGCTTCCCCTGGTTCATTTGAGGGGGTCTGGGATGACGTCAGCTCTTGCAGGGGAACCCAGAGCCCTTCTAGTCAGGTCTTGGCAGGTACGTAGAGAGGACATGGGTTTTTCAGCCCTTTTGTTCTGCAGTGTAACAGATGCCTTGAGAATGGGGATATTAAAATCCCCTCCCTAGGCCATGAGCAGGAACCTGTTCAAGTCACTGGCAACATTCTTAATGGGAGCAGAATCAGGGCCTTAAACTGCTAAAAAAACCAATTCCAAACCGCCCCTGTAAATAAGAGAATGTAGTAGTGTCCCCTGGTGGGAGCCCAGCATCCGACCTCGTGTGTGTGTGTGTGGGGGGGGGGGGGGGCAGCCCAGCCCCACCCCAAACTTCATGCCTTTTTAACAAACAGCCATGAGTGTGAGGATCAGGCCTTTGGCATTTCACACTTGCAGTGAGTTTTGGATGGTCTCAGACACACACTAGGGAGAATCCTGGCTCCCAGGATTGCCCTAACTAGTGAGATTTCACAGCATGCCGAGTATGGCATTCCAGTCCATCCTGACCCTGGTGGTGCCTTGTCTCCCATTGATGTGGCCACAGCTCGGAGACAGAACCCCCCCGCAACCAAAACCACAGCGCCTCTGAAAAGGTTCCAAGCAAGCCACATGAGGATGTGGCTGGGATGGCAGGGTGACGGAGTCTCCGCTGGAATAGCATGCTGAGGACGGGCCTGGCTCACAGGCCCCAGGGTGACATTCACCCTGAGGCAGAGGGCCAGCAAACTGCCTATTCATCGCTTACGCCCTGTGGCCTAGTAGAGCGAAGTGCAGACCTGCCCCTCCTGAGATAGAAACGCACGTGACCCACTGGTGGGTGAGTGTGTGGTCAGTCCCCTTTCGTGCCTGATCCACAAAGAACGGGATCCTGTTCCAGCTGCTGCTGGGGAGCCCGGAATCCAGTTGTGTGTGTAGCTTTGGGGGGGTCCCAGTCGGACCCCTGGTGTTGTGACCAGGATGGCAGCTGTCACAAATGCCTTCTATGATAAGTAGGGCGTAGGGGCCCCAATCCCACTGCGCTAGGCACAATGCAAACATATAACAAAGGGAGGGTCCCTGCCCCCGAAAAGCATGCCGAACTAAGCAGAAGAGTCAACAGGTAGATGCAATAGACAGGCGGACAGGAGAACAATGAGACGATTGGGATCAGCGGCGCACCAGTTGCCGATCGTTTATGTTCCATCCGGTTGATACAAGAGAGAACAACACAGTTAGTGCCGACAGCGTGTCTGCTAGGAAATCCGGCAGCCCTGTTCGGGTGTGTCTGTGCACGGTAGCCTGTGTGCACGTGCGTGTGCATTTGCACGTGTAGGGCCTTTATGCTGTTCTCTTTTGCTAGAAGAGTGCAATTCGCTCCCTCTGCGTGGCGGGTTTGTTCAAGGTTCCACACACATCACCTCCCGCCGGGTTTGCTGCCCTGGGGTTTACATGGCACTGCGTTGGGGTGGACTTCACTGGACGCACTCACAAAATCCAGGGGGATAGCCCTGGGGAAATGCAAAAGATTGGCCTCGGATTCCGTGCTGCAAATCCTAGTCCAAAATCCCACCCCCTTTCAACACGGGGGCTGAAACCCACAGGGAGGTCCGCGCGCCGAGGTCCCCCTTTGAAGTTGGTTTGACATAGCTGCGTTGGTTGGAGGTCTGTGAAGAAACCACACCCCTGATGACACGTTTATACCGACCTAAGCCCCAGGGTAGATGCAGCTCTGTTAATGGAAGAAGGAAGGCTTCCGTCGATTGAGGCTCTGATGACAGGCTCTCGTGGCGCAGCTGTACGATGGCCGCGGAGGGGGTTCTTCGGTCCTTGCTGTAAATCCACCACTCCACGAGGTGGTCGCCAGGTTGATGGAAGAATTTTTTTTTATTTTAACCTAGGGGTGTCTACACCAGGGCTCAGGTCAGCTTTATTACATCCCATTTTTCACAGCCCTGAGCGTGAGAAGTGAAGCGGACCTATCTCGGCAGTGCAGATCAGCCCGTAGCAATGGTCATTCGGGGACGTGGTGTCCCTACACGGACAGAGAAACCCATCCCCCTTCCCCATCGCTGTCTGCACTACAGGCTTATGCTGGCCTAGCTATGCCGCTGTTGTCTCCGGGTGTAGACACAGCTGGGCCTCCATGGTGCCTTAGTGCCTGTTAATACTTGGACTAAAACATTAAACCAGCCTCTCCTCTCCCCTTCTCATTGCTTCTATTCCCCTGGGGAACAGAAAGTAATACCCCCTCTGTGCTTTTATGGTCCCACTGGGATGACTAACGTTAACCCCTCGTTGTCACTGCCTGCTGCCTCCTGATGGCGCTCGGAGACCTTAGAAAGAGGCTCGCTGGTAACAACGGGGTGACATTTACATTCAAAGTCTGGGATTCCTTAAAGGGAAGAATCAACCCCCGCTGTTGCCCAGAATCGGAGAGATCTGGTCCCAGCGGAAAGCGGAGAGCTGGAGTCTGGTGCAGAGCAGAGGGGACACAGCCAGTGTCCTGCCCACGGCAGTCACTTTCCTGGAGGGAGCAGTGCAGTTTAGAGTCCCCAGAGGGCCCCGCAGCAGGGCTAGGCTCTTGGGGGCTGACATTTCTCTGTGCTCTCCCCACAGTGGCTGTGGACACGACTTTGCATGTGGAGTGGAATGAGGTGAAGGCCCTGCCTGCCCTCTCGCCCTTGGGGAGCACCAGGACGTCGCTGGTCCACAGGCTGGTTCGGCAGAGCTCGGTGGACAGCCAGGACTCTCTCGAGGTGCCATGGTTCTCATCCCTCTGCCTTTGGGGACGGGGGGTGCTCCGTAGGTGAAATGAGCTATGAGTGGGCGTGTGGGTCTATGGGGCAGCTGTTTGGGGCAGGGGGAGATGGGGAGGAGGGCCATGTGCGTAGCTTCTTTGCCTTTCCAATTCAAGTGAAAGCCAGCTGCCGGTTATCTAGGGGTTCTCTTAAGGCCCCAGCTGCTGGAGTCAGGCCTAAGTCTCACTTCAGCCCTACTTACGTGGCACGTAGGCCTTGTGCGATGAAAACAGCACCTGGGGTTTGGCTGGGGCTGCTGTCCTCCCTACCATCAGGATAGACCCAAAATAGCAACACTTCCCCCTTTGCCAGTGCCTTGCAACTGAAGATCCCAGAGTGCTTTGCAACCCAAGAATGAGCCTCACCTTGCAACTTTCCCCCGGGATGCAGGTGGCAGCGGTAGGCCTATATTGAAGGAGGGGAAACTGAGGCCCAGAGGGAGTACGGCCTCCGTTTTCCACCGTAGCATCCAAATATCAGTGGCTTGTTTTGCAATCGTGGATCTAAGAGACTTGCTCAAGGTCAGGTCCAGCATGGGCAGCTTTGCCAGCCCAGCCCCATCTTGCACCAACCCACCCTGGTGTGGCGCTCAGATCCCACAGTAACTGTCGACTGTGTGATACATCAGAAATCTTTATTGGCATGACAGGCAAGGGTAGAACCTTTGGGCAGGGAGGAGCTGGCTGCAGGGGGACATTACTGAATTCCAGTCATCTCCTCCCTTGGCCTTTCGTTTCAGGGTCTCCCACATCTCACGGCTGCCTGGTTTAACTTTCTGCCTAAGGCTGCTGTATCCCCGGGGCTTTCTGAGGTTGTGTCTACACTGAAAGTGAAGATGTGCTTATAGCACGGGTAGGCACCCCTGTGCTAGCTTTAACCTGGGCCACGATAGTAGCGGAGATGTCCATCCAAGGCCTCATGTTCGTACCCATCCCGCCGCTGTGACCAGCTCCAACCAGAAAACTGGCTGTCCCCTTTGCCCTTGTCTGGGCTAGAGTATTTTGCCACTGTGAGCACCACTGCGTGCTCCAGGCTCACGTCACCGGGCGATTGCGCGCGCCCTGGGGAGCAAAGCTGCCTCCGCGGCCATGTCCCTCGGCATCGTTGCAGGGCCAGCGTGCACAGGAATAACAGGCTTTGGTGGTGCAGTCGGTCTTCCCGCTCTGTCTGTCTCCCTGCCCAGTACTCTAGCTGTGTCTCCAGCTCAGGGCTCTGCTCCCTGCAGCTGTGATGGGTTGGGGATCACTCACATCCGTAAGGGGCTCTGTCACCACCCGTCTTGTAACTTAGGGTGCTGTACTGTTTTGCTGCTGTGGCTCAGAACCTTGACACCCATAGCTGGTCCTTGAGCATAAAGGTCACATCGTGGCTTCCACCGGCCTCGTTACACCTTGCAGGGTGACCCCAACAGCCCTTCTGGTCCCCAGATCCGTGTAACCTGAGTTCTTAATGACTGGCCACTCGGATTTTCCCCTCTGGCTCACCGGATCAGTTCGCTTTCGGGACACGTGCTCCAAACAGTTTGCACAAAGGAGAGCTGCTAGGCGTAAAAATAAAAAGTTTATTTAATAGAAAAATCCCAGGTTCAAAGATGAGCTAGTGAGGAAAAATAAACCCAGGCAAGTAACGAAGAGAATTAACAGACACACAACTCCAGGCTTCACGCTTCTGTGTTAGTTAACTTGTATTAGAAAAGGGACATTGTCTATTGCCCCTGCATGGTTTCCCCGCATGCCCTTATGATAGAAGGGATCCAGCCTTTCCCCAGCTTCCCGTTTAGAGGCTGTCCCTCACCCCCATCGTTTCTGGATAAAAACCCTCAGACGCAAGCCTGATTTTAAAAGGCTTTCCCCCCTCACGCCTCTCTTTCTCCTGGCATGATGACTCTCAGTTATTCAGAGCAAACTCCCTCCTTCCTTAGGTTTCCAAGACTGGGGGTTTCTTGTCAGTTTCAATGTCTGTCCATTAACTTTAATGGTCCCCCATTGTCTGTTCCTGGCTGGACAATGGGTCATTGCTTGGAGCCAGTTTCATGGAAATATCTGGCTTGGGAGAAACCACCCCTTCTGGGCGGTGTGTGTGAAATCGTAGAACAAGTCATGAGTTTAGTACTTTAGATACATAGATTGATCACCACAATGTGTCTCCATATCTTATAATACCCATCACGCTCAGAACATCACAGGCTTTCATAAGAGACTTCACTCGCTGCACTTTTCTAGTACGATAACGTTGTGTGCAAGACATTGGTTCAGTTACTTGCTCTCTGGAGTTCAGCCCCCCTGGTTTCCCCTTGGAGTGTCTGGCCCCTGATTGTCACAGCAGCCTCTCTATGGTTAGAGTGCTGGGGGACTACGGCTCCCCCAGGGGTAGAAATGGGTGCCCAAAATCAGGGGTGTCTGGGCCAAGCTAGGAGGCCAAGTGGGTCTGCACATGCTCTTCCCCCTCCCCCCGCCCGCCCCCCAATGCTTACACCCTCAATGTACTTACACTGCCCGAGCCACCCGTGGACTGCCTCAGCCGTGTCCCCCGTGCTACTGAGACCTGAAAAAGTAAGAGCGGGGAAGGGTCCTTGTAAATCCACCTACACCCCAGGTTGCTCCAGCACCCACTTGTCCTCCCCATCACCCCAAGCAGCAATCTATCCCCCCAGACCCCAACTGCGCTAGGTCAGGGAAGGAAGGGAATGTCTCCTCTCCAGAGCCAGGGAGTGCAGATGGATGCTCTGTAAAAATAGGACATGCAGTGTGACTGCTCTGCACTGCTGCAGCTTGCAGGGGCTGTGACTGGACCAGGGCTAGCAAAATCTGGGTGTCCTTGTTCTGCTCTGGTTTCTTCCTCCATGCAGCTCCCTACCCCTGATCCAGTCAGACCCACATGCCCCCCACTCTGCTCAAAACTCTCTCCTGATTTGACAATAAAGCCAGTCCCTTGCCTTGGAGTAATTCATCAATTCCCAGGCCAGAAAGGACCACTGTGGTCATCTAGTGTGACCTCCCGTATCACCCAGGCCAGAGGACTTACCGCAATAATTCCTAGAGCAGATCTTTTGGAGAAAACATCCAATAGTGGTTTAACAATTGTCAGGGATGAAGAATCCACCGTGACCCTTGGTCAGTTTTTCTAGCGGTTAATTAGCCCCATTGTCAAAAATGTACACCTTGTTTCCAGGCTGAATTTGTCTAGCTTTAACTTCCAGCCGTTGGACTGTGTTGTACCTTTCTCTGCCAGACTGAGGAGCCCATTATTAAATGTTTGTTCCCCCTCATCAGTCTGGATTGTAGGTGGCTTTGTCCTCCCAAGTCCAGACCAGGCTCAGGGCTGTAGAGATGGTAGATAAAGTGAATGCCCAAGCTGTGGGTGGGCCCCAGGGGCATTCTCTGCCGCTCATGAGCACCCTGCTTCGGCCACATAGGCGCTAACTCTGGGGGTGTTCCGGGGTTGGAGCACCGACGGCCGGCAGCCTCCCCATCAGCTCACCCCCCTCCCCCAGGGCCTGCTGGCGGGCCCTGCAGATTAGCGCCTCCCCACTCCCTCCCCATGCCTTTCACCCACTGTGATCAGCTGCTTTGTGGTGTGCAGGAGGCTGGGGAGGGAGGAAGGGGGAGCAGTGAGGATTAGGTGCGCTTGGGGAGGGAGTGGAACTGGGTGGGGCCGGGGTGGGGCCTTGGGGGAAGGGGTGGAATGGGGTGGGGCCTGGGGCAGAGCCAGGGGTCGAGCACCCCCGGCGCTTTGGAAAGTCGGTGCCTGTGTCCTGCCAAGCTTCCTTTCTGAGCAGGGGAGAGACCTTGCTGAGCTCAGAACATGGGTCTAGCCCCGAGCTCTGCACCCAGGAACCCCCTAATTCAGCCCTGGGGAAACCAACCCTTTTGCTCTCCTGTGAGGAGCAGCGCACCCACGGTGCACCCAGCGGGGGCTGGGGCAAACGAGGCAGAGAGATGTTGGGAGTGTGGAAGCAGCTGAAGTCTGTCTCTTTCCCCCTAGGTACAGCCTCCATGATCTTCAGTGGGATTGGGGGTGCTCAGCAGTGCTCATAATCTCCCGCTTTGATGCAGGGGCCTAAATATGGCTTTAGGTGCCAGCTCTGGGGTTCCAGGTTTGCCAGTGCGTGAAGCCCCCTCAGAGCAAGGCAGAGCCTTTTAATGGATGCCTCTGGGATGGCTCTCTGGGTACCCAGGGCAGTGAGTCCCCTTGTTCTCCCTCACGCTGGAGGCAGGGGGATACTTGCTTGTGCTTAGCTGGGTGTCGGCTGCCTGACACCTCCAGCCTGGTAGCCCCCAAAAGCGCCCTCCTCGGGGCAACGCCAGCCCTCCCTCTGTCTTGCAGGCTAATGATAGGTGCACCCCACTCCCGGAGCCCCTCTGCAGGGTGCCCTGTAGTGTCCAGCCCCGTATCCACTGAACGCCCCCAGAAACACCAGGTCTGCTGTCCCCAAGGGACCAGTGCACACACCAGTTTGTAGGATTCAGCTCAGGATCTGCTCCTTGCTTAACGTCACAGCTCTGAGATAGTCAGAGTGAGCCATGGAGACGTTTAATATCAAAGATTCAAGAGGGAATGGGAAAGGATGTTGGAAACAAACTCGTAATGTGCTTTCTGGGGGGCCAGGCTGACCTCCCGGCTAAAGCTGTTTACCTTACCCCCAAAGTCCTCTGCAGCATTTCAGACAAGGCTGGTTGTGGTCCCATTTTCATGCCTGTCCGCACGCTGCCCGGTTACTTCCAAAGTGCAGGCTGACGGGGGTCGTCTTCCTTGGTTACTTGTGTCCTCAAAGTAACCAGGGAGCTAAGCAGGGGGCAGCATCCATTGTGTTAGCTGAGAGTGCTTAATTTACATGCCCAGCAGAGAGACAAGTGAGTAAACATCCCTTGGTTGACAGAAAACCTGTTTGTCAACTCGGCTTTCAGACGGAGTCGAAACCTTGTTTGCTGTACACATCATAACTCCTCGGGTAGTGTCTGTACCTACCATTCACACCACGAGTAATGACCAGTGTGAGCCCAGCTTTCATTTAAGACCTCCCAGTGACGTTCCTTGGTGAACCAGAGTGGACACACCAGAATCAGGACGTGCCTGTAACCGCTCTAACCCATTGGCATTGAGGGATTCTTGGATTACAACCTCCCACGTGGTTTATGTGCGGGTGACTCCCTGGGCCTCTGGGCATTGGCATTCTGCAGCCGACTGAGAACACAACCCCCACTTCACTCCAGCACCCCACATACCCTGTCCCTACACCCACACCCTCCCTTCCCTCCTTTCCCCAATGCGCAGGCCACTCTGGCCCCCGTACACACACTGCCCCGTCCCTGCCCCTCTGGGGTGATGGGCTTGAAGGCTGCAGAATGTGGGGAATAGGGGGATCCCAGTCCCAAGGGGATGAGCCTTCCAGTGCCCTGCTGATCAGGGCAGGACGGCCGTGGGTTAATCCCCAGCGTGGAGTCGCACCAGCATTCAAAGCCCAGAGGAGACTAAGGTCACCTTTAGACTTCTCGGCATTCCTCCCTAGCATGTAGCCAAGCACCTTGGTCAGCCTTGCCCACTCAGTTGGGTAACCAGAGCCCTTGCCCCTGGACAGGTGCGGTGTCTGGGCTGAGCAAACATGGGCCTTTGCACTGGGGAAAGGGCAGGAACCATGGTGAGCCCCAGGGATTCCTGCTGGCACCATCCTCAGGGATTTGGACCATGTCCCTGGGGGCTTGATTGCCCTGGAGCTCTCAGGCATTCCTGGCATCACCGTTACCCCCCAGAAACCCAGCGCTTCTCTTGTGGCCATTCCCCAGGGCACGGCTGGTCCTGACACACCCTCTGCTGTCATGACCTGGCTCCCGGAGCACCCCTGGGGTTGGGGCGGATCCAGCACTGGGCTCGATGGGAGGGGGGGGTCTGTGTCTAAACAAAGAGAGAATTCAGGGAACCCCCACAAATGTGCCGGGGATTGGCACCGAGCTGGGCGGGGCTCATAATCAACAGAACGAGTCCTCTGCAGGCTGCAAAGGGCTTCTGGGCCCAAAGAGCCCAAGGGCGGCTTCTAGACTCCAGCCTGAAACTGTCCTTTGAATCATCCTTGTTTGCTCTCTTATGGCTGCCTCTGAAACAAGCCTCCATCTTCTGCCTCCCCCCACCCTCTGCCACCCCTCCTCACTCAGTCTCCAGCTGGTGCACCCCTTTCCCCTCCTGTGCCCTTTGAAATGCAGCCTGGAATGCGGGACACAACTGGGAGCTCTTTAGGGCAGGGCCTGTCTCTTGCACACCTGTGCGTGGTGTGCCCAGTGCAATGGGCCTCTCTCACAGCTGCAGTGACACAAGCGCACAGAACACCAGTGACTGGTCCCAGGCAGGGGCAGCAAGCTGCTGAGCGGGCAGGTTAGTTGCTCTGATCGGTGCCCTGAGCCCGGGACTGTATTATTGGGTGCTCTTAGCTCAGTGCCCCCAGCCTGCTGGCCCCTGGATGAGACCCAAGTGCTGGGCAGTGAAGTGGGGTCTGGATATTGGAGAACCAAGGAGCAATTTAGCCTTATCTCAATGAACCGCAGAGCAGCAATAACTGCCTGGCCTGTGACAGCCCCTGCCCATAGCTCAGCCAGCAAGGGCTGGGTGCTCAGCATGTGCCCTGCATCGAGAGACCCGGGGGAGCCTGTGCAGTGTCTCTCCACTGACCCCCTCACCTCCTGGTCCCTGACTCCCTGTTGGCCTGGCTGGGGTATTGATACTCCCTGGTCCCTGACTTCCTGCTGGCTTGGCTGGGGTATCGATACTCCCCAGTCCCTGACTCCCTGCTGGCCTGGCTCGGGTATCGATACTCCCTGGTCTCTGACTCCCTGCTGTCCTAGCTGGGGTATTGATACTCCCCGGTCCCTGACTCCCTGCTGCCCTGGCTCGGGTATCGATACTTCCTGGTCCCTGAGACCCCAGCCAGGCCAGCAGGGACTCAGGGACCAGGGAGTATCAATACCCCAGCCAGGCCAGCAGGGACTCAGGGACCTGGGAGTATTGATACCCCAGCCAGGCCAGCAGGGACTGGGGAGTATCGATACCCCAGCTAGGCCAGCAGGGACACAGGGACCTGGGAGTATCAGTACCCCGACCAGGCCAGCAGGGACTTAGGGACCTCAGAGTATCAATTCCCTGCTGGCCTGGCTGGGGTATTGATACTCCCTGGTCCCTGAGTCCCTTCACGTGCTCGGGCCAGGCTGGGTGTCAGGGCTGCAGGATCAGTGGGAGGGGAAAGCTCAGGGCTCACTTCACACTGACCACAGCCACGGAGGGCTCCTGGCGGCAGGGGCAGCAAGAAGAGGCCTTCACGGCATCTGTGCGAGACAGATTCACCATCACGGCTCCAGCCTCAGAGGACGGGAATTTGAACATCAGCAATGAGGGAAGAGATGTGCCCCAGTCAGGCCAGCAGGGAGTATCGATACCCCTGCCAGGCCAGCAGGGAATCGATACTCTCAGGTCCCTAAGTCCCTGCTGGCCTGGTTGTGGTATCTATACTCCCAGGTCCCTGTGTCCCTGCTGGCCTAGCTGGTGTATCGATACTCCCTGGTCCCTGCTGGCCTGGCTGGGGTATTGATACTCCCTGGTCCCTGACTCCCTGCTGGCCTGGCTCGGGTATCGATACTGCCAGGTCCCTGAGTCCCTGCTGGCCTGCCCGGGGTATCGATACTCCCTGCTGGCCTGACTGGGGCACATCTCTTCCCTCATTGCTGATGTTCAAATTCCCGTCCTCTGAGGCTGGAGCCGTGATGGTGAATCTGTCTCGCACAGATGCCGGGAAGGCCTCTCCTTGCTGCCCCTGCCGCCAGGAGCCCTCCGTGGCTGTGGTCAGTGTGAAGTGAGCCCTGAGCTTTCCCCTCCCGCTGATCCTGCAGCCCTGACACCCAGCCTGGCCCGAGCACGTGAAGGTTTTCCCACGAGCTTCGCTGAGCCTGTCCTGTGCAGCCAGCAGCCTGTGAGCTCGGCTGGGGCCTGCCCCCTCCATCCCCCGCTCTGCCCCCTTCCCCACGCCCTGCTGCAGCCCCAGCTCCCTGGTATCTTTTCCTGCCGTGCTACACTGACGTCAGTGCCAAGCCAGGCCTGTATCCTGGGAGAAATCAGTCCATGGTGACTGGTTGCCATGGAAATACACCTTGTTGCAAGCTACAAGTCCAGAGTCACTTCCTAGGAAGCCACTGGCTGTGAGCCACTGGGGCTGGGTCTAGGGCTGCTGCCAGGGAGGCAGGGGGCAGCTGGCAGTGCCAGGTAAGACCACGCGGAGGCTGCGCTTCTCCCGGGTGGTGCTGGGACTGTGCCCAGGGGCCATACACGGTGATAGGAGCGGAATTGGCTCCTACTGTCCCTGGCTGTGGGAAATGCATCCCCAGCTGCTGCAGTTCCTCTTCCTCGCCCCTGCTGGGATCTGACCGGCTGCCGGGACAGCAGAGCATGTGCCTGAAGTCCCTCTTCCATGCTTGGCACCTGTTGCATGAGTGTTTGCAGAGGCCCCGAACTGCATGTGGCTCCCAGGGTCTGTCTACGCTGCACAGTAAGCCCGGGCTCTGACTCAGGCTGGAGCTCAAGCCCGTCTGGCTTAGGTCAGCAAGCACTCAGGGCCCGGGTCCTAGGATCCTGCTAGGGGGGTGGGTCGGAGCCTTGAGACCTGCTGAGACCTGGGGCCAAGCTGTGGCTGCAGCTCAAGCCGCAGAGCCGAGTCTCTGCGTAATGCAGTATGGCCTCAGTTTGAGACCCGGGTCCAACAATGGCAAACCCAGGCTTGCACGGCCGTGCAGATACATCCATAGAGCTCTGCAGGTGCAGGTCTCAGGGGAGGGGGTTTAACTCCCTGGAGCTCGCCTGTGCTGGTCTCCCCAGGGTCCGCCGTGGGGCTTAGCAAGTCCAGCAGCTGCTGCCAGGTTCCAGGCCATGTGCAGCCCCCGTGCTTCTGTATTTAGGGTGAAGAGCAGGAGGCCCAGCCCCGTCCCGCGTCAGAGCTGTTCGCTACCTCGGCTGCTGGGGTGGCTTCTCCTCTCCTCTCCTGCAGAATGGCAGGCGCTTTCAGCAGGGGTGTGCGAAGCGCGCTTCCCCGGTCCCAGCGGGTGGCTAATTGCCAGGGCGGCGGGGCGTTCATGACTGAAGCATTCGGAACCATTATCTTGCTTTTATTTTCCCTCCTATCACTCGCGATTGCTCTCCCGCACGCAGCCGATTTACTTGTTTTCTTAATGGTGCTGATAAAATGATGACAACCCTGCTCCCCTGCAACCCTTTCCTAAAGCTCTGGGAGTTTTCCAGGCTGTAGCTCCAGGCCCAGGCCAGCCCCTGCAATCCTGCCACGGGCAAATCCACTCCAGGGCTTAGCGGGAACCCAAGAAAATATTTATCCCGAATGATGAAATAGTCTGCAAAGTTACAGGAGCAGCCAGCTATACTCAGTTAAACAGCCTAATGCTATCAATGCTCTTCTTCAGCACCCCGCACAGCTTCCTGCTGGGGGGGAAGAGGCAGGCGTGTGCGTGCATGTGTGTGTGTGTGTGTGTGAGAGAGAGAGAGAGACTGTACGTGTGTAGTGGCAGAATGTATGTAGGTGTATATACAGTATGAGTGTGTCTATATATATGTATAGTGGGAGAATGTGTGTGTATATATAGATAAAGATGCAGGTAACGTAGGAGACTGTGTATACTGTCAGTATGTGTGTGTAATATATAGATACACACAGTGTGTACGGTGTGAGAATGCATGTGTATATTTAGTGTGTGTAGTGGGATAACGTGTGTATAAAATATACACGTATCTACACGCCTTTGGGCCTAAAAACAGACTAGCGCCATTGTTGAATTATAGACGTCAGAGGTGGACAAGGCCTAGTGGTTATTCCCCAGTGGCCAAGGCAGGTTCTTTGTCTAGTCTGGTCTGAGCTGACTTGAACGAAAGGGTTTCCATCTTCGGTGTAAAGGGATGATGTTCAGGAAGGACACCAGGAAGAACTGCCTGAATGTGACATCACCCTAGGCGCTGACTCTGTACTGAGGGTCGCTTTCCCCTCAAACCCCGATTGTATTTCCCCAAAAGGACTCTCTGGTGCTGTTATTTCCTGCACACCCCCTCTCGTACTATTTCACAGTCATCTGATGTTTGCAACACCTCCGGGGTGAGTGTCATTGACAAGCAAAATCTACACACTCTTTACCCATTCTTGCAAATCATTCACACACGCTCTATGTACTACAGACAATGATGGTAAAAGAATATTAAGGTTGCAAATTGCCCGTGCAAACTTAATTCAGCCCCCTTGTGTCTATGTTTTATGAAACAGTCTTTAATGACATGATCACATACATTTTTTCCCTGCCTCATTCAATATTTCTTTTTGTCCCCTCATTCACTGTTTGACCCCCGACCTTATTTACCACATGCTGTCCAAACCCTGCACTGAATACAAAACTATTCATTTCCTCAGGGGTGTTTCTAAGGTGCTCTCATTATAGTATCCGAATGCTTCACAAACATTGATGAATTTATCTTAACCGCCCCCTCTCTTGGGGTTACTATGATCCCCATCTTACAGACGGGGAGCAGAGAGATAGAGTTTAAGGCCAACTGTCCACTATCTTTGGATGCCCGACTTGAGATAGCGAGGGCCTGACTGAGAACTTAGCAGTTTTATAACACTTGATACCGTCAGAGCACAGCTGTGATCAATTTCAGTTGCAGTTGTGAGCATGCTGCATTTCTGGACAGAAGAGCCCAGAGTCTCAAGTCAGAAAAAGAGGATCACGCAATTAGTGATTTGTGAAAAGGCTGGAGTACGTGATTTGCCCAGAATTACACAGGCAAAGGCAGGGATAGAATCCACTTCTCCAAGGTGACATTCAGCTGCCTTAACCAGGAGCCATCCTTTCTCATCCTTCAGTTCCCTCTCTCTGTCACTAGCCACCTTCCAATTACTGTGACAAACGAACCAGCGTCCTGGACAACAGCCTCATTCACTATACAACCATGATTCATCCCTGAGCAGATCTATCCCCTCCACTGAGTGAGGGGGAGGGGTCCAGTGGAGAAAAGAGTATGTGATCATGTAATGAAAGACTGTGTCAAAATAATGGAGTGGCTAATACAGGACTCAATTAATAAAGAACTAGAGGTCGATAATATAATGAATGCCAATAAACATGGGTTTATGGACAGTCGAGCCTATCAAACTAACTTGATGTCTTTTTTTGATGGGATTACGAGTTTGGTTGATAAAGGTAATAGTGTGGATGTAATATGCTTAGCCTTCTGGAAGGCAGAGGACTTGGGACCACGCAACATTTTGATTAAAAAGCTAGAATGATACAAAATTAAAACAGCACACATTAAACGGATTAAAAACTAAGAGAGCGGTCTAAAAATGTGATTGTAGTTGGCACTGATGTGACCGCTGCTGGAATCCTGTTTCCAGTTCTGTTGCCTACAATTCAAGTTGTTGATAAATTGGAGAGGGATCAGAGAGGGGCTATGAGGAAGATTAAAGGATTAGAAAACATGCCTTATAGTGATAGCTCCCAAGAGCTCAGTCTAAACAAATAGAAGGTGAAGGGGTGACTTGATTACAGTCTGTAAGTATCTACATGGGGAACAAAGAATTAATAATGGGCTCTTCAAGCTAGCAAAGAAAGGTACAACATGAGCCAATGGCTGGAAGTTGAAGCTAGACAAATTCAGACTGGAAATAAGCCGTAATTTTTTAACGGTGAGAGTAATTAACCATTGGAACAACGGACCAAGGGCCGTGGCAGATTCTCCATCCCTGACAATTTTTAAATCACTATTGGATGTTTTTCTAAAAGATTGTTTCTAGGAATTATTTTGGGGCAGTTCTCTGGCCTGTGTGATACAGGGGGTCGGACTGGATGATCACAAAGGTCTCTTTTGGCCTTGGAATCTGTGAATCTGTAACAAGATCCAATGGCTGGAAGTTGAACGTAGGCAATTTCTGACTGGAATTAAGGCACAAATGTGTAATAGTGAGTGTAATTGACCATCGGTACAATTTACCCTGGGACATGGGGGACTCCATCACTGGGAATTTTAAAACTGGATGTTTTTCTCAAAGATGCACACTAATTCAGGGAAGTCCTATGGTCTGTGTTACACAGGATGCTAGACTGGATGATTACAATGGTCTCTTCTGGCCTTCTGCTCTGTGAATCAGTGAATAATGCATACGCACAAGAGGGGGCCGAATTAAGGTTGCACAGGTAACCTAAATTCTGGCATTTCCTAGCTTCTGAGTGCTTGCCTTTGCAACCTTATTCTTTGAACATTTTAAACATAATTTCCCAACGTAAAAAGCAAACAAACTAAACCCCACCATCAAACCTAAAAAAGAAGAAGAAGAAGAAAAAAAAGAAAGAAATTCCATTATGTGGAAATATGCTGACTCCAACTGGACACATCAGCAGGGTTCAGACCTTTAGATCCACAGCACAGACTGTGATGACTTATGCTCACAGAGTAACTGGTAACAGCAGTAGGCTGTTATCCTCTGTCTACTAGAGGCAGGATGAGACACGCTTTGCTGATGGGTTTTATAGCTATTTTCAGACAGCAGAGGAGACTCAGGACTCCTGGTTCCATTCCAGAGTATGTAGGGGAGTGTTCGCTAGTGCTTATAGACCCTTCTGACCCATGCCCCCAGCCTCTCCCTTTCCCCTCTGTTCCTATCTAGCCCTCCAGTTCCTGCAACCCCCTCCCTCATCCCCATCTGTTTTTCATCCCGCTGTATTCCAGTGTGGCTGCTTCCTCCTTCTCCATCTCCTCTCTGACAGCTGGGGGAGCACTGAAAGCATAGGACAGACAATCTCCCTTCTCTCAGTTCTGGTCCCCAACAGAGAGAAGCAATGGCAGGGAAAGTCCTGCTCAGGCCCTGCCGTGCAGCCCCTGGCTGGGGTATGCTCAGTTGCTTTGTGGGGATGGTGTGTGCATGGTCTGGTCATACAGTAGAACTTCAGAGTTACGAGCACCTTGGGAATGATGGTTGTTCGTAACTCTGAAATGTTTGTAAGTGAACAAAACGTGATGGTGGTTTGTTCAGAAGTTTACAGCTGAACATTGACTTAATACAGCTTTGAAACTTTACTATGCAGAAGAAAAATACTGCTTTCCCTTTGGATTTTTTTAGTAGTTTATGTTTAATACAGTACTGTACTGAATTGCTTTTTTTGTGTGTCTCTGCTGCGGCCTGATCGCATATTTCCCTTTCCAAATGTGGTGTGTGGTTGACTGGTCCGTTCGTAACTCTGGTGTTTGTATCTCTGAGGTTCTGCTGTACTTAGGAGCTGTGAGGGGATAGAGCGTGCTCAGTGCAGATAGTCTCTTCAGAGAATTTAGTTGCCAAACTCTAACGAGTCTTGACTGAGTGTGTACACACAGATTTTTTCAGAGATGTATAACTTGGTCAAATTTGGGCGGATTTGCCTGGAAACAGGAAAAGCACATCTCTGACACCAGTGTTATGCCCCGGCCAAATGTTGTGACCCCCCTGCTCCAAAGGATGGGGGTGCTGGAGCTTCCAAAGAAAACAAGTTGTAAGAAATTTTAGCAAATGCAAAACAACATATTTTTTCCTAACCTTGCTCTTGGAAATAGCTGAATCATTTTAGCTGAAAATTTAAAATATATAAATATATTCAGCCTGAGGCAGACACCTCGCATGGAAAATTTCAACCCAAACAGTTAAAGTCTGGCAAGTTATAATCAGCTGAAAACAGGGACCTATAATGATAAATGTCAGGTAAACTTAACTATACACATCACTATCAGCTCCACCTATAATATATGGTGTAGATTTTTAAAGGCAAAATGATATTTAGGCACCTAGTTCCTACAGAACATCAATGAGTCTCGAGCCATCAGTCTATCTGGCCTCTGTTGTCACTGCAAATATCTGAGCACCTATCAGGATGCTCTGAGTAATCTCTTGTCTACGTGGGCCATGCCATGTTCAAGCCAATCTGTATTAATGTTTCAAGTGAGATTTCAGGCTGTATCAAACATTTTGGGAGAATGGGGTGTGTCTTTCAAGCCCCCTGCTGCGTTTCCCTCTAGTGCTTTTACACTGTAACTGATAAAGTACAGTGGGGCAGAAGACAGAGAGAGGGTCCCCGTCCTGGACTCAGGGTGGAGCCTCTGAGGCAGCTGGACTCAGGGGTTCCTCTGTGGGGAAGGGGGTTAATTGAGTCAGGGAGTGTTGATTGATGGCTCTCTCCCTCTCTCTCCATATGGGGTCTCTGTCTCAAGGGATAGCAAATGGCAGGTGCCCAGAGTGCTGGGGCGGGGACTTACCTACTTCTCTTCTGTGTTGAAGGTAAATGTTGAAGACACTGTCGAAATGTTACCCAAGTCCCGGCGAGCGCTCACAATCCAGGAGATCGCTGCCCTCGCCCGGTCCTCCCTGCACGGTAATGCCGGGGGGCCTCGTGTGCGTCTCTCAGAGGGGTGTGTCATGAGGGTGGAGTGGGACTGGGGTGTATCCTTCTAGGAGAGGGGCGTTTTATGGGATTTGGAGTGGGGGTGGGGATGTCTCATTGGGGTTTGTGTCACCCGTGGGACGAGCTGATGGGGACAGAGGGTGTCTCATGGGGGGGTGCCCCAGGGATATCTCATTAGGGGGTGGGGGGTGTCCCATTGGGGGTGACATGGGGTGTCCCATTGGGTGGGTGCTGAGTTTCCATAGGTCCCCCTCCTGGTCCCCTGCCCGCTGCAGTCCCTGATGCTGCCCGGTGTGTTCAGGTATCTCGCAGGTGGTGAAGGACCATGTCACCAAGCCCACAGCCATGGCGCAGGGCAGGGTGGCGCACCTCATCGAGTGGAAAGGCTGGTGCAAGCCCACGGACTCCCCGGTGGCTCTGGAGAGCGCCTTCAACTCCTACTCGGACCTGAGCGAAGGGGAGCAGGAGGCCAGATTTGCAGCAGGTGGGAGTGGTGTGACGGGCCCGGGCACATGGACCCCAAGAGGCTCACTTGAGAGGGCGATGGAGGCGGGGTGTTCCCCCCCGCTTAGAGGAATGGCGGGAGGGTTATTGCCAGGCACGTCACAGAAATGGGGCCCTGCCCCACAGAGCTCCCCAGGGGGACCCAACAGAGAAATGTGGGGAAGGAGAACAAGGACTAAGCCCCCACTCTCAGTTTGGGCAAAGAGGGGGGTTAACCCCCACCCGATGTTGGGGGAATTATGGGAGTTACCACCTAGTTGTGAAGCACCCCTGTGCGGTCCTCTGCAGAACCTGGAGGTGGTGTGGCTGAGCTCTGAACAGCGTCCCCTAGCCCCTGGCTGAGCACGGCTCCCTCCCCTGCTGTGGTAGAGATGGGCACGCCCTTCCCACCAGATCCACCCTCATGGCCGTTCGGTGCCACTCCCTTGCTGGTGGCGATCCCCATTGTCCCATCCCTGCTGCTCAGACCTGGGCCGGGGAACAGGGGACAGCAGGGCGGCGCTGTCGTGTAGGGCACCCCCTCTGCCCGCTGCGGGGGTTCGCCCTGACGCCTCAGTGAGGCCTCCAAATGCGCTGTAGGGATGGACACAGCAGCCAGGCCACAGCCAGGCAACATGGAGAGCGTGTCCCCCCCGGCCACGGTCTGCAGACGGCACAGACAATAGCCAAGGCTCTGCGCTGACCCCAAGCGCCCGTGTGGGCTTTGCTCACGAGCTCTTTGCCCGGCACTGTTTGCAAGTGGCTCTGTTTTGCTGCAGCCCACAGGGGATCCGGCCTGCCAGGGAGGGAGGTGAGGAAGGGCCTGTGTCCAGGTTATCGCTCTCTGTTCCCCTGGGCGGGCTCTTCTGAGCTGGCAGGGCCCGGCAGGCTCTGTCCTTGGAGATCCAGGCTGGGAGCTGAGTCACTGAGCGAGTGGGAAGGAGGGAATGGAGCCAGAGAGAGAATCATTAACCTGCCCCACCCCAGGTAGGCAGGGGCTGAGTTTAGTGCCACCCGTCTCAGCTGACCGCCAAGCGTCCCAGCCCCGCAGCACCACCCTGGCCACGGCCCCGGGACAGGCAAGTGCCCGCTCAGTGGAGCCCTGTCATGTGATTGTCACCCAGGCAGCCAGCCAGCCCCGCGGGCTGCAGAATTCACTGGCAGAAAGAGGGAGCGGGGGCACAAGGACATGCATGTTGCCAGATTTGATCAGCTCATTGTCTAGCACACAATCTAACCGCCTGCCCCTGGCAGCGGGAGAAGCCAGTACCCTATCGCTTCGCCGGGAGGGGAACCCCCTCACCTGGCTGGCAGTACATGGGAGTGCAGTGCAGTGCATGGGGGTGCGCATCCCTTGCGTTTATTAAGGGCCCCATCCAGGAGCTCTGCCTTTGCTTAATCTGCTAATCCCTGGGCTCTCAACCTGGGGGTCACAAACCAGTGTAAGGGAGACACAGTTACCCTGCCCTTCCCATATTGCTGCTACGTGGGAGGCTGGCTGCCCAGATGGAGAAGGTTGGGAGCCAGTGCATGAATTATACCGACCTCAGATAACCTGAGCTCCTAGCCAAATCCAGCCTCAGTAACAAGCCAGGACCCCCATTCCACTGCAGACCCTGATGACGGGGGTGGGGGAATGGGGGAGGGAAGCATTCCTTCCCAACCCCCACCATCGCCTTCCCTGCCCTGGCAGTCTGGCATCTGCTCACCCGTCCAATGCTCCTATCTAGAGAAATGTTCCTGGTGGCTATCAAATGATCTAGTCTCTTTAAAAGTCCAGGCACAGAGTCCGTCTGCACGGCCAGAGCATGCTGCTGCCTTGTGCTGAGACACAGACCAGACAGGGCTGGAGCCGCTGTCCAGCCCTTGCCTTTGCTGCTGTAAATCACCACCAGCTTCGTCCCCACCCAAAGCACCAGCCGTCTGGAATGAGGCACAGCCGGCCTGGTACCATCACCACCCTTCCCCCTCCCAATGTGGTCTTTCCCTCGTCTCTCCCATCCTCCTGTGGGGGTCTCTCTGTGAGGAGGTCTCTGATCTTCAGTGCAGTCCCTGGGGCTGTGGGGAAGGCAGATAGGCTGGTGAGACACGCAGGGCAGGGGGAGCAGGGGCTGAGGCAGCTGCTGGCCACTGGGAGGAGGCTGCAGGAGCGGCACCCCCTTGGGTTGGAGGCCAGGGTCAGGGTGAATAACCCACATGGGACAGGTGAAGGGTAGATTTTAACGAGCCCCTCGCTGCCGTGCAGGCTGCATTGCAAAGAACAGCAGGCAGGGCTAGGTGGGAGGCAGGTGGGGCTGGACTTGGGGAGCAGGGGGACCCTAAGTTGTGGAGAAAGACAAGATCTGAAGGAAGTGCCATAAGTAGCCAATGTGGGCCCCAAATCTTTCCCAGAGCCCTGGTTGCAGGGCCAAGGCGGGAGGCTGAGTCAAAGGCTGGGTCGAAGGCACATTCCTATAGTGGGCCCCACTGGCTCCGGAGGTCACACAAGACCGGGGAGGGGCACAGGGCGGCTGGAGGGAGCAGGGAGTCACCTTGGGGTCCGTGTGGGGGCTGCATAGGTATGTTCATAGCTGCTGGGCATTTGCCTTTCTCTGAAGTATCAGGAACTGGCTGCTGTTTGTGGGAGGAGAGGTAGACACGCTGGAGGGTAGGGATAGGATACAGAGGGCCCTAGACAAATTAGAGGATTGGGCCAAAAGAAATCTGATGAGGTTCAACAAGGACAAGTGCAGAGCTACAGTCTAGGGACCCAATGGCTCGGCAGCAGTTCTGCAGAAAAGGACCTAGGGGTTACAGTGGACGAGAAGCTGGATATGAGTCAACAGTGTGCCCTTGTTGCCAAGAAGACCAATGGCATTTTGGGATGTATACGTAGGGGCATTGCCAGCAGATCGAGGGACGTGATCGTTCCCCTCTATTCGGCATTGGTGAGGCCTCATCTGGAGTACTGTGTCCAGTTTTGGGCCCCACACTACAAGAAGGATGTGGAAAAATTGGAAAGAGTCCAGCGGAGGGCAACAAAAATGATTAGGGGACTGGAACACATGACTTATGAGGAGAGGCTGACGGAACTGGGATTGTTTAGCCTGCAGAAGAGAAGAATGAGGGGGGATTTGATAGCTGCTTTCAACTACCTGAAAGGGGGTTCCAAAGAGGATGGATCTAGACTGTTCTCAGTGGTAGCTGTTGACAGAACGAGGAGCAATGGTCTCAAGTTGCAGTGGGGGAGGTTTAGGTTGGATATTAGGAAAACCTTTTTCACTAGGAGGGTGGTGAAGCACTGGAAGGCATTACCTTCCATTTATATATTTTGGGATGTATAAGTAGGGGCATAGCGAGCAGATCGAGGGACGTGATCGTTCCCCTCTATTCGACATTGGTGAGGCCTCATCTGGAGTACTGTGTCCAGTTTTGGGCCTCACACTACAAGAAGGATGTGGATAAATTGGAGAGAGTCCAGCGAAGGGCAACAAAAATGGTTAGGGGTCTGGAACACATGAGTTATGAGGAGAGGCTGAGGGAGCTGGGATTGTTTAGCCTGCAGAAGAGAAGAATGAGGGGGGATTTGATAGCTGCTTTCAACTACCTGAAAGGGGGTTCCAAAGAGGATGGCTCTAGACTGTTCTCAATGGTAGCAGATGACAGAACGAGGAGTAATGGTCTCAAGTTGCAGTGGGGGAGGTTTAGATTGGATATTAGGAAAAACTTTTTCACTAAGAGGGTGGTGAAACACTGGAATGCGTTACCTAGGGAGGTGGTAGAATCTCCTTCCTTAGAGGTTTTTAAGGTCAGGCTTGACAAAGCCCTGGCTGGGATGATTTAACTGGGAATTGGTCCTGCTTCGAGCAGGGGGTTGGACTAGATGACCTTCTGGGGTCCCTTCCAACTCTGATATTCTGTGATTCACCCAGAGCCCTGTGTCTATGGGTCTGACCTGGCACCCCAGCCCCTGAGCCTGGGTTTGACCTGCCTTTCATGCCCCTTCCACTGAGCTTGGGTCTGTCTCAGCACCCAAGACCCTGCTCCCACAGCCTTCCCCACCCCCGCCAGCCCCACCACTGAGCCTAGGTATTTCTCCTGGCAGTGGACAGGGCTTTGCAGACCAGAGACAGCTCAGCCGACCAGCCCTTCAGCTGCATTACCTGCGTGGATGCAGAGCCTAGAGCCTGGCAGAAGCTGCAGAGTTAAGCCTGGTTCCCGGGAGAGCTGGAGCATCCAGCAGGGAGCTGCCCCCTCCCTGGCATCTGGGGGAAGGTGACGCACAGAGGCAGCTGCAGCCCTGAATTAACCAAACAAGCGGCTCTTAACAACAGGGTTTGTTGTTCGCTGACAAGCAAAATTAGAAAGAGCGGGGCCGATCCTTCATGGTGCTGAGCACCCATTGAAACTGATGGGCCCGATCCTGCGCTGAGCCCCACCGCAGCCCCCATTGACTCCAGTGGGCCCGATCCTTCACGGTGGTGAGCCCCCACTGACTCCAATAGGTCCAGTCCTGCCTGGTGCTGAGCCCCTGAGTCCCCACGACTGATGGCCACAATCATGCATGGTGCTGAGCCCTCTCTGCCCCACTGATTCCACCAGGCCGGTCACCCTGTGAAGTGCTATTGGTTCTCCTGGGCCCAGCTGCCCCCACGTGGGCTGCAGTGTCAGGCCCCCAGTGAGAACAGAGGGGTGCCCTGCCTTGCTCCCGGACCACCTGTGGTCTTCCTTCAGCTCTCCCATCGGGGGACACACAGTGGTGGGTTCCCTAGCCTGCCTTGGTAGGAGGCTTCTCCCAGCAGTGGGGAGCACCGGTGCTCTGCCCCGGGCAAGCCGGAAGCCATCTCTTAGCACAGGGCTGGGCCCAGGGGGCCGAGTGACACACGAGGATCCGGAGTTGCGGCCTGTGGGACCAGTTCCTGCACAGGTTTCGGTGGACAGTGCAGGTCGTGCCGGTGGTGTGGGGTCCCCCCGCTCTGGGCCGTGTTGGTGACGGGGCTTCCTACACACCTGCTCTGAGATTGAGGAGCCAGTGATCAGGAGTCCAGCCTGGGCTGTGGCTAGGTGGCCAGGGCATGTGGTGCTCAGCCTTGCTTCTCCCGGTGCAGCAGTACCCACCCTGAGGGGTCCCTGCCCCGCATCCTGGGACGGGACACCCAGTGTTACTCTGCAGCTGCGGGGGGCCAGCGTCTCCCCATGGGGCCCCTCCTGAGAGCTCATTGGTCTCCCTCCCTGCTTCCCCAGGTGTGGCCGAGCAGTTTGCCATTGCCGAAGCCAAGCTGAAGGCCTGGTCTTCCATGGACGGGGAAGACTCCAACGACGAATCCTACGACGAGGACTTTGGGACAAACACCAACAGCACCCAGCCAGCTGGTGAGTGAGTAGGAGGCATTGCCCCCACCTACAGACTCTGGGGAGCAGGAGGCTCCACTCATGTCAGGCAGTGGGGCAGGGGCTCCCCACCTGTGTCATGTGCCAGAGCAGGGCCTACCTCCACGCGCCCCCAGGGGAGACGTGGGTGGGGGGGCTCTGGGGCCCCTGGGTGCCAAGCTGGACCGAGTAGATCTGTGTGGGTTAGTGCCAGACACCGTGGGGCCGACCCCTGGCCAGTAGGTAACTAAATATAGATACCCCCTGTCACGGAGTGTGGGGGAGTCCAGGCCCTGCACCCCTCTTCCTGGGATTCACTGAGACTCTCAGCCAGCCAGTAAAACAGAAGGTTTATTGGACAACAGGAACACAGTCGAAAATAGAGGTTGTGGGTACAACCTGGACCCCTCAGTCAAGTCCTTCTGGGGGAGCAGGGAGCTTAGACCCCAGCCCTGGGGTTCCCTGAGTTCCTCCACCCAGCCCCAAACTGAAACTAAACCCCCCCCCAGCAGGCTCCCTCCTGCAGCCTCTGTTCACATTCCTGGGCAGACCCTCCTGGCTCAGGTTACAGGCTCTCAGGTCTCCCATCCCCAGGGCACATTCCCAGGTCAACACTCCCCCCTCCCTGCTGCGTCACACCCCCTTTACAGAGATGGGGAAACTGAGGCAGGGAGCCCAAGGCCTTGAGTCAGTGGCAAAATCAGGGATAGATCTCTACAACTCAGCTCCTGGGCCTTCACCTAGCCCCCAGCACCCGTTTCATACCCACAGACTGACGCTGCTATTTCCTAGGCCAGGGGCGCCTCAGGGTCTGCTGGGTCTGCAGTGACCAGAGCTTAACGCCTCATTCCCAGGGAGGGCGCACTGTACCGCTGGAGGCTCTTCCGATCGGCACGCTTGGTGCTTTGCAGGCGAGCACAGGGGATGGCGCTGAGATGTGGTGGACCGAGCATGTCGTGCGTCATTCCCACTCGAATCGCCCTTGTGGCTTTGCAGAGTGTTTGTGAGCGGGAGCTGAGTAAAACAGGGAGAGCTGGGTTGGGTGCGCATTCGGCACATGGGGAGCAAGGAGAAAAGCATGCAGGCAATGGGCCATGGAGGCCAGTCCCAGGGCTGGGTGCCGAAGGAGCCCCTTCCAGCCACACACCGGGCTTGTCTTACGGCCGGCTGCTGTGCACAGGGCAGGGGCTCATCGAACCGGCCAGGCGACGCCCAGGTCCCTCCCCTGAGAGCGCCAGGTGGTGCCGAGTGGTTCCCCTTCCAAAGCACCAGCGCTAGGCGTGCCCTGCCAGGGTGCTGCCCGCTCTCCTGGCTCCGCCAGGGCCCGAAGACATTCTCCACAGCCTTCTGCAGCTGGCTAGATACGTGTGTCTCCCCGGCCCATGTAGCTGCCTCACTGCTCCCCCCTTTTCCAGGTCATTCATTCGAGCCTGGTCCCCCTGCAAACCTTGGGCCATGCTGCAAGTTGGCCATTGACTCCTCTTTGCCTTCTGCCCCACTGCTTGTGTCTCTCAGGCACCGCACCTCACCTCTCCCCCCTCTTGTGAGCAGTGGGGACCAGCACCTGCACAGGTCTCAGTGGGCAGCGCAGGGCCTGCCAGTGCTCCCCCCTTTCCGAGGCTCTGCGGGGGGCCAGCCTGAGAGGGACCCCAGGGCATGTCCCCTACATCAGCCCCTGCCGCCGTGGCAAACAAGAAGGAAGGAGAGGCCAATGCACGTGTCCTCTCCAGGCGTGTAATCCGTGTCCTGTGCAAACAAAGGTGCTTTCTCACAGTCATTAGATGCCCACTAATCTCGGGCAATTTGCATATCAAAGGCAGTCAGCAATAATCTGCCCACACTCCATCCAGAGAAGGGTCTAATTGCTCTTCTGTAATTAGAGGCAAAGTGGAAGAGCTGGCGGATGGGCGCCCGCCCCTGATTGGGTTTGTGGGCATGGAACGGCACCGCGGGCATTGGTCCCGTGGCACCCTCCCCCACTGCTGCTCTGACATGCCCCCAGCCCCTGGGCGTACTGACATGCTGCATTCCCTGGGAGGGACCCTGGCTGGGGCGCATCCTTCCTGGGGGGTTGGGGCTCTAAGCCTCAACAGATGGCGGCTTGTGGGAGAGGGAGCAACCCACTGATTACTGCTGCAGCCCCAATGTCCAAACTCGTTGCAAATTCATGTGTTAGAATCAAACGTTTAGAAGGATTTTTTTACAAAGTCCCTGGTTGGATTTTCAGGAGCAGGGAGGGTGAGAGGGTGGCATGGCTGGGGAGCGGGCTCTGGGAATGCTGGCGAATGTTAGGCACAGCATGGAAAGAGGCCTCCCCACACACGGCTCTGCCCGTGCCACTCAATCCCGACTCCCTGAGCTCCGCACACACAGCTCTGCCGGTGCCCCTCGGTCCCGACCCCCAGAGCCCCTGAGCTCTGAGAGTGCTGCTGTGGGGTGACCTGGCACAAAGCCCCCCAGGACATGTGTGTCAGAGCAAGTGCTGTGACCTGCCCCCTCGCTCCTGGGCATGGCCTCCCCCGAAGGGGCCTTCCAAGCTGCCTCTCCCTGGGGCCAACCAGGCGTCACTGAGCTGCCCAAAAGAGTGCAGGGCCAATCCAGAGGGGTGGAGAGAGCCAGGCAGAGGCTACAGGGGCAAGAGAAGGGGAGTCTCTGCGCTGGGCAAGCTGCAGGGCCTCTTGCCAAGTGAGCTGAAATACCCCTCCGCTCAGAGGGTCTGATTTGCAGATCCCCTGAGGCACCCAGCTAAGGGCCAGGGTTTCCGACATGCCCCACAGCTCCCATGGGGACGCTCATGGGCAGATTTCCCGAGGGTCTGTGCACCCAGCATGCTGGGCACTGCACAGAACCTGGACCGTAGTCCTTGCAGGTGAGCAGGGCTTTGGCTCGGGTCAGAGGCTGCCCAGGAGCGCAGCACTCACTGGGGCTTAAAGGCATGGGCCCTGTGGGGCTAGGGTCCAGCCCTGCCTCTAGCCCATGCTCAGGTCCTTGGGATGTGTTTGTTTCTGTTTAACCAATTTATTTGAGCATAAGCTTTCGTGAGCTATAAACACCCATTTTTTCATGGTCTGTGTGTATAAAAACATCTTCTGTATTTTCCACAGTATGCATCCGGTGAAGTGAGCTGTAACTCACGAAAATTTATGCTCAAATAAATTGGTTAGTCTCTAAGGTGCCACAAGTCCTCCTGTTCTTTTTGCGAATACAGACTAACACGGCTGCTACTCTGAAACCTTTGTTTCTGTTGCGTTTCCTTGAGTCACCCTTTTCCACAAGTTGCTTCCCAGGGGCTGGGCCTGTGGCATTATTCTAGCCATTGCGGGATCTCCAAAAGCCTCCCCCGAAGAGATCAGCCCAGCCCAGCCCTGGCTTGGGTCAGCCATAATGCTGTCACTTCCTGGCTCCCCACCCTTCATGATCCCAGTGACACAGCTACTTGGCTGGATGCACACAGCTGCCAGCAGCCCCATCTGTCCGGGGCGACTGCTGGCCTGGTCAATGTCCTGGGTGCATGATGAGCTGCTCGTGTCCTGGCCACAGCTCCCTCCCTCACCCATCCCTTGGCTGCAGCTGGTATCGCATCTCAGCTGTTTGCAATGGGGCTGCAGGCAGCTGTTGTTGAGAGACAGAGGCAGCCAGGCTGGAGCAGGGGAGGGCGTCTCTAAAGCTAATGGGAGAGGAGGTGCAGTGCATGGGACAGAAAGCTCCCTCCCTGGGGGCCATGTGGGGAGGGGGAGTGAAAGGGCCGGGGGAAGCAGCCAAGGTTGGGGGAAAGACCTGCTTTAATCCACTTCTGCCCAGCAGCAAGGATTCTCCCCTTGGGCACATGCAGGAGGCCTGGCACTGCCTAGCCGGCTGCCAGGATACTCCCCCGCCCGGTGCTGTGGGGAGAGAGGGAGGCCAGGCCGGGAGGGGGAAACCGTGCTGCTGAAGCCAGGTCCCCCCTTGTGTGTTGCAGATGCTGCAGGCCACCTGCCGCCCGGCTCCTTCCTGAAGGATCTCCTCCGCAGCCACCCGTGCCAGCTCAGCGTCCGGCAGAGCTCCTGCGAGCCCGAGAGCGACTCCTCCCAGACCATCTCCCCGGAGACCTTGTGCTCCAGTCTCTGCAGCCTGGAGGACAGCCTGCTGCTCAAGGAGCTGGGCTCGCCGGGCGAACTGGCCGCCAAACTGCTGGGCTCCATGGCCGGAGGGGAGGAGATGCTCCTCTCCAAGCTGCCCCCTCAGACTGGAGAAAGTGCCTTCCAGAGCCTAGGACAGCTGGAGTGCCAGGACTCCCTGTACTCCATGTCCTGCACGGAGTCCTGCCTCTCGCCCACGGGGGACGACAGCCTGTCCTGCAAGGACGACCACACGGCATGCCCACTGCACGGGGACAGCTGCGGGGTTCGGAGGAAAGTCTCCGACGTGGCCTCTTCGGGGGTGGTGTCACTGGATGAGGAGGAGGAGGCTGAAGAGCAGTGAACTGGTCTTGGTCTGTGGCATGCTTCACCTGCCATTTCTGTCCCACTCCGTGACACCCCCGCCCCCCTCCGGGCCCCGTTCCCTGTTCTTCTTGTGGGCGAGTCCTGTCTGGGGTTGGCGTGAGCCTTAGCTGGGCAGAGGAGGATGGTGGAAGGAAAATCCAGCCCCCCCCACTGGCGGAGACTGGTGAAGCCTGAGGCCTCGCGGCCGGCCACCGGATGGATTTGCTTGCTGCGTCTCTCTCTCTCTCCCCCCTCGTCTGTTTTTTTGCATGGGAGTGTTTTGGGGATAACCAAAAGCCCTGAATTGGAGCCAACTGGACGTGACGCCATCTGAGACGGTTCTGAGCATGTTCTGCACCCCACCTCCGAACCCCTAGGGAGGCGCCTTTCGCTGTCGGGGGGCCTGGCTAGTGCTGTTAAAGCAACACGTGTACATTCCTAACGAAGATTAAACCCCCTGCTCCGGCCCCCCAAGCCCCGGCTCAGAGCACTGTGTTGGGCTGCTCTGCACTTGACTTGGGAGGCCGTTTTTCAACCCTTTGGCACAAACCAGCTCTTTGCTTTTATCATACTGGGTTTTATATCGTGAACCGACTCAAGGAGACGGCCGAGGGCAGAGCAGGTTTGTCGGGACGGAGCTGGACAGGAATCGCCATCTCTGCCGGGACAAGGGGGCACGGTCTGAGTTGGTGGGAGCGCGAGAGCAGATCTTTTTCTATATTTTTGTATGTTGTCTCTGTGTGGCCCTGGCCGGGAATGTTGGGGGACGCTCCAGGGTGACATGGTGCAGGGATTGGTACCACCCCAGGCTTGGCAATTAAGTATTAACTTCCCCATTGGACATCTTGGCCTCCGGAGAGCTGCCGTCTTGGGCTGGGCAGTGGGTAGAGCTCACGTTCCCCTTGCTGGAGTAATTTCGAATGATCCCAGGGATACTTTCTGCATGCACAGACACGGGCATGCACCTGTGGTCCCACATGTGTGCACACAAATGCACACAGACCCCCCCACGTGCTCATGCACATGCCCTCCACCCCCACTCTTCATGAGGGTGCTCAGCATTTTACAACCCCCATTCCTGCCTTGGAGAGCTGACCCTCTGCTCCGAGCCCCAGGGAAGCTTGGGCTGGGGTGAGATCCAGCCCTGCCCCCAGGTCTGAGTTGGGGGCTGGATCCAAATGGGCTCTTTTCTGGTTTGGCCATGGCCGTGGGATTTCATGCAAAGCCTTGCTCCCAGCTTGGGATCAAACCTAGCCCCTGATGCCCGCCCCAAATCCAGCCCTGGAGCTGACTGCCAGCCCTTGGGTCTGCCGGGGCGCACACGCAGATCTGAGCGTACACAACAGTGCCAAGCGCCTGCCACAGGCCAGTGGGAAACAAAACCCAAGTCCCAGCTGTGGTGAGTGCCGCAGGTTCCTGTCCCTCTAGCTGAGGTGGGAGCCCCCTCCCCTCCGGCAGGGGGGCTGTGGCTGGCTCCTGGCAGCTGCCGCTTTCGGCCTTACGGTTCAGGAATGCTGAGCCTGGCACCCAGTGGAAATGCAGGGGCCCGGCGGGATCTCAGCCTCGCCCTGCAGGTTCTCCCTTGCTGTCGTGGCTGTGATGGCCCCATAGCATTTGCCGCCCCACGTCAGGCTGTAGCTCCAACAAGTCGGCAGGCACCAGCCCCTGATGTTTGAGAGGCGCGGGGGGGCTGGGCTGGGTGCGTGGACTAGGACTCACGTCTGTGCTCCTTCACTCAGGCGCTAAATGGTGCCACGTGTGACCCTGGGAGACCTTGGGCATCGGAGCCCCTGCACTGTGCGTGTGCCCACAGCCTGGCGAGGTGGGGGGGGAGAACGTGGCAGCCACCCCCAAACTGGGCTTGTTCATGGTTAAGGGATCCTGCAGCTTTAAGGGTCCTGCTTGGCTGCTAGCTGGTGCTCACAGGTAGGGCCCTGATGGGGAGCTGGCTAGGAAGGGACGGCAGCGCCCCTGGGCCTGTGTGGGTGCCCAGGGGGAAGGGGGGGGCTGGACCATGCCTTGCAGGGGCAGCACCCAGGCACTGCCAGCTGGAGCAAGACTGGCTGGGTGCTGATGGGGCTGCTCGCCCTGCGTTGCTCCCAGCAGTGATTCCCAGGGACAGGGCAGGGCCCCAAGCAAGGGGACTACCTTGGGCAGCGAGAGCTGCAGCTTCTGCCCCTTCTGCTCTAGCCAACCCCCATGGCCAGCCTGGGCGGGCCCAGGCCCTGGTGTGCTTGGCCTGGCCACTCTTCCCACCCCCCATGCTATGGCCTCCCCCATGCACCCAATGGCTTGTGTCCATCCCCCCTCACAATAAGCTATGACTTTTCCCATCCCTCCCCCCCCCCCACTGGCTCGTTCCACCCTCCTACAGGTACACAATGGTCTGTCATTCCCTCCCACCATGGCCTTCCCCATGCATCCAATGGCTTGTGTCCCCCCCCAAGCTATGACTTGTCCCATCCCCCCTGCCTGTTCCACCCACCCACCCACACAGACACAGTGGCCTGTCATTTCCCCCTCCCGCCCCCCCACTCTATGGCCTTCCCCAATGGCTTGTGTTCCCCCTGCCCCCACACACAATGGCCTGTCCCCTGTCCCCGCTTCACAGTGGCTTGTTTCCACCTCTCACACACAAAATTGCCTGCCCCCCCCCACTGTAGCCTGTTCCCTCCCTAGCCCCGCCACTGACCTGTCCAGTTCCCCCCGACACATACTCTATGGGCGGTTTCCCTCTCCCCCCCTGGCACACACAATGGCTTGTCTCCCCCCAGTGCCGGATTGCACCCTGGCCATTCCAGTGTCTGCTACGTTATGTTTACCAATGCAATTCATTAAAGCAACGGGTGGGCCGTGAGCGTTGCTGCCTGGCTGCCGTGGGACCCTCTCCTCCCCAGTCCCCGATCTCCCCTGACACTTCACACTGCCCTGCAGTCCCCAAATGTGCCAAACAACTCCTCCTGCAGGAGCCAGTGCGGGACCTGGGTGCAGGGAGCCCCTAGGGTATGAGGCAGCCTGGGGCCCCTGTGCTGCCCCCCAGGTCCCCAGAGCTCCCAGCAGGGCCTGCCCCCTCCTGCTTTATTGAAATTCAACCAGCTGATCAAGTGCCTAAACTAGGGTTCAGGCCTGGCCTGTGGAGCTCCTGAGGAACTGACTCTGGGCAAGGGGAGGTTGCATCTGACCCCGGGGCTCGGCCCGCGCCCCAACCTGGCTCTCGAGCAGCCAGTCCGTGCCTGCACCTTGGCAGAGCGTCTGCCTGCCTCAGAGATGCCGCTGGATGCTGAGTAGCACCGGGCATTGCCCGGGACTGCCCCAGTCTCTGGCCAGTGCGTCTGCTCAGGGCCCGGGATGGGGAGTGAATGGGGGTCAAGCTGTCACCGTCTCCCTGCAGAGAACCGGGGATGTGGGAGGGTGTTAGCAAGCTCTTGGGCCAGAGAGTCAGTGTCCGGGGTCCAGGGATGGATCCCAGGGCACTGGGACACGTTGTGCTGGGAAGCTGCCTGACCCAGGGAGGCGGGGGGTGCCATTGTCCCGTCTAGGCCATGGGCCTGAGGAGGAAACGTGCCCCTGATTGGAGGGCTGATGCTGCTCCCCGAAGGCAGCAGTGACTTTCCAGCCGGGTGACATGAGGCCAAACCTGCTTCCGCCAGCGGGCACGTGCCTTGCTCACAGCCCAGGGGCAGGCAGCGGGGCCTGAGGGCTTGGGGACGGTGTCCCAGAATGGCTGGCACAGGCTTAGCGCTTGCAGTGACCTTGTAGCAGACAGCAAGGGGACGTGGAATCAGGTTTTCTCCACTGTGCCTGGTGGTTTGTTATCGTAGGGTCGCACGAGTGCTGTGGGCTGTGCATGCTGCTGTATTATTACAGGGTTGCTTGAGAGCACTGGACCACGCATGCTGTTTTGTTATTGTAGGGTTGCTGACAAGTGCTGGGCTGAGCATGCTGGCTTGTTATTGTAGGGTTGCTTGCACAAGGTCTGAGTCAAAGCCCTTTGAAGACACTGAAAAGCCTCCCCTGGCTCCCCCAGGCTGTGGATTGGGCCCAGAGGCGAGCACGAGCGAGCTCTGTGCCTTCTCTGGATTGCTCGCCTGCGAGCCCCAGACCCTGCACCCCTGACGGGCTGGGCTGGAAGCTTCTCCCCAGGCCCTGGTGCCTGAGCCAGCCTGAGTGGGTGGCACGGTGGGCTACTAGATCTAAATGCTCGGGGGGGAGGTGGTTCTCGCTGGGCCCGGGGGAGCAACTGGCTCTTTTAACTCGGCCAGGGAACCCCAGGATTTGGGGGAGGAAGGGGAAGCTGACCTGCTCCTCCCCAACCCTCTGCCACGGACCCCTTCAATCTTCCCTCCCATTCAGGCTAAGGTCTATATGGGCCCTGGGCAGCAGTCTCTCCTGGGGCACTCCCCACCCCACGTTTCCCCACATAGCCCAGGCCCCACTGTGCCCCACCCCAGCAGTGCCCACACGCCGCTCCCCACCGCTGTTGTCGGGCAGCCCCCCGAGCAATGAGTCTGAGTCTGGTCCCAGCACCCGCCCCCGGCCCGTGCCCTCACACCATGGACTCTGGCCCCCTTGCTGATAGGCTGTGGGCTCCCCACCCTCTAAGGGACTGAAGCCTCCCTCGCTCTGGGAGACACTGGCAGGTGGGCTCCCCCGGACACACAGATGGGCACTACCTGCAAGGGTCTGAAACGCCCCTTCCCCCAGGAACATAAGGCAGCTCCGCCAGCCCCTGCTCCCTGCTTGGAGTGGGCGACAGTGGCCATGTGCCAGCGTGCCGGAGACTCGGCCGTCAGAGGGGCAGCTCCCAGCTGCAGCCGTGGGGCAGAGGTGGTGGGAGACCATGCTGGTTGCTAGCCCCTCCCGTCCGAGAGACTCTGGGCACATTCACAAACACTCCCATGTTAACCCTGCCCATGCCCAGGGCGTGGGCATCACCCCTTTATGACAGCTGGGGAAACAGAGGCCCGGGGAGGGGACGGCCCAGATCCTTAAAGGTATTTAGTCACTGAATGCCCATTGAGTTCAATGGGAGTTAGTCTCCTTCATATCCTTGCTGATCGGTGCTGAAGTGGCTTGCCCAAATGAGGAAAAGAACCCAGGAGTCCTGACCCCCAGACATCTGCCCTACCCATTGTAGCACGCTCTCTCCTAAGGAGCCTGGCTCACAGAGGGGCTGCCCGACACCCCAGAGAACCTAATAACGCAGCATCTGGAAGGGGAAAGGCAACTAGGAGGGGGTGGCTAGCAGCGCTGGGCAATTGCTAGTCCCTGGGCCTTCCCCAGCCTGTGGCAGGAGCGGGTGACTCCGATTGCACTTCACCTGAAGGGGCTATGCAGGCATGTGGCGGCGTGGTGTGCGTACGTGTGTGCTTGTGTTGCCCACATACAGGTGGGTGTGTGTGCACACGCCTGTGAGAGGTGGGCATGTGCATAGGCACATGGCTGTGAGGGGAGATGTGTATGTGCCGGGAGGTGAGGTGTGGGTGTCCATGTCCATGCACAAATGTGGGGGGGGGGGTGCGCGCATGTGTGTGTGTTGTACAGGTCTGAGGGGAGATGTGTGCATGCACACTGCTGTGAGGGATGTGTGTGTGTGTGTGTGTATGAGGGGGAGGAGGTGTGACCACACATGATGTGAGGGGAGGGGTGTGTGTGTTCACACAGATGTGATGGGAGGGGTGTGTGTAGTCAGCGATGTGAGGGGAGGGGTGTGTGCATGCACACGGCTGTGAGGGGAAGGGGGTGTGTACACACACAGTTGTGATGGGAGGGGTGTGTGTACTCACCGATGTGAGGGGAGGGATGTGTGTATTCACACAGATGTGATGGGAGGGGTGTGTGTACTCACTGATGTGATGGGAGGGGTGTGTGTATTCACACAGATGTGATGGGAGGGGTGTGTGTACTCACTGATGTGAGGGGAGGGATGTGTGTGTACACACACGGATGTGCTGGGCAGTGTGTGTCGTGGGGCAGCAGGCTGGGAGTGGGGAGGAGTGTCCCATGGACCCTGTCTTGGTCCCCAGGAGCCAACCCCGGGGCCGCGTGGCCTCGCACTGTGCTTGGGGACCGTGAGCCGCCGGCCTGGCCCTGTGGCCGCTGAGAGCCGCTCTCTGTTGTCCTGTGTCCCAGCTGCCTGTGGCCGTCCTGCCAGGCCTTGAATAAAACAAGTCTTGTTACTGCAGTGCCGTGTGGGCGCGTCCTTGGTGGGTCTCATCCACTTCCCTCCATGGGCGCCTTGCGTTCCCCAGGGGCCCGACCCCGGCGGGGACAATGGCCAGCAGGGGCCAGGGTGACCACCTCTGAGCGGGCCGGATCTCGAGGGAATGGCATCCCAGGGTCCTGCCTCCTGCGCCATAGGGTCCTGCTGAAGTACCCCAACCATGGCCAGTCCTGCCCGAGAGTCCCCCTCCCTGCTCCAAAGGGGATCCAGCCCCTTCTCCATCCCCGGGGGCTGCGGTGGCCATGGTGATGCTGGCCCCCCCCCCACTCTCCACATGCATGCGGGCCTGCCAGGCGCTATCTGGGAACAGGGCCGCCTTATCTCGCATTCCAGGGGCCGGTGCCATCGGACACCTTGCTAATTATGGGCATCTCCAGGCTCTGGCCGCCTTCCCACCCCTCCCCTCGCTCCCTCTCCCAGCAGTGACCCGTCTCCTCCGCGGGCCGGCACCAGCGCCATGGCGTCCGTCAGCTCGTCCTCCACCTATCGCTCGGAGCGGATCAGCACTTACAGCCAGAACGCGCCCCCCGCCGAGCCCTGCTTCGAGCCCCGCGGGCGCTTTGGAGAGGAGGGGGACAGGAGCTCCCTGCGCCACGGCCCCTTCGCCGCGCGGGCCCGGGACTCTTATGGATACACAGGTGGGGGCCGTGGGTGTGGGGGGACCCAACCCCACACATGCCTCAGGGTGCTATAGCCACTGCTTGCACAGGGGCAGGACGGTGGGGAGGGGCTCGTGGGCCAAAGAAGGTGAGAGCCTACTACTGCTACCAGCTCCCGGAATCCCTCCTGTTGGGCGAGTGGGCGAGGCCTGTGCTTTCAGCGCTATGGTGCTGGTTCAAAGCCCCTGACCACCCAGGCAGGTCCTTGCCTTTACACCCAGGGAGGGGAGGGAGATGCAGCCCCCATGGGGTGTGGGGTGGCCAGTCAGCCTCTGCAATCCCCAGAGGCCCAGGGTTGTGCTCACCCTTTGGGGTGAGGGTTCTTCATCCCATGCTCCCCTTCCAGGCCCCCCCAGCTTGTTAGCCAACCCCCCCCACTCAATCCTCCCATCCCCCACTAGCCTGACCCCCACCCCAGCAATCATCCCCCCCCCATAGCCAGATCCCCTTCCAGCCCCTGGCTTGCCAGCTAGATCCCACCCCCATCAATCCTCTGATCTCCCACTACTCAGACCCCCCCCTTTCAGCAACCCCCCCCGACCCTGGCTTGCTAGTCAAATGCCCCCTTGAGTCAACCCTGACTGCCAGCAGACCCCCTACCAAAAGCCAGAGAGCCCCAAGAGCCGGCAGCTCCTCCCCCATGCCTGCTCGACAACTAGCCTGGTTGTCCTGAGCAAAATCAAGGGACCCCCCCCCCGCTGCAAAGGCACCTCGGGGTGACAGACCCAGCCAGCACCGGCCACACTCGCTGCACCAGCAGTCCACCATGGGAGGAGGCAGCTTGGCTTTCCCCCTGCCTGCCGGGTGCCAGCCCCCGCCTGCCCCCCACCACTGCCCCCCGACACCCCACTGTGACCCCTCCCATAGCTCCTACTGACACCCCCACGGCTCGCCAGGCCGTCTCAGCACCTGCCACACGGTGCAGCCCCCGGGCCTCTGTGGGCTCCTGGGGCCTCATCCCTCCCCCTCACTGCCCCGCTCCGTGCAGGGTCTGCGGGCTCCGTGCGCCCCTGCAGCCTGGGCAGCAACGTGCGAGCCGGGGGCGACACGTACCAGGTGACGGCCGACGTGAGCCAGTTCGAGCCGCAGGACGTGGTGGTGACCACGTACAACTACCACATCATCATCCAGGCCGAGAAGGTGAGGAGCTGGGGTCGGGGGGAGCGAACAAGGCACGGCGGGAATGGGGTGGCTGGGACAGGAGCAGGGAGCTGCCCGCTGCCCCCACGCCTGCCCCAGTCCCTATGGCGCCCCCCCTCCTGGGAGGGGCGGGGCTGAACGGGGCTGTGCTCAGCAGGAACGTGGCTCGTGCCCGCTCTCACGGGGTGTTTGTGTCCCTGGTAGGTGGCAGAGGACGGCACCGTCTCCAACACGTTCACCCACAGGTGCCAGCTCCCCGAGGACATGGACCCCCTGTCTGTCAGCTGTGCCCTCACCGACGCGGGCCTGCTGGTCATCAAGGCCAAGCGCGGTGTGGCTGCCAAGGCGGGCGAGACGCCCCTGCCGCTGTACCGCACCGAGGTCCAGCTGTGAAGCCCCTGGGCACATCACCCGCCCCCACACCCCGCAACCTGACAGATGAGCTGGGCAGGTGACCCACCACCCCGCCCGGCCACATGTGTCGAGGGCGGGGGCAGCTGGCGGGGCCCAGCATGCCCCGCGGTAAGGCAGGCTGACTCAGTAGGCGGCCGGGCAGGCTGGGACCACGGGCTCCATGGGCCTGCCCTGCTGCATGGCTGGGGCATGCACGCTGCTCCTGGCGTGCAAAGGGCTGCCCTGGGCCAGGCTGAGCCAGTCACTCACCCAAGCCTGTTGCACTGGGGCTCCCTGGGCCTGGCGCTGTCCTGTGCGGGGGCCCGTGCTACTGGCTCCCAGCACCTGGCTGGTGGCTCACCCCGGCTCCTGTTCGGAATAAAGGTTTCTCCCACCCATGGCTGTGTCTGGGCCATTCCTTGCGGCCTGCGGCTTGCCCCAGCCCCCCCCACTCTGGGCGCTCACCCTCCCCTTGGTACAACACAGCAGCCTCCTCTGCTGGTGACGCATGTCTCAGCCCCTTACCCCGACTTGCCAGGACCCTGCATCCCCCCCCCCCGCCCCCGCCGTGCGCTCTGGCTGCTCCCTGAACCCACTGCTGGCTGCAGAGCTGCCTCCAGGGTGGTGCCGACCCAGGGAGTGGGGCCAGCCGGCATGGGGAGCTCCCCACCCCAGAGCCAGCGCCAGCGGGGCTCCCCCGGTGGGGAGCACACAAGCTCCTCGTTTGGCAGTGAAGGGACAGGGAGACCCAATTCACAGCAGCGTGGGGAAGGCCAGGCCTGTTGCCAACCTTCCTGGGGCGTGGGGAGGGCTGCATGGTCCCACCCGCCAAGCCCACCCGGCCCCCAGCTGTTTCGGTGCAGCAGCTCCCTCCACTGGCTGGTTGGGGTAGGAGCGGCATGCAGGCCCACCCCCCCTCCCCCTCCTCCCCCCCCCCCCCCGCCCGCTGGTCCCCTTTGCAGTTGCAAGGCTGCTGAGCAAAATCAGCTGGTGCCAGGCTGTAGCAATGTGCCCCACCCCCCAGCCCAGCTGCATCAGAGGTGCCTGGCATGCAGCAGCCGCTCGTTGAGTTACTTTATTGCTCTATTTATAAAGTCCTTTTATTAAATTAATATAAAAATCTCTGTATTTACATCCTGGCCCGCGCAGGGCCCAGAGAGACCCGGTCGCTGCCCGCCCCCGGCTCCGAGCCCCTGGAACCCTGCCCAGGGCCAGACAAGAGCAGCCATGCTGGGGAGGGGGGGCTCAGTGAGACTGGCGGGGGGGAAGTGCTTGTGCTGTTCACCCTGGGCTCCAAGCCAAACTCACCTCTGGCCTCGGCTAAGCCCAGCTGCCCTCTCCCCACTGCGCCCTGGCCCCGTACCACAAACCACCCCCAGAGGTAGCATGGTTGACGGACTCGACGGGAGATTGACTAGCGAGGGGGGGCCTGCGGCTCAGGACTGAGGAGCACCGGCAGGTCGAGCCAAGGGGGAGGGCTGTGGGTTGGGATTCAGGGGCACTGGCAGAGCTGGGGGGGGGGGCAGAGCCCGTGGCAGGTGTAACCAGGGGAGGGGAGCAGCTGTGGGTCAGGATTCAGGGGCACTGGCAGAGCTGGGGGGGGGCAGAGCCCGTGGCAGGTGTAACCAGGGGAGGGGAGCAGCTGTGGGTCAGGATTCAGGGGCACTGGCAGAGCTGGGGGGGGCAGAGCCCGTGGCAGGTGTAACCAGGGGAGGGGAGCAGCTGTGGGTCAGGATTCAGGGGCACTGGCAGAGCTGGGGGGGGGCAGAGCCCGTGGCAGGTGTAACCAGGGGAGGGGAGCAGCTGTGGGTCAGGATTCAGGGGCACTGGCAGAGCTGGGGGGGGGCAGAGCCCGTGGCAGGTGTAACCAGGGGAGGGGAGCAGCTGTGGGTCAGGATTCAGGGGCACTGGCAGAGCTGGGGGGGGGCAGAGCCCGTGGCAGGTGTAACCAGGGGAGGGGAGCAGCTGTGGGTCAGGATTCAGGGGCACTGGCAGAGCTGGGGGGGGGCAGAGCCCGTGGCAGGTGTAACCAGGGGAGGGGAGCAGCTGTGGGTCAGGATTCAGGGGCACTGGCTGAGCTGGGGCTGGAGGGCCCGGGGGTGAGACAGTTGCAGAGTCGGGGGCGGGGGGATTAGCCCTCAGTGCTGTTTGGGGACCAAGGGGCCCCTGGCAGCGGGGGGTGGTGCTGGATACGGCCTTCTGCCCCCAGGAGCCCCGCGCCAGCTGTCCAGAGAACCTCGCATGCGGAGCCCGGGGGCTGGACTTGGTTCACCCTTCCTCTTCACCACACGGGGGCTGCCGGGGCAGCTCCGGGGGCAGGGCTGACGGCAGTGGCTTGCTGGGGCTCCGGCTCCGGCTGGCAGTGCAGGGTGCCAGGCCTGCAGGCTCCAAGGTGCAACGGCACCGGTGCCACCGTCGCGGGGGCTGGCGGTGTCTGTCGTGTCCATCAGCAGCCGGGGCGGGCTCTACCCGCCGGCCCCGCCCCTCACGGGCTCTTCTCGTCCGTCTCGGCGGGGCTGGACTCGCGGGGGATGGAGAGGCGCCGACACCGGTCCCACAGCTGGCGGACGTCCGCGGCCTCCACCTCGCTGCTGCTGGCAGTGCTGTCCCGGAAGCTGGCCAGGGGCGGCCGGACCTTCACGCCCTTGGCAGTGACTGAGCCCTCGATGGCCTTGCGCAGCTGGGGGCAGAGAAGGCTCAGCCACGTGGCATGAGGAATTCTCCCCGCCCATGTCCCCAGCTGCATGAGGGCACCTGGGGCCCTTCTCCCCCACCCCCCCAGCTGCAGGAAGCACAGGGGAGCGGTGTGCAGGAGGGTCTCCAGAGACACCGTCCCTGGAGATTGGTGGCACCCTATGCTCCTGGGCTCAGGGTGGGGGGAAGGCACCATTGCTCACCCCCCAGGAGGGCTCAGGGGTTCTGTTCCTGCCTCCATGTGATGAGTCCCATAGGGCTGATTCCCCCCTTTCCCAGGGTGTTTGGGAGGTACCCCAGGACTTGCTCACCTCTTTGAGGGACACCATGCCAACGAGGCGCCCAATGCTGGTCACGTACGCGTGGTCCACGCCCAGGAGCGAGAAGATGGTGTGAGTCTGCAACAGAGACGGGGCTCAGGGTCTGCGGGGCGGGGAGCTGGCCAGGCTCCACTGGGGCTTGGGGCCCACAGGGCTGGGAGAGCCAGAGGGGACCCCGCACTGGGGGAGTCTGCTGAGACGCAGCCCTACGCACACTGCAGAGGATATGGGGGGTGGATCTGCAGAGTTCAGAGCTGAACCAGCCATGCCAACATGGGGAAGGGGCAATATTGATGAGCCCGGGGAGCCAGGCCCCAGGGCAGAGGACACAAGATGGGGAGCTGGGCTCGGGCTGTCAATGCACCCCTGTGCTGTGCACATGCAGCCAGCTGCCAGGCGCTCCAAGGAGCACGGGACCCCTGGCCACCCCACCTTGTGCAGGGAGGTGCTCTCCACCAGCTGGAAGGGAGCAGGGTCGATCTTGCTGTTGTTGAAGTTCACGGGCTGGTCCAGCTGCTGCTTCTCCCACTCCATGATCTGAAAGGCAGAGGGGCCGTGAGCGCCAGAGACGGGGGGAGAGGCAGGGTGGGCCTCAACGGATGGGCAGGGCAGTCCAAAGCCCAGTGCTCTCCCAATACTCCACCTGCAGCCCCATGCCCTGCCCAAGGCGGGGGGCGTGGGGGGGAAGGGAGGGCACTGCCTGGCTCAGGGCCAAGGAACAGGACACACGGAGGTGACAGCTTTGATCCAGGCCCAGGACCGGGGGACTGGCTGGATATGGCAGGCAGGGAATCGGACATGCAGCCTTTCCCCCTAGAGGACGCTGGCTCCGATCTGGCTCCAGGGTGGAGGACTGGCCGGCTCAGGGGATGGGGAATGGGACGCCCCCACTAGGGGGAGATGGCTTGGATCCAGCCCACCGGGAGCAGGCCCCATTGGTTACCAGGGGTTGCGTGCCCAGCTCGACAGCCCCCCAGCGGCTGCCCGACTGTCACTCCCTGGCCCCGCTCAGCACAAGGCCAAGGCTGCATGGGCCCATGGGCAGAGCCTCCTCGCCCTCAGCTGCACGGGGCAGCGGGCTCCCCTGGCAGGAGCGGGCATCTGCCTGTGGCCCAGCAGGGTGGTGCATGCGGCTCCCCCCGAGCTGCGGGGGCTGTTCGAGCCCAGCCCTGCCATCAGCCGCTGCCGCAGCGGGACCTGCCTCCTCTGCCTGGCACATGCACAGAAGCCCCGCAGCCTCGCCCCACACCTGGGGGGCTCCGCCTCCCCTCCCCAGTGCCCAGGGCCTCCCCCCGGGCCCCGCCTGGCCAGGATTTGCCCATGGAGGGGCAGCTCTGACAACATTTAGTGCGAGGGAATTGAGGAGATCCTCTCCCAGCTGCCTCCCCCTACAGGACTGAGCCTCTCCAGCCAGTCCCTCTCCCCTCCCCAGCTCCTCTCCTTGTGCCCCCACTGCTACCTCCCCACATTCCCTCCCTTTCTCCACAGGACCCATGGGCAGCATGGGGGAGGGGAAGAGCAGGGGGCGGGACTGCCCTGCCTCCAGCCCCCTGGAGAGCAGAGCTGGGCAGGGGCCCTGGGGAGCAGGACCTCTCAGCTCCTGGCAGGCGGAATGGCTGGGGTGGGAGGGGCATATTCACTGGGCGAGTGACACGGGTGGTGCCATGAGGACTTGGCAAGGCAGAGCAGGCTCCCCAGAGCCCGGCGGCCCCCAAACTGTGTGGGTGTGGGGGGGTGGTCCCCTCGCTGCGCCCAGGAAGTGTGGGCTTCAGCAGAGCCGGGGGAGCAGGGCAGACAGATCCCTTTGCTCTGTGCCAGCTGGCCCAGGGGCAGCTCCTGACCAAGGGGTGAGGGAGACTCAGCCCTGGGCATCCCACCAATGTGGCCCTCACCCTGGGGAGGGACAGGGCCCGGCTGGCCTGGCCCCCAGGAAAGGACTCAGGGCCCTTCCATCTGCAGGGTGCCACAGTGGCAGGGCCTGGCGCATGGTGCCCCTGCTGGCACTCACCTCGGAGGGGCTCATCTCGCCAGGCAGCTCATACTGGTCCTGCAAGGGAGGGAGGGAGGCGGAGTGTTAGCCAGGCTGTGGGGACGTGGAGCCGGTGCGTGCCACGGAGCCAGGGTGGGCATGATCGTGCCCGATCGGGCACTGACTAGGTGAGCTTGGGGCTCCCTCCAGCCTCCCGGCTCAGAGCACAGTGCTGATTGTGGGCAAGGAGCAACCCGGCCCACCAACACTCCCTGCTGCGCCCAGATCCCCACTCTTCCCCCTTCAGCCCAGCTCAGCTCCCTCGCCCTGCCTTGTCTCAGGCCCCTCACAGTGCCCTGCTTGAACCTGGATTTCCCCCCTCCCATGCCCTGCATCCCAGCTCCCCTGACTCTGGCTCTGCAGGACACTGCTGGCCACAGAAGCCAGGCTGCACCCCACTGCTCAGCTCCCCCCCTCGACGCCCCAGACACCTGCTCTCCACACTCCCTCTCCCCATGCTGCTCCAGAGCTCACTCCTCTGCTGCAGGGAGCAGTCCCCCTGCCTGCCCTGCCCAAGGCCCAGGGCCCAAGGAGGGTGCAGGGGTTCAGGCTCGAGCCTGGGAGCTGCAGGTTCTAGTCCCTGCCGCGCCATATATTCCCCTTTGGTGAGTCCCCCAAGCCCAGAGGCCCAAGGTATTTAGACACTGAACTCCCATGCCATCGATGTCAATGGAGGTTAGGAGCCCAAATACCTCGGAGGGTCTGGGCTTTTGTCCTTCTGTGCCTCAGGTCCCATCCAGTGCTCAGCTGCTCCAGGGTCAAGGGCAGAAGCAGGGGGATCTGCCTCTCTGGTCTGCCTGCCCGGGGGGGAGCTGGCTGCAGTGTTACTCCCCCTCTCAGCCGACTGCCGCCCCTCGCTCCGGGCCTCCTACACCTGGGGGCCTCCCGTGAACACACTCCAAGCTCAGCCCCCCTCCCCCGAAAGCTGGCACTGTGCCCCTCTCACAAGGGGTTGCATGTAGTTGGGGGCGCCTGGCTCTGGGGAGGGATCACAGGCCCCTTTGCGCTGGCAGCCCCTCGCTGCTCGCAGCCTGGCGTGCCCTCAGCCGTGCTCCTCTGCCCTCAGGGGCTCCCGGAGCCGCCTCTGCAGTCTGGCTCATCCCAGGCCAGAAAGGCACGGGAGGGGAGCACCCACAGGCGTGAATTGGGAGAGCTCACTGGGGGAGGGGAGGTAGATCGGCAGGGGAAGGAGCGATGATCTAGGATGTGCTAATTTCCGAGTGGATCGTCGCCGGATTGGTCCGTTGGAAGAAGCGTTAAAAGGCTTCCATTGGATCAGCTGGGAGAGGGGAATCAGATCAGCTCAGGAGGTATTGATTTCTGATTGGCTGGTAGGAGTGGATCATTGCCAGATTAGTCGGTTGGAAGGAGCGTAATTAGGCTCCCACTGGATCAGCTGGGAGAAGGTGAAATGGGATGGGGGGGTCAGATCAGAGACCATACTGTGCTGAAAGTCCCCAGAGCTCAGCATGGCTCCAGGAGTGGAGCGGGGGGTGTGTCTGTGGGGTGGGGGGATGGACATAGGAAATCCGCTCTCCTTGCCCATCCTCTGCACGTGGCAGACAGGCTGTATAGGGGCGGGGCAGGCAACGGCCGGGGCCAGTCTCTGCAACACGGGAATGCTTCTGCTTCTTGCCCCTTGGGCCACCCTGATCGTCACCCGTGCGCTGGGAGTCAGGATGCCTGGGTTCTATCCTTGGCTCAGCCACTGCCTGGCCATGGGGAGGAGGTCCCTCCCCGCCTTTGCGCCTCGGTTTCCCCACCTGTAAGCCGGTGTGGTGACCCCACAGCAGGGCCCGGGGATTCATTAAGGCGTGCCAGGAAGGGCTCTGCAGCTGGAAATCCCGAGGGAGGCTGCAGATGGTTGGAGGTGTGGGGCGCCCTCAGCACAGTTCGGGGGAGGGTGGCGGCTGGCCTGTGGTTGGCCAAGGCGCGGCACACACTTACCGCGATGGAAATGCGGACGCGCTTCAACTTGCGCTTTTCGGGTGGTGCTGAATTCTCAGACTTTTTAGCCACGAGAAAAACAGGAGAGAAGACAGAGGCATTATGGGAAACCACAGCGGCCTGGCCGGGCGCCATCGCCCCAGGGCCTCGGGTGGGGGCTGGGCACAGAGCAGGGGCCAAGGTGCCATGGTGGTGGGGAACACCGTCTGGGGGGGCGGGTGGAGGGGCACTCACCTCAGCGGGCTCCATGGCAGCGCTGGTGCAGAAGAGGCTCTTGAGGGCAATGCCCAAGTGATCTGGGCTCCTGGCTGGGGACACACAAGCAGAGAAACCGTTAGTGCAAAGGGCAGTGAACCGGGAGCCTGGCCGGCACTATGGGGCCACGGGGACGGGGGGGCTCACCTGTGGGGCTCTCCAAGGTGCTGGGACTTCGCTTGAGTGCCGGCTTCAGGGGCTTGCGGGACGCTCCGTGTGGTGGGGCCGATGAGGATTCCTCCGTGCTGATCTGGGGGCAGCATGTACAGGGGGCTTGAACCAGCACCTGAGCCTGGTAGGGTGGGGTGAGTCCAGGGCATCCCACCCCGAGTTTCCCAGGTGGGATGGGGAACGATGTGACGAAGTGGGACTGTTCTTAATGTTTCCTCTGAATAGTGTGGGGGTGCCTCAGTTTCCCCTAGGCAGTTCTTAAGTATCTAGGTGGTGGGATAAGGGCGTATGATCATTGCAGAGCCCTAGAGGGCAGGTGTGTGCAGGGGTCTGGACACAGAGAATGGCCGACACCCTGTTTCCTGGCAACTGATGGCCTGGGCCCTTCTCCCCTGCAAGGTGAGAGCTGAAGGGTTGGAGATCAAAGGAATCAGGTGCCCTCCTGGCCCTGGAAAGGGACAAAGCCCAGAGGAGGGGGGGCTGGAGAGAGTTTCAGTTTGGGGCTGGCTGGGGACATGGAGTGAAGTGCAGATGTGGTTGTCTGGCTCACTGCCCCCCAAAATGGACCCGGCTGAGGGGTCCTGTTCTCTGCACCTACAAGCTCTGTGTTAGACCATGTTCCTGTCGTCTAATAAACCTTCTGTTTTACTGGCTGGCTGAGAGTCACGCCTGACTGCAGAGTTGGGGGGCAGGACCCTCTGGCTTCCCCAGGACCCCGCCTGGGCGGACTCGCTGCGGGAAGTGCACGGAAGGGCAGAGGAGGCTGAATGCTCCGAGGTCAGACCCAGGAAGGTGGAAGCCGGGTGAACTGCTTGCCCTGCAGACAGGCTGCTCCCAGAGAGGAGACTTCCCCAGAGTCCTGCCTGGCGTCGTAGGGAGCAGCTCCAGAGCAGCGCCCAGGGACCCCGTGACAGGCGAGTCCAGGGCATCCCATCCCCAGTTCAGCAGGGGTGGGGGGGCAGAATTTCCCACAACCAGCCAGGTGGGATGGGGAACCATGGGCCTGGGGTATCCATACCCCATCCAGCCCAGCCCAGTTCAGGGAGGCATAGTTCTGGGATGCCCCATTACCAGGCCAATCCAGAGCATCCCAGGCCAGAGGGAGGGCGGGTAGGCAGGGGCCCAAGGTGCACCATCCAGGCCAGGAAGATTTAGACCTGCGCTCACAGCCAGCCCAGACTTGACCAGATTGGCGTGAGGAACGGGGGGTGTGGGGGGGACTCCCAGACAGAAGCCTCTTGAAGGCCTGGGAGCGCTGGGTGCTTTGGGGTTTCCAGCCAGCGGCTCCTTGCATGGCAGTGGGGTGAGGGTGCAGCGGGCCCTGGGCATCCCATCACCAGCCCAGCCCTGGCAGTCGGGCAGGGGATCCCCATGCTGCCCCCTGCCTCTCACCTGGAACTGCACTCCCGGGTGGGAGGCCCCGTGGCCGGCCTTGTCCTGGGGCTTCTCGGCGACGCGGCTCCTCCCGGCCTGCGCCCTCTCCTGCATGTACTGCAGGCGGTGCTGGTAGCCCAGCTGGCTGCTCAGCAGCGCTGCCACCTGGGCCCGCTCGATGGAGCCCAGCAGGATCATGGACTCTGCAGGAGACCAGCCCCAAAGGGCCGCCAGCCCGTCAGCTTGGGGGTCACAGCTGGGAGCGGCGTTAGCTTCCCCGGGGGCTAGATCCACCCCCTCCCCAGCCCCCAGGGTGGAGACCCAAACCTGAGCCCTCAGGAGAGCTGCCATGCCTCCTTGCAGGAGAGCTCAGGCTGCCAGCCCATTGGCAGGGCTCGGGGAGGGGATGCGGGGAGGATGGGACAGGTGTGCCCTGCAGGACTCCTGGCTCCCAGGCCTGTCCGTCCATCTGTCCATGGAGCAGTAGCTGAAAATGAAAAACCCAGTCCCACCCAGGCCGGAGGCACCGGGGTCCACCCTCCCCGGGCAGGGTGGGGTGTCTCTAAGAGCAGCTGCCACATGGGACAGAGCCTGCTTGGTCATCCTGTTTCAGCACGAGGATGCGGGAGGCCCAGGGCTCTGAGATTGGGGCTGGGAGACAGCAGGACTCCTGGGTCCTATTCCTGGCTCTGCCCCAGGCTTGCTGGCTGACCTTGTGCCAGTGCCTTCCCCTCTCTGGGCCTCAGTTTCCCCTATTGCAACCCGGGGATAACTGCTCCGGGGGAGGGGGCAAAGGCGCAGTGCCCAGAAACGGGAAGGGACCATCAGGGTCTCCTACAGCTGGGCCTGAACTCCCCGCCCTGTGCCCAGGTCTGCTCCCTGCCCACCAGTGTGCCCACGGGATGCTGGGTCCAGGCTGATGAGTCTGGGACCTTTGGGTCTGCTTGCTCTGGAGCAGGGCCTGGGACTCTGGGGCAAGCAGGAAGGCCCCACGGTGCCCACAGGCAAGAACTGAGAGGTTCTGCTTCAGGCACCAGCCCATGTGTGAGGAGTTGTGGGGTCTCAGCTAACAGAAGAGCCCTGAGCCCCACCCTCTGCAGTTAGGAGGCCCATCCTCCTCCCCTTCCCCACCACTCCTGTTTATTTGCCGTCTGGCTCTGAAGTGGGGTGAGGAAGGATCCACTGAAAGAGGCTGCACTGGCCTTCCTGTTTCCGTTAAACTTTACAGATTGCCATGGTAACGCAGCATCCTTTGTCGCCACGGTAATGGGCATGGCAGACAGGCAGAGGAGATAAACGTCAGAGTGGGCTGTCGTCTGGCACAGGGCCGGGCAGAAGCTCAGGATGATCTCAGTGCCCGGCCCCTCGCCAGGGAGACGGGCCCAGTGCCAGAGCACTGCTGACCCGGGAGTCTGCTGGGGGCACTGGGTGGGGAGGGGCTCCCGACGGCCACTCTGCGGGCAGCCTGCTCTGCCCAGGAGGGCTGTGCTGGCCCAGGGGCTGGGCACACATGGTTGGCACGGCCCAGAGTGAGCTGGGCACAGCCCAGGCTGGCCAGGGCACGAGGCGCTCTGGGACCCCCCGGGGCGTCGCCTGCTCCCTGTGCAGCCCCCACATCTCACCAGCCGACTCCACCAGCGCCAGGCTCTTCAGCTTGGTGTCGTACAGCACCTCCTGCAGGTTGCGGTACTTGCAGTTCAGGGTGAGGTAACGCACGTCCCGCACCATGATGTCCTCCACCCGCACGTTGTACTTCCTGCGGAGAGCAAGGCCCGGCCCTGAGCAGGGGGCGGGAGGGCTGCTGCCCAGCGCTCCGCCCTGCCGCGCGGGTCCCGTCCAAGCTACGCTCCCCCAGCACCTTGGGGGCAGGTGAGCGGCTCATCTGGGTGTGAACAGGCTGGGTCCCGGTCCCAGCAGTCCCCCAGGCCTGGGAACCACAGCAGCTGCTGCATGGTTCTAGTGCCCATCACCAGTGTGTCTAGGCACCGAGCGGAGCTCCTGGCCTGGGTCCCCGGAGCTCCCGAGAGCCTTGGCCTTGAGAGGGGCTTCCTGCAGAGGCTCCGGCTCCCCCCCCGGGGAAGGCAGCCCGGGCAGGCCCTTACTCCTGGTGCCCCCAACCCAGCTCAGGCAGGTACGGCAGCTTCTTGATGCGGATGATGCTGTCGTAGAGCGAGGGCTGCAGGCTCTGGGCCACGGCGTTGGCCAGGATGACGGCAATCATCACGGGCAGGATGTGGGAGATCTGGCCCGTCAGCTCGAAGACGATCACGGCGGTGGAGACCGTGTGGGTCACGGCGCCAGAGAGCGCGGCTGCTCCTGTGCGTGGCAGAGAGCGGCACAGTGAGACCCTGGCAGGGCTGGAATGGCCCTGAGCCAGACCCCACGGAGCTGCCCCACAGTGATGCCCCACAATGAGCCCCAGCCCCCCCCCAGCAGCCCCAGGGAGGGGGACCAGTATGTGACCCCTATGGCACAGCCCCCCCACACCCCCAGGGAGCCCTCAAGCTGCTCTGCCAACCCGTCTGCACCAGCCACCAGCCTCCTGCTGCCGCCTGCTCCCATCACGGGCCCAGAGGAGAATTGGGCCCTGGCTCCCTGGTCCTGGCACCCTGGAGACATCCCCCTCCGGGGAGGAGCCTAGACACGTCTCTGTGGTGGTACAGATTTGGGTTCCCCTGAACAGCCTGGCTCACTCCAGGGGCTGGCAGGAGGGAGATGCAGCTGCACCACGAGTAGGTTCTTTGGGCGGTCGGACTGGCTGGAGCCCGTGGCAGCCTCTCCTCGGCCGCAGAAACGTGGCGCTTACCTACCACGGCGTAGCCCCCCGGCACGATGCGGTAGGTGTTGCTGTCGGTGTGGATGCCATCCGGGAACCAGGCTGCCATGCTCTCTCCTACCAGCCGGCCGAAGGCCGCACCTGCCCAAGGAGACAGGGGTCAGAGGGGGGCTGGGGGCAGCCCAGGCATCTTCAGGGAGGGGAGAAAATCGGTTGTATCCTGTTGCCTCTGGCACGGTGCCCCTCCCTGTGGCGACGCGGCTGCTCAGGGGGCAGTCACTGCCCTACCAGCTCTGAGCTCCACAGCAGGGCCCTGCCCAGGGCTGCCAGCTGCTGTGCCCTAGGGAGCCAGCTAAGCAGACGTCCCAGCCCCTTCGCGCTGCTGGGAAGTAGGAGCCGGAGCAGCACCATGAGAGGTGGCCCAAGGTGGCACTAGGGTCTGTACCCCCTATGGCTATTCCCTGCCCCTTCCTTCCCACCCTGGGTGGTTGGGGCTCTGGAGTGAGGATGGTGCTGGCTGCATGCTCCCGCAGGGGCAGGGGAGGGGTGCTGTGCCACCCAGCGCTAGTGAACACTGGGCCACCACCACTCCGACCAGGGCTGAGAGGTACCGAAGCTCCTTCCCAAAGCCCTGAGCAGGCCTGGCACTCCGGGAAAGGGCCTGCCCCGAGGGGCAACCCCCGGCATCAGGACCCCATCACACTCACGGGGCACCAGCCACACCAGGGAGCTGCCACTGTTGCCGGAGGACAACGGCCAGCACAAGGGGACTGTGGGCAAACCAGCTCTCTCCTCTCTGCCTGGAGGGGCTGGTTAGTAGCTCGTGGAGGCGCTGCACCTTTGGGAGCTGGGTGGCATGGGTAGGGCTGCCCTGGGCTCTGCACAGGCAGGCCGGCTCAGGGCGAGGCCAGGAGTGCCTCCGGGGCTGGTACTCACCAATGACAAAGACGGGCATGAAGGTGCCGCAGGGCACTGGGATGGTGGTGGCCAGGGCTGACATCCAGAACTAAGGGCAGAGACATGAGTCAGGGGTCATCCATCCATCCAGATCCTCCGCACACCCACCCAGCCAGTGCCATGCCCATGCCCACCCAGACCACACCCACCCATCCAGGGGCCTGACCACACCCCAGCCAGGGCCACAGCCATCCAGCCAGGGCCCCTCCCACACCCCAGCCCCGGTGCAGGGGAAGGGGAGGAGGAGAGGGGGTGTGAGCTGGACAGCCCCAGCCCTGGCGCGGGGACCCACCTTCATGAGGATGAAAACCAGCAGGGTGACGAAGACGTTGGCGTGCGAGTGCTTCCAGGCCTCAGAGATGCCAATGTACTCGAACTCCTCAGCCAGGCCCTGCTTGGCCCAGGTGCGGTTGTCAAACAGGGTCACCAGGGTGTCCTTCTGGCTGAGCTGCGGAGAAGGACCGTGGCAGACAGGGTGAACCCAGGGCAGCGCCTCCACCCCATCTCCCCACCCTCCCGAGGATGCTCCCTGTCAGGGACCTCGTGGGGGCTGGGTGCCCTCCCCAGCCCAGCCCAGCCCATCACAGCATCTGGCCCTCTGGCTGCTGGAGATCTGGGAGACATCAGGGCTGACACTTCTGGAGCTTTGGCTCCAGATGCCAGGGTCCCGGGTTCAAGTCACAGCTGGGGCAAGCACAGAGCAGCAGGTTCTCCAAATGAGTGCCAGTGATACGCACTGGGCAGGGCTGCCAGGCTAGGGTAGGGGAGCGGGTTACCTGGCCGGCCATGAACTGTCCGAAGCCAGGCGGGAAGGTGAGCGTGGAGATGAGCAGCGTGACCAGCGCAGGGAAAAGCAGGCGCCTGAGTGGGAGCAACATACACAGCAAGTGATCCCACCGCACCCACCACAACTGGCCCCAGCCCTCAGGGAAGGACTAGCACCACCCTGTGCCCAGCAGCTCCCATGCCAGCAGCTGCTTCATAGGGAACCAAAGAGCCCAGCCAGCATGCAGCGCCCCACCCAGCTCAATCCCCTGCTCCCCAACCCCAACTTGCCCCAGTCTGGGTTCTCCCTCCACCTGTTCTTCAGCCAGGCCTGGTTCTGGGGGTGCTGTACTCAGCGCCCCCTGCTCTGGGATCAAAGGGCCCCTAGTCTCAGGGAGGGAGCCAGCAGGCACCACTTACTTCTTCATCAGGAAGCGGTTGATGGTCTTCTGCTTGCGCATGAACTGGACGATCTTGCGGTTGAAGTAGACAAAGAGTGCCCCTCCGAAGCCACTGGCAATCCTGGGGAGAGGGGCGTCCGAGTGAGCCACCACCAGGAAGCTACTGCTGGGGTGGTCCTGTCAGGGATGGGGGGGGCACTGAGGATGCCCCCTGCCCCAGCACAGGGGGCCCAGAAAGAGGGGAGAGTCCCCTCATATATCCCTCCCCGTCCCTCCCAGGAAGTCTGATATCTCTCCCCCCTGCCCCGCAGCAATGCCCCCCCGAGTGGGGTTGGAGTGACAGAAGGCACTGGACTCACCCGATGACAGCAAAGGCGGGCAGCTCCTGCAGGTCGAAGGGGAAGTCCAGCCGGAAGCGGGTTTTGAACAGAGCCGTGATGGTCTCTGGGGGGGACGAGACACCGCGGGGGGGAGCGTGTCATCCAGGGGACCGCCAGGGAGGCCTAGCACCCGGACGCCCTGCTCCAATACTGGGCAGCTGCTCGCCACTCAGAGCACTGCGGCCCCTTGGGCCCATGCCATTAGGCCGGGCCTGGCTGGAGACCCCCATGGCCTTGGTTGGACTCTGCTCCCCCCCAGCTCTGCCAGTGCCCCTTAATCCCACCCCCCAGCTCTGCCAGCACCCCTGAATCCCAACCCCTGACTACCCCAGCCCTGGGCTTCCCCCACCCCCCAGCTCTGCCAGCGCCCCTCAATCCCAACCCCCGACTACCCCAGCCCTGGGCTCCTGCCAGCAGGGCAGTAGCCGGTGCAGGCTGGAGGGGCCGGTTCCCTGGGGGGCTGGACGGGCTGTACCTTCGTCCTTGTTCCACACGGCGAGCACGCGGAAGATGAAGGCACTGAAGGTGGCGGCGAAGAACCCCCGCCAATAATTGCGGACGGCGAAGAAGGTGGACGTGACCTCGATGCTGAAGAGGACGCCTGGGGAGGCAGAGGGGAGGGGAAGAAGCAGTGCCACCATGGCCCCTTGGCACACTGGGGGCTCCGCTCCACACAGCCCGCGGCCCCAAGACGGGCCTCCCGGCCTGCCCACGCACAGTCCACGCAGGGGCCGGCACAGGGTCGCCAGACCCAGACACACCTCCTGGGGCATCTCCACTTCCCCAGGCTTTACATTTGTGTGCCAAGGCCTCTTGGGACCAGACTATAACCGCATGGGCAGCTCCTGGGGTTAGGTGGGCACCTTGGGTCCGTGTGGTTAGCCGCGTATGGGCACGGTCGCAATTTGCAGCTGGCTGGCCCTGAGGTGAGGATGGCAGCTGGGAGAGGGCCCCGAGCCACCCCCTGCCAGAGCCAAGTGGTCCCCTCTCCAGCCAGCTGGGCAGCCACCCCCAACAGCGAGCGGGTCCCACCTTGGGGGCACAGGGGAGTGGTGCGAGTGAGTGGGCAGTGCTGGGGCATAAGCAGGGACCAGCCCATCTTGGGGGAGAGGGGGCAAGGCACTGACAGTCCAGCTGGGGCAAGCAGGAGGGACAAGCATACACAGACAGATGGACAGAGGGGGACACTGCAAAGAGTTAGACACGTCACCAACCTAGGAGCGCAAAGCTGCGAGGGAGCCATGGGGCCGGAGCTGGGCCTCCCTGGAGCGCAGAGAGGAGGGGAAAGGAGGAGATATTACATCTTCTGGGGGGATCACCCTCCACGCAGTGGCCTCTGCCACCCCCGCCATGGGCACAGAGCCTTGGGGACCCCCCTAGGCACCCGGGAGGCCAGTCCTGGCCGGTGTGTGTCTCTGGAGCCCAGGGTTCCTGCAGCGTTGAGGTGTGGGGGGGTTCTGGGGGCTGCTGGGCTCCGTCCCGGGAGGCCCGTACAGACTGGGTGGGTGCCCTGGGGCCTGTGTGCCCGGGCATGGGCAGGGCAGTCGGGGAGCGGCTTCCCTGCAGTTGGGGGGAAAGCGAGAGGCAACACAATGGCAGAGTGCGGGGGGATCGGGGGCTAGTCTGGGCACAGCTGTGAGGAGAGAGGAAAGCAGGGGGCTGGGCCCAAAACCCTGTGTTCATCTGGCCTGCACACCCCATAGCATCCACCTGTGTCCACCCGCCCCACCGCTTGGGGGGTGTCAGGTGGGGACCCCAGCGACTTGGGGGGAAGAGGCGGTGGCCTGTCCCGGGCCACGCTCCCGGCCAGTTTGGTGGCCAGCCAGGCCCAGGTGTGCAGGGCCTCCCCTGCCGTGTGGCTGTCCCCACCAGATCAGGGTCTTGGGGACACGAGGTGCAAAGGCCTGTGAGGGGGATGGGGCCCCCTGGCCAGGCACAGCTCCCATGCTGCCCTGCTGGAGGGCTGGGTTAGCTCAGAGCCATGGGCAGCTCTGGGATCAGGCAGGGCAGGGGCAGGGGAGGGTCCAGCCCCACAGCCCGCATGGCCGGCCTTACCTCCGATGGGGGCAGCAAAGCAGCAGCCGACGCCCACGGCACAGGCAGCCGCCAGCATCTCGATATTGCGAGACTCGTTCTGCAAGGCAAGAGAGAGCAGGAGACAATGGAGGGCAGTGCCGGGACGGGAGCTCCCTGCGGGGACACGCCCCAGGCAGCCGTGGCCAGAGAGACCCTCCCGGGGCTCACCTCTCCCCTGCCATGGCCAGAGACACCCCCGAGGGGCTCACCCGCTCCCCTGCCAGGGCCAGAGCCACCCTCCCGCCCCAGCCAGCCATGGACAGAGACACCCCCTGTGGGGCTCACCCTCTCCCCTGCCATGGCCGGAGGCACCCTTCAACGGGCTCACCCTCTCCCCTGCCAGGGCCAGAGCCACCCTCCTGCCCTGCCCAGCCATGGCCAGAGACACCCCCCATGGGGCTAACCCTCTCCCTTGCCAGGGTCAGAGAGAACAAACCTCCTGCCCCCCAGCCCAAAGGTCCCTCCGCATACCTGAGAGCCCCCACCCCCCGCCCAATAGACCTGCATTCCCAGCCCAGACCTGCCCCCGGTACCCATTTGGTCAGCACCCGCAGGCCGCACAGCGTCAGCCTCTCACCTTGTAGATGCCTCCAAAGAGGGAGAGGAATTTGCTGAGCAGGGTGGCGCACATGCTGGCAATGTGGACAAAGGGCCCCTGTGGGAAGAGTGCCAGGGACCGGTTACCACGGGCACCCAGCCTCAAAGCAGGGAGCCTTGCGGGAAGACTTGCTCATGGGCAGAGCTGCCCACCCACCGCACCTGGCACACGCCCCCCCAGCACCGCCCGCCCACTGCACCTGGCACACGCCCCCCCAGCAGCGCCAACCACCCACCACATCTGGTACATGCACCCTGGTAGGGCCACCCGCCCACTGCACCTGGCACCCAGCTTGTGCCCCCTCCAGACATGGCCCAGTAGCTCCTCTGTCCCTCTTACCTCCTTGCCCAGGGGCATCCCGCTGCCCAGAGCACAGGTCAGGCCGATGACCTTGGCCACGAAGGTTTTGAGGGTGAGATACTCCTTCAGCACCACACCCCGGAGAATGGTCTTCATCTCGGGGATGCCAGAGCCTGGGGAAGGGGATGGGTGAGCACCCAGAGAGAGGGTCCGTACCCTTTTGGGGGGGAGGGGAGATCCAGGTTCAGCCCCCCACCCCCAGGCCGGAGAGCTGGGCACAGGAGGGGTGATTCCCCCAGGCGTGGCCTCGCACAGCGGGCTGGGGGATCCCAAGGGGTAGGGGCTGGCTCCTACCCACAGCCTGCGGGGCCAGGATCTGGGTGAAGCCGGCCGAGAAGGTGATGAGCACCACGGGGTAGGTGACCCAGGCCATGTACTGCAGGAAGATGTTGGTGTCCAGGCCCCCGTACATCCACTTCTGGGCTGCAGAGAGATAGGGGGAGTCACTGAGGGGGCTTGCTGGGATCAGGGTCACTGACTCCCCAAAGGGACTGAGCCCGGCCCAGCCCAGGGGAGGGAGGGCACAGATGGGGCCCCACTCAGGGTGACAGGGCCCCATCCAGAGGGGCCAAATGCTTCCACTGCCGGGAGCCTCTGCTCAAGGCAGCCACCACGTCACGGGACTGAGCCCAAACCCACGGGGAGAGACAGCACCCCTGGGCAGCAGCCTGCCTAGCCATGCCTCGGACACATCCCTGCCTGGCTGACACCTACTCAGCTCCACACCTGGGCCCAGCCCCCTGGCTGACAGGGTACCCAGCCCCCCACCTGGGCAATCCTGGCTGTGCCCTCAGGGTGCCAAGTGGACCAGCTGCCTGGCTCAGGTTGTGGGCATAGAGGCAAGTGGCCCCGGCCCCCCTCACCTTGCAGGCAGGTGGCTATGGCGAAGTCCATGGCCCAGCTCACTAGCGCCATGACCAGCCCCAGCAGGATGAGGAAGATCCAGTCCTCGCCCACCTTGGAGATGAGGAACTTCTGGCATCGCACGGTGCAGACTGTGGGGAGAGCGCGGGAGCTGAGCGTGGAGGGCGAAGGGCCCACACTCCCTGCCCAGCCCCTGGAGGCAAGATTAACCGACCCCCCGTAACCTGTCTCCCACACGGCCACGGGGATGGGCACGGCTCAGACGCATGGAGAATCCGCACAGATCTCTTTGCAGCGATCCAAGCTCTCCAGCAATGGGCCACTGGGGCACCGGGGGTGGGGGAAAGGGGAAATTGTGGGCTGGGGGAGCGTCCAGGACCCAGGCGGCCAGGTGGGCTGGGACACGGCCCCGGCAGACCCTCGGGGGTTAGCGCAGCCTGGGTATCTGCACTGAGCTCCGGGTCAGCTCCTCAGGACAGGGCACAGGGGATGGGCAGAGCCAGCCTGTGCCCGCTCCGGCTATTTGCCCTGGCTCCTGCCCTGGCCACAGGGACCTTGCAGGCCGGGCTGAAGCCTCTGTCGCTCGGGGAGAGATGGGGCTTGGAGGAGAGAAGTCAGAGCAGTCGGGCGCAGGGCCAAACTCCAGGAGAAGGGACACCCTCGGGTAGGGCTGGCCAGGAGTCCAGGAGGGTGCTGAGCCTGAAGGACCCAGGGGAGGGAGGAGCCGGCTCAATGCTCCCTGGGGACCCCAGCTGCCTTTGCATGGGTCAGCTCCTAGGAAAGGCATGGGCTGTGCCCCCCGGGGTGCCCTGAGCTCAGGGGGCACAGGCTGAACTGGCTCCAGGGCAGCGAGCCAACCAGCAGCTTGTGTTAACTCAACTGCTCCCGCCCAGACCTCAGCAGTGCTGGGCAGAGCAGCCCAGCCCCACACCCCCAGCTGGGGAGAGAGACAGGGAAGTTCTCACCCCCAGGGCTCTGCCTGGCCAGGGAATCTGGCACAGGATGGCAGAGAGGAGCACTCAGCAGGCGGGTCACCTGGGGCCCACCCCCCCCCACGACTGACGCTGCCCCAGCCCAGAGCGCCCCTCAGCCAGGAACGCATGGGCACAGAGCTGGGAGGTTGCTGGGCAAATGGTCCTCCCACCCCACAGCTCTGCCAGCGCCCCTCAGTCCTGACCCACGGCCCCCTGCTATCCCAGCCCTGGGCTCCCCACCCACAGCGCCGCCAATGTCCCTCAGTCCCAGCCTAAGCTCCCTCTAAGCTACGTGGCCACGCAGAAGGCTCTAGCGGGCCACGCGGGCAGGGAGAGGCACCTCTCCCCTGGCCCCAGCCTTGGAGTTGCTGCAGCTGGAGAGAGGCGCCTTTCCCCCGGCCCCAGGCTGCTGCAAGGAGAGAGGGCTGGGGGCAGTCCTCTCTCCCTGCCGCAGCCCCAGGGCAGCCTGCACCCCAAAGCCCTCGTTTCTGGCCCCCCTCCCAGAGCCGCCCCCACCCGCCCCGGAACCCTCACCCCCCTGCGCACCAACCCTCTGCCCCAGCCCTGATCCTCCTCCCGCACCCCAAACCCCTCATCTCTGGCCCTACCCCAGAGCCCACAGCCCCAGCCAGAGCCATCACCCCCGCACACCCCAACCCCTCTGCCCCAGCCCTGAGCCCCCTCCACTCTCCGAACCCCTCGGCCCCACCCCCGCCACACGTCACCTCCATCTTGGTGCACATAACAAAATTCATTCCGCACATGGATGTAAAAATTTAAGGGAACATTGGTCCCAACCCACATCCCCCGCTGCTATCCCAGCTCTGGGCTCCCCTGGCCCATAGCTCTGCCGGTGCCCCTCAGTCCTGACCTACAGCCCCCACTGCTATCCCAGCCCTGGGCTCCCCTGGCCCATAGCTCTGCCAGTGCCCTTCAATCCTGACCTTCAGCCCCTACTGCTATCTCAGCCCTGGGCTCCCCTGACCCATAGCTCTGCCAGTGCCCCTCAATCCTGACCTACAGCCCCCACTGCTATCCCAGCCCTGGGCTCCCCTGACCCATAGCTCTGCCGGTGCCCTTCAATCCTGACCTACAGCCCCCACTGCTATCCCAGCCCTGGGCTCCCCTGACCCATAGCTCTGCCAGTGCCCCTCAATCCTGACCTACAGCCCCCACTGCTATCCCAGCCCTGGGCTCCCCTGACCCATAGCTCTGCCGGTGCCCCTCAATCCTGACCTACAGCCCCCACTGCTATCCCAGCCCTGGGCTCCCCTGACCCATAGCTCTGCCGGTGCCCTTCAATCCTGACCTACAGCCCCCACTGCTATCCCAGCCCTGGGCTCCCCCGACCCACAGCTCTGCCAGTGCCCCTCAACCCCGACCCTGCAGCCCTCTGCTCTCCCAGTGCTGAACAAAGATGCCCCTGGTGCCAGTTCATTGTGGGAGCTGCGCTGCGGGCAATCCAGCAGAGACGGCTGCAGACGGAGACCCACAGTCCACTTGTCTCACACGCCAGACAACCCTGGACGTTGACATTTACATCACTCAGGGACCTGCCACAGCAGAGTGCCCTCAAAGGCCACGCTGGGGCAGAGTGAGAACTGCAGGGCCCCTCAACACCAAGCTGGGGTGTGGGGGAAAGAGAGGCAGGGCAGCATCTAAAGCAGCACAGCGCCCCCTAGTGCCAGGCTGGGCACGCGGAGATGGGCAGGGTGCGGCGGGGCAGCAGCACAACGCCCCCTAGTGCCAGGCAAGGGTGTCATTTCAGAAAATCCAAAGGATGTGGGGCAAACTAGTGTCGGCATATGGAACATGATCGGTGATGATATTATATCCTGCAAAGTGGGGAGGCAAGTGGAGCATATCGACCTATGACAAGTCTGGGGGACAACTGCCCTCTTGCCCCATAGCCAGTGATGCCACTGAGGCTGGGTGCAGGGACACGGGCTGGGGCCGTCAGTCTCATCTCTCCTGGAGCGAGGTCTCTCGCTCCCCACCGGCTGTGTTTCTTCCTCCCAGCCCTGGCACGCAGGGCACAGAGCCAAACACTTGCTAAGTGCCTGCGAGGTCTCCGGGGAGCGGGGTGTTGGGGGAAGTGAGGCAAGGCCGCTCACAGCACAGAAAGCCCTCAGCTGGGATAGCAGCAGGGGATGTGGGTTGGGACCAATGTTCCCTTAAATTTTTACATCCATGTGCGGAATGAATTTTGCAATGGGGAGATGTCCTGGGGGGAGAACAGGGCAGAGGAGGGGGCATTGCTGCGGTGCAAAGGGTGAGGCATGAGGCAGGCCAGAGGGATGGCTTCCAGGGCTCTGAGTGGGCCTCTAGAGACCCAGCCAGCGAGGAGCCAGCCCCAAGGCTGAGCAGGCACCTAAGGGATGGGCACCTCTTGAGCCCCGATGGCTGGTGGCTCCCTGGCAATGAGCCAGCCGGTCTCCTGGCTGATGTCTGAGCAAAGCAGGGGCTGATGCCGATGCTGCTGTGCCCACAGCAAGGTGCCCCACGGCAGCTCCACGGCCCAGAGCCACAGTGCTTGGCAGCATCGTGGCTTGGCAGCCCCAGCTGGCCCCAGCAGCCAGCCCGAGACTGAGGCTTCTCTGCCCCCACCTGTACCTGGGGCAGCTGCTCCGCTCAGCCTGCCACCCTAGGGCCTGGGCTCCCATAGAGATCCCACCAGCCCCCATGCTCCTGGCCTGCAAAGCACTGGGGTCTGGGGCCGGGTCCTCAGCCTCGTCCGCCCTCTCGTGGCCACTACCATTAGTGCAGGCCCAGTGGATTGCTGCAGGGAGTCAGCACTTGGCTAACACCGGACAATTGGCACCAGCACTGGGAGATGTGTGGGGGGGATCAATCAGACCCAGAGCCCAGAAGAATGTGGCCTGCAGTGAGCGGCCCGGGATCAGATCGCACCCCATACTGGCTCCCCCAGCCCTGGCGCCTACGCTCAGGATAAGCCCAGAGGGGAGATTGGGGGAAGAGGGAGGTGTTTCCAGGTCACCTGTGCCCCACTCATCCCAGCAGCTCAGAGCCTGCAGACACTGTGCCAAACTAATATGTAGATCCCAGACCCTGGGTATCCCTATGTGATGTTATTGATTTGAACGGGGACCGTACAGAACATTGTTGCAACCAAGGTCCTGTAGTGGCACCAAATCTTGTATAAAGGGAGTCAAATAAGGTGTCTCAGACAAGGTTATGGTTTGCTGGTTATGATTATGCTGTCTGTGTATGTGTATCATTTTTGTGGTTAAAGTTATGAATATTGGCTCTATACTGTCTGTAGTTCAAACTTGTGCTGTGCTTCTGGGTGACACCCCAGACAAGTTGGTGTCAGCTCTGCCTAGCCTGCTTGATGGCCCATGAAGAACCATCAGCTACACAATTGACCCATTGAGAGAAGGCAGATACGCCTGGTGACTCAGCAAGGCACGCAGGGACATGCCTAGGGACAGAACTCAGGTTTTTCCATGCCATGTGCTGGGTAGCTTGTCTTTGGAACAAAGAAATAAAGACTACATGGCAAGAGACTATAAAAGGCTGTCAAGTATCAGGGGGTGGCCGTGTTAGACTGTAGCCACAAAAACAACAAGAAGTCTGGCAGCACCTTAAAGACTAACAGCTTTATTTGAGTATAAGCTTTTGTGGGTAAAACCCCACTTCTTCAGATGCATGGCGTGAAAATTACAAATGCAGGCATTACATAATGACACATGAAGGGAAGGGAGTTACCTCAAGTGGAGAACCAGTGCTGACAGGACCAATTCGATCAGGGTGGATGTGGTCTACTCCCAATAATAGGTGAGGAGGTGTCAATTCCAGGAGAGGCAAAGCTGCTTTTGTAGTGAGCCAGTCACACCCAGTCCCTATTCAAGCCCAAATTAATGGTATTAAATTTGCAAATGAATTTTAAAGTTCTGCTGTTTCTCTTTGAAGTCTGTTTCTGAAGTTTTTTTGTTCAAGAAAAGCTACTTTTAAATCTGTTACTGAATGTCCAGGGAGATTGAAGTCTTCTCCCACTGGCTTTTGTATGTTACCATTCCTGATGTCTGATTTGTGTCCAGTATTTGCAACCTGAAGCAAATACTCACCAGCAACAACACACCACACCACAGATACACTAATCCAGGAACCAATCCCTGTAGCAAACCTTGTTGCCTACTCTGTCCCCATATCTACTGTAGTGACACCATCAGAGGACCCAACCACATCAGCCACACCATCAGGGGCTCATTCACCTGCACATCTACTAATGTGATATATGCCATCCTGTGCCAGCAATGCCCCTCTGCCATGTACATTGGCCAAACCGGACAGTCCCTTCGTAAAAGAATAAACGGACACAAATCGGACATCAGAAATGGTAACATACAAAAGCCAGTAGGAGAACACTTCAATCTTCCTGGACATTCAGTAACAGATTTAAAAGTAGCTTTCCTTGAACAAAAAAACTTCAGAAACAGACTTCAAAGAGAAACAGCAGAACTAAAATTCATTTGCAAATTTAACACCATTAATTTGGGCTTGAATAGGGACTGGGAGTGGCTGGCTCACTACAAAAGCAGCTTTGCCTCTCCTGGAATTGACACCTCCTCACCTATTATTGGGAGTAGACCACATCCACCCTGATCGAATTGGTCCTGTCAGCACTGGTTCTCCACTTGTGAGGTAACTCCCTTCCCTTCATGTGTCATTATGTCATGACTGCATCTGTAATTTTCACTCTGTGCATCTGAAGAAGTGGGGTTTTACCCACAAAAGCTTATGCCCAAATAAATCTGTTAGTCTTTAAGGTGCCACCAGACTCCTTGTTGTTTTTATAAAAGCCTGATGCCTCATCTCCATCTTGTCTGCAGTCCTGCTTCTTACTTCTGGAGGGACTTTGCTACAAATGGAAGCTCTACACAAAGGACTGAATGATCCATCCCAGCTGTGGATGTTCTCCAGAGACTTGATTTGAACCTGCAGCTTATTCCATTATTGCTACAAGCCTGAACCAAGAACTTGGCCATCACTGTATGTCATTGATTCCATTGAACCCATTCTCGCTCTCATTTCTAGCTTTTTCCTTTTATGAATAAACCTTTAGATTTTAGATTCTAAAGGTTTGGCAACAGCGTGATTTGTGGGTAAGATCTAACTTGTATATTGACCTGGGTCTGGGGCTTGGTCCTTTGGGATCGAGAGAACCTTCTTTCTTTTACTGGGGTATTGGTTTTCATAACCATTCATCCCCATAACGAGTGGCACTGGTGGGGATACTGGGAAACTGGAGTGTCTCAGGGAATTGCTTGTGTGACTTGTGGTTAGCCAGTGGGGTAAAACCAAAGTCCTCTCTGTCTGTCTGGTTTAGTTTGCCTTAGAAGTGGAAAAACCCCAGCCTTGGACTGTAACTGCCCTGCTTTAAGCAATTTGTCTTGAATTAGCACTCTCCGTTGGGTCCCGTCAGAACCAGCATCATTACACCCTATAACCCTTATGCACCTCTCCGCTGCCCTCTGCTAGTGGGCACCAACAGATCCCTAGGGCACAGACACTCCCCCCATCCGATGGTTCCTCTCTGCCCTGGAGACTCTGGTCACCTGAGCTCACCCCCTGAAAGTAGACAGCCTCTCCTCACACCACTACCCACTCATCACCTCCAGGCACACCCAGGACCGAAAGCACATTCCCTGAGCAAGAACAGCCTGGCTTGGAGGGGTGCACTTGGGACCCTTCCACACCACACGTTGCGGCCAGCTGCCCTGGGCTCGGTTACAGTCATAGCGAAGACAAGGCCCTGGGCAGGCTTGGCGAGAGACAGGAACTGCCCCCATCACGGCCTAGCCAGCGCGGACCCAGCCTAAGGACACCAGCGATAATTGGGGCAGGCAGTTCGGCAGTGCCGATGCAGGCCCAAGGAGTTCCCAGCCTCACGTTTGCCCATGGAGTGATGCTCCCTGCGACAGTGACGAGAACTCTGAGCTTGGCTACTGCATCAGGGCCCTGGCAGCAGGCGGGCAATGGTTGCCTGGAGGAGTGATGTGACTTGGGTTAGGAAATCCCTTTGCTGAGCCTGTTCTTAGCTTTCCTGCCACGCTGTCCCTGAAGGGTGGAAGCCCGGAGCACCCACAGCCTCCACAGAGCTCTGAGGGAACATGGGAGATCAACTGGGGGGCTCAGATACTGGTGCCCCTTGTCCTAACAGAGGATGTCAGACAAAGGTCTTTGTCCCGGGGTGTGTCTTAAGGCCCCAGAGCTAGAAGCCAGTGACAGGACTCCACCCAGGCTCACGGGGCTTGGAAGCACGTGGCACCCCGCCACTGGATCCACTTGCAGCAAAGTGGTGTCTGGCTGCCTGGGATTGGCCTGCCAGGGTCTCCTCCTGTTGCATGACAGTAACCCCTGGATTGTGCCAAGCTGGCATCGTGCCAACCGCAGCTGCTGCAGCCGGTCCCTACCAGCCTCACACGGCCCAGCCTCCTGCGACACTCGCTGGGGAGGCGACTGGGTCAGCAGCGTGTGCTGGACTCACTGGACACAGCATTCCCCAGAGCACTGCCCCCTCTGGGCTGCCCAGCATGGCCTCACGGGGCAGCTTCAGCACCCAGCCCTCACGACTGGGGCTTGGAAACAGACAGCAGCATCCGGGGCCCTTCCCTCCTGAGCTGGGGCCCGGGTGCTTGGGGGAGCCCACTTGTGCCCCCCTTCTAGGAGCTCTGACATGACACAGAACTGCTGGGCTGAGGGATCATGCGGGTGAGGGGGTATCTGACATTGCCTACGGGCTAGTCCTGAAGTGTCCATCACCCTGGTCTCCCAGCTGCTGGAGTCCCCTATTACCAATTGCCCAGATTCAAATGTGGGGGGTGGGGGGTGCAGAATAAGCTCATACGGGGTCAGACCAATGGTCCATCTAGCCCAGTACCCTGTCTTCTAACAGTGTCCGGTGCCAGGTTCCCCAGAGGGAACGGACAGAACAGGTAATCACCAAGTGATCCATCCCATCGCCCATTCCCAGCTGCTGGCAGACAGAAGCTAGGGACACCCAGAACATAGGGTTGCATTCCTGCCCATCCTGGCTATCCTCCATGAACGTGTCTAGTTCTTTTCTGAGGCCTGTTATAGTTCTGACCTTCACAACATCCCCAGGCAACAGGTTCCACGGGTTGACTATGCATTGTGTGAAGAAATACTTCCTTTTGTTTCTTTTCTTTTTTGAGGTGTGGCGACCACATCTGCCCACAGTATTCAAGATGTGGGCGGACCACGGATTTATAGAGAGGCAACATGATATTTTCTGTCTTGTTATCTATCCCTTTCTTAATGGTTCCTAACATTCGGCTGCACATTGAGTGGATGTTTTCAGGGAACTATCCACAATCAGTCCAAGATCTCTTTCCTGAGTGGAAACAGCTAATTTAGACCCCCTCATTGTATATGTATAGTTGGGATTATGTTTTCCAACATGCATTACTTTGCATTTATCAACATTAAATTTCATCTGCTATTTTGTTGCCCAGTCACCCAGTTCTGTGAGATCCCTTTGTCACTCTTCGCAATCTGCTTTGAACTTAACTATCTTGAGTAATTTTGTATTGTCTGCAGATTTTGCCACCTTACTGTTCACCCCTTTTTCAAGATCATTTATGAATATTTTGAACAGCACTGGTCCCACTACAGACCCCTGGGGGAAACCACTATTTACCTCTCTCCATTCTGAAAACTGACCAGACTGGAGAGAGGTAAATAGTTTCCTATCTTTCCTACCCTTTGTTTCCTATCTTTCAACTAAAAGAAAAGGAGGACTTGTGGCACCTTAGAGACTAACCAATTTATTTGAGCATGAGCTTTCGTGAGCTACAGCTCACTTCATCGGATGCATCGGATGAAGTGAGCTGTAGCTCACGAAAGTTTATGCTCAAATAAATTGGTTAGTCTCTAAAGTGCCACAAGTCCAGACTAACACAGCTGCTACTCTGAAACCTATCTTTCAGCTAGTTACTGATCCGTGAAAGAACCTTCCCTCTTATCCCATGACTGTTTACTTTGCTTAAGAGCCTTTGATGCGGGACCTTGTCAAAGGCTTTCTGAAAGTCTAAGTACACTATATCCACTGGATCCCCCTTGTCCACATGCTAATTGATCCCCTCGAAGAATTCTAGCAGTGCTGAGGCAGGATTTCCCTTTACAAAAACTATGCTGACTCTGCCCCAACAAATCATGTTCATCTATGTGTCTGATAATTCTGTTTGGTACGACAGTTTCAGCCAGTTTGCGCAGTACTGAAGTCAGGCTTACCGGCCTGTAATTGCCGGGATCGCCTCTTGAGCCTTTAAAAAAAATTGGCACCACATTAGCTCTCCTCCAGTCATCTTGTACCGATGCTGATTTAAATGATGGGTTACATACCACAGTTATCAGAGTAGCAGCCGTGTTAGTCTGTATTCAGAAAAAGAAAAGGAGGACTGTGGCACCTTAGAGACTAACCAATTTATTTGAGCATAGGCTTTCGTGAGCTATAGCTCACTTCATCGGTGAACTGTAGCTCAGGAAAGCTTATGCTCAAATAAATTGGTTAGTCTCTAAGGTGCCACAGTCCTCCTTTTCTTTATACCACAGTTAGTAGTTCTGCAATTTCACATTTGAGTTCCTTCAAAACTCTTGGGTGAATCCCATCTAGTCCTGGTGACTTATTACTGTTTAAGGTATCAATTTGTTCCAAACCCTCCTCTATTGACACCTCAAGCTGGGACAGTTCCTAAGATCTGTCACCTAAAAAGAGTGGCTCAGGTGTGGGAATCTCCCTCACATCCTCTGCAGTGAAGACTAATCAAGGAATTCATTGAGTTTCTCCGCAATGGCCTTTTCATCCTTGAGTGCTCCTTCAGCACCTCGATCGTCCAGTGGCCCCACTGGTTGTTTAGCAGGCTTCCTGCTTCGGATGTACTTAAAAATTGTTACTTTTTGAATCTTTGGCTAGTTGCTCTTCAAATTCTTTTTTGGTCTTCCTAATTATACTTTTACACTTCCCATGCCAGAGTTTATGCTCTTTTGTATTTTCCTCACTAGGATTTAGCTTCCACTTTTTAAAGGATGCCTTCTTCCCTCTCTCTGCTTCTTTTACTTTGTTGTTTAGCCACAGTGGCAGGCACTGCTTTGATCCTCTTACTATGGTTTTTAATTTGGGGTGTACATTTAATGTGAGCTTCTATTATGGTGTCTTTAAAAAGTTTCCATGCGGCTTACAAGCATTTCACTTTTGGGCAGAGGTGAAAGTAAGCCAGTATGCCCCAGTACGGCGTACCGGCAAGAGCCGGTGCACCGTACTGGGGCAGCCCGGCTTCCCCAGGGGGCAATTTAAAGGGCCTGGGGCCCCAGGCCCTTTAAATTGCCTCCAGAGCCCTGCTGCTGGAGCCCTGGGGTAGCGGCTGCAGGGCTCCGGCAGCTATTTAAAGGGCTTGAGGCTCCCCTGCTTCTATCGCCTGGGCCCTTTAAATAGCCACTGGAGCCCCACCACCGCTAATGCAGGGCTCCGGCGGCTATTTAAAGGACCGAGACGGTAGAAGCAGGGGAGCCGCGGGCCCTTTAAATAGCCCCCGGAGCCCTGGGCTGCTGCTGCTACCCCGGGGGGGGGGGGACGTACCTTACAGGGTGGGCTGGGGCTGGCTCTGACCCCCTCAACCCCGCCCCTTCCGGGGGCCAGAGCTGGCCCTAGAGTACCCTCGACTTACTTTCACCCCTGCTTTTGGGGCTGTCCCTTTTAATTTCTGTTTCACTAACCTCCACATTTATGTGCAGTTCCCCTTTCTGAAATTAAATGCGACCGTGGTGGGCTACTGTGGTGTTTTCCCTCCCACAGGGATGTTACATTTTATTGTGTTATGGTCACAATTACCAAGCGGTTCAGTTATATTCACTTCCTGGACCAGATCCTGTGCTCCGCTTAGGACTAAATCAAGAATTGCCTCTCCTCTGGTGGGTTCCAGGACCAGCAGCTCCAAGAAGCAGTCATTTATGGGGTCAAGAACATTTATCTCTGCGTCCCGTCCTGAGGTGACATGTACCCAGTCGATATGAGGGTAGCTGAAATCTCCCGTTAGTACTGAGTTTTTTATTTTTAAGATTTTTACCACATTTGACTCTCTCAGAGCAGAGCCTGCCTGCAGAACACCCCCACACCCCAACTTTCCATGTCCTCCCCGCCCCATGCCGGCACATAGCTCACACTCCCCCCAGCCATGGGGGCATTCAGGTCCCTTCCTCACCCATAGAGGCTCTGTAAACACTGCGCTCAATACACACCTGCCCATCTCGCACCCCCCTGCCCGGCAGCGCTCATGCCCCTTGAGTGCATCAGATGAGCTTGCCAGGGGCATGAGGCCATAGGGAATCTGGGCGTGGCAGAACCCTAAGAGACCCCCGCAGCTCAGCAGGGGCCAGGAGCCAGCTGAGGGGCTGAAACAGAGCCCCCAGCGCCCGCCAGAGCAGCTAGAGAGGCCTGCTCTTTGCCCAGTCTCTAGTAGGTGGGAGCAGCTCCTCTGATTTCTGCCATGGGCAGCGCCAGGGCAGCACCCCCAGACCCGGCCATGGAGCCAGGCCTGGAGCAAGCACATGAGGGACCCAGACCCAGAACCAGGAAAACACGTGTCACAACATTGACACCACAGCCCTCAGCGGCACAGCGAGCCAGCTGGCCAGGGGCTCCACCCTGCCCAAGCAGCCGGGCGAGGAGCCAGCGGGGCAGGGGCCTGCTGGGTGGGGCCCTGGGACACATGGGGCCATCGGAGCAGGCTGTGCTCTGACAGAGAATGTGCCTCAAGAACAATGCGAGCCAGAGCGACGCCAGTTGTCAAGGGGACTATTTTAGGGCCCCCAAGGGCGGGGGTGGGAGGTGCCCAGCGCCACAACCATGCCTGGGGGAGCCAGGGAACAGAACGTCCCAGTGCCGGGAGCCCACAAGTCAGCACAGCACGGGGATGGAGGGTAGGTGTGGGGGGAGGACCCCTGCTAACCTGGCACTCAGAACAGAGCCCCCTCTGCAGAAAACACCCACACCCCTACTTTCCACGCCCTCCCTGCCCTACGCAGGCACACAGTTCATACTCCCCCCAGCCATGGGGATAGTCGGGTCTCCCCCCCACCACACACATCCAGGCTCTGTTCACACTGCACTCAATACACGCCTGCCCAGCTCGCCCGCCACCCCCTGCCTGGCAGTGCTCATGCCCCCTGAGTGCAGCAGATGAGCCCGGCTCACCCGGCTGGGTGAGGAGTCACGGGACTTCCCGTCACAAAGGGAAATGCGCGTAATCGAAAAGACCAAAAGAAATCACACATCTCCCCTGCTCCGACACACATGGGGATGGGGATTGGCTCCGTGTGCTGAGAACAGGGGATCTGGGTCCCTCACGTGGGCACGGGCAGGGAGGGGGAATCGTCCCGTCCCCACCCCGGCGTGGGCACAGGCAGGGAGGGGCCACTAGTTATTTTTGGGAAGGCCACGTTTCTGCGGGTGCCCAGTTGGGCGGGTGTCGCTGCCCTCATTTGTGAGTGTCCGATGACAATGCGTGAGTAATTTTCTCTCCAGCGGCCCGGTTTGCGCCAAGGACACGGCCCAAATCCCCGTGTTGCACAGGGTGAGGTCACGCATGCTTAGCCTATTGTTACGGGTCACTGGCTGCTCTCCCTCCAGGAGGCATGGCCCAGCTCTGGGTCTGCGGGGCGGGCAGGGATGGAGACTTGGAAGGAGACCCAGAGCCAGGGAGCGAGAGAAAACAAAGAAGAAAGGGGACTGGTGAGCTCAACAGTGCCTGGCTGGGGGCTGTGAGCCCCGGCACAACCACTGAGCCAGCAGCACAGAGTGGGCCAAATGGGACAAGAGAAGAGAGGCAGAGAGGAGAGGGAAGGGGGGCAGGCTGGGATGGGTGGAAAGAGGGAGGTGCAAGGGGGAGCGATGAGTGTGCACGAGGGCCTGGGCATGCACCGGAGTGTACACCAGGGTATGCATGGGGGCCCAGGCATGCACCAGGGAGTGCATGAGGACCCGGGCAAGCACTGGGGTGTGCACGAGGGCCTGGGTGTTCACCGGGGTGTGCACGAGGGCCTGGGTGTGCATGAGAGCCCAGGCATGCGTTGGGGTGTGCAACAGGGAGTGCATAAGGACCTGGGCATGCACCGGGGTATGCACGAGGGCCTGGGTGTTCACCGGGGTGTGCACGAGGGCCTGAGTGTTCACCGGGGAGTGCATAAGGACCTGGGCATGCACCGGGGTGTGCACGAGGGCCTGGGTGTTCACCGGGGAGTGCACGAGGGCCTAGGTGTTCACCGGGGTGTGCATGAGGGCCTGGGTGTGCATGAGGACCTGGGCATGCACCGGGGTGTGCACGAGGGCCTGGGTGTTCACCGGGGTGTGCACGAGGGCCTGGGTGTGCATGAGGACCTGGGCATGCACCGGGGTGTGCACGAGGGCCTGGGTGTTCACCGGGGTGTGCACGAGGGCCTGGGTGTGCATGAGAGCCCAGGCATGTGTTGGGGTGTGCAACAGGGAGTGCATGAGGACCTGGGCATGCACCGGGGTGTGCACGAGGGCCTGGGTGTTCACCGGGGAGTGCACGAGGGCCTGGGTGTTCACCGGGGTGTGCACGAGGGCCTGGGTGTTCACCGGGGTGCGCACGAGGGCCTGGGTGTTCACCGGGGAGTGCACGAGGGCCTGGGTGTTCACCAGGGTGTGCACGAGGGCCTGGGTGTTCACCGGGGAGTGCACGAGGGCCTGGGTGTGCATGAGGGCCCAGGCATGCGCTGGGGTGTGCGCTCAGGCCTGGGCGTGCACTGGGAGTGCACGAGGGCCCGGGGTGTGGTGGTGTGTACACTAGGCCTGAGCGCACACACCCGTGCAGCAAGGACTCCCTGCGTGAGGCTGTAGGGAGCTGGGGAGGCTGTGGTCTCACTGGGCTGGAGGCCCGTGGGAGTGGGTTTCACAGGAGGCCCCCCCATCCCCATGCGATGGGGCAGCCCGGCCCGGGTGTCTGGCCCCGGCGGGCTCCTTACTGCGGCAGTGGGCGCAGCGGCTCTGGTCGTACTCCAGCAGCTCCGGCCCGAGGGCGCGCTCCTGCGGGAAGGCTTTCCAGTGCTTCTGCTGCAGCCGGATGCGCGCCGCCTCGTCCTTGGCAAAGGCTCCCAGGTCCTGAGTGTAGCGGCCATACATCTGGCAGAGAGAGCGCGGCGTCAGGGCGGGCAGCAGGCCAGACGGCGGGATAATCCGCCCTGTAGGCCCCCACCCGCACCAGGGCTCGGTGACCCTGGAGAGGAGCCTGCGGGAGAAGACGGGGGGGGTTGCCTCTGGCTCCCCCACCCCCTCCACCCCCGGCACAGGCAGAGCTGGGGGAGCTGGCAGCTTGGGGGGGGGGAGAAGCCCGTGGCTTAGCCCTTCCCCGAACGTCCCAGCCCAACCCCATTGCAGCCGCTCACACCAGCACCCCACACGCTGGGGTCTAAGGGCCGGCACACCTGCCCCCTACTCTCCATCTCCCTGACTGCCCTGCTTCCCAGCCCCGGGCTCCATTTACCTCTCAACCCCCCCACCCCCACCGGGTTTCCTTCTCCTCCCCCTGCATGGTGCCTTTACCCCGCACAGCACTGAGGTCACAGCAGCGCTATGGAGGCAGGGCATGTGCTGAACAGCCCTGGGCCCATGTAGTGACGGGTCACGCCGCTGGCAAGCAGGGCACAGGCCAGCCCAGTGGGCAATGGCCCTCTTCAGTGTCCCAGCCTGCCCGGGCAGGCCTAGCCCAGATCCAGATCTAGGTGACCCCGTGCAGAGGTAGGGCTTCCTGGCTCCAGCCCTTTCCCAGCCGCACGAGGCAGGGGGCCGAGGGACGAGACAGCTGCAAGGGAGGGGGAGCGACAGGACAGCAAGGCCGGGCGTCCGTATGGGGCCCTTCAGGCTCCCAGCACTGCATGGACACAGCTACCCTCCCCCGCGTGGATGGGGAAACCAAGGCTGGGGAGCAACTGGCTCGGGATCAGACTCTGTGCGGGAGCTGGGAGTCTCGAACCCAGGAGTCCCAACCCCCAACCCCGTGCTCCTCCCATTGGGAAACGCTGCCAGGAAAGCAGGGCAAGAAGCAACAGGAGCAAACAGCTCTGCGTTGGCTGGATCCAGTCCTGGGGCCAGCCTCCAGGTTTCAGCCCCCCCTTTCCCACAGCAGAGAGGGGAATCCACAGGCAGACAGAGGCAGGGGTAGGCGCTGGGCTCCCAGCCTGGCCAGAACAATGCCAGGCAGATAAGGAAGCTTCACAATCAATAGCAATTGTTCCCCCAGTGCAATGCGTCTCCCAGCACCAGTGCCCAGCTGGGGTGGGCTGGCATCAGCACACAGCACCGCCCACCCAGTGACCCGCCCGTGGCAGCCTGACATCAGTGGCGGGCGTGTTCCCCACCCTGCCAGCTCCAGATCAGGGGGACGGCGGATTCCAAACAAGGGGGACAATCCCAGGGCTCATACCCCCCCACCCCCAGTTACCCAGAATGCAGCAGGGGCAGCTCACAAGAGGCCTCCCCACCACCAAGGGGATGGGCAGCCACTGGGTGCCAGCGATGGGCCAACCAGGCTGTTCTCAGCCTGCTCCACCGAGCTGGGCAAAGCCTTTCAGAGTGGGCTTCCAGACAATTCCCTGCCCCTAGGCCCCACCCTGCTGGGCCGCAGGCCAGGTGCAGGCCCAGTGAGGGGGCTCTGCAACACCCTAGACTCTGAATGTGCCCACTGGGAGCGGGGCCCGGCAGCTTGCTCCTTTCAGCCCCAGCATTGGTGAGCTCTCAAGCTGCCAAGGCTCTTCAAGGGAGAGGCTCATTACAGCTTTTCTCTTCTCTTAGATAGGGGATGCCAGCTCCCCCAGTCAGGGAGTCCCTGCAGGGGCAGACCAGGGGGGCAGATGTAGAGCAGGGTGGGTCCCCTGGGCTCTGGGGGGCACAGAGCAGCAGGGGGGCGATGCAGAGTGGAGGGACCCCTTAGGGTCTGGGGGAAGCTGCAGAGTGATAGGAGGGGAAGATGTAGAATGCGTGGGGGATTCCCCATGGCTTATGGGGGCAGGCACAGAGCAGGAGGCGGGGGGGGGTCCCTGCAGAGCAACAGACTTGCATCGTCCAGTGGAGCTGATCCCGCTACCTGTGCCTGAACTGGGTGAGCGGGGCGCTGGGACGTAACCCGGTGCTGGCCCTGCTCAGGGGACGGTGACTGAGGACCACACCCAGAGATGGAGCCTTTCACCTCGAGGTCATTCTGGGAGCTCAGATGCAGCCCCAGTCAGTTACCGGATAGCCACTGCCAGCTACCAGCTGCCTAGAAGCCTGGGTGAAGTGACCACATGGATCCAGCCAGGGCAGTGAACCAGCTATCGCAGCCTTCTGGCTACAGCCAGGGCTGACGGTGCAAGACAGTGGGTGAAGGACTAACCTGCCCCGACCAGCAGGTCATTCGAAGCCTGTCAGCTGGGGGGTCTGAACCTTCGCCCTATCAAGTGTCCTTGCAGGGAAGTACTAGCTAATGAACGGCCAATCCTCCACTTCAAGCCCGCCAGGGTCTGGGCCTCACTGATCTGGTGGCAGGGAGTTCCACAGGCTCATCGTGTCTTAGGGACAAAACCCATTTCCTTTTATCGTTCTGAAATACAAGAGCTGGGTCCCAGGCCAAGGAGATGACAATGGGAATTGTCCCTCTCCCTCCCCGAGATTCGCAGAGGGCTGAGGCCAGGAGCATTGTTCACAGATACCCTGAGGGTGGAGAGGGCCAAGCCGCGTCTCAGGGGAAACTCCCCAACACACAGTGGGACAGACACGGGGGAATTACCCCAGTAAGCAGGGGCAGCTCACAAGAGGCCTCCCCACCCCCAAGTAGATGGGCAGCCACTGGGTGCCAGTGATGGGCCAACCAGGCTGTTCTGCACTTGAGACTTTAAAAGTGAGGCTGGCTGTAGCTGCGGAGACAGGAGCCCGGGGTCTGAGGCTGGCACGGCCCCTGCTGCGAGCTCCCTGTGCCCTCTCTCCAGCAGGAGGGGTGCGCAGGCGGGCATTGATCCTGTACTGTAAGGGCACTGCCAAGGACTTCCTCCCCCGTGGCAGGGCCGGAATACAGAGTGCCAGGAACAATGGGAGGCTTTAGCGAGAGACGGCCCCTCATGGGAAGAAAAGCCGAGGGGCCTGACAGTTCTGGCACCAAGAGCACTGGAGCCTCAGCACAGGAGCTCCGTGAGGGCCATGCCGATTCCCCCGCAGTCCCAGGGCCAGGCTGGACGGGCCTGCCTGAGTCGGCGCAACCCGGAGCCTTGTCCGACCCAGCCCCAGCAGCCCCGGACACAGCTCAGCCCATGCGGGCCGCAGGGCTCGGCTGTGCTGTCCCTGCAAGCTAAGGGGTGATGGGGCCCCAGGAGGCGGAGGTCTCGGGGTCCCCTGCAGAAGGCAGGTTAGGCTTGCCCCAGCCTGCTCCTCGCTGGCCCATGCAGACTCCAGGCCAGAGCCGGGCTCTGCTTAGTGTCTCCCAAATCAGCACTGAAGGCGGGGGCCTAGTGGTCTGGGCAGGGCAGGTGCGGCAGCCCGAGGATGCACCAGGACACCCAGGTTCCTCTCAGACCCCCTTTGCAAAGCACCAGATCCTTTGCAGCCCCCTTGGAGAGACAGAAGTGATGCACTGGGGGAGGAGGGGGCCTGCACTGGGGATGAACCCGGCTCCAGGGCGGGAGTCCAATCTCAGCCCTCTTGCCCAGAGACATAAGCTCTGAGCTGGCCCGGTGAGCAGGGAAAGGGGTGGGGAGAGGGGAGACCCAGAGACACTTTGGACAGGACGGCAGCTTAAAGCCCCCCTCGATCCACCCCCTCCCCCGCTGCTTTCCCCACATCCCTTGTCTGCTTCCAGAGAGGGCACTGCTGGGGGGGGGGGGTGCAGAGACAGCAAATGTCTGGGCTGCCCTCAGAGTGCTGGGGGGAGGGGGTGAGCAATGGGGCCAGACCCAAAGGGATTCCTGATGTGCTCCCTCAGGAGTTAACCTGGGGGGCACCCCGGACTGGCCTGCCTTGGCAGAGTCCTGCCCTCCCCCCCACCCCCACGCCACCAGGGCAGCTGAGGGAAACATCTGGTTTGAATGGAACTGGGTCTGCCCCCAGTCTCAGTGCTGCCCCTCGCCCCGCAGGGGAGTGCAGGCTGCCCCCAGCGCAGGCTGGCATGTGGGGAGAGGCGAGGAGGGGCACGGGGAGCAGAGGCCCACGCTGCATGGGAGGCAGGCAGGGAGCATGCATTGTTGCCAGAGAGCCACAAGGGGGTGCCAGGGAGAAATGGAAGAGTTGGGCCCTGCGGATAGGAAATAGGCATGGCAGCGAGGGATAGAAATCCGCAGAGCGCAGGGGGTGGGGAGAGTAGGATGAACCGGGCCAGTCCCTGGGGCTCTAGGGCCTGAGCATGGGATCAGCCCCATAGCTCAGCAGGTCTGGCGAGGGGCCCTGCAGGCCGGGTTCCCGTGACGCACGTGAAGTGTCTTTCCCCATAGCGTGCACTAACCCCAGAGTTCACCCTGCAAGGGCGGGGACGGATGGTAAAGGGGGTCAGGCACTGACCCAGGAGGGCTGGGTTCAATTCCCTGCTCCGCCACAGATGCCCCGTAACCTTGGGCAAGTCACTCAGCTCCCCATCTGCCCCATGGGGATAACAGCTGGCTTGGGCGGGAATCTCTGTCCACCTAGGCCTGGCTGTCCCCAAGGAGGCTGCTGGCAGCAATACTGGGTGGGATGAGGCTACTTCCCCACCAAGACCTTGGCCTGGGACCTAGCACTCATGTCACAATCGAGGAAATGTCTTTGTCCCTAACCCAAGGTGAGCCTGTGGAACTCCCTGCCACCAGATTCAAGCCTAGTGAGCTTGAAGTGAAGGACTGGCCATTCCAGTGGGTGACGTGTGCATTGGCACCAGTGAGGATAAACACATTAAACATTTCACGCCCCCATTAGGGAGATGGGGGCTATCGAAGTACTTTTGATAGAGGCTGTTACAGCTTCCTGCTGCTCGGCCTGCATCCCCTCAGATCAGTCTAAACAACCCCTCCCTCCTGCCGCTAGCCCGTGTGACCTCCCCCAGGTAAATGCAGGTCCTCTCAGTCCCTCCTGGTACATCACTCCCAACTCCCCCAGCTCAGCTCGATGCCAGTCTCTGAACTCCTCCCCGACAAGCGCTATTTCATTCGGGTGCCAGCTGGTGGCTCAGGCAGGAAACGCCAGCGATCGGGGCAACTGCACTCCGGTGTGGAGAAATCGGCATAGGAACCAAGAGGAGCCTGCAAAGCTGTCCCTGATCACCACAATGACAGGCAAGGCGGGGCGCACCCGCCGCCAGAACTTGACCTTTCCTGAGCAGCGGCAATGCGGCATTCACGGAGCTTCACTGGGGGACGTTACGAGCGGGTTTGTCCTTGTTTAAAGGGGAAGTAAAATGAGAAACGCCTATGGGGAGAAGAACCACACTGGCTGGGTATCCTGCCCCCGCCAGGCGCTTTACGAGCCCTGACAAACACATGCCCAGCAGAGCCACACGACAGCATCGCCAACGGCTCATCACTTGGTCGAATCAAAGCCAGCTTCCTCTGGGGGAGAGCCGGACCCCTGCTAAACTCCAGCCACTTCAGCTGCCGAACTGATCAAGGGGAAAACAAAGCCACTGCAGGATCTGAGTGGAAGACAGCCCCCACCTGAGCCCCCTTCCGCTGGCTGAGCCGATTCTATTCAGACTTCCCTTCCTGCCAGTGGCCAGCCCTTGGAGCACCAGCAAGTGCCACGGCAGGGGCTTAGAATGGAAACCGTTACGCACCCTCGACTCTAGCTGCCCCTCCAATACCTGCTTTCTGGGACTGGGGTGCCTAAGCTGAGCGCCGCATCAGGGTGGGGGTGGGGGGCATGTGCAGTTCATGCTTAATGCAGGCACCAGTGCAGCTGGGACAATGGGCTTGTGGTTCACACAGTGGACTGGGACAGCCGAGCCCGGGGTTCAGTTCCCTGCTGTGACACAGACTCCCTGGTGCATCTTGGGCTAGGATCTGTGGGCTTCAGTTCTGGGGCTAATCCTTCCTTTCTCCCAGGCTGTCGGTCCACGCTCTGGCCTGTCCCTCTCCCATCACGCACCAAGCTCAGTCAGACAAACAACCTTGTCCTACGGTGGGGCATGCAAAGCTCGGCCCCGAAACTGACTCCCCGGCTTGGCAACTCAAACCTGCTCCCATTCTCTGAGAAGGCATTCGGGTGCCCAGGCAAGGCATGGGTCGGGGGCAGTGGCAGAGCACACCCCACTGAATACACTGGAACCTCTGCCCAAGATATGCCCAGCTGCCGCCCTCTCACCCCCGTCACTCACTTGCGCACTGACCGACCCAGACACACTCTGGATTGCGCTCTGTTTGGACTTAATTTGTTTTGTTCTTTCCCAAGTAAAAATATTGATACAACTGGGGCTGCAGTGATCCCTGTGTCCGGCCTGCCGGCTCACCCCAAACAGCAGGGTGGGGGCGTGGCTCACAGCACCCCCAGGAGGCACCGATCCTCTCTGAGAATGGGGTCCCGGGCGAGCCTCGCTCCCCTAAGGATGGCGGATTCTCCTCTGCGGTCTTGGCAGTGTCCAGCCGCAACCCCGCACTCCCTGCTCGCTCTTCCAATGGCCGGGCGCTTTGTTTGGGCTCCCAGGAGGGGTCTGGGCACAGCTCGCTGCCTTCCCCCGGCTTATTTTTCAACAAAGGCCTTTTGAAAACAAACAGCAGTGAGGCTCCAGCCTCCGCAGAGAAACAGCTGAACAATCACAGCTCTGGGAGGGGCAGGGGGGGCTGGGACTTGGGGGCAGCGGGTGGGGGTCTTTTTCCTGGACCTTTCACTTAAATGTCCTGCCTCGGGTGCACTCAGCTCCAGGCCCCAGGTTACCCCCCTTGGGCAGTGCCTGAGCCCATTCAAAGCGCCCCACCCCATGCCCAGTGCAGCCCCGAGACAGCGCAGCGAAAACGCCCCAGATCTTCTGGCCTGGGGATCAGAGGACTGAGGGGGTTGTCAGTCACCCAGCCCCAGAGTGCCCCATCCCAGGGACAGAGGAATTCATCAAGATGCCCTGGCATTGATAGGGGCATGGGGCACCCTGTGTGGCCAGGGAGAGGGCGCTGCGCTGGGCATGCATTTGTATTTTCCTGCTTGCCTGTGACTCCCCTCCCAGAGCTGGGATTTGCATCTCCAGCTGCAGGAAGTTAGGCCTCGGAGATAAACGAGAGGGGAGGGGCTGGGCACCGCTGCTCCATGGCTCTTCCTCCAGTGTGGCAGGCTGGGCAGACTAAGGGAGGGAGCTCTCTGTAGCTGTGTCCCAGGGCAGCGCCAGAGTGAGTCTGGGTTGCAGGGATCCTTCTCGTGCCCAGGTACCCTGGCGCAGCTGCACCCAGGCCTGCTTTTCTGGGCACCCATGGTTACACTGGCACCGATGCCCCACCAGCCTGCACTGGTCCATCGTCATGGGTACCCCTGTGTGCCAGCCGTGTCCGGTCACTGGGGGCTTCACAGCCGCCCAAGGCCCTGCCCCGAGCTCAGCCACGGCACAGAAGGCAGAGCAGCCGCCCCCTGCCTTGTCCCTGATGCCACCATGTGAATGGGCAGCAGGGAGACAAGAATCAGGCACCAAGCCTCCCCAGCGCCCTACAGGAAGGAGCCAGCCCTGGGGGCCCCAGCCAGGCTGCGGGAACCAGAGCCGGACACAAGCAGCAGCCTCCTGAATTTGAGGAGGGCTGAGTGATGGTGGTGGGAGATCTGGGGGTGCTCAGCAGCTCTGCATCAGGCCACTGCCTTACAGGTGCCTGCCACAGGCTCTAGGACCCTGATCTTGACCCAGAGTTGAAGATGTTGGTCCCTCCCTGCTCCCCAGCCTAGATCTCCGGGACCCATAGGGGGCTGTAAAAAGGATCAGTCCCAAGCCCACACAGACTCGGGGGCCGCAGGGCTCAGGCAGGAGTGCCAGGGGTCCCAGAGGGGCTGGGGAACCACGTGAGCATGGCGGGGCTGCCCCCACCCTCCGCACAGGGACACTCGGCTTCTCACAGAAAAGGCCTTTTCTTCTGGACCGCGCTGCATCCCCAGGCGCCAGGAGCATCAGGGACAAAGGGAACGGCAGCAGCAATCTGTGTCACGCTGCTTTTATTACATGGAATCACCCTGATCTGCTACGACGACGGGAACAAGAGGCGCTTGTGAAATGTAAGCCCCTTCGTCCCGGAGCCGCATCTCTGAGCAAGGGGGCTGGGCGTGAGCCGGGCACACGCCCTAGCCAAGGGGGTTCCATGCAGGACCTGCAGGAGGGCTGGGGGAGCCTGTCCATGTCCACACCGGGGGGAGGAGGGGTACAGCCTTTGGCCCTCCCCCGGGCGGGCTTCTCTGCCAGGACACCGGGTGGAGATTGTGGCAGCCCATGGGGGCACGTGCGTCTCCCAGAGCCAAACGTCCCTTTGCCCGCTGTAACCTTGAGCCACCCCCCGCGACGGGTTGCACAACACCCACAAGGCCAGGTTGGGGCAAAGGGGAGAACAGCTTATCCATTGAGATAAGGAAGGTGGATAAGAGTTCAAGGCTATCGGAGAAATGGAGAAGGATGGAGCTGTCAGCGGTGGCAGAGGGGGACCTGTCCCAGCTGCAAGGAGGGAGACTGGGGCCTGGTCAGGCCACTGGGTTATTTTGGGGGTGGGAGATTAGGGGAGAGAGGACAGATGGGGGGACAAAGCATACAGACTGTTTTCTGAAGGAGCACTTTAAACCCCAGAGCGATTTGAAGGGCACAACGGGGGTGGGGCTGGACCAGGACGGCTGATCCGCTGGGCAAGCACAGGGCACGGAGCGCTGGGAGAAGGCCCCTCCCGGGAGCCATGGACTAGCTGGGAAGAGAGGGTGCAGATGAGAGAGGGGTGGGGGGTACTGATCAGCTGACACCCTCCTGCTGCCTGCTAGGGGCAAGTGGGAGCGGGACTGGGATGCAGCTGGGGGGGCGATTCCCACCGCTCCCTTGTTCAAACCAGCCGGGCCCGGCTGGAGCTGAACTTCCCTGCGCTGCAAAGGAGCCGGTTCAAATCACCAGCCCGGGTGTGAAATTTCTCAGAGGAGGAAACAGAGAGTCCGTGTCATGCTCTCGGCCGGCCCTGTGCCCACAGGCGCTTCCCCCAGCCTGGCACAAGGCAGCTGCAGTGCCCCTCCGCTGACCACTGTGCCCTGCCCTGAGCCCAGAACGGTGCAGGCCGCTCCCACAAAGGCAGAGAGCACACGTGGTGGCCCGGTTACCCTGGCTTTCAGAGATGGAGCCGGCTGAGCCAGAAAGGGGACACATTGTCCCCTGGTCAGCAGGGAAGCCTGGGGGAAATGTACCATTTCACCCATGCTCCCAAGAGGAGGCACCGCGTGGCTCACGACTGCTGGCATCAGCAGAGACAGGGTGGGCACCACCTGTCTCCAGAGCACCCCGCCCGCTCCATCAGCTGGGCCCAACGTGCCGCATGAGGAGGGGATTACAACAGCCCCTGGGCTCCCGGGTGTACGGCGAGGAGGGAGGCGGAAGCGTCTGTTCAGCACAGGGGCCAAAGTGCTGGGGGCCACGTGAGCACTTGGACTGGTCGGTGCCACTATGTCTCAGGGGGGTTCACACCCCACACGCCCCCGGGTCCTCCAACCGTGTGGATTCTCCCACAAAGCAGAGGGCAGCTTGGCTGCGGCTGCACAGATGCCGACCCCATCCCCCGCACAGCAGAGGGGATCTACACCCTCCTTCCCCATCTCTAGTTTCACAAGTGCAGCCCCACCTCGCCCCACAATGGGTGGGGAGCCCTAGGGAGCTGCCCAGGGATGGAGGGGCTTGCGACAAGGTGAGCTGAGGGGCGGGGAAGGGCTATTCCAGAGATCGCCTCCACTGATTGGGGGGAGGAATAGCTCAGTGGTTTGAGCATTGGCCTGCTAAACCCAGGGTTGTGAGTTCAATCCTTGAGGGGGCCATTTAGGCAAAAATAATAATAATAATAATAATAAAAAAAATTGGGGATAGCTCCTGAGCAGGGGTTGGACTAGATGACCTCCTGCCTCCTTCCCCCATTACTTGGCCCAGCAGCAAAGTTACGCAGGGCCCCAACGCCTAAGGAACTGGGCCCTGCCCAGCTGTCTGCCGAGGGAAGCCCACTGGTGGCATCATCCACCTGTGAGTTTGTGGTGTGCCCCTTTCTGTGCCCATCTGCAGAGGAGCTGAGCCTGTTACAGGCTCTTTAGCTCACGCCGCTGCAGTCCCTGGTTCAATCCCTGGTGTGTCAGCCAAAACAAGCAGGATGGCAGTCTGCCCTGGCATAGGATCTTAGAGTAGTCAGCTGCACTCCCCAGGGTGTTCGGTACCCGCTGCCCAGCATGCCCATGCTCTGATGGCAGGGGCCTGGGAAGAGCCCCATTCCCCAGAGCAGCCTGTCCCACCTGCAGATATGCCAGGAGGCTATTTAGCCCCTGAAAAACAATGGCTGTCCTGCCCTCATGGCTCCCACCCCACCTGCCTCGCCCCAAGGCTGGGCTATAGTGCCCTGGGAACTGCACCAGCCTGTGTGCATGTCCCGGCAGCTGACCTCTTCCTAGCAGGGCATCGCCGGGAGAGACCCCGGGGCAGATGAACGAGGCCATGTCCCCCGAATGATGAGCACGGTGGGGATTTGGGGCTTGGCAATGCAGGTGCCCCTTGCAAGATGCCATCCTGCTCCCCATGAGGCAGCTGCAAGGTCTCCAGCTGGTCAGCACGAGCCAGAGTAACGACACAGCAAGCTGGGAAGGAGAGTCCGCAGGGAACTGTCAGCCTCCTCACCATGCCACCTCCCCAGCATACAGCAGCGGCTGTAACCCCGGCAGCCTGTGCGAGAGACCAGTACAAAAGATTGGGGATAGGGTGAGTCAGTGTCCAGGGAGAATGGCCAAGGGAGGCCTCTCCCCCCACCACTAAACGGGGAGGGGGCTGCTGAGATCCACACTCGGTGCTGCCCCCAGGGCAGCTCCATCTGCCTCCGGGTGGCAGGTGTCTGAAATCCAAACTGACTGGGCTCCTGACCAGCCACAGCAAACACTGGCAGGGGAGGCTGTCTTCACCGTGTGGCAGCTCGGCAGGGCTCTGGCCAGCAGCAGAAGCACGGGGGCTGCCTGCCTGCGGGCTCATGCAGGCGGCAAGGCGTCGGTTAAGCTCAGGGTGCTTTCGGAGGACTTTCTTCCCAGCCAGGAGGGCTGGAGGCTTGCGTGCTTTTAATCAGAGCTGGGATAGTGCAGGAGCTGGTGGCTCCCGCCCACCCTGGCCTGCGGGCATATTGAGCCCTGCCCTGCTGCCCGGGCCACAGAGCAACCCAATGCACAGCAAGGGTTATCAAGGTAGCTCACCCTGATTGCCCAGCAGGCTGGAAAGGCCCCTACAGAAGGGTTAGCGCAACACCCTCCCCTCCCACAGGGGCAAGCTGCAGGGACTTGGGCCTCCCTAGAGGTGGCTGCAGCTTCATTTGAGAAGGGATCGGAGAAGGGATCGGAGCTGGCAAAACCTCGCACTCCTCTCCTCAGATAACACCTGGCACCCACAACAGCTAGCCCTGCAGAGGGGCTCAGTGCACGACACCAGCACCGAGGGCTTCAGCCAGTTCCCAGGGCAAGAGCTACCTGGCCTGGCTCAGATGCCCCTGGTTTGCCCCACACGGGACTGGGCCCCCAACCCTGGTGCCTGCTCCTCTCTGAGCCACGATTCCCCCCCACATCACTACCTTCTGTGCCCCTTCCACTCGGCAAAGCCCTCAGTCTTGTGCCCCCACAACCTCCTTCTGCCTTCTCGACATCTCCCAACTGCACCTCAGAGGGGTCCTCTAACCCCTTCCTTCCTGAGGGACCCAGAGACGTCCCTGCAGATATGCAGCCAGCTCTGGGGTGCAGCATGAAAGTCCAGTTCACGCAGGGCACAGCACAACAGCAGGGACACCGGTGAGCTGCTACTTCGTCCCTTGGGGCTCGAGCCTCCAAGGACCATCCAGGCACATGGAGTTTCAGCATCTCAACAGCTGAGCCTTCCAGAGCCCACGGGGCAGCAGAGAGCATCCTGCCAGTGGCGCCCCCTGCAGGGAATGTGCAGTGCTGCAGGCTTCTCCCAGCTGAGAAAGGGCTGCACGGGCATTAGAGCAAGGAGGGGAAAGTCCCCTCTCTACACAGCTCTGGAGAGATGCCACAGGGGATGCTGCACCCAGCTTGGGGGGACCCCGGCCTGGGGGAACACAGAGCCCCTGCCATGTGGGGGAAGGGGTAATGGGAGACAGGCCAGGCTAAGCGTGCGGGAGGGGTGAGGGGAGCCCCTGAATAGAGGGGGATAGGAGGGTGGCACACAGATGTTGTGGGGACGGAAACGGAGGGATGCAAGGAGCTCCTGGTGTGTCCCATGAGCTCAGCCTAATCAGGCTACGGTGTGTGAGGCCCTCGAGCAAAGCTAGATTCACAACTGCAGCACGTTGGGTTGTTTACAGGAAGATGAGCTCACAGGGCACAAGACGAAGCCTGCAGGGTAAATTATCAGCTCTCCGAGCCCCGAGCCACCGAGAGCCAGCCCAATCCCACCCCTGGATGGAACAAGTCCAGGGACACAGAGGACACATCTGCCCTGGGAGCTGGAGGAGGAAGGGGTTGATGTGGGGGCATGTGGTACCCATGGGGAGATGGCAACACCACGCTGGGATCTGGAGGGGTGGGACAGAGGAGGAAATTGCCATGAGGGAAGCAAGGGGCATGGCTGAGCATTGCAAGAGAAGTGAGGACAGGGAAATGCTACAGGAGTCGGGAAAGCTCAAGGTGAGGGATGTTCCATTCCCAGGTTTCAGGGAAGGCAGAGGGAGGAGGGAAGAGAGGGACTGGACCTGGGATGGAGGCTGGGTCCCTTCGCACTTTGGTCTCCCAGACGTTCAGCTTCAAGGAGCTGAGAAAAGCTGCTTGTTTACTTGGTGAGTAGAGGCAGGAGTCATTCCAGGAATCAGGAGATATGAAGACATCTAGGGTGCAGGGCTAGCACCATAAACATGGGAGCTAAGGTTAAAGGCAGAGGCGCAAGGAGGGAGCTGAGTGGAACTTGCTGGAGAAGGGGTCTGGATGCAGAGAAGAGGCACCCCCAGAGACAGGGGCGGTAGGAACAGGAAGGTGGCAGCAGGAAGCCAGGGACCCACCACTACGCAAGCTCGGAGGGAGAGATTACAGGAGCTAAATAATCCTCGCTGGGCTGCACACGCTACTGGGGGTGGGGGAGAAAGGGAACAGGCTGCTGGTATTAGCGGTGTTAAGGGGGGATTGTAGAGGGGACAAAACGGATCAAATGACAATTTAGGCTGAAGATCAGTGGGAAACTCCCTGTCAGGGGGATGAATCCGGCCAGGGATTGCCCACAGGGCAGGGCTGGCAGCCCCGTCGCTCCCCAACAGGGGGTGGACGTGGCCAGAGAATGGTCCCCCAAGGATGAAGGGGAAACCCCATGACTTGTGACATTTCAAATTGTTACAGCCCTGGGGAATAGACTGCAGGGAGCAGTCCTGCCCTGGCCCTGGGGAGGGGAAAGGGGGAGAGGGGACCTAGTGTGGGTATGTGTACCTCGAGTTTCTAGGAAGGAGTGTCTGGAGGAGCACAGAGAGCCCCCAGTTTGGCCCCCAGGTCAGGGCCAGCAAATGACATGCCAACCTCCCACACTAGCTAAGGTCTGGCTGGCGTGAAAGTGCATGGTGGGACTCTCCTAGAGGCACCAAGCCCCCTCTGCCCCTCGCAGGCCCCCAAAGTTCACACACACACACACACACACACACACACACACACACACACACACACACACACACACACACACACACACACACACACACACAGAAAGTCGAGCCACTAGACGAAGTTATTCTGCTAACAGGACTTGGTGCCAGAGGCAGCGAGTGGGGAGACGAGGTCCTGGGCACTGGCAGAGCAAAGGTGGCGCGACCGGCACCTGAGAAAGGGGCAGCCTGGTGCCAAGCGCAGGCATCGAAGGGCCTGAGCCCCTGCGGGTAAGAGGAAAGCAGCTGAAACTTTACGGAGGCAGAGCTGGCATCGACCGACCGACCGACCGACTGGCTGCCTACCCCCCGCCCCACTATTCCAGTGCAGGGCTGGCCCCGGGGGGGCAGAAGGGGGGGGGGTCGATGCCAGCACAACAATTCACTGAGGCAGCCACCAGAGTACACAGCAGCCACATGCCAATGGTGCGTGCCCACCCCCCACGCATCTTTTCCTAGAGGTGCCCGACACACGCCCAGCCCCGGAGCCTCCTCCTGGGGGTGCCCGCAGCCCTGGCACCTCCCCGTTCCCAGTGTACCATGTGTTGGGGGGGGCTTGTCCCCAGAGCGCACCCACGCTCGGGGCCCCCTTCTGAGGGGTGCCCGCAGCCCTGGCACCCACCCATGCCCAGTGCCCCGGCACCCACTCATCCCCAGGGCGCTCTCCTGGGGGGCCCCCACGCCCGGCCACAGCCCATTAGCCGCCAGCGCTAGGGTGCCCACCCTGGCATCTCCGCAGCGCCGCGCCCCTGCAGAGCCCCGGCCCCCCGGCCCGGGCAGGGCTGGCAGGGGGAGCCGCAGACGGCTACACTCACCAGGGTCTGCTCATAATGCAGCGCCCGCGCCTCCATCCCGTCCGCGGCCATCGCGCCTCCCGCCCCGTCCTCTGCCCCAGCAGCGCCCCGGCCGCGCTCCGCTGCCCGGGCTGCAGGCGGCGGCTCCTGCCCGAGCCCCAGCCCGAGCCCCGCCCTGGGGCGGGCCCGGGGCGCTCGCTCCACCTCCGGCGGGGAAGGGGCTGGAGCCGACCGGGGGAGCCGTGGCCGCCGAGCCCCTCACCCCGGCAGCGCCCTGCCTAGTGCCCGCGGGAGCGAGTCCCCCCCAGGGCCAGGGCTGAGCGGGGCGGGCCGGCCAGCACGGACCCAAGCAGCCCGGCCTGGGACTGGCACAGCCTGCCTGGGGCAGAGCCACTCGCTGGTGACTGCTGGGCGCAGGAGAAGGGGCTGTGGGACCCTTTCCCCGGCCGTCTGCCCCCTAGGGATGGCACTGCCCGGCCCCGCCCCTTGGGGTCACCGCAGCATCCGTGCCCTGGCGTGTCCCATGGGCCTGGCTCCATCCCAGCTGCTGAATCCTATTTCCCACCTAGCCACCCCTGGGTGCTGGGGACAGAGAATGGGATGGGAGCAGGGCGCTGGTACAGGGAGAGATCGGGGCCAGGAGACCTGCTCTCTCTTCCACGCTACGTAGAGTCCCCCCAGGGACTCCTGGGCTCAAATCCCAGCTTTGCCACTAAATCACTGGGGCAAGTCACTTCATCCTTTGCCTCCCTCGGCCCATAGGCTGGGGCTGCTGAGACTTGCCACTGGGCCCCTTCCTGGTGCCTTCAGTTTGCTCAGTGCTCTGTTGTGGGCTGCCCTGGCTGGGACAGGCTGGAAGGAGCCCAGGGCCATTTCAGAGGGGAGCAGCAAGTCACATGGCAGGCGCAGCGTGCAGGAGGGATAATTCCTGAAAGCGGGGGGGCTGGCGGTTGGGTTGGCAGTAGCCCTTCGCAGAACAAGGAGCTGTGTGTGAGCTGCTCATTAGCGAGCCGTCCCAGGTTAGGGAGCTTTGCTTGCAGGCAGCAGAGGGGGCCCACTGGTCCGAGGACAGCGTCCTTTCCCGTGTGCCCTGACAGCCAGATGTGAGGGGGGCTTTCCACTCAACAACACCCTCCCCCCTCCCCCCCACAGGCCTTTAGACAGCTAGAAACTGGTTGTTCTGCCAAGGCCAGTGAGTTTGACAAGCCTCCTGTGGCCGGATTTAAAAGGAGGCCCTCAAAGATGGGGCAGCAAAGGGAAACTCATGCGCCAGGCGGGGAAGTCTCTGTAGTGGGGCAGTAAGCCTTTGGCTACTCCAGACGCGCATGACGAGCTCTTGGTGTTTTCCAGCCCTTGACTCTAATGCTATGCTTTGTTCCTTGCCTTGACTAAACTAAACGTGGGTTCTGAAGGCTGTTGGCACTGTATTGGATAAGCCAGGGGAGAATTGCAGGTACCCAGCCCAGTAGGATCAGCTGGGGAAGCCAGGTCAGTACACAGGGTGCTGCAGGCCTGGGTCCAGTCTAAGAGCAAGAGAATCATGGGATTCCAGCCCAAAGAGAGGGGGTGCAATCAGAGAGATCAAGGAGGGGTGCAGCTAGCCTGGAAGGGGCTCAGCAGGATCCTGGTCGTTGCAGCAGTTCCTGGCAGGGTCCCCACTTGGTATCAGCACTGACGTTGCCCCTGCAGGAGATGGGAGGAGCAGGGGTGCTGGGTGCAGCCGGGACATGGCTGCATTGGTCCTGGAGGCGGCTTTCTCTCTGTGCCCTGGGTCTGGTCTCTGGGAGGCGGTTTGCTGCAGCGTTGCAAGGGAGGCAGTGTCGGGCAGCCAGGCACCGGCAGCAGGCAGCATCCTACAGGCAGGAGCATGTGTGAGAGGAAAAAGCTGGGGTGGACACGCCCCGGCATCCATCGGGTGGGGTGGAGCAGGGCAGAGGGGATTTCATTGCTCTCCAACTGGCCACTGCCTCCGTCCCAGTCTCAGTTAACTGCACCTTTGACACCCCCCCCGCCCCGGTTTTCTCAAGAACACCCACTTGAGGCTTCCGGCACCCAGACATCCCCTCTCTTGGGTGGAGACCTGTCCCTCTCTCCCTCCAGAACAGGGAGTTAGGTTGCAGTCCCTCTGCACCTCACTGAGGTTCACCTTTCTCCAAATGCTGCCCCTGGGTACTCCAGGTACCAGCCAGCCTGCCCAAAGCCAAGGGTATTTATTCTTCGGTTAAGAGTATTACAGTGACAAGAAGTTCCTATCCGCTTGCTGAACATTTCCTGGAGGTCACCTGCCATCTTACGGGACCGAAGTCTGACCAATCCTTCCCTGTGGGTGGGCTCCCCTTGGACAGAAGGTCCTGTCCGTTTGCTGGATCGAAAGAAAGGCTTGAGTTAGTTTCAACTCAGCCTCTTTATGCCCAAAGCCCTTTCTGTGGGTGTTGATCTCTGGAAAAGCCAGTTTGACCCCGTATATGCCAGCCTCCCCAGGGGGTGGCACCTCTCTGCAGTGTTTATAAGCTGCATGATTTGCCTTAACCACCCCCTGCCCCCTACACTCACACACATCCTGTTTTTGGTTCCTGGAGGAGCCTCGTAACCCTGGCCATTGCATAGGGCCCTGGCCCATGGTAATACGTCAGCTTAATACAAGATGGTCCCCAAAGGGATTGCAATGTCTGTCGCCTTCTGTCTTCAGGCTCCTTCTCCATGACCCAGCATGCCACAGCCATGCTGTGCCATCCCTTTCACGGGTGCCTTCGCTTCCCAGCCACCTCCCCTCCCCCAGCCCATTCACTGGCCCCATCGCTATCCAGCTCCGAAGCCAACATGCACTTGCCTTCCTGGTTGGCTTGCCAACTCTGGTTGGATCTATTCTGGGAGGTTTTGTCACATGACCTAATGGCACTAATGACTGACCGACTGTACTCTAAAACTCATTCACTGCAGAGTCATTATCTCACCTTGGGTGGAAATAAGGAGTGTGATATATGAATCATCAGGTCACATTTGAAGCCTGTTGCATAAACAGACAATATTGCAAAATCTCCAGTTGTAATATGAGTTATTTTTAAGTAGCATGATTGGGTTTAGGTGACGGGGCTTGTTGATGCGTTTAGATGTTTGGGTGCATTAGTTGATTCCATTATGTAAAAATACGGAAAATAAAACAGCATCCCATTGGAAATGGCAGATCCAGTGAAAACTCACTGATGAAACTTATTGAACGGAAGGTGCTTGACGCCACAAAAGGCATCATTCTGCTGTAAATTCATCACCGCCGCAACGCCGGTTTTCAGAGTCAGGGTCTTTGCACCTGTCGGTATTGTAACGAAAGTACTTTTGTCTGAAAGTACCTCCAGAGCGGTTCTGTTTCGAAGAGCCCACCCCATCAGCCAGTGCTGTTCCCTTTTTTGGGAAGCGCAAGGCAGTCACAGTGCAGCGTGGAGTAAAGAGGCAACACGAACGTGCCTGCATGCCCGTGTGGATCAGTTACGGTGCAGACTTTACGTGGTGACATAAAGCCGCAGCCGCACAAGGTAAAGAAATGAGTGCACAATGCAACTATTGGGCAGGCAAACACCTGCATTTTAAACACCGCCTGGACTAGCTAAGGCTCCATCCACTAGCTGTATAATTCAGATTCAACATTCACTGTTCCTTTGGGCAACTCTGCTTCCTGGCTGTCCAAGCATCCCCTCGATTTGCTCTGGCCTGAGGGCCACACTGTCGTGTGACTTCCCTGCCAATGGGGCTTCCTCTCTGTCCCCCCCCCAGGGCTGGAGTCGGGGTTAAGTTTCTCTTATAGTTGTGGCCCGATCCCTAGCTGGGAGCACGTGCTTGTGGGGGGGAGCGTGCTGTGAGTCTCCTCAGGCCCCCCTCTCCCTCGCACAATCCCAGAGCAAGGAGATACATGACAGTGCTGGCATGTGAGGGCCCATTAGGCTCCAGAGTCAACACCTCACTGAGGTGAATGGGGGCTGCTCACGCTCGGCCCTAGCTCAGCCCTGGTGAGTCGGAGGGGGGCAGAAGGTTGTGCCTCCTGGAGGGCTCTGGAGTCGGAGAAGCAGGCGCCCATCCTGACGGGGGCTGGGGTCTCAGAGGGGGGAGCGAAGCCATCTCAGCACATTCCCACTAACCACTGGGAGAGCAAGACTCAGGGGCCAGCGGTACCAGATGGTGTAGCAGGAGGGAGTTCCCAGGGAAGGCCCTGTGACAAAGTGGGACTGTTCTTAAAGTTTCCTCTGAATAGTGTGGGGGTGCCTCAGTTTCCCCTAGGCGGTTCTTAAGTATCTAGGTGGTGGGGTAAGGGTGTATGATCATTGCAGAGCCCTAGAGGGCAGGTGTGTGCAGGGGTCTGGACACACAGAATGGCCGACACTCTGTTTCCTGGCAACTGATGGCCTGGGCCCTTCCCCCCTGCAAGGTGAGAGCTAAAGGGTTGGAGAACAAAGGAATCAGGTGACCTCCTGGCCCGGGAAAGGAACAAAGCCCAGGGGAGGAGGGGCTGGAGGGAGTTTCAGTTTGGGGCTGGCTGGGACATGGAGTGAAGGGCAGACGTGGTTGTCTGGCTCACTGCCCCTCAAAATGGACCCAGCTGAGGGGTCCCGTTCTCTGCACCTGCAAGCTCTGTGTTTGACCATGTTCCTGTCGTTTACTAAACCTCTGTTTTACTGGCTGGCTGAAAGTCATGTCTGACTGCGAAGTTGGGGGGCAGGATCCTCTGGCTTCCCCAGGAGCCCCGCCTGAGCGGACTCGCTATGGGAAGCGAACGGAGGGGCAGAGGATGCTGAATGCTCTGAGGTCAGACCCAGGAAGGTGGAAGCTGTGTGAGCTGTGTGTCCTGAAGACAGGCTGCTCACAGAAAGGCGACTGCCCCCGAGTCCTGACTGGCTTCATGGGGAGCAGTTCCAGAGCATCGCCCAGGGACTCCGTGACAACTGGTGGCAGCGGTGGGATGTACTGCACCCCGTGGATGGCACTTCCTGCAGTAAGTGACTGGGGAGCAGTAAAACGCAGGGGGATTGATAAGGACCAGGCGTGCTGAAGGCTCAGAGAGGAGCGGTTTCGGGGGGCAGTTAACCCCTGGGAGTGTGTGACCAGAGAGAAGGACTGTGCCGTAATGGGGTCCCCCTGGGGACTGCAGTGAGCAGTCTCAGGGGCAAAGGAGCCTGAGGCTTGGCCCGGGGAGAGAGAAGGACTTTTGCAGTAACAGGGTTCCCCTGGGGATTGCACCGAGTGCTGGGACCGGAGGAGTCTGCAGCTCGACCCTGGCAAAGAGGTGGTGACCTCGAGAAGGGCTGGCACACTAGGGGTTCTCCCTGGAAACCGTGGGGAGCTGAGAGCACACAGTCCTGTGAGTCCACAACAACTTGGGAAGAGCAGAGTGACGGCCTATCACCGTCTCCTTAAGAAGGACATTGTGCAGAAAGAGAGGGTTGCGCATTGGAAAGTTCACCAAGGCACAGTTAATCGTGCAGCTGGAGGAGGATGACGGCTCTAAGGAGCAGATTCCTGACCCCCAAATGGGCCTATAGCAGGATCTGGGAGCAGCTGGAGTAGTAGCCAGGCATCACCAAGACTCCTGTCCCTGACCAGACGAGGGTCTTCACAATCGGGTTCCCCATTGGGGGATCGGAGACGGACGGGATTGGAGCTGAGTCCGAGGGAGCAAGAGGACTGTGAGAGACAGCGAGAGCCCGAAAAAGAGCTGCAGAAGCAGCAGCAGCAGCATGAACTGGCGATGGGGGAGCGGAGAGGCCTAGGGGACCTCCCTGGGGTGAGTGGGAATAGACCCCGGGGGGCCAGCTCCTCAGGGAACCTCGAGACTAAATTGCTGCCCCTGGTTAAGGAGGGGGGGCGATGTGGATGCCACCTCACTGCCTTTGGGCAGGCTGGCGATTTGAACCAGGGGGACCCTGCGGAAAAGCCCCGGTGTCTAGCTCCCTTGCTGGGTCCCAAGGCCATAGACTCCCTCAGCCAGATGGGTGGGGAGGTGGACAGGCTCCCACTCCTGACCCCGACCTATATGTCTGTGTGGAGTTTCCTGGGGCCAGGCCCCTCGAACCCCCAGTGGGAGCAGAAGGTGATGGTCAATGGGGAGACATTCCTGGGGTGGTGAGATCCCGGGACAGAGAGAACTGTTGTCAGGCTCCTGGTGGTGCAGCCTCAGATGCTGAGGGGCTGTGTGAGCTGGGCGAGGGTCCCAGGGACGAAGCCCCTCGCCCTGCCTATGGCCCAGATTCCTGTGCAGACCCAGGAGGGGTCGGGCTGGCTGGTCGTTGGGGTTGAGGGTCCAGGATACCAGCTGCGAGACCCTGTTGGGGGGTGACTGTGTCTCTTTGGGACAGGATCCAGGCCCTGTTCCGGTAACTGCCAAGGGTTTGAATTTGAATCCAGGGAACCAATCGATGGAGAGGGAAATGGTCAGTGAAAATGCAGATGACCTGGCTGGCAGCGGGGAGGAGCCGCTAGGCTCAGGCTACCTGCCTGCCAGTAACCAGACCCCTGGGGCTCCCTGCCCCCCTTGAACACCAGAGAGGGGGCTCACTCTGGCTCTGATGCAGTGAGGAAAGCAGCGAGCTCGCTGCCTACCCCCACTGGGACAGCAAGGGCAGTGCTGAGCACAGTGGGAGCTGAGACCCCAGCTGAGTGGGGGGAGACACAGGCAGGGCAGGGGATCTGTTGGGAGTGGCAAGGTGCTGGGTAAGGAAAGTTTGGATGAGCCTAGGCAGCCTTGTGAGCTGATGGCTGTGTCTAGTCAGCAGGGTGGGAAGGCGAGGAGAGCGGAAGATGAGTGTTCCTGGACCTTACCTGTTAGCTGGGTGGAATCATAGAATCATAGAATATCAGGGTTGGAAGGGACCTCAGGAGGTCATCTAGTCCAACCCCGGAGAAGTGTGACAGTGAAGGAAACGTGCCTGTGTCTGTCAGGGGTATTGACTTGCCTATGGAGGGAGCTACCCGGGTCTCCAAGCAGTTGTCTAAAGAAAAGGAGGACTCGTGGCACCTTAGAGACTAACCAATTTATTTGAGCATAAGCTTTCGTGAGCTACAGCTCACTTCATCGGAGGCATACTGTGGAAACTGCATCATGGTCTCTGTGTATATAATGTCTTCTGCAGTTTCCACAGTATGCCTCCGATGAAGTGAGCTGTAGCTCACGACAGCTCATGCTCAAATAAATTGGTTAGTCTCTAAGGCGCCACAAGTCCTCCTTTTCTTTTTGCGAATACAGACTAACACGGCTGTTACTCTGAAACCAAGCAGTTGTCTGTGACCAGCCTTGTGTGCTGGGACAAGGGGAATGAGATCCCAAGCTGTGTGTCTGGTAAAGGAGAAAGTGTGTCTGGCTTTTCTTTATCTGTGGAGCAGACAGAAGGGGTCTTTCAGCCTGTGATGGTTGAGGGTCGTGCAGGTGTCTCAGAGTTGGTTCTGGATTCAGCTAAAGCCCAGGAAGGGAAGGGTCCTAAGTTTGTGTCTGCTCAGGAGAATGGCCCTGTAACTAGGTCACATCCAGTTAGGGTGTCATGGAGTGTGTGGGAGTCCGGGCCCTGCACCCCTCTTCTTGGGATTCACTGAGACCCTCAGCCAGCCAGTAAAACAGAAGGTTTATTGGACAACGGGAACACAGTCTAAAACGGAGCTTGTGGGTACACGCTGGTGCTTGTATTTTGCCTATTGCTAGTGTGTTGTTGGGAAAGGGTGGAACAACTCTGTCTAATCAGGGTGAGATCCTAGCCAGGATACAAGGAGACCATGAAGGTGATTTCCTTATGTTACCTACTGAGGGTATGGAAACCTGTAGCAAGAAGGAAAAGATTCCTGAACTTGTGGGTGGCAAAGGGAAGGAGAATGCTTCTGACCTTTTATCTAGGAAGTCTGTAAATTTGCCTGAAAGGGGATTGTGTAGGAATCCACCAGATGGGCCAGAGGTAATTCTGGATGTAAGGGAGACCCAGAAGGAGTCTGTTGTTGCTCAGGAAAGTGTTCCTCTAGAGCAAGCCCTAGGTGAAGAGGGTGTCACGGAGTGTGGGGGAGTCCAGGCCCTGCACCCCTCTTCCTGGGATTCACTGAGACTCTCAGCCAGCCAGTAAAACAGAAGGTTTATTGGACAACAGGAACACAGTCCAAAACAGAGCTTGTGGGTACAACCAGGACTCCTCAGCCAAGTCCTTCTGGGGGAGCAGGGAGCTTAGACCCCAGACCCTGCGTTCCTCCACCCAGCCCCAAACTGAAAACTAACCCCCCCAAGCAGGTTCCCTTCTGCAGCCTCTGTTCACATTCCTGGGCAGAGGTGTTACCTCCCCCTTCCCCTCCCCGTCCTGGCTCAGGCTACAGGCTCTCAGGTCTCCCATCCCCAGGGCACATTCCCAGGTCAACACTCCCCCCTCCCTGCTGAGTCACATCCTCACATCTCTCCCCGCTTCGAGACTGAGCTGAGCGGGGTCACTCTGACTAGTGACCTGGGGAAGTTCGGGGCCCCCCCTCCAGGACAGCGCATCCGCTATCAGGTTGGCACTTCCCTTCACGTGGACCACGTCCATGTCGTAATCCTGCAGGAGCAGGCTCCATCTCAGGAGTTTGGCGTTGGCTCCTTTCATCTGGTGCAGCCAGGTCAGGAGAGAGTGGTCGGTGTAGACGGTGAAGTGTTGCCCGAAGAGATAGGGCTCTAGTTTCTTGAGGGCCCACACCATGGCCAGGCACTCCTTCTCGATGGCCGCGTAGTGTTGCTCCTGGGGTAGCAACTTCTTGCTCAGGTACACGATGGGGTTCTCTCCCCCTTTTCATCCTCCTGCATTAACACCACCCCCAGTCCCGTATCTGAGGCGTCGGTGAACACCACAAAGGGCTTGTCAAAGTCTGGGTTTGCCAGAACTGGGCCACTGACCAGAGCCTCCTTCAGCGCCCGGAAAGCCTCCTGGCACTGCTCGGTCCAGACCACCTTGTCTGGCTGCCCCTTCTTGCATAGCTCAGTGATGGGGTGGCTATGGCACTAAAGTGGGGCACAAATCTTCGCTAGTAACCTGCCATCCCAATAAAGGCTTGGACCTGCTTTTTGGTGTGGGGAGCGGGCCAGTCTCTGATCACCTCCACCTTGGCTGGTTCCGGCTTTAGGCGGCCGCTCCCCACCCGATGGCCCAGGTAAGATACTTCAGCCATCCCCACCTTGCACTTCTCCACTTTTACAGTCAGCCCAGCCCCCTGGAGTCGATCCAGCACTTGTCTAACCTGGGACACGTGGTCCTCCCAGGTCTGGCTAAAGACACAGATGTCATCAATATACGCCATGGCAAAACTCTCCATCCCCCTCAGTAGCTGGTCCACCAGACGCTGGAAGGTGGCCGGCGCTCCCTTGAGGCCGAAAGGCAGGGTCAGGAACTCATAGAGCCCCAAAGGGGTGATAAAGGCCGATTTCAGCCGGGCATCTGCATCCAGCGGCATTTGCCAGTAGCCTTTTGTAAGGTCCATGGTGGTAAGGTATCGAGCTCCTCCCAGCTTGTCTAGGAGCTCGTCTGGCCTGGGCATGGGGTAGGCATCAGATACAGTGATGGCATTGAGCTTCCGATAGTCCAACACAGAACCGGACCGACCTGTCCTTTTTGGGGACCAGCACCACCGGCGAGGCCCAAGGGCTGGCCGATGGCTGGATCACCCCCAAAGCCAGCATGTCCCGGACCTCTCTTTCCAGGTCCTGAGCAGTTTTCCCTGTGACTCGGAAGGGGGAGCATCTTAATCAGCAGGTGTGACCCTGTCTGCACCTGGTGGACAGTCAGATTAGTGCATCCAGGCTGGTTGGAAAACAGCTGTCGGTAGGGATGCAGCACCCCCCTGACCTCAGCTTGCTGGGCAGGGCTTAGCTGATCCGAGAGGGGAATTGTTTCCAGGGGGGAACCAGCTCTGGTCCCAGGGAATAGATCTACTAAAGGGTCATCTCCCTGCTCCTCCCACTGTCCACACACGGCCAACACCACATTCCCCCTGGCATAATATGGCTTCATCATATTCACATGGTACACCCGGCGGTGGTGCGCCCGGTTCGACAGCTCCACCACATAGTTTACCTCATTGAGCTGCTTGACGACCTTGAAAGGGCCCTCCCAGGCGGCCTGTAGTTTGTTCTTTCTCACAGGGATGAGAACCATCACCGGATCCCCTGTGGCATAGGCACAGGCCCGCACCGTGCTGTCATACCAGACCTTCTGCTTCCTCTGGGCTCTGGCCAGATTCTCCCTGGCCAGGCCCATGCGTTCAGCCAGTCTCTCTCGGAAGATCAAGACATACTCCACCACTGACTCTCCATCGGGAGTGGCCTTCCCCTCCCATTCGTCTCTCATCAGGTCCAGGGGGCCCCTCACCCTCCTGCCATATAGCAGTTCGAAAGGCGAAAATCCGGTAGACTCCTGGGACACCTCCCTGTACGCGAACAGCAGGTGAGGTAAGTATTTGTCCCAATCCTGCGGGTGCTGGTTCATAAAGGTTTTCAGCATCATCTTTAGCGTCCCATTGAACCTCTCCACCAGCCCATTGGACTGGGAGTGATAAGCTGAGGCCCCGTTGTGTCGGACCCCACATTTTTCCCACAAGCACCGGAGCAGGGCCGACATGAAGTTGGAGCCTTGGTCTGTCAAGACTTCCTTGGGGAACCCCACTCGGCTGAAAATGGTCAGGAGCGCATCGGCCACGGTGTCTGCTTCAATGGAAGCTAAGGGCACTGCCTCAGGGTAGCGGGTGGCAAAATCTACCACCCCCAGAATGTATTTCTTCCCCGACCGGGTCGTCCTGCTGAGAGGCCCCACGATGTCCATGGCCACCTTCTGGAAAGGCTCCTCTATGATGGGCAAAGGTCTCAAAGCCGCTTTCCCCTTGTCCCGGGCCTTCCCCACCCTCTGACAGGGGTCACAGGATCGGCAATACTGCCGGACCGTGGTAAAGACCCCGGGCCAGTAAAAGTTCTGTAGCAACCTCTGCCGGGTGCGCCGGATTCCCTGGTGCCCTGCGAGGGGGATGTCATGGGCCAGGGACAGCAGCTTGCGGCGATACTTCTGAGGGACCACCAGCTGCCTCCTGATCCCACAGGACTCCACTTCCCCTGGGGGAGCCCATTCTCGGTACAGGAACCCCTTCTCCCATGGGAACCTCTCCTGGCAGCCTCTCCTCATGGTCCGTACCACACCAAGGTCGGCCAGGTCCCTGAGCTTCCGCAAGGTGGGATCTTTCCTCAACTCAGCCTGGAACTCAGCGGCTGGGGAAGGGATGGGGCCCGGTTCCCTCTCACTGGCCGGGTCTGAGGCCACAGCCTCTCTGAGCCATGCCCCTTGGCGCTCCCTCCCCACCAGGGTAGGGTCCTGCGCCTCCGGTGTGGTACCCTCCCCGAGGTCAGGGTGCAGTGCCCCTCGCCGGCTCTGGCTACGGGTCACAACCAGGGTGGTCTGGGGCTTGCTTGGCGAGTCCTCTAGGTCTCCCCCCATCAAAACCTCAGTGGGCAAATGGTGGTGTACCCCCACATCCTTGGGGCCCTCCTTGGCCCCCCATTTCAGGTGTACCCTTGCCACGGGCACCTTAAATGGGGTCCCGCCCACCCCCGTCAGGGTCAGGTAGGTGTTGGGCACCACCCAATCTGGGGCTACCACCTCGGGCCGGGCCAGCGTCACCTCCGCGCCCGTATCCCAGTATCCACTGACCTTCCTCCCATCCACCGCCAGGGGAACAAGGCACTCTCTCCAGAGGAACAGCCCCGCGCCCACCCTGTAAACCGAGCACCCTGAGTCCAGAGCATCCAGCCCTCTGGTGGAGCTGGCCTGGGGTACTCTTCCCTCCTGAGTAGGTGGTAAGCTGGCAGCCCCCCTTGCCTGAGCCGTCTGCCCCACATCCAGTTGGGTCCCTACCCAGTTAACCCTGGGTAGGTTGGGTCTGCTCAGTCTGTCCCTGAGCCTGGGGCACTGGGTCCGTACGTGGCCTCTCTGGCCACAGTGATAGCAGCTCAGGGCACGTTGGTCCCCTCGAGCGGGACGGAGGGGCCCGACGCCAGGTGTTCCCCTTTGGAGGGGGTTCTCCCTATTTCCCCACTGGGAGGTCCCATGGTGACTCTCTCTCTGCATCGGGGGGGGCCTGTTCTTTTGGGACTCCTCCCTGCTACCCCCTGACCGACTGTTCACAAACTCGTCGGCCAGCTGCCCTGCGTGCTGGGGGTTCTCTAGATTTTTGTCCACCAACCACAGCCTCAGGTCGGAAGGGCACTGTTCATACAGTTGCTCCAGTATGATTAGGTCAAGCAGGTCCTCTTTAGCTCGGGCCCCAGCTGTCCACTTGCGGGCATATCCCTGTATTCGGTTGGCCAGTTGTAGGTATCAGAGTAACAGCCGTGTTAGTCTGTATTCGCAAAAAGAAAAGGAGGACTTGTGGCACCTTAGAGGCTAACCCATTTATTTGAGCATGAGCTTTCGTGAGCTACAGCTCACTTCATCGGATGCATGCCGTGGAAACTGCAGCAGACTTTATATACACACAGAGAATATGAAACAATACCTCCTCCCACCCCACTGTCCTGCTGGTAATAGCTTATCTAAAGTGATCATCAGGTTGGGCCATTTCCAGCACAAATCCAGGTTTTCTCACCCTCCACCCCTCCACACAAATTCACTCTCCTGCTGGTGATAGCCCATCCAAAGTGACAACTCTCTACACAATGTGCATGATAATCAAGTTGGGCCATTTCCTGCACAAATCCAGGTTCTCTCACCCCCTCACCCCCCTCCCAAAAACCACACACACAAATTCACTATCCTGATGGTAATAGCTCATCCAAAGTGACCACTCTCCCTACAATGTGCACGATAATCAAGGTGGGCCATTTCCAGCACAAATCCAGGTTTTCTCACCCCCCCACCCCCATACACACACAAACTCACTCTCCTGCTGGTAATAGTTCATCCAAACTGACCACTCTCCAAGTTTAAATCCAAGTTAAACCAGAACATCTGGGGGAAGGGGGGGTAGGAAAAAACAAGGGGAAATAGGCTACCTTGCATAATGACTTAGCCACTCCCAGTCTCTATTTAAGCCTAAATTAATAGTATCCAATTTGCAAATGAATTCCAATTCAGCAGTTTCTCGCTGGAGTCTGGATTTGAAGTTTTTTTGTTTTAAGATAGCGACCTTCATGTCTGTGATTGCGTGACCAGAGAGATTGAAGTGTTCTCCGACTGGTTTATGAATGTTATAATTCTTGACATCTGATTTGTGTCCATTTATTCTTTTACGTAGAGACTGTCCAGTTTGACCAATGTAAATGGCAGAGGGGCATTGCTGGCACATGATGGCATATATCACATTAGTGGATGTGCAGGTGAACGAGCCTCTGATAGTGTGGCTGATGTGATTAGTCCCTGTGATGGTGTCCCCTGAATAGATATGTGGGCACAGTTGGCAACGGGCTTTGTTGCAAGGATAAGTTCCTGGGTGAGTGGTTCTGTTGTGTGGTATGTGGTTGTTGGTGAGTATTTGCTTCAGGTTGCGGGGCTGTCTGTAGGCAAGGACTGGCCTGTCTCCCAAGATTTGTGAGAGTGTTGGGTCATCCTTTAGGATAGGTTGTAGATCCTTAATAATGCATTGGAGGGGTTTTAGTTGGGGGCTGAAGGTGACGGCTAGTGGCGCCTGTCCTGTAGTAGGTAACTTCTGGGAACTCTTCTGGCTCTATCAATCTGTTTCTCTACTTCCGCAGGTGGGTATTGTAGTTGTAAGAAAGCTTGACAGAGATCTTGTAGGTGTTTGTCTCTGTCTGAGGGGTTGGAGCAAATGTGGTTGTATCGCAGAGCTTGGCTGTAGACGATGGTGTGGTGTGGTCAGGGTGAAAGCTGGAGGCATGCAGGTAGGAATAGCGGTCAGGCCAGTCCTTGCCTACAGACAGCCCCGCAACCTGAAGCAAATATTCACCAACAACCACATACCACACAACAGAACCAATAAGGTCACATTCCTGGGCAGAGGTGTTACCTCCCCATCCCGGCTTAGGTGACAGGCTCTCAGGTCTCCCATCCCCAGGGCACATTCCCCCCTCCCTGCTGTGTCACATTGTCACAGAGGGTAAGAGCAGAATTTCTGTGAGGGGTGAATTGTTGCATAGAAAAGCCCTCAGGAAAGGAATCCTCTTGGAGTCTTTGCAAGCAGTTTACTGCAACTGAAGGGTGTGAAAGTGATTTAATCAAGAAAGTTTCAGTTCCTAACAGCCAGAAATTTTCTGTTGTGAATGGATCCACTGACTTTCCTGTTGAAAGGTCCAGTGTGGATAGCTTTGAGAAGGTCTCAGATGAAGTGAAAGCTGTTAAGAAAGTTAAACAGTCTGATAACCAAGTGGCTGTGTTTGGCCAGCTTGTTGGGGAGAAGACCCAATCCCAGTTTGACCCCCTGGGGTTTTGGGGTGGCCAAAGGGCATGGGCCGCATAAACCTTCCCACATGCGGCCTGCAAGTGCTATGGACCACCCCTGACCTAAGGGAGGGCGTGAAACTGGAAGGGCCTGGGGTAACTCCTACCAAGGAAAGGGAGAGATGCTGGGGCATCCATGGGAATGTTGGTGGCTTCGAACTTCCCCAGATCACCGGCTAAAATGACCCCGCTCAGTTCGATCTTGAAGGGGGGAGAGATGTGACGAAATGGGACTGTTCTTAATGTTTCCTCTGAATAGTTTGGGGGTGCCTCAGTTTTCCCTAGGCGGTTCTTCAGTATCTAGGTGGTTCTTAAGTATCTAGGTGGTGGGGTAAGGGTGTATGATCATTGCAGAGCCCTAGAGGGCAGGTGTGTGCAGGGGTCTGGACACACAGAATGGCCGACACCCTGTTTTCTGGCAACTGATGGCCTGGGCCCTTCCCCCCTGCAAGGTGAGAGCTAAAGGGTTGGAGAACAAAGGAATCAGGTGACCTCCTGGCCCGGGAAAGGAACAAAGCCCAGGGGAGGAGGGGCTGGAGGGAGTTTCAGTTTGGGGCTGGCTGGGACATGGAGTGAAGTGCAGACATGGTTGTCTGGCTCACTGCCCCCCAAAATGGACCCAGCTGAGGGGTCCCGTTCTCTGCACCTGCAAGCTCTGTTTTAGACCATGTTCCAGTCGTCTAATAAACCTCTGTTTTACTGGCTGGCTGAGAGTCACGTCTGACTGCGGAGTTGGGGTGCAGGACCCTCTGGCTTCCCCAGGAGCCCCGCCTGAGTGGACTCGCTGTGGGAAGCGCACGAAGGGGCAGAGGATGCTGAATGCTCCAAGGTCAGACCCAGGAAGGTGGAAGCCACTTGAGCTGTGTGTCCTGAAGACAGGCTGCTCACAGAAAGGCGACTGCCCCCGAGTCCTGACTGGCTTCATGGGGAGCAGTTCCAGAGCATCGCCCAGGGACTCTGTGACAGGCCCCAGATAAGGAACCAGTCCCAGCGAGAGCAGCACCGTCTCTGCCAGTCCCAGTCTGAGACCCCACTGGTAGGGGGCACTGGCTGAGGGGAGGGGACAGCTTGGCTAACCCACCCTGCCGTGGGCTGGCAAGGGTGCCCCATGCAGCAGCTTTTGGAGTGTGTCCGGATGGGCATGTGGCATTCCCTCCTGGCAGGAGACGCTGACGGTCCAAGGTGCTCCTGGCTCAATCTGCCAGCCAGGAAGGGCTGGGGCCTGCTGAAGTGCTCCTAGAACATCTCGTTGGCTGAATGAGCCCAGCTCTGGAGGCATCAGTTTGCTAACAATCCTGTGCTTGGTCCTATGGGCAAACTTTAGTCCTAACCCTGCCTCCTCTCCCTGGCTGGGTCTCGAGGCATCCCACTCCTTGCCCTGCACCCCTCATTTCCCACCCTCCTGGACTTCGCTCCTTCCAGCAACAATAAACAGATTTACATTAAAGGAAGGAAACAGCCTGTTTGGGCACAGAACTCGCAACTCGTGAGCCTCCTCCACTATAAACCCAGACCTGCCCAGCCCCATCCCTTCCCAGCAATGACTGCGCCCAGCCCAACTTCGGAATGCTTTCAGAGCACTGGGCTAAAGAACACGCCACCCCCTGTGTCAAGGCTGATTCCCACCCTGGCACTTCGAGGGCAGAAGTTAGGGGCCTGCAAGGATTCTAAAAATTAATACTGGCCACTCCAGGCTTGTATTAAACTTCCAAGGTTACAGCTTCTCTCTGACCTTGGATGGGTAGATGCTGCCACCACCCAAGTGCAAAAAGCCCCTTTGGAACCCAGGAAGGCGCACTTGGGAATTCCTGCCTGTGGGGCACCCTCAAGCCCTTTAACCCTCCCCCCCCCGCCCCCAGGGAAGAGCTGAGAAGAAAACAAAGGCAATCAGCTGTTGCCACCAGCTACAAACCTTTTAGGGACACAAAAATCCAATTCTGTTCTTAAAAAGTGTAAATTGTATTAAAAACAGAAAGAAAAGAAAGAAAGAAAGAAAGAAAGAAAACACATCTGGAACATAGGCTTTTTGCTAGGTTTAAAAAAAAAAAAACAATTACAAGGATTAAGCATCAAGAATGGTTTTCTTGAAGTCCAGCTTAAAGGTTACAAGCAAAACAAAAGCACCTGGGGTTAGCACAGAGCAGTCCACAAGCCATAAAGAAATAAAAGAGAGAAACCGAATCCCATCTCCCTAGACATTCCTGGATCTACTTCCATCTCTGGGGTTTCAAATGGGTAGTTTCTAGGTAGGATCTGATGATTTTCATACCTGACCCAAAGCTTTTTACAGCATAGCTCCAGCCCTGTCTCTACTCTGTCCCCTCTCTCCGGAGAACAATAACAGACGACAAAGGGGGCCCGTTTCCCCCCCATTTTAAAAAGTTCTAGCCCTCCCATTGGCTCTTTTGGTCAGGTGCCCACTCCCTTCCTTTTACTTATGGACTTTTTTAACCCTTTACAGGTAAAGCAAGTAGAGAATAGCTACCAACAGGGATTTCATAGCTAACTGGCTGGGTGGGTGTCCATAAAAGAGAGCTACCTCCCCCCTTCATTTCTAACACCCTGCGAGCCATTTCCTCCCCTCCCAGCTCAGTCTGAAGTCCCCCCACACCTCTGTGCAGTGCATTCTGGGACACTGGGATTGGGATGAACTGGGCCCATTTGCCCAGTCTCCCTCCAGCATTAGAGCAGCCAGGGAACATGCAAGGGCTGGAGGAACAAGCAATCGGAGGCCAGATGTTCACACACCCGGCACCCACAATGAGAGACAGTTTCCCAGCTATCTCCCCTGTTCTAACCCATGCGTCTGAGGCCCTTAGATAAGATGTCTGGGACACTTATGGCCAGCAGGCCCATGCTGCCTACAATAAGAAGGGGTCGGTCTCTTTCCCTAAAGCGTCTCCATTCGATGGATTAGCACCACTGGGACACCAGGCTCTCACATGCAAGCTGCACTCAGGGCCTTGCCCTTGTGTTGGTGTTGTGCCGTGGAGGGAGGGAGGAGGAAGCCGGAGGCTAGGATTGTACGGTACAGGCAGTTCTCCCCTGCAAGCTAACAGTGCTTTTCCTGTTTTGATTCAGGTATTTTATTGTTGAGCATAATCTGGTTTATGGCGAGGGTACAATAAAATCCTCACACATTGTTATACCCTAGAACATAGTTCATTTCCCTGGCTCAGGCATCTGCTCCCCCAGGTCCAGGTGTGTTCAAGAAAGACAGCGCCTCGCTTGCTATAAATCTGGAGGAAACAGACCCCACGCGGGTGAAATCCGATGCCAGCGGGCGCATTCCTGTCCAACCTCGTGGCACGCAGCAGCAGACATGCTCATGCCAGGAACCTGGCATCCAGGAGGGATGCTGCCAGATCAGAGCCCTGGCCTGCCAGGAAACCAAACCAGGGGTTGCCTGCCCCAGCGATCTGGACAGCAAAAGAAGCCAAAACAGACCTCCCAGGCCCACGGAAAAGGATCCCTCCACTGGCAGGTCACTGTCCCCAGGGGAGAGTTGGTGTTTGCTAGGGCCACGCTTGGTTTAACGGAACTGGTATCACTGGCAAACTTTGGCCTTGTCACTAGGATCGTTTTGTTGGTATAAGGCAGCTTGGCCGCACTCCAGGACTTTCGGTCCGCTGACGCAGGGTCCATGCGAGACGCTGCTGCCCAGCAAGCCGGTGTGCTATAGATTCCCACCTCGACTTGCCACGCGATAACTCACCATGTAGACGGGCCCCCGGGTGGGGAGCTCCATGAGCCCCTCTGGGCAATGGACAGGTGTAGTCACACAAGGAAAGCAAAGGCCAGGGGTGGCCTAAGGGGTGGGGAAACCGTCCTAGCTCCATTGTATGACTCAGCTGCGTGGGCTGGCCGGGAGCACCGGCGGCTGCCCATATCAGACAGGCAACAGCAGCAAGAGATGGGGATCGGCGACAGGAGACAGCACGGACAGGCACAGGCTCCAGACAGGGAGAGACTGAAAGACCTGCGGCTGTGTAGTCTAGAGAGGAGGCGAAGCAGTGGGCACCCGACCTGTGAGCGGTGGAGGGAAGGGAAGTCAGGCCTCCCACTTGCCTTCACTCACTATACAAGGACACAGGGCCACTCAGCAGAAGTGACAGCAACACTTCTAAAGCAGCCAGAGGGACAAGCCCTTTTTACACAGCACCCAACCTGCGGAACTCCCTGCTCCTGGGGATCATTGGGGCCAAGTACTTAGTAGGAGTCACGCAAGTGTCAGACTGTGAGACCGTCCATAATTCCACTACAGAGGATAATAAGACAAGGAACCCCCCACCACTTCAGGGTACAAGTCGCTCACGAGCTGATGGGGTAGGAAGGAACTGCCCCGAGGGGCGGGTTTGTCCATTATGGCAGTTCTTGTGCCTTCCCCTGAAGCAGCAGGAACTGGCTGTCACCAGAGACAGGAGATGGGACCAGATGGGCCCCTGGTCTAATAGCACCTGGCAATTCCTCTGTCACAAGCCAGAAAAGGGAGTAGGAAGAGGTGGGTTCTTGGGCCCCTCCTGCCTGTCCTGTGCGGGGCCCCTGCAGGATGGAGCTCTCCCTGCTTGCAAATGGCCCTGCATGCTGCCAGGCGCTGGGCTCTGCACAGGGCAGACGATCCCGTGGGGCTCAAACTCATTGGCAGCAAGTTTCTGGCTTTCTTCCTTTCATTCCAGCCCTGCCAGTGAATACCCCTTGGCCCGCCCTCCCCAGCCTTGGGGATAAGGCCCCCTGCAGCCTCCTTCCTTGTGCTAATCTTGTGTCCTGAATCGATCCCCACCCCCCCAAATAGTTCTGCTGCTCTTCTCTTCACTCCTCCCCGTTAATCAGCCGCGTTCCGGCGCGGATGTGCCCAGGACTGGACGCCGTGTTCCAGGCACGGGCTCACCCCCTCCCCAGCGTCGCCTGTAATCTCCCGACCCATCTGTGCTGATAAGGGCCAGCCTTTGCTTTTGAAGAAGCCCCGTTATTGGCATACCAGGGGCCTGGGCATGGGGAAAGGAGGGCTCCCGCTAGCTGCCTAGGGCTGGTATGTGACCATGTAGATCAGGGGCAGGCAGGTAGGGCACAGCCTCTGGGGGCTAACTCCCCACCGGGTGTAAATCTGCGTGGTTCCACTGATGTCCATTTGCACCAAACGAGGATTTGGCCCTGCACCTCGATTGCATCGGGGGGTCACCCCACCACTCAGTCTCCCCAGTAATACACACCAGAGCTATTTCTGTCTCGCCTACATGGTCTTGGGGTCACTGCTGACAGGCCCAGCAGCATTACACAGCATGTGACAATCCCATGCATCAGCGGGGGGCACTCCACTGGGGAGACAGGCTGCAGGCCCTACCCAGGTCTTCACTGCCTCTGGGCCTATTTCAGTCTCTCTCCCTGGCTTTCAGGGCTCGGATCTCCACGTTCCCAGACAGATTCTAGCTGCTTTGAAGCGACAGGCCATCTGGGGAGAAGAGACCCCAGGGTAGGTTGGGGCGGGCTGGGCCCCAGGGCATGGTCTGTTTCAGACTGGGAGAGAGGATTTTAGGCAGAAATGTGTGGGCTGCCCAGATGCCTTCTGTCCTGGGAAGCTGGCATGCAGGGCTGGCAGCAGCCCGAGCCCATTTCATGTAAATGGCAGCCTGCCCCCGGCAGACAGGAATGCTCCTGCTTTGCATGAAAGTGGGTTTTGCCCTGGCCCTGAGTCCCAGGCTCTGCCACCTCCACCACTTTCCCCGGGGACAGACAGCAGCACTGTTCCCAGTGCCAGACCTGTGGGTGCCTCTCCCCTAGACCCGAGAGGGGGCCAGAGTCAGACACCACCGGCACTGGGTTCCTAGAAGCATGAGTGCCCAAAACAGAGCAAAAGGAGAGCGAGAGTGAAGGGCTCCTGGCAAGTCTCCTTGGGCTGGTCACAGCGGGCATACCTCTCACTGGCCCCAGGACAGGCGGGCACCTGCTCCTTTGCCCCAGTGCCACCCCAAGGCACAGCTCTGGATTTCCCTCTCCTCCCAGATGGTTTGCTGGGGTCATCTCCGGCCATGTGAAAGCCTGCCCCAGGCCACCGGAAATGCACTAGTGCAAAGGGTGCTGCCCAGCCAGGCCCTGTTGCAAGCACCACACGCCCCGCTTCAGGGCTGGTGTCTGAAAACTCCATCGAGGCCCAGCCTGGGTCACCGGGGGAGTGCTGTGAACCCCCCAGACCTGGGGTCTCTCCCATTGCAGGGTAGCTGCTCCTTCCCACTGTCCCAGCTCAGTCACACAGGCCGGTGGACAGGCTGCCCTGACAAACCACCACACCAGCAATGTCACCCCAGGGGCCCATCTGGCCCAGACAGACCCTGGCAGGGGCCAGTGCCAGGTGCTGAGGGGAAAGTGCAAGAACCCCCCTAGTGGGCCATTAGGGAATAACCTGCCAAGGGGGAAGGTGTCTTCCTAAACCTGCCAGGGTGGTTAATTTGTTAATTAGCCCTGAAGCTGTGTTATGCCCTGAAGCTGAAGGGTTGTATCCCATCAAATAGAACAGGGGATGGTCTCTTTCTCCATAGTAAACGTCCAAGCCTATCCAATTTCCTGTCTTAATTGATATCTAGTGGCAGAGAGTTCCGCAGGCCTTGTCTGCACGCTGTCAAAAAAGAACTTTCCTTTCATCTGCTTACCCTGCTGCTCAGACTCCCCTGAGACTCCCCTGCTCAGACTTACCCTGCTGCTCAGACTTGCCTTCAGCCCATTGGCTGCCAAACAGCCTAGCATGTAATGCAATAGCCAGCCCCAGCCAAAGTCCTCTTGCTCATGGGCCACTCTCCAGCTGACAAGCACGAGTACCAGGTATGTCTTGCTGTGCTTGTAAAGCTCAGCGTAAGGGCAGTGCATTGAAATGATTCATTAACAAGAAGACGCTGCGGGCAGCAGCAGGCAGGGCCCAGCGGCTCTCCTCCCCAGGCTGCTCGTCTAGCCCCAGGGCCAGGGCCCCATCACCTCCCTGCGCTGATCCAGCCCTGCCCTGCCCAACCCAACCCTCCATGGCACCCGAACTGGGGAGTGAGCCGCAGATTTGGTGGTGGGTCACATTAGAAGGGCTACATGTGTGTGTGAGAGAGACACACTCTGGGTGTGTGCACGTGAGCAATAGGGAGCAGTAGAGGTGAGGGTGGGGCTGTGTGTGTGTGTGTGTGTGTGTGTGGAGGGGGGGTGTCCCTGGGGCGGACAGTGAGGGGAGATGATGTGAGTGTGTGACGAAGTGGGACTGTTCTTAATGGGTCTTCTGAACAGTGTGGGGGTGCCTCAGTTTCCCCTATGCAGTATCTAGGTGGTGGGGTAAGGGTGTATAGTCATTGCAGAGCCCTAGAGGGCAGGTGTGTGCAGGGGTCTGGACACAGAGAATGGCCGACACCCTGTTTCCTGGCAACTGATGGCCTGGGCCCTTCTCCCCTGCAAGGTGAGAGCTAAAGGGGTTGGAGAACAAAGGAATCAGGTGCCCTCCTGGCCTGGGAAAGGGACAAAGCCCAGAGGAGGAGGGGGTGGAGGATGAGTCAGTTTGGGCTGGCTGGGTATGTGGAGTTAAAGGCAGACGTGGTTGTCTGGCTCACTGCCCCCCAAAATGGACCCAGCTGAGGGGTCCCGTTCTTTGCACCTGCAAGCTCTGTTTTAGACCATGTTCCTGTCGTCTAATAAACCTTCTGTTTTACTGGCTGGCTGAGAGTCCCGTCTGACTGCGGAGTTGGGGGGCAGGACCCTCTGGCTTCCCCAGGAGCCCACCTGAGCGGACTCGCTATGGGAAGCGCACGGAGAGGCAGAGGAGGCTGAATGCTCTGAGGTCAGACCCAGGAAGGTGGAAGCCGTGTGAGCTGTGTGTCCTGCAGACAGGCTGCTTCCAGAAAGGCGACTGCCCCAGAGTCCTGACTGGCTTCATGGGGAGCAGTTCCAGAGCATCGCCCAGGGACTCCATGACAGGGTGTGTATGAACTGTGGGGGACAGTGTGTGTGAGGGCATGGGGGGGCTGTGGGGCCATGGGGTACAGGGTGGGGGGCCATTGTGGGGGGGCTTATGGGGGCAGTGAGTGTGTGTGGGGGGGCAATCCCTGGGCCTTCAAAGGTGCCCCATGCTGCTTGCTGCGCACTGATTCTGATGGATTGGCCCCCTCAGCCTGGAGGGTCCACACCCCTAGGAGCTGCTCCTCCTGGAGACACACGTGGACCAGTCACAAGTGCACACACACACACACACACGCATCCGACGAAGCAAGCTGTAGCCCACGAAAGCTCACGCTCAGATAAATGGGTTTGTCTCTAAGGTGCCACACGTCCTCCTGTTCTTTTTGCGGATACAGACGGACACGGCTGCTGCTCTGAAACACACACGCTGTTACCCTTTGACTCCTGACCCATGCGCAGGTGTTCCAACCATTTGTATCTCAGGGTTGGGACGCTGGCTACCTCAGTGCAAATGACACTACAGCGCCACCCCCTCAGCACCCCCATGAGCCCCCCCCAAACTGCGTGAAGGTTGTTCTAAAGGGGGCGTTGCAGTGAGCCTGATGTCTGGTACGCAGCCGAGGCCCGGTGCTGGAAACAGCCTAAGGCCACGCTAGGGCTGATTGAAGTTAACCCAAGTAAATAAACCTCCGTTAGAGGATTTAGTCGTATCCCTCAGGTGAGCCACTGTCTGGCCCGCGTAGGCTTTGTTTGGTCAGACTCTGTAATGGCACGGGCCAGAGAGCCTTTGAGCTGTGCAGACACACACTGTTGTCGGGCTGCCCAGCACAGGGGGCAGGAATTGCCAATCTGGACCTGAGGCAACAACCTAATCACATAGGTGGGCGTAAGGAGGTAGAGAGGGCATCAAAAAGGGACCTAACCCTAACCCTCAGCAGGCCTGCGGGCTGGCGACAACCTGTGCCCTCATGGGGGAACCCGGCGGGCACGTGGGGTTCCGTGAGGCGCGTCCGGCCGCTCTCCTTAGCTGGTTGTTCTTGTTCTGGGATGTCGCTGACAGCAATCGTGGCAATAATAAAACTCCTCAAGACTCTCGGTGGGTCTCACTCATCATCGTCCTAATTCTCCAGACAGCCCCCCGAGAGCGACCCTGGGATCCGTGACATGTGCAATTAGCGCCCCGCATTAACCGTAAGGCCACAAGGTGCTCACGGTGCCGAGACAGGCTCCAGCTGCCCATCACTCCCAGCTATTTGGCTCTAGACGTAATTACAATGCCATCACGCTGCCCCCGAGGGCATGACGCTCTGAGATGCCACGTCCCTCCCCCTCCCACATTCCCTTCCAGCTCCTTGGCCTCTGCCCAGCTCTCGTCTCCTGGCCATGGCACGCGTGCGTGACGTTTGCTGCCTCACGCAAGGCCTCACGTGCTGGTTCCTTCCCACTGTGGCAGCGAATGTGCACAGGAGTGCCCAGAGCTATGGGGCAATCACCGCCTGGACTTTCAGCTGGGGAGCAAGGTCCCAGTGCACAATACGGGACACAGCAGCATGGCACGGCCCAATGTGGGGCGCGCAGGCTCGGGGCGGGGAGGCAGGAGTCCTGGTCGGGGCTTGCTCGGACCCTGGCTCCCTCTGCACTCCCCGGATCTGTGCCCTTTGGCGCCTCGCCACGTGCATCCCCACGGGGGGACTGAGGCTGCCTTAGTTAAAGCATAGGGGGAGGTGAAGCAGCCGGAGTGGTTCCCGTTGATATGTTGCCAATCACAGCTGGTGCTTTAACTCAGTGCCAAGGTGCCCAGTCCCCCCGCCCCCACTGGCAGTGCAGAGCAAGGCTCTGCCTCCAGGCAGGGTGACTATTGCTGGCAGGCGTCTGGGGCTGCTCCGGCTCACCAAATAACCCCCCACCCCCAGGGCCCAGGCCTCCAAGCTCCTGTAGAGGGCACTGGCAGCCAGGCAGCGTTCAAACACTACAGCCCTGGGCATTAATCATCATCAAAGTGGGCCCAGCATGGCCCAGCGCCAGGCGCTATCAGCGGGGAGGGCTGGCTGGGGCACTCTGGCTGTCGCCCCCCCGCTGAGCATTTCCAGTTCTCTCAGGGAGCTCGGGGAGGGCAGTGCTTGGCCCCCAGGTTTCATAGCCTCCTGGCCCTGGGGTTGGGAGGTGACCGGGAGGCTGGCGAGCAGCGCTCGGCCGGGGCTCAGCTCTGCGGGAGGGGCAAACATCTGCATTGGCCGAGCACGTATCAAATGGGCCACAGGGCAACTCCCAGCTGATTCTAGCCTTGGCTTAGGGTCCACTTAGCCAGAGCCTTGTGAATGGCCCCCAGGATTAACCCTTTCCTTGAGGATTTCCTCTCTCTTCTAGTGGCCTCGCTGGCCTGCCCAAGAGCTGCAGGCCCAAGTACTTCCTAGAGCAGCCAGGCCCAGGGCTGGCTGAAGCATTGGACCTGCCAGCCAGGGTCTTCTGCAGGGCTGAGGAAGAGAAGGAGCCTGGGGAGCTGACACAGCCGTGTCCCCCCTGGAATCCTTGCACCTTTCCAAGGCCCCCCAAAGGGATCTGCCAGCCATGACCTTGCTGGGGCCCATATCCCAGGAGAGGAGAGCCTGGACTGGCCAATGGGCCCTTCTCAAAGGCTTGGTCTGCAGCTGCCGGGGGAGCAGCCCAGCTCAACAGGGACCATTTAAACGGCTGCAGTTTGACCCCACAGACTTCACGCAAGCTGGTACGTGGCTCCTGTCCTCACACAGAGCCTCTCCCCCGAGCCTGGTGGGACGTCACGCCCAGGCTAGCTGGTCTAGGCTAGAGCTTGGGTGCTGCTTACACTCAGCTGGTAACCAGCCCTGGGCCCTGCGGCCGCTGGCTAACCCTGCACATGCCGATGGGCCAGCAGTGCCCTCCCATAGTGCCCCAGCCACCCAGAAGGGCGGACAAGTTCTCCCACCGTTCCTGGGAAAGAATCCGGGGCTGGCTCGGCTCGCTGCCGCACTGACAGCCCGGAGATGCACCTCCAGAGCGTTTGGTGACACGGAGGGCCCAGCAAGCAGGCATTGCAGGGTGGCCGCTCACACCCACGTGAGGCCAAGGCAAGTGGGCTGCCCTGGGTGCCAGCCCAAGTTAACTCTGCAGCGAGGACCTACCCCGCCGCCACAGGCTGCGGCCACACGTAACCCTGCGCCTACAAAGCTCAGCCCTGTGCTGGGCCTTGGTGGGAGAGCTGGGGGCTGACTGCAGGGCCGGCCACCCGCCTCCTTCACAGCAGCTGCAAGGACTGAGACCACCCCGTCTCCAGCCCTGTCCAGCCGAGGATCTCAAAGCACCTTACAAGGGTGGGGAGGATCATCGTCCCCATTTCAAAGATGGGGAAACTGAGTCACAGAGTAGGAGGGACTTGCCCAGGATCACTCAAGTCAGTGGCAGAGCCAGGGAGAGATCCCTGCCTCCCTCCCATGAGCCAGGAAGCAGCAGGGTCCACGCTGGGAAGTGAGACCCAATCACAGGCTGGCAAGATTGGAGAATGCAGGGGGTGGGGTGGGAACAGGCAGCGTTCCCCAGGAGGGACAGGGACCCCTGCCAACCCCACCTAATCCACACAGGGAGGAGCAGGCCAGTGTACTCCAGCCAGCCCATCTGCCTGTGCTGTGAGCCTGTCTGTATCTCTGCTCCCACTCAGCCCTCCATGCCTGGTCTCCCCAGCCCTGCCTCCCTCCCCGGCCGTTCTTCTGCCCCCGCCCCGCCTGTCTCTTCCCCCTCGCCTAGTGTTTCAGGAGTACTCAGGCCCAGCTTCATGGAGCAGCATCTCTCCCTTATTTACCCTCAGAGCCTTCCCCTGGCTCGGAGGGACAATTGCTTTCTCACTGCAGCTGCTCCCTGCCTTGCCCTTTTCTGCCTGCTGCCCGGGCTGGGAGAGCTGCCCTGCCATCCAGACCCCAGCAAAGCATGGGAGCCCCTGGTCTAGAACTTCCCCTGCATGGAGCCCAGCCCCGCGGCTGTCCAGTGACCCCAGCCAGGGGGTGAGATTCCTTCCCCACCGGCCCAAGCTCCCTCCTTTGGGTCTTCAAAACAGAGCCCAGAGGCACCCATTCCTCAAGGCAAATCCCACCTCAGTGCCACCAGGGGGTGCTCTAATCCCACCAGTGCTAAGCCTGAGGGAGGGGGAACAGCAGAGATCTTGGGCAGTGGAGAGTGCTGGATGGAGAGGGGGGGGGGGCTGTCTCAGGCAGAGGGGTGCTAATCCCAGGTGAGGGCAGGAGGGCAGGACATGCGTGTGGCCGGTCGCAGCAGTGCTCTGGCTCCATGCTGACGGTGCCTCCCAGCAGGGGGCAGCAATGAGAGGCAGAGCCGCAGTGGGGCAGGTTCATTTGTTTTTAATAAATACACAATCTCCCCAAATTCATTTGTCTGCGCAGGGCGGGGAGGGCCGGGGCCCCGCCCTGAGCGAGGCAGGGAGGGGCCCGCCCTGAGCAGACTAAATTATTGAAGATTAATTTGTCTGCTCAAGACGGACAGGCCCTCCTAGAACCATAAATTACACGACAAACCCAGACAAAGAACAAGCAGAGAGAGGAGAGGGCGGAGGGACAGGGAGATTTTACACTATGTACAAGCCAGGCCTGGGCCATGCCCAGGGAGCCCAGCTGGGACAGGACGCAGGGCTGCATGGCCACAGGTATTGATGGAGAGGCTCACCTGGGCCCCCATCCCCGCAGTGGCCGTGTGCCTCCCCAGAGGGAGAGTGGGTTTGGGGGCACAGGGAGGACAGCACGCCAGGATCCTCAGCCTCCCAATGGGATCAGGGTGGAGGCCCACACTATCACGGAGCGGGGCTGTTGCCATGTGCAGCGCAGTCTCTGCCCAGTGTCATTCCCTGGGGGGCCCAGCTTTGCAGCAGAGCCAGCCAGCCCCCTCAGGGCAGAGGCAGGGGCCCGGGGCTCTCCCCAGAGCAGTGGCTCAGGCCTGGGTGGAAGCAGAAGGCTGAATCTGTCATGTTACACAAACCAAAGAAACAAAACTAGTCTAGGGCTGGCCGGGGGATTGGCCTGGGCCACGCACCCCAGCTTCCCCGCAGCCAGCGGGGAGCAGTGCCCTGGGCTGGGGCAGCACAGTTCTTGGTCATGCGACTGGGCGGCTGCTCCAGACCGGCTCCTCCTCCTCCCACTGGTGTCCGGCTAGCGGCTCCAGGCCTCTGGGGTGTCAGCTCTGAGCTTCTCCTGGGCTTCTTCTGGGGCTGCGGAACAGAGGCAGAACCACTGAGCAGGGTTCGAGACAGCGAGCAGGGGGCTCGCCCAGTCCTAGCTCTGCCCTTGGCAAGCATCCGGGCTGAGCTCTGCTCGGGCCAGGCCCCAGCGGGACCCTGCAGTGAGGCTAATCTCGGCCCATGGCTGGGCTGAAGTGGCCAAGCTTGTACTCGTGAGGCCACTGGCCCAGGGAGGAGTCTGGGCAGACCTGGAGATCCCTCAGCAGCCGTGGAACCTGTTCCTGGGAAGGGAGGCGCCTTTGATACCTTGGGACGTGGCGACTCGGGGCCCACCCTCCCGGATCAGGGCCCACCGACCCGGCGCCAAGTGGATCAGGCACGCAGGAACCATTGGAGAACACTGATCCCCAAGCTGTGCACAAGTGCTGCGAGGAGGGCAGGGGAACAGACCGGGGATGGACAGACAGGCCTGCCCGACACTCACCCCGGCACCGGGCGCAACAGCGGGTCTCCTTCTTGGCATGACCGGAGCAGGAAGCAGGGGAACATTCCTGGCGCTGGCAATGGGTCTCCCCGGACTGCAGGGGAGGAGAAGGGAGTTAGACAGGGGCCCGGTGGGCCTGGGAAGAAAACCAGGGGCCTGGCCGGGTGGGGGTGTGGCCAGGAGGCCTGGCCAGGTTGGAGAGCAGGGGAGGAGGGCACAGGGGGCCTGGCTGCCCATAGGTCAGTGCCCAGAAAGCCTGTTATCCAGCCTCTGATGGCAGAACTCCCTGCCCCCTTCACAGCATGGGGCCTCTGGTTCCCCCAAGGGCTCAGAGAGGCTGTTCCTGGGCTTGTGTCCATGCAGCGATCCCGGGGGGCGAGCCCAGGCACTCACCACACACCAGCAGGTGATGCACTTCATCTCCCCGAAGGGGGGCACCGTGGGGTGCCAGCTCTCATTGTTCATGTACCACTGACGCCCAAACCGGCAGGCCCGGGGTCCGTCTGCCTGCATCACGTCCGCCAGCTCGGGGGGGCTCTTCTCCGGAGCTGCGGGGAGCAGAAACACAGGCAATGCCCTGCCTTTGTGTGGCGGAGCGGGTGTCCGCCGTGTCCCCCGGAGATGCCTCCTCGCCCCCCAAGGCGGCGTGCCCTGCACAGGGTGGAGCAGGAGACAGAGCTTCCCCAGACTCGGCAGAACGGGGCCGCAGAGTCTGGAGGCCAGCAAGGGGGAGCAGGGATCCGATCAGAGCGGGGGCCCATCTAACCTGGCCTCCTGCCTCGAAGAAGGGGTAAGACTTCCCCCTAGTGGGCAATCATGGAATAACCACCCCGAAGTTTCTTCCCAGCTGGCTCCCCAGGAGTGTGTGGCTGGCAGGAGGAGGAAGCAGCCAGCCCACATGGGTGGGTGCAGGAGAAAGGCGGGCTGGGACCACAGATCCTCCAAGCGGACTGGCCTGCCCAAGGGGCCGAGGATGCCAAGCCTGAGATGGGGATGGAGCCGCAGCCTGGGGCAGCTGAGCATCATGGGAGCGAGAAGGGCGGCCCACCGTGCCCTGCACTAGAAGCCTTACGTGAAACCCTCGGGCAGCGGGTTCAAATCCAGTCCAAGCTGATGGTGCTGGCTGAAATGAGCTGGATGCTCTCAGCCCAGACCCTAGGTGCTCGCACTGACCACCGCCCCACAGCCAACGGGTCATGGGGCGCAAGCACCCTTCACTCCACCCCTTCCCCACTCCCCGGCGTGGGGCTAGGCCCATTGCTCCTGTGGGAGCATCAGGGACTCCCGCTCTGGGTCCAGGCAGTAATCTAAGCCAGCTGGAGGAGGGGGGGCCTGTGCAGCACCCAACATGATGCGGCCCCCAATCTCATCCAGGGCGTGGGATGTTTGTGCATCCATGCCAGGCCTGGCAGAGCGGGGCCCTGACTGCAGCTGGGCGCCCCGGGCACGGCGGCGAGGCAGACCATGGCCACGCATGGTCCGGCTGGAGGACGCACCTGGGCACTGCTTGCAGCAGTCGGACGGGCTGACTCGGATGGGGTTGCTGCAGGTCAGGCGCGGGCACTGGACCTTCTCACAGTGCACTTCACCCGTCGCGCCCTGAACGGAGAGAGGATGGGGTGGGCTGAGACCACATGACACCAGGAACCCTTCACCAGGGGGCCAGAATCCCAGGGTCAGGAGCCAGAACCCAGCTCTCAAGGGGCTGGGAGGAAACCCAAGGGGAAAGGGAATTGCTGGGGGCCCCTCACTGACTGGGGGCACATTCTCTCCCATCACTGGGCTCTCACCTGCCCCATGGATCCCATCCCTGGAGCACTCCTCCATGGCACACCCAGCCCCAGGCCTCTTCTCTTGTCCTGCAGGAGGGGGCCCAGGTTCAGCTGAAACACAGGGCCATGCCAGGAGGAGCCATGCCAGCGCTGGGCCCACAGGGCTGCCCCTCCCTGGACAAGGGCTCCACGGTACCTTGCAGGTGCAGATGGCGCATTTGATCAGGCCAAAGGGGGGGACCACAGGGTGCCACCGGGTGCCAGTTCCTCGCCATGTCTTGTCGCCGTCGAAGTAGCAGCCTGGGGTAGCCGATGGGGAAAGCGTTAGAGATCCGGAGCCAGGCGGGGCAGAGGGGCCCAGAGAGAGCCCTGCCTCCCGGGTCGGGTCAGGGCTTACTGCCCGCCCTCCCCTCCTGCCGGGCAGAACTCACCCTCGCTGCTGTCCCGGGCCTTCTCCGCTCTCAGCTCTTCCTGGCTTGCCTTCCTCTCTGTCCAAACAAGAGGAATCCGTGAGGGACAGACACACGGACGCTGGCTGGGCCGGGCGCTCTGCCACAGCTGGGCCAGCTGCCTGGCACTGCCAGCCCCTTGCTGGGGATACACAGATGCCTCCAGAAGAGCTGCACCCTCCTCCCAGCTCCCCCTTCAGCCCAACACACTGCTTCAAGGCAGACTGCCCCTTCTGGGACCCCCTGAACATCTTCCTGGGCCCTGTGTCACAGGGTATAGCCCCCTCCTCACCCCCACGGCCCTCCCCTCTGTCAGCAGCCCCCAGCCCAGTACCTTCACAGACTGGGCAGCACCGGTCCTCTAGGTGAACCTGCTGGGTGCAGTTCAGGGGCTGGCAGAGGATCGGGTCACAGATCACCGTACGCTTCTGCAGGAGGGGAGGGGCGGGGCGGGGGGGGAAATCACACATCTCATTAGACACCGCCCAGCAGAGGGCATCTGGTGCCTTTGTAACCCCAGGGAACTTGGGATGTGGATCAGCAGCAGGGGGAAGCTAGGGGTTGGCAGTCACCCCAAACCCAAGGGAGGGGGCACAGCCCTGGGGTTGAATCCGTGCTGCAGAGATGGACAAGCCGTAGACAGAGCCCACCTGCTCCCCGGGAGCCAGGCTAGAACCCTGGGCTTACAGCGCCAAAGCTGCAGGCTCAGCCCTGTGCTCTCCCTCGAGGCAGCAGCAGCCGGTGATCGCTTATCCTCTCTAGAAGCAGGCTGTCAGTGGCTACAGTGGCACATGCAGGTGCGAAGCCAGTTACACACTCAACCCAGAAGGGATCCCCCCCCCCCCCCCCGAGGCCTGAAGCAGCAGCCCTGCCCTGGGAGCCTACTCTGCCCACAAGCAGCCCACCCGGGGCTGCCGGGAAAGAAACGCCAGGCTCCACATGGGACGTGTCTCCCTGGCCCACAGCCCCTGAGCAGGGGCAGCCCAGGACCAGAGAGCTTGAGGTCCCTGCTCCCCATCCTCCCCAGGGGCCTATCTCCGGAGGGGAAGGAGCAAGAAGTGACAGGGGTGCAGGAGTTCAAGAGGCAGCTGGATGGGTGCAGCTTTACGGTGGGCTGGATGGAGAAAGGTGCCAGCTGGGGGGGAGTGCCTGGGGGGTGGAGGGTGACAAGGAGCTGGCAGACAGAAGGACCCAGCTCAGCTGGTGGAAGCCTGGCACACCAGGGCAGCTGCCAGCATTAGGGTGGGGATGGGGGTGCGTGTGGGGGGAGGCTGACTGAGAGGCCGGCCCCTCATTCCCACCCTGGGGGTGGCTGCAGTGACCAGGGGAAGGCAGGCACCCCTCCTGGCTCCTTGGCCTTAAGGAGCTAAATGCAGACCAATGCTGTGCCCAGCCCCACGGACTCGGTCAGAAGCCATGGCAGGTGCCAGGGTGCGGCAGCAGCCTCGGGGATCCCTTGCACCCACCTGGCAGCTGCAGAGGGAGCACTTCCTGTCGTAGGCAGGGGCCCAACGAGAGCCGTGTGCTCGATGCTGCCCCTCAAAGAAGCAGGAGTTGGGGTCTTTCTTCAGTTGCTCGGGGTCCTTGGGCTTGGGCTCTTCTAGGAGCTCATCCTCTTCAGGGGCCAGCCGGACACCCCCCGACTCGCACTGGTTGGGAATGTGCACCTGGCAGGGAAAGGGCACCAGCAGGTAAGGGGCAGGGCTGCAGGAGGTGGGGGGTTATCAGCCAGGGCCTGGCCCAGAAAGTACATATGAACGGCCAGGTTGGGTCAGACCAATGGTCCATCTAGCCCAGTGTCTTGTCTTCTGCCAAGCGCCGAAGGTGCCAGGTGCTGCACAGGGAATGAATGGAACAGGCAATCAAGTGATCCAGCCCCTGTTGTCCACTCCCAGCTTCTGGCAGTCAGAGGCTAGGGACACCCAGAACATGGGGTTGCATCCCTGCCCATCCTGGCTAATTGCCATTGATGGACCCATCCTCAGTGAACTTATCTAATTTTTTTTTTAAACCCTGTTATAGTTTTGGCCTTCACAACATCCCTTGGCAAGGAGTTCCACAGGTTGCCTGTGTGTTGTGTGAAGAAATACTTCCTTTTGTTTGATTTAAACCTGCTGCCTCTTAATTTCATTGGGTGTCTCCTGACTCTTGTGTTATGTGAAGGAATAAATAACACTTCCCTATTCACTTTCTCCACACCCGTCATGGTTTTATAGACCTGTGTCATATCCCCCACAAGTCGTCTTTTTCCAGCCAGACAATCCAAAAATTTTTTTAATCTCTCCTCACACAGAAGCTGTTCCAAACCCCTAATCATTTTGGTTGCCCTTCTGCGTATCTTTTCCAACACGAATATCTCTTTGTTGAGAGGGGGCGCCCAGAGCTGCCCGCAGGATTCGAGGGGTGGGCACACCAGGGGTTTATATAGGGGCACTGGGATATTGTCTATCTTGTTCTCTCTCCCTTTCCTAATGGTTCGGAACGTTCTTTAACCTACGCAAAGGTGGCGCTGCTGAGCCAGGCCTGCAAGGGACAAACTCGCCCTGCTGCCTTCCACCCCGAGCTGCTGCCAGTCTCGGTCCCCCTCGCCCCATGCGCTGCCCCTGCCGGATAGCGCTGGGGCTGCCAGCCAATCCCGCCTGCATCCCAGAGCGCTGCCCCCTGCAGGATACTCTGGCCTGCAGCTGGACAGCGCAGCTTGCACCTGCCCCATCTCCCCGTGGCCAGGGAAGCCCCCTACTTCCCCTCCCTGCTGTCGGGAGAAGAGGATTGAGGAGAATGGAGGAATTAATGCAAGTTTTCTTTAAAGAATAAACTTCCTGTCCAGCTCTAGCCCTGGCACCCAAGCAGCGGCCAGCCCTGCTACATGGTGCCAGCCAGAGCAGTGCCAGGGGATGCCAGGCAGCAGCTGCTCCTGTTCCTGCACGGTCAAGCCCCTTCCCTGGGGAAGCAAGGCTCCCGGGGTCTCCGGGGCAGCCAAGACACAAACATGCTGCAGCTGATGAATAGCGAAGAGGCAGCTGGAGGCGTCCCAGCCAAACATAGCTTCTGGGAAAGCCGCCGGGGCTCCGGGCCCAGCCAGGGAGCGGATGCTGCTCTGTCTGCAAATATCCCCTCCCGCTGGTTTTTCCATCCTGGGAGCCAGTGGAGTTAGCACCCGGGAATACCAGGGGCAGGGCTGGTGCCAGGGACAGGCACCGCTGGCCCAACACAGCAGCTTCTGAGCCCGGGGCCCTGAACCTGGACGAGGGGGTCAGCTGGAGGAGCAGGGGAGCAGAGGGGCCAATGGGGAGAGACGGAGCCAGGCTGCTCCTTCCACTCCAGCTAGCCTTTGCCTTCTCCTGCAGGGGTTGGGCAGAGGGCAGGGCAGGAAGGGCATTAACTCTCTGCTTTCTGGCTTGGCCCACACCCCCTCTGGGAGCATTGATAAGGACGGGGCATCCTGAACCGCTGTCGGGAGGGAGACCTATGCTCTGGTTGGCCTAATCCTTGCAGGGGGGCAGCATGTCCCGAGTTTCCAAACGTCAGCTGAGCCGGCTCGGAGAGGGATGGGCTAACGCGTGTCTTTCCATCTCCTCCGGTCTGGCTCAGGCTGCGAGCGACAGAGTTTGGGCTCGTCCCAGTCCCTACGGCACAGCAGTGCCCAGCACGGTCCCTGCACAATTTGGTACCATCGGCGGTGGCTGCTCGGCAGAGGCCTGGGATGGCAGGGGGCTGCAGGTCAGGAGCGAGGCATCGGCCCCAGAGAACTCTGCATGCAGTGCTGGGCGGCCCATTGCCCCAAAGCGGCAAAGAAAGGGCAGGGAGCTGGTACCAGAGGAGCCTGCAGCGACACGCACTCTTGGGAGGGTGGATGCATGGGCTAGCAGGGACGCTGGGCGCTCCTTGCTCCTGTCCGAGGGATGCGGAGCGGTCTCACAGCCCGGAGCAGGGTGGCTAGTGCTGGGGTCCCCCTCTCCTGGGCACCCGGGTGGAGCAGGCCCAGCAGCACAGCGCCCCCAGCCCGCTGCCGGGGGCGGGGTCGCTGGCCCTGGCAGGCTGCGACCAATCTGGGCTGAGTCAGCCTTTGGCAGGGCCTGGCGCCTGGCTGGGTCTGGGACTCCCGCAGCGGCTGCCCAGGGAGCGGAAAGCCGGAGGGGGTGAGTCAGTGGCACCTACCCTCCCCCGCATCTCCCCGCGGGGGTTGACTTTGGTGCTGACTTGCAGGAAGGCCGTGCCCTGGGCCAGGTGGTGCCGTAGCTCTGCGTCCAGGTCCTTCACCACGCCCTGGGCCTAGGCACAGAGGAGGGGGGCATTAGCGGGGCCCGTCTGCTCCCCTGCCCCGGAGCCAGGGCCAGCATAGAACTGCCGAGGTTATAGGGGGCACCGTGCTCTGGGGCGGCGCTGCTCCGAGAGCCCGGTACCCCCAGCCCCTCCCGCCAAGGGTCCCCCTTTTCTCCCCAGCCCCTCTTCCCCCCCACAAGGGCCCCATCACCCCTCTCCAGCCACAGACCCCCCAGCCCCTCCCCCAAGGACCCCCTTCCCCCGGCACACCGCCCCGCAGGCCCATCACCTCGGTGCCGTAGAAGCCTTTGAGGAGCCGGGTGTGCTCATGGCCGCGCTCGCCCAGCTCGGCGACGCCGTGCAGGTGGGCGCTGATGGCGACGTCGTCCGACTTGCCGAGCCCGCCCACCACGATCTCGTAGTGTAGGTGGCAGTGTTCATCCAGGGAGACCCAGGCGTGTCCCGCCGAGCCGGTCCGCACAGGGGGAGACACCAGCTGGCCAGCCAAGGGGATGGGCAGCTCTGGGCACAAGGGGCACGGGTCAGACACGTGCTTCCAGCTATGCCAGCAAAAGGTGTCACCCGTCCACTCTGCAGTCCCTGGGGCCAGCCCCTGGGGTCCCTGACCTACAGAGACCCACCCACCTCATGCCCTCCAGCCCAGTGGGGCTGGCAGCCGGGTGAGGGGAAACAGGACGCCACCCAGCAGCAGGTACCTGAATATCGTGCCAGGAGGCCGCTGTACAGCAGGGAGCTGATCTGTCCCCGCACTTCCCCCTCCTCAAAGTCCTTGGTGGCCACGTTGAGGAAGAGCTCGCTCTGCAGTAACATGTGGGTGTCCCGGGCGTTCATGTGCTGCCAGGTCCCGCTGGCCTGGCCAGGGTGGGGGGAGAGAGGTTAATGAGCTTGCTGGGGGAGCCGGGGAGAGAGACTCTTACTTACTTTCAGAAGCACCCACATAGAGGGGGACAGAGCACCACGCTAAGTGGGAGTGGCCTACCCGGCCACACAACCCTGACAAAATGCACCTCCCATCCTCCTCCAGGGGTTGTGCCACTATGGGTAACAGTCTACTACTGCTACCAGGTAATGGAGTTACTCTTTTAGCTCAAGTGATTGATATCTGTACTGTGGTGCTGAAGGTCCCAGGTTCAAACCCTCCGCTGAGGCAGGGGTATTACCCCCCTGCCCATACATACTGAAACAGCATGGGCCTTGCCCCAGAGATCTTATGTGGGGCTGGAGAAAGGGGTCGGACATATAACATGCTGAACTAGCCACAGCCAGATGACACTATCTTCTCATAACAGTACAGAGGGAGTGAGATGGGGCTAGTTAAATATACAGAGACTGGCCCCCAAATCTCTTCCAATCCACCCACTTTGCCTTCCTAGCATGGCATCTGCCCCTTCCACATCCCAGCCGCATGATCAGCAGAGGCAGATTTAATGCCCATGTGCAGAGGGGGATGGAGAAGAAGGGGCTCCACAATCACTATTGATCTCACGTGAAAGGTGCCCAGCCACTGCAGGGCGACGAGCGGACGACACGAACTCAGTGGGCTGCCCCACCTGGCATCCTGTGCTCAGCTCTGTGCCCCTCATCTCCCAGCGGAGAGCAGGGTTCAGAGACCGGCGACAATGGCTCAGCAGCCTGGCTGGGAATTCCCGTCTGGAGAGGGGCTGAGATGTCTGGGACAGTTTAGAGAAGAGATGTGATAAAGGGCTACAAGCGGATGGCAGAGGGGGACAGTAAACCCTCCCCGCATACAAGGGTGAGGGGACGCTCGTTAAATCTAAGAGACAAGTTCTAACACTGACCCAAGGGAACAGGATTGTCCTAGGCATGTGATAAACCTTGTGGCAATGAGTCCCCCAGGCATCACTGAAGCCAAGAACTCATTAGGATTCAGACCAGGAGGTGGGTAATGAGAACATCTCCAGCTACATTAGAGCGGGAGAAACACTTGCTAGGCGGGATATAAATCCTCAGGCTTCAGGGCATAAGGGCTGGCTGCCTGGGGTCAGGAAGGAAAGTGCCCTGTGGGTAAGTTATTCCCTAATTGCCCGCTAGGGCATTTTTCACTCCTTAGTCTGGCACTGGCAATTGTCTGAGCTAGGCGGGCCTCTGATCTGATCCAGCAATTCCTATCAAATCAGGAAGGGAGCATGAGCCAAAGGGGAACATGCAGCGTGAGATTCCACCTGGACACATGCAGGCCAGGGAGTAGCCTCTACAGAGCTGGCAGGAAAGCCAGCAGGGGCAGGGAGGGCAAGAAAGGGCTTTGGAATCTAGTTAGAGAGGAAATGGGTCTATTCCGATGGGAGGAGAAAGGGGGAAAACGGAGGCCGATCTACACAGCCCTGGGGGAAGGAGCGGCTCAAAAACAGCACAAAAAAGGATCAGCGAGAAGAGGCTGGAGGAATGAGCAAAGCAACAGATCAAAGGTGACAGACGTCAGGGGTGATTCTGCAGGGCCCTAACCCAGGACAAGTGCCAGGTGGGTGTGAGACGCTGTCACTCCGCTCTAGTGTTGGGTATTGCGCACCCCCTGTGCCATGGTGGAGCACCGGGCCTGGAATACACACATCTCCGGACTGGACAGTACCCCAAACTGCCCCAGGGCTCTTGGGGTTTGGATCAGCCCCTCTCCAGCCTGGGACTGCCCCCCCCAGTATTTGCCACATGGATTTTGCCTGCAATCTCTTTAAGCTCCTCCTCAAGGGAGGTGCCAGCTGCAGCCAGGGCCAGGTTGCCCAAGGAGTCTTGGCTGTGCCTTTTCTCCGCGGGTTTATTCCCAAGGCCTTTGCCCTGGTGATCGGGGCCCAAAGGGCCTAGCTGGATCTGGCTTGTTCTGGCTGACTGGTAGTGGGGGGCAGGTGGTGTAGGTAAGTAGCATGGGGGTTCTGGAAAGGAAAACTCCGCTCTCCCCTGCTCACATACCCAGAGCCCCCATGACTTCATGGAGAGCTGGCAGAGGGCAAGAGGGGGCCCAGGCTGCTGTGGCAGCACTAGATTGGCGTGGGTAGGAGAGCTGTCACCGGGACGGACCAGGGGAGCCATGTGGCTCAATGCCGCATGCAGAGGGGACACAGTTACTGGGCAGCGCAGGGACACTGCTGAGGAGAAGGGAGGCCCTGGCCAGTGAAACACCCCAAATCCCTGAATCGGGGGCAGAACAGACACCAGCCATAGTGGGAGGGCTAGAGACAGCACAGGGGGAGGATAGGGCCGCGGGGGACGCCAGAGAATGGAGTCATTGTGACATGAGCCAGGAACCAGAGCCCTGCTTGAGAACAAACCCCCAGGACCTGCCTCTCTCCAGCAGCCTAGCTTAGCACCAGCTATCCCCCTTGGATCAGGGCCTCCTGGCCCAGAGAGCATCCAGTGGGCAAGCTGGAGAAGGAAAGATCCGGACCCCAGCCCTGGGATCCTGACCAGCCGAGGGAGCGGGCAGCACATCAGACAGAAGCTTGCCATGAGGCACAGCCCCCTCAGTGGCCAGTGTGATTTGGGGGTGACAGATGCAGGAGTCTGGGAGTACAGAGCGCAGAGCGGGGAGAGGGTCTTTCAGCCGGACACAGCTGTCCCGGGCCCTGTTCCCAGGCAAACAGAAGGGACCGGAGAGAGGAGCCACCCAGGCGAGCTGGAGGGAGATCCAGAGGATGAGGCACGGGTCCACATCCAGGGGCTCTCAGCCAGTGCACCAGGATCTGGTCCGTTAGACTGGACAACGGCTGGAGGGGATGGCCCCACACTGCCCCCACAATCATCCTCCAGGGGAGGGGTCTATCCAGGGCCCCCTGGATGCTTATCCACCCCCAGTGTCTACCCCCGGCAGGGCGCTCACCAGCCCCTCCCTGTAGCTGGGCGTCATGTCAAGCAGGATGTTGCGTTTGTTCTTCCTCCGCGGCTTGGTCTCCAGGGTGACGCTGGTGACTTCACTCGCCGTCCCTGCTACCTGGACCTGCGGGGAGGCACGGGGGCAGCACGTTAGCAAAGCTCCCCGGGAAAAATCAACCCAGCTGCACCCGTGGGTGTGGAGAGGGGGTGCGGTGGTCCGTCCACCCATCATTATCGCCACTCAGCACTGTGCGTTCACAGCACTGCGGACGTTACCCGCATTAACCCGGCAGCCCTTCTGCAGGGGCAGGGCCACTAGCCCCATTTCACAGGTGGGAAACCAAAATTCAGGACAGGGAAGGGAAGGGTCGTGATGTGCAGGCTCCCCCCCAGCCCCAGCCACACCCTCCCTCCCCTCCCAGGGCTGGAAACAGAACCCAAGAGACCCGACTCCATGTTCCAATGGCAGGTCTGCCTGGGGTTCCCAGCCTGCAGAGCGGGGATCACAGCTCCCAGGGGCACATGGACAGGTGTGTGTGTGTGTCCGACTTTTCCTTTTCCCTGGGAGTGCTCAGCTCCCCACTCCCCCAAGGACCTGCTTTTATACCGCTTCTTCCCCCTCCCCACCCCCCGAGGTTCCCGCCCACCCGCCACTCTCCACTCTCCCCCAAGTCCCTCCCTGAGCCGCCAAACAGCTGTTGGGCATCAGCGATGGTGCCCCTGATGAGCAGGGGTGGAGAACAGCTGTGGCCAGTGGGCGCTGAGCACCCACTATTTCCCCCCCCCCCCCGTGGGTGCTCCTGGAGCACCCATGGAGTTAGTGTCTATGCCCTCCCTGCTGGGTCCCAGTGTGGAAAGGGTTGAGGATCAAGGTGCTCATGTAGGTTTCTCCAAACACTCACAAGTGTAGCCCCAACCCCATGTTGCCCCTGCACCGACCCTCCCTACCTGGTACTCCAGCGTCCCGTTCTCATGGAGCATCAGCTTGGCAGACCCCACAGCTCCTGTCTTGGTTGGCAACAGGGCATCTCCTCCGCACAGCACGCTCTGGATGGCTGTAATCAAGAGGGGCCACAGGGCTCTCAGGCATGGCATCCAGAGCCACCCTGTGCCCCGGGTGGCCGCACGGCCAGACACCACAACACCATGTGCTAACCTGGACCTCGGGCTGCCCCCAAGGGAGCCAGGGCCGATGGGCCACCCTTCCCTTCCGGGGGCCTCCTGGGGGGTGGAAGGCTCCGCCCTTTCCTAGGAGGCCCCGCCCTCTGACACTCCCATTCCAGCACCCCATGCACCCCAGCGGACCCAGCAGTCCGTTTCTTCAGCTCCTATCCTGCTCTAGCGAGGCCCCGACGTCCTCTCCCTGCCACTCACTGTCACAGCTCTTCCTGGCAGTGATGTAGCCGGCGATCTGGCGCAGGTGTCTGCCCTCCGTCTCCGCCGTGATCTTCAGCTGCCCCTGTGCAAGCCACAGCATCTCGCGGCTCGACAGGTCGCTCAGCACCTCCGCAAAGTCTGGGTCCTGCGGAGACAGCCACCGGGAGGAGGGGAAAAGTGCCATGGCTTGGCTTCCAGGGGACAGCGGGGAAGGGGGAACGGGTGGCAAGGGGGCTGCTTACCTGCATGGTGATGTTGGCCCTGACCTCACGCAGCACCCGGTTCTGGTGCAGGATCCGGACCCTAAGTGAGACCCAAGGAAATTCTGCAAAGGCAAAGAGCGTTAGACAGGCTGCCCGCAATGATCCCCTCCACCCCACACCCCCACAATTCCCCCACACCCAGTCCCTCCTCCAGCGACATTACACAGCCCCTGACTGCCCCCACACAGACCCTTCCATCCCAACCCCCTCTGCCCAAGTATGCTCCGCCTGGTGCGAGAGCCCCAAGGCTGCTCCAGGCCTTGCCTCGCTGTCCCCACTTACCTTTGTCTGCCGGCTCCAGCAGCCCCTTGGCCATGAGGATGAAGTGCAAATTGTTCTCGGTGTCACTCAGAGTCAGCATGGCGATGCCCCCCGTGCCCATGTGGGTCGGGTCCACGGAGGTCAGGATGGCACTGAAGGTCTCTGGGATTTTGAAAGGGTAGAAGGTTGTGAGGGTCAGCCCGGGGTGGGGGACGGGCAGGGGCCCTGGGGACACAGATAACCTGGGCGTGGGGGCAGTGAGACATCGGGCATCCCGAATGGGCTGGCTGGGACTCGGGGCATTGGCTGCCGCGGAGACCCCAGCCAAAGGTACTGTGGCCAGTGGCAGGGGCAGCGGGAAGGGGACAGTTACCTGCGAAGAGGGCCCGGTGCTTGATGATTGGGCCTTGGATCTCGCCGGCCGGCTGAGCCTTGGTGGCCAGGGAGATGCGGAGCTGCTCAGACTTCAGCAGCCGGATGGAGGGTTTGTGCAGGTTCCGCCACATGCCGCAGATCTGTGGGGAGGGGCAGCTGGTGAGTGGGGAGGGGCGAGGCAGGGCGGGCAGGGCAGCCCGTGCCAGAGCCAAGGGGAGAAAGGGTCAGGAGAGCGCAGTCCCACGGACGCGAGGGAGGGACATCGCTGGCAATGGGGCTGGCCCAGCGGAGGCAGCACGGAGAAAGGAAGCGGCCCCAGGAGGCACAGAGGCCCGTGGGCAAGGGTAGCTGCCTCCTGCCTGGCCCAGCCCCGGGGCCGCTGTCTCAGCGGCCCACGGCGGTGCCACTCACCATGCCGTCCTGCAGGGAGACGCTCTTCTGCACGGGGTGCTCAAACAGGACGTTGCCCTCGGGGTCGGTGAAGCGGACGCGGCTCGGCGGACCCAGCCTGCGTGGGGGGGAACCGGAGCGGCTGAGCGAGCCAGGGTGACCAGGCAGAGGGGGTGGGGGGAGGACACACTGGCCCTGCCTGGCCCCCGAAAGCCCTAGCTGTGACTCCCAGAGCTGAGGCCCTTCACCCCAACACGAGTCCCAGGGGAGGATCTCCTTTCCAGGGCCTTGTCTGGTTGATCCCTGCCCCATGGAAGGTCACCCAGCTTCCGGGGACTCCCTGACAGCCCCCATGGGGGCCAAAGGGGGTGTGTGCAAATTCTCCCCAGTCTGGGGCATTATAGCGACGGCTACCATAGAAACACATTCATTGATTAAACCAGAGAGTGGGAAGATGGGGCAGATAACCCCCCCAGCTCAGCACCAGGGAGACCGGCTTCTCACTGGCTAGCCACATGCTGTGCCCTGGAGGCTGCCTGGGCCAAGGCCTCTGCAGGGAGGGGATGATCCCTGTCTCGGCGGCACAGACACCGAAGTGCTGGGCAGAGAGGAGAACCGGAGTCGGGAGGAGACATCTCCCCGGGGATCTGAGAATTGGGGCTGAGCCAAACGGGCAGTTCGTGCAAAGCCGGCAGAGAAGCATCAGGCCTGGGCTAGGGGCCATGCAGGGGCATCTCCGTCCCGCAGCTGTATGCAACGAGAGCGTGCGTCCCCCTGGACGGCTGAGCTGGCAGACTGCAGGTGGGGGCTGGAATTGGCTGAACCGGGTTTGTAACCAGGCAGGCTTCTTCTTGCGTATTATTGCGCTGCTCCCCTGAGACTCCAGAGAGCTGGGGCGGGGGACCCAGGGCACCTCCTCCCTCCCCCTGCCCCTCGGTCTGCTATGGGGTTTGCGTGAGCACCACCTACTGGCTCCAGGGTGAGGAGCAGGATGGAGATTGAAGCTTATTATTATCCATTGGGTTATCTGTCCAACAGGGGCCCCAATCCTGAAAGTGTTCCTGCACAGGCAGACCCCCTGCATTGGCACGGAGCCTGCTGATGGCAGAGGGGCACCATGCAGGCAGACCCCAGAGCTCAGGGCAGTGCCCCACTGACTCCAACGGGGTCTGTGCCAGCCAAGGGCTCCTCCAGCACAGAAGCAGTTGCAGGATGAGGACCTGGGATTGTAAACAACTTGGGGCAGGGGCCGGATCCTCTCCCAGGTCTGCCAAGTGCCAGGCACTCCAACGTGGCTAGAAATAATACGCGTTTCGCCTTCTTTGGCTACACTGACTTCGTTTCAAATTAGTCACCACTTCACTATGCAAAGCCCTGGAAAAAGGGGGGGGGCTGCAGCATCAGAGTAGCTGAGCTCAGCTCCCTCCTCGCGCGGATCCAGTTGAACCATCAGCGATCCTGAAGGTGGGGAGGGATTGATTGCAGGTCCCTGAGCCAGGCCTGGAGTGGCGGGGGCCTGCTGAAGGCGGTGCTAAGCGCTCCGAGGAGCGTGGAGAAGCAGCTGGGCTCGCCACCATGTGTGTTTGGACCCGGTTTATTGGATCCTTTCCCATTTTCCTGAATTTGTTTTTAATAAAAACCTTGAGGAAAGGAATGTTCCTGCCTGTGACGGAGTCTCTGGAGTCCCAGGGAGGAATTACCGGGGCTGTTCAGCTGTTTCGTAATGATATTAGAGAAATACCAGCTGCCTATCAGACGGGCTCTGAAGGCCTAATAGACAGGAAGCCAGCGAACAGTTAAACCCCAGAGACCGGCTTTGCAATAACCCTTTCTCAGCTGATAAACAAGAGGGACTTGCTACCTGCTTGGGCAGCCTGGCCCAGGGATTGGGCAGCTGGGGCACTGACCTCATCTTGCTCGTGACAGCGGGGTGAGTGGGATGCGAGTGCAGGGACCTCCCCGCACGGGTGCCCACCAACTGCCCAGGGCAGGCATGCAGAAGCAGCCTGGGTGTGCTACAAAACTGCAGACCCCCAGCATGGACACTGGCTGGAGGGCTGGAAATAGACTAGCCCACCCCCCAGTCCCATCTACGATCCTTGTAGACTGCAGACGAGGAGGCTCTGGACTCTTCTGTTCAGCCTCTGGCTGGGAGTTTCCTTGGGGCTGTCCGAGAGCCTGGGGTGGGACTGACCTTTCGTAGTTGATGGAGAAGAGCAGGTAGGAACGCACGAGTGTGAACCTGGCTTTAGCCACGGCGCTGGACAGGGGCAGCCAGGGCTCCGCACCACTGGTCAGCAAGGCCACAAAGTCTGGGGGAGGAAAGTGGAAGGAGATCTTAGTTATTCCTTCAGCTCGGGGCCCTGGGATGTTGGGTTCTGCATGCAGGGGGGAGTATGCAAACTGCCCCCCAAGAGTCCCTTTCTCCACTGACATCGGGGAGGGGAGGGGACTGTGGCTCGCAGTCTCTGGGATTTACTCTTCTAAACTTAGCAAATACTGAATCAAGCCTGCAATACATCCCCAGCCCTCCTGCCCCATCCCAGGCCCATCGCCCCCCAGCCACCGAGGTTAGGCAGAAAACTACCTGTGCGGCTGTCGTCCCGGGTGAGGTCCTCCGAGCTCAGGTAGGAGCGATCATTGTAGCTCTTATGCAAGTCGTCCTCCTTATCCTGGAAATACTCGAAGCTGTCGAAGATGGGCTCAGGCCTCTTCTCCGGGACACTGGGAGAGGCTGAAAGGAGAAGCATTACAACCATTCTTTGCATCTTCAGTGCAAGTGGGGCATGTGGCATAATCCCCATTTCTCCGAGGGGGAAACCGAGGCGCAGAAAAAGAAGGGACTTCCTCCAAAGTGACTCAGCGAGCCTATAGCAGAACCAGGAATGGCGCTCTGCTCCCCTGACCGCCTGTCCCTTCTGCTCAAAGCACTAGCTCACGTGGAACATGGCTTTATACGAGTACCCAGGATCCTGCCCTGGCGAGTGCTTTATGGCAGTTGCGGTGCAGGGGTTTCATAAGAGCTGAAATAAAACCTCAGCACAACACAGTAAATCCCCTCCATGGACAGAGCAGCCTGGGCCCCACAGGAAGCACCAGGGATGCACCTTAATGGCCACCTTGAGGCTTTAGGGTCACGTGCCTCTCCCACCGGAGCGACGGAGGAGGAGGACTCCCCAGACAGCGGTGTTCCCGCTTACAGCTCCCGCGGAGGCCCCCCGAGCCCCAGAGGGGCACCGATGTCTCAGGGGCCAGCTCGGATTCCATTCGGCACACGGCACGCCCACACCAGGAGACCAGAACGCCCACGGCACGCCCACACCAGAACACCAGGAGTGGGGGAGAGGGCACGGTCCCAGAGCCGGGGTCCGTGCCTGCCACCCGGTCCGCAAGAGTGCCTGGTGCCTCTGAGAAAGGGGCCGCAAGCCCCCTAGTGGACAATTATGCAATAACCTTCCCACGAGGGAATTGTCCTCCTAACCCTGCTAACTAGTGGAAGTCTCTGGCCTGGAGGCAGGAGAGTCTGTGCGTCTCTTGTACAGGGTGTAGTTCCAGCCAGGTTTTAGCCTTAGACCCCTCCCCGCAAAGATCCGACCCTCAGACACTACCGTGATGGGCAGTCATATAAAACGCTAGGGCGGAAAAGCGAACAGAACAGAGGGCAACAGAATCGTAGCAGTAATAATAACAAAAGGTGCCAACACGAGCACCCCCCCCCCGCCGCCTCCCCTTCTTGGTCTGGGCATTGTCTGTTTGGATTGTAAGCGCCTTGGGGCAGGGACATTGCCTTTGATTGGACTCTAAAGCCCCTTATGACGACCCATTCGTGAATGGGTGGAACATCGCCAACTTCACATGCCATCGGTTTCAAAGAGGCGTCAAAGTTTCGAGCACTGTCCTTCCCCGAGCCATTCCCGTCCCCCCAGTCTTTACCACCACTTGTTTCTCTCTTCCCCACTGCTGCCAAACAAACAGGACACTGCCTGCACGAGGGGCCGAGGGGCACCCACTCCACACAACGTCTGTCAGACACACAACGCAAACACTCTGAGCAAACCCCGCTTTCCTCCCATCGCTTTCGGGCCCAGCCACACGCAGCGAGCGAGACCCGTCACACGGGAGCCACGCAATGTGGCTGTGACGTGCAGACGGTCCCAGGAGAAAGGCAGGGCCTCTTACCCTTTGGGCAGGTCTTGCAGCAGTGTCCCGGCAGCAGGACAGACTCACTGCAGGGCAGGGCGGGACAGTCATGTTTAATATTCTTACAGCTGACTTTGCCTGTTGGTTTCCCTCGGCGATTCCTCTGCTGGGATGGAAGACAGAAATATTCTTCACCGTGCCCTCGTGTGGCCTGCTTGGTGAGAGACCCAGCTCCCAGCCCCACAGGGGTGACCCCATTCTCCCCAAGCCCCAGCTTAGCACACCTGCCTGCAAAACTCCTCAGCTCAGCCCCCCCACAAACAGGCCAGTGCCCCCTTCACAGGCACCCCTCTTTTTGCAAAGGTCTCCTGCTGATCCCCTCCAGGCTCGCCCTGCATGCAGTCCCCCCGCACTTCGCCTCTTGGCTGCCTTAGAGCCATTAGCGGTGCTGCTGAGCAGCAGACCCCGTGTACGCCAGCCTCGGGTTCCCCCTCCACGGCTGTGCACAGCTGCTTCCCGGCCACAAGTGCCCCCCACTTCCTGGCTGTGTGTCCAGGCCAGGGGGGCCGGGCTCTGGGACCGAGGGCCAAGGCCCCCTTTGCAGCCCCCCTCCCCATTGCAGCTGGAGGAGCAGGGACCAGCCAGGTGTGGGTGCAGGATGCTGCCATGCTGGCGGTTTGCTCTGTGCCTCCTGTTACATGGGCGCAGGGATTCCCAGGAGGGGAGGGGCAGGGGGGGTTGGCAGGGAAAGGCCAGTTCCACGCACAGTCCCGTCCCCTCCCAAATGCCCAGTTCCAGGAGAAACGGGGGGAGGGGGGGACTGCTGAAGGGCTGCAGCAGATGTGTCCTGCTCCTCAGAAAGTGATGGAGGGGGTAGGAGAAAGGAGGGGGAAGGGCCACGGCCCCCCTCTAAACAATTTCCTTTCCTACAGCTCTGTACTGCCCCCAGGACTCTGTACTCCCTGTCCCCGCCCACCCCCCCGCAGAGCTCTGTACTGCCCCCAGGGCTCTGTACTCCCTGTCCCCGCCCACCCCCCCGCAGAGCTCTGTACTGGCCCCCACCCCCAGGGCTCTGTACTGTCCCTGTCCACCACCACCAGAGCTCTGTACTTCCCCTTGCCCCCAGGGCTCTGTACTGCCCCCCACCCGCAGGGCTCTGTACGGCCCCCCGTACTGTACACCCCTAGGGTGGGAGGGGAGGGGAGGGGAGGGGAGGTAGGTGCTCACTGCCTGGGGCTGTGGAGCGCAGCAGCCAAGTGGGCGGAGGCTGGGCTCAGAGGGGAGTGTGGGGCCCAGGGTTCTGGGGGGCCCCCCTAGGTGCTCTGGGAACAGGGGCTCCCCGCTTACCGGCTCGCAGTAGCAGACCACACAGTGCATCACCCCAAAGGGCTCACCCAGGTCTGGGTGCCAAGTGTCCTCCAAGGCATAGAACCTTCCTCCGAACGAGCAGCCTGCGGACGGGGAGCAACATCCTGAGAGCGGGGCCGGCAACCCAGGGCCCAGTCCTGCCACTCTGCCATCCTGCTGCACCCGGCCTGGGCCACCCCTGCCATCCCCCTGCAGCCAGCCCTGCCAGCCGTGCCCCTCATGCCATTCCCCTATGGCCAGGGCCCCTCCACCCAGCCTGTGCCAACCCTGCGGCCAGGGCACACCCCAGACACCTAGCCCGTGCCACCCCTGCCATCTTGCTTTTCCCAAGGCACCTCATACACCCCCTGCCCATCCCATGCTTGTCTGCCTGCTGCAGCTGGCGCAGGGCAGGTCTCCATCCCCCACTCCACCCAGCCCCTGGTGCCCTCGCCCTGTTGCGGCTGGCACGGGGCAGGGCTGGCTGGGCCAGGGGGCAGGGCTGAGAGGCGATGAGATCCTGCACTGGTGAGACGTTGCCCGGCCCGGCCCGGCCCCTCCCCGCCGCTGTCTCCCGTCCAAGCCGAGCGCACGGGGGGGCGTAAATCCATCAATGCGAACCAGATGGAGGCTGGAGCGGGTAGCTGTGCCAGGGAGGGCAGGAGTCGCTCCGCAGGCCCCGCTCACCCCAGCCTGGCCCCCCCCAGCCCGGGGCTGGGGAACGTCCCAGCGCAGAGCCCCCGGCGGCCCCTAGCCGCGAAACCGCTGCGCCCCCAAGCCCCCCCGTGCCACCCTGGCAGCCGGGCTCCCCCACCCCGCGCGGGGCTCTCCTGCGCCGCCCGGGGGGCTCCCACCTGCCGCCCCTCCCCGCGAGGCTCCCCACCCCGGGCGGGGTCCCGCCTGCGCCCCCCCCCCACACACACCCCGGGCTCCTACCTGCCGCCCCCTTGGAGGGGAGCGGGTCCTTCTCGGGCTGGATGGGCAGAAGGGGCTTGGGACGGGAGGCTTCGCCCGGCGCGGGGCAGAGGGCGAGGGGCAGCAGCCCGGCCAGCAGCAGCGGCAGGGCGGCCATGGCCAGAGGGGCGCGCAAGGCTGGGGGACCCCGGCGTCCGGCTGCGCAGCGCGGGGCGAGTCAGGGCTCCCAGTGCCCCGGCCCCGGCCCCCGGCAGGTTTTATAGGCTCCGGCACGGGCCGCGCGGAGCGGAGGCATCCTGAGCAAACAAAGGCTCCGCTAATGAGGCGCCGGCAGCGGCCGGCCCGGGGGATTAGAGCCCCCAGCGGGGGTCCGGTTCGCGGCGAGCGCCCGGGGGCCGGAGCGGAATGGGAAGCAGACGCGGGGCCGCGGGGGGCTTGTGGATTGGGCCCGCGGTGCGCGCAGCCCGCCCGGCCGAGCCGCCCAATGGCAGCCGGCCCCCGACGGGGGGGGAGCGGGACGGGGGCAGCCCGGCCCCGCACACGGCCCCCGCGCCGCGGACCCGTCTCTGCCCCAAAGTAACGCCCTGGAGAAGGGATGTGGGGGCACCCCCCACCCCAGTCCCACGCCACCTCCTAGCCCGTCTCCCGCCCGGACCCCCACCGCCCCCTGCACCCGCTACCCCGCCCGGACCCCACCCCCCGCCCCACCTCCTAGCCCGGATCCCCTGTACCCCCCGCCCCACCTCCTAGCCCGGATCCCCTGTACCCCCCGCCCCACCTCCTAGTCCGGATCCCCTGTACCCCTTGCACAGCCCCCAACCCAACCACACCGCCTGGACCCCCTGCGCCCCCACTGCCCCACCTCCTAGCCCTGACCCCCTTCACCCCCCACCCCATAGCCTGGACCCCCTGCACCCCCCCCCCGTACCCACTGCACAGCCCCCAACCTCATCACACTGATCGGACCCCCTGCATCTCCTGCACCCTGCCCGGATCCCAAGCCTCCCAGACTGCCTGCACCCCCTCACCCCACCTCATAGCCCGTGCACTGCCCCAGCCCACCTCATAGCCCATATCCCCCTACACCCTGCCTGTATCCCTCTGTACCCCCCACCTCACCTCATAGCTCATGTCCTCTCCACCCTGTCATATCCCCCTGCACCCCGAGTCCTGCCTGGATCCCTACCACCCCACCTAATAGCCTGTAACCCCCCTCACCCCATCTCATAGCCCATATCCCCCCACCTGCACCCCTTCTCCCCACCCGGACCCCCTGCATCCCCACACCCCACCACACTGCCCCTAACCTCCACAGCCCTCCCACTGCACAGCCTGGACACCTTCTATCCCCCCACCTCGCTGCACAGTCCCTTTCCCCCACAGGCCCCACCCCACTGCACAGCCTGCACCCCCCACCCCACCTGTACCCCCTGCACCCCCATGCCCTACTGCCCATACCCCCTGCACTCCTAGCCCACCCGTGTCCCCTGCACCCCCTACCCCACCCGCACCCCACACTACCCATATCCTGCGCACTGCCCGTAACCCCTACACCTCCCACCCCACCACCTGCACCCCACAACCCACTCCCTCTGCCCCTCGCATTCCCTAACCTACTGCCTGTACTCCCTGCATCCCCCCATCTCACTGCACTGTCCATTTCCCCCTGCAGCCTCCACCCCACCTGTACCCCCTCACACCTGTACCCCCTGCACCCCAACCCACTGCACACACCATACCCCCTGCACCCAGACCCCACCTGTAACCCCTGCACCCCCATTCCCTACTGCCTGTACTCCCTGCATCCCTACCCACATGTACCCCCTGTATCCCCATACTCTACTGCCTGTACCCTTCACACCCCTACCCACCTGTACCCCCTGCACCCCTACCCCACCTGTGCCCCCACCCATACCCTCTGCACCCCCTACCCCACACACCACTGCCCCAGCCACTGCACAGCCCGTCACCCCTGCACCTCCTGCACCCCCCTAACCCACTCCCTCTGCCCCTCGCACTCCCTAACCTACCCCCTGCCCACACCCCAGCTCCCTGCACCCTTTTCCCTATAACCCTCCACCTTCAGCGCCCATAACCCTGCACCCCTGTAGCCTTGAACCTGCCCCCACTGTGCCCCCCAACCCTGCACCTTCCCCCCCGTATCCGCCACCTGGAACGCCTTCCTCCCTCCTCCATAGCCCTTCCCCTCCCTGCCATCTCCCCACCTGCTGTCCCCCCCCCGCCCCCTGGCTCACTCCAACCTCCCCTGGGGTTTGCCCTGAGCCATGGGGAAGGTTTAAGGCTGCGGGGAGTGCACAGCAGTCCCTGGGCAGCCCTAGGGCCTGGGGCCCTGGTGTGAGACCCCCTGGCCCAGAGGCGGGTGCTGCTTCTCATCCCTTGGCTTGGCAGCAGGGTCAGCTGCCACTGGGAGCCTCCCTGAGCCAGGGGCAGGCGGCTGGGTTGGGGGCCTGGGGGCTTCTGCACTGCCCGATAGGGCTGGTGGCAGAAGCAAGGGTAGCAAAGAGCCCAGCAAGGAGAGCTCCAGGGGTGGGGGTGCACTTGGGCAGAGGCCCAGGTCCTCAAGGGTATTTAGGTGCCTAACTGGCATGGAAATCCATGGGCGTTAGGTGCCTAAATCCCTCAGAGGATAGGGGCCAGAGAAGTAAGGTGAGGAGGGCAGATCCATGGGGCAGAAGAGACGGTCTTTGCTCTGCAGCATCCTTCACCCTGGCCTGGGTTCTTCTTGGCTGCAAAACTGGCCAGGGGGCAGGAGCCCTGGGTTCTAGGCCTGGCTCTGCCTCTGCCTCTGGGTGACCTTGCTAGCCAGGCAAGCCACAGGAGGGGCAAGGGCTGCACAGGGGACAAGGAACTACCCCGGCCGGAATTAACCCCGCCCCTTTCCACTGATGAGGAGGGCTCAGATCCTAACCCCAAGCAGCAGCCCCTCCCAAGAGGGCTCCTTCCTCAGATAGGATGGGGCCCTGTCTGTAATTAGGGAAATTTGCACCCACGTAGCTGCCTTGCTGTTGAAACACTGGTACACACCCCTCAGGCAGACCCAGGGGTCCGTAAAACCAGGCTGGTATACTGCAGCGCAGCCCGATACGCAGCCCAGACCTGCAGCCAGGCACAAGCCGCAGGGCGGTACAAGGCTCCCCAGCTATGGAACGCAAAGGTGCTGGGACTGGGGGTGCTGCTGCACCCCCCGGCTTGAAGGGGTTTCCCTCGCATACAGGGTTTACAGTTTGGTTCAATGGCTCTCGGCGCCCCCACTATACACATTGTTCGAGCCCCCCTGGGGGACGCATCACGGGCCGACCAGCTGCGTCCCGGGGCTGGGAATTACGCTGAGCAGGGGCTCTATGCGGGCACCTGAGGCTAATACCTGTCCCTGCTGGCTCTCTTGCTGCGGGGGTAGGGATGAATTTCGTTTCACAGCCATGGTTTAATAAATGCCGAGTTAAAGTGAGGAAGTTTCTGGGGACGAACAGAGAGGGCTAATGCAGTGTTAAATGTTATATATACTAACACCTAGCTCCTTTCTAGCACAGTTCATCAGTCAATCTCAAAGTGCTCTACAGAAGAGGTCAGTACCATTATCTCTGTTTTATAGATGGGGAAACTGAGGCACAAGGAAGGGATGTTACTTGCTCAAAGTCACCTAGCAGAGCAGGGAATAGAAACCAGCCCAGCGCTCTATCCATTAGGAACACTGCCCCTCCGAGCAGCCGTTGCTCCTAAATACCTGTGCTGTCTCTGTTGGCAGTGGCTTTATCCTGAGGTAGCAGGCGTACCCAGCTTCTCATCAAGACGTCAGCCAGAGTTAAGGTGAGGGGCTTTTGGAGGGGTGATTTATTGCTGGTAGAATACAGTACGCTTTACACAGCAATAACTTGCCAAAAGAAATGCTCAGACACACAAACATGCCGGCCAGCTGCACCAAGTAGCTAGGGAAACGGACCGCAGCTGAAGGAAAATGGGCTCTCGATAGCACAGGGCTATGAAATGCATGTCCTGTGGGTGCCAGATTTCTCTCCCCAGGCCCACCGAGTGGTGGAATGCAGTGGGAATGCACAGGAGGTTGGTGGAGTGCACGGAGCAGTCCCAGAGCAGCTCCGGCCCTGTGCCATGGTGTTACGGGAGAGCACGGAGCAGTCCTGGAGCAGCGCCGGCCCCGTGCCATGATGTTACGGGAGAGCATGGAGCAGTCCCGGAGCAGCGCCGGCCCCGTGCCATGGTGTTACTGGAGAGCACGGAGCAGCCCCGGAGCCATGCCGGCCCTGTGCCATGGTGTTACTGGAGAGCACGGAGCAGCCCCGGAGCCGTGCCGGCCCTGTGCCATGGTGTTACTGGAGAGCACGGAGCAGTCCCAGAGCAGCGCCGGCTCTGTGCCATGGTGTTACGGGAGAGCATGGAGCAGTCCTGGAGCAGCGCCGGCCCTGTGCCACGGTGTTACGGGAGAGCACGGAGCATGCTCCCTGTAGTGCTGGTCGCTGCACTGAGCCATGGGAGGAGTACAAGCCATGCTGCAGGCTCCCTGCTCCCCTGGCCAGCCTGGGCCAGCTGCAAATGCCAGTGTTGTCTCGAGAGCCATGGTAAGGGCATGGAGCAGCCCTCGCCTCACCAAGAGCCTGATCCAAAGGCCATGGAAGTAAGGTGGAGTCTTTCCACTGACTTGGCTGGGCTTTGGACCCGGCCACCCCAGAATTAGGCTACAGGGGTGGCGGGGAGGCGGGTGGGGATTGCTGCTATTATTAGATTGATATAAACAACGAAAAGGGCCTGAGTCCAGGCTCCAGAGGCCCTGCTGAAAATGATGGAAACAGAATGAGGTCGGCGATAGAATGCCCCTCCCTCGCCCCACACGGTTCGTCTAGCCCAGGCTACGTCGGCGGGTTGCCTGCTTTCATCCCCGTAGCATCCGAGCACTTTCCAGGCCTACGTGAAGCAACCTGGCTCACGTCTGTCACATGTTGTCCTCTCCCCGAGGGGGAGAATTGTGTGTGCAGTGGAGTGTCAGGGCTGGGATTTGGTTTTTAATAGCCACACCTAGGCATGTTGCTCTGGGTGTACGTTAGAGGAGGCAGGTTGCTTTTGGAGGTGCGGGATGGTCCTTAGCTCTGGGGGTGTTCCTAGCGCCGTGTCAGCAGCCCCGAGAAGGCTCTGGCTCCTGCACAGATGAGCTTCACCCCAGTGGCTGAGAGTTGCACTGGGCCAGAGCAGGGGAGCGGTCGGCCTCGGTCTTCATCCGGAGCTTTCGGCTCGTGTCGCTATCCCATGGAGCGCCCTGAAGATAAGGACCACAGCCTTGAAATTGACTCTGTTCTGCGGGAAGCTGGCGCGGAGGACAGGTGGGATGGGCTCGCGGTGGCCTGTGGCTGGGGTGATGCGCTGCAGGGTTCTGGATAACTGGTGTTTCCTGCATGCAGACGGTTTCCTGCTCAGGTATACAACAGTGCTGGGAGCTAGCCAAGAAGTGACGACGGTGTGGATGACTTAGGTCAGGTCATCAGCTGGCAGGATGGGACGGAGTCTCCTCGCCAGCCGGAACGCAGAAAACGTTACATATGGAGCCATCTGTCTCTCACACCCAGCGACACCTGTAAGTCGATGTGTCTTGCAGCATGCTCTGAAGGTCAATAGACCAGGGTTATTTACACCTCACCCAGAACGCTCTACTGGTACCCCCTCTTTTTCGGGTGACGGGGACGCCAGCTCACATGCCCCCGAAGATCATAACTGCAGAAGTGCGGCGGGGGGAAAGCGACGGGCTCTCAAGCAGCAAGAACCCGACTCACAGAGCACTTCAGAGCTCAAACCAACACCTCCCATTCAATTTGGGAACAGCCAGGCAGCCGGCGCAGGTCAGGAGCCCTGGTGCCAGGCTGCCGGTGAGAAGCATCGCTCAGTAGGCAGGTGGCTGCTTTCTGCCCTGGCTGGTGTTTCCAGGCTGACCTACGGCTCGAGAGCCCTGGAGGGCACATTGCAACAGTCCAGGCTGAGGGGACCGGGGCCTGGGTCACCATAGCCGGGTGAGCAGCACTGCCGGTATACTCCTGGGCCCTCAGAAAAGCCAACCCTGGCCAGGAGAAGGCAGCACGTAGCCCAGACAAGCTCACCAAGCAGCAAGCAGTGCACTGGGGGCAGGAGCGGTTTGCACCGCCGGCGGGATTGTGCCTGTGAGTAGAGATGGCGGCAAGGGGCTGTCTACCCGCTGCACTTGTGTCGTGACCCCGCAGCTCAGCCCACGCTTTTAAGCTGCTCGTGGCTGGGTCCAGCCTTCTTGCCCGTTGCGGGAGGGGAAGCACACCACGCTGGATGGGATCCGGTGGCCCCGCCCATTTCCCAGATGGCCACGCCCCCTGCTGCACAGCGCAGGAGAGGTGGGTATTCTACTGTGCCCATTATGGCCAGCCATTTGGGGTGGCTGACGTATGGGTTCCGGGCAGCACCACGCCCAGGCAGTGTGACTGGGCCCAGGGCTGCTCATGCACACGCTGCTCGGCACTGCACATTGCTCCCCCCGGACACAGAAGTCCCTGCCTCGGAGAGCTCCCCTTAGCCAATACAAGCCTGCTGTTAACACTGCACCCACAAAGCCATGGGGGCTCTGGACTCGCTGACAAAAGCTCCCCAGCTCAAAGCTGCATTGCTGGAGACTTCCATGGCCCTGGGATCTGGGCATCCCAGAGCCAACCCCAGGGGCTCCCTAGGCTGTGTTTCCTGGGACCAAGGCTCTGTGTTTCTGGACGTGTGCGTTTCTCTGCTCTCCCTCCGTGGAGCTCTCCACTCAGCTCTGCGCCGATCCCCAACATCTGGGCTCCCTAGCTTCTGTCTGTGCCACGCTCTGAACATGCAAAGGGCTCGGGGTGGCAGGAAGGAGCCACTCCGCAAGGATCTGTGCAAAGGGAACCGCAGGCGTCCCCTAAGAAAACCACGCCCGGCCTGGCTGGTGCTCCCATCTCCTCGCTGTGCCCAAGGCTGCTTCCCCTCCACCCCGTGGCCAGCGGGGGGTGATTTCCTGGCTGGCGAAGAGGTGCCCAAAGCTGCGAGGACTTTGGAACTTCCAGCACGGACTCCAGTGACTCACGGGGGGGAAAGAAAGAGCCAAGCCCTCCCCAAAGTCTTGTGACGATCCGAGCACTTTCCCATGACTAATCCCCCCGCTCGGCACCCCCTCCAGCGGAGCCGCGTTGGGCAGGCTGCCGGCGCTTTGCTCTGGCTAAGGCCTGTCGGCCCCGGGGAATTACTTTTCATAATCTGTGGAAACATCTCATAATTCACGTTAGACACGGGGATTACGAATATTCCGGCAATATTTGCACAACTGGCTCTCGGCACTCGCCCAGCCAAGCCTGAGGGGAGTGGGGGGACTCTCAGGTACGGGCTGGGGGATGCGAGGGGGGAGCAGCTGTCTTTCGTCTGTAACACATGGACTTTATTATTTTCTCATGTTCGCTCTGGAGCAGCCCCGGCTGGCGAGCTGCGCTCGCTGCTCGGCTGTTCCACGTGGAACCGTTCTCCGGGAGAGCGAAGGCCGGGGAAGTCAGGCCGCGATGCCAGCACGGCTCCCTGGGCTGGGAAACATGAGGAGGAGCTGGGATAGAGGCGTGCCAGGGCACGGAGAGCCACGCTGCGGGCTTGCGTCAGGCCTGAGCAACAGGGTGCAAAAGAGGCCAAGCATTACTGAGCCAGAAATCCGCTGGCTGTCAGTCTGTCTGTCCTATGCCAGCTCTAGCCACGGCACACAGGGCACACGCTGGCTGTCAGTCTGTCTGTCCTGTACCAGCCTTAGCCACGGCACACAGGGCACACGCTGGCTGTCTGGCTGTCAGTCAGATGCGCATTACGGAAGTAGATTCTGGCCAAAGAGCGAGTGGGTTCTGCACCCCAGAGGTGGGACTTGGGGGGGCCCCAGATGCTGAGCAGAGCCTGTGGGCCAGAGGAGAGTCTGGACCGCAGAAGCACATCTCCTCCTCCACCCCAGACAGGAGGAAGGGATTTCCCCAGGCTGCCAGGAACCAGAGCCGATTTCTCATCCACATGCAGAAAGGAAAAACCGGGCCAGGCCTGGGGGATGGGGAGAGACAGCAGCGAGGAGCCCACCCCATGCAGCGACCTGGATCAAGAAAGGAACCACAGACAGACCCTGGGGCTTGGGCCCCAAGCACAGCCTGTGACCCCATCCTGGGTGGGTCGTGCCTACGCACCCCTGATAGACGCCAGCGGGGCCTGTCTTTTCCCTGCACCTTGGCAATGTTCTGTCTGGCGTGGGCCTGCAATCTGAGTCATCTGGCTCGCTCCTAGCCAGACTCTTGGGTAGCTGAGCTGGGGGGATGGTTCCTTGGTGCTCTCGATAGTGGGCATCAAGCTACATAATCTGGGGGACTCTAAATCCCAACCAGTGAGGCTCCCTGCCTGGGCATGGGGGGCAATGGGGCTGGAGCAGAGCCTGTGTGTGCTCCCACGGGAGCCTGGCAGGGAGAGGGCACTGCACTGGGGCAGGGGGGAGGACCACACGGGAGAGGCAAGTTCTGGGAACTCCCGTTCTGGGAGGACACCAAGGCTCCTCTTCCTGCTAACCCCGCTCGGAGGTTTCCCAGCGGGAAGTGCCGATGCAGCACCAGCCACGCGCCGTGTGGGAGCACGGCCACTTTGTCCCTGTTTGGGTTGAAAAAGCCTCAGAACTTGAAGAGCACAGGAAGGTGAGAGCTGCCAGGCCGGGCCAGCCCAGCGGTCCTGCTAGCCCACTCCCCGGGCTCCGACAGTGGCTGGGGCCAGCATACTTCCATCTAGAACAGCATTCATTAGTGTCAAAGCCACGAAGCGCTCCAGGCCCGAAACACCTTTTGTCAGAAACTTCATTTCATGGGGCGTTTTGAAATGTCAACTCTTTGTTCTGAGTTGGCGCGAAGGGACGTCTCAGCGACTGGCATTTGCTCTGCATCTCTCCCCGCTCTCGTCCAAAGCCCTGGAGCTGGGATTTGCTGTGTGTCATGTAAACCCCCAGCTGCCCCGAGCCAACCTTTACTCACTCTCCCTGGGACTCCACAGGCCTCCGGGGAGCCCTGGAACAACAGGGATCTATAAAAGGTCCACTACATCAGCACAGGGCTTCCTCTTCCCCTGCACAGGGGGTGAACTGGTCCAGAACAGAGCCCCTGCGGGTGGATTCAATAAAACCTCAGCTTTAGAGAACATCTTTCATCCAAAGAGGCCCCAGGCAGTTAGCTACATCCAGGAACTGCTGCATCTGGCACTGATGTGCAGCCACCTCTGGGGTAGGACACAGCAGCTGTTTAACAGCTCACAGCAATGCTGGGATGTAGTCCCCCCACCGCGCTGTCTTCACTCAAATCCCTCCTTGGAAAGTCTGGCCCTGTGAATCTCCTGAAGGAAGGAGATTGTTACAGAACGTACACAGCAGCATAGCTTTGAGCCTAGCCCACCACCCCGGGCCCTGCCGTCGGAGCGGCTCTGGCTCCCTTGGGCCAGGGCTGCACCCTCCCAGGCTTGGTGTGGGGTGGAGCAGGCTGACGGCACTCAGAGAAAGAGAAGTGTTTGGCGATGCAGCAGGCCGTGGCAGAGCTGTGTCCGGCGGGGACACCAGGGTTACGGCCTGTGTTTTTGTGACGAGTGCTGTGGGATCTTTCCCAGCACACCACCTCCTAACACCCACCTGGGGTCAGTCCTGGCTGGGCGGAGAGCATCCCCGGATGATCCCTCCCACCGCTCTTTGCAGCGCAGCACCCCGTCGGGTCAGACTTGGCTGGATGCAGAGCACCCCCCAACGGAGTGGCTCACACCGCTCCCTGAATTTTCAGCAGCGGTCTCCCATCTGCCTGCTGGCCTGGTGGCTCCCGCTGAGCTAGCAAGGCCGGTGGGGATCAAAGCCTGCGGAGTCCCTGTGCCCAGCAAGGGGCATTCTCGCTGGAGGGGAGGGGCTCTTGTTTGGAGTCAGGATTAGCAGCATTAGAAAGGGAAGACTTAATGACACCAGTTGTGCTGTGGAATTGTGTTTGCCAGGGGATGGGCAGCGGCGGGTTCCCAGCATCCCCCCCCCCCCAGGAGCCCTGCCACACAAGCAGAGCCAGGACACACAAATATTTGTGCCCAGACTTCACAGGACAGTGAGAAGGAATTTCATTCCTGCACCCACCTGCTCCTCCCACAGGACGGCATTAACCCTTCACGGCCAGCTCAACCAGGGGCAGGCTCAGCTTGAGGCCCACGAGCTCAAGAAGGAGCTCCGGCCTTGCTTGGGCTCACTGGAAGGGGGGACCCTGGAATTCCCCCCCTGCAAAGCTCCAGCCCTTAGTCTGGGGGGCAGGCAAGGGTGCTGGGTGCCCTCTGGCACAGGAATGGTGGCTGGGATGGTGGGGCTCATGGACGCCTCTTGAAGGGAGGGGGCAGGCTCCCGTTGGCGTTGGCTTTCCCTCCCCGTACGAATGTAGCTCCGGTTCTTGCTGTTTAGAAAGTGCCCAGTCGCCATGGAAAGATAAATTAGGCAATTAACCCCGAGACGCCCTTCCCTTGGCTCAGCCACTGTGAGCCCACGTCCAGACAGGTCCCGGTCCCCCCAACCCAGGGCCACCCCCGTCCAGGTAGCACCCTCTTGAGCACAGCTCTCCCTGCCCGTGATTGGTGCCAAGCTCTGGTTCAAAGCCCGGCTGAAATCATGGCCCAAGTTCCTAGGCCAGAGCCAGCCCCTGGGGAGCCGGGGTCCAGCGCTTGGATTTTAATGTGTTGCCCTCCTGCAGAGGTTACTGGGGGTGGGGTGGGGGGGTTAATTAGGAGAGACGGGCTGGCTGGGCTGGTCCCTGGGAGGGACAGCACTCTCCTGCCATCCATATTAGCCCCCTCCCGGGTCTCCCCCCCGCAGCGGTGTAACAGTCCCATTCATTAGAGGCTTGGAGTGCCCAGTCCATCAGGAGAGTGACAGGACCTCTCAGTAGGGCCCAAGGATGTGTGTGTGGGGGGGAGTCAGCATGGGCCCCACGGGGGGACTCCTAGTGATGCCTGAAATAGCAGCCCTTGCAGCTGGGGGATGGAGAGTGTCACAACTGCGCTCAGGGCATCCTGTCCTGTGGTCCCTGGGCCAGGCCGGCTCTGGGAGGCCCTGGAGAGCACTCCCCGGTGTGCCGCAGCCCTCTCCCACAGCCACTATTCAGAATTTCTGCGCTAGGCCCAGTGAAGAGGCAGGTTTCCTGTTTACCAAGATCATAAACAGCTAAGCCCTGGGGCGGCTCGTGTTTGACAGAACCGTGGTGGGACAGAGAGCCCTGGGGCGGCTCACAGTCTGGCAGAACCACGGTGGGACAGAGAGCCCCGGGGCGGATCGTGTCTGACAGAACAGTGGCTGGACAGAGAGCCCTGGGGTGGCTCGTGGTCCGACAGACTGTGGCGGGACAGAGAGCCCCAGGGCAGCTCGCGGTCCCACAGAACCGTGGTGGGACAGAGAGCTCTGTGGCGGCTCGTGGTCTGACAGAACCGTGGCGGGACAGAGAGCCCCAGGGTGGCTCGTGGTCTGACAGACTGTGGCGGGACAGAGAGCCCCGGGGCGGCTCGTGGTCCGACAGAACCGTGGCTGGACAGAGAGCCCTGGGGTGGCTCGTGGTCCGACAGACTGTGGCGGGACAGAGAGCCCCGGGGTGGCTCGTGGTCCCACAGAACTGTGGTGGGACAGAGAGCTCTGTGGTGGCTCGTGGTCCGACAGAACCATGGCTGGACAGAGAGCCCCAGGGTGGCTCGTGGTCTGACAGACTGTGGTGGGACGGAGAGCCCCAGGGTGGCTCGTGGTCCGACAGACTGTGGCGAGACAGAGAGCCCTGGGGCGGCTCGTGGTCTGACAGACTGTGGCGGGACAGAGAGCCCTGTGGTGGCTCGTGGTCTGACAGAACCGTGGCGGGACAGAGAGCCCCAGGGTGGCTCGTGGTCTGACAGACTGTGGCGGGACAGAGAGCCCCGGGGCGGCTCGTGGTCCGACAGAACCGTGGCTGGACAGAGAGCCCTGGGGTGGCTCGTGGTCCGACAGACTGTGGCGGGACAGAGAGCCCTGGGGCGGCTCGTGATCCCACAGAACCGTGGTGGGACAGAGAGCTCTGTGGTGGCTCGTGGTCCGACAGAACCATGGCTGGACAGAAAGCCCCAGGGTGGCTCGTGGTCTGACAGACTGTGGTGGGACGGAGAGCCCCAGGGTGGCTCGTGGTCCAACAAACTGTGGTGGGACAGAGAGCCCTGGGGCGGCTCGTGGTCTGACAGACTGTGGCGGGACAGAGAGCCCTGTGGTGGCTCGTGGTCCGACAGAACCGTGGCTGGACAGAGAGCCCCAGGGTGGCTCGTGGTCTGACAGACTGTGGCGGGACAGAGAGCCCCGGGGCGGCTTGTGGTCCGACAGAACCGTGGCTGGACAGAGAGCCCCAGGGTGGCTCGTGGTCCGACAGACTGTGGCGGGACAGAGAGCCCCAGGGTGGCTCGTGGTCCCACAGAACCGTGGCGGGACAGAGAACATCCCGATGCCCCCCAAACACCCCCTAGTCCAGACCTCAGGGGCTGGGAACCTACTGAGACTGGTGCCTCGGATGAAGGATGCCCTTCCCGCAGAGCAGTGAGCAGGCGTTTGCTGTGTCGCTCTCCAGCTTTCTCGAATGGGCCGGGGTGTCCAGCTGCTCCAGTTTGGTTTCATCTGGAGCTGAACTGAGCTCTCCCTCCAGGGCCCAGCTGGGTCAATGTGGGGCTGGGGGAGTGCGCTACTGCCTAGCCCCACTCCCTGGGGCAGGGGCTAGGGTGCAAGTCCCCCATTGGGGCCAGGATTGCCCCATGTGCTTTATTCCTTCCTATTCTTTACTCCTGTGCCGTGCTGTTCCCCAGCCCTGGCTAACGGAGGCACGTGGAACCCAGCAGTGGCCAGTTCCCTGGGCTCCCAACGACCCGTGTCTGCTCTGGGGACAGACCTGGGTGCTGCGGGGGCAGTCCAATGTACTATGGGCCCTGTGGAGCCCACCCAGCGTTTCCCCCACTCGCTAGCAGCCTGGGCACCTCAGCCGCCATGTTGCATGGGCCTAGCCTGCCCCGCACAGAGCGGGCCGCACAGTGGTCAAACCCCCGAGTACCAGGTCTCACTCCAGGGAAGTTGAGTCCCCCTCGGGCGGCAGGTCCTCTCCCTGTAGGGAGGTTGCTTTCAACCCGCCCCCCACATCCCGGCCTGCCGGCATTTCTGTGGGATGCCGGGAGAGGAGGTTGGGTGCAGGTGGCGGGAGAAAGGGTTGGAGCTGGGTCCCCAGGGAAGCGTGTGAGAAGGGGGCAGGGGGCAGCTGGCAGGGGGTGTGCTGAGGGAGGGGATTGGAGCTCCAGGCCCCTGGTCCTGAAAGAAGGGGGAGCGGGGCAGCTGGCGGGGGGGTGTGCTGGGGAAGTTTGGGAGGGGATTGGAGCTGGGTCCTCAGGGAGCCTGAGAGGCGTAGGGCCGTGAATGAGGTGCTGGTGGCTGTGTTTATCCTCCAAACGAATGTTTATTATTAATTTGCAAATGTAAAATTGGCGTGAGGAGGGGGTGGCAGCTCGTCAGGGCGAGAGCTCGCAGGGGCAATGAGGTGCTGATGGGCTCCATGGCTGTGACCTGAGACAGGGGCCCAGCTGAGCTCCCCACCTGGCCGGGTTCCCTCGGGACGATGGACCCCCCAGCGGCCCCGGCTGTACGCTGCAAAGACTCCAGGGCAGAACAGTGTGATGTGGAAGCCGGTCAGCATGCGAGTGGGGGTGTGCATAGATTGGCTCTATCTGTGCCCCCCATACATGTTGAACCCCCCCACATGCCCGCACAGTCCCTGTTCGCCCCACGGGCAGAATCCTGAGAGCTGCACCCCCATTTGAACGGCCCCGTTGGCAGGTCCCAGGGGGCCAGGAAGGAGAAAGCCAGAGGGGTGCACCCTGTCACCGGCCTGTCGCCTGCGCTGGGCTCCAGATTCATGCAGTGGCATTCTGCACTCCCTGCCCGCTCCTGGTGCTGGTCTCCCCCATGGCAGGGAGCCCCAACCCCTGTGTGCGCCCCCTTTGCCCAGCTCCCCATGCCACCCCCTGCAGCCCATCTCCCTGCACTGCCCTCCACCCAGCCTGAGCACAGCTGGCCCATGAGCAAACAGAGCTGTTTGCTTTGCTGGCAGATTAGCAGCCCACAGTCAATCCCCTTTGTCCGCTTGACTTTCTCTTTTATGATGGGATCTTTATGGCAGCAGGGGCTTCAAAGGGCCTGGGGGCTTCCCCTCAGCTCCCCCCACCCCAGGCACCTGGAAGTGGCCTGTAGCTTCCCATCTCCCCCTGCAGCTAGTGCTAACATTCTGGCCCAAATGCCAGTGTGGGAACCACCAGGGCTGCAGCTGTGGGTGGCCTTCCAGCTGCCTTTGGGAGGGGGAAGACAGGCGCCGCTGGGGGGCATAGGACAGGGAAGGGCTCAGTGGAGATGGCACCTGACTGCACGGGAAAGGGCTTGAGTGAAGTTGCAGAAAGAATCCCCCAGAGCCAGCTCCCCCTTCCTGGCTCGGTCATTCACACCCATGCAAACTGAATGCAAATGGCTCCCACCAGGGGGAAAGAGGAGAATCCTGGCCTGGGAGCAATTGTCACCCACTCTGCCCAGGTGTAAATGACGATGCCAGGTGCCAGAGGGTGGCGCCCATCCCTCTGTCACCAATGCAGCAGCAATGCAATGGGCCCCTCCCACCCACCTGCGCCAAGACCCCTTCTGTCCCTCGCCCAGGCTTTGCTTTGAGTGCTCCTCTCACCTGGAACAATTGGTCCCCATATTCCAGCAGCTGTGACCGGGCAAGTGCTGGCAGGGCAGGGCCTCGGAGCAAGGTGACACCTCTGAGCCCAGTTTCCATAGCAGCTGAAAGATGGGCACTCATGTTCCAAGCACAGAGGCACTCGTCCAGCCGGGGGCATTCGGTCCTTGGGGCCCATTTGCAGCTTGGGCTTTGCTAAAGCTTTTGGTACCAAGCAGGGAGATATGCCACTGGTCAGCCCAGCAACTGGGCAGAGCCCCACCTAGCCTATTCACACAGGGACTCCAAAGGGAAGAGCCCTGTTGGGATTCATGCTGGAGATCTATAGGCGACAGGCCCTATATCCCATTCCCTGACCCCCACCCACCACCCAGCCGTTCCTCCAAACCAGAGCAGATTGCAGCATTGGCATCACATGGGTTACAGCTAGCAAGAAACAAAAGCCAACAAGAAGAGTTCTTTAAATACATTAGGAGCAAGAGAAAGATGAAGGAAAGTGCAGGTCCGCTACTTAGCATGGAAGGAAACTAATAACTGGTGACATTAAGAAGACTGAGGTGTTTAATGCCTATTTTGCTTCAGTCTTCACTAAAAAGGTTAATGGTGACCAGATACTCAACAATGAATAATACTGACAAGGGGGAAGGAACACCAGGGATAGAACAGGTTCAAGAAAATTTAGCTAGGTTAGATGCATTCAAGTCGGCAGGGACTGATGAAATTCATCCCAGGGCAAGTAAGGAACTAGCTGGAGCAATCTCCGCTCCGTTAGCAATTATCTTGGAGAACTCCTGGAGGACGGGTGAGGAGCCAGAGGCCTGGAGAAGGGCAAACATAAGACCTGACATTAAAAAGGACAAAGAGGACCCAGGGAATTCCAGACCTCTCAGCCGAACTTCAAGACCTGGACAGATACTGGACCCAGTGATTACACACTCAATTTGTAAGCCCCTCGAGGGTGTCAGGGTTGTAAGCTATAGCAAACAGGAACGCGTCAAGAACAAGCCGTGCCAAACCAACCTCATTTCCTTCGTGGCCAGACCTGCTGGCCTAGCGGCTGGTGGGGAAGCAGCCGTGAGAGATCTTGATTTGAGTAAGGCTTTTCACACCGTCCCACACGTGACATTCTCATAAGCAAACGAGGCAGCCTCGGAGGAGAGCAGGGCAGAGAGGGAGGTCTGGGAGCCCCAGGTGTAGAGAAGGCAGCAGATGAGGTCACCCACGTAAGAGTCTAGAGCAGGGGACCAAGCCCAGCACCCTGAGGTGCAGCAGCTGAGCAGGGGAGAGATGATGCTGAAGGGGAGCTAGCAAGAGCATGGGGCTTGAAAGCTCCAGAGGGAGGGGAGGGGGAGTACAGAGCAAAGGGCCTGAGACGTAGCCAGGAGGAGGAAGTCACTCAAAGCAGGGTGACAAGCACTGATCCCCAGTACATACCTCTCTGTTGGCTCCCATGTGATCTGCCCACCCATGGTGGCTCAGATCTCAATAGCCGATGCCCCCAAAAGTCCCAGAGCAGCCAAGACACTTTGCAAAATATCCATCTAGATAGCACTTCACTTACCACTGACCTGCAGCCAGCAGCTGTTTAATAGCAACCCCGGGCATTGCTTTGGGATAGGAAGGGAGGAACAGTCCCTTTGAAAGGGAGGGGTGATTCCTGGGATCAGAAGGATCTCCCAGAGCTAGAGTTTTGCCAGGATGTGGGGTTCAAGCCCTCTGATTCTCAGAAAAGGGTCCCAGAATCACAGGAGGGGCTGCACGAAGCATGATCTGGGAGTATGGGACAGCTCAGTTAATAAGCAGCAGTAACTCAGCCTGTCCTGCAAACAGCCCTTGCCCCAGCGCCAAGATTGAGGCAGCTCTGGGTGTGGCCTTTTATGTAAATTATTCCACACACTAATTTGCATGTCTCAATTGACTTCCGCTTATGGTCAATGCACCCTGCCCCAAGCAGTGGCATGGGCAGGACATGGAGCTGCAAACGTGGAGCTGGCAGCTGTAGCTGGGGAGGAGTGAATCCAGGATGAGTGGGGGCTGGGGAGCCGGGATCCACGGGGGGGTGTGTAGGGTGGAGGGTACTCTCGGGGAGAGGTAGGTGCTAGTTGGGATCGACCTCCACCACTACAGGATCCACCCTGGGGCTGGGGGGAGCAGCAAGAGGGGAGAGGCAGAACAGCTGATCCCAGGAGCCAGATGGACCACTTATAGCTCTGTTGAAGGTGCCCCCGTCCAGCTAATACACAGGCAGAGCTGGTCATCCGGCTCCTACCAGGCCTGCAGCCTACACCACAGCTGGGGCTGGGGTAGAAATAGCAGGCTTTATAGGGGCATCTTATTTCCCATCAGGCGTAGCTTCCTTAAAGAAACAGGCACACTAGTGTAGCCTACTCCAAGTTGCAACCCCTGCTCTGAGTCCTCGGCTCATGATCTCCCAAAGTCCCTCCTTTTAGGAGTCCGTCCACGCAAGCGCAAACCCTTCTGGTCGCCCCTGCGTATGACAGAGTAATGGCACCCAGCACCCCCGTCCACCTGGGAGACTAGGAAGAAAGAGAAGGCAGGAAACGAGGCCTGCAAGGAGGGGGAGAGACAGCACAAGCCTTCATTCATACCAGGTAGGTCTCCTTCCCCTATTACCAAGCCCACCCAAAGCCCTATGGTATCATAGCTTCCCAGCTCCCTCCCCTGCGGCAACTCTGTTCACCCCATGCAGGAAGAATCAGTTTCCAGCTAAATGTGGCCTAGATGAAATTACTGTAACGTGGGCGCATAACTGGTTGAAACACCGTCCTTAGCGAGTAGTTATCAATGGTTTGCTGTCAAACTGGGAGGATGTATCTAGTGGGCTCCTGAAAGGTTCTGTCGTGGGTCTGGTACCATTCAGCTTTGTCATTAATAACTTGGAAAATGGAGTGGAGGACATCCTTATAACATTTGCCGATGACACCAAGCTGGGAGGGGTTGCAAGCACTTTGGAGGACAGGATTAGAATTCAAAAAGACCTTGACAAACTGGAGAATTGGTCTGAAGACAACAAGATGAAATTCAATAAAGACAAGTGCAAAGTACTTCACTTAGGAAGGAAAAATCAAATGCACAGCCATGAAATGGGGAATAACTGGCTAGGTGGTCGTACTGCTGGAAAGGATCAGAGGTTAGAGTGGATCACGAATTGAATATGAGTCATCAGTGTGATGCATGTGCAAACAAGGCTAAGATCGTTCTGGGACATATGAACAGGAGTGTCATATGTAAGACACTGAGAAGTGCTCTACTTGGCATTTGGGAGACCTCGGCTGGAGTACTCCATTCTGGACACCATTTTAGGAAAGAGGTGGATAAACTGGAGAGAGCCCAGAAGACAGCAAAGAAAGGTTTAGAAAACCTGACCTATGAAGGAAGGTTACAAAAGTGGGTCTGTTTAGTCTAGAGAAAAGAAGGCGGAGGGGCGACATGACAACAGTCTTCAAATATGTTAGGGGCTGTTATAACGAGGGCTGTGCGATCAACTGTTCTCCTTGTCTACTGGAGGTAGGACAAGTAGGAATGGGCTTAATCTTCAGCAAGGGAGATTTAAGTTAGACATTAGGAAAAACTTTCTAACTCCAGGTAGTTAAGCTCTGGAACAGGCTTCCAAGGGAGGTTGTAGAATCCTTGTCATTGCAGGGTATAAAAACAGATCAGACAAATATCTGTCCAGGGTGGTCATAGAATATTAGGGTTGGAAGAGACCTCAGGAGGTCATCTAGTCCAACCCCCTGCTCAAAGCAGGACCAACCCCAGCTAAATCATCCCAGCCAAGGCTTTGTCGAGCTGGGCCTTAAAAACCTCTAAGGATGGAGATTCCACCACCTCCCTAGGTAACCCGTTCCAGTGTTTCACCACCCTCCTAGTGAAATAGTGTTTCCTAATATCCAACCTAGACCTCCCCAACTGCAACTTGAGACCATTACTCCTTGTTCTGTCATCTGCCACCACTGAGACCAGCCAAGCTCCATCCTCTTCGGAATCTCCCTTCAGGTAGTTGAAGGCTGCTATCAAATCCCCCTTCATCCTTCTCTTCTGCAGACTAAATAACCCAAGTTCCCTCAGGCTCGCTTCGTAAGTCATGTGCCCCAGCCCCCTAATCATTTTCATTGCCCTCCGCTGGACTGTCTCCAATTTGTCCACATCTCTTCTGTAGTTGGGGGACCAAAACTGGACACAGTACTCCAGGTGTGGCCTCACCAATGCCGAATAAAGGGGAATAATCTCTTCCCTCGATCTGCTGGCAACGCTCCTACTAATACAGCCCAATATGCCATTGGCCTTCTTGGCAACAAGGGCACTTCTAGGTTTACTTGGTCCTGCATCAGTGCAGGGGGGCTGGACTTGATGACCTCTCAAGGGCCGTTCCAGACCTACATTGCTGTGATTCTGTGATGGCTCAGGACATTGGTTTCCCGTCTCATTCAAAAGGCGGCGACTGCAGCCACACAGTGCCCCCAAGCACTGCCCTGGGGCATTGGGGTCAGCCCCAACTGCGAGGCGAGAACCACCCCCGCTGGCTCCCCCACCTGGCTCCCTGCAGCACCCTGTGGTCCCGGGGCACTGGAGCCGAGAGGAGCACGCCCCCTACCCCACTGCCTACAGCAGTGCCTGAACTCTGCCTTCCCCGCTCTCGCCAGGCCACGCCGGGGGGAGCCCAGCACCCAGGCGCTCTCCCGCTGGCTCAGAGACGGGGCAGGCCGGGGCCAGGTAGATCCGCTGCAGAGATTTTGCCCAGTGAGAGCCCAGCCTGAGCTGCCCCTGTCCAGCTGAGGCTGCAGCAGGACACTGTGACTTCTAGCTGCCAGTCACTGTGCTGGGGAGCCAGAGGGACACATGTCACTGGACTCTGACAGGGCTGGCAGACAGGCCAAGGGGCTGCCTAGGGCCAGGGCTGCAAGGTAACAGTGGCCCCCCCATCTCCCATGGTTTCAGATGAAGCTACCTGCCGCCACCTAGTGGCAAGCGAGTGACACCGTTGGCACCGTTTTCTTCTTCTCAGCGTAGGACGGGTTGGGATTTCATCCACCTGCCCCCCTGACGCTGTCCCCATGGCAAGGGGCAGGATCATCCCCTTTGGGATCGGGGCTGCTTGTATTCTGAATGCCCCTGTGTCACCCAGGGGCCCCCGCCAGCCACTGCCTCATGCACAGCCCTGCGTGAGCAATTACTGAATGCTGGGGTAGATTTGGGAGGGGCCCCTGTTCGGCAAACGCTGATTCAGGCCCACAATGCTGCATGCAGGGGTTGGCCCGGACACCCTCCACTACACACTATGGGGGTCTGATGTCCCGAGAGCGGGTGATGCTCAGTCTAGGCCCTGGGGAAAGGTCTGCGATGGGAGCCGGAGCGTGGTGTCAGCCTGAGAGCTGAGACACTCCACAGAGTGCAGTTCACCCCCAATTAAGTGGCTTGCGGTGGGTGGGCAACAGCAAGTGCTCCTGACAATGCAGCTCTTTGCACTATGCAGACGTTGCATTCTGCAGGGACGGCCCTGGCAGCCAGAGAGCTTAGGGACCGTTACTCCTGAAGAGCTGCAAAACACCGGGCTTCCCAAAGCAGATCAACGTGCCAATTGCCCAAGCAGGATCCAACAACAGACCCCTCTCAGCCGACGCACTCCCTGGCGCTAACCCTACTCGCACTCCCCAGTGTCTTCCGCTGCCGCAGCCTGGAGTCCTCGCTTCTGGGGCCGGATGCGAGAAGGATCGCAGGCTGGAGACTCTGCATGGTGCGTCCCCATTAGCCTTGCTGCTGAGCCCAAGGCTTGGGCTGTTAAATCAGTCTGGGTCCTGTTGCTCAGATCTGGTCCTTGCTGTTGGGATCATGGCCTTTGTCAGCCAGAACTGTACAGCAACACCCTGCTCCTGGCATGTCAATTTGTCCTTTTGAAGCTCAATTTCTTCTGAGATGCCTCAGCCCCGACCCCCACTGGGAACCTGAGACGGGCGTCCCCAAAGACAGTGACAGTTCAGAAATAACTTCCCTGCTCCACCAGGCTGTCTGTAAACCTTCGATGAGTTACTGCACCAGCCCTGTCCCTGCAGCCCTGTCTCCACTCTGGCGGTCATCTGTGCGCTCTTTAACTGACCATATGGCAGTTAGATCTTGGAGAAATGCTTTTTACCAGCCGGGGTGCGGTTCGTTTTCGACTCACCACTAATGCCTGGTTGTTGCAAGGGTCCAGCCACACAGATCCAGTTGCAGGACTGGGGCCTTGAATCACGTGTTCAGGTGTTGAGCTCCTGCTTAGAACTTATACCCAAAAAGCCACACACCCCCCCCCCCCGCCCCCATTCCATGGTATTGAAATGTCCCGGCCACGCACTTATTGTGTCGCTGTCTGGAAGGAGGTTGTGAGCTCTTTGGGCAGGGCCTGCGTCTTATTGGTTTCGGGAGGCACTTGGCACAGTTTGGGGTGCTTGGTTAGTTATTACTGTTGTTGCTGCTCTTCTGGGGCTGGTTCTAACCAGGTCCAAATTAATTTAGTTTCCTTAATTACCAAGGGAAAGGTCGTCCCGCTTAAAGCATCAGCCCTCTGCTCCCTGGGCCACTCTGTAGATTTGGTCCCAGCAGCAGGCTGGCAGCCTCTTTGGTCCATGCTCTTTGCTGTGGGTTTATTTCCTGCTGGCAGCCCACGGGCTGGGCAGAGGAAGCGCCCCCATGGGCATGGGCACCGGCGGCAGCTCCGTATAGGTCCCAGACGGACTGTGGGAGGGCAGAGGGCAGATTTGTGAGCTGCTGCTAAATTCCAGTTTTAAAGAGAATCCACTTTCAGGTTCAAGCAAGAGGACCAGGAAGGCAGTTCAGTGTGGAGGCCATGCCCTCCCCATGGCATCCGGGTGCCCTTGGAGACGGGGTCCGAGGCTCTGTGCCCACTTGCAGTTGGCGTTATGGAGACACAGAATACAGCCAGTTGAGGACTGGGGCGGTTTTGCTGTGCCCTGCATAGCCCTGGCGCTTCAGCCCCTGGCTCAGACTCCCTGATGCCAGGGCGCCTGCAGCCCGTCACGTCCGCAGCAGGCAAGGAGGTCAGGCAAAGACGCCCACCGCAGCTCGGCAATGTTTGCATTGGGCAAGGCCAGGTGTGTGGGAAGCCGGGGGCGTTTGACCCCGGTGCGCTTCACTCGCCTGCCGGCCCACTCTTGCGTCTGCTCAGAACCAGGCCGGAGCTCCTGCTGGCACACGCCCTGCCCTCCGGCTTCCCCTCCAGATCCCAGACTGCCGGCCCAGCTCCTCTGCGGCTCTCCAGGTTGGCATGGCAGGGCCTGGGGTCGGGGAGGGAGGGAGGTCATGGGAGAGGAGCGGTGTTTGTTTTTGTCTGGTCTGTCTCACATCCAACTTCCCAGGGAGGCCGCACCTCTGCCAGGAACAATGGCCCACGTGGCTGGCGTGTGAGCATGTGCAGGTGTGTAAGGCCGGAGGTGTTTTGTGTGCATGCGTACGCCTGACCGTGAGCGGGACTAGTCTGAGAGGAAAGGCAGGAGACAACAGTGAACCCAACTGAGGGCTTCCCAGATGCGGGGCAGCTGGGGGGCAACAGACGTGAGTCAGTGGTTGGTTGCCAGGGTCTTTGCAGATGCTGGTAGCGCTGGGTCCCTGCCTCTAGGCGCTTGCCCTGCAAACAGCTTCTTCCTGCAGCCCTGGGCAGAGGAGCCCGGGGGAGGAGCCGACGTGGCTGGGGTGGGGTCTGACCCTTCTCCGATGGCCATACCCCGAGAAGATGCATGCTAGGAACTACGGGGGCAGAGACTGGCAGGTCTGTTCCGACTGAGCCCCTCAGGCCCCGGAGCACGTCGTGCTTTCTGTGGGACGGGCACCCAGTGCAATGGGTCCTGACCCCTCTTGGGCACCCCCGGTGGCAGCACGAGAGGTGGCCCTGGGGATCTCCGGCAGCATGCCCCCTGTACATGCAGCTCCCGAGCAGAGGAAGGCTGGGTGCCCGCTCCGAGGGGTGGGGGCAGCGTACAGCCGAGGGGTGTCAGGGCTGTTGGCACAGCTGCGGGGGGTCATTTTCCAACTGGCTCTAACCGGATGGGTCGTTACCCGGCAGACAGCTCCCCTGGGGAAGGGGCTGGGGTGTATGGGCAGCAGGGCAGCACCTGGCTAGACAGCCCAGTGTTGAAGGAGGCCCTACAGTGCTGTGAAGGAAGAGCCTCACCCCATCCCAAGAGGCACCTGCAACCTTGAGGATGCTGGGGTGCACACATGGAGCCCTCCTGGGGGGCACTGGGATGTATCCAGCTTCTGCCCATGCAGGAGCAGCTCCTCCCTGGGGGTGAATGTGCTGGGGGAGGGGGGGTCTGCCCTTCCCCATTCCGCGCTGGCATCCTGGCACTCACCAGACAGAACTTCATGGGGTGGGGGCGAGGGGGGGGGTTACAGGCCCCCCCCCGGGCAGGGGAGCTGAGGGTTTGACGCTCCAGGCTGGCTGTGTTTCACCCCTTCTTTTACTGAACAGTTGGCAGCCTGGGCTTTCCACAGTTAAACCAATCCTGGGGGACTTTCATTAACAATTAACGTTGAGCAAATAGCTCGAGAGTCACTTCCCTGCAGAGCCCCTGCCTAGCTCCTGCACTGTCCCTTCCCCGGGATGGGCCCCTGCCTGGTTCCGGTGGGCCACCACTTCCCTGGGCTGGGCCTCTGCCTGCTGGGCTCCTGCAGTTGCCCTTTCCCCAGCCCATGCCCATCTTCCACGGCTGCCCCTTCCCTGGGCCTGGGCCCCTGTCCCACAGTTGCCCCTTCCCCAGGCCCCAAGGATTCCACCAGCTGCCCCCTGGGGCTGGGGGCTCTGTGCCTGCTTCCTCCCCTGGCCCTTCCTGACTTGCAATCTGCTCTGGGCTCCCAAAGCTCACACCTCCCCGCCCCGCCCCAGAGCTGTGTGTCCTTCCCACTGCCCCACTGTACGGACTGCTCGGCTGTTTGCGCCTGGTCTGGACCGGGTTTTCCAGCGGCCACTCGCGGTGGGGAGTCCAGAGGGACTGGCTAGTTTGGATGGGACATGCCGGTCACATGGTATCAGCTCGGTTCCCTGGCTGGTTCCCTGGTTCACAGAGCTCTAGCACCTAGAATCCGATTCCTTCCCAGGAATCTTCTCAGCTCTGCCCTGCACCCCCACTGGGGCAGATGACTGAGTCCAAGGGTGACCCCAGAGATGACCCAGGGGCCCAGGGCAGAGGACAGTGCCTGGAGGCACTTCTGTGGGGCAGCAGGAGCTGAGCAGCTGATAAAGCCCAGGGACGAGGCTGAGGGTAGCTCTGAGGATGCCGGAAATGGAGCTGCCCATTCTTTGCATTAGTGTGAACCCGACACGGCTGAATTGCCTGACACAGACATGAGGGTAGCGGGCCCCTTACAGCTCCCAGGGCAGATGTGTGTGTTCCTCTGGATGGTGGATGCTGGAGGTCTGGGGCAGGATTATCACCAGCATCTCTGTGTGTCACTTAGGGGACCTTGCGGGGTGGGGGTGGGGTTTGCATCCCTGAGCCCACAGGCCAGGACTCCGGTGCCAGGGGGAGTGAAGGGGGTGCTGGGAGCAGGTCCACCATGGAACTGGAATTTCCCTTCTCTGCTCACTAATTGCACCGTCTCCATTCCAGGTGGTGCCAAGAGCAGCGCGTGAGCCCTGACCTCCTGGCTGGATGGTTGGGGCTTTCTGGGGGAACCAGCCAGCTGTGCAGCCCAAAGCAGACACCCTTGCAGGCCTCCAGCTTTGGGGAGCCAGCGCCAGGCCCCCAGCTTGCATGCCGTTCACTCTTTGGGGCACTCAAGTTCCCACAGTCCGTGCTGTGAAACCAGGTGGGCAGGAGACGCGGACCCAGCGGGAAGTGGGGCTCACCCGGCTCGTGCAGAGAGGGAGCTGGTGGGGCTGGTTCATGGCACGAGCTGTATCGCACGCCAGTGGGTGAGCACAGTGAGGTGGTTGCCTCCGAGATCCCAGCCCCTGTGCACAGCTCCAGTGCTGCAAGCCAAGGAGGAAGCCGGGGGAAGCAGGAAGCCTTCCCAAGGGCTTGCGCTCTGTGCCCCAGTGCCTTCCCTCGGAGGTCAAACAACACAACAGGAAGCCTTGCTGTGGTCACTCGGCAGCGGGAGCTGGGCAGCGTCACTCGGGGGCTCTTCTGTCCCCTGCCCCACGGCCCAGTCCTCCTGCCCTGCCAAGAGCCTGGGCTAAAGCTGCCCTAAATGGAAGCCGGACGGGAGCAGGAGCCCAGCCGCTGGCCCCGGGGAGAAAGATGCAGTGCAGAGACGGCCAGCTTAGCATGGAGTTGAACAGTGAGTGCTGGGCTGGGGGTGGACAGGGACAGGGCACCCCCCAAGTCTGGGCATGGGGAGGGGGGTGGAGTCTCACACCTGGACAGGGATAGACAGAGCTCCAGAGCGGGCCCTGCTTGGTCCAGGGCAGGACTGGTCCCTGCAGCCCAGTGTCCAGGGCTGTGCCCATGACTGCGGGGATGAGGCCTCTCCCCCTTGGGAATGTGGGGCTCAGAGCTATTGGCTGGGCACTTCCCAGGCCTGTAACGTCAGTGACTGTGCCGGCCTGAGACAGCCCAAGTGCCCCCGGGTGCCACAGACTGCCCTCCAGCCCCGGGTCACTCAGAGCACCCCGTCCCCCCGGGCTGATGGGGCGTCTCTCACTGCTTTGCCCACTCTCAGTCCTTCAGGAAAGGGAATCCCCAACCTGCCGGCCCCTGCCCCAAACAGCCTCAGCACCGAGCGCCAGCCGAGGAAGAGGGAGCAGGCCAGCCCCTGCTTGGCTCACAACCTTGTTCCCATCACACGGCCCAGATCAACCTGTCCGTGCATCGGAGGCTTTCACACTGTAGGGGACTGGGGATGGGGGCGGGGGGGCTGCCAGGGATGGGAGGGCAGGGCTGGGCTGATGGGGAGGGAGAGGCAGGGGCCAAGTGAGTCTGGTGGCAGTGAAGGGGCAGTGACCAGGGGATGACGGGGATGGAGGGGCAGGGCAGGGCCAGGTGGGAGTGATGGAGATGGAGGGGCAGGGCCGGGTGGGGGTGATGGGGACGGAGGGGCAGGGCAGGGCCAGGTGGGAATGATGGAGATGGAGGGGCAAGGCAGGGCCGGGTGGGAGTGATGGAGACGGAGGGGCAGGGCCAGGCCAGGCAGGAGTGATGGAGACAGAGGGGCAGGGCCGGGTGGGAGTGATGGAGACAGAGGGGCAGGGCTGGGCCGGGCCGGGTGGGACTGATTGGGACGGAGGGGCAGGGCAGGGCCGGGCCGAGCGGGAGTGATGGAGACAGAGGGGCAGGGCTGGGTGGGAGTGATGGGGATGGAGGGGCCGGGCCGGGCCGGGCGGGAGTGATGGAGATGGAGGGGCAGGGCCGGGTGGGGGTGATGGGGACGGAGGGGCAGGGCAGGGCCAGGTGGGAATGATGGAGATGGAGGGGCAAGGCAGGGCCGGGTGGGAGTGATGGAGACGGAGGGGCAGGGCCAGGCCAGGCAGGAGTGATGGAGACAGAGGGGCCGGGCCGGGTGGGAGTGATGGAGACGGAGGGGCAGGGCCGGGCCGGGCCGGGTGGGACTGATTGGGACGGAGGGGCAGGGCAGGGCCGGGCCGAGCGGGAGTGATGGAGACAGAGGGGCAGGGCTGGGTGGGAGTGATGGGGATGGAGGGGCCGGGCCGGGCCGGGCGGGAGTGATGGAGATGGAGGGGCAGGGCCGGGTGGGGGTGATGGGGACGGAGGGGCAGGGCAGGGCCAGGTGGGAATGATGGAGATGGAGGGGCAAGGCAGGGCCGGGTGGGAGTGATGGAGACGGAGGGGCAGGGCCAGGCCAGGCAGGAGTGATGGAGACAGAGGGGCAGGGCCGGGTGGGAGTGATGGAGACGGAGGGGCAGGGCCGGGCCGGGCCGGGTGGGACTGATTGGGACGGAGGGGCAGGGCAGGGCCGGGCCGAGCGGGAGTGATGGAGACAGAGGGGCAGGGCTGGGTGGGAGTGATGGGGATGGAGGGGCCGGGCCGGGCCGGGCCGGGCGGGAGTGATGGAGATGGAGGGGCAGGGCCGGGTGGGGGTGATGGGGATGGAGGGGCCGGGCCGGGCCGGGCGGGAGTGATGGAGATGGAGGGGCAGGGCCGGGTGGGGGTGATGGGGACGGAGGGGCAGGGCAGGGCCGGGCGGGAGTGATGGAGATGGAGGGACAGGGCCGGGCCGGGCGGGAGTGATGGAAACGGAGGGTCAGGGCTGGGCTGGGTGGGGTTGATGGGGACTGATGGGCAGGGCAGGGCCGCTACAGCAAAGGCCTGGGATGCTCAAAGCAGCTGAGTAGCAAGGAGCCTCTCCCAGGGGACTCAAGGGGAGACGCCAGGCTCCTGAGCTCACAGACTCACCGGCCGAGCGGAGCGAGCTCACCCACAGGCCAGAGAATCCCCGTCCCAAGCTCAGGACTCCCCTGGAACTAGCGCGTCTCTGTTAGAGACCCAGGGCTCTGAGTGCGGGGAATCGGCCCCCCAGCAGTCACTGCAGGAAGGGTCGCTGCCTCTGGAGAGTGCAGGGCCCGGGGGCTGCCTGGGGCAGGGTGGGGGTTTCTGGGACGCACTGTACAGAGGACACTGGCATTCCCCGAAATGCTCTGAGCCGCGTGTGACGCCGCCCACGACGTAGAGCCCGTCCGCGTCTGTGCTGAGGCCACCGAAGAGGAACCTGCGTCCAGAATCACTCGCGGTGCAAACGCGCCTTATCAGCGGGATGAGAGTGCGACGCACACGGCCAGCTAAGGAAACCATTTATCCTCCCCTATCACTGCCCCGCTTCCTGGGGATGGAGCCCAGCAGGAAACATGGCCCCATTTCACTTTTGCAGTGGATACTTGCGGTTCTCCTGCCAAGGGGCACTGTCAAGTAGGTGGGTCTAATGTTTCAGGGTGTAGAACCCTAATTCTAGAGGGAGGGTGGCCTAGAGCTCATGGTCTCCCTTTGGGAGACCTTGTTTGCCACACTTTAACCATTCATGTTGAAATTTTCCATGCCTGGGATCTGCCTCCGGCTGAATCTTTTGGGAAAGTTTCAGCTAAAACGATTCTGTTAGAGGAGAGGAAAATATGTCGTTTTGCCCATGTTAAGAAAACACATGCAAGTGTTTGGCTGGGAAGCTCTCGCACTCCCCAGCTTTGGAGTAAGGCTTTGAGATTTGGCAGAAGGGTTGCCCTGGTGGGAGTGATTTGCCTTTTGCCAACCCTGTGAAAACCAACCCAAATTCGGCCACGTTATAAGCCGCTGAAAAAATCTCAGTTTGCAAAAGAGATTTGTTTTAGTTTGGCAGCTAAATTCCCCAAAGTTTTCATCTGCACTGAGCATGCTCCAACCCTCGCAGTGCCCAGGCTGCAGCCAGACCCCATCCGCAGAGGGCAAATGAGCATGTCCCACCCTCAGCTGGCCTTTCCCTGCAATTGTTGCTCTGGACATCAGCGGTCTGAGACTCTCCTGTGCTCTCGGCACGCCGCCTGCTGGGGCCCAGGCAGCGGGGGAACTGGCGAGGAAACTGGACAGACGCACAGGAGAGAGGATTGGGGGTGCCTGGAGACTGGCTGCAGAAGGGGGCAGAGAACTTGTTAGAGTGGGGGTGGGCAAGGAGCTGGGGGACAGAGATCGGCTGTGTGTGGGGGGATCTAGGTAAACGGTGGCAGAGACAGGCTGCAGCAGGTATATGCTGGGTGGACTGTTAAAGAAGGGGTTGTAACCACTAGATCACACTCCCCTCCGCAATCTGGAATCGATCCCAGAAGTCTTGCCTCTCACCATTCCTCTGCTGTTGGCAAGCAGCTGTGACGGCCGCAGCGCATCCGCACAAGTGGGCCAAGGGAAGGTTGCGGGGCTTGACTTTGCAACTGTAATGTCCTTTTACCATTGTTTTCCGGCTGTAATAGTCACATTTGTTCTGCTGTCGTCTCAGTCCATTGGAAAGCGTTGGAGATGGCCTCAGCCTTCCCCTGCCACATTCCCGCACCTGCGGTTGCAGCTGCTCCCTGAGAAGCCGAAAGTGAAACGGCACGGGGCTAGCATGGGGACATTGCCTGGCCCAAGCTGATGCGGTTGCGAGTGGGAGGGAAATGAGCTGCTTACCTGGGACGGTTACTCTCCAGGAGTTAGCAGTTCAGGGAAGGGCTTCTGTTTGGAAACCCGCTGACGTTCAGCCTGGCACGGCCTTCCAAAGCCCCTTAGCTAGTAACAGCCATATGGCCCGGTGGGTAGGGCCCTGAGCTAGGAGACCCGGGTTCTGGTCCTGCCATGGACATGCTGCAGGGGCTTGGGCCAGTCACCTCTCCTCTCTGTTCTGCTTCCAACCCTTTGTCTGTTTGGACTGTGAGCTAATCAGAGCAGGGACTGTCTCAGTGTGTTTGTACAGCACCAAGCACAGCAAGGCCTGATTTGGTAGAGGGCTGTCAGCACCACCCTAGACCAGTTCATAACACCAGTCACCACCACAAAGGGGCTTTCTGTCTGAAGATGCCCTAGCCACCTGTGGGGCAACACACATGTTAATCCATCCCAGCAGCCTGCCGGCTCCCTTACTGGGGCCAGAGGGCATCTCTGGGAAGATTCCCTAACCTTAAAACTGTTTCCCTCTTGATCCGTTTCTCCTTCTCACATTTCTGCCACCCATTTGCCTGGCAGATCCCCTCATCCCTCCCCAGACCCGAGTTGCTTTGGAAAGAAACAGCTCTTTTTTTAAACAAAGCACCCACCGTACCCAATTCTCCATGCCTGGCACCGTGGGTCATTTACACCTGTGCAGGTGGGTGTATCAGACACCCCCTGCTGGCAAGCGGAAAATTCGTGCACAGCGGTGAATGGCGACGCGGGGGCCCACACAGGGGCGATCAGGCCCAGCCCCTCCTTTGCCCTGCTCTTGGCTAGACAGGGATCAAAGCTGTGTCGACAAGACAGTGTGGACTTTAACGTGAGCTAGGCTAGCGGAGTGAAAGTTTAGGCCTGAGCTGGAACGTGAGCAGTTTCACACGTGTTAAAGGACGAGTGCATGGGCTGCCTTTGACTTTTCTCACACGTTCCACCGTGCTCCAGTGCTGGGTAGGAGGGGAGGGGGATGGAGGAGGGGGTGGTCCCATTCCCAGTGGGACAGAAAGCTAGGCAGGTGACCAGCACTGGGCCAGGGGTGACTGGCTCGGTTTTGGAGCTCAGCTTGGTTTGACTTAAAGCGCCGGCCTCAGGGCGGACAAGTAAATCACTGTCCTGCCTGGCAGGTAGTGGGTGGGGTGCGTGACTACCCGGAAGGAGAAGGCAGGAGAAACAGCTGGAGAAGCACGTGTGGCCCAGCATGAGTCTCCATCAATGGGGCACCCACAGGCTGCAGGGAGGGGCGGGTGAGCCACGCCTGGCTGCGCACCAACTAAATAACCGCAGGTGCTGAAACCAGGAGAGGGCAACACAGACAGGGCCAGCATGTAGCCAGGTAAAAGCCCCAAGGGCCTAGAGACGGGACAATAGGCCTGTGCTAGCCCTGGAGAACGGCCCAAGAACTGACCTGTGGGTGTGAGATGGGGGCACAGCTCTCCTTGGGTGGGGTGTGGGGAGGCAAACTAGGGGAGATTCTTGGGCTTTTCCCCATGGAGCGGGCGCGCAGGTCTCCTGGCTGGGCTCTGCCCTCGGGGAAGTCTGGCCCATGCTGTCTTTCCCTTTGGTTGCCCTCAGGGCTGCTGTTCCTCACAGCATTCCTCCTCCACATCAAGCTGTCCAGGACGAGCCCGGCCCGGCTGGTCTGCGACAACCGGCTGATCCAGAAGTACATCAGCGAAGCCAAGGACATGGAGAAGAGAGTGGTAAGGAGACACGCTCCAGCCCGGCTAACCGGGAGCTCCCCACAGCCAGCGCTCCTGCTCGGGCCCCTACAGCGCCCCCTGCTGGGAGCTCCCCCTCAGCCAGCCCTCCTGCCCTTCTCCCTACAGAGCCCCCTGCTGGGAGAGGCTGGGGCTGGCATCGCTGGGAGCTCCCCCACAGCCAGCGCTTCCGCCTGAGCCCCTACAGCACCCCCTGCTGGGAGAGGCTGGGAGCTCCCCCACAGCCAGTGCTCCTGCCTGGCCCCCTACAGCACCCCCTGCTGGGAGAGGCTGGGAGCTCCCCCACGGCCAGCGCTTCCGCCTGAGCCCCTACAGCACCCCCTGCTGGGAGAGGCTGGGAGCTCCCCCACAGCCAGTGCTCCTGCCTGGCCCCCTACAGCACCCCCTGCTGGGAGAGGCTGGGAGCTCCCCCACAGCCAGCGCTTCCGCCTGAGCCCCTACAGCACCCCCTGCTGGGAGAGGCTGGGAGCTCCCCCACAGCCAGTGCTCCTGCCTGGCCCCCTACAGCACCCCCTGCTGGGAGAGGCTGGGAGCTCCCCCACAGCCAGCGCTTCCGCCTGAGCCCCTACAGCACCCCCTGCTGGGAGAGGCTGGGAGCTCCCCCACAGCCAGCGCTTCCGCCTGAGCCCCTACAGCACCCCCTGCTGGGAGAGGCTGGGACTGGCACAGCTGGGAGCTCCCCCCACAGCCAGCGTTCCTCCTGCCTGGCCCCCTACAGCGCCCCCTGGTGGGAGAGGCTGGGAGCTCCCCCACAGCCAGTGCTCCTGCCTGGCCCCCTACAGCACCCCCTGCTGGGAGAGGCTGGGAGCTCCCCCACAGCCAGCGCTTCCGCCTGAGCCCCTACAGCACCCCCTGCTGGGAGAGGCTGGGAGCTCCCCCACAGCCAGCGCTTCCGCCTGAGCCCCTACAGCACCCCCTGCTGGGAGAGGCTGGGACTGGCACAGCTGGGAGCTCCCCCCACAGCCAGCGTTCCTCCTGCCTGGCCCCCTACAGCGCCCCCTGGTGGGAGAGGCTGGGAGCTCCCCCACAGCCAGTGCTCCTGCCTGGCCCCCTACAGCACCCCCTGCTGGGAGAGGCTGGGAGCTCCCCCACAGCCAGTGCTCCTGCCTGGCCCCCTACAGCACCCCCTGCTGGGAGAGGCTGGGAGCTCCCCCACAGCCAGCGCTTCCGCCTGAGCCCCTACAGCACCCCCTGCTGGGAGAGGCTGGGAGCTCCCCCACAGCCAGCGCTTCCGCCTGAGCCCCTACAGCACCCCCTGCTGGGAGAGGCTGGGAGCTCCCCCACAGCCAGCGCTTCCGCCTGAGCCCCTACAGCACCCCCTGCTGGGAGAGGCTGGGAGCTCCCCCACAGCCAGCGCTTCCGCCTGAGCCCCTACAGCACCCCCTGGTGGGAGAGGCTGGGACTGGCACAGCTGGGAGCTCCCCCCACAGCCAGCGTTCCTCCTGCCTGGCCCCCTACAGCGCCCCCTGGTGGGAGAGGCTGGGATCACACAAACTTCAGAGGCAGGAAGGCAGAGAAATATCCTGCCTGGCCAGCTGTGCGGCACAGCCCCAGCGACGCCTCCACTCCTCCTGAGCCTGTGCTCATTCCGTCTCTTGCCCCTAGAGCTGGCCTCACGGGCTGGGCTCTCCTAGGCCTGTTGGCATCTCACTCGGTGCTTTCCACCTCCTCTCCCCATAGAGCCAGTGCCAGGAGCTCCCCTCACTCTCCCAGCCCCTTCCTCTGCCCATGGTGGACTTCAGCCTCCGGGAATGGAAAACAAAGACAGTGAGTAAGGCCAGAGGCCCTGGGGGACAGGCGTGGGGTGGGGTGGGCCCAGGAGTTCCAGCTCTTTCCTGGCCACGAGGGGGAAGATGATCACTCAGCCCATCACAGAGGGGGCAGCAGACACAGGGAGGAGTCCCTGAGGGGAGGGAGATATTTGTTCCTCTGCTGGCTGCTGCCGCCCATGGGCTCAACAGGGGGCAGTCTTGCTCTCTAGGGATCCCCCTTGCAGGCTCCCTCGCCCCCTGCTGGTGGGGTGATGCCAGCGTCCACGTTCCCATCAGGCTGCTGGGTTAGGAGATGTGGGAAGGACTGGGGCTCTCACCCCTGAGTCCCTGCCTGCGGCTAGGGGGCCCCAACCCCTGCAGCACTGGGGCCAGGCACTCACGCCCCCCCTCCCCCTTCTCTGTCCCTGTCAGAATGAGACAAAAAGGCAGGAAATCCTCGGTGACCTGGCGCTGCTGGTGGACGCGGTGACCGCTGTGCAGGGCCATGTGAGGCAGGAGTGTGCGGCTGCCCTCCTGGGGCAGCTCTACAAGAAAGCCAACTCCTTCCTCCTGCTCCTGCAGACCTTCAGCTGGCAGGTGAGACCCCTTCTGCCCAGCCCCAGCCTTGCCCCTCTGCCCCCATCAGCCCTGCCCAGCCCACCCCCATTACAGCAGGGTGAAGAGCTCACCTTGCTCCTCTCTAAGCCCGGAGTCCCAGCTGCAGATTTGGCCCCAGACGGTGACGCTGAAGGGGATTGCTCAGGGCGGGGGAAGCTGTGTGTTTGAGTGCCCATTCTCTGTCTTGGGACAGGTCAGTGCCTGGCAGCCGGACCGCACCTCCCGGACAACCCTACAGAGCCACCCCAGCGTAATCTTCCTGGTCTACCGGCAGCTCGTGCAAGGCAAGCTGCGCTTCCTGTTCCATGACATGGCAAAGGATTTCTGCCGGGAAGGAAGCCAAAGGGTGCCAGAGCCCCCAAGCACCCCATGTCCCCAGCTGCCTCAAGGGGACAGTGAAAGCCCTGCCTCATGATGGAGGCACCCACCAGACCACAGGTGGAGACAAGGTGGGAAGGAAGCATATCCTGCCCCCTCCCACTCTCCAGCGATTGGGGGAAGAGCAGGGCGGAGAGGACCCTGCTGGAGCAGAGGAGGTCACACCCAAGGACAGAAAGGGGGCTCCTTCAGTCCTAGAGAGGCCCCCCCATTTCTGCGTTGGTTAATATCGACTCACAGTGAAGACTTTAGAGCTGAGCAAAAAGGGGCCTGGCCCCCATGAGACTGGTTGGGGCCAGAGGATGCAGTGTCAGCTCTGCACATCCCAGGAAAGGGAGAGGACGCTGCCCTCCAGGGAGGAGCTCCTGTGGGCACACAGTGAGGCAGGACTCATTGGCATGGGGCCTCTGAATCCAACCAACACACATGCAACACGTGCGGACTCGTCCCCGCCCCAGGGCACATGTGAGAGAACTCACTCCCCATCCACCAGCCCTGTCTCCAGCCAACCACTGTGTAATCCAGCCCAGCACGGCGGGGCGGGGGACTCGCTGTGCCAGGGGATCAGCCGGCAGAACGCTGCTGTGGGCTAAGGCACTTGCGGGTGCACGACCCTGCAGCCCCAAGGCTCGTGCCCCCAGCTCTCCATGTGTCACCGCAGCCCAGCCTCCCCACAGGGAGGGTGCTGCTGCACTTGCTGCTTATCACGACGGTGGAAGCGGAAAGGAGACGGATTCGGGCTGCTCGCTAGAGTTAAGGATCAGGAAGGGGGCGGGTGTCTTTTACTGGGAAAACGTCTTACGATTAAAGAGCTTATTTTTCTAAAGAGCCCTGTGATCTCGCTTAGCGGGGGTGCAAAGCTCACTGGCAACTGTGGGATCTGGGGCTAGCGCTGGGACCCAGGCCTGCTCGCTGGGGGCCCATGCACAGGGGGGCGCCAGACTCTCTCCTCCACCCAGCTCCCTATCCTGCTCTGGAGGATGTGTGTGGGGGCTGAGAACCAGCCCCACCCTCCCCTAAGAATGAGGTATCCAGCGCCCTCCTGCGGCCACTGCAGGAACGGCAGGCAGACAGGTGCCTTTTCTAGAAACAGAGCAAGCTCCGGCTCTCACACTTTCTCCTAGCCTAGCCTCTTCCCAGGCTAAAGCATCTCGCAGGCATCTCCCCTCTCACCCCTACCCTGCAGCAATTTCTAGGCTGAATTACATGGAAGGAGACAGCATTATAGAGACCATGTCTACGCTACACGCAGTACGTCACGCAGACACTTCCTTCAGCCTGCTGCATTCTTCCTCCACGCCCCCTCTAAAACCCAATCCCCACTGCCTGCCACCCCACTCCCGTTCTCGGCTCTCCTGGGAGTTTCGGGGCCATTCGCACCTCTGATCAGAGTGGATTTTTCACTAAGGAAACTCCAGGCAGCAGAAAGGAATCTAAGGGCCAGGATCCAGCCCACGAATGAAATCAGCGAGATTGAGCATGCTCAATAGAGCTGCGTCTGGTTTCACTGGCTGGCTCTGCATCTGGCTTTCAGGCCTTCCCTCCACCAGAAAGGGCACGAGCCCCTGGGCCGGCAGAGCTTGTCCCAGCCCCCCAAACAAAAAACTCTATTGGCAAAAGCCCCTTTTCGCAGGTGGAGTGGACTTTTACTGCCATAGCTACTTTGGAAAAACTCTACCTGTGTCCGGTCACTAAGGGCCACCCCATGTGTTGGAAGACTTGGCTCACAAGCTCTCCGGCAGGGGGAGCCCTCTCCCCTTTTTATTGAGGCTGGACAAGTAGCGGATCCCAAAACTTTTTACAGTCGTAACCCAGGGTCACAGTCTGGATATAGCCAGAAATGACTGGCATGGGGAAGGGGGGACAATAGCAGAGTCAACTCGGAGACAAAATGAAGCATCTAGCTCTTAGAGTCGCAAAGGAAACTTTCCAGTGTAACTAGTGCAGCCGTGCCTGAAACAAGGGACCGACACAGTCAGGTCTGCGCACCTAGAAGCCAGAGTGCAGAAAGAGGTGAACTCCCCATCTTAAACACCAGTGGTTTTAGCTGTGTCACTGCCGATGGTTTAAGCAGGACGTCGGGACTGGAGCTCTCACACCAGAGCGTAGCAATCTGCTGGGGCTGAAGCGTTTGATTCGATCCCTGTGGTCCTAGTCCTGGCCAGTCTCACAATGTCGCATCTCCTTGGCACCTCTCATCTCCCCGCCCCCACATCTCACACGTGCTAGAGTGACCTAAGCAGAGACACATCCGAAGAACCCACTTTAGTAAAGAACCAGGTGGGGCTGGCTCATAACGATTCCCTCTCCTGCTCCCAGCCAACACAGAGGCCACGAAACACAAGGACTGCTGGAAACGGTGCAGACTTTTGCCATGCAGCCAGCAGAGTGGAGCCGACAGGGAAGCAGCCCCACAGCCAGTATGGGAAAGGAGGGGTCTGGAAAGGAGCCTGCGGCACACACGGCAGCCACTCACCATCGCCTCCAGCCAGGGACCTGCCTATCCCCCTGCTCACGAGGGGCAGACCGCTGGCCTGGAACAGGAGTGGGCTGCAGGCCCCAGCAGAGGGGCATCATTGGCAGAATTGCAGGTGGCGCAGGGATCTGGACCAGCAGGGAGTACAACAGCCTAGTGGCTCCCTTTTTGCGTCACTCCAGAGGGTCCTGATGGGCCAAAAGAGCTGAAATCCAGCGGCCGTTGAACACAAGGGTCCCAGTCTCGGCCAGCAAGGCCCTGTCGATTTGCAAAGCCTGCATGTGAGGCAGGGTCCCAGCTGCAGCCGCAGTCCCCAGCTGCTCGGCCCCCTGCGGTTAGAAGGCCAGTTTCTTCATCAGGAGGTAAACCCTGGAATCCACTTCAAAGCCGTGCAGGTTGTTGGCGTCTCCCTGGAGTCTCATGAGCAGACCACCGTAGGACACGTAGGCAGAACTAGGGCAGGAGAGGGGCAGAGGTGAGAACAGGATCCCATGGATCAGGGCGGGGGCATCACACCCAGGTTCCAGAAGCCTGAGTAGCCAAGAGGCAGCCACAGTTGCTCACCTCCCCAGTGTCAGCGGCCCTACTCGTGGCTAAAGGGAGCCCCTGGCTATGGCCTCCAGCCATCACCTCTGGGAATTAGGAGCCTGCTACGTGAGAGGAGTGCAGTGGACAGCGCTCAGTGCCCCGGTGTTCCCCTTAGGGATCCACTAGGGACTCTGGGCAGGACCATGTTGCCCTCTCCCTTGACTACCCCAAGCTCCAGGCACCGCGCTTTGGAGGGGCACAGAACCGCACCACCTCTCGTGGACAACAGGGGAGTGGCATGGGGGGTAGGGGCAAGCAGGGCACTTACAGGCGTGTGGCTGCCTCAGTGGATGGGTGCCCTTTGGAGGGGCACAGAACCGTACCACCTCTCGTGGACAACAGGGGAGTGGCATGGGGGTAGGGGCAAGCAGGGCACTTACAGGCGTGTGGCTGCCTCTGTGGATGTTTCATCGCCCTCAATCCTGTACACCTTCCCGTACATCACATATTCAAACTGGTCGGCCCTGCGTGCAACAAGACACCGGGGTTGAGAGAGGCGCACACCCACAGACCTGACCCTCCTGCCCAAAGCAAACATCCACCAGGGTAAAGCACCAGATGGTTCCTGGAAAACCACCTGGGGCCCTCTGCACTCCTGCAATGGCCCCGAACGTAGCCAGCCACATAAGCACAGTTTGGCCTCTGCCCCCACAGCACACAGGGACGCTCAAGAGATGTGCAATCCAGCCCTACTGAGTCACCAATGGACACCGCCGGCCAAAGCAGCAAGTACCCCCTGGTGAGTAGGAAGCGGGAGCTACAGACCCAGGGCCGCCAAGAACAGGTAGGGGCTGCTCAGATATGACAGTGATGATGTATAAATAGTCACAGACACAAGAGAATTTAGAAACCAAAAAAGAAACAGAGATTGGATAAAAGTTAAAGATGAGAAGGAAAACCGAGAGAGAGGAAAAGTGAATGGGGGCAGGACAAAAGAGCGGGCACCAATCAAATGCGCCAGGAGACAGAGCAGTACCCCGCTGCCAACAGACCACAAGGGGACTCCACCAGACAAAGGCTGGGAACTCGTTAGCCCCTTCTCCCAGGTGTTTAAAGGCCAAAGTCATCAGGCAGCGACGCTGACCCATGGTAGCTCCCCAACTCCACGCTTTCCCCACTGTCAGTACCCCTTGGTTCACTGCCCTCAGCCAGCTTGGATCCCCACAAGAGTTGACCATACCCGACCCAAGGGGAATTCATACTGAGGACTGCCCCATTACCTGGACGGCCTGTCGTCAGTGGGATTATACTCCCCATCATCCAGGGTCCCATCTTCATACAAAGTGCTGGCGATAACCAGGCGGAATTTGTCACCTGAACCACACAATAGAGAGCAGGAGGTAAAAGGCAAGCCTCCAAGGAGGCCAGCTGCTCACAGCCACATCTGTCACAGGCCGCATATTCTCATGCACACAAGGGCAGGGAAAAAGGGAGCAACACAGAAACCAGAGCACACCAGGAGTACTAGCTGTATGTTAATTCAAAGGTGCTCGATGGCAGAGACGAGCGAGCTACGTGCAAACTGGCTCCTAGCCCGATCTGCCCAGTCAACAGGGAACACAATATTCAGGGCTCCCAGCTCCAGAGAAGGTGATCAGGGACACTCAGCAGCGCATCCAGATGCCAGGTGATGAGCTTGGAGTAGCACGGACCCCAGGGTTCATGGAGCTGTCAGGCAGGTGAAGAGCATCTCTCCTCACATCACAGCTGTTCGTGGCCACTGGACCTAAGTAATTAAATGCACTGAACGCATCCAAGGCCTCTTTCCTTCAGAATGGCAGCATGCATGTGAGGGCTTACTGCACTTTAAATCATACACTTCAGATGCACACCTTTCCTTAACTTGCATTCGTATCCTGGGTAGACAAGCCCTCAGTGTTATGGGCACCTCTGCCAGCAGCTGGCTCTTGCTCAACAGGTGCTGCCTGTTACAGGGATGATCAGTTGCCAGCCTGCGGGCATCCTACATACGTACCCAGGTCCACGGGGTAGATCTGTATATTCACATCCAGGATTAGGTCCATTTTGAAAGACTCACTTTCACAGTGCAGGCGGGAAACTGGAAGAGAAGGAGCGGAAACAGCAACACATGAAATACGGGGCCTTTCGTCTCTAGGCCCTCGGTCCAGATCCAGCCCCAGATCCCAGGGGGAAGGAGGTGTTATTGGACCTGTCCCCTCTATGGCCTCAATTCCAATTTAGCCTCAGATCTGGGGTTGGGGGGTGTTATGGAACCTGTCCCCCTGGGGCCTCAGTCCCAATCCAGCCCTCAAAACGAAGGGGGGGGGGTGTTAAGAGGCCTGCTCTCCTTAAGGCCTGGGTCCCAATCCAGCCCCAGATCCAGTGGGGTGGGGGGTTATGGGGCTGTTCCCCCCCGGGGCCTGGGTCCCGATCCAGCCCCAGATCCAGTGGGGTGGGGGGTTATGGGGCTGTTCCCCCCCGGGGCCTGGGTCCCGATCCAGCCCCAGATCCGGGGGGTGGAGGGGGTTATGGGGCTGTTCCCCCCCGGGGCCTGGGTCCCGATCCAGCCCCAGATCCAGTGGGGTGGGGGGTTATGGGGCTGTTCCCCCCCGGGGCCTGGGTCCCGATCCAGCCCCAGATCCGGGGGGTGGAGGGGGTTATGGGGCTGTTCCCCCCCGGGGCCTGGGTCCCGATCCAGCCCCAGATCCGGGGGGTGGAGGGGGTTATGGGGCTGTTCCCCCCCGGGGCCTGGGTCCCGATCCAGCCCCAGATCCAGTGGGGTGGGGGGTTATGGGGCTGTTCCCCCCCGGGGCCTGGGTCCCGATCCAGCCCCAGATCCGGGGGGTGGAGGGGGTTATGGGGCTGTTCCCCCCCGGGGCCTGGGTCCCGATCCAGCCCCAGATCCAGTGGGGTGGGGGGTTATGGGGCTGTTCCCCCCCGGGGCCTGGGTCCCGATCCAGCCCCAGATCCGGGGGGTGGAGGGGGTTATGGGGCTGTTCCCCCCCGGGGCCTGGGTCCCGATCCAGCCCCAGATCCGGGGGGTGGAGGGGGTTATGGGGCGGTTCCCTCTCGCGCCCTGGCGGGAGGAGCCCCGGGGGAGGGAGACCCCGGCCTGACTCACCCCGGTCGAATTTCTTGCCCTCGGGGTCGATGTCCTTCACGTCGAAGATGTCCTCGAAGAGGATCCCGGCCATGGCGAGCGCGGGGCGGCGAGCGCGCGGCAGGGACTCCGAACCTCACTTCCGGCCGCCCTGCGCCCGCTCGAGCCCACGCGGAGCCGCCATGTCAGTGCGGGGCGGAAGCGCTTGCTCCCCCCCTCCCGCCCCCGGGCAGGGGCTGCGCATGCGTACGGGCTTCCTCGAGGCTCGCCCGTTTCCGCTTCCGCCCCCTGACTGGGGAGTCCCGGGCGCCTGGGTTCTGCCCCGTCTGCTCCACCTGTGGGCAGCGCCAGTAGGGACGGGCGTTAGGTGCCCCCCCCCGTACAACCCCCGGGGGAAGGGGGGGACCGCCTGGCCGCAGGGGTGGGAGCCTCACCCCATGCCGGGGGCGGGGGCAGCGGGACTATTGTGATAACACCGGCGGGGGCGGGGGGGGTCCCCTGATCTCTCACGCCCAGGGGTGTGTCTAGACTGGCGGGGGGGGGCACCCTTTAAACTCCCGGCTGCACGCGGCTACTGTTTCAAAACGCCCCGCGGTTCCCGCCCAGGTGCGGGGGGGGGGGGGGGTTCGCTGAGCTCTCGCCCCCTGCCCGCCGGCTCCAGGTCCCGGAGGGCCCGCCAAGGCCCGCGGCTGTGTCCGGCCAGAAAGCCTCCCCCCACCCCCTTGTTTGAGCCCCTGCCGGGGCGGGGGCGGGGGCCCGGCTTGCAGCGGAGCAGACAGTGCCTGGGCTTGGCATCAACCAATTGCAATTAAATCTTGAAACCGCTCCTCCGCCCCGCTGTCCCTGAGACCCCCCCCCCGTCCCCGTCCCCGCCCTGCGCGGAGGGGGCCCCCACTGAGCTGCTTCTCCTTCAGAGGCGCCTGCGGCCGGGAGCGGGGCCCTGCCCACCCACACCTGGGAGCGCTGGGAGAGGAGGAGCCGGCGCTTTGCCCTGGTCGCTGTCGGCTGCGGGCTCGCTCGGCTCCGCCCCGGGGCTCGCTGGATCCTGGTGGGGGGCTGGGGCCCCCAGCGACGTGCACCTAGGAAGGGCTGGCGAGAGGCCAGGGCTGCCCGGCCAGGCAGCGGGGCTGCGCGATGGCCCCTGGCAGCGGAGACGCCGCAGCCGGGCGCTGAGTCCTGCAGGGAACCGTCACCTGCGCCCCGCGGGGAGGAAAGCGGCAGCCGGGTCGATGGAGTATCAGAGGAAGAAGAAACTGACCAACTTCACCATTGGCCTCCTCTTCCTCTCGGGAGGGATCGAGTACGGTGAGCGCTGCGGGCAGGGGGCGATGCCCTGCCAGCCTGGGCCGGCCACGGAGTGTCAGAGCCATAACCGGGAGGGTGACTCCGGACACCTCCACTCCCCCATGGGCCCTGCTGGGGGGCACCCACGTCCTGCTGCGTCCATGAATGACAAACCCGCTGGTTTAGGTCCTATAGGCGGAAGCTCTGTCCCTGAGGGTGGGTTTGTGAGTCTGCTCCTCTCTGGTCCCATTGCTTTGTGGATGTTAATGGACCTGGGTCAGTCTCTCTCACCATGTCACAGATGGGGAAACTGAGGCACCGAGGGGGTGGTTAAATGACTTGCCTGAAGTCAGGCGGCAAGTTGGCAGCAGAGCTGGGCTCTGCTTCTGGCCTGCATTCTGGACCCTTTATGCTGCAGCGGGGGGCCCCCCAGTCAGGTGTTCCCTTGGCCCAGTGGGGTTCTGTGGATAGGGCTGGCACAATGGGCCCAGCTCTTGTTGCAGGGGTACGACTTCCCCACTCTGCACTCCAGCTATTCTAGACGGTCACAAGTTGGGTTAATAGATGTTAAAGCCGGAAGGGGCCATAGTGCATAATGCAGGTCATTGGATTTCACTCAGTTAGAGCAGGCCCCGAGCTGAGCCTGGAATTGGGGAGGTGGAAAGGTGGCTCAGAATCAGGGCCCAGCAATTGTCAGGCTAGGATAGCATGAGAGGAAGGAAAAGGCCTGCTTGCGTCTCTGAATGGGGGAGTGGAGTGGAGGGGTGGGGTAGGGGGAGAGGTGAAGGCTATGGGGACTGTCATCGTTCTACTAGAGAACAGAGCAGATTGCCTTTGGAATCAGGCTGGTGTCCCCCACCACCTCGAGACCCCCTTGCGCATCTGCATCTGCTGTGTGACCCTGCAGTGGGTCTGGTCCTGTCTCTTGCCAGGACACCGGAAGAGCCTGTGCCCTGCCTCTGGCATGCAATCCTGTGCTGTCTTGTTTTTCTGGCTGTGTCGAGCAGTACCTTGTGAAACCCCAGGACTAGAGACTGTTTTAATGGCAACGCCTTAGGCCAGGTGCTTGTGCCCCTCCGCCCCTCATAAGCTGGTGGGATAGCAAAGGGATTGGTAATTTGCAATAGCTGTTTACAAGGAGACATCAGCATCTTAGATCAATTGTGGGGAGTCTCCTGTGACTCTACTGGCCTTTATTGGGGCTGGAGCAATGGTGGACGAGAGCCATGGAGGGGTTTTGGGAGCCTGGCAGGCCCTGCAGTGGGGCTGGCTCGGTATGTGGGTCTGTTCCTATATGGATTTTTAGATGCATTGTTCTTTTCTTACTGGGACTTTTTCCCCTTGGTGAGACGTGCCCCAGTGCTCCCCAAAGTGCTGGGAATTGCTAGGCTTGGAGTGGGTCTCGCAGGCCCCACAGCTCTTCCACACGGCTTGGTGGTGTGAGGGGATGGGAGGGCCCCTGCTGAAGCAGAGCTGGTCTCCTAGTTTCCTTTGTTAATATTTAACAAGCTGCAGTCTGAGTCTGTAACTCATCCTTCAGGGTCAGCTGAAGGGTGGGACTGGAGGAGGCACTGCTGCTGGGTGCCAGCCTTCGGCACCCCTAGCTGACTTACATCTGCCAACAGTCTGTCAAGTGTGATGAGAATTCTGTGCCCACCAGGGGGCACTGAAGGAATGGGGCAGGGGAACTGGTTATAGGTGGGCTCACAGCTACTCCCTTCTTTCAGAAGAGGGTGATACTAAACTCATGCTTTGTAGGTATTTTTTCATGCTTTGTGTGTATATAAAAAGATCTTCTACACTTTCCACAGTATGCATCCGATGAAGTGAGCTGTAGCTCACGAAAGCTTATGCTCAAATAAATTGGTTAGTCTCTAAGGTGCCACAAGTATTCCTTTTCTTTTTGCGAATACAGACGAACACTGTACTGTTACTCTGAAACCTGTCAGATTGCAAGTGCTATCACTCCTCCTGCTTCAGGGGATAAACCGATCCCCATGCCAAATCAGAAGCATCTCCCACTCCTTCCATGAGCTGATACTATATAATTAGAGCCCTGGGGTGGCCACTGTTGCAGGGAGGCTGCCAGACTAGATGAGCCATTGGTCTGTCGTGATGATGAAAGCTGCTGGACTAGAGGAGCCCGTGCTCTTCTCTGGTGGCCGGTGAATTACATTAATTACTTGGCCAGCAGGTTTCCTGGATATCCTCATGCTTGAAGCTGGGCTGCATAATTCAAGGACCTGAGTCACTGGCATCCCGAGCAGTGTCTGTAATTAAGTGTTTGTGTTGGAACATTAGCCACTGTGCATATCCCCGGCTTTTCCCAAGGGTCAGTCCTAGGACTAATCCTATTCAATGTACTCATAAATGATCTGGAGAAAGGGGTAAACAGGGAGGTGGCAAAGTTTGCAGATGATACTAAACTGCTCAAGATAGTTAAGACCAAAGCAGAACTTCAAAAAGATCTCATAAAACTAAGTGATTGGGCAACAAAATGGCAAATGAAATGTAATGTGGATAAATGTAAAGTAGTGCACATTGGAAAAAATAACCCAACTATACATACAATATGATGGGGGCTAATTTAGCTACAACTAATCAGGAGAAAGATCTTGGAGTCATCGTGGATAGTTCTCTGAAGACGTCCATGCAGTGTGCGGCGGCAGTCAAAAAAGCAAACAGGATGTTAGGAATCATTAAAAAAGGGATAGAGAATAAGACGGAGAATATCTTATTGCTCTTATATAAATCCATGGTACGCCCACATCTTAAATACTGCGAACAGATGTGGTCCCCTTATCTCAAAAAAGATATACTGGCATTGGAAAAGGTTCAGAAAAGGGTAACTAAAATGATTAGGGGTTTGGAACGGGTCCCATATGAGGAGAGATTAAAGAAGCTAGGACTTTTCAGCTTGGAAAAGAGGAGGCTAAGGGGAGATATGATAGAGGTCTATAAAATCATGAAGGGTGTGGAGAAAGTGAATAAGGAAAAGTTATTTACTTGCTCCCATAATAAAATAACCAGGGGCCACCAAATGAAATTAATGGATAGCAGGTTTAAAACAAATAAAAGGAAGTTCTTCTTCACACAGCACACAGTCAACCTGTGGAACTCCTTGCCTGAGGAGGTTGGGAAGGCTAGGACTATAACAGAGTTTAAAAGAGAACTGGATAAATTCATGGAGGTTAAGTCCATTAATGGCTACTAGCCAGGATGGGTAAGAAATGGTGTCCCTAGCCTCTGTTTGTCAGAGGGTGGAGATGGATGGCAGGAGAGAGATCACTTGCTCATTACCTGTTAGGTTCACTCCCTCTGGGGCACCTGGCATTGGCCACTGTTGGCAGACAGGATACCGGGCTGGATGGACCTTTGGTCTGACCCAGTATGGCCGTTCTTATGTTCTTGGGCACACAGCATCTGACCTGTCCCATGGAGGGGTCTCGACTGGCACTGGCAGCCAGCACTCTGCATTCCCTGATGCAGCACAGAGAGCTTCCCCCTTTCCTTGTGCCCCTCAGCTTAGCAGGATGAGCAATCACCAGGCCTTCCCGTGGTTGGGTGCTGAGATCTACAGCCAGGATCAAGGAGACAGCCCCTGCTCTGAAGAGCTCGCAGTCTATGTAGCCAAGACAGACAGAGGGGGCAAGGAGAGGGGGGCTGGGGAAAGGAGCATTTGTCCAAGGTCAGTGGCAGAGCCAAGGCTAGAACCTAGGTCTCAGGCTCCCTGTGTGCCCTGGGCCACGCTGCTTCTCTTCAGGGTATGGCTGCAGGTGCCCCAGGTCATCCTGGCCCCAGCTGAGCTCTGGATCCACAAATGTCACTCGGACACACAGAGTTCTGCAGTCCGTGTAGGACGTCATGAAAGGGACGAGCTGAAACTGTCCTGCCTGAAGGGTCCTTCCTGTCCATCCCCCGCTCCTGTTCGAATCCACAGGTCTCTTCCCCCTCTCCCCCCACACTTGTCCTTTGTAAGTATTTAGTCTCCTCTTTTGTCAGCTTCCAGCAGGAACTGGGGCTCTTGTCGTCCAGACCACCCGCTTCCTGATTTGTGGCTCGCTAGAGGCAAGGTATTTGCAGGTCATGCCCTCAGTCTTTCCTTGCCATCCCATCCAGAGCTACCTTAACACCCTTATCCGCCTGGCTCTCTGTCGCCCGTCCACAGAGGGGCACAAGACCTCGCCCTGGTGATACAAGTCTCATCCCTGTGCACAGAACTGGCACTCCAGGTGAACACTGCCGACCAGGGGAGGGAAGAGGGGCCTGTCCCCACAGCAGCCACTTTGTTTCCAGCCCCCTTGTTAGTGACGTTCCATCCATGCCCCTGCATGGGGAATTTGACACTTATTGCTGAGTACATCTCTTCTGCCTTTGAGAGACCCCAGTCCTCTAGCACCTGCAGATTCATCCAGATCCCTGGTCTCTTCCCTTATTCCACAAATAACCAAGTATGGGTTTCCCAGCTGGAGGCCACCTCCATGGGCAAGGTGCTGCCCTGCTGTTGGGATGGCCATTGTGCTTCTGGCTCGCCATAGAGCACAGCGTATGGGAAGAGGAAGGGAGAACTGAGCCTGCAAGGAGCTAATTTGCTGTTCCCCTTGGCCAAGCCAACATGCCTCCATTTCTGGTGATAACCGAGTGATGGTGCTGGCTGGGGTTCACCATCCACGTGGGAACGTGACCTGAGATGATGGCACTGAACACACCATGTGCTCAAGAGCTGGTTAGTGCCTGGAACTTTAGCAAGAAGGAAAAGGCCCCAGGTACATAGAGATGATATGCAACCCAGTTGCAGATGGGGAAAATACACGAGTTAAACAATTCCCCATTCTCAAAGCTCTCCCTGAACCTAGCTTTCCTCTCCAGCTGCTCACTACTCCCCTTCATCTGTGCCGGTTACAGCCATCTCCTCGACTGCTCTGAGCTCCGCACTGGATTCAACCCGCCTGCTGCCCTCCTGAAACCATCTCACCCATGGCTGCCAATGACCTCACCAGACCTCGGGGCCTCTACTCGGACCTCCTTGGCCTCTGCTGCTGCTAACACTGGGGTCACGCAGGCCTTGTCCTGGGCCTGCTCCACTTCTCCCTTCACAGCCTCTCTGGGGCTCTGCTCAGGCTTGCCCTGACCACCTAGGCCAGGGGCAGGCAAACTTTTTGGCCTGAGGGCCACATCGGGTTTCCAAAATTGTATGGAGGGCCGGTTAGGGAAGGCTGTCTCCCCCCAGACAGCCAGGCGTGGCCCGGCCCCGTCTCCTATCTGACCCCCCTGCTTCTCGTCCCCTGACGGCTCCCCCCGGACTCCTACCCCATCCACCATTCCCTGCTCCCTGTCCCCTGACACTCCTGGACCCCCTACCCCTGACTGCCCCCTGCTGCCCCATCCAAACCCCCCCCCCCATTTCTGACTGTCTCTCTACCCCCCCGGGACCCCTGATACATCCAACCCCTCTGTTCCCTGCCCTCTGACCACTCCAACCCCTATCCACACCCCCGAACTCCCCTGCCCTCTATCCAACCCTCCCTGCCCCTTGCCCCCTTACCGCGCCGCCTAGAGCACTGGGTCAGGCCGTGGCTCTGCAACTGCACTGCCCGGCTGCCCCGAGCGTTGCGCCGGTGGCATGGTGCGCTGAGGCAGCAGGGGAGGGGCCGGGAGCTCAGGGGCCGGGCGGAAGGGTCCCGTGGGCCACGGTTTGCCCACCTCTGATCTAGGCAGATGACTCGTGGCGCTCCCTGTCCCCTCCATAAACCTCACCTCTCAGCCCCTCGCTCCAGCGTATCCTGCTGGTTCATTGCCACTCTAACCCCAAGCGGAGCTCCTTGCTGTCCCGTCCCCCATTCTGGCGCAGTTCGCCGCAGCGCCCTTGTCCCTGTCGCTCAGGGTTTGTCTGCACTGGTGCTGCACCATCAGAGGTAGCGTGGATGCGTCTCCTGCTGAATGTGCAGCTCTAGTGTAGACATAGTATAAATGGGGGTGGGCGGTGTTCATATCTGACTCCTCCCTCTCCTGGCTAGCGTGTCCCAATCCTGCTTCTCTTCCTTCATAACCCAAGGTCTCTTATTTCCTTTTCCCCGGCAAAACTCTCTGCTCTGGGGCCTTCCTTTTCTCCTCCTCCTTGCCCTTCTCATGGGGGAGTCCAGACCTGGAGCAATGACTGAGCAAGACTCCCTGGCTGGCGGGGGTGGGAGATTGAATCCCACCAAAGGGCAGCAGCAGGGCGGGTGCTCTCAGTATGTGGGATACTACAAGCATCGGCTCCCGAAGGGAAGCTGTCCCTGAGGTCTCAAAGGGTAGCAGAAGAACCTTGAGGCTGGTTCTCCATGCCTGGGGCAGGCGGTGGAAATCATTAACTAGGGAGGGAAGGAGAGAGCGGGGAGATGCTGGCGAGGGGCAGGGGGAGCAGTGCTGTGGCTCTCTGGTGGAGGCTGCAGGGCAGTGGGCAGTGCCCATAAGCGAAGCAAGGGATGTCTTCTCATTGGCCATCCTACTGTGACTGCCCAGTGAGGGCTAACAGTGAGACCTGCTTCCTGGCCATGTCCTGGGCGGGGCCGGTGTGACGAAGTGGGACTGTTCTTAATGTTTCCTCTGAATAGTGTGGGGGTGCCTCAGTTTCCCCTAGGCAGTTCTTAAGTATCTAGGGGGTGGGGTAAGGGTGTATGATCATTGCAGAGCCCTAGAGGGCAGGTGTGTGCAGGGGTCTGGACACAGAATGGCCGACACCCTGTTTCCTGGCAACTGATGGCCGGGGCCCTTCCCCCCCTGCAAGGTGAGAGCTAAAAGGGTTGGAGAACAAAGGAATCCGGTGACCTCCTGGCCCAGGAAAGGAACAAAGCCCAGGGGAGGAGGGGCTGGAGGGAGTTTCAGTTTGGGGCTGGCTGGGGACATGGAGTGAAGGGCAGACATGGTTGTCTGGCTCACTGCCCCCCAAAATGGACCCAGCTGAGGGGTCCCGTTCTCTGCACCTACAAGCTCTGTGTTAGACCATGTTCCTGCCATTTAATAAACCTCTGTTTTGCTGGCTGAGAGTCACGTCTGACTGCGGAGTTGCGGGGCATGACCCTCTGTCTTCCCCAGGACCCCGCCTGAGCGGACTCGCTATGGGAAGCGCACAGAGGGGCAGAGGATGCTGAATGCTCCGAGGTCAGACCCAGGAAGGTGGAAGCCGTGTGAGCTGTGTGTCATGCAGACAGGCTGCTCACAGAAAGGCGACTGCCCCAGAATCCTGACTGGCTTCATGGGGAGCAGTTCCAGAGCATCACCCAGGGACTCCATGACAGCCGGTTCTAGGTTTTTTGCCACCCCAAGTTCCAAGAGCGCAACTGCCCTAGCTTGCTTTGCTGATGCCTAGAGCCGGTCCTGGTCCTGGGGTATGGAGGGCATTGGGCAGCCTGGCTCTGGTGGCCTGGTGTTTCTCATTCTGGCAGCACTCAGACACTGTGGTGCGTTATAGCTGCCTACAGAGGCCAACGGGTAGAGACGCCCGACGTGGTAGAAGCTGTGGCAGGCAGGTAGCTATGGGAAAGGGTCCCAGGCTTCTTGCCACAGATACAGCAACTAAACTCTGCTTAAAGAAGGTGATGGTGGGAGGCATGTGAGGACTTCAGTTCTGGCCCCTGTTGAGCTTCATGGAGTTTCTCTGTCTCCCTCCTGCAACAGCCGTTAAGTGCGATGTAAGATGGCAGTGACTGGGTGAGGTGCACGGCCCACTCGCCCTGCTGAGGGGCTCGGCTGCTGCATAAACACCTCGCAGTAAGGTCTCATAGGAGCTCTAGGGTAGCGGGTGAGGGCCCCTGACCGAGGGAAGGAGGCTCTGGCAGGCTGAGACAGGAACAGGCTGAGTTGTGCCCTCTTAGCAAGGAGGGCAGGGGGCCGAGGGCATGGGGTGCTGCTGGGGTCCACGTGACTCTGAGGAGCTGCTGCAGCCTCCAGCACCTTCCATCCCAAGGGAGGGTGAAATGCCCGGCAGCCACTGGGGAGCTCCCAGGGCCCAAAGGGGACGGTTTGAGTCCTTGGGTGGTTGGCATCTCCCCCTTCCTGAGCAATGCGTCGGTACTGGTGATCCGGCTGGATAGCCAGCAGTTGCCATGGGCGGGGGTCAGAGGCCCAGCTGGCAGGCCTAGGGGACCCAGAGACCTCTGCCCTCTTTGTCCAAGGCCAGCCAGGGGTGGTCTCATGCTGCACCAAGGCTGTCTCACGAGGTGGGCTGTACGTTTGCCCCAGGGAGGCAGGAACATGGATTTAGGGGAAGGCCGAGCACCCATTTGAGGTGGCCTGGCAGGACCTATTCTAGCGCTGTGGCGTGGGGCTCCTGACTGTCTGTCTCTGCTCCCCATTAGCGGTGATTCTGCCCACGATCTGGGCCTACTTGCAGACGCTCCATGCTGAGCCGTACTTCCTGGGCCTGGGCATCTCTGCCTTCAGCCTCACCGGCCTGCTTGCGGGGCCCCTCTTCGGGCACTGGTCTGATCGGAGCCAGCGCACCAAAGCCATCATCCTCTTTGCCAACGTGTTTGAGATAATGGGTGAGTGAGCAAGTGAAGGCCGGCTGGGCTGCTTCACTGGTGGGAGCAGTCCAGAGTGAGCCTGGGTCCTGGCCCCCAGGGAGGGCGGGGTGAGAGGGCAGGATTAGCCCCACTTATCACAAGGGTGTAAACATGCAACACCAAACTCTAAATGCAGGTACCTGAGGCCCTGATTTACAGAGATCCTGAGCACCTGCTTCTACTCCTAGGAAACCTGCAGAGCCAGCCCAGCTGCAGCAGGGAGCTGGGTTCTAGTCTGGCTTGGGCATCAGATGAATTCATTGTTAACCAAGGTCCGGTTGCAGGACCCAATCTTGCCCTCAGTTACGAGGGGCAGCTGGGGGATCCCTGTGGGGCAGAATTCAGCCTGCAGAACCTCTGGTGCTGGTGCTGACCCATCAGCTGGACAGAGCTCAGCTCTGAGCGTGCCGCGCTGGTCACCAGCTAAGTACCCGTTTACGTCAGCCCACGTGCTCTACTGCATGGGGGCTTGGTGTTGCAGGACAAGGAGCATGGGGCCTGTGATGCCATTGTAACACAGGGACTCTTTTCAGAGCAGGATCGCAGATAACCCTCCTGCCTGCAACACTAGGGTGCAGAAGCCAGGAGTTCTGAAGGACTCGATCCCTGCTCCAGCCCCATGGGATGAGACCCTCACAGGTGTACGTGGGGTTGATTATAGCCAACAGGGGACAGCAGTGCCTGCCCGTCCTTCCTCCATGAGGCTTGCCTCTTGGCTAGTCCAGCTGGCTCCAGGGATGCACTCGCACCCCTTTCCTGGCTGGCTGTTACTTTGCATGTTCCTCCCTGCGTTACCTGTTCCTTTTTGTCCCCCCAATTGCAGGGAATTTCATGTACTTTATGGGCATCTCCAAGTGGCTCCTCCTGGGCAGCCGGCTGGTGGCAGGTAAGAGCTGCTGGTGGGGATGCTGTAGGCCACGTGGATCTAGGCTGAGGGTCTCCAGATCCAGGGGCTTGTGCCGGGGGCTTTCAGAGCATGCCCCGTCTCTTGCCCCTGACTGTCCTTGTTTCTGGCAGGTGTTGGGACGGGAGCGGGTGCCTCCATCTTTGGCTATCTCACCCGCTCCACCACCTCACAGGAGCGCGCCAAGGTGTTTGCTGCAGTGATGGCATGCCGGCAGGTTGGGCTGCTGATTGGTAAGGTACCCCAGGACTACCCCCCCCATGCCCTCTCCGCAGCAGGCCTGAGCATGGGGGGAGTGGTGGGCCTGAGCCGTGAACTGGGGCTCTGTGGTCCACACACAGTCCATGTTCAGGAGGCGCCTGCCCCATGCACCAGGCTCTTGCCTCAGTGTCGCTCTCTTTGCTGTGGAGAGGGGCCACTGAAGAGAGCTGGCTCAGCTCTGACTGCCCTGTGCCCCTGAAAGCAAGCTGTGGTAACTGTCGGGGGACGCCGTGTAGTGGCTGGTGTTTCTCAGGTTGGGAAGGGTATGGGGCCAGGGCATGGCAGTGCGGTGCCAGACCACGGTGGCATTGCCTGTCAGGGGTGGGGGGTATGTGACAAAGGATCTCCAGAGAGGCTGTTGCCAGAGGCAGTGGGGGTGGCTATCAGAGCCTGGCGAGGGTGGGAGAGACCCACCATCTCCTTCACGGTGCCCATTCTTTGCCCCTCTTGCTGCAGAGGGAGGTGGCTGGTGGCAGTGAGGGGCATGCCAGTCCCACCCTCCTCACTCTCTGTGTTTTCCTCCCGGTGCCCAAGTGTGACCCCGCCATCTCTTTGTGCTCAGGACCCGCCTGTAACCTCTTCCTGCGGCTCTGTAACTTCCGGCTGGGGCCCTTTGAGGTCAACAAATTCACCTCCCCGGGGGTGAGTATTCCCAGGGCGGCGCTCGCAGCCAGGGAGAGCTTGCCGCGTGAGTCGGCCCCGAGTTCCCTGGGTGGGGGAGCTGTGGCTCCGGGCACTCAGGTGTCTGTCTCCCTGTGCAGCTCTTCATGTGCCTGCTCTGGATCCTGCTCCAGTTTGTCGTTGCGGTGATGTACTACGACCTGCAGCCCGTGCCCCACCTGCCGCTGGCAGCGCAGCAGGACGAGGAGCGGGAGCCCTTGGTGCAGCACGGCGCTGGCCAGGACGAGCCTGCTGAGCACCGGGGCTATGGCGGCACTGGCCAGAGGACGCCCCCCGAGGGAGACGAGTCCCGCTACGTGCCCAACGGGCACCTGGCTGAGGAGGAGGGCAGAGTAAAGGAGAAGAGCCCGTTTCAGAACTTCAGCGCCATGCGAGGTGAGTGCCCCCAGCCTGGCATGCCCCCATTTTGATCAGTACTGTGCTGGGCAGTATGTGGCGGGGATTTGTCACGGGCTTCAGTCGAACCAGGATCCTACCCCTGCCGCAAGTCTGGCAGAGCTGGAGTTGAACCCACACCGCTGACATCCCAGTCCAGCGCCTTTGCCACAAGGCCAGCGGTATGTCCGCAATCAGGGTGTCAGAGCTTGTAGGGGAAAGGTGAGCCACACGCTCCACAGACCCCGCACAGCGGCTGCTCTGAGTGGTGCTGACGAACTCTCTGTGCCCCGTTGCACCAGCCTGGCAGCTGCATAAGCCCCCAAGGATCGTGACACTGTGGGGCTGTCGCTGGTGGGTCTCCTGCTGCTCTGGACAGCTATGTGGGAACTGAAAGCGAGCTGTTTGGGTGCTGATTGGCGAGAGGGCCTGTGGGCACCATGGGGCCTTCCTGCTTGCCCCTAGAACCCCAGAGCAAGCAGATGGGTCAGCACCCAAGTGTCCCAGACTGGACAGCCTGGACCCAGTGTCCCGCGGGCACACTGATGGGCAGGGCGCAGACCTGGGCACAGAGCGGGGAGTGCAGGCCCAGCTGTAGGAGACCCTGATGGTCCCTTCCCTTCCCTAGGCACTGCGCCTTTGCTCCTCCCCCAGGGCTGTTATCCCTGGATTGCAATAGGGGAAACTGAGTCCCAGAGAGGGGAAGGAACTAGCCCAAGGTCAGCCAGCAAGCCGTGGTGTGAGCCGGCAGGACGAAGCTATGGAAGGGTTTGCATGAGAGGGAGTTGGTGGGACTCTCCAGCTGGGGGTCCAGGAAGGCTGGGCTCTGGGGGCCGGTGGACTGTGGAGGAGGGCAGCGCCCCCTCTTTCTCACAGCCATGTAAATTGGGAACCAATGAGTGGAGGAACTGGCATGCAGGAGAGTGTGGGTCTGCTGCAGATGGAGTTCAGGGCCAGAAGAGGATCAGACTCTCCCTTGCCCAGCGAGTCTGGTTACAATAGCATCGTGCTTCCTGCCCTGAGCCATGTTGAGGGGGCCTGCGCTCTGGCTGGCATAGGAGTGTGCAGGGGCCTAGTTTGAACATCCAAACCCTGGTGCTACTGAGGTTCCCCAGCATCCCCCTCATTCCAGAACTTTGCTTATGCCACCCCACAGCCTTCCCTGTCGCCTGATTAGCCCACTGACCTGTTCCATTGGGCAGTGTCTCTCCCGCCTCCGCCCCTGGTGGGAGACAGGGAGGGCTGGCCCCTCTCCTCGCCAGCACCACAGCCCCGTGACATCCGCATGGTGTCGTTGCAGAGTACCTGCGGGAGGAAGTGGTGGTTCTGCTCACTGCCCAGTTCATCACCCTGTTCAACCAAACGGCCCTGGAGGTGAGTGGCTGGGGGCTTGATGGGCAGGTCGCTCTGTTCCACTCCCACTGAGGGTGGGAGGAGGCGGGTTTCTTCTCCATGTCGGTGGTGGGGGATCCAGCTCCTCTCACAACCAGACTGGGTCCAGGGAGCGTCTCCTGTCCAGCCCTTCCCAGGTTCTGGATATGTGTTTCGGGGTGGGGGAAACAGGGGATCTCCTCTCCCCTCCATGTGGTGCTCTGGCCTCTCCCAGACCCCTGGTGGGGTTCACCTTTCACCTGCACCTGGTGCCCAGAGGGCGGGCATCTCTCCCTGGGCCAAGGTCTCCTTGTGGAGAAGGGCAAGGGGAAGCCCAGAATTGGGTGAACGTTGGGCATGACCCAGGGTTACCTCCATCTCAGGGAAGACAAGCGGGAGCAGAGACCCAACGTCCTAGTCAGGAGAGCCCTCCCACCAGGGATACCTTCTGGGCAGAGCAGGGGAGGGGGCACCTCATGGGCGAGGATCTGTACCTCCCCATCCCATGCAAAGGGGGCTCCTCACAGCCGTGAGTGTAGGGTGGGCAGACATGTGACTGCTTTCTCTGCCTGTCTGTATGTCTCTAGACCATGGTGACTCCCATCACCCAGCGCTACCTGAGCTTCGGGGAGCTTGAGAACAGCATCATGTACTTCCTGTGCGGCATCGAGGTAGGTGAGACCCCAGCCCTGGGGTCTGTAATGGCAGGTGTCCTGGCAGACATGGCGTGGGGCAGGTGACTGGCTCCCATCCCACGGTGCATGTGTACACGCATGATCCGGACCCTGCCGAGAGCGCTCGCAACCTATGAATGTCTGACCCTCTTTCTCACCTCTTGCCCCGGCCTTCCTGGTGACCTGCCCGCCCCCCCTCTCGTCCCCTCCCCCTCTTTGGGATCCTTCAGCTAATTGCTTTTTGTTCTCCACCCCATGCTTCAGATGTATGTACAGCCAGACTGAGGAGGGGTGGAGGGAGGTCTAGGCCTAGAGCCACATTTGGTGCCCCCACTGCCCTCATCACTAAGCCAAGCCCTCCTCTGAGTCATCCCTCCAGCCCCGACCTCCTCTGTCCAGCCCAGGCAGCGAGGGAGGCTAGTCATGCTGGGGTCCCATCCAGCCAGGCCTCTCCTGCGGCCCTGTTGCAGCCCCTCTGGGAGCATTGGTGCAGCTAGTCTCATGCTCCTCCACTCGCATGGATGGGGCTGAAATGCCTGTGCCCTGTCTACACTGGCACGCTCACTGTTCCCATGGTGCTGGCCTGCAGGGGCGGGGTGCCCAAAGAATGCCAGTGTAGACGCACCCAGACAGAACTCGTGTGGCACGTCTCCTCTGCCCTTGCTCCGGCAGTGTGCGGAGTGGGGCATTCTTGCCAGCGGTCTCTGCAGCTAGGGCAGGGTGGGCTGCAGGCTGGAGAGACCTTGTGCCCTGCTGGCAGAGAGCCTGTGGCCTGGCCTTGCCAACCTGCCCCGGTCTGCATGGTGCAGGCCATTTCCTGGAGCCTGACTGTGCTGGCTGGCACCTGTGCCCGAGCATGGCCTGCCTGCTAGCCAGGGGATGGGCGAGCGGTGGTGCTGAGGCCGTGAGGGGGAGGGCAGTCTGCAGAGCCCTGGCGAGCCGTGACTCTGACGGTCTTTGCACCCAGCCCGAGGTCCAGGGATTGTCTAATAACTCAGCTTCCCCCCTTCCCCCAAGGTGATCTGCGGCTTCTTCCTGGTTCGTTGCCTCAGCAGCCGCCTCCCCGACCGCGTGGTCCTGGTGCTCGGGCTGGTCATCTGCAACGTGGCTTGTGTCTGGTGCCTGCTCTTCCTGGCACGGCCCCAAGGTAACCATCCTGCCAGGATCTCTGGTTCCTCTCTTCCTGGGCCCTTCTCCTCACTCCCACCTGAGGGGAATCGCTTGGCAGGGGGTTGGGTTCGCTGGCGAGGGATGGATGGGGGACAGGAGCCTGGCATGGCTCTGGAGTGCTCCCCTGAGCTGTGGGGCACCTTGCTGGCTCAGGCTGGCCCAGCAGTGCCCTGAGGTGGCCCAGCAGGGGCTGTGTGGTGGAGAGGAGACCCCCTTGCCCAATGAGCGGTGGCGATGCTCAGCTGCTGTAGGTGGCATGGTGGCTGTGACGGGCCCAGCGCCTTGCTGGCGCTATGGTTCCCCAGCCCCTCTGTCTGCTCGGTGCAGTCAGGGAAAGGAGCAGGGGGTGCTCTCCTGGGTGCCCAGCATCATGAAAGTCTGGTCCTCTGCTGATTAGGAAAGCTAGCAACCGAGCATGGAGCATACTGGGGGCGGGCGGAGCATGCCAGGGGCTTGCCCATCGAACAAGCATAGGCCCTGATTTGAATCTGCCAGTCTCTGGGGCTCTTTGCACGCCGGGCCCATCCACCCCCCTGCCATGTCTGCATTGCTGCCACAGGAAGCTTTCCCATCCTGCTGTCTGAGCTGGTGGTCGGCGTGTTCCTGCAGGTGCTGGGGCTGCCCTTCGTGGCTGTCTCCCAGGTCTCGCTCTTCTCCAAGGTCACAGCAGAGAGAACACAAGGTGAGCCTCGGGGCAGGGTCGGTGCCCGGGCTGGGGCATGGTGCCCACTTCCTCCCCTCCCCTTCAGAGCACAGTCTGCTCTGGGACTAGCTGAGCCATGCCCAAAATGCAGGTGCCTGCCTGCCCCTTCTCACTCCAAGCCCAGATACCACAATGAAGGGCACCCTTGAGATGGGTGTCATAAAACACCCATGGGACCTCTGTGCGGTCGGCCTCTCCCACCCCTCCCACCTTGTGCCTTGTAGGGACACCAGGGCAGCAGCTTGGGACAGCTGGGATCTTGGATGGTGCTGTTAAGAGCATGGAACCGTTCGCTTCACCCGCACAAGCTGGGCCTGACTCCTCCCTGGCCCTGGCTGAGATGAGTTCCCCCGGGGCTGAGTCTGGCCCGTCTGTCAGGATCTTGGTGTCAGAGCAGGTAGCTCTGTCCCAGGAGGAGGCTGTTAACCCATGGCACGGGGCCCGCTTTCCAAGGCGGGTTTCCATTTCACATGGCTGTGTTGGGTTTCTGATCAAACGCTGATTCCCCGGGTCCAATTTCTATCCCACTTTAGCCTGGCCCCTTCCAGCCGCTGAGTCCTGTATCCGCTCCGTGTTGGCAGAACTGGCTTGGTTCCTCTCAGCTCTGACTGGCTTGCCAGGGTGATCTGAGCCACTCTTGCACCCGATGAATGGGGACACCCTTCTCCTCGGCAGGCCTCCCTGAATCACTCCTTGAGATCAAAGCTTGGTGGGATCCTTTGTGAGGCCCCGCTGCTGTCTGCCACCTAAATGCTGAATGAATTTCTAGGGGTGTATTGAAGATCTGGCATGGCACAGGTGGGTAGGCAAAGCCTAGCATGGAGAAAGAGCAGCCAGGGAACCCAGCATGGGTCTGCCAATTGCTGTGACCAGGGGCCACCGACCTTCCTGGCCTTGCAGAAATGTCCAGCTGGAAAGGACCTCGAGAGGTCATCGAGTTCAAGCCTCCAGTGCTGAGGCAGGGCCAAATATACCTAGACCATCGGTTAAAACATGATGGGGACCCCACAACCTCTTTTGTTAGCCTGGGCCACAGCTTAACTACCCTTTGAGTCAGAAACAGATACATGATCCCTTTCCTGATATCTAACCTAAATCTCCCTTGCTGCCGATCACCTGCATTACTACTTGTCCGACCTCCAGTGGACATGGGGAACAGTTGGTCTTTGTCCTCCTTGTACCAGCCCTGAACATATTTGAAATCTGTTATCAAGTTCCCGCTTTTCTCTAGAGTAAACGTGCCCAGTTCTATAACCTTCCCTCATCGGTCATGTTCTCTCAACCGTTTCTCTCTGGCCTCTCCCCACCCTGGATTGGACCCCAAACCGAGGCCTCCGACTCCCAGGGCTGTCTGAGAACGCTGATCTTTGATGGAGTATTTTCATACTGATCCAGCGGGACGGGGAGGCAAGGACGCTGCACTGCAGAGACCACGGCTCTGTTTGTCGAGCCAGCGCAGAAGTGTGTGTGGGCCCCACATCCCATAAGACTTTCTTTTAGGGGGCGGGGGGCTGCTTCTCTTTCTCTCGCCTATCTCCCATTCTGTCTTTCTCTGCAGTCGTGCACCAGTCCCGTGCTCCTTTGGTTGTGGGGGGATACGGCCCAGCACCCAGGCAGTCTCACTGGCTCCCAGATGGCCATTGTCTGTTTCTGTAGCACCATGTTAGCGCTCAAGCTTCCCCGCCAAGAGAAAGGCAAGGTCCCCACCTGCCGGGAGGCTGCCTGCCTCTGGTCACACCCCAGGCAGGCCAGTACCTGCGGTGGCTTAGCGCCCCCTGGTGTCAGGAGCTGGGGACAGCAGGCAGCGTTAACCCTTTCTGTTCTTCCCATGCTGTAGGGTTCAGCCAGGGCCTGCGGCGGTCAGTGGGGGGAGTCGCCACCATTCTGGGGCCCCTGTGGGCTGGAGGCCTGACCGAAAACCTCTACATCATGCTGGGGGTGATGATGGGCCTGCTGAGCCTGCTGATGGTGAGCACCCCGGGGACGGCCGCCTGCCCCTCCTCACCCTGCCTCTGGGGGATCCAGGACTCTAGCCCCACGGGCCGCATGCTGATGGCTCTTCTGCTCCTGTAGGTCATGGTCGGGCTCTCATACTCTTACCTGGTGGAGCCGCCCCGGGGCTACGTGCCAGGACCGTCCCAGGAGGAGCGGCGCTCGTGACCTCCCACCCCTCTGCCGCACTCCCAGAGGCATTGCACGGTTCAAAGCCACCAAGGTGAGAGCGTCAGAGCCCCTGGGCTCGGGGTGCCTCCTCTGCCCCGGTGGCCAAACCGTCCTGGGTCAAGTGCACCAACCCGCCTGAAAGAGCCAGGGTGAGGCCAGCAGCTCCTGCTGGAGGGACAGTGCAGTCCTGCTGCTTGGCGCTGGGGGGTGCTCTGAGCTGTTTTACTGCTGGGGAATCTGCACAGGATGTTTTATGAGGGAGACATTTTACTGAGAGCGGTTTGACCCTCAGAGGTCTGCAGAGCCACGGCAAGGTACCAGGGAACCCGCAGAAGAGCATTCGACCCTCCCAGCCTGGGCTCTCGTCAGTTTGTCCAGTAGGAAACAAACACCTTACCAGGGTTTCACACGTAATGTAAAAAATCTCTTGGTGGCAAAAATATGGGGGGAAACAAAGGAAATTCCCCAATAAAACGTCAGTGTGATGGTTTGAGGAGCTGGTTCTTTTTAATAGACACCTTCATGCACTGTAGACATACTTGCCCCAAACACCCTTAACTCTGCCCTCCACCATCCATCTTGTGCCTCTGTCCCTGAGATACCTATCCTCTATACCTTCTCCGCACTTCCACTGGGACCTCTGTAGTTAACTTGCAAACCACCCAGCCACGAGCCCCAGCCGCTACTCCAGCTCACCTTCCCTTTCCAAGCCCCTTCGCATCCTGTAAACACACTGGTGCCTATATCCACCATTGCTGAAGGAGCTCAGATAAGGAGCGGCTAGCTAAAACCTGCCCGCTCCTTAAAAACCAGCTGCGGTTACAGAGGGCTGGAGGGCAGCATAGAGAAACACTATATTTAGAAAAGGCTCTAGGGGTGGTCTGCAGAATTACGGCCCCTGGGAACATGGTTGCAACAATAATTTAAAGGTAGAATAATAAACCACCTGGAAGATCATGATGTGAGAGGGTGTAGCCAGCACCGATCCTGAAGAAGAAAAGGGTGGCTCACTAATCCATTAGAATTCATTGTGTCTGTCGGTAAAACAGTGCCTAAAGGCGAACTGGCTAATGTGATATATTTAGATTTCCAAAAGGCCTTTGATGAGGCCTCTCCCACGAGGCTATGATAAAAGCGAAGCCTCATAAGGTGCGTGACCAGGTGCTGTCGTGGATCAAAAACAGGCAAAGCGACAGAGTTCAAAGAACAGGAATAAACAGAATTTTCATCATGGTAGGAGGGCCCAGATCCTCAAAGGCACTTAGGCTTCCCTTGAAACCAGTGGAAGTTAGGAGCCTAAATATGTGTGAGAATCTAGGTCGAGGTGTACGGTGGGGTGCTGTACCAGGGCAGTGTTGGTTGATCTATTCATTAACTGTCAGGAGAGGGGTGGGTTGGGAGGTGGCAAAACTTGCAGCGGCCAGACGTTGAGTTAGGTTAGTCCCGTCCAGAGGGGGCTGTGCAGAACTTCAGAGAGCCCTCCCCAGCCTGATGAAAGGGCCACCTGAGGGAATGAATGATCAATACGAAGTACTGTGCTGGAGGCGGGAAACTGAACTACCCAGCCACCCCACCGGGTTCTCACTTAACTGCATCGACTCAGGTAAAGGTCCCGAGCATCGCTGTGGACCGCTCAAGGGAGAGCGCTGCTCGATGTGTAGCCATAGTGAAAAAAGCAAACCAGGTGCGAGGCTGCATAAGGAACGGGCTAGTGAATAACCTGAGAATATTGTGTTCTATAGATTATAGAACTTCATGGCTTCATCTGGCTCCTAGCTGCAGTGCTGGTCACCCCATCCCAGAAAGGAGAGAGAGAGGCGTGGGGGAGGAGAATGAGAAAATGGGGATTGTTACCTTTGAAAAGAGAGAAAAGGAGCCCTGATGAAAGTCTATAAAGTGACTAGATTAGACTGTGGAATGCCCTGCCCCAGGAAGTTGGTGAGACCCAGCATTTAGCAAGATTCAAAGAGGGATTGGATGCTCCCAAGGACCCCAAGAATCTGGTTATCCTAAATGATGCTAACAGAGAGTATTAGAGGGCTGGATGGGTGGTAATAGCTGGGCATCGGGGATTAATTCAGTTGCTGTGTGTGGGGCAGGTTATCCCATATCTGCTACTGCAGCGGTCTTCCACCTATCTCTGAAGCAGCTGATGTAGACAGGATGCTGGACCTTGGCTCTGCTGCAGCCTGGCAATTCCTGTGTTTGCCTTTACCGTCCATATACAGACCACACTCTCCCTCCCTATGAGCTGGGAGAGACCATCTTACCTTCTGCACGCTGCTCCCCTGCGAGACTGGACTACGTCCCTAGTAAATGCTCCCCTGGGCCCTGTCCTGTGCTGGGAGATGGGCCTGGTCCAGCCTTATGTGTCTGCCTCATGCTGGGAGGCATTCCGCAGGGCCCCCACAGCTCGCTCAGGATCTCCTGGGTGTGTGGGAGGGCAGCGCCCCCCTGACACTCTCCCCACTTCTCTCCCATTCAGATATGGCACTGGCTGGCACCGAGGGCTCGTGCATCACAGCCTGTCACCATCTGGCTGCCCCCCTTCTGGGCAGGCCCATGGGGAGTGGGACCTGAGCTCAGGGCCTTGCAAAGGACAGCGGGACTGTCAGTGGATGAGCCCACATCCCTGTCCTTCTGGACTGGCACTCCTTCCACATCCTTCCTTCCTTCCCCTCCTGGACCAGCACACCCCACCACCCTGGGCTGGCCCTTGCCCTGTCCCTCCCTCCAAGGACTGGCCTTCCTGTGCTGCTGGCCACCTGACCCCAGACAGACCAGCCTTCCTTTTCCACCCGTATGCCAAGCTACGCCCCAGCTGACTGCTGTCTCTCTGGACAGAGCGGCAAGGGGATAGGTGAAGTCCTGGGAGGTGGAGGGGGGTGGGAGATGCTCCTGGCCTGCTGGGGGTGCAGGATGCTGGCTCTCTCCTAGACAGAGTAATGTTGCTACCACCTTGCTGTTGGCAGGCCACAGGGGGCTGAGTTGTGGGCCTGGCATGGGGGTGGGTCTTTGTGGCTGGGTGTTCCTCAGTGGAGGCTTGGCTGAGACTGCACCCTGGGGAAGGCGGAGGGCCTCCAGCCCAGGTGGAAGAGCCTGGCCCATGGCATCAAAGGGAAAACAAGGGCAATAAAGCTGCTCGCTTCTGCCCCCACCCCTGCTCTTCCCTCAGGCTCAGGGCAAGGGCAACCCGGCCCCCCTCACTCCGTGCCCGCCGGGATGAAGGCCCTGCTGCGGGCGGGGGCTGGGCAGGGCTCTCCCTGTCTCCGTAATGTGTGTGTGGAAGAAAGACTAACCCCAGGCGAGGGGAAGAGGCTGATGTGCGGATTCATCCTGCCAGGCAGGGGGCCCAGGGCACTGCTGCACTGGGGGAGAGTCTGGGAGACCTGTGCCATCCCAGGGGCCCGGCACAGGCACTGCCTGGCTGGACCAGAGTGGGCCATCTGCAGCACTAACAATACCCGCCCGCCCCCCCCACACACACACACCGACTCCTCTCGTGTTCTCTGCCAGCGGTCTGGCTGGAAGGGGCCAAGCCCCACCAGCTGGCAGGGAGCTCGGAAGTGGGACTGATGCCGCGCCTGCTGCAGTACCGCCTGCCACCACAGGGGGCTCCCCTCTCTGGAAGCTGCAGTACCTGGCTGCCACTTGGGTTGCCAACCCTCCAGGATCGGCCTGGACCCGCCAGGAAGTAAAGATTGTCATATGGTTACATCTCCAGGACTAGGTCCAACCAACATTGGCAACCCTAGCTGCCACTAGGGGACTTCTGGCCCAGCCCCATGGAGGCAGAGCGTAGGATTTTGTGTGTGCTCCTGGCTGCACTGCTCCTGCCTTCCCAGACCCAGCAGCAGGAGGGGGAAGGAGCAGGGAGGTGCTGAGCTGGCGTTTCTGAGCCTGGCGCTGGGGGGGCAGGGAAGCGGGCTGAGTTGGCTGAGGCTAGTGGGCGTGGGGTGCATGCCAGGGCCAGAGTGGTGTGTTCTGAGCTGGGGGGTGAGGGTATTTTGGGGGGCAGGGGGAGGTCTGAGCTGGGAGAAGGCTGGGTCGGGTTGAGGGCAGGGGGGATGGAGTCCGTTGGTGAAGAAGCCGGGGTGCTGGGAGGGCCGGGGGCCGGGTAAGTGCTGCTCTGGGTGGCTGGGCCTGGCCTGTTGGCAGACTCAGGCAGCAGGGACCAGGAGTGGTGTGAGAGGAGCACCTGCCCTCGTGCTGGGAAGGGTCCGGGGCAGCGTGGCACCGGAGGGAGGACCAGCTTCAGGACCCAGCTGACTCCGCACTGGCTGGTGGGCGCTGGACACTGCGAAGAGTCGCCAACAGTCCCATGTTATGAGGGACATCCCTGATTTAAAGAAAGAATGGCCTGGCCTGTATTAAATCGGCACAAGACGCCTTTAATCCTGTATTTCCACCAGGCCAGGGAGTGGTGCTCTGGCACTTTGCTTTGCATAGAGCCACTGCCCGACTGGCAAGCTGAGCTGGCCACGGGATCGGAATGCTATTCGCACTTGGCCTAGCTGCCCCTCCGTCCTGCCGGGCAGGGGGGCGGCTGGGCCATATCTGAGTGGCTTTGGAACCAGGCAGCTGGAGCTGTGCGTGCGTGCTGCCGACGTAAACCCGTCACCACCTGGGGCACCCAAGTGCCGTCCATGAGTGCCAGCAGTGGTTCCCGGTGCAGTGCTGAGGGCAGTAAGGACAAGAGTGAGCACTGGTCCATTTTAATGCACTGGGGCAAATTCCCCCCCCCCCCCGCTAGGTCTGTCTGTCCCTGGGTTGGGGTCTCTCCTCCCCAGTGCGCGCCATGGCTGTTGTCCCCACACTTGGTGACTGGGGCTGGTGGGGGCCCAGTTTTACTCCTGTTAGTTGATGCAGCTCAGGGGGAGGTGTTTCCTGCTCAGCGCAGAGACAGGGGAAGGGTTAAGCTGCCCAGGCCGGTCCTGTCCCTCTGGGGCAATCCTGCTGTGAGTCCCTCTACTCAGGCCCCCTTACTGTGCCCCCCCACCCCCATAAAGGCCCATGCTCAGCTCTTGAGCACTGTGGGCATTTACTGCCACGACCAGGCTGAAGCTCGGGTTTTAGACACAAGTGACTTGAGTTTACGGCTCTCAGCTGGGGTCTGGGTCCTATAAGTGTCTTGCATTTCGGTAGCCCCGGATCCTGGCGCCTGCCACACCCAGCCATTGAGTTACCTTGCCGTGGGCATGGGGCAGAGGCAGCTGCTAACAGGTGGGTGGAATAGTAGGGGGCCTGCAGGAGAGCTGGGATCCCAGGGCTGGGATAGCAGGGGGCTGTGGGGCAGGATTGAGGGGTATCAGCAGAGCTGTGGGGAGCCAAAGCCTGGGCTAGCAGGGCAGGGTTGGGGGTAATGAGGAAACTTGACGGGGCTCTTTGAAGATTCCCTTCCCCTCGCCCCGCCCCCAGCCCCACAGCTGTGGGTGCAGAGCACATGAACAAGTGACTCTCTCTCTCCTTCTCCAGAGCACAGTGTGTTGTGGGGTGGGCCGAGCAGAAGGCCTGTGCTGCTCCAACCTCTCCCCACAGCACTGCCCACGGAGGGAGGAGAGGCTGCCTGGCAGTGGAGGGGAGAGGGGAATTTGGCTGCAACTCCAGCCCCAAATGCAGCCCCTGCTCCCCTCCCGCCTTCCCCCTGATCCGCAGCCCCAACCGCTTGCTCCATGCATCCCCCACAACAGTCTGGCCCCAGGGCTGGTCAGCTCCCCCAGCATCTGCTGCCTCCCGCGCCAGGCCTGGGGCAGCCCCGGCTAGAGGTCCCAGGGCTCCTGGTGCAGGCGGTGTCCCCTGGAGCCCCCCGCTCCCAGGAGCAAGCTGGCCCGGAGCTGACCTTCCTCCTTGCCTCTGGATGCTGGGGTCCAGACCAGGCCAGCTAGGTGCTCATGGGCCCTTCCTTGACTCACCAAAGGAGCGTGGCTGTCTCTGGGGCCAGATACCATGGTGGTGGGCCCCTAGCTAGGGAGCAGGGTGGCCGTCAGGCTGCCTTGCCCAACCCACGGCAGCACAGAGCGGGTGCTTTGCTGATGTACGTGCCACTGTTCGAGAGGCCCATGCCTCCAGCCCCCCTCCTGGACAGTGGGGGTGGGGGGAGCTGGGCAGGTGGGCCCAGGTGCACCGTGTGGGGGGGGGGGGGTGGAGGAGGCAGGGAGACTGAGGGGGAGGGGCAGGCAAAGCAGCCAGCTGCACAGAGGCACAAAGGTTAACCCCGGCCAGGGGGCCGCGCTCCTATCTGGCATGCCCCTCCCCGTGCCCGGCCGCTCACACTCGACCGAGACTCTGACCTGGCATCCAACCCGTGCAGTTGCTAAATACAGCCCTGCTTGCGGGCGGGGGGTGTGAAGCAAGTGCCGTGTCGACTCACCCGGTGGCCAGGCACTGAACCGGAAGGGTGGCTAAGCGGGCGGGGGGCGGAGGCTGACGGGGGGTTACGTGCACAGATCGGGGCCTGTTGGCAGCGCTGCAGGGCGCCCAAACACTTGGCATCTGGTCGGGGGGGGGTCAAAAGTTCAGCCGTGGCACTTGCTCCTCCCCCCCCCTTAATTCCCAAAGGGAGCACGAGCCGGTTTAACCCGTTCCTCCCCGGCTGGCACACCGGAGCCCCCTCACCCCCCAGCCAGCAGCCCTGGACCCTGCCAGCCTGGCCTGCAGGGCTGAGAGCGAGACCCCCACAGCTGCCCCGGGAGGGATCAGAGAAGGGGCTGGAGGAGCCCCCGACCCAGCCAGGGAACCGGCCCCCTTGTGAGGGCGGGGGGCGACGGGCGGGGACGTGTAGGCGGAACGTGCTTCTCTGCAGTACTCCCGGCTGGGAGAGGGGGCGCTGCGTGGCTAGCGCCTTGGCTCACGGCCCCAGGGGCAAGGAAGGGGCTGGGCTCCCTCACGCTTGGTGCCTCCATGCCAGGGAGCCTTGGTGACTGCTGGGGGCCAGTGGGTCAGGGATCTGGGGTGTGCCTGGGCACAGTGGCCCCGGTGGGGTGATGGGGACACAGAGGGCAGAGGTGCAGGGGCGGGAGCGGCCTGGATTCCAGGGCAAACCGGGCCTCGCTCCCCAGTGCCGGAGCATCTGAGCTGGAGACGCCAACGCAGGAGCTCAGAGACTCGCCGATGGCCGTGGCTGACGTGCCTCCCCAGGGGCGGAGATGAGAGGAACGAATGGCCAGTCCTTAGCATGGAGGGTGGGGGTGGCCCAGGCCCCCAGGGCTATGTACTGGGCACTGTATCCCTATGACTAGAAGGAGGCGGGAACGTTTGCTGAGAACGTGGTGAGGTAGGTGAGTTAGGGCCACGCCTGGTGCAGGACGGCTCTTTGCAAATGGATGGTGCATCCAAGGCACCTCTGCACCCTGTCTACCTCTGAGAGCCGGGGTGTCCCACGCGGGCGGATGGGTGTCCGGCGCCGAGAGCCGGGGCGTCCCACGCGGGCGGATTGGTGTCCGGCGCCGAGAGCCCGACGCCGAGAGCCAGGACATCCCACGCGGGCGGATGGGTGTCCGGCGCTGAGAGCCAGGGCGTCCCACGCGGGCGGATGGGTGTCCGGCACCGAGAGCCGGGGCGTCCCACCCAGGAGGATGGGTGTCCATGCCGAGAGCCGGGACGTCCCACACGGGAGGATCCGTGTCCGGCGCCGAGAGCCGGGGCGTCCCACCCGGGAGGATCTGTGTCCGGCGCTGAGAGCCGGGGCGTCCCACCCGGTGGGATGGGTGTCTGGCACCGAGAGCCGGGGCATCCCATGTGGGGGGAAGAAAATTGGCATTGGGAGCAGGCCGGGTGGCGTGGGAGGATCCAGAGCGCGCAGGGTGCAGGAGTTAGGGAGTCAGGTTCACGGCGGGGTCACCCGGCTGCCGAACGCAGGGACGGCTCAGCCCAGCTCCCATCCACTCGCGCTTAATTCATTTGGACGTAAACTGCACTTTCCGCACTTTCCGTTCGTTTCAATCAACATCTCGGTGCTTAGACCAGCCCCTTCCTGTCCCCCACCCCAGCAGAGCACTCTCCGTCCTTCTCCGCCCCCACAGGCCCCCTCTGGTGGGGCCAGGGACCTGGCTACTGCCAGCGCCTGCCCAGAGCAGACTGGGGGCAGCGAGCCCCTAGGGGAGGGCAAGTGGTCAGGAGGGCAAGACACCCCACACCCAGGCACATGCCCTGCCTGGCTCTCTCAGGGCTGAGCTGCCACACGCTCCGCGTGGGCGTTATGGGCCATGCTGAGCCCAGGGCTGTGGGTTATGGGCAGCGTCTGTGTGACCCCCGGTGTCCCGTCAGGCAGGTGGCTGACAGGACCCTGAAACCAAAACCGCATCCCCAGCAAATGCACTCAACTCTCCCTGCCACCTTACAGAGGCTGCTTCCGTCCCCACAGTGCAAGCGGCATCCCAACCCGGGCCCAGCGCCTGGCCCCATCCCCAGCTCCCTCCCGGCCCCCTGCCCGGCTGCCTCCCAGCCCAGTGCCCAGCTCCCTGCCCGGCTCCCTCCCATCCCAGTACCCAGCTCCCTCCCAGCCCAGTGCCCGGCTCCCTGCCCCGCCCCCTCCTGTCCCAGTGCCCAGCTGCCTCCCAGCACCCTGCCCAGCTCCCTCCCAGCCCCATCCCCATCTCCCTCCCGACCCAGTGCCTGGGCTCCCTCCCAGCCCCCTCCCAGCCCAGTGCCCAGCTCCCTGCCCGGCTCCCTCCCATCCCAGTACCTGGCTCCCTCCCAGCCCAGTACCCGGCTCCTTCCCAGCCCAGTGCCCGGCTCCCTGCCCCGCCCCCTCCTGTCCCAGTGCCCAGCTCCCTGCCCAGCTCCCTCCCAGCCCCATCCCCATCTCCCTCCCGACCCAGTGCCTGGCTCCCTCCTGGCTCCCTCCCAGCCCAGTGCCTGGCTCCCTGCCTGGCTCCCTCCCAGCCTGGTGCCCGGCTCCCTCCCAGCACCCTGCCCGTCTCCATCCCACCCCGATGCCTGGCTCCCTCCGAGCCCAGTGCCTGGCTCCCTCCCAGCCTCCTGCCAGGCTCCCTCCCAGCCCCCTGCCCGGCTCCCTCCCAGTGCCTGGCCCCATCCGCCTGCCCGGCTACCTCCCAGCCCCGATGCCCGCTCCCTCCCAGCCTGGGCCTGCTGCTTTCCAGCCTGGAGGCTCTATCTGGCCATGGCCGTGGCCCGCTCCATGGTTGGGAGCGACTCCAGCCTCACTTGGCTTGCTGGACCGGGCGCTTCGACAGGACGGGGACTTTGGCCCACATGGCTGCAACTCTGCTTCCCTTTGCCCGGTTCGTGGACCCCAGATGCCTTTCCTTCGCCCCGAACTGACAGTAAACCCAACTACCCTGACCCCAGCTGCCTCTGGTCGCTGGAGTGCCTGGCCATGGGGGTCGGGGGCGGGCAGCCCCTTGTGGGATAGAGACACCCCTTTCCTTACAGGGGCCCGGAGGCATGCTGTGGGCCTGGCTCCCAGCCTCCTCCCCAGAGGTGGGCGCCCTGCAGTGCGGCCCGTGCTTTGCCAGGCCAGGCGCAGGCTACCCAGGAGATGCGGGGTTGGATCGGGTGTGAATTGGGGAGGGGTTGGAGACGCCAGGTCCTGCATTGCCATGCGGTCTCCTCCCCTTCTCTCCTGGCACAAATCCTCACCCCCGCCCCCTCGGGCTCGGGGGGCACCCTGTGTGAGTCGTACAAGGGAGAGCTGGTGGAGGCTATTCCCCCCCCAGCCCTGCTACAGCCCCCTGCCCATGCTGGGGGCTGGTGCCCGCCATGCCCTCTCCTGTGCCCGGGACACGAGGTGCTGCAGCAGCGGGTGCTCTGTGCAGGCTGGAGATGGCGAGAGATGAGCCCAGTGGGGGCGTGCCCGCTTGTTCACCCCGGCAGTGTCTCTGGGCAGGAGCTAAGAGGTCACGGGCTGCCCTGGGGCCCCTTCGGAGATGAGCCGTGGCCGGTCCCTGTCGCCCCCAGGAAGCTCCCGTCTGTCCTCATCAGCGTCCCTGTCCCCCTCGGTAGGCGCAGGCTCATTCAGCTGGGTACCCCGGGGAACAGCCCGCAGCTCCCCCCTGCTCCCGCCCTCCCCACCCCTGCAGCACGGGCTGCATCTAAGGGGGGGAGTTGCCATTGATGTCAGTGGGGTGGGTCCCAGGGGGTGGGGGGAGCAGCAGGCGCTTTGTTCCCTGAACCAGCTCAGAGCTTGTGACCCTGCAAGGGGTAAAGAGAGGGGCACAGGTGGGGAGGAGCCAAGCCCAGGGGGAGCGAGGGGGGCATGGCCAAGGGCCAGGGCTGATGGCTTCTAGGCTAGTAACCAAGGCAAGAGGAAATGAGTGCAGGGGGGAGGCAGTGGGGGCAACAGGGGTGCATGGGGGCAGTGCGGGGGACAGGGTGCATGGGGGCAGTGCAGGGGATGGGAGGCATGGGGGCAGTGCAGGGGACAATGTATGGAGACAGTGCAGGGGATGGGGGTGCATGGGGGCAGTGCAGGGGATGGGGTGCATGGGGGCAGTGCAGGGGATGGGAGGCATGGGGGCAGTGCAGGGGACAATGTATGGAGACAGTGCAGGGGATGGGGGTGCATGGGGACAGTGTAGGGGATGGGGTGCATGGGCTGTGCAGGGGATGGGGTGCATGGGGGCAGTGCAGGGGACGACAAGGCATGGACGCAGTGCAGGGGACGGGGATGCATGGGGGCACTGCAGGGTGAAGGGGTGCATGGGGGCAGTGCAGGGTGAAGGGATGCATGGGGGCAGTGCAGGGTGAAGGGGTGCATGGGCTGGAGTTGCAGTGCAGGGGACGGGGTGCATGGGGGCAATGCAGGGATGGGGGTGCCTGGGGGCAGTGCGGGGGACGGGGTGCATGGGGGCAGTGCAGGGGACGGGGTGCATGGGGGCAATGCAGGGGACGGGGTGCATGGGGGCAATGCAGGGATGGGGGTGCCTGGGGGCAGTGCGGGGGACGGGGTGCATGGGGGCAGTGCGGGGGATGGGGTGCATGGGGGCAATGCAGTGATGGGGGTGCCTGGGGGCAGTGCGGGAGACGGGGTGCATGGGCTGGAGCTGCAGTGCAGGGGACGGGGTGCATGGGGGCAATGCAGGGCACGGGGGTGCCTGGGGGCAGTGCGGGGGACGGGGTGCATGGGCTGAGTGCAGGGGATAAATTGCGGGGTCAGTGCAGAGAGACGAGGAACATGGAGGTGGGGGTGCTGCATCTCCCATACCTTTCTGTTGCTGAGGGCCTGCTCCAGGTCTCCCAGGCGAGGGGGTCTGAGCCCCTGCCTCCCCAGGCAGTGTGGGTGCGGGTCTCCCTCTCTCCTCCCAGGTCCTCCAGACATGGGTCTGAGTCTGGGGCCCCTGCAGCTTGTGGGATCCGATCGTGATCGTGCTGAACCTCCCCAGCAGGTGGCAATGCTCCACCAAGAATGGTCCCTCTGGTGGGAAATCAGGGCTGCAGGCCTGGGAGCTGGGGCTGCCCTTGGGGAGGGGGCAGGGATCCTGCTGGGGGCGCTGCACCCCCCACGAAGCAGGGACCTCCCCAGGGCTGCATCAAGCATTGGAGTGACAGGGTCAGAACCTCACCGGGGGTACGTGCCCCCCGCAGCTGCTGGATCCCCAATGGGGTCCGCTCACCCGCATACCCCATGCTGCCCTTCCCCACGGGCACACCTGCCCGAGCACATGCTGTCGTCACCTGCACCCCGACGCCAGGCTCCCCCCAGGGCAGCCCCCAGACCTGCCTGCCCATTTCTAGCTCCCTCTCCTGGCCAGCCGGGCGGGGAGGGGTGAGGCCCTAGAGCAGCAGGCATTGGGGCCTCCCCACCCGTAGGAGCTGACGGGGTAGAGACGGCACAGCCTTGGCTCCACCCGGCTAGACAGTGTGGGCAGGAGGCCCCGAGCTGCCAGGGCCAGCCCAGAGGGAGCTGCTGCCCGCCACTCACTGGGCCTCGTTGCCCAGCACCGTCGCCCTGGGGTAAAGCTGGGGAGCGCGGTGCAGGGGCACTGCACGAAGGGGGCAGGATGGCCTAGCGGTACCAGCGGGCGCTCGGCCGTGCCGCTGCCCTCCACGCCTGTGTCAGGGCCCCCCCCGCTCCCTGTGCTGAGCAGTGGGCTCGCCCCATAGCCAGCGGGCTAGCTCCGGGGTCTGCTGCTCCCCGGATCTGCCCCGCCCTGGGTGCCGAGAGGCAGGAGCTGCCAGCGCTGGGAAGCCGGTACCGACCCCGGTGTTGCTGCTGGCTGGGAAGCACATCAAAGTGATGGGGGGAGTGTGAGCCCAGCCCCTCGTTTCGACGCTAACAAGGTCAATCCACTCACGGGGCCCAGGGCCATGGCATCCCAGGCACATCCGAGGTTCCAGAGCACAGCCCCTGCCACCCCAGGAGGGGCAACTGGCCCCACAGGACAGAGACCCCCTAGCCCAGCCCCTCCCATGCCCCCATCATTCAGTCCTGAGCCTTGTTAATGGCAGAGACATAGTTTGATGTCTATATTTCGGGGGTGGAGGGGCAGTTCCAGTCAGGCCAATGCCCCCCCATTCCTCTAAACTATGCCCATGGCTAATGGGGCTCCCACAGTGACCCTCCTCACAGCTGCAGAGGGGCAAAGCTGCCTGAGGCCACCAGCAGGGTCAGGGGCCAGCATGTGGGCTGGCCCCACGCCCCCCTCAGCCGCACAGGCCTGGCAGAAAGCCCCACAGTGGAGTGTGACACAGCCCGGCCTGGCTGGAGTGCGGGTCCCTGCCCGGGGGTGTACGCTGGCTCCCCGCTGGCTCTGGGCACTGGCCTCAGAGTTGTAGGTCCAGGGTGCCCGCAGGGAGATGGGCATAGTGAGCAGCTCAGGGAGTCGGCTAGGACTGTGCCAGGCATGTAGCGGAGTTTCAGCACCCCGCCACCTGCCACCATCCCCCATCCCCATCTCTTCCCACATTTGGTGTTTCCCAGGAAGCCCCAGCACCTAGAGTCACGGGATCAGGAGAGACTCGCAGCTTTCACCTTACCCGTCAGTCAGATTCTGGCCCTTGGGGCCGCAAGGAAAAGCAGAAAAATGTGACCTCCACACCCCGGAGGTTTGTGTTTAAAAGCTCAGGATTTCTAAGCCGATCTCCTGGTCTTTGACTGCCTCAGTGGCCAGCGCCCCCCTCGCCCTCGATCATCACCCTGCTCCAAATTCTGGCTGGTGCCCCAGTGGGGAGGGGCTCCAGTTTCAGCCCCAGGTCCTGCTGGGCTCAGACCTGCTGCCTTGAGGGCAAAGGCAGAACAGAACATACATTCCAGGGAAGTCCCCAGCCTTGTCTCTCTGCCAATCTGTCCCCGGGGGCCCCCATCCTAGTCTCTGCCACTCCAGCCCCTGGTACCCCCTGGCAGTTCAGCCCCAGGTATCCCTAGCCCCATCTCTCTGCCATGCTGTCCCCGCATACCCCTGTCCAGGTCTCTCTGCCAGTCCATCCCTGCGTCCCCGTCCCTGTCTCCCTGCCAGCGCAGCCCAGCCCATGGCAGGGCGCCAGGTGAACGGCTGGGTCTCGGCTTCACCCTGGTGCTGATTGACTAACAAGCTCAAATCACCATGAGAGCTGCAGCCTGGGAACATGCCCTCGCTGCGAGTGCCGCGGCCCCCGTCCATCAGCTGCAGCCAACCAGGGCTGGCGTGGGAGCCCAAACGGGCCTGGCACTCACCACTCGCCAGCTCATCATGTCCCTCGTAAATGTGACAGGCCGGAGAGTTATGGGGGGATTAACTGGTGGGAAGCAGCCCTGGAGCCAGAGAGCGAGTCCCGGGAGACAAGGAGAGGGATGGGGGTGGGGCAGAGGGCAGCCCCAGGATGGGGGGAACGGGCAGGGGATGGGGCAGTGCGCCAGGGCAAGGGAGGCAGCTAGCCTCTCAGGACGGTCCCGGTAGTGGGCCGAGCACCATTGGGAGGGCCTGGAATCCCCACCAGGTCTGAACTCCAGGGCCCCCATGTCGATCCAAGACCCTGTAGGCTGAGAGGGGCCAGGGTCAGCACGTCCTCCTTGCCCCTGCGACTGGCTCCCCTTCTCTCGCTGTGCTTCGGATCCTGCGTTGAGCAAGCCCTCGCGGGAGCAGGGGCCCGGCAGCAGAGGATCAGAGGCCAGCAGCCTACGAGGTTGGGGGAAGGTGTGATGGATGGATGCCAGGGGGGACACCGGGCAGAGAGCCCCGGTTGGTGCCCCCTTCTCCAAAGTGATGTCCGGGGAGCCCAGCCTGGCACCCAGGAGAGCTCTGCCTGGATGCGGGAGTGAATCTCAGAGTCATGCTCCTGGACTGAGACCTGACTGCTTCTCAGGTCTCCGGGCTCCAGGGGGCCAGGAATGGGATGTTCAGGTTATTAGATGACAGGAACATGGTCTAAAACAGAGCATGTAGGTGCAGAGAACAGGACCCCTCAGCTGGTCCATTTTGGGGAGGTAGTGAGCCAGACAACCAAGTCTGCACTTCACTCCATGTCCCCAGCCAGTCCCAAACTGACTCTCTCCAGCCCCTCTCCCTTCCTCTGGGCTTTGTCCCTTTCCCGGGCAAGGAGGTCACCGGATTCCTTTGTTCTCCAACCCTTTAGCTTTCACCTTGCAGGGGGAAAGGGCCTAGGCCATCAGTTGCCAGGAAACAGGGTGTTGGCCATTCTCTGTGTCCAGACCCCTGCACACACCTGCCCTGTAGGGCTCTGCAATGATCATACACCCTTATCCCACCCCCTAGATACTTAAGATCTGCATAGGGGAAACTGAGGCACCCCCACAATATTCAGAGGAAACATTAAGAACAGTCCCGCTTCGTCACAGCCAGCAAATCACCAAGCCAGGGTGGCGTGAAGGTACCCGCTGCGATCCATGGGCTTGGCTGGGGACAGTGGGTCCTGCAGGTCAGCGTCTGGGCAGGACACGGGCGAGGAAGCGGGTGGCATGGAGCTGGACGGTGCAGGTGTCCCACAAAGGGCTTCCCTCCTGCCTCCCCCACCCCGGGAGAGAGGGGCTGGAGGCTCGTGGATGTGGAGAGCAGTGGGAGCAGAGTGGGGGAAGAGAGGTGTGAGGCACACAGGGGAGATCCTGATGGGGGGACACACCCAGTGGGGCGGGGGCAGTGGGTTACTAGTCCAGCTGCTGGTTCAGGGAGCTTTGAGCTGAGTGGGGCACTGGGGCTGTCACTAATCCAGGCTGAGGTTCCCGGGCAGCCCGGCCTGCGGCTCCCCCAGGCCTGCAGCTGGATCAGCCTGGCTCCTGGCAGCGTGGGGCGAACTGGGGGTGGGGGCATGGAAATCCCTTGATGCCAAGTGCTGGAGGTTCCCCGAATAGCAGCACAACCAGGGCACCTGCTGCCAGCCCCACACAGCGGAGGCCCCACCCCATGGCTGGGGGAACCGAGCTCCCCTGTCCCGAGCAGCCCGGTGCCCGGCTGGCCCCGTGCTCTGCGCAGCACTGTGCTTGCGAACCCGACTGAGACCCAGCTCCCGGCAAACTGCTGCAGGCCATGGTCCGGCTGGCAGGGCTAACCCAGGTCTGACGGAGTTGGGCTTGGTCCTGCTTTGAGCCCAGGGGTGGACTAGACCTCCGGAGGTCTCTCCCAGCCCTGATATTCCAGGGTTCTCTGTCACAGCCCACGCTCAGGACTTGGTGCCCAGGTGGGAGAAAAGCCAGCCTGCGGCTCGGAGGGCAGGGGTTGCTGCAGGTGGCCCGGCCCGGCCACACGCACTGGCCTAGCAGCAGTGAGCAGTCCAGTGGGAAGGAGCTGGTGCATGAATCCCAGCCCTCCAGCTCTGGGGGGCACAGGTCGGCTCCCAGCAACCTCAGGCCTATGGTACCTCTGTGACCAGCCCTGGCTGATCTACCCGAGCCATGGCATTACAAGTGCACCTTCACAGACATCACAGAGTGGCCGAGCTCACAAGCCGGGGCAGGCCAGGGATGGGAGCCCTCCCCAGGAAACCCAGGTCCTGCAGGAAAAGGGGTGGGTGGCTCAGCAGGGGCACTCTCCTCTGAGCTATGCTCCAGTGTTAAACAGCAGCCATGACCTGGCTAAGGGGCAGCTGCATTTCAGTGCCAAATGGGGGATCCCTGCATAAACAGCTGCCGTGTCCCACCCCAGAGGTGGCTGCGTTTCAGTGTCGAGTGGGGGATCCCTGCATAAACAACTGCCGTGTCCCACCCCAGAGGTGGCTGCGTTTCAGTGTCGAGTGGAGGATCCCTGCATAAACAGCTGCCGTGTCCCACCCCAGAGGTGGCTGCGTTTCAGTGTCGACTGGAGGATCCCTGCATAAACAACTGCCGTGTCCCACCCCAGAGGTGGCTGCGTTTCAGGGCCAAATGGGGGATCCCTGCATAAACAACTGCCGTGTCCCACCCCAGAGGTGGCTGCGTTTCAGGGCCAAATGGGGGATCCCTGCATAAACAACTGCCGTGTCCCACCCCAGAGGTGGCTGCGTTTCAGCGCCAAATGGGGGATCCCTGCATAAACAGCTGCCATGTCCCACCCCAGAGGTGGCTGCGTTTTAATGGTGGGTATAATCCTGGCTATTGACTTAAATCTGTCAGTCCCAACTGGTATTGTATTGTTTGTATTTGTATTATCCCCATCGCTCCCCCTGCCCCCAAATGCCTGTCATGCACATAGCCCACGGGGTGTGCTCTCTGCTCCCCGCAGCCCGTCCCTGACCCCCTGCTCTCCCAGCTGCCCTGCTACCTGCGCCAATGACGCACATGGCTGTATTTTCCAGTGTCCCTCACGGTCGCTGTCTGCTTCCTGTGGCGGAGAAGGCCTCAGCTCCAGGGGGGCAGAGGTTAAGGGCCTGTTAGAGCTGATGTGTAATCTTCTTGTCAAAGCCCCTGATTCCCAGGCCCCCGGGAGCCCCTCATGCAGACAGGTGTGGGGCTGGCTTTCCCCCACCTCCGGCCCACCGTAACTCAGGTACCGGGTTGGAAGCCCCTCCCCAGTGGCCCCTGCCGTGCAGGGAACGGGGCCCAAAGCCCGGCCCCGTAGAATTGCCTCGGGGGAGATGCCGACGCGCCCCAACCCAGCCGCTGCCAAGGTACATTGCTGCTGCATGAGGTGCCCGCTCTCAGCTCAGGAGCCGAGGGCTGCCCTGCCTCATGCCTCTCTCGTATCCCTTCACAGAGGGCACTCCCTGCCTCCCAGGACCGTACACCCATGAGCCCCCTGGACCCCCCCCAAGGGTCTGCAGGCCAGCCACCTCTGAAGTGTGCCCAGAGAGCTGAACCGCCCCCGCCTGGTCCTGCACCATCCTGAACCTGCAGGCCTGGTAGCGTTGTCTTGTCAGGGACGGCCGGGGTGTTCTCGTTCGCCACACGCAGCACTGGAAATCCCGTCCCGCTGCCCCCCATCCCTGCCCCATCTCCATGCAGGGCACTGCAGTCTCCCGCCCTGCCCCGCTGCCCCCCATCCCTGCCTGTCACGGAGTGTGGGGGAGTCTGGGCCCTGCACCCCTCTCCTTGGGATTCACTGAGACTCTCAGCCAGCCAGTAAAACAGAAAGTTTATTGGACAATAGGAACACAGCTTAAAACAGAGCTTGTGGGTACAACCAGAACCCCTCACTCAAGTCCTTCTGGGGGGCAGGGAGCTTAGACCCCAGCCTTGGGGTTCCCTGTGTTCCATCACCCAGCACCAAACTGAAACTAACCTCCCCCAGCAGGCTCCCTCCTGCAGCCTTTGTCCAGTTTCCCGAGCAGAGCTGTTACCTCCCCCTCCCCGTCCTGGCTCAGGTGACAGGCTCTCAGGTCTCCCAACCCCAGTGAAACTCCCCTGCCACATTCCCAGGTCAACACTCCCCCCTCCCTGCTGCATCACATCTCTCCCCTCTTCGAGACTGAACTGAGTGGGGTCACTCTGACCAGTGACCTGGGGAAGTTCGGGGCCCCCTCTCTGGGTCAACGCATCCGCTATCATGTTGGCACCTCCCTTCACATGGACCACGTCCATGTTGTAATCCTGCAGGAGCAGGCTCCACCTCAGGAGTTTGGGGTTGGCTCCTTTCATCTGGTGCAGCCAGGTCAGGGGAGAGTGGTCGGTGTAGACGGTGAAGTGTTGCCCGAAGAGATAGGGCTCTAGTTTCTTGAGGGCTCACACCATGGCCAGGCACTCCTTCTCGATGGCCGCGTAGTGTTGCTCCTGGGGTAGCAACTTCTTGCTCAGGTACACGATGGGGTGTCTCTCCCCCTTTTCATCCTCCTGCATTAACACCACCCCCAGTCCCGTATCTGAGGCGTCGGTGAACACCATAAAGGGCTTGTCAAAGTCTGGGTTTGCCAGAACTGGGCTACTGACCACAGCCTCCTTCAGCGCCCTGGCACTGCTCCTGAAAGCCTCCTGGCACTGCTCGGTCCAGACCACCTTCTCTGGCTTCCCCTTCTTGCATAGCTCAGTGATGGGGGTGGCTATGGCGCTAAAGCGGGGCACAAACCTTCGGTAGTATCCTGCCATCCCAATAAAGGCTTGGACCTGCTTTTTGGTGTGGGGAGCTGGCCAGTCTCTGATCACCTCCACCTTAGCTGGTTCCGGCTTTAGGCGGCCACTCCCCACCCGATGGCCCAGGTAAGATACTTCCGCCATCCCCACCTTGCACTTCTCCGCTTTTACAGTCAGCCCAGCCCCCTGGAGTCGGTCCAGCACTTGTCTAACCTGGGACACGTGGTCCTCCCAGGTCTGGCTAAAGACACAGATGTCATCAATACACGTCACTGCAAAACTCTCCATCCCCCTCAGTAGCTGGTCCACCAGGCGCTGGAAGGTGGCCGGCGCTCCCTTGAGGCTGAAAGGCAGGGTCAGGAACTCATAGAGCCCCAGAAGGGTGATAAAGGCCGATTTCAGCTGGGCATCTGCATCCAGCGGCACTTGCCAGTAGCCCTTTGTAAGTTCCATGGTGGTAAGGTATCGAGCTCCTCCCAGCTTGACTAGGAGCTCATCAGGCCTGGGCATGGGGTAGGCATCAGATACAGTGATGGCATTGAGCTTCTGATAGTCCACACAGAACCAGATTGACCCGTCCTTTTTGAGGACCAGCACCACGGGCGAGGCCCAAGGGCTGGCCGATGGCTGGATCACCCCCAAAGCCAGCATGTCCCGGACCTCTCTTTCTAGGCCCTGAGCAGTTTTCCCTGTGACTCGGAAGGGGGAGCATCTTATCGGCAGGTGCGACCCTGTCTGCACCCGGTGGACAGTCAGATTAGTGTATCCAGGCTGGTTGGAAAACAGCTGTCGGTAGCGATGCAGCACCCCCCTGACCTCAGCTTGCTGGGCAGGGGTTAGCTTATCTGAGAGGGGAATTATTTCCAGGGAGGAACCAGCTCTGGTCCCAGGGAATAGATCTACTAAAGGGTCATCTCCCTGCTCCTCCCAATGTCCATACACGGCCAACACCACATTCCCCCTGGCATTGTATGGCTTCATCATATTCACATGGTACACCCGGCGGTGGTGCGCCCGGTTCGACAGCTCCACTACATAGTTTACCTCATTGAGCTGCTTGACGACCTTGAAAGGGCCCTCCCAGGCGGCCTGTAGTTTGTCCTTTCTCATGGGGATGAGAACCATCACCGGATCCCCGGTGGCATAGGCACGGGCCCGCACCGTGCGGTCATACCAGACCTTCTGCTTCTTCTGGGCTCTGGCCAGTTTCTCCCTGGCCAGGCCCATGAGTTCAGCCAGTTTCTCTCGGAAGATCAAGACATACTCCACCACTGACTCTCCATCGGGAGTGGCCTTCCCCTCCCACTCATCTCTCATCAGGTCCAGATCCAGCCCCAGTTCGAAAGGTGAAAATCCGGTAGACTCCTGGGGCACCTCCCTGTACGTGAACAGCAGATGAGGTAAGTACTTGTCCCAATCCTGCGGGTGCTGGTTCATAAAGGTTTTCAACATCATCTTTAGCGTCCCATTGAACCTCTCCACCAGCCCATTGGACTGGGGGTGATAAGCTGAGGCCCCGTTGTGTCGGACCCCACATTTTTCCCACAAGCACCGGAGCAGGGCCAACATGAAGTTGGATCCTTGGTCTGTCAAGACTTCCTTGGGGAACCCCACTCGGCTGAAAATGGTCAGGAGCGCATCGGCCACGGTGTCTGCTTCAATGGAAGCTAAGGGCACTGCCTCAGGGTAGCGGGTGGCAAAATCTACCACCACCAGAATGTATTTCTTCCCCGACCGGGTCGTCTTGCTGAGAGGCCCCACGATGTCCATGGCCACCTTCTGGAAAGGTTCCTCTATAATGGGCAAAGGTTTCAAAGCCGCTTTCCCCTTGTCCTGGGCCTTCCCCACCCTCTGACAGGGGTCACAGGATCAGCAATACTGCCGGACCGTGGTAAAGACCCCGGGCCAGTAAAAGTTCTGTAGCAACCTCTGCCGGGTGCGCCGGATTCCCTGGTGCCCTGCGAGGGGGATGTCATGGGCCAGGGACAGTAGCTTGCAGCGATACTTCTGGGGGACCACCAGCTGCCTCCTGATCCCACAGGACTCCACTTCCCCTAGGGGAGCCCATTCTCGGTACAGGAACCCCTTCTCCCAGAGGAACCTCTCCTGGCAACCTCTCCTCATGGTCCGTCCCACACTGATGTTGGCCAGGTCCCTGAGCTTCCTCAAAGAGGGATCTTTCCTCAATTCAGCCTGGAACTCAGTGGCTGGGGAAGAGATGGGGCCCGGTTCCCTCTCACTGGCTGGGTCTGATGCCACAGCCTCTCTGAGCCATGCCCCTTGGCGCTCCCTCCCCACTAGGGTAGGGTCCTGCACCTCTGGTATGGTACCCTCCCCAAGGTCAGGGCGCAGTGCCCCTCGCTGGCTCTGGCTATGGGTCACAACCAGGGTGTTCTGGGGGTTGTTTGGCCAGTCCTCTAGGTCTCCCCCCATCAAAACCTCAGTGGGCAAATGGTGGTGCACCCCCACATCCTTGGGCCCCTCCTTGGCCCCCCATTTCAGGTGTACCCTTGCCACGGGTACCTTGAATGGGGTCTCACCCACCCCTGTCAGGGTCAGGTAGGTGTTGGGCACCACCCGATCTGGGGCCACCACCTCGGGCCGGGCCAGCGTCACCTCCGCGCCCGTATCCCAGTATCCACTGACCTTCCTCCCATCCACCGCCAGGGGAACAAGGCACTCTCTCCGGAGAGACAGCCCCGCGCCCACCCTGTAAACCGAGCACCCTGAGTCCAGAGCCTCCAGCCCTCTGGAGGAGCTGGTCTGGGGTACTCTTCCCTCCTGAGCAGGGGGTAAGCTGCCAGCCCCCCTTGCCTGGGCCGTCTGCCCCTTGTCCAGCTGGGTCCCTACCCAGTTAACCCTAGGTAGGTTGGGTCTGCTCAGTCTGTCCCTGAGCCTGGGGCACTGGGTCCGTACGTGGCCTCTCTGGCCACAGTGATAGCAGCTCAGGTCACGTTGGTCCCCTCAAGTGGGTCGGATGGTCCTGACGCCAGGCATTCCCCTTGGGAGGGGATTCTCCATATTTCCCCGCTGGGAGGTCCCATGGTGACTCTCTGCATCTTGGGAGGCCTGTTCTCTTTTGGGACTCCTCCCGGCTACCCCCTGACCGACTGTTCACAAACTCATCGGCCAGCTGCCCTGCGTGCTGGGGGTTCTCTGGCTTTTTGTCCACCAACCACAGCCTCAGGTCGGAAGGGCACTGTTCATACAGTTGCTCCAGTACGATTAGGTCAAACAGGTCCTCTTTAGCTTGGGCCCCAGCTGTCCACTTGCGGGCATACCCCTGTATTCGGTTGACCAGTTGTAGGTATGTGACCTCAGGCATTTTACGCTGGGGGAGAGATAGCTCAGTGGTTTGAGCATTGGCTTGCTAAACCCAGGGTTGTGAGTTCAATCCTTGAGGGGGCCATTTAGGGATCTGGGGCAAAAATTGGGGATTGGTCCTGCTTTAAGCAGGGGGTTGGACTAGATGACCTCCTGAGGTCCCTTCCAACCCTGATGTTCTATGATTCTATGACTCTGGAAACTTTTCTGGTACATCTCGGGGGTCAGCCCAAACTCACGGAGCAGGGCCTTTTTGAACAGTTCGTAGTCCCCTGCCTCCGGCCCTTTCATTCGGCTGTACACCTCCACGGCTTTGGGGTCCAGTAAGGGGGTGAGAAACTGGAGCCTATCTCCAGGATCAACCTGGTGCGCCTCGCAGGCATTCTCAAAGGCCGTCAGGAAGCTATCTATGTCCTCTCCCTCCTTACGCTGGGCCAGGAAGCACTTATCAAAGCTCCTTGCAGTCTTGGGTCCCCCGTCACTCACCGCAGCCGGGGCCCCACGGCTCCTCAGCCTGGCCAGCTCCAGCTCATGCTGACGTTGCCTCTCCTTCTCCTCCCGCTCATGCTGACATTGCTTTTCATGATCCTCCAGCTCCCTCATTTTCATCTCCCTCTCCCATTCCAGCCGCCTCTGCTCCAGGGATGGGGAGCTCCGCCGGGAGGATCCCCTGCTGGCTGCCGGAGTCAGGGTGCCCTCGGTATTCACCGGGCTTCCCCCAACCCCTCCCCCAGGCATAGGTAGGAAGGGTCTCGGGATGTCCTCGGCAGCCGTCTGACCCCTCCCAGCCCGGTCAGACCCCAGGGCCCACGCTGCGTCCACTGGGCGGCTTCCCTCAGGGACAGGGATCGGGTCATCCAAGCGATCCCTCTCCTCCAACTGGGCAATCAGCTGGTCCTTGGTGGACCTCCCAATGTGCAGCCCCCTCTGCCTGCACAGCTCCACCAGGTCGCTCTTAAGGCGTTTAGCGTACATCTCCCTGCTGGCCACTCGCAGGCCTGGGCAGCTTTCCACGGTTTCCAGGAAGAAACCCTAGGGTGTCAGCCCTTCTTGAGGTCACCACCTCTTTGCCAGGGTTGAGCTGCAGACTCCTCCACCCCTGGGACTGCTCGCTGCAATCCGCCGGGGGACCCTGTTACTGCAAAAGTCCTTCTCTCTGGTCACACACTCCCAGGGGTTAACCGCCCCCTGAAACCATCTCTCTCTGAATCTTCAGCACGCCTGGTCCCTGTCAATTCCCCTTCGTTTTACTGCTCCCCAGTCACTTACTGCAGGAAGCGCCGTTCACGGGGTGCAGTACATCCCACCGCTGCCACCAGTTGTCACGGAGTGTGGGGGAGTCCAGGCCCTGCACCCCTCTTCCTGGGATTCACTGAGACTCTCAGCCAGCCAGTAAAACAGAAGGTTTATTGGACAACAGAAACACAGTCCCAAACAGAGCTTGTGGGTACACCCAGGACCCCTCAGTCAAGTCCTTCTGGGGGAGCAGGGAGCTTAGACCCCAGCCCTGGGGTTCCCTGCGTTCCTCCACCCAGCCCCAAACTGAAACTAACCCCCCCCCCCAAGCAGGCTCTCTCCTGCAGCCTCTGTTCACATTCCTGGGCAGAGGTGTTACCTCCCCCTCCCCCTCCTGGCTCAGGTTACAGGCTCTCAGGAGGGGGGTGAGGGGGTGAGAGAACCTGGATTTGTGCAGGAAATGGCCCAACTTGATTATCATGCACATTGTGTAAAGAGTTGTCACTTTGGATGGGCTATCACCAGCAGGAGAGTGAATTTGTGTGGGGGGGTGGAGGGTGAGAAAACCTGGATTTGTGCTGGAAATGGCCCAACCTGATGATCACTTTAGATAAGCTATTACCAGCAGGACAGTGGGGTGGGAGGAGGTATTGTTTCATATTCTCTGTGTATATATAAAGTCTGCTGCAGTTTCCACGGTATGCATCCGATGAAGTGAGCTGTAGCTCACGAAAGCTCATGCTCAAATAAATTGGTTAGTCTCTAAGGTGCCACAAGTCCTCCTTTTCTTTTTGCGAATACAGACTAACAGGGCTGTTACTCTGAAACAGGTCTCCCATTGAAACTCCCCTGCCACATTCCCAGGTCAACACTCCCCCCTCCCTGCTGTGTCACACTGCCCCATCTCCATGCAGGGCACTGCAGCCTCCCACCCAGCCCCGCTGCCCCCCATCCCTGCCCCATCTCCATGTGGGGCACTGCAGCCTCCCGCCCTGTCCCGCTGCCCCCCATCCGTGCCCCATTTCCATGCAGGGCACTGCAGCCTCCCACCCTGCCCCGCTGCCCCCCATCCCTGTCCCATCTCCATGCAGGGCACTGCAGCCTCCCACCCTGCCCCATTCCCCCCCATCCTTGCCCCATCTCCATGCAAGGCACTGCAGCCTCCCACCCTGCCTCACTGCCCCCCATCCCTGCCCCATCTCCATGTGGGGCACTGCAGCCTCCCGCCCTGCCCCGCTGCCCCCCATCCCTGCCCCATTTCCATGAAGGGCACTGCAGCCTCCTGCCCTGCCCCGCTGTCCCCCATCCCTGCCCCATCTCCATGCAGGGCACTGCAGCCTCCTGCCCTGCCCTGCTGTGTCCCCCATTCCTGCCCCATCTCCATGCGGGACACTGCAACCTCCTGTCCTGCCCTGCTGCCCCCCATCCCTGCTCCTTCTCCATGCAGGCTTCTGCAGCCTCCTCACCTGTGCTGCTGCCCCCCATCCCTGCCCCGGGGAGCGGTGGGGCAGTGGGTGGGCGCGTGGCAGCTGAGGGTGGAGACCGTGAGCCAGGCTGGTGGGGGAGGTGGCTGGGTGCCAGGGGTGAGGTGAGACCATGTCGGGCACTTGCTCTGTTTGTCTTGGCCCAGCGGGCAGGACACTCCTCTGGCAGCTGTTAGGCAGATGGCTGGTTAATGTGTGCCGGGATTACGGCTGCCAGCGGGGATTGCTAACCGGCCCGGGAGCCTCTATCACTTTCTCCAGCTGGCACAGGCTCTGTGGCCAGACACTGGCGTCTGCCTGCCGGAATGGCTCGGGGTACTGGGATCTGGGGGGTGGAGGAGGGACTTTGGAGGGGCCTGGGACAGGGAGAGAGTCAGTCCCCACCACAAAGCAATGGCATTTGGATTGGGGGGGAGTCTTGGGGAAATAGTGACCCCTTGTGTGCCAGGGCTCTCCCCCCTCCCATGAGACCCATCTCCATGCGGTCCAGCGCAGGCCAGATGCAGAGGGGGAGTTACCATAGTGCGTGGAGATGACACAGGCTGGATCACTGCGGGGAGGATGGCCTGTGTCTTTGGGGGCGGGGGGGCTTTGCACAGGTGGAAAGTGTCTCTGCCCATCGTTGCTGCTTGGGGGCGCAGCCAGTTGCCCCTCCCAGACCCTGGCTTGTGATCAATGCCGGCGGTGCGGAAAAGGGTCCCCGGAAGCGAAATGCCCCCCACCCCTCTGAGAAGGATGAGGGTGACACAGGGAGCAGGACGGGTGAGGTGGCAGTGGAGACCCTGTGCAGCATCCAGATGGGGCAGGGAGGGGGGGCAGCGGGGCAGGGCAGGAGGCTGCCGTGCCCTGCACGGAGATGGGGCAGGGGTGGGGGTGCAGTAGTAGGATTTATTGTTTGTATTTTGTATAATTTAGAATTAAAAATAATGGCTAATAATGTCGCATATATTTAGTAATAGACCTCTGAGGTCACCACTTTGTTGTAGGTTTAGCTTGTAGGCACGTGCTTAGGCCCTGATCCTGCCAAGGGGCTCAGCAGACATGCAGGAGACTGTGCCGGCAGGTCCCATGGAAGGACTGGGGCTAGCCCAGTGGGTTCCAGGGCAGAATTGGGGTCTTTCCTCTTACTCTCCAGAGCCGTGACTGTTGCAGCAAACTCCAGCTAATTCCTGGCAAGTACTAAAGGGGACTGGGAGGAAAAGAGAGGAAACAGCAATTTGGTCTCAGCACTGTTAAAATCAGCTTGCACTCCCCACGGATACTCCAAGGACCATCGGCTGAGAAGGAGATGGGGGCACCAGCTCTTTGCAGCGGGCACGGAGCGGGAGCAGCTGCTAACCAGCAAGCAGGGGCTGCTTAGGGGCTGGCAATCGCTCGCCCAGCCTCCACCCCCCTGAAGCTCTGGGGGGTGCAGCAAGTTTTATTTTTCAGTATTATTTGTATTCCAGCAGCACCAGCTGAACCCAGGGCCTCGCTGTGCCCAGTGCCACACACGGCAAGAGACCGCCCTGTCCTCGAAGAGCTCGCAGTCTGCAGAGACATGGCATGCCCAAGGTGGGAGGAACGGATTGCGGTACCCTGCCCCCCCCCACCCCATTTGCAGATGGGGAGCTGGGGTACAGAGAGATAGAGTCATAGACTTTAAGGTCAGAGGGGACCATTATGATCGTCTAGTCTGACCCCCTGCACAACGCAGGCCATGGAATCTCACCCACCCACTCCTGTAACAAACCCCTAACTTATGTCTGAGCTACTGAAGTCCTCAAATCGTGGTTTAAAGACTTCAAGGTGCAGAGAATCCTCCAGCAAGTGACCCGTGCCCCACGCTGCACAGGAAGGCGAAAAACCCCCAGGGCCTCTGCCAATCTGTCCTGGGGGAAAATTCCTTCCCGACCCCAAATATGGTGATCAGCTAAACCCCAAGCATGTGGGCAAGACTCACCAGCCAGATACTCAGGAAAGAATTCTCTGTAGTAACTCAGATCCCACCCCATCTAACATCCCATCACAGGCCAATGGGCATATTTGCCGCTAGTAGTTGAAGATCAATTAATTGCCAAAATTAGGCTATCCCACCATACTATCTCCTCCATAAACTTATCAAGCTTTGTCTTGAAGCCAGATATGTCTTTTGCTCCCACTGCTCCCCTTGGAAGGCTGTTCCAGAACTTCACTCCTCTGATAGTTAGAAACCTTCATCTAATTTCAAGTCTAAACTTCCTGATGGCCAGTTTATATCCATTCATTCTTGTGTCCACATTGGTACTGAGCTTAAATAATTCTTCTCCTGCCCTGGTGTTTATCCCTCTGATATATTTATAGAGAGCAATCATATCTCCCCTCAGCCTTCTTTTGGTTAGGCTAAACAAGCCAAGCTCTTTGAGTCTCCTTTCCTAAGACAGGTTTTCCATTCCTCCGATCATCCTAGTAGCCCTTCTCTGTACCTGTTCCAGTTTGAATTCATCCTTCTTAAGCCTGGGAGACCAGAACTGCACACAGTATTCCAGGTGAGGTCTCACCAGTGCTGTGTACCGGTACTCACATCTCCTTATCTCTACTGGAAATACCTCGGCTGACGCATCCCAAGACCGCATTAGCTTTTTTCACGGCCATATCACATTGAGGGCTCACAGTCCCTGTGATCAACCAATACCCCGAGGTCCTTCACCTCCTCTGTTACTTCCAAGTGATGCGTCCCCAGTTTATAACAGAAATTCTTGTTATTAATCCCTAAACGCATGACCTTGCACTTTTCACAGATGTGGGGCTAGACTCCCTAGTGCTCAGCACCAACTTGCACACCTAAAGAAGGGCCAGGGTTTCAGAAATGCCTGGACCCAGCAGCTCCTTGTGGGACTGTGGTGGGGCATCTGCCCCACACTGGCTCATAAAGGATCAGTAGAACCCTAGGGAGACTGTGCAGCAGACAGCCAATGAGAGAGGGGCTGTGAGGAGCAGCCAATCAGGACCAGGCAGGCCCATATAAGAAACGCTGCAGGGCCAAGCAGCTTCAGTAGCTGCCTGGAGCTTGAGGAGGGAAAAATCAGGCTCCTAGCAGGAAGAAGGGAGCTCGCGCCTTGGACAGAGCAGTGCTGCTATTGGCAACCATGGGGAACTAAAGACTGCTCCTGGTTGGCTGCAGGGATTCACAGGCTGAGGACCTGAGGAGAGTGCTGGGGGCTGCAGGGAAGAGGCCCAGGGAAATGAACTGAGGAGTGGGAGGGGATGAAGCAAGTGGCAGACATCTACAGCATCCTTGGGCTGGGCCCTGGAGCAGTGGGTGGGCCTGGGTTCCCCCCACCCCGGCTACTGAGGGGAGTGGCTGGGCTGTGGACTGCAATCCCCCTGGAAAGGGGGAGAAGAGAGCGTGACACGGCTGAAGGGCTGTGTCATGAAGAGGATGCTGCGGTCTTGGGGTGTGCCATGCTGCAGCTGAGAAGCAGAGAGAAGATGGAGCGGGTTTGCCAGGAAAGGGACATCGCGCGCAGGGCGCAATGGTGCCCACGGAGGGATCAGAGGCAGGACAGAACCCAGTGGCACGAGGCTCAGACAGGAAGGTCAAACCACGTCTATGTGTTATTTGTGCAGCTGGGCCGGCGGCAGGGAAGAGGCATCGCCTGCTTTTCCGGAGACAGTAACGCATTGAGGGTCCCCCGCCGTTCCCTGAGCTGCGCCTATCTAGGAATGGCCTTGAATGCCGCAGAGACGGGGTGTAGCCACCTGCAAACGCTTGGCCCAGGTCAAGAGGGGGCCTTGGCAGTGCCCGGAATTGAACCAGGTCTCCTGAGGCCCAGTCCAGTGGCTGAGCCAGCAGCGCGCCATTCTCTTCTGGGCTGCTGATGAGCACAATGGCTTTAAATATCTAACCATCAGCAGCTCCCAGGCCCGGCTGCTGGGCACCAATAGATCCCTGGGAGGTGACTGGCCAGGGTGGGCAGTAGACACTCAGTAGAGGAGATGGAGCCGGCCGGCATCTCTGCTTCTGGCCGAGGGTGAGCAAGACACCTGTGGTCACAAGCTACTGGGCTGATGTGACAAAGTAAGACTGTTCTTAATGTTTCCTCTGAATACTGTAGGGGTGCCTCAGTTTCCCCTATGCATTTCTTAAGTCTCTAGGTGTTGGGGTAAAGCGGTGTAATTGTTGCAGAGCAAAGGGCCCGTGTACGTAAATGGCTAACACTCTGTCTCCTGGCAATGGATGGCCTTGGCTCCTCCCCCCTGCAAGGTGAGAGCTAAAGGGTTGGAGAACAAAGGAATCTGGTGACCTCCTGGCCCGGGAAAGGGACAAAGCCCAGAGGAGGGGGGGCTGGGGAGAGTTTCAGTTTGGGGCTGGCTGGAGACGGGGAGTGAAGTGCAGACGTGGTTGTCTGGCTCATTGCCCCCCAAAATGGACCCGGCTGAGGGGTTCTGTTCTCTGTACCTACAAGTTTCAGAGTAACAGCCGTGTTAGTCTGTATTCGCAAAAAGAAAAGGAGTACTTGTGGCACCTTAGAGACTAACCCATTTATTTGAGCATGAGCTTTCGTGAGCTACAGCTCACTTCATCGGATGCAAACTGTGGAAACTGCAGCAGACTTTATATACACACAGAGAATATGAAACAATACCTCCTCCCACCCCACTGTCCTGCTGGTAATAGCTTATCTAAAGTGATCATCAGGTTGGGCCATTTCCAGCACAAATCCAGGTTTTCTCACCCTCCACCCCCCCCACACAAATTCACTCTCCTGCTGGTGATAGCCTGGGATATCACCAGCAGGAGAGTGAATTTGTGTGTGTGTGTGTGGGGGGGGGGGTGGAGGGTGAGAGAACCTGGATTTGTGCTGGAAATGGCCCAACCTGATGATCACTTTAGATAAGCTATTACCAGCAGGACAGTGGGGTGGGAGGAGGTATTGTTTCATATTCTCTGTGTGTATATAAAGTCTGCTGCAGTTTCCACGGCATGCATCCGATGAAGTGAGCTGTAGCTCACGAAAGCTCATGCTCAAATAAATTGGTTAGTCTCTAAGGTGCCACAAGTGCTCCTTTTCTTTGTACCTACAAGCTCTGTGTTAGACCATGTTCCTGTCGTCTAATAAACCTCTGTTTTACTGGCTGGCTGAGAGTCACGTCTGACTGCGGAGTTGGGGGGCAGGACCCTCTGGCTTCCCCAGGAGCCCCACCTGAGCAGACTTGCTGGGGGAAGCGCACGGAGGGGCAGAGGATGCTGAATGCTCCGAGGTCAGACCCAGGAAGGTGGAAGCCATGTGAGCTGTGTGTCCTGCAGACAGGCTGCTCCCAGAGAGGAGACTTCCCCAGAGTCCTGCCTGGCTCCGTAGGGAGCAGTTCCAGAGCAGCGGCCAGGGACACTGTGGCAGTGGGTTCTGTGTTAGCCTGCCCACGTGCACACAATAGCAGCTCCTAGATGCTGTCACACAGTCCCTGGGCGATGCTCTGGAACTGCTCCCCATGAAGCCAGTCAGGACTCGGGGGCAGTCGCCTTTCTGTGAGCAGCCTGTCTGCAGGACACACAGCTCACACAGCTTCCACCTTCCTGGGTCTGACCTCGGAGCATTCAGCATCCTCTGCCCCTCCGTGCGCTTCCCACAGCGAGTCTGCCCAGGCGGGGTCCTGGGAAAGCCAGAGGGTCCTGCCCCCCAACTCCGCAGTCAGACGCGCCTCTCAGCCAGCCAGTAAAACAGAGGTTTATTAGGCGACAGGAACATGGTCTAACACAGAGCTTGTAGGTGCAGAGAACCGGACCCCTCAGCTGGGTCCATTTTGGGGGGCAGTGAGCCAGACAACCCCATCTGCACTTCACTCCATGTCCCAGCCAGCCCCACACTGAAACTCCCTCCAGCCCCTCCTCCTCTGGGTTTTCCCCTTTTCCAGGCCAGGAGGTCACCGGATTCCTTTGATCTCCAACCCTTTAGCTCTCACCTTGCAGGGGGGAAGGGCCCAGGCCATCCGTTGCCAAGAAACAGGGTGTCAGCCATTCTCTGTGTCCAGACCCCTGCACACACCTGCCCTCTAGGGCTCTGCAATGATCACACCCTCTTACCCCACCACCTAGATACTTAAGAAATGCCTAGGGGAAACTGAGGCACCCCCACACTATTCAGAGGAAACATTAAGAACAGTCCCACCTCGTCACAGATGCACACTAAGTGCCCGCGGGAGCCCCAGCCCGGCCTGGGGCTGTGGGGCAGGGGACACCTGTCCCATCCCAGCTTGACCAAAGGGCGTGGTTGCTTTCTTTGGGGAAGGGGGCTCTGCAGGGGCTGCTGGCCCCACACGCAGGGGCTGCTGGGCCCAGGCGGCACTAGGACCCGGCGGGGCTGAGGGGGCTGCTCTGGGCCCTCTCCAGGGAGCTGTGCTCCTGGGGTCACAGGCATGTGTTAGTTCTTCACTTCTGCTTCCTAATTACAGCCCTTTCCGTGTCGCCAGTAAACAGACGCGTCTTCTGACGCCTCCTGAAATGCGGCCCTGAAAGAGCCGCTCTCTGCATTAAACTGTCTGTTGGCATCGCTCACGCCCGGCTGGGCAGCGCTGGCATCCGCTCCCACGGCAGGGCACCGCGCTCACCCCACCTTGGAAGGGAACGGGGGCCGGGGGGCCCAGGCCACACCTGTGCTGGGGGAGTCAGGACCTCTGTGTTTATGGTTCCCTGTAATGAGCCCCTGCCGCCGGCACTGAGCGTGGGAACCCCCATGCGGGGCTGGAGCAGCCCCCAGCTGACCCCAGTGTGCAGGGCGCTCGGTCCCCAGCCAACGTGGCCTCCCCCAGCTCTTTGTGCTCTGCTTTTTCCACTAAGGCCTAATTTGCTAGATCGGCACGCCCTGTCCTTGGGCTCACCCCGATGGCAGAGGGAGCTGTCGGAAAGGTGGCACCCGACACCCTGCAGGCCTGTCTCTTGCGGCCTTCCATAATTGACGGCCCATCACCGGGACGCCCTGCTCTGTGCCATGGGCAGGGGGCACAATTACCGAAACGTGGCCTGGCCCGTACCAGCTTTGCTCTTTCACTAGCTGAGCCTTGGGAGCTCCCAGCGGCCGGCGAATCCCCTCCCCAGTACTGGGGTCCCTGGGTAGGCGCTTCCGCCCACCGTGCTGTGCCAAGTCCGGTTGGCCCTGGCAGGGAGAGGAGGAGGATCCCGGCTCTGCCCCCAGGCTCTGATCCTGGGGTCCACAGCACGGAGAACGTGCCTGGCTGGATCTCTGACATGAATCCCATGGTGACTTGCTGGGAGATGGGGGGATTGAGCATGGGCTGGAAGTGCCTGGTGGGAACATGGGTATATTCAGCGCCCCCTCGTCCTGGAGCAGGGCGGGACAGTCCCTCTCTCCACAGCTCTGGAGAGGCGCCTCCTGACACCAGTCAGCATGACAAGCTGGCCGGAGCTCCGAGACCCGCGGTGGAGGGATGGAACAGCCGACTCCGTCCAGCTCGGCTACATGATAAGGGGGAAGGGACGGGCTGAGGTGCTGGGTGCAAACGCCAGGCAGGCAGAGTGATCGCTGGGGTGAAACCGGGGGTGGGATGGGACCTCGGGGAAACGTCTCGACGGGGGAGTGCATCCGGCTGGGAATCTTCGCCCAGGGAAGGGCCAGCAGCTCTGCCACGTGGGCAAAGCGCTGTTGGATGGGCCCAGGAGGGCGTCTCCATCTCTAGCCCTGTGACCCACCCCGGGGGCCCTGCAGTGTAACATGTGGGCTTTGGCTGGTTGGTTTGGGGAAGGCTGTGCTGACTGGCTGGCAGTGGGAGGGGTGGATGGGGCTGATGCCCCCCAACCTCCGGGCCAGGGAGCAGGGGCTGTATTGGGACTGGCTGCCAGGAGCGGGGGGGTTAATGCAGAGCAGTCTTGGTAAACAGGCTCATCTTGCTAACGAGCGGTGCAAGGAGGCAGCCCCATCTGGCGTGGCCCAGACAGCTGCAGCCTGCCCTGGATTTATGGGCTCGCTCAGGCCATTACGGCCCTCGGCGGAGCCGGGAACAGCTTCCGAGCGCAGGGGCTAGTTTGTTTCCCGTTTGGCTAATGCCCTCCTGCTGTCGCTGGGTCTGCGCGTGGCTGAGCAGGGCCGTTTGCCGGGGCACTGACATTCACGCAGGACAGGCCCCGCCATGGCCATATGGCAGCCGCTGCAGAGCGCACAGCGAGGGAGAGGAACCGACAGGACGCGGATGCGTGGGGATGGGTGGGTGCTGCGGGTGGGGCGTGAGGGGCGCTGGCAGGGGTGGGGGTCAGGGCTGGAATAGCAGGGGACTGTGGGTCCAGCGTGAGGGGCATGAGCAGGGCTGTGTAGAGGGGGTGCAGGGCTGGGCTTGTGGCGGCCTGTGATGGGGGACACCGGCCGAGCTGTATGTGTGGGGCACCCAGGGCTGGGAGGGCAGGGGCTGCAGGTCGGGATCGAGGGCCATTGGGAGAGATGCGTGTGGGGAGCCCATGGGTGGCGGTAGCGGGGGCTGCGGGTCAGGAGGGGGTGGCGGTAGCTAGCACTGTGCCAACCTCATCAGGACCACAGGGCAGCGAGCTCGCAAATCCATCTCGTAGGCAGGTTAGCAGCCTCGGGGGTGGGCAGCTCCTCTCCTGGCACCCCTGCCCGGGTCTGGGTGCCCAGGCAGCGCCCCAGCTGCAGCCGCAGGGTCCTAACGGAGGCAGCCACGGAGGATGCTGAGTTACGCTGCCAGGAGTTACGCTGCCAGTCGGGGCTGCGTTAACAGAGCCATTAGGAGAGAGGGGGCGGGCGAGGCAGCAGCCCTGGAGGGCCTGGTTCTCAGTTGGTAATGGGTGAGCTGGAATCACATTAGGGAGAGTCATGCCCACTCCCAGCCTCCCCTGTGCAGCTCAAGGCCCTTGCCAGAGCGGGCACCGGGTCCTTCCCACCCCACTGCTAGCCAGTGGAGACACAGAGGGATGGCAGGTCTCGGGGAGGTCACCCGGTCGCATGGCTGGACAGCGGTGTTGGTGCAGGACTGTGGGGTGAGCCCGGCACAGGGCCTGTCGCTGCGGCAGGGGGAGGCTGTCTCAGGGGGCAGGGCTGAGGGCTGCCCATGGCTGGCAGTTCAGGGGCCCTGTGTGTGGGGTACACGGGAACCTACCTCGCCCCAGGCCTCTGCTCTCACACTCTCAGAGGCTCCACCCTGCCGGGGCTTTCGGGGTCATGCCTGGGGCTGCTGCAGCCTGGATGAGGACGTGGAGCGGAGGAGGCTAGAGAGATCTGGGTGGGTCCTATGAAAATGAGCACTGAAGCCCTGAGTCCCTGGTGGCCCCCCCCTTTCCCCCGGCATCGGTCACATCCCCTGACCACTGGGTTTGAGGTTTTGAGTTGGCATCCAGCCACTCCAGCTGTACTGGCCCCTGGTCTCTGGCGAGGCATGGAGGAGCTGTTAGCCCCACCACTCCTGGCATCACTCCAGTTTGGTTCCCTTTTAAAAGCCATGGCCTGGCCTTAGAAAATGCGAACACCACGATCATGACTCTGTGTCCCCATGGGACCCCCAGGGTCTGCCCTCTGGCTGCAGGGGCCAGTGTGTGTGCCGGGGGAGAGGGGGGCAGCCGGAGCGAGCAGCTGGGGAATCAGAGACAAAGCTGGAATGGCTCGTGTCCTCGCCCCAGCAGGCTCTCCAGCACCCACTGCCACGGGGCCCTGCTCCTTTTGCCCAGCATAGCCTGTTTGGTGAAGGGCCTTTTGTGACGAAGTAGGACTGTTCTTAATGTTTCCTCTGACTACTGTAGGGGTGCCTCAGTTTCCCCTATGCATTTCTTAAATCTCTAGGTGGTGGGATAAGGGGGTGTAATTGTTGCAGAGCAAAGGGCCAGGGTACATAAATGGCCGACACTCTGTCTCCTGGCAACTGATGGCCTTGGCCCTTCCCCCCTGCAAGGTGAGAGCTGAAGGGTTGGAGAACAAAGGAATACGGTGACCTCCTGGCCCGGGAAAGGGACAAAGCCCGGGAGGGGAGCGGGGAGGTGGAGAGTGAGTCACTTTGGGGCTGGCTGGGGACATGGAGTGAAGTGCAGACGTGGTTGTCTGGCTCACTGCCCCCCAAAATGGACCCAGGTGAGGGGTCCTGTTCTTTGCACCTACAAGCTCTGTTTTAGACCATGTTCCTGTCATCTAATAAACCTTCTGTTTTACTGGCTGGCTGAGAGTCACGTCTGACTGCAGAGTTGGGGGGCAGGACCCTCTGGCTTCCTCAGGGCCCCACCAGGGCGGACTCACTATGGGAAGCGCATGGAGGGGCAGAGGATGCTGAATGCTCCGAGGTCAGACCCAGGAAGGTGGAAGCCGTGTGAGCTGTGTGTCCTGCAGACAGGCTGCTCCCAGAGAGGAGACTTCCCCAGAGTCCTGCCTGGCTTCGTAGGGAGCAGTTCCAGAGCAGCGCCTGGGGACTCCGTGACACCACTGTGACATTCTTGACATAATCTGGGACCGCATAGATCATCGTTGCAACCAAGGTCCGGTAGTGGCACCAAATCTTATGTAAAGGGGGTCAAATGAGGTGTCTAATACAAGGTTATGATTTGCAGGTTATGATTTTGCTGTCTATATGTGTGTATCATTTGGTAGTTGAAGTTATGAATATTGTCTCTATACTGTCTGTATTTCAAACTTATGCTGTGCTTCTGGGTGACACCCCAGACAAGTTTTGTCAGCTCTGCTTAGCCTGCTTGATGGCCCATTAAGGACCATCAGCGATACAATTGACCCATTGAGAGAAGGCAGATACGCCTTGGGACTCAGCAAGGTGTGCAGGGACCTGCCTTGGGACAGAGCTCTGAGGTTTTTCCAGGCCATGTGCTGGGTAGCTTGTCTTTGGGACAAAGAAAGCAGAGACCACATGGCAAGAGACTGTAAAAACCTGCTGCAGCTCCTCCATCTTGTCTTCAATCCTGCTTCATACCTCGGGAGGGACTTTGCTACACTGAAGCTCTGAACAAAGGACTGAATGACCCATCCCAGCTGGGGATGTTCTCCAGAGACTTGATTTGAACCTGCAGCTTATTCCATCACTGCTGCAAGCCTGAACCAAGAACTTGGCTATCACTGTATGTCATTGATTCCATTTAACCCATTCTTGCTCTCATCTCTAGCTTTTTCCTTTTATGAATAAACCTTTAGATTGTAGATTCTAAAGGACTGGCAACAGCGTGGTTTGTGGGTAAGATCTGATTTGTATATTGACCTGGGTCTGGGGCTTGGTCCTTTGGGATTGAGGGAACCTTTTTTCTTTTACTGGGGTGTTGGTTTTCATAACTATTCATCCCCATAACGAGTGGCACTGGTGGGGATACTGGGAAACTGGAGTGTCTCAGGGAATTGCTTGTGTGACTTGTGGTTAGGCAGTGGGGTGAGACCAAAGTCCTCTCTGTCTGGCTGGTTTGATTTGCCTTAGAGGTGGAAAAACCCCAGTCTTGGGCTCTAACTCCCTGCTTTAAGCAATTTGTCCTGCATTAGCACTCTCCGTTGGGTCCCAGCAGAACCAGCATAGTTACAACCATTTCTCTGTAGGGCCCCGTGCCCACAGCAAGGCCAGGGGCTGAGAGTCTCAGGGTGGGGGCAGTCACTGCCAGTCTCAGGGCAGGGTCTCCCTTTCCCCAGGAAGGGGACCACTCGCCCAATCTGGGTCTGGGTGCCCCTAGCCGGAGGATGTAAGGGGGGGCTGGTCGGCAGCTCCGGGCCGTGCCCTAGGCTATGCAGCCCAAAGCCTTGGACAAAACATTCGTCTCTGCCCTCCTGGGGAGGCCTGGCTGGGGCCCAAGGGTGTCTCTGGTTCTGATGTCCCTGGCTCTGCCCTCCCTCGTCCCGCTCCCTCTCCGGAGTGGAGCTGGCAGCCCAGCTCCTGTCAGTCTGGGGGGGGTTGTCCCTGGCACTTCCCCTCTCACTGCTCATCAGACCCAACTGCCCTAATGAGCTGCAGCCCCTCTGGAGCCGGTAGCCTTGGCTTTCTCCCATTCCCCACCTGCAAAGCCCAGGCTCCTCCCCCATGGGGCACCTTTATGATTATTGTGTCGGTTACTCCTGGGCCAAGGGACCAGTCTGGAGCAGGGCCCCAATGCGCTAGGTGCTGTACAAACCCTGAGCAGCGACAGTCCCTGCCCCACATTTATACGCTCAATGGAAGAGCCAGAACCAGGTCAGGGCCAGGGCATTCTGCACGAGCAAAGCGACTGTGGCGTGTGGGCCAGGATGTTTGATTTTTCCCTCTGTTGGCAAGGGGGGAGCTGAGCGGGGAGGGGACCGAAACCTTGGCCCCTGTCTGAGGAATTGCCAGCTGGGTCTTTCATTTTCCTCCTTGTGCCATTGGCTCCTGGGGCACCTGGCACCCCATGCCCTCCCCAGCAGGGTCAGGCGTTTCCAGCTGGCATGTGCCAGCCACTGCCTGCCAGGGCTCAGGCAGGAACGGCCCCAGTGGATCTGGTTCTCAGGCCCCACGCCTCCGGCGAGCGCTGCTGGGGGCCGGGGCAGAACAGCGTGGAGCTGGGAAGCCGCCATCTGACAGGCATTAACGTTTCCGGAGCATTTCCAGCCCCAAGCGCGGCCCGGGGCCCTGGCCGCCACCGCGCTCCCCGGCTGGAGCCTTTCTCCAAGGGAGAAGGGGAATGTTTGGACTCCAGCCCCAGGAACCTCGGGCCAGCGCCGGGGAGGGGTGGAGGGACGAGGCTGTGTGAACGCTGCAGCCCCAGCCAAGAAATTTTCTCTGCTAATGCTGCCAGGAGCCAAGTAGAAACATCTGCCAGGGAGGAGCAAGGCTTGGGGAGCCGCACAGGGACGACCGCGCTGTCCTTGCTTTTCAGGGGCCTTCCTCCTGTCCTCGGTGCACACAGCTCTTCTGGCTCCTGCTGGCTCAGGCCCTTTACAGTGGAAAGAATAACCATGCCCTGGAACAGTGGCTCACCGGTTCTGGGGGTCACTTTGCCAGCCCAGCCCTCTTGGCCACTGCCCTGCCCCTCAGCCTCTTTCCTCAGCCGGGGCAACTTGTTTCCTCTCCTCCATTCTCAGATAATGGTCAGATCCAGCGTATCCAGCTCCCTGGGGGTGGAAGGTCCCATCTAGGCCCAGGCTGTGGCTCTTCCAGTGATGAATGCAGCTGAGTCTGGGTGTGTATGTGCAGGGAAGAGGATTCTGCATGTGGCAGAGGAAAAGCCAAGCAGTGTCAGAGCTGGCCTCTGCAGTGGCCACCACTGGCTCTTCCAGGCTGTGTGTGAGCCCTAAAAACCCCTCTCTCCCCCTGCAGGCAGTGCTGGGTCTTCTATGTTCCCACGTCCCAGAGACCCCCACAAAGACAAGCCTTAGCAGGCCAGGCTGCAGTTCTGAGCTGCATGCTCTCACCACCGTCTGTCCCCCATCGAGCCGGGGAGCCAGTTCTCCCTGCACCCTGGTTGCACGCCAGGCTATCCCTGCTGCCTGGCCCCTGGCCTCGTCCGCCTGGCCCCCGCCCGCGGCTCTCAGCAGTCATGGCAGCCCCGGTTCCCTTGCGCATGCCGTGACTCGAGGGCACCGGCTGCCTTTTCATTAGCACCATCTCTGCAAAGTGCTGCGGTCAGCAGGTGCGTTCAGCGCCCACAGCCACGCGTACCCCCGCCGGCTCTGACCCCACGCAGCATCCCCGGGGAGCCAGCAACAGTTCCTCCTGGTTCCTCTTTACTTGGGTGAAAGCTGACACGGTAAATTATTTATGCTGCAGCTAAGAGCTTTGTGTGGGCTTTGCCTGGTCCCCCCGGTATGGCACAGCTCTGCCAGGGCACAGAGCCCTGTGCAATGCCAGCCCTGGGCTGCCTGGCACACAACTCTGCCGGTGTCCCTCAACCCCGACCCGCAACCCCCTGTTACCCCAGCTCTGGGCTCTCCCCAGCTCTGCCGATGCACCTCAATCCTGACCTGCAGCCCCCCTGTTATCCCAGCCCTGGGCTCCCCACCCACAGCTCTGCTGGTGCCCCTCAGCCCCGACCCACAGCCCCCTGCTACCCCAGCCCTGGGCTCTCCCTAGCTCTGCCGATGCCCCTAATCCCGACCCACAGCCCCCTGCTACCCCAGCCAGGGGCCTGTCCTCAGCACTCTGATTGTTTGGTTAAACATTCCTACATTCCAGCGCCTTTGCCGTGCCAGGGGCTCTTGTCAGAAATGTGATGCGCAATTGCCCGGGTACCCGGGGGACGGGCCGCACACGGGCATTAGCCTATCTTAGTAGAGCCAAGGGCACCACCTGGGCACAGGGGAGAACATGAGGGCCTGGGCTGCTGCCATGGAGGTTTCCATGCCCAGTGTCTACTCCGGACCCAGGCTGTCACGCGTTGGGTCTTCGTCCTGTTTGGAAGGGCTGACTGGTGCCTTATGGGCTGTTCCCCTGCATCCGGATGGGCACTCCCCCGGCTACTCCCACAGAGATGCCCAGTGGAGGGACTCCCCCAGTCCCCCCAGTGGGACAGGAGCACAGGGAGCTGCGTGGGACCTCCCAGCAGGGATGGCGGAGTTGGCCCCCATTGCCATCCTGCAAGGCATGCGCCAGCCCTGCCCGCTGAGAGGGGGACCCAGGCACGATCCACATCCTGGCCTCTTCCCTCCCGCCCCGAGCCACGGGACGGCCAAACCATCCCCACCGCTGTCCCGATGGCCACACCCGGTCGCCCACCCCTTCAAACCAGCCCCTGGGTGCTTTCCCCCACACTGCCCCTCACCCCATAAACACCCGCAAAGCCACCTTCTCCAGCTCCCGCCTTAAAACTCTCCTCTGCAGTGAGTGTGATGAAGCGGGACTGTTCTTAATGGTTCCTCTGAATAGTGTGGGGGTGCCTCAGTTTCCCCTAGGCAGTTCTTAAGTATCTAGGTGGTGGGGTAAGGGTGTATGATCATTGCAGAGCCCTAGAGGGCGGGTGTGTGCAGGGGTCTGGACACAGAGAATGGCCAACACCCTGTTTCCTGGCAACTGATGGCCTGGGCCCTTCCCCCCTGCAAGGTGAGAGCTAAAGGGTTGGAGAACAAAGGAATCAGGTGCCCTCCTGGCCAGGTAAAGGGACAAAGCCCAGAGGAGGAGGGGCTGGAGGGAGTTTCATTTTGGGGCTGGCTGGGACATGGAGTGAAGTGCACATGTGGTTGTCTGGCTCCCTGTCCCCCAAAATGGACCCAGCTGAGGGGTCCTGTTCTCCGCACCTACAAACTCTGTGTTAGACCGTGTTCCTGTCATCGAATAAACCTCTGTTTTACTGACTGACTGAGAGTCACGTCTGACTGCGCAGTTGGGGGGCAGGACCCTCTGGCTTCCCCTAGACCCCGCCTGGGCTGACTCGCTGTGGAAAGCGCACGGAGGGGCAGAGGATGCTGAATGCTCCGAGGTCAGGCCCAGGAAGGTGGAAGCCGTGTGAGCTGTGTGCCCTGCAGACAGGCAGCTCCCAGAGAGGAGACTTCCCCAGAGCCCTGACTGGCTTCGTGGGGAGCAGTTCCCGAGCAGCACCCGGGGACTCCGTGACAGTGAGGCCTACACAACACCTGCTGTGGCCACACCACAGCTAGCCACACTGACCAGCCCTGGCTCGTTGGTTCCCTGGGCTGCCCTGGCCAGCTGGCCGGAGCCATCTGCCATTGCTAGCCTCAGCATGAGATTTCCAGCACGTTTGGCCCTGTGTTTGTACAGCTCCGAGCACAGCAGGGTCGCGGTCCATGACTGGGGCTCTGGGACTCTATGGCAATACAAAGGCTGTGTTAGAATCATTCGTGATAACACTGCGGGGAGCTGCTCGCCGGGGCTGGTGTCTTAGGGAGAGTCAGGAGCAGGCCCCGTTTCGCAGACTGTAGCCGAGGAACGTGGCTGGCGGAGAGACGGGTCAGTTGGGGGAAATGGCTGATGGGCGGGGCGCAGCGAGGGCCCTCCCTGCAGCGGGGCGCGGCAGGGAGCTGGCACATGTTCTCTGCACCCGGAGAGCCCTCGCTGGCTGGCTTGGCTCTGGAATGTAAGCTGGGCCCCGGGGCCGGCGCTGCTCAGGGCGAGCGTCCATCCTTCAGATGATCCAGCCAAACCTCCATGGGTGGGGAGGAGAACGAAGCAGGCTAGCTGCAGAGATGAGCTGCCCAATTGCACTGGAGAAGCAGGTGGCATGGAAGGCCTGGCACGGACCTGGGCGGCCAGCCCAGACGCTGAGAGGGGGAGGGGAGCACCAGCTGGCACCAGACAGAAGGTCGGAAGGGACCTGGTGGTTTTGCCATCCATCAGCTAGTCAATGCGCGGCCCCCACCGGGCCCGGGCCCAGCGTCATCAGCCTGTGGGGAGATTTCAGCGAGGCTGTGAATCCAGAGCCGTGTGCAGAGGAATCTCCCGGCGCCGCCTCGGCCTCGGGGGGGCGGGAGGGGGGCGCTTGGATTCCTCAGCAAGGGTCAGAAGTTTAGCATGACTGAGCCAATGCCAAACGGGCCGTGAGAGCGGCGGAGGCATCCCAGGAATGGCTCAGGAGAGGTTATCCCAGTGCCATCATCCAGCGTCCGCGTCGGCCACGCTCCAGGCAGCTGCTTGGCCCGGCGCTGCGGGAAGTGCCCAGTGCCTGGCACTGCCTAGGGGACGCGCCGCTGAACGCAAACATCGCAGGAATCCAGCTGCAACCTCGCCGGGGAAGGAGGGTGGTGCTCTGGGTGTCTGCACAGAGTGACGCAGGTTTGCTCCGTGCTCCGGGGAGGATCGGGGCCAGGGGAGGCCAGCTGACGTGGTAGGGCATCCCCAAAGATCGTGGTCACCGCAGGCCCCCCAGCTCCCTAAGGTGTCACTTACCTTCCTGACCGGGGTCCCCGAGCTGCTTTGGCCCTTCAGCTCCGGTGCTGAGCCCTCGCCATGACCTGGGACAGGGACGCCTGGACTGGCAGAGCTGCATGTGACAGCTGAAAAGAAGGCACAGGGCTGGCTAGTAGCCTCTGAGGTGCTAGTACCCCGGGGCGCTGGTTAGTTGATCTGGTTGGTGTGTGACGCACACTCCCCAGATGGGTTGGAAGCAGCCCTACCCCACACTGTGCCCCCCAGTCCTGCTACCTTGTCACGGAGGCCACCGGGAAGATGCTGTGCAAGACTCAAAGGGGAAAAGCTCTAAGATCGGGGTGGTGAGGCTTGCCAGCCCCTTTCTTGCTGGAAATGCTCGTTTCTGGCCGATCTCTGGCCTGTCCTACCTGTCCCTGCACCTGAAGCATGCTCTGTCCCCAGGGCAGGAGGGGGGCTCGACTGGGTGCACGGCAGTGCATTCAGAGTGGCTGCATTAGCCTCCCTCCAGCACTCCCCTGCTTTGCCTCTGGCATGTTCTGTGTTGGAGGCGTGGGTCGGACTCTGTAGGAAAAGGTTGCCATCGTGTCCATTTCCCGCAGTTCCCCTGCCGGGGGCAGAGCGTGGGTAAAATCCCGGCCAGGCCGAAGACAAGGAAATGCGGCCTAAGTGACTTCCCTAAGGGCCAGGATCCCCCCGGGGTCTGTGACCTGCCCCTTCCCCCCCACGGGTGGGCTGCACAGCCACAGACGGAGATGAGTGAGCGCCTAGACCTCCGGTTGCGGCTGTGAGTCCAGAGCCTTGACGGAGACCTGGGGCAGGTCCCGTCAAATCAGGCCCATGCCAGCGGCTCGGCAGAACAATCGGTTCCAGCATTCACGGTGCCCTCCCTCTGGCGCTGGGTCCATCAGTGCCTGGCTCGGGGCGTCTCCAGCCCTTCCAATGCCGGGGCGGGGTGCGAGTCACTGACCCACGAGGGCACTGCCGGCGGCACAGGGCGATCGGCAAGGGGACGCACAGCGGTGTGAAAGCTGGACGAGCGGCGCGAGCTCTCTACTGTGCCCCAGAGGCCAGGTGGGCTCCTGCTGCGGCCGGGTTCCCTGTGGGCCTCCGGAGACGGGTCGATTTGTGTCCAGCAGGAGTTGTGAGCCCCCCTTTCGGGGAACAGACTGCGAGTTTCTGCCCAGGACGTGCGGGTGATGCACTTTTGCTGTGATGCCTTTCCCCAGGGTGTGTGGAGTGTGGACCCAGGGGAGGTTCTCCAGGCCCCGAGGATTCCCCACGCTGAGTCTCCCAGCACCGCCCCCGGCGCCAGGCCTGTGTCCAGCGCAGGAATTTGCTCCTGACAATAAAGGTTCGTGGAGCTCAGCTGTGGCTGGAGCTTTTTTTTTTTTTTAATGTAATTGTCAATTACTCTCCCGGCTGCCCTTTGAGGGGACCCCCGGGGCTGGGGGTGCTGACAAACGCCCCTGCCACTCTCGGAGCGTGGAACGTTAGAGCCTCGTGAGTGGCAGCACCCTAGGGCTGAGGGGAGGGGAATGGGAGTGTCACGGGGTCCCCGGGCGCTGCTCTGGAGTTGCTCCCTACGCAGCCAGGCAGGACTCTGGGGAAGTCTCCTCTCTGGGAGCAGCCTGTCTGCAGGACACACAGCTCACACGGCTTCCACCTTCCTGGGTCTGACCTCGGAGCATTCAGCATCCTCTGCCCCTCCGTGTGCTTCCCACAGCGAGTCCGTCCAGGAGGGGTCTTGGGGAAGCCAGAGGGTCCTGCCCCCCAACTCCGCAGTCAGACGGGACTCTCAGCCAGCCAGTAAAACAGAAGGTTTATTAGACGACAGGAACAGGGTCTAACACAGAGCTTGTAGGTGCAGAGAACAGAACCCCTCAGCCGGGTCCATTTTGGGGGGCAGTGAGCCAGACAACCACGTCTGCACTTCACTCCATGTCCCCAGCCAGCCTCAAACTGAAACTCCCTCCAGCCCCTTTTCCCCTGGGCTTTCCCCTTTCCCGGGCCAGGTCACCTGATTCCTTTGTTCTCCAACCCTTTAGCTCTCACCTTGCAGGGGGGACAGGCCCAGGCCATCCGTTGCCAGGAAACAGGGTGTCGGCCATTCTCTGTGTCCAGACCCCTGCACACACCTGCCCTCTAGGGCTCTGCAACGATCATACACCCTTACCCCACCACCTAGATACTTCAGAACTGCCTAGGGGAAACTGAGGCACCCCCACACTATTCAGAGGAAATGGAAACATGAAGAACAGTCCCGCTTCGTCAAAGGGAGATCCCCCCTCCCCAGGTGACACCAAGCTGCTGGAGGCAGCCCCCCTTGGGAGATGGCACCATATGGGGTGCACACCAGCGTCCTGGCATGGCTGGGGCGAGCGGGGCTTAGCACCAAACCTGGCCACTGCTTCGCAGCTCGGTGGGCACTAGGGGAGCCAGCTGGTCCCAGGGAGCTCGGATTAGAGCCGAGCAGAAAAGGGAATGATTAAGAAGGAAACGTTAATTAATCCTCTTTGCCGGTGGCTGAGTCCTTTGGTGGGAGTGCCTGACTCGCAGCCAACTCATTGATCACAAGCCCTGCGCAGGGCTCTGCACGCCGACCGGGGCGGCTTAATCCCCACTGGCTTCCCAACACGCTTGCAAGGTGACAGCCAGAAGCCAAGGTCGTCCTTGGCACGGCCCCTCCCAGCCCACCCTGGGGCTGAGCAGGGGCCAGGCTGCATCTCCACGCACAGACCCGCTCCCCCGTCAACATTAAGCGGGTCACTGCTAACTGCGCCAGGAATTGCGCCAGGGCTGTACGGTGGCTCGGAAGGCTGAGCGTGGCCCTGCCCTGCGGGCTCCCTCTGCTTCTGCCCCACGCTGAGTCCGGTGAGCCCGTCTCCGAACTCAGCGTGGTGTTTGCCGGCCTGCCGGCCCTTGCTGAATGCTGTGGCTGGCTGAGGCTCTGGGCCCAGGACACGGTGATCAGTTCCTGTTCTCTGCCTGGAGTTGCATTTAGTGACGTCAACAGGTCCCTGGTGATGGTGGGACTAGGGTCATCATGCCCCATAAGGAGGGGTTAGGAGAGCTGGGCTGGCCCCCTAGATCACGGGACCTCCTTCAGAGAGACCGGCCCCCCTGAAGTGTGGGAGACCCAGCGATCTCACCCACCACCGTCTGCCTCCAGCCTCCCTCCTCGCCCACACCCAGCAGAGAGGGGGCACCCGGGCTCCCACCCTTCACACTACACAGCCAGGCAAGTCTTGGGGGACCTGGAGCAACGTCCTCAGGGGAGTGCACAGAACGGACCCCCCCCCCCCGTCCTGCTGCAGGGCCCCGCAGTCACCTGTGAGGCTGCTGACCCACCTGTCCCTGCAGCGCAGGGCCGAGGACCATGCTGGGAAGGTGCCTAGCGAGGTTGGCAGCTTGGCTTTGCTCCTGCCCCTGCTCCAGCCAAGGTGTGGGAGTCAGTCTCTCCCAATCTCCTACGGGGATCCCAGAGCCGGGCTCCTTGTCAATGCAGATGGGAGAAGGCCCGGGGACTCCAGCACTGGGGGCCCTTTGTCTGGGTCTCAGCTGGTGCTCCCCCATCACCCGGTGCAGGGAGGGCAGAGGGTAATGCTGCTAGGCAGAGGCACCTCACCCCTGCACTTGTGTGCCCGGGCGTGAGGGCATCTGGCAAGGCCGGGCACGGGATCCTTGCTGCTCCCCGACACACTGCAGCAGGGACGCCCAGTGACCCGCTGCACCAGGCAGGAGCCTGCGCCCTCTCCTCTCTAGCCAGGCCTTGCCACTGAGCCCCGGTCCTTGGCCCCTCCAGCTGGGGCTACTGCAGCTGGCTCTGCCTAGGGGCGGAGGCGGGCGAGGAGCCGAGGCTGCAGCTCAAGCAGCAGGGAGCAGAGGCGCTCGCCTCGCAAAGCTACAAAGGCTGCTGGGGGCAGACGACTCAGGGCTCAGCTGTCTCCATCCCCATCCTCCAAGACAGAGGCGCCCGGCTCAGCCGCGTGGGCGCTGGGGCAAGAGGCTCCGTGACTCCTTGACAAAGGTCAGCCTGGGCCTAGTAATCGCGCCAGGTGCCCGGCCCCAGTCCTCCCCAATGTGGCGGGGGAGCTGTAACGATGCTGGTTCTGGCGGGACCCGACGGAGAGTGCTAATGCAGGACAAATTGCTTCAAGCAGGGCGGTTACAGCCCACGGCTGGGGTTTTTCCACCTCTAAGGCAAACCAAACCAGACAGACAGAGAAGACCCCACTGGCTAACCACAAGTCACACAAGCAATTCCCTGAGACACTCCAGTTTCCCAGTATCCCCACCAGTGCCAGTCGTTATGGGGATGAATGGTTATGAAAACCAACACCCCAGTAAAAGAAAAAAGGTTCCCTCGATCCCAAAGGACCAAGCCCCAGACCCAGGTCAATATACAAATCAGATCTTACCCACAAATCATGCTGTTGCCAGTCCTTTAGAATCTAAAATCTAAAGGTTTATTCATAAAAGGAAAAAGCTAGAAATGAGAGCGAGAATGGGTTAACTGGAATCAATGACATACAGTGATGGCCAAGTTCTTGGTGCAGGCTTGTAGCAGTGATGGAATAAGCTGCAGGTTCAAATCAAGCCTCTGGAGAACATCCACAGCTGGGATGGGTCATTCAGTCCTTCGTTCAAAGCTTCAGTGTAACAAAGTCCCTCCCGAGGTATGAAGCAGGATTGAAGACCAGATGGAGGAGCTGCAGCAGGTTTTTATAGTCTCTTGCCATGTGGTCTCTGCTTTCTTTGTCCCAAAGACAAGCTACCCAGCACATGGCCTGGAAAAATCTCAGAGCTCTGTCCCAAGGCAGGTCCCTGCACACCTTGCTGAGTCCCAAGGCATATCTGCCTTCTCTCAATGGGTCAGTTGTGTCGCTGATGGTCCTTAATGGGCCATCAAGCAGGCTAGGCAGAGCTGACACCAACTTGTCTGGGGTGTCCCCCAGAAGCACAGCACAAGTTTGAAATACAGACAGTATAGAGCCAGTATTCATAACTTCAACTACAAAAATGATACACATACACAGACAGCATAATCATAACCAGCAAACCATAACCTTGTCTGAGACACCTTATTTGACCCCCTTTATACAAGATTTGGTGCCACTACAGGACCTTGGTTGCAACAATGTTCTATACGGTCCCCGTTCAAGTCAATAACATCACAGGAGCGCACTGCAGGCTCCCTGGGGCTCACAGCTAGATCAGAGATGCTGGCTGGGGAACGAGCGCTCGTGTCTCTCTGGACAGAGGTTGTGTCTCGGATCAAGGCTGCTCCCTGCCCCAGGGCTGCTCTGGGCCTCTGGGCTGGGGCCGGCTCACCTCCTTGCCGGGGGCAGCTCCTCTCAGCACGGAGAGTGAGCTCCAGCCCCAGCGCCCCTTGGCTGCTGCTCCAGCCCCTTCCCTGGCCCTGGCTTCCTCTCCAGCCTTGGCCACTGTCCTGTCCCCTGGTTGAGTCCTGTGCCCTCTCATGACCCCTTGAGCCCTGCCTCTGCCCCCGTCCCCTCCCCTGGCTGCTGCTCCGGCCCCTGTCCTGTCCCGCTCTGGCCCCAGCCCTTGCCCTGGCCCATCTGGCTTTGATTCTGCAGGAGGATGTGACCAGGGCTCCCGTGCTGCACGCTCCCTCTCTTCCGGACATCGCTTCTGTCCTTGCGCCCCGTCTCCAGCGCATCTGCTTCCCATTAGGGCCAGTGTGTAATTGTACCAGAGCTGTGGCCAGTGAGTCCAGCTCCTCGGGGTGTGCTCCATCTAGGGCGTTCCGCATCAGGCTGGGGGGGAGAGGGTGCTAACGGCACGGGGGTGGGGCCACGGAGGTGAGGATGTGACACCCCAGTGTCAAAAGGAGCCCAGCTCCCTCTGCCAGCACCAGTTTATATGCCAGCCAAAAGCCAGTAGATCTGGCAGCACAGCGCCCCCTAGAACACTGGGGCCAGCACTGACTGTGTGGGGGGAGCGCCCCCTACTGAGCCCCCACCCTGCTCCCGGCAGCACAGCGCCCCCTAGAACACTGGGGCCAGCACTGACTGTGTGGGGGGAGCGCCCCCTACTGAGCCCCCACCCTGCTCCCGGCAGCACAGCGCCCCCTGGAGCACTGGGGCCAGCACTGTGTGGGGGGAGCGCCCCCTACTGAGCCCCCACCCTGCTCCTGGCAGCACAGCGCCCCCTGGAGCACTGGGGCCAGCACTGACTGTGTGGGGGGAGTGCCCCCTACTGAGCCCCCACCGTGCTCCCGGCAGCACAGCGCCCCCTAGAACACTGGGGCCAGCACTGACTGTGTGGGGGGAGCGCCCCCTACTGAGCCCCCACCGTGCTCCCGGCAGCACAGCGCCCCCTGGAGCACTGGGGCCAGCACTGACTGTGTGGGGGGAGCGCCCCCTACTGAGCCCCCACCCCGCTCCCGGCAGCACAGCGCCCCCTGGAGCACTGGGGCCAGCACTGACTGTGTGGGGGGAGCGCCCCCTACTGAACCCCCACCCCGCTCCTGGCAGCACAGCGCCCCCTGGAGCACTGGGGCCAGCACTGACTGTGTGGGGGGAGCGCCCCCTACTGAGCCCCCACCCTGCTCCCGGCAGCACAGCGCCCCCTGGAGCACTGGGGCCAACACTGACTGTGTGGGGGGAGCGCCCCCTACTGAGCCCCCACCCTGCTCCCGGCAGCACAGCGCCCCCTGGAGCACTGGGGCCAGCACTGACTGTGTGGGGAGAGCGCCCCCTACTGAGCCCCCACCCTGCTCCCGGCAGCACAGCGCCCCCTGGAGCACTGGGGCCAGCACTGACTGTGTGGGGGGAGCGCCCCCTACTGAGCCCCCACCCTGCTCCCGGCAGCACAGCGCCCCCTGGAGCACTGGGGCCAGCACTGACTGTGTGGGGGGAGCGCACCCTACTGAGCCCCCACCCTGCTCCCGGCAGCACAGCGCCCCCTGGAGCACTGGGGCCAGCACTGACTGTGCGGGGACAGCGCCTGCAGCATAGCGCCCCCTAGTGCCTTTCTTGGGCATCGGGGCCAGCACTAGCTCCAAGGGCAGGACGGCCCCACCAGCGCTGTCGGCGGCCTGGGTTTTCCATCAGGGAAGCTCTCCCATGCCAGCACTGACCGACGCTGCTTGGCCTGTGAGGTCTGCTGCCACGCTAGGCCAGGGGGTACAACTGCAGATACATGGGCCTGGTGGGCAAGGAACGGACCTGGGCACCAAGGGCAAGCACGTGGGCAGCCGGGAGCGGGAAAGTCCTCCCTGCTGATCTGGTCTCCCCCAGGCTGGGTGCCGTTTAACGCTCAGTGCATGGGACTGCCCCCCCTTTGCCCCCAGAGCACGTCCTGGACAGGTGCAGGGGGCGGGATCCCAGCAAGGGAGGCTGAGGGAGCAGGAGCGGGGTGGGAGCCCTGGCATGGGTGCAGGGGGGTGAACAGTGGCGCAGAGCAGCAGGGAGGTCACTGACTCCAGGGCTGCAGCTACAATACAGAAACGCTGTTAAATCGCTGGGTTTGGAGCGCCAGGAGCCAGGGGTGGGGGCCATCCTGAGGCCATCCTGAGGCCACCCTGGGCCCCGTCGCCAGCTGAGCTCTGAGCCCTGTGGTGTCGGTGAAGCCAGGGCTACGGGGTGGAGCTGGGCCCTGGAGGAGCAGAGCAGGGGATGCCATGCTGCGGGGACGTACATGGAGCCTGGGCTTCCTTTCCCCCCAGGACAGACAGCCCCTCAGGGGCAGGGTGGTAGGGAGCCCCGGCAGAGGGGGAGCGCCCTGCCCTTGCTCTCCCTGGCTGTCCTGCCGGCGCTGGTGAGAACAATGGGGGATTCTTAGGCGCTGGCGGAAGGGAAAGAAAAGACCTTTGCGAGTCCATAAATCTTTGCATTTTTTCCCACTGACTCTGACCGTCTCTTGTGGCATCAATAAATTCTGCTGACAGCTCTTCGCATGCTACAGTGGTTATATCATGCAGCACGTTCATTTATTAAAGGACTCAAAGCGGTTCGAGTGACAGCTCCGTGTCACCCAGTCGCGCTGGGCTAATTACACACCCTCCCTGCGCGGGAGCTGGGACCCGGGGAAATCTCCCCCGCGAGGGCCAGGACATGCAGTGGGAACTGCTGCCCCACCGGGCTGCTCTGGGGGATTTTGCTGAGCAAAGCAGGCAGCCCCCCACTGCCCGTACCTCAGCCAGGCCAAGGTGGCGTTCCCATCTGTCTACCCGCTGCCCTCTCCTCTCTGCTGACCTGCACTCAGATCTCACTCCTTCTGAGTGCGGGGGCGGGCGCTGCCCGCGTGTGGGGAGGGTCCTTCGCTTGACCTCTGCTCCGAGCAACCCCCACCATGCTCCAGTCTATCACCCTGCGGCTCCCACCCCTCCTGACGCCCCTCCATGGTCTCCCTTGTCAGCCCCTGCATGCTAGCCTGCCCTCCTTTCTCACTGGTCCACCTGTCCCCAGCCTTGGCTCCCCTCTTCCTGCGGGGAGTCGCTGGGGAAAGGCCGTGTGTGTGGGGAGCTCTGCAGGAGAAACGTGAGGGTGGTCTCTAGCGCCTCCCATCTGCTTGGCCAAGCAGTGCTGCTTCTCCCCGCTGGCTGAGTCCCAGACCACAAACCCATTGCCTCCCGCTCTGGCAGTCACAGGGCAACTGGCCCTTTAAGGGGAGATGTCTCCAGCCCCACCTGTGGCACACTCCACACCCCTCCCCAGGTGGGAAAATGAGCAAAGTCCCATGACAGGGTGGTCATGCAGTTAAGGTGAGGGGGGGGATAGGGCATCAGAGAGAAGGGAGGCTCCAGGTAGGAAATCCTGGGAATTGCTGCTCAGTAGGGAGCAAAGGCGCCTGCGAGGGGCTGAGGACAGCTAGCCCCACTGGCAGGGAAGAGGGGCTGGGCTCAGTTTGAGATGGGGGTGAAGACTTTGTTTCGGACTCAGATCCCTGAAAGGGGCCAGAGGACCAAGTTGCTGCAGCACCCAAACCAGGCTGGAAGGTCAGGAGATCCAACCTGTATAGGGGGAAACTGAGGCAGCGGCTACCCCAAAGCTGAACCAGGTAGGAGGCGCTGCTCCAGGCCATGCTCCTGGCCTTTCTTCCCCTTTGCTCTCTGACTCAGAGCGGCCCTGCCTGCTCCTTGGGCATCCCCTGGCCTCCTTCACCTGGCTCTCCTCCTTCCAGGCCATCAGTTGCCAGGAAACAGGGTGTCGGCCATTCTCTGTGTCCAGACCCATGCACACACCTGCCCTCTAGGGCTCTGCAAGGATCATACATCCTTATCCCACCACCTAGATACTTAAGAACTGCATAGGGGAAACTGAGGCACCCCCACAATATTCAGAGGAAACATTAAGAACAGTCCCGCTTCATCACACACACCTGTGCAGCTCCCCAGGGGGCCTCTATGGGAGACCCTAATACAGTTAAGGGTTCTGGTCACCGCCGGGGTCTTCACCGCTGGATCGTCCAGCCTTGTCTGTGTGCCTGTCTGCAGCACATGTGGGACTCCTGGTCCTGCCAGCAGCCTGGGTGTGACGAAGTGGGACTGTTCTTAATGTTTTCTCTGAATACTGTGTGGGTGCCTCAGTTTCCCCTATGCAGTTCTTAAGTATCAAGGTGGTGTGATAAAGGGGTGTGATTGTTGCAGAGCCCTAGAGGGCCAGTGTGATGGTGTCTGCACGGAGAATTGCCGACACCCTGTCTCCTGGCAACTGATGGCCTGGGCCCTCCTCAGCAAAGGTGCCAACTGAAGGTGTTGGAGAACAAAGAGATCAGGTGGCCTCGTGGCCCTGGAAAGAGACAAAGGCCAGAGGAGTGGCAAGAAAGTTTCAGTTTGGAGCTGGCTGGGGAAATGGAGGGAGGCCCAGATGGGGCTCTGGCGTCCGTGCCCCCCAAGACAGACCTGACTGAGGGGTCCTGTTCTCTGTACCTACAAGCTCTGTGTTAGACCGTGTTCCTGTCGTCTAATAAACCTTCTGTTTTACTGGCTGGCTGAGAGTCCCGTCTAACTGCGGAGTTGGGGGGCAGGACCCTCTGGCTTCCCCAGGCCCCCGCCTGAGCGGACTGGCTGTGGGAAGCGCACGGAGGGGCAGAGGAGGCTGAATGCTCCGAGGTCAGACCCAGGAAGGTGGAAGCCGGGTGAGCTTCTTGCCCTGCAGACAGGCTGCTCCCAGAGAGGAGGATCCCCCAGCGTCCTGCCTGGCGTCGTAGGGAGCAGTTCCAGAGCAGCGCCCGGGGACTCCGTGACACTGGGCGACTGCTTTGGCGCTTGCAGGGAGAGGGGTTTCAGGCAATGGGCTGGTTTCTCCCATTCTCAGCATGCCCTGCAGCCTCTCTGGTGGGCAGTGGCTGGGCACAGGCCCGTAGTGCCCAGCCCAGGCTGACAGCCCAGAGATGCATGGCTTGGCCAGGCTGTGATTTCAGGCCAGGCTGGAGGAGTTGGATCCCTGAGGATCTAAAGGGAGCTGGCAGGGCTGCTGCTGGCAGGCATGGCACTTTCTTCTGCTGCACAAGGGGACTTTGAAGGTCTGGCCTGGAGTCAGCAGCTGGTACAGGAGGGATGCTGCAGCCAGAACAGCCAGCGTGCAGGGGAATGCAGGCCAGGGGTAAAACAGGGCTGGGGAGCCCCGGGGAGCCTGGACTCTTGGGTTCTAGTCCCAGCGTTGGCAGGGGAGGGTGTGGCTTAGCAGTTACAGCGGAGCAGGGGGGACTGGGCTCGACTTGCAATTAATTAGATCTAGGATTAAGCCACGTGCCCTGGAAAAAGTTTCAAACGGTAGAAAACCGGTGGCCTGCCCTCTGCATTGCTTTCCACCAAAGTTTGGAGTCTCTCTTGATGCGCTGAGCCCTCCATGAGCTCGGCCCTTTCCCTATGTGACCACAACAGCTCAGTGACACTGGCGAATAGGGGGAGGTGCAGGAGGCAGGGCCCTCTCCGGAGCTGGGCCCAGCCTGTGGAACTCACTGCCACAGGAGGAGAGAGCAGGAGCCGCAGTGTGCCTGACCTCAGCCCAAAACTCAGCTCCGCCCCTTAGCTTTCCTCACAGCAAGCCCCATATGTGGCTGGACAGACACACCGGGCTAGATGGCCAGACACACAGCACCCTCACCCACTCGAAACAGAAACCAAAGCAAACTGGCTAGGCCAGGTAATAGACAGAAGAAGCAGGCTTAGTGGGTGTGAGGGCAGAGATCTGGACAGGGGCAGCCAACCCTGGGCAAGACAGGCCAGGGCTGGCGCATGGTGTGGATGCACGAGGCGAGCCCAGTGGCCTAGCTTGCTCTGCCCTGCTTGCAGGGTGCCCTGAGATCACAGGACCCGCGTGGCAGGGCTGGCGTCCAGCTGCCAAAGGGGATTCTGTGGCCGGGGCTGTCTGTGCCTCCCAGATGCCGCGAGGTCTGAGTGACAGCGGGAGGCTGCCCGCTGCCCTCCCGTATGTTGGCACTGTTCAGCAGCCTCCTCCCTGCCAAGTTCTCGCCAGCTTGACTTGGGCCCGAGACCATAAATCGAAACAATCCTCGGCTTTCTGCCCCCTGCCCCCCGGCCATAACGGGCTAATCCGAGGAGAGTGCGCCTGCCCTCCCCCTCTGGCTGGCTGTCCCCCTCCAGCTGTCTGTGGTGCAGGTATACGGGGAGGCCAAAATGTGGAGTGTGCATCCCCCCCAGTAAATCAGAGTGGGCGGCTGGGGCCCTGCCGGGAGGGACCTAGCAAGGGCTGCTGGAGAGCAGGGCCCTGCAGAGATGCTGGGGCACCCCCAGCATTTCCAGCCTATGCCTCGGCCTCTCTCCTGCCACACTCCCTACTCTCCTCCTCCCTCTACCTGCCCTGCTCACCCCTTTCACTCCCTCTGCCCTTTCACCTGCCTCCCAAAACACACATCCCTCACTCCCCACCCCCGCTGCCCCCTCTGGCTTTCCATGTTCCATGCCGTGTGCCCCGCAGAAGCGGATGGAGCCCTGGTGCTACCCGTATCCCTGTTCTCCCCACTTCCGTCCCTTTGGGATCTGAGCCCCACACAGGGCAGGAGCGTTCAGTCGGGACACACCCTTGGCTTTGGTCTCTCCTGTCCCCCTGCCCACAGAGGGTGTAGGGCAGGGCTGGCAGTTGCAGGGCCCATGAGCCATTAGGCACTCGGGCCAGGTGCGCTGCCTGGGGCCCGTAGGACAGACTCAGATTGTGCAGGAGTTGGGCTTTCATTGAAACAAAGGCAGTCTGCAGCCCTCGTGGGTTACCTGAGGGTAACGGACGCAGCCATCTCTGCCTGAGTCTGCTGAGAGCCTGAACCAACAGCTGAGAGGGGCAACTCCCCTGGCCCCAGGTCAGTGAAGTGACAATGGTGCAGTGCTGACATTAATTCTTGCACCGCTGGTCACTATAACGGACGGGGTGGGGAAGGGATAGGAGGAGACTGGACGTTGCTGCAGAGAGGGAAATGCAGCGGGAGACCAGAGGCAACTCGCCAAAGGAGGGAAGGGAGAGATGGGGCCCGAGCCGCGAGCTGAAGGGAATGGATTTCCCTTCTGAGTGACAATAAGAGGCCAGTCAAATAACGGGACAGTCCGTCAGTGCACAAACCCCTTGATCTTGGGGCAAACTTTCCCCTGCTGAGGGGTATGGGGTCTGCTGTGCATTGGGGAGCTCAGAGTCCTGAGTGTGTATCACCCCCCCAACCACCGGCACCACACAGCCCCGTCTTCAGCTCACACACCCTTCACGGTGCTGCCGGGCTGACGAGGCACCCTGCTGGCCTGGGTCCAGCGACCAGTTCGGAGCCCGCAGGGTGGGCATGCTCAGTGGTGACCTGGCAGGGAGTGGCCCATTTTGCTTCTGAGGCAGCGAAGCCCTCTGGGAAGAGACCCACGCTCGGCTCTGGGTGCTTGTGGCTTGCAGCCTGCGTCAGCATGATCGCCACTGTCTGCCCTTGGGCTGGGCTCCTGCCTTTCTCTGGGGCTTTGGCTCACCTGGAGCTGGGGGGGGGGGGGGCAGAAGGGAGAAGCTCCTGAGAGAAGGGTGGGGAGGGTCCCCCAGCTTGTCCCCCTTTGGGGTGGGGCGCAGGCAGCCCCTCTCTGCACCGCTGCCCCGGGATGGGCACAGCCTTACCCAACCTGCGCAGAGCCGCCCGGGAGCTGCAGAGAGCCCTGTGCATCAGGGCGTCCCCAGGTGCTGGGCAGGGCCAGCCCACAGTGGGAGAGGCCCAGTCAGCCGGTGAGCTATGGAACCGGAAGGCCAGGGGATCAGGCGGAGAGCAAGGGGCTGCTCCCGCTGCGGAGGAGAAGGCTCCGCGCCTCGTGGCTGTTGGGTGGAGACCTGCGGGGGGGCAGCGTAGGACAGTGGAGGGGAGACCGGTCAGTCCAATCCGTCGGCGCTCATTTTGTGCCAGCCCCCATCGTATCCGGGGCCAGGACGTCGGCTGGGCCAAGGCCTTGGGGGGGAGCCGGAGGTTTAGAAATGAGAAGGGTGAATCTGAAATAGAGCCTGAAGCGAAAGAGAAGCCTGGGAGCTGTGGACGCGGCAGGACAGGGCAGGGCTGCTTGGCATGGCTGAGGGCAGCAGCATCCCGGAACAGGGATTTGGGGCAGGCCCGGAGGAGGGGCCGGGTGTGGGGAGCACGGCATGCCTTCTGCTCACTGTCAGAGTGGACCGCGGGCACTGCCTTCCCCTGCAGACCGACCTGGTGTCCTGGGGCCGCGCCGCAGGGGGCAACGAGGGAGAAGGAAAGCCCAGGGGAAAGGATGCTCCATTCCCAGGGGCTGGAGAACGGAGGGAAGCCGGAGACCAAGGGGCTAGCCACAGGAAGAGGCCGTTTTAACTTGAGGCTTCGTTCTGCTACTTGACCAAAGGAGGCTGAGAGTGCTGTTTGCAGGGAGGGGCCCCCGCGCCCGGTCCTGCGGCTCTGGAGGGAGCCAGAGGTGAGTCAGAGCAAAAGCACGGGAACAAGGAGTTCTAACCCCCTGTCCCTGGGTGAGCCCCAAGGGCCCAGGCCAAGCGGCCCCCAAAACTACAGGGAGCGGCTGCTCTGGTCACACAGCGGCTCCCCGAGCCAGCAGATGTCAGTGTAAGCTCAGGAACGGGCCCAGTTCCTCCCAGCCCCTACCTGGGCCTGTGCCATGCTGAAAGGAGCAAGTGTGGGGGCGAGGGAGTTGTATGGGCCTTGCGGGGCTGAGCTGGCGGGTCCCCCCTCCAAGGGAACCTCTGCACACACGCCTGGCAGCTAGCCACACGTGCGCGCACACGCACCTGCTCGCACTATCCAGCTACGCAGCCTTGCACGCTCCGACACAAGCTCTTGCACACACACGCCCTCTTGCCTGCTCACACACATCCATGCAGCTCCCGAGCGCACGTGTACCCAGATATCTGAGCGCAGGAAAATGCACTCGCAGCCAAGCGCGCGGCCCTACTGCCCCCGGGCCTGCCCAGTACATGTGTGTGTACACCACTGTGGGCCTGCATGCTGCACGTGCACTTAGATGCACGCCCGCCCCGCCCCCCCGCAGACAAAGGTATGCAATTGCTGGGGCTCATCCACAGCCTATGCACAGACACGTGCTGGGAGAGGGGGGCTTCTCTGCCCCATGCTGGGCGTGGAGAGCTGTGAGCGTCCCCTCCATTTTGCACTGAGCTCCCATCTCGCTGCCGGGCGCAGGGAGGCTGCTCTCATCCCCATTCCAGGCATGTGTGGACTCGCATGAGCACATTCCAGTGCGAGCGCGGGCTGAACCTTGTCATCTAGTATCTCCTCCTCCCGGCTCCCCACTGGCCGCCCTGGCCCTGCCCTCTTCTTCGGGGGCTTCACTGTCTCCTCCGGGCCCCCTGGCCATTTCCGGGGGGCTCTTTGTCCTGAGATCTCCATCCTCTCCTTGGAAGGTCACCCTCTCCTGAGCCAGGGGCAGTGCTGGGGACCCTGCAGAGCGGAGCCTGACTGTTTTGGGGAGGCAGAAGCACTGGCTGGGGGGAGCTCCCAGCTACTCCAGTCCTAGTCTCTCCCACCAGGGGGCGCTGTAGGGCAAGGGTAGGAGCGCTGGCTGTGGGGGAGCTCCCAGCTACTCCAGTCCCAGCCCCTCCCAGCAGGGGGCGCTGTAGGGCAAGGGTAGGAGCGCTGGCTCTGGGGGAGCTCCCAGCCCCTCCCAGCAGGGGGTGCTGTAGGGGGCAGGGTAGGAGCACTGGCTGCGGTGGAGCTCCCAGCTACTCCAGTCCCAGCCTCTCCCAGCAGGGGGTGCTGTAGGGGGCTGGGCGGAAGCGCTGGCTGTGGGGGAGCTCCCAGCAGGGGGTGCTGTACCCCACACTGTTGGCAGAGAAGAGCTCCAGGGAGCTGTGTGCAGTCTCTGAGCTCCTCCTGGCTAATCCGTGTGTGCTGCACGCGGGTCTCCCAGCCCGCGGAGGCTGCTTTTAGAGGTTAATTAAAGTGAAGCACTTTGAGAAGCATCTGGTCTTTCACTCAAGCCCAATTCCCCTTATCGGTCCAGGCAGCCGGCGCGGGGCCGGAGCGCCAGGCCCGCCGCAATGCGGGGCCGAGCCGCCCTCCCGCTGGGTCAGCTCTGTGCTCGCGCAGCCCGGGGGAGAGCGGCTTGATCCCAGGCCTGGGAGCAGCGGCTGCCGGAACCGGGCCCAGACAGACCATTGAGACAGCACCAGAGCGTCCTGTGCAGCCAACCTCCGAGGGGCGAATGGCGGGAGAGGGGCCACAGAGCCGCGGGCTCTAGCTGCCCACCTCTCCTGTGGCCTGGGCTGGCCCAGGGGCGGATGCAGCTGGTCCTTCCTGCCCATCCCACCTCCACTGGCTTGGGGGATTGACAACAGGGGTACTGGGCACCTTTGTGTTAGCCTGGGCCCAGCGGCTGCCCCAGGGGGGATTTGCAGGGCAGAGACCAGCTCCTTGGGCACCCTCTGCCCAGCCTCCAGCTTGCTCTCATGCCTGGCCGCCCTGGGCTCTCTGGTGACCCTGAGCCTTCGTTCCCTTAGCCCCGCTGGGTCGAATGGCTTGGCATGAGTCTGTGCGAGGGGGGCGCCTGCTCTGGGGGGGAAGCCCAGTTCTCAGACTTTCCCCGATCCTGCCAATAAGGGCAGGGCAGCCCTCAAGCCCCTTCTTGCCTCTCCACCCCGTTCTCTCCCCCTCTCCCTGACCCCTCCGCCCCTTTCCCCCAGGATGTGCCCCGGGACCTCACTGGGGAATACCCTCCACACCCTCAGGACACACCCACGGGAACCCCAAAGGATTATCATGCTCAGTTGTCCTGCTGGACCCATGCCAATTTCATCCACGCAGGCTACCCACCTGCAGGAAAGTGGCCTGGTTTTTAAAAGCCCGCTGTGTCCCTACCACCAGGGCAGCCAAGCCCCAGTGCGTCCCACCCCCCTGCCCTGCCCCTGCTGCATATGAATCTTTGCTTCCCAGCACTGTGGGCTCCCCAGCCTGTGCCCTGCCCCAAAGATGAGTCTTTTCACTCCTCCAGCTGGCACGCTGCTACTAGCCAGGGCGGGTGAGGTTCATCCTCCTGGGCACACACGGTGGGGCCCAGCTACCGCTTTGTTTCTCCGTCGTTGCCAGAACCTGGGCGAACCGGTTTGATGGCAAGGCCGTGAGCCCTGGAGCCCTCCGAATGGTGGACGAACAGGAGCTTCCGCCCCGCACCACGGTGGCACCTGTCCTGAGCTCTGTCCCTGAGGCCTCAGCACCTGGCTCGCGGCTCCGCGGGGCAGCTGCCTCCTGGGCCCAGACTGGGAAGGAGAATGTGGGGAGCCCAGGGCCCTGCCCAGGGCCGGGAGCCTAGCCTGCAACTCCTGGTAGTTACAAGTGGTTGGTGGAAGCTTTTGTTCCAAGATCTGCTTCTCCCATCTCCATTCCTTCCCGCTGGGGAGGCCTCAGTCCAGCCCTGCGTGCCGGAGCCACAGGGCTGAATTAATGCGTGCTGCAGTGCTCCTGAGCCTTGTCTCCACAAGAGACCTAGACCCCACTGAGCCATGCTTGTTCCTCCTCGGGCCACTGAGATGCACCTGGCGTCCTCCCACGCAAAGCATCTGGCGACCTTCCATGCAGGCTGGGGCCGTGGCGGGGAAGGAGTGAGCAAGCCTTGGTCGGGGGAGCGCTCGTGTCGCTGTGCAGAGGTCTGGGTCCTTGCTAGCTGCTGCAGGAGAGGTCTGACTGGGCTCCATTCTGTGCTCTGCTGCCCAGCAGGCAGTGTGGCTGGACGGTGAGCGCCCCCTCTTTGGGCCTTTGCGTGTGTACAGCCCTGGCACGATGGGGCCCCAAGCCGACGGGGTCTCTAGGAGCCCCTGGGGTGCCGGTAATGGTAACAGAAGCCAGCAGCTGGTCCCAGCAGCGCAGCGGCCACCCCGGCGCTCAGCTGCAAGCTGTGTTCAGAGCAGGCAACTGGGCTCCGTCATCTTCACCCTCGCCTCCTGAGGCCGGCTCCCATGCCTGCAGCACGGCTCCCACGCTGCCCAGTCGCCGGCGGGCATCTCCGGGTGCAGCATCCTTCTCCCTGCCTGCCCTAGCGTCTCTGGCTAGCACGGCGGGCAGGGGAGGGATCCATCACTAACCCACAGGCCAGGCCAAGGTTGTCACTGCTGTCCGCTGCTTTGATGTCCTCTCATGGGACTGGGGCCTAGAAGGACGAAGGGCGATGGGAGTGGAATTTTGCTGGCAAAGGGGAAGCCAGATGGGAATAGGGCTCAAGGGAACGCGCACTGGAAGTAGAGGCTGTATGAAGGGAGGAGAACAAAGAGGACTCAACACATGGAGGGCTGGGTGACTGAGCTGGAGAAGGACGTGACTCAGCAGAAGCCACCTTCTCCACCGGGATTTGCTGGCACCCTGCATGGGCCACGGGCCCCCTCCCCCAGCACGCAGCCATCCGGCGCCGCATGGCCCTGGTTCCTGGAAACCCGCCGCACGCTCAAGTCAACGCTTTGTTGTTGATTCATCAAAAGCTTCTTAACTTTTTGCCTGTGTTTGTTTTTCAGCTTTTCCCACCGTTGTGTTCCCAGGTTGCTGCAGATAAGGCGGGTTTGCTGGCTTCTGACCATCGGGGAGAATTAATCTATAGCCCTGGCACCAGATGCCGCGGACAGGAGGGAAGGAGGTGGGAGCAGGCCAGGGAAAGTCAACACCCGCCCCTCCTGGGCCCAGGCACCCAAGGCAACAGCTAAGAGCTTGGGTGAGAGTCACATGGGCAGCTGTGGGCCATGCCCCACCTCCCTGGCCTGGTGCACAGGACCCAGCAAGGGCCTCGAAAAGGCTGGGTGTAAGAACACTACACTCAGGCCACCAGCTGGTACCGGGAGGCCTGGGGAGTCTCCTGCCCCCAGACCGTGATTCCCAGGAGGTTGATTTCAGAGTAGCAGCCGTGTTAGTCTGTGTCCGTAAAAAGAAAAGGAGGACTTGTGGCACCTTAGAGACTAACAAATTTATCTGAGCATAAGCTTTCGTGAGCTACAGCTCACTTCATCGGAGGCTGAGTTCTTCATTGCTTTGACGGCTCTCACTTGCGATTTGGTGTGATAGGGTGATTGAGGCCCAAACCCCCCACGTGCCCCATGCTTCCCTGTCCCGAGACGGAGCAGGTATTGGGTGTATCGGGGATTGACCCAAACACTCTGCATGACCCTACCCCGGGCAGGGGCCGGGCACCCTGTATGCCCATTTGAGAGCCCTGAGGGGGGTTCTTCTGTATAGTATCTCAGCCATTGCCCAGCGGGCCCTGTCGAAAGTATTATCTGGTGGGCCCGGGGAAAGGGGCAGATCCTGTTTCCTGAGACGCTGAGGCAAACCCAGAGTAGCTCTTCCCACATCAGTGCAGCTGCTCCCCGTTTACACAGTAGCTGAGCCATCCGGCCCGGGGCTTGGAGTCTCTGCTAGCTTTGGAGCAAAGCGAATGATTGCTGCTCACGCTCCCCAGCTCGGAGCAGGCCTGGCTCAGCCGTCTCTGGAATCCCTGGTATCTGGGCCCTGACGCTCTGTAGATGTGCTCTGCGAGGAGGGGCCGTCGTCAGACCTTCCCCACTGCAGGCAGTCCCTGTACCAGCCCCTGCCTCCTGCCTCCAGGAGTGTGCAGATCTCTGCAGTGACCCTGCTCCAATGAGCTCGGGAGCCTGCAGCCAGGCTGGGGGATTTAGCTCCTGGCTCCTTAGGCCTCGTTCACAGCAAGGCCAGTGTTTGGGTTTTGTAGCTGAGCCCGCGTTCTTGCTGACGCCTCTGAGGGTGCCGGCTGCCACAAAGGCCCGTCTGGCAGGGAAAGGCAGCAAACATTAAAGTGTTTAGCAGCTCTTGATCCAAATCCCCGTTCAAAGAGCCCGCTGTTAAGACTTTATCTTTGGTTTCAAGTACAACGAAGAACGCGCCGGGGCTCATTCCGCCCCGGGCTCAGAGGAGATTCCCCAGCTGCGGGCCTGCCCCAAACACGGCAGGCTGCCTGGCCCCGGCATGAGGTCACCTTCCCAAGGATTCTCATGCTGTCTGCGGGGAGGCGGGTGGGGAAAAGGCACCTGCTGGCACAGCGTGGGTGTGATACAGCACAGCACAGGGCTTGGGGGGCCGGTGACAGCCACTAGCATCCAGGAGAGGGACAATCAGATTCAGTGCAAAAAAACCACAGGGGCAAGAGGTTTGTTAATGCTACCGATGGTGCTCCCTAGCTGCACTGCATATGCAGATACCCCCCCGCCCCCGCCAATTCCATAGCAATGGCTGGTGTGTGGGGAGATGTCAGATAGCGGCTGGGGCATGCATCTCCTGAGCGAGTGGAGAGGGGAAAAGGGGTTACACCCCGAAGTCTGGATGGGAGGTGGGTTTGGATTGGCCTCTCCAGGAAGAGCTGGGGGGCCTCCTCTCTGAGCCTCCAATGAGCAGGGATGCCAGGGGGAGGCTGGGAGCAGTTTGCTCGTTAACATGGATGGTCCCTCTCGGAGGGCCCCTCCTCCAGAGCGGAGGTGTGCTGGGTACCAGAGGGTACCTGGAAGAAGAGGTCAGCCCCAGACATCAGAGTGACCCTGGCATCTCAGGGTCCCCAGCGCTGGTGCTCACCCCATGCCTCACACTGGGCCGTTAACCAAAGGCCTGGCCCAGGGCAGGTTCCTGAGCGTGGAAGCATTCCCGCAGCAGGCTGTCTGCTCCCGGCGCTCTGGCCCTCCTCTTGCCCACCCAGCTGGGGTTTCTCCTCCTCCCCGCACTGGGTGGAGGGCTTGGCCCACCAAAGTGGACCAAGTTATGCGGGCCCGGATGTCTTGGGCCCCTCCAGGCTCCTGTGAGGGTCCCAGCCCCTGTGAGTAGAATGGTTTGGGCCTGTGAGCCTGTATGTCCTGGAGGCACCTGAGCGTCCCACTCTTCTCCCCAGAGAGGCCCAGGCAGGGAGTGGGGACGAGAGGCTCCCCCCGGCGACCTGGGAGCACGGTGGACCCTCGTCCTGTTGTCTGGAAGGAAGAGGAAAGCTTTTGATTGGGGAGATCGAAGCCTTTGCTCAGCTGGTCACTCCATCTGTCCGCCTCACTGTGGGCCCCGTGGCGAGGGGGTCTGGTATTTCGATGCCAGGGCAGTGACTGGGGCAGGCAGTGGCCCTGGCGTGCCTCACTGGCTCAGCGATCATCACCCCCAGGAGACAGGCTGGTGACTGCTAGTCTGGCTTTCAGAGCTGCCGAGAGCCCACAAACCCCACTGGGTACCAATGGGAGCTGCTGGGGCTCGGCACCTGTGGAAATGAGGCCACGGGGGGGGGGGGGGCTATTGGGAGGCACCAGGTTCCCATGGGGCTGAGTCCAGTGTCAGGGACCTGGCATCGCCTCTTTATCTGATTAAAGGAGCCTGCCCGAGACCAGGCACCCACTGCCACCATCTCCCTGCCAGCAACTGAGGGTGGGCCCAGCACCTGACCCGTACCCAGAGGAACATGCTCGGATACTGTGACCTCCTAAACCAACAAGGGAAATGCAACCTAGCCGGAGCTACTATAAGGTGGGTCATAACTGGTTGGAAAACCGTGCCCAGAGAGTAGTTATCAGTGGTTCACAGTCAAGCTGGAAGGGCCTAGCGAGGGGGGTCCCACAGGGATCGGTTCTGGGTCCAGTTTATTACCCACACAAAATTCTCCGTTACTCACATACTCTAGGGACATACCCCATCCCTAGGGCTCAGGGTGTAACCTCACACTCTGCAGGTTTGTGGGGTCTTGTACCAGTGAAAGAGCCTTATACAGTAATATCCTGCTTAACCTCTATTTATTAACAATCCCCAAAACAGACTGCACACGCTACGCATACAGTCCCCACCACTCCCAAAAAGGCAGACGAACTTTTCTTGATGGCCAGTCAGGATCAGGCCATCTGGAGGACTCCAGCTTCTGCACGGTGTGGTTGGCAGGGTGTTGAGGTCTGGCAGCTCTGCTCTTGGGGCTGTGTCCTGGAGTTGGTTCCCAAAGAGCTTTCTTAAATTTGGACCCCAATTTATGGAGTGAAACTTGAGTCTTGCTTAGCTGTACCTTAACCAATCATTTTATTAAAATATTACTTTCTAACCAATCCTAACATATTGTAAAACAAATCTCTAACCAATCCTACCCCACCACCTTAATTGATTTACATAGGGCAAAATTAATTATGTAACAAACAGAAACAATCAAAGAACCAGGCAGAGATCATACAGACAAACACTAGGGAAGTGGGGACCCTAATGACAAAACAATAAAGAAATGGGGATTTCACAACCACAACTACTGAGAAGTGGTTTCTTGCCAGACAGGATGCTGTCAAACTAAGTTTTCTTTAACCAGCTTAAGATCTGTTTCTTTATCTGGTGATAGTGGGTGCTATTAGGACGGGGTCTCCTTCTTGCCAGCCTGATATTACATTGTTTTAATGTGATTTAGATGGAATGTGAGGATGTGACTTCCTGCTTCTCAGCTCATGGCTGCTGCTCTCAGACTTTACCATATGGCTGCAGGAAAAGGCCTTAGCCTTACAAGTTCTGTTCAATATCTTCATCAATGATTTAAATAATGGCATAGAGAGTCCACTTATAAAGTTTGCAGACGATACCAAGCTGGGAGGGGTTGCAAGTGCTTTGGAGGACAGGATTAAAATTCAAAATGATCTGGACAAACTGGAGAAATGGTCTGAAGTAAATAGGGTGAAATTCAATAAGGACAAATGCAAAGCGCTCCACTGAGGAAGGAACAATCAGTTGCACACATACAAAATGGGAAATGACTGCCTAGGAAAGAGAACTGCCGAAAGGGATCTGGGGTCATAGTTATGGCCCAACCAAATTCACGGTTCATTTTGGTCAATTTCATGGCCATTGGATTTTAAAAATTGTAAATTTCACAGTTTCTGATATGTAAATCTGAAATTTCATGGTATTGTAACCTTGGGGGTCCCAGTCCAAAAGGAGGTTGTGGGGGGTCACAAGACTATCATAGAGGGGGTCACGCTATCGCCACCCTTACTTCTGCGCTGCTGCTGGCGGTGGCTCTGCCTTCAGAGCTGGGCGCCTGGCCAGCAGCTGCCGCTCTCCAGCTGCCCAGCTCAAAAGCCACCCGCTTCTTGTGGAAGATTTGGCGTCGCGTTTTGGTTAGGTTCCTGTTCTGTCTTGGAAGAGGGGGACCTTTGCTTTGTCCAGAGGGCTGCCCCAGTCTGCACACCCCCATAGGGGGAGACTGTGGATCAAAGTGGGGAAGCCAAGGCCCAGATATGTAGCAATAAGCCAAACCACAGTGGAGGTGCTGGCCCTGGGTGCATCCAGACCTACCCCTTAGGCCCCATTCTAACCACTCCCAGAATGTCTGGGGGACTTGTACCCCGATGCCCTTCAGTGAAGAAGCTTTAGCTAAGCCCCAAATCAGTCTGCTTTGGTATCTGACTGCTGAGAGGTGCCCTTGGGTCACGGCACAGCCACGACTGGCATGCTCCCTGCCTGCCCTGCAGCCCCTCTCCCCCAGGGAGGGTCAGGGCACTGTATTGCCCCAGGCACTGGTCCCAGTTCCTTTCTGTGGCGGGGCGGCCAGCGGCTGCCTGTTCAGGAAGGAGCCCCACACCTCATTAGCCACCGTGTAGCTATCTTCAGCCAATAAATTATGGAACACCAGAGCGCCTTTGAAATGCAGCCAGGCTCCTAAATCTCAGTTTTCCCCCGTTTTGATGTAACTAATTTAGCAGGGAGCGAAATGTCAGCCGCCCGGCTCCTCGGGCTCTGAGAAAACAGGGGGAGGAAGCTAATTGAAGGCAGGAAGATGAGACTGAAGGGGTTTTGAAATGAGATGGAGGGGCGGAAGGGGAGCCCCTTGTGTGCAGACCAGAGCTCCGGCACACGCTCCCAGCTAATTAACTGCACACGGGCAGAGGCAGCCAGTTCACCCTGGCCCCGGGAGCAGGGACTCCAGGATTTTGCTGAGCAGCCAGGAATCCCCTCCTTCCCTGCGATGACATCTGGCAGGTAGGGGTGGACGGGGCCCAGGCCCCTGGGGCGTCAGCTTCTCCTGCCCCATTAATGCAAACCCTGCCCAGGCGCGGCTTTGTCCCCAGCCCGCTCTAGCTGGTCTGTGGGAGGAGTTCTCCCTGGGCAGGGGCTCAGGACCCTGCGGCTTTCACTCGCTCCTCTTATCCTGAGCACATGAGTCATGGCAGACCGCATCGGGTGGTGTGACCAGCCGGCCGGAGGCTACTACCCAGTGCGGGGCCGGCGTATGCACACCCCGAGCCACTGGGGCAGGCTCAACAAACCCAGAGCCCGGGACAAGGCCGGAGAGGCAAAGCCCAGCCTGGAGAGAGGGACCAAGGAGAGCCTGTGCCCCATGTCACCTCTGCGCCCTATGTCCCAGATACAAGGGGAGGCGCAAGGGACCCCCCTCAAACAATCAGCACTCACAAGAGCCTCCCCCTGAGCCCGGCCCTGGGGCCTGGAGAAAGATGGCCTCCCCCTGTCCCCACTCTGGGAGGGTGTGATGGGGTGTTCACGGCACACAGGGCCCAGAGGGGTTAAGATGGCTAAGCGGGCTAATCAACCACCCAGGCAGCACCTGGAGCAGGAGACAGGGAGCAGGGATTTAATGAGAAGAGGCTCAGCTGGGCAGGAACAGGTGGGTCCTATATAAGCCAGGAAGCTGGCAGCAGATGCAGGGATGGAGTCTGCAGTTGCTCCCTGGGAGCTGAGAGGGTGTGTCTGGGGCTAGAGGCAAGTAGTCTGGGAGGAGGGAGTGGGGACTGGCCTGTCTTGAGCCACAGAGGTAGGCAAGGCTCAGAGCAGTGAGGTGTGGGGTAGGTCAAACCTTGGCTGTTGATGAGAGGGTCCCTGAGCCAGGACCTAGAGTAGATGTCCCAAGTGTGGCTGAAGTGACACTGGTGGGGCAATAAGCAGGAAGACTGCCTGAGCCCATTAGTCAAGAAGGACTTTGATATCTTGGAAGAGGGGAGCACGTAGGGTGACTTGGCTGGAGGGCTGAGTCATAACTAGGAGGCTACGGTTCCTGGCATGATGGGTCTGCAGGACTAGAGGATGATGCTAGAGATAGTGGCAGGGGAGGGTGCAGTGCCTGGCCAGAGCTAATCCCCAGGATGGCCAACAGGAGGTGCTACCAGCTGTGAGTGGAGCCCTGTGACAGAGGGGCAGCCACGACAGACACTCAGGGGCGTGAAACCCTGAGCTGGGGGGTGGCTGAGGCCTGAGGGGCTGTGTCTGGGCACCCTGGGGGGGGGTGGCTTCCCACCCCAGTATGGTGAGATGGGGTGGAATGGGAGAGAGCTGGAGACTGGGAGGAAGGATTCAGTCAGGACACAAGCTGGGCTGATCCCGATCCCAACCCAGAAGTGTCCCGTTAGTGGGTACTGCCGCACATTGGCGTGGGCAGAACCAAGGCCGACTCGCCAAACACAGGGCTAGGGGGTGCAGGCTGGAGGTGAAGTCTGGGAGATCAAGCCCAGCCCCTGGTGCATGAGAGAGAGATCTCCCCAGGCCCTTCCGACTGCTTCAAGAGCTGAGGGAAACCTGTACCTAGCCCCGTGAGAAAGGAGAGCAATGGCCTTGCGCCATGGAGCTCCCTAGCCCAGGCCAGACCCGGTCACTAAGGGCTAAAGCCCCAGTCCCACCACAAAGCGTGGAGAGGGCATGGCACCAGGAAGCCAGCTGGAGCCCTGCCTGGCTGGGTATGTGCTGCCTGCCTCCGGCTGAGTCCCTAGGGCCTGTTTGCCCCCCTCTCAAAGGGCAATGATGACCTAGACCCAGGTGAGGAAAGGGCTCGAGATCTTGGCCTGGGCAGTGCCCTGTATAACGAGCTAGAGGTTTGCACGGGAGACATTCACTCCCCCTGCCTCCAGCAGATACGCTTGGGCTCTTCCAGGTGAGCCTCCTGTAAAACGGGACTAGCTGCTGATACCAGCAAAGAACTGGAGCGTGTGTGTGTTGGGGTAGGAGTGCCAAGGCTGGCTCGTGGTGGGTGTGTGAGCCGGGGTGGGGTGTGTGTAAGGGCATGGGCACTCCTGGAGAGCAGCTCTGCAGTGGGTCCAGTCTGCCAGCCTGGCACAGGCCCCCAAGCTGAGGGCGGGGGAAAGCAACTTGTTCTCTCCCTTCTCTGTCAGCTGTTAGCTGCCGCTGAACTTTGGACATCAATGCAGCGCAGCTCATGGCTTGGACTGGCGCTGGGCTGGGGGAGCTGAGCAACCCAGGGGATTCATGGCCCTAGGGATTTGGAAAGCACCCCTGGGCTGGGGGATTGGGCAAGAGCTCCAGGCCAGGAGCCTGAGCCAGGGGTTATCCCCACAGGCAGCCCCCAGGGCTGGTAGGGAGCTGCCCAGTCTGGGAGATTAGGGCTTTGCTTGCAGAGAGGCACGACCCAGGGGGAGCTCTCACTGCAGATGTGGTGGGGAGCTGCAGAGGGAGAATGGGGGGGGGGTGTTGTAAATCAGGAACCACATACTTCCAAGTGACAGGAGCAATGGAGTAACTGGGCCCAGCAGCCTTTTGGACAGGAAGACAGTGTGCAGGGTGTGGGTCAGAGAGAGCAGCCACAGATAATCCAGCCCTAGTAGGGGGTAGGTACAGTATGAACCCTTTCCCCACCCCTGGGGAGCTCACAGAGCCCAGTGGGTAAAAACAAGGGAACAGTGGGTTCCTTGAACGGCCATTTATAGCAGGTCATGGGCGGGGAGATGTGATGCAGTGTGGGCCCCGGGTCGGCCACCCTCCCTGGCAGATGGGAGCTGGGGAGGATGCGAAAGGACTCGAGGCCACAGAGTGGGGGTCCCTGTCCCCATGCAGACAGGCTCACTGACCTCCGAGGTGAACGCACCCAGAAGCCCTTGTGGGGAAGCTCATGGGAGCACTCGTGTGCAGGGAGATGTTGTCACAGGAGGCAGGTTCTCTCCCCATGCTCCTTGGGACCCGCGCCCTCTGGGGAAAACCTCCCAGGGAAGGGGTTCTGTCGCTGCGGAAGGGCCCATCACCTGGTACCCAGGCACCGTGCCATTCCCCCCTCACCCCCAGGAGGAGGGCCCCAGTCAGTGCCCCCTGGTGTGTATCCCAGTGACTCCCCTGGGGAAGGCCGCACTGAGAGGGGAAGAGTGTGCTCGTGCCCAATATGGGGACTTACATGGGGCTGGGAGGTGCCAGTTACTCCCCACCCCCAACCTTGCCCCAATAACGTGTGGGGACTTGCTGGCTGGAGGAGCGCTCTCCCCCATGAGCAGGCTCTGCTAGCCTTGGGTTGTACAGATGGTGCTGGGCTGGCTCCCCATGCCCCTCCCTTTACAGCCCCCAGTGCCTCGGGTCCAAGGGGCTGGCTCTGGGGGTTTCCCAGGGGTGTGTGCTCCAAGTCCCTTGGTTTCTGTGGCTGTGCACTCAAGTCATTGGGGTTAAAATGCTTGCAGGCTGCACATACCCCAGCTCTGAGTCAGGCGGGCAGCTGTGCCATAACAGCAAGTGAAGGGCAGCATTGTAATGACACAAGGGGCAGAGTTAAGGTTGTGCAGACATCCCTTGCCCTGGGCAGCTCCTGTCTTCTCCCAGCCTCGAGGCTCTCTACCTACCATTTTTAAAAGAGAATTTCTTAGGTTTGTTTTGTAAAAGAAAGCGAAATCGCAGACTGTGGCGTTATTCGCTCTGGAGGAGGCATGGGTTCCTTGGAGCCAGCATCACCACAGTGGGTACAGAGTGAGCCCTGTCTCACTCTGTTTCTTTCACACCTACCTTCAATCCCATTCGCCTCATCCTGCCGCCCCCATCCCTCTTTATCTCCCTTCGGACTGTAGCTCTGGTCTCCAAGCACGGCTGACTTGGTCTCTTCCCTGTCTGCGTTGACATCATCCCACTGCCTCCCCCACCCCTGTCCTGCCCACGAGGGGCATTATGAGCAGCTCCCGGCCAGGCGCTGCCTCCTGCGCCCTGTTGCAAGTGGGTGGGAGGGTGGGGATCATGTGCAAAAGGCTCAGACCCGGCAAAACAGAAACATCTGGCTAGCAGGAGCCAGCAGGTGCCACTTCCATTGCTCAGGGCCCAGCGGCTGCCAGGGGATGATAAACCGAGTCGGGCCCGTGGAGCCCTGCGGCTTATTGAAACCGTAAATAAAGGCTCTTCTAACGTCGAGGTTTACACAGACGAAGAGGTTTGTGTGTCTCTCTATTAAATTAACTATGCAGCCGCGTGGATGCACGCGTCCCGCTGCCCATAAATTGGCAGCGGAGACCCTGCTTTATTGGATGTTCTCTTGGGTTAGCGAAGTCATAAAACCTGCCCGCTCCCTGCCTAGCCCCCCTCAGCCTGTGCTGCCACTTTCCTGGCCTGAGCTGCCTTCCCCGCAGAGGTTCACGGCACCAGTGAGAACAGAGAGAGGGGGAGAGACGGTGATGGTAGTGACAGCGGAGAACTGCCGCATCTGCAGGTGCCATCAGTCTCTGTGGTACAGGTTCCCGGCTTCCCTGCCACACCACATTGGACCAATGGGCCCAGCTAGCCTCTGCTGGGTTGGATCAGACCAATGACTGATCTAGCCTGGTATTGCCCCTCTGACCTGACCCCTCCCAGATGCCAGGGAGCCTGGGACCTTGCCCACCCCAGTGCCCATGCTTATCTGACCTCTGCCAGGCACCAGGGACTCTGGTACCATGCCCGCCCCAGTGCCCATGTTTACCTGACCCCTCTCAGATGCTAGGGAGCCTGGTACCATGCCTGTCCCAGTACCCATACTGACCTCTGTTCCCTTCCCAGCCTGCTCTCTTGCTCTGTGTGCCTGGCACGGCTTGTGTAAGGTGCTGAGAGGAGATCTCACACGGCGGTTAGCCCCAGCTCTCTGCCTTGCGCTTGCTGAGCTGACTCTCGGCTCTCTGGGCCTGGACTCCATCCCAGAGCGCCGGAGGGGGAAGGTGCAGACTTCTTTGCCCAAGAAAGCAGCCCTCGCTCCTTACAGGAGCAGGTCACCTGGGGCTGGCGACCCCAATCCGCCCCCGCCTCCCCAGCCCAGGCGGGGCCCGAGAGGGGCTGCACCCTGCTCTACCTGGCGCGTGGGGCTGCAGACGTGCTTCCCCAGCCGGCGATGCTGGGACGGTGGGAGCTTTGCAATCCCTTGGAGCCACTTCAGGGGCCTCGGCGTGATGGGCATCCCTCATTGTCTGCCCACACAAAGGGGTCGAGAGAGGTGGGATTCGGTTACATGTGCAAACAAACCGCTGAGCGGAGAACGGGGCTCAGCCGCGGCCCCAGGGATGGGCGAAGGGGGGCAGCAGCCGCCATCTCTCAGGAGCCAGGCCCTGACCCACCTCACGAGCACAAGGGGCAGGCGGACGTGGGCCAGGGATGGGCCCTGCCCAGGTGGCTCCGAAGGAAGCAGGTGCAGCTTCTCCCTGCTCTTTGTTTGCAGCAGGGGTGCGGGGGTGGAAGCTTGGGGCTGTCCCTGGTTCCCAAGGCTGCGCGGTGGGGGCAGGTGCCGGGGTGGCCTGTTGACTCTGCGTGTCTCTCTCCTTGTGTTTGAACTCCCTAATGGCTGTGCCGGGCGAATGCAAAGGGCTCTGCTGTTTACTCACAATATTTACTTACCCAGTGACTCATTTAGTTCCTCTCAGTGGCTTTGAACAGGTGCCTCGTAGCTACCGGTGCTGGAGAGCTCTGTTTGCCCAGGTCCTGCTGGCTGCCCTGGCCACGTCCCCAGTGACCCAGGAGCCGCCCCATGAAGCCGCTGTGCCGGGGATGCAGCCAGGGGGCCAGCGAGCTCCACCTCGGAGCAGCCTGGCAGGGCCGGCGCGAGAGCCGCAGGGAAATGACGCCATGAAATGTTGTCCTGGGGGCAGCTGGATCCTGGGTGTCGGCTGTCAGGAGGGCCCAGAGCCGTGGCACAGGGCACGGCTCCGAAGTGCGCAGCAATGGCACAGAACAGGAGCGACCGGGTTTTAGAGAGGGTCGGGGCCTCCCCCGCAGAGCCAGGCATGGGATGCGCTCACCGTCCAGCACATGGCGCCTCCCCCGCAGAGCCAGGCATGGGATGCGCTCACCGTCCAGCACATGGCGCACACCTGCTCCCGTGCAGTGCCGTGCACATGCAGGTGCATGCCTGCGCCCACCCGCAGGACCTGGCCCAGGCTACCCCTGTGGCATTCCCAGCACCCCGTGGCCAGCCGCCTCTGTGCGTACGCCCTCAGGCATTCCTGTAGTGTTTGTGCACACACAGACGCACGCCCGAATATACGGCATCTGGGAACACGCAGAGTGTGTGTGCTCACACTGATGGGATGGACCCATACCTGTGTACACTCCCGGCTGCACAACCCCTGGCATGTTCTCTGAAGTCCCTACGCATACTCACACTCACACACACGCACCCTGATCTGCTATGCCAGCCCCATAAATACCCACCTGAACACACGCCCACAGCCAGTTATACCCACCTCCCCCAGCCCCAGCCCAGCGTCCGCCTGCTTGTGTGTGTCTCTGCCCTCTCCCGGTCAGGGTGGGACCCCGGTGTGCTCCTGGGGTGACGTAACGGGGGCCCTCAAAGCGGACAGAAGCCCTAATGCTGGCAGCCCTGCTCTCCTGGCCTGCGGCGGGGTAGAGGCGTGTGCTGCGGGGGTGGGCTACAGTCCCTGTCCACCCGCCGCTGTGCCGTTGGTACCCAGTAGCTCTGCGGCTGTCTCCCCTAACGCTACCGGGGCCCAAAGGAGCGTCTCTGGGCAGTCCCAGGTGCCAGCTGATGTGCCGAGGGTGGGGGCCGGGGGAAGCACGTGGTGCTGGGGTCGCTCCTGTGATGCTGCACCACTCAAATGCCTGGGCCCACGAGTGCCAGGTTTGTATCGTTTTTGGTTGGGCCGAGAACAGGTCCAAGCAGAGCCATACTGTCCATAAGACGGACCGGGGCAACCGCCCCAGACCCTGTGCTTTGAGGGGCCCCAGGCTTCAGGGGGATGTGGGGTCCAGGGCGGCCTGGGGAGTTAGCGGGGGGCCTGGCGCCGGCAGCAGCAAGCGACCCAGCCCCTGCCCTCCCTGCCCTGCCCCGCTGGCTTGGGGGAGGGGGTGGAAGCCGGAAAGAGGCAGGGCAGGACTTGGGGAAGGGCTGGAATGGGTGGGGGGAGAGGGGGCAGAGCAGGAGTGAGAAGAGGCGGGGCAGGGCGGGGGCTTGGGTGAAGGGGTGGCATGGGGGCGGGGCAGGGGTGGGCTGGGTCGCTTGCTGCTGCCGGCACCACATCCCCCTGAGGTGCAGGGCCCCGCAAAGCATGGGGCCTGGAGCGGTTGCCCTGGTCCGTCCTATGGACGGGACGGCTCTGAAAATAGAAGCCCAAACGCTGGTGGAGCCAGGCCCACCTTCCTTAATATTGGTGGAGCACGGGCACCGTGGGCCCATATAACTTGCTGCCCATGCCTGGGCCTGAAGCACGGGCAGAGCCGGAGCTGGTTCCCCAGGTGAGCGAGCAGCAGCTGGCTGCTCTCTCAGGGTGACACCTGTGCCTGGCAGCAGCCCACCCTACGCGTGTGCAAGCTCCCTTCTCCTGGCACGCTGGCTTCTCGCAGCCGCTCCGGGAGCTGGGCCTCCCGCTGCAGAGGCCGGAGGGCCCTGCCCTGGAGCTCACCGGCCGGCGCAGCAGGCGAGCAGCGGCAGAAAGCTGCCGGCTCCGACGCACCGGGCGCTTTGGGCACATCCTGCCCGTCCGAGGAGACGGCACCGTAGGCAGCAAAAGAGAACTAGGAGCCGCTCATGCCTGCAAGAGCTACAGGCTTCCCGCGGCCCCCATCGGCTGCAGAGCGACTCCTGCTGGCCGGGGCTGGGAGCTCCCGGGGGTGCCTGGCCAGGACCCCTGTACACCCGGCAGGCTGGCTGCTGTCGCCACTAACACCCCTCCCCTTCCCTGGAAATGGATGAGGCAGCAGCTCCCATCCAGTCCCGAGGGCTGGAAGATGGAGCAGGAAATGCCAGGGAGGAGCAGGGGGTCACCCCAGAGCTGTCTGCCCCTGCTGGGGTGTAGCCCCCAGTCCAGAGGGGTGAGGGGGGGAGCTGCGGCATTGGTGTGTGATGCCAGTGCCCGATAGCACCACTGCATCCTCTCCTAGCCCTGCCAGGGGCCCGAAGGAGCCTCCGTGGGCTTCCCCACCCCCTGCTCATGGGTGCCCGCTGGAGCGCTGAGTCCCGGTGGGTGGGGGGGAGGAGGCAGCGGAGCGGTAATGGCTCCCTGGGGATCAGGTGGGATCTCCGGAGCCAGCTGCGTAATTAAGGCGAGAACTGAAGTGAAACCTGCAAGGAGGAGCTGTGCGGCTCCCTAGGGAGTTGGGTACCAGTTCAAGGAGGGATGCGGGAGATTTGCTGCATCGTGGGATTAGGCATTTCACAGTCTGTCTGCTCCGAACAGAGCCCGGGAGCCTGGTGCAGCTGGAAGACGCAGATCTCTGTGGGCTCATCCCAGCAGGCGTGGGAGAGGCCTTTGCCAGTAGTGCCCGGGCAGCCGGGACAGGGTCTGCTGTGGGCCTCCTGCCCACAGCATAGCCCAGCACACTCGAGTCAGCCTGCAAGAGATCTGGAATCACAGCTGGTAGCAGGCCCCCGTAACCTCCACGGCCTGGGTGCTGCTGCAGGACATGGCTGTTCTCGACTCTGGTCAGGGAACCCATGCTTTGGGCAGTGTACCCCCCACTCTCCAGGCAGCAGGGCTGGAAAGGAGCCGGGAGCGGCTTGGAAGCACCAGTCAGGGAATTCCACTCCCACCAGGGAAATCTGATCTGCATGGGCTCAAGAGCTGGGGCAGCTCTGGGAGAGCGTCCCTGCACCCACGCCCAGTTACCTGCACCTGCGAACACCGAACAGACAGGCAGATGTGCCTGGGGGCTGCGGGGCAAGCTTGAGGGGCACCAGCAGAGCTGGGTGTGTGTGTATGGGGAGCCCAGGCCAGGACTAGCAGGTCAGGCTGCAGGGCAGGAGAGGGGCACCAGCAGAGGTGCGTGCGTGTCCCCGCAGGAAATTCCCACTGCTTCTGCCAGTGCCACTGGGGGCGGGCAACTCGCCAATGGGTCCTGTTGTCATTATGTCAGTGCCAGACAGCATGTTCCCGCTCTGAGCCTGGCTCGCGGGGTTTCGTTCACCCCGCTGTTATTTCACGGCTGGTTTTCCACAGATCTGAAGGCCAGACAAGACCACTGTGATCCTCCAGTTTGATCTCCTGTGTAACACAGGCCACAGAATTGCTCTGAGTTAATTCCTGTTTCAGGTCCAGTAGCTGGGGCTGAACTAATGTGTATCTTCTAGAAAAGCATCCACCCCAGCCATAGGTCAGTTGTTCTGATGGTTAATTACCCTCCCTGTTAAATGTGTGTGCCTTGTATCCAGTCTGAATTACTCTGGAAGGACCAGCCTATAGCCCCCCATGGATGTGACCATGAACTCTAACCCCAGACACCGGGAATTGGGCCCATCTGGGGAAGTGGGGAGGGGCAGCCTACCTCTAGATTCGGGGAACGTGCGTCTGTCTGAGCCGTGGAGGAATAGAAACGAGTCAAGAATTAAGCTGTTAATGAGCCGTCTGTCACCGGCCTGTCAATTAGAGATCGTTCATAACGAGGAGATGAGAGGCCAGGGGATTCTCTGTTGAGCGGGATGCAGGGGAATTGTGTCATGGGGAGCGATGCAGGACCCCAGGTGTGGGGAATGGTGGGGACCATGGGGTTCCTGCCATGAGAGGCAGAACAAATGGGATCCTGGTCAGGAAAGCGTGTGGGGTGTGTGGTGAGGGGTGGGGGTGGGAAATGAGACCTGTGTGGGCAGATGGGACGCAGGGGCAGTGACCAGGTGGAGCGGAAAGAAGAAGGTGACTGGAAGGACAGAGGGACAGATCAGTGGACGTATAGAGCCTCATTCCCCACCCAGCCCCTCCTATGACCCTTTAGCCCAGCTCATGGTGGGTGTAACTCACGCCCCCTGCTGGTAGCAAGAGGGGAATTCGGGTGCGATGGCATTTTATATCCACTTGGCCCTCCTGCTAGTCAGGCCCCTAGCCCTGTGGTCAGACCACTAGCCCAGGCCCAGCTCTGCCAGGCGGGAAGGGCAAACTCCGGTTTCCCCCAAAAGCAAGATGAGGGAGGCTGTGTAACACCCGTCGTGGAGTCCCCACGTGTGTGCTTTGTCTGTCTGATGCTCCATCCCTACCGTCCATCTGGAGCAGGGCCTCACCGCTGCATGGCACTGCACACACCTGTCTGGTGCTGCTACCCGCATCCCTGCGGGGAGACAGGCAGGGCAGCATGGTGCGAGATGGTATCCACTTCCCCAGGGTGTCCCGGCAGGATGGAGGGGCCCTGGGAGGTGGTTTTCCTGGGCTGCTGCCAAGGAGACATGGTGTGCGGGGACCACATCCTAAGGCTCTTGCAGACTCACATGCCTGTGGGTCTGGCTGAGCAGGTGAAAGGGAAGCTGCTCGCCCCTTGGAGAGTCCTCAGTGCCCGTCCCTCCAGCCTTCAGCACCACTAGGGTCTCAGGAGTGCATCTGCTAATTCCCCTCCTGATAACCCAAGGGCTCTGCTAATCCCCCCTCATTAACTCTCCCTAATCCGGAGTGAACAATGACTTGGTGATGGCCGTTTTAACAACTCCAGGCTCTCAGCAGCCTGCTCCCCTCCTCCCCCGGGAAGGGTTTAGGACCTGCCCCCTCCCAGTGGGGCTGAAGGGAAGGGATGGCAGCAGCAGGGTTAGGCAGGTTGCAGACAGAGTCTTGGTGTAGCACTGGAATGAGGAGCTTATAGGGAAATATAATGACTTATTGTCCCCAAGCCAAGGCCAGGCAGCTCCTGGATTCCCAGGGACAGGGACCTGCCCAGCTCTCGTGAGCCAGTCATTCTCTGCTCCTGGGTCTGGGCCAGCCCACAAAGTCCTTTTCAAAGACCAGAAAGCAGCCAAGGGCCTTCAAATCCTTGGGCCCTGAGCCCCACCTGGGAAAACAGGACAAAAGCAGAAAACGGGACAAAAGAAGGTCCTGGAGATTTACCCAGCCCAGATCTTCCCTGCTCCCCCCCTGAACTGGTGTCACTCCCCACCGAATACAAAGAATCCCAGCCCAAGAAACCTCAAACCAGTTGTAGGGCCCTTCCCAACCCACCCATCTGAATATTGCAACCAGGCAACCCAACAGCTGTCTGCAGCACCCTCCCCTGTCCCGCCAGCCCAAGCCAAGATGCTCAGAAGGGGGATCCCCCGTCCTCGCAACCCTTGGCCTTCACCGGCCTTTCTCTGATCTCTCAGGTATTTCATGGCTACGCTGGCCAGTGAGAGATTAGCCCAGTCTGGTGCCCCCTGCAGAGAACAGGGCCTGGCCCCCTGCAATCCCACAGTAACCCCAGCCCCTGCGCCTGGTGCTCTGGTCGGTGAATGTCTCTCTGTGGGTGCCCTGGCCCCGATCGAGCTCTGTAGCCCTGCCTAGGAGGGAACGAGACCCTAGTGACAGTAGGTAGCGTTTGCTGTATCAGACTGTAACCTGGCCCCTTATTCACCTCAGGGTCAGGGGCCTTCCTTCCCCTCTCCCCCCCACGGCTCTGGACCTAATCCCCTTGGAGGCCCACAGGATTTGGGAGGGGGAGGAAGGGAGAGGGGCCTTTGAAAGGCAGCTGAATGGGAAAGAAAAAAGTCCTTGGGTTTTGAGCACTTGGCTCCTCTCCAGTTACTGTGACCCTGGGAAATAGCAGCTAATTAAGGGTAATTTCCCCACAGTCCGTATTGTCTGGGGGACCTTGGGGATGGGACTGGAGGGGGGCAGGGTCATGGCAGGTGGGTTTGCCCCCCTCCCCTGTCTGGGGCCATTGCTGCTCCTTCCTGACGCTATTGCTAGCCAAATCCTTTGTCCTGTCCCAGTGGGGTTAATGGGATAATCCTGCCCTGGCCCCAGTGGGGCTAATGGGATAATACTGCCCTGGCCCCAGGGCAGTCCAGTCCGTAGTGACCTGTTCAGACAAGACCAGTGGGATGAGGGGACCATGCCAGGATCTGGATAGATAGAAATATCTGCCATCTGCCTGAACCTGCGAGAACCTGGCTTCACTGCCCTTCCCTGCTCCATGTCGGCTGCCACCTCCAGACGCCTGCTTCAGCCCCTAGGGAAGGGGTCATGCCGGTAGGGCTCTGGGATTCTATTCCTGCTTCAGCCACTGACTCACCAGCCAGCCTTAGGTGAGGCCCTGCCCCTCTCTGGGCCTCAGTTTCTCCCTCCGAGAAACAGGGACGACATGACCAACCACCGGGGGCTTTGAGCTGCTGGGGCGGAAGGCACTGGAGTCAGCTGCATTCCTGACTCGTTGCGCCGTGACCCACAGACCTTGGGAGGCTCATGGGGGCTGCTTGGGCAGCTGTACCCCCACGCACATGCCGTTTGCCTCCATGGTGTTGTCTCGGGCTGGCCCCGGCCTGTGCGCTCAGCGTGAGTGGTGTGCATGCTGCCCTCACAGCAGCGCCAACCCTGCCAGGGAACTGAATCTTAACGAGGTGGGGAGAGGCGGGTGCTGGCCAGGGCAGACCAAGGCACTTGGGCTGGAGACAGGGGATGGGGAGAAGTGCCCCCCCTCCTCCAGGCCCCTGAGTCCCTTTGAATCATTCCCCCGTGAGATCCAGCCCCTGGCACTGGCTATTCACAGAAATCCCAGATCCTCTGCCCCCAAAGGAGCCGGGTACCCCAGTTTACCAGGTTGACCTCAAACCACCGCTCCTGTTTAACACACAGCACTTGTAGCTATAGGGACTTGGAGTAAAAGTTAGGGCATGTCTGCACTACAGAATTAAGTTGATCTAACTTATGTGGGCAGACAGCCACCGCAGTAATTACACTGCTTGTGCAATGTAACTAGAGAAGGTTTACTTAAGGAAGAACAGAGATTCAACTAGCAACAAGAGGGTGGTGAGGACAAATGGTTACATTACAAAGAAAATCATAAAATGTGAACTTGGGCTCACGCTTATCCATAGTTATCGTTCCTATCTGATAAAGCAGGTTTCTACCCTCAAAGTTCAGGCTGTTGCAGAGCTGGTGGCTTCACAGGAACCAGGAACCAAACTTCCATGTAACACCCCTGCTCCACAAGATGTTTCCTCAGTGAATGGATCCACAGGGCCTCTCCCCACCATGTGTGATGCTGCAATTGTCTCTTTTCCTAGCCATCGTGATCCCCTATCTGTTATAATTGTCCTTTTTCACCTGCAAGAGGTTTCGATTGTTTGCAGTTGTCTCTGATGCTTTTCCATTGAGAGTCTTGGGATGGAGCAAGGCTGGACAATTGAGCCCTGCATTGCATCACCAGATAGCCAGGGCAGGATAACAACTCCCACCTGTTTGAATGGGCCAACACCGAGAGAGATTATTCTCTGGTGCCTAAGCTCTGGTCTACACTACAGAGTTAGGTTGACGCAAGGCACCTTATGTCGACCTAACTCTGAAAGCATCTACCCTAAAATTTCACTCCCAGTGACATAACTCGCCCGCTACACCAACTTAATAACTCCAGCTCCACGAGAGGCGTAGAGTCAGTGTCGGTGTAGTTAGGTCGATGCAGTGTCAGTGTAGATGCTGTGTGCTTGCATCGATTGTTGCTGGCTTTCAGACGCCGTCCCACACTGACAGTTCAATCAGTGCAAACACTCCCAGTGAGAACGCACACCACCAACACAAGAAGCAAAATGTAAACACGCACAGGTGATGTAATTACTGCGGTGGCCATAAGACGACATAAGTTAGGTCAACTTAATTTTGTAGTGTAGGCATGTCCTAACTTTTACTCCAAGTCCCTATAGCTACATTATTCCTTAAATATTACATACATCTTGCAATGATTATGAGTCTTGACAAGTTACAAGCTTTCTGTAGCTACCTTACATGTCGCTCCTTATAGATAAATACTCTGCAAGATGTGTGTTTGGTGCAGTGAGTTTGCCAGGTCTGAGACAGGAGTTGTGTGTACAGTACTGGGGGACTCTTTGCCAAGGGACCTCTGAGACCCAGGCAGGAGGTTTGATCTCCCCAAGCCGGTCTCTGGCAGGTCTCGGCAAGCAGGGCCAGAGGCACAGAGGACGGGAGGCACATTTGTGATCATCGGGGTCTGCATTTGTGGCGGGCCAGGGAGCTGGGAGGATCTGTGTTGGCAGGGAGGGAGGGGGGGCACTCTGGGTGCCTGATGGAGCAAGGGGAGGTTTGGGGCAATGCTCAGCTCAGGCAGGCCACCATTTCGCTACCTGCCTGAACTCTCCACATGCCTCCTGCCTCGGATATGCTAGGAACTGACAACAACCTTGCTCAGGGCTTCCCAGACGAGTCTGCAGCATGCACCCCTCCAGCCCTCTGCCCTACCCAGCTCCCAACCCCCAGGAGCAAGGTGCTAGGAAGCTGAATTCTTCTTGGATGATGTTGGACTCTCCATTTCCATGACACCTCCCTAGAGAGGGCCCTATTGGTGCTTCGGCCTGGTGGGACAGCAAGGAGCAGGGCCCTCTCCCTCCAGCTGTCATCAGGCCCCCGTGTCTTCATGATGTCCCTTATCTGTGTGCTCTGAAGAGCTCTTAGAAGCAGAAGTCCCTTGGGGCTCTGGGAGTAAGGCCTCCTCTTACCCCTATACCGCAGGGTGGGAGCCCAGATCTGCACTCCCCTCACATCCATGCAGGATGAGGCTGGAGGCACATGGGGGCTGGCTTGCCCTCGCCGCCGGTGGGAGGGGCACTGGGAGGTTGGTGCCCTCTGGCTTTGTTCATCCCGGGGCCCGCACAGACAGCGTGTCAGTAGCACAGGGGGCCTGCTGTGCCCGGCAGGGAGGGCTGGCCCAGGTCGCCAGGCTGCGGATTAGCCAGAGATGGAGCCAGGACGGCTGGCTCGCTCTGTTTATTCCCACCTGTTGACAGCCCTAGTGATTCGGGGGGGGGGAGGGGGGGTGGCGGGGGTGAGAGGTGCCGAGGGGGGTTAGTTAGCACGTCCCCGTCCCTGAGGATGGGCAGCCTGCTTTGTGCTGGCGGGGAGCGGCGAGGGGCTGGCATACCCACTGGGCACCTGTTGAAAGGAACCAGACAGTTTATTGAAGGGATGAAGTGCAGACAGGCCCTTGCTTATGTTATGGGGATTTCCTCATGCACTGGAGAAAGGCTCCTTCCTCCACTGTTCCCAACGTGCCCTGGGGCGGACAGCCTCAGCCAAGCTCCCAGCAGCCCTCAAAGGCTGGCATCTTTTGGACATCTGACCCCCATATGTCTGGCCTCGCGTCTGCCTGTTAGATGACAAGCTCTAGGCAGAGCCTATGTCCCCTCGGTGTTTCAGACAGGAACCCATGCAGACCGTGAGCCGGGGGGCAGGGCCCACGTCCCCTCGGTGTTCCAGGCAGGGCCCCATGCAGAGCATGAGCCTGGGGGCAGGGGTGGGTGCTGTGGGGCTCCAGGAAGGGCTGAGCACAGAGCGTGAGCCTTGGGGCAGGGCCCATGTCCCCTTGGTGTTCCAGGTAGGGCCCAGCACCATTCTGATCGGGTAGCATTTTGCAATGCCCACAGTGCGGGTTGATGAAGAATCAGGCCCCGTGTGTCTATCTGGGTCTGCTGCTTGTTTTTTCTGGGCCTAAACAGCCCCCCGCTCCTCCTACACTCACCACCCCTCTCCTCCATCTCCCTCCCTTTCTCATCTCCTCTCTTTCATCCTCTAGCTTGCAGCATCCCTGGCTCCTTGCTGGCGTTTTCGCTGACTCGGGAGAGGGCTCTCTCTCCGTAATCTGGAGTGACAGCTCGGTGCCATTCCTTGCCTTTCTTGCTTTATTTCTCGTCTTATTGGAGATTGAATTAATTGAATCCACATTTCCTGCCGCACGGCCGCGAGCACGCGGGGAGGTAAACGGGGACGTGCCGCGCACTTTAGTGAAAGGTGATCCGCGAGGCTGGATTGACAGGTCAGCTTTCAGGCTGCATTTCCCCTGGCAACCCATTAAGTGCTACCTTTGACCTGAGCAGCCATTAGTGGCCTTCCCATGAAGGAGGCAGATGGCTGCAATCAGGCATTTTGGAATCCAACGTGAAATAGCTGAGCTCGATAACCCACTCCCCCCACCCCCCACCGCTGCCCTTTCAGGAATGTAATGAGCACCCAGAGACCCAGGACAAACAGCCAGCCCGAAAACAAACCCCGCTGATAAGGAGTCAGGGAAAGCCAAGGTGGGGATTACAGCATGAGGAGTTACGAGGACTCTAAATTCACTTAATGACTTTGGAAGACAAACAGATTAGAGAGATAGAGAGATTGGGGAAGGGATCAGCTAAATTGGAACCATAGCACAGATGCAGGATAGCCGCCCCTTAACCTGGGGCCCTGCCGTTCTGCACACCGAGCAACACAGGTGGCTGCCTTGCAGGGACCCCAGCGTTCACCCAGGTGCCCTGCAGGGACCCCATTACCCCCACTGGAATGCTGCCCCTCAGCTCCCTGCTCATGTCGAGTGGCCTGGCAGTCCCGTTCTCCTCAGTGGACCCACTGGTCCAGGTCCTGAGCCACAGCCGAGGAGCAGCTGAAGAGGGGGGTGTGCAATGGTGGTTTTAAGCTGACTCAGTGCTTCCCCGCTCCCCCCAATCCTGCACATGGTCCATGGCACAAGTCAGAGCAGCCTGAAAGCTGCTTTAATCTTCAGCAGCTGCCAACAGCCACACTCTGGCAGCTGGGGATTGCTCAGGACCATGGGACCTTCTCCCGGCCACATCGCCTGCCCCAGGTGCCAGGAAGGGTTTGGTGTGGAAGCAGTTCCACTGCCTCTATGCTGCCCCCCATCCCTGGGATTCCCCTAGGCAGGGGAGAATCATCCATGGTCAGCATGAACTGGCTCTAGGGCTGTTTTATGCTACCGGAGCAGCGCAAAGCAACCCCAATGGACCAGGTGATTTCAGTGGGACAGCTGGGCAAGGTGCTACCCTATGAGCCTGATCTGTAGCCCGTGGAAGCACATGGAAGGCCTGCTATTGACTTCAGTGGGCTTTGGATCAGGGCTTTGGTAACGGTAGCAGCCTCCTGTGTTATCCGGGCTTGTCAGGCAGCTTTAGACCAGACAGGGAAAGGTTGGCCGGGGAGCTGTCCCTCAGCCCCGTCTGGCAAGTGCTTCCAACACCCAGCTAGAGTCAATGGACTCGAGGGGCCTCCTGCCAGGAGCAGAGAGGAGCCACTGGATGACAGAGATCGTGTTGGGGAGTTCAGGGGGATATTCTCCTCCCCAGGATGTCACATGGGGACGGGCCAGGCTGTCTGAGGGTACGGGGCCTGATCCCGCTGCAAGTGGGAGGTGCTTGAAACTCCCTTTGTCAGTGTTTATTTGCAATCTTGACAATGCCTATAGGGGAGATTGTGCCCCTCATGCCTGCAACAAGGTACGATTGAGCAGGATTAATCTGCAGCGGCTCATCCCAGAGGACTGTCTGCCCACCATTCTCAGTGCTTCCCCTACTGGACCTTGGTCCCAGTCAGCATGGGGCCAAAGTGGGGAGAGGAGGAGGGGACAATTTGACTGCCTCAGGCCCTTGCCGGCAGGCCAGAATGTGCACTCAAGAGAGGGACAAGCTGGGGGGATCCACAGGGAGCTCCTGTTTCCCTAGGGCTGCCACCTAATTGTTGCATCCGATGAAGTGAGCTGTAGCTCACAAAAAGCTCATGCTCAAATAAATTGGTTAGTCTCTAAGGTGCCACAAGTACTCCTTTTCTTTTTACCTAATTGTTGGTAACTGGACCCATAGGCTCCGCCCCCTACTCCGCCTCTCCCCCCAAGGCCCTACCCCTGCTCCGCCTCTTCCCTCAAGGCCACGCCCCTGTCACTCACTCCTCTCCCCCCACCCCCCATCATTCACTGGATCGTCTCCACCTCCTTCTCCCCCCCCCTGCCCCCCACCAGCTGGGCTCCCTCTGCTCCGGGGCTGGGACAGGAGCTGCTGCAGCCTGACAAGGAGCCTGCTGCCAGGTAGGAGAAGGCCCTGGCTGAGCAGGGATTGGCACGGTTTAATGACGTGGTGCCTCCCCCCACCCCACGGTAACTGGGCTTTTGGGGTCCGGTCAGGACATCTGACTGGACACTGCCAGGTCCCCTTTTCAGCCAGACTTTCTGGTCAAAATCCAGGCACCTAGCAACCCTAAATGGCACCCGGACACAGAAGCCAAAAACCGGACTGTCTGGGTAAAAACCAGACGGGTGGCAACCCTAGCTGCCCCATGAGCCCATGTCCCCCCAGCCTGTCCCACCCTTGAACCCCTGTTCCCCCCATTATGTTCCCCTTGACCTCAGTCACTGGGTAACCTAACGAGCACAGCTGGCTTGGAGCAGGCTGCCTGATTGGTCAGAAGAGTCAGCGGACCGGCTTTTAAGCCCAGCAGCTGCAGCTGCTCAAAGCATTTGCCCACGGCTGTGATAACACCTGTGCCTGCTTGTTCCCAGCCCGGCTCCTGCCTTGACCCCTGCCTTGCCTTGCTCCAGGTATCCCGGTCCTGATCCTCAGCTCTGGTTCCTGGCTTGGGCTCTGACCCTTGGCTCCGGCATCCGATTCCAGCTCTGACCCTTGGCTCCAATTCCCGGCTGCTGACTCCGGCTCCAACCACTAGGCATGACCACACACATCCTGGTCACAGGATCCACCCACATCCCGGGAACAGGCACAACGTGCCCCAATTACAGATCGTGCCAGCCAGCTAAAATCCAGGAGGGATAAGGATCATTTGCTGATGCAATTCAACGATAATGAGTGGTCCCGTTGCTAGGGATGTTTGAACTAGACTGGCTAAATTGCAGAGTGGCTGGGAAATTTCTGTTTGATTTTCCAACAGAAAATACAGTTTCTGCACAATTGAAATTTTTGATTTTGCAAGGGAATTTTCAGCTTTTCATCAGGAAAATCTAAATGAAATATTTCATTTTGGGTCGACACACATTGAAATATTTCATTTATTGAACTGTCCTGTGTCACGGACTCACAGATCGTGCCCACTCTTGGCCCTGTGCTGTCCGGGGCGGGGGTGCCCCTTTCAGTGAGAGAGCCCTTCTCCTTGGGGTCCACTCTCTCTTGGGGTTAAGCCCCTCCACCTCCTGGAACCGCACCTCTCTGAGCCTTAGCATATCTTATTTCTCACCGTGGGACCCCTCAAGGAGTCCACTTGCTCTGGACCCCCGGGGCCTCCACTCCCGAAAGGGGATGATGCAACCCTGTTCTCTAGACCGGAGTGACTCTCAGCCAGTGTAAAACAGGAGGGTTTATTGAGTGTTGTACACAGCACAGGAAACTCTCAGGGCCTCAGGCCTGGCCTCCCTCAGCACAGCACATCCAAGTCTCCCCTGCATCCAGGTGGGCTTTGCCTGCTCCCTCTCTCCAGCCCCTCGTTAAACCCATAGCACTTAGGGAAACTGAATCCCACCCCCTCTGCATGCAAACCATAGGAAACCAAGAAAATCCCTCATAGGAAACAAGGAAAACCAAAAAACACCCCCACTTTGTCAGATCCTGAGACCTTTACTTTAGAATCAGTTAAACAAAACATTAAACCACATTTACCTATCAGTGCATTGCCTTATGGGAGCTGTAGTTCAGGCCCAATTCTCTCCTATGGGGTGGATCCCTGGAGGACTACATCTTCCCATATTGCAATGTGGATTTCTCTCTGAGCTGTGTGGTGCATCATGGGAATCACATGACTGAATGCATTTAGTTGGGTGAAGGACACTGGCCCATATAAGAGAATGTGACACCAGGCTCCCAAACTACAATTCCCATGGGGCATGCACTTTAGTATTGAACTAATACCGAGTAAAGTGTCTTCAGGTGAGTTCAGTAGACCAAAAGGAAATGTTTCGATTTTTGGGAATGTCAACGTATTTTATTTTGATCAAAAATGTTGCAATGTTTTGATATTTCTGCATCGAAACTTTTTGAATTTTCGTTCTGGGAAAAATCTTGAAATTTCCACTTTTCCTTCCGATTTGCGACAAAACCAAATATTCAAATGTCAGAATGTCCAATGGGACAGAAATTCTGAATTTCCCGCAGCCCCCCCAAAAGTCGAGCAATGGATGGTCCCCGCAGTAGTTTGACACATGTACTGGGGATGGATCTGTCTGAGTGAAAGGATGTTGCAGGGCCCCTTGCCTGGGGTGCATGTCTTTCCTTGCAGCTAGCTGGAGTGGATGTAATTGGAGGATGTGGGGGATTGACCCTACCCATCCGAGCCTTTTGGGGCCTGGTAAGATGACTGTGTTCTTCCTGTTACCCAGTGGGCACCACCTAGATAGACCCTACCTGGCTTCCAGCTCAGTGCTTGGGGCCCAGGAACACTTTGCATTTAGAATCAGGTGGGCACAGCAATTCTGGGTGCTGCTGCCCAGAGTGCCAGCTGCCCGATGGAAATCCCTGTGGTTGAGCACTCTACTGGGGAGAGGCAGCTTGTGTGCCCAGAGCATGAACTAGACGTTCAGGATTGCTCATCCCTGAACACCCACTGGGATCACGTCCCCTGCTGCATATCCACAGAGCCCCCCGGCAAGACCCACTTGTAGAGGAGGCCAATAACTGTTCCAGAAGGACTGCTGTGGGACAGGTGTCCCATCCAGATGCTGAGCCCCCCTCAGGGAACCTGTCAGAGGGACCCACTGGCCTGTTTCCTCCAGCTGTTCTGGCTGATGGACATGCCTTGTACCGAAAGCAGACGTTCGGTGAAGCTTCCCCTCTCCAGGTGCTGTGACTGATATATGTGCAGTGTCACAGGCCCAGGAAGGAAGAGGGATGTGTCTGGCTGGCTTCCAATCTGGCCGGGATCCCTCCCACTCTGTCCTTGAGCAGCTTTACAGCCAAGCTCTCTGCAGTGTAAAGGCCCCACTGCATGATGGATTCAGCTTCCCGACTCCCCCCATCCAGCCTCAGTGTCCCCCACAACTGCTGTTCTCTAGTGGTTAGAACAGAGGATGCTCTGGGAGTCAGGACTCCTGGGTTCTTAGTGGTTACAGGGGGCTGGCAGACAGGGCTCCAAGATTCTGTTCCAAGCTCAGCCCCTGACTCACTGCAAGCCACGTCTCTTCCCTGTGCCCCAGTTTTCCCATCTGTGCAATGGGGCTAGCGGGGGCTGTGAGATCGCCAGACGAAAGCAGGCAAAAGAGTAGCGCAAAATGTTGTGACCCCTCCATGTTCTATGTCTGTGTGGGCCACTCTGCAGCAAATCCCCCTTCGTTGGCTTCTCCAAAGCTCCTGACCCCTGTGTGCCTGCACCCCCTTCACCCCACTAGCCAGCTGCCCTCCCTCGGGGCAGTTGGACACAGCCTGGTTCGGGCCGGGTGAGCTGCAGAGGCTGGGGTGGCATGTGGTGGGCGTGAAGCCGCTTTCGGAGGTGCGGATGCCATGCTGGGGGGGAGGTAGGCTGGGGTCAGACCCGCTTCATTCTGCTTCCTGAGCTAAACTTAGCCGTCCTGTCGGCATGTCAGCAACAGGGCCAGCCTGCAGGAGCTGACATGGGAGAATGTCCCCTGACAGGCCCCCCTGCCCCCACTGGAGACCCTCCCTGCCCCGCCAGCCCTGTGCGGAGTCACGCTGCAGGCACACGGGCCTGATAAAGTGTCAGCACCAGAGCGGCTCTTCCAGCAACACCTCCGGCTGCTGACATGCCCTCGCCCGGCAGCTCTGGGATGCTGGGCGGTAAGAGCCTGGGATCGGCTAGGCGATGGGGAGCCAGCGGTCTCCCCGGAAGGCGCTGAGCCAGAGCAGAGCCTGGGCTGATAAGCGTGGGGAAGGGGAGCGAGGAGGCATTAGCTAATGCCTGTGATGTGCTGGGTGGGATGCCTCCTGTCTGACGCAGGCCAAGGCGGGCGCTCGTGGCTTGTTCTTAGACCTTCCAACCCCGGGGCAGGAGTAGCCCTGTCCTAGGAGTGGCCCTGCTCTGCCAGGGCCCCAGGGACAGCCCCATCCTGCTGGACTGGCCAGGATGATACTGTTCAAATGACACTGGATGAGACGGAGACGGTCACGTTCTTGGGTACGAAATAAGCAGATTGAGTCTCTCCTAGGGGGTGCTGTGCTTTCGGGGGTGCTACCCCTCCTCCCTAAGCCATGCCCCATCTCCCCACATCTCAGCCTGGCATGCGGGGGATGGTCTTCTAGGGATGCTGCCCTGAGCTCCTGCCCTTGCCCAGCTTCCTTGCAGCCCAGCCTGGCATTAGGGCACCATCAACTGGAAATCGAGCCAACCTAAAAACCTGGCTGAAAAGTCACTTCCAGTCCTATACCGGCCCCCTGGGTCCCACTTCAGCCTCACTATTCCCCCTTCTGCCAATGTTTGTGGCTTTGTGATCCCATTTTCCTATTTCTTCTCCCTCCTTTGCTGCTCAAAGCAACACCAAGGGGGAGCTCAGATGCCACGGGTGATGGGCACTAATCTGAGACCCAAGAGAGACCACACCTGCCTGGCTGTGCAGGGGCAGCAGTGGCATGGACTCTCCCAGAGCCCGGCAATTTCCTGTGCCAGCCGTCCGACGGGAAGGCTCAGGCAGGTGAGATGCCTTCAGGCTGCCTGTGCTGGCTCCTCTCTCCCGGCAGGGTGAGTCCAGGAGGGCTGCTGGGATTGACGCTCTCTCTGGAGGTTTCCATTATCTCCTTGCATTGTCCCAAATATGCTGGTGGTCTGGGAAGCACTGCCATGGTGTTTCCCTCCCTGGGATTCCTGATTGGCTCGGGGATGGTTTATTTCTCTGGCGCCCGGGAAGAAGTGAATCCAGGATCTCTGGTTGTCCCCTCGTACTTTACTACACAGTCTGCTGCTAACAATAACATCAACATCCTCTGTGGGGATTGACGGGATAGTCACAAGAACGGCCATACTGGGTCAGACTAATGGTCCATCTAGTCATATCCTGTGGTCCGACAGTGGCCCGTGCCAGATGCTTCAGAGGGAGCGAACAGAACTGGGTCATTTATCAAGTGATTCATCCCCTGTCTTCCCATCCCAGCTTTTGGTAATTGGAGGTTTAGGGCCCCCTGGAGCATGGAGTTGCACCCCTGACCATCTAATAGCCATTGATGGATCTATCCTCCATGAACTCATCTGATTCTTTTTTGAGCCAATTTATACTTTGGCCTTCGCAGAGTCCCCTGGCAACGAGTTCCACAGGTTGACTGTGCGTTGTGTGAAGAAGTCCTTCCTTTGTTTGTTTTAAACACGCTGCTTATTGATTTTATCAGGTGAGCCCTAGTTCTTGTGTTATACAGAGGGGTAAATAACACTTCCTTATTCACTTTCTCCACACCAGTCATGATTTTAAAGATCTCTATCATCTCCCCCCTTAATCCTCTCTTTTCTAAGATGAACAGTTCCAGTTTTTTTAATCTCTCCTCGTATGGAAACTGTTCCAGACCCCTAATCATTTTTGTTGCCTTTCTCTGTACCTTTTCCAATTCTAATATATCTTTTTTGAGATGGTGTGGCCAGAACAGCACGCAGTATTCAAGGTATGGGCGTACCATGGATTTATATAGTGGCGTGATATTTTCAGTTTTATTATCTATCCCTTTCCTAATGACAGGTTTCAGAGTAACGTTCTGTTTGCTTTTTCAACTGCCGCTGCACATTGAGCAGATGTTTTCAGAGAACTCTCCATGAGGTCTCCAAGATCTCTTTCTGGAGTGATAACAGTTAATTTAGACCCCCATCATTTTGTATATGTAGTTGGGATTATGTTTTCCAATGTGCATAACTTTGCCCTTATCAACATTGAATTTCATCTGCCATTTTTTCCCCACTCACCCAGTTTTGTGAGATCCCTTTGTAACTTTTCAGTCGCCATTGGACTTACTGTCTTGAGTAATTTTGTATCACCTGCAAATTTTGTCACCTCACTGTTTACCCCCTTTTCCAAATCATTAATAAATACGTTGAACAGCACATGTCCCAGTACAGATCCTTGGGGAACCCTGCTATTTACCTCTCTCCATTGTGAAAACTGACCATTTACTCCTGCCCTTTGTTTCCTAGCTTTCAACCAGTTACTGATCCATGAAAGGATCTTCCCTTTTATCCCATGACTGCTTAGAGTGCTTAAGAGCCTTTGGTGAGGGATCTTTCAAAAACTTTCTGAAAGTCCAGGTACACTATATTGATTAGATCACCCTTGTCCACATGCTTGTTGACACCCTCAAATTCTAAGAGATTGGTGAGGCAGGATTTCCCTTTACAAAAGCCAGGTTGACTCTTCCCCAATATATTGTGTTCATCTATGTGTCTGATAATTCTGTTCTTTGCTAATAGTTTCAACCAGTTTGCCTGGTACTGAAGTTAGGCTTACTGGCCTGTAATTGCCGGGATAACCTCTGGAGCCTTTTAAAAAAATCGGTGTTACAGTAGCTATCTTCCAATCATCTGGTACAGAGGCCGATGTAAGCGATAGGCTACATACCACAGTTAGTAATTACGCCTTCTAAGGGGAGTAGTGGGGGCAAAATACCTAGCTTGTTTTAAGACTGAGATTGATCAATTTATGGAGGGAGAGCATATGATGAGATTTCCTACCATGGCGTGTGGCCCATCTGCCACTGTTATTAGCAAATATCCCCAGCGGCCGATGATGGGACACTAGATGGGAAGGGCTCTGAGTTACTACAGAGAATTCTTTCCCAGGTATCTGGCTGGTGGGTCTTGTCCACATGCTCAGGGTCTAACTGATCACCAGATTTGGGGTTGGGAAGGAATTTTCCCCCAGGTCAGATTGGCAGAGACCCTGGGGTTTTTTCTCCTACCTTTGCAGCATGGGGCACGGGTCACTTGCTGGTTTGAACTAGAGTAAATGGTGGAGTCTCTGTAATTTGAAGTCTTTAAATCAAGAGTTGAGGACTTCAGTAACTCAGCCAGAGGTTATGGGCCTATTACAGGAGTGGGTGGGTGAGGTTCTGTGGCTGGCAATGTGCAGGAGGTCAGACTAGATGATCATGATGGTCCCTTCTGGCTTTAAAGTCTATGAGTCTAGGAGAATTCGGAACACTTAGGTGCACACCATCTGGTCATGATGACTTATTGCTGTTTAATTTATCAATTTGTTCCCAAAACCTCCTCTATTGACCCCTCAATTTGGGACTGTTCTTTGGATTTGTCATCTAAGGTATGGGGCTCTCCCTTGCAACCTCTGCAGTGGAGACCAATGCAACAAATTCATTTAGCGTCTGCACAGGGGTCTTGTTTTCCCTGAATGCTCCTTTAGCAGCTCAATCATCCAGTGGCCGCACAGACTGTTTGGCCGGCTTCCTGCTTCTGATGTACTGGAAAAAAAATTGCGGTTAGTTTTTGTGTCTTTAGCTCGTTATTCTTCAAATTCTTTTTTAGCCTGCCTTATTATAGTTGACTTGCCAGAGTTTATGCTCCAGGTAGCAGCAGGTAACATTTCAACCCAGGTCCCTCTGTGTCCACATCCATCTGACTCAGCCACAGCTTGCATGTCAGAGCCAAACTGGGTGACAATCTAAAGAATTATCACCTGCAAACAGGAAAAAAAAGGCAGCCAGCCAAGGTCAGATTCAGCCAAGACTTCACCATTAATTCCTGAAATCTCTTCCACCTTTGACAGCTGAGTGTTTGTGATTCCCAGTCCCGTCCTGGTTGCAGTGAGGGATGAGGACATTTGAATGAACTGAGGCTCCCAGCATCCTCTGGGGGTCTGTGTTGAGGCTCCCAGCATCCTCCAGGGCTCGGTGCTGAAACTTCCTGCATCGTAGATTCATAGAGTATAAGGTCAGAAAGGAGCATTACATCATCAAGTCTGACCGCTTATATATGACAGGCCATTACATGCCACCTTTTGAGCCCAGTGACTTGTGCTTGACTAAAGCATCTCTTCCGGAAAGGCATGATTTGAAGACAGCAAAAGATGGAGAATCCACCACTTTCCTTGGTAGCTTGTTCAGTGGTCTGTCACCCTCGCTGTTAACAATTTGTGTCTTATTTCCACTTGAAATTTGTCGGGCGTCAGCTTCCAGCCATTGGTGTTTGTCCTGCCTTTCTCTGCTAGGTTATAGAGCCCGTTAGTAGCTGGTGTTTTCTCCCCATGAAGGTGCCGGATCCACCGGAATCAAGTCACCTCTCAATCTCCTTTTTGATAAAGTAACCAGCTTGGGCTTCTTGAGTCACTCTGGTGTTTTCTCCAGCCCTCACACCACTGTTGTAGCTCTTTTCTGCACCTTCTCCACTTTTTCAACATCCTTTTTAAAATGTGGATACCAGACCTGAACATAGTATCCCAGTATTCGTCTCACCAAGGGCGGGTCCAGAGGTAAAATCACCTCCCTGTTCCCACTCACGACTCCCGTGTTTATACAGTTGAGGATCACATTAGCCCTTATTGCTACAGCATCGCACTGGGAATTCTCGATGAGTTGCTTGAGATACAGTGCCCCCTGAACATCCTCTGGGCCTTTGCAGTGAAACTACCAGCATCCTCCTTGGTTCTGTGCTGTGACTCCCAGTATCCTCTTACCCCTGAGGGCATTCTGTGCCAAATAATTAAAAATTCTGCGCCAAAAAATAAAAATTCTGTGCACAATATTTTAAAATTCTGCAAAATTCTGCAAATTGTATTTGTCAAATAAATGTGGAAGCTCCAGCATGGCAGAGAGAACAGGCAACTGGCTGCACAGAGATGGAAGATCTCTGTGCCGCTCCCCCCAGCACACGGACTCAGCGGTGAGTCTGCACCCAACCCTGACACAGCGCAAGGGCCGGGCCTGTCCCAGAAACACCCCAGGGCCCTGTCCCTCAGTGCCAGGTGCACCACGTGTGGGGCAGGCAGGCTCAGCAAGGCAGGATCCAAGTGTGGAGGGGCTTAGTGTGGGGGGATCCAGGTGTGGGTTGAGAGGATTGTGGGGGGGGCAATCTGGGTGCAGGCGGCTCAGTGGAGGATCCGAATGTTGGCGGGAGGGGGGGATCTGAATGTACAGGAGCTTGTTAGGGAGTTCTGGGTGCAATGGTAATGGGACTCTGCAGGGGGTCCAGGTGAAGACGGTTGGGGCTCAGCAGGGTGGGGGGTGTCTGGGTGTGAGGGGGATAGAGCTCAGCAAAGGGGTCTGGATGTGGGAGGCTCAGTGGGGGGTCCAGATGGTGGGGGAGTGGGACTCAGTGGGGTGGGGATCCAGGTGCAGCTGGTTGGGGCTCAGTGGGGTGGGGATCTGGGTGCAGATGGCTCATCAGGGTGGTCCAGATGCAGGGGGAGTGGAGCTTGGCAGGGTGGGTTCTGAGTGGGGAAGCTCAGCTTGGTAGGAGGGTCTGGGTATGAGGGGGACTGGATGCATGAGGGTTGGGTGGATAGGGGAGCAGCTCCCTGTACAGCTCCCCCTGCAGATGGGGAGTGATGAGTGCAGGAAGTGTGGGGGACAGGGAGTTTGCAGAACTTCCTGAAGCCAGGAAAGGAATCTGGGGATGGGGGTGACCCGACCCTAGATGCCATGCAGGGGAAGAGGAAGTCGCATTCTCCCTAGCCCAGCTGGGACTAGCAGCTGAGCCCAGCGCAGTGTAGGAGCCACCAGCTGGGTCTTTACCAGTCCCGCCCCTCTGCCCCACAGTGATTTACCTCTCTGCCAGCTGCCCTGGGCACCCAAAACATACTACTGGGAAGGGTTGTATGTCTGCTCTTGTGACTTCCCTTTGCTTCCCTGTCAAAAAGTCATTTTTCTGCAGGGAAGCAAAGAAATCTGCAGGGGACGTTGTCATGGAGTGTGGGGGAGTCCGGGCCCTGCACCCCTCTTCCTGGGATTCACTGAGACTCTCAGCTAGCCAGTAAAATGGAAGGTTTATTGGTCAACGGGAACACAGAGCTTGTGGGTACAACCAGGACCCCTCACTCAAGTCCTTCTGGGGAAGCAGGGAGCTGAAACCCCAGCCCTGGGGTTCCCTGCGTTCCACCACCCAGCACCAAACTGAAACCAAAACCCTGCCCAGCAGGTCCCTCCTGCAGCCTTTGTCCACATTCCCGGGCAGAGGTGTTACCTCCCCCTCCCCCTCCTGGCTCAGGCTACAGGCTCTCAGGTCTCCCATCCCCAGTGAAACTCCCCTGCCACATTCCCAGGTCAACACTCCCCCCTCCCTGCTGCGTCACAGATATAAATTCTGCACATGCGCAGTGGCGCAGTATTTCCCCAGGAGTAATCCTCTGGGCCTTTGCAGTGATACTCAGCACAGTACTGTGACTCCCAGCATCCTCTGGGCCTTTGCGCTGAAATTCCCAGCATCCTCTGGGCTTTTGCACTGAAACTCCCAGCATCCTCCATGGCAGTGTGCTACGACTCCCAGCATTCTTCATGCATCTACTGAGGCGGGTCTGTGAGGAGGCAGCTTTCTCATTACCTTTGGGTTTTTCCTGCTCTTCCTGTCCTGTGATGAATCCAAGAGGCCTCTTTGCCTGAATCGCTGTTGGCCAAAGCAGGACAATCAAGGCCAAATTGGCTCTGTGGTTTCATCATGTGAATGCCTTTGGCTCAGAGCAGCAGATCCCTGCCTCCAGTGCTAATCAACACCCATGACTCACCCTCCTCTTTGCAGCCAGCGGCCCTCCTTCCCCCCCCCCCCCCCGGCTGGCCACAATAGAAGAGTTGCTCGCCCATCTTTGCATTCACTGGAGGCCCCGTGGCAGGTTCCCAGCTCTCTTGCTGACCACAAGGTCTGGAAGAAGAATCACTGCAAAATAACATCAAGTGTCGCCTCCCATGGGGAGGCTCCCTAGCATAGCCCTGCACCAGAGGCCACATAAGACAATCGGCTGTCCTAGGCAAAACTTCAGCGTCCCCCTCTCCCCACCGCCTTAGAACAGCAATGCAAGGGCACTGGAAGGATCCCAAAGTATGTGGGAGGCTACTGGGGGTGGGATGTGATCCATGCTCCAGGTCACAATGCTGCTCACCCAAGTTTGGTCCGGCCGCCCTTTCGTCGTGACGGAGGGGCAGCTGGTGACGGAGGGGCACGTGGGACAAATTTGAGTGAGCGGCATTGCGACCTGGCGCACGGGGTTGAAACCCCACTCAGATATAGCCTGGCCGCCCCTCTGTCATGCTGGCAGGGAAGGGGCTCTGTCATTACACCACCCAGAGGCACCGATTGCTTCTCCCAGAAATCCGCTGCTCTAGGAACCTGCCGTCCCAGGCAGCTGCCTAGTTTGTCTCTGAGTAGAGCGGCCCCTGCTCATCTATCTCTGTATTTGTCTGGCCCCATCACAGTAGCATCTGACCTCCACGCCGTCCGTAATGAACTGATCCTGTGCGGGAGGGAAGTACCATACCCTCGGTTATTCCAGAGGTTATGTCTACACTACAGCTGCAAGTGTAAATTCCAGCTCAAGGAGATATCTCGGCACTAGTTCCGCCAGAGCGTGCATGCCAGAAATAGCATAGCCGTGGCGGTGAGATAGACTAGCTGCCCCAAGCACCATCCCTTCTAAGGCCCTTGATATAGCCCCGAGGTGACCTATCCTGCTCCTCACGCCACCGCTAACTGGAGTATGCCAGCTGGGACTGACACCTCCAGCTCCTGTGGAGATATGCCCAGAGATGGGGCATCCAGAGATGGGGCATCCAGAGACTAAGGGGCCGATTTTGAAGAGCTCAGTGCATTGGGCATTCGTGGCAGAACCAGGAATTGGACACACATCTCTTGCGTCCTACTGAAGAGCCCTGTGCACGGGGCCGTCCTCCCTCCCCAAAGAGCAGGTCATTATTATCCAGCTCCTCAAAGGTATTGAGGCTCTAACTTCCATTAAAATCAGTGGGAGTTAGTTGCTTAACCACCTTTGAGGGTCTATGAGCGAGATCGCTAGGGTGCTATCCTTTTAAGAGCAGGGCAGGCTGGGAATGCTGCCAGGTTATAAAAGGGGAGAGTGAGCAGCAGGAAGGCAGCTAGGAGAAGGGAAGCAGTTGCAGTGAAAGCTCCAGTTTGGAGGTATGTGCTGTGCTTGGAGAGAGTTTGTTTTGTTGCTAATAAGCTGGGGTTTGGCCTTGATGTCTTGCTCCGGGATCTAGGTGGCTCTGTGTCCCAGTCCCATTCAGGGATCTAGGGACCAGACGAGCCATTTGAGGTAGCAGCCAAGAGTATGAGATACGTTCTGTGCTGGGCGAGAAGGCTGCAGGAGCTCAGTGCCGGGGCTATCCCAACCTCGGTCACCTTGGGTAAGTGTGATATGTGTGAGCGTGGCTTCACATGGAGGCTAATGCAGCCATAGCTGGGGGTTGACACTAGGGCTTGGCGTTCTGCCCTGGCTTCCAGGACTGGTGGTGATCGGGTAATAAAGTCCTGGAGGGCTGGGCATTTGGCTACCCAAGGGCCCCCTCTTTAGCCACGCCAGATGGCTGAGGTCTGTGGAGGCTAATGACCTGGAGCCCGCTAGACAAGCATGTGGGTACAAGGCTGCTGGGCTGCCACGGTCCTTGGCTTCAGAGCTTGCTTCCCCCTGGATTTGTTAACCCACATGCTTGAGCCCTGTGTTCAGGAGTGGGATGAGTGGGTGGTGAGCTGATCTGTGGTGGGCTGCCCTGGTGTCAGGGTAATTGCACTACCTGTCAGTTTGCTGGACCAGAGAGCAGGCCCTGAGTCTGTTTAAACTCCACCTGTTTATCCCAAACTCCTTTCTCTGTGTTGGCCTCGGGAGAATCCAGGTAGATCCAGTGTATATGTGAACCTCTCCTGGTGGTGGTACCCCGGGGGCGGGTAACAACCCAGCTGATTTGCCGTAATCGCTCCGCACTGTGTTTAGCTCCTGGCAGCCCTCCCCCACCAGTCATTTAAACCAGTGGTGAAAAGAGCTAGTTGCCTGATCTGTCCTGGGGCTGTTCTGTGTCCGTGATCTGCCAGGGGGCTGGTCACTAGTGTCTGCCCTCCGCCTCTGGGTCTGAACTGGTGGGCGGTGCCCGGCGCAGGAGGGAGTGGTCACAAAGTCAGACTCCGAGCCACTTGTTGCCGCGTGGTTCCCTTGCCCACTCCCTGTGTGAGCGTCTGCCTCTGCTGGGGAAGGGGGGACCCCTCTGCCGTGCCTGGCCCCCCATTGTGAGAGTGTATGGCCTGCTCTCTGGGGCAGGGATGATGTTCCGTTACTGGGCATCTTCGGGTCTCTTTGGAGGTGCTGCGCCCCAGCTGCGGTCACTAGGTGCTTTGAGTTCTCAGGCCCTAGTTATCCTCGCGCTTCAGAGAGCCTGGAGCACAGGGGGCCGACTTCCTTGGGCCAGATCCCTTCTATCCCCTGGGAGAGCCTTTGCTGAGCTGTGCACAGTATCCCAGGCCTGGCTTTACCCATCCATGCCCTGTGAGCCCCACCTGCATGGCACAACTACGCCATTCTGTTCTCCTGGCCCTGTGTGCTTTGCTACCCCCTTCTCCTCCCAGGTCCATGCAGACCCACCCCATCCCCTCTCTCCGGCCCCTGGGGATCTTGCTGCATGGTTCCAGCACTGAAATTTTGTTGTCTGCCCATTGCCCCAGCTGTGTCTAAAGCTCTTGCACCCTGGGCAGCGGCATGGCTCAGCTGCCCGTGGGAGGGGGCAGGCAGCAGGGACTCTGCATGGGGCAGTGACCCCTCTCTGCTCCTGGACGTCCCCTCTTGGCAGCTCAGCTCCCCACCGAGGCTCTTGCCATTTGGCTTGTGCCTCCATGACCTTGCTCCAGAGCTGAGATTCGGCCCCATCCTCCGCTGCAGGGTATGGCGCTGCCTAGCTGTATTACTGAGGTCCTGGGGCGGAGGGGTGTGTGTGTCCAGCCTGAGTGCTGAGATCCGTGGGAGGGGGCGTTGCTGAGCAACTGCCTGCTTCCTCCAGCTCCTTGCTCTGAATGCGCCCCCAAATCTGTGCTGGCATCTGCTTCTCTGGTAGTCAAGCTGGGGCCCGTCCCCTCGGGAGGTAGGGGGGCACCCAACTCCTGGAGACAGCAGCTCAGATGGGGTGGGAGAGGAGTCCTGCAGGGTCATGGGGGTGGGGAGGGAGTAAAGGGGTCTCATGGGAATATTCCCCTCCCCCAGTATGTATCTCCAGCCCCCGCTCTTGTCTGTACCCCTCCCGCCCCAAGTGTGTGTATCCTGACCCCTCCCCCTCTCCATGCCTCTCCGAGCCAACTCACCACTTCTCTTTTCAACGCCTCTGAAACGAACCGGCTCAATTAGCCAGGGTGTCTGCGCTGGCAGGGCTGGGCTCCTGCTGCTGCTACATCGTAATGCCCTCGTTTCCCGCTGCTAACGGGGAGAGTGCCTCTCGCTGAGGGCCAGCAGAGGGGCCCCGGGTCCTCCTTCTGCCCAGCTGCCTGAGCAGCCGGCACCCCACGAACACTACGGACTCTGTGGGGCCAGCGGGCTTCTGGGGCTGAGAGCTGTCCTGGGAGCCTCCCCCATGCTGGATTGGAACCCGTCACCTAGAGGGATGGCCAGAGACACTTTCCTCTGGGGGCCCGTGTGCCCCTAGTAGGCACAGCTGGCTGGCTGAGCAGGCCCCCCACTGCTGCTGGAGGGGCTGCGGGCGTGTTTCACTCGCATCGCGTACACACCCCTTAGTGTGAAGGTTGCAGGGCTTCCAGCTGGCCGGCCTGCCGGGGCTTCGTCCGCGCTGCCGCGAAGGCTCTTGTCTGCAGCGGGGCCTCTCCTGTTCGTTACCTGGCTGCGAAATCCAAGTGGGGACAAGGCACCTGTACTGCGTCTGCAAGCGAGCCACCCAGGGTCAGCACTCAGCCCCCCATGCACCAGGGGTTGATCTGCCTAGTTCAGAGTTCACCTGTGCTGGGATTCTCCAGCAGGTCACTAACGCGGCTTTGGCCAGCGAAGACCTAGCTGCGGGTACAGGCTACCGTGCGAGGTGCCCCAGCTGCTCGCACGACAGGTCTGTGCGGCTCCAGCAAGGCTGGCTGGAGAGGAGTGCAGGGAAGTCGTGGTAACTCCGCCATGGAGACCCTGCCTGAGCTGCTTCCGGGTGTGGGGAGTTGCACCGTGTCTGCCTGGGGCACTGGGGAAGGTTCAGGCGAGTCAGCTAATGGCGGGACGTCCCTGCGCGGGAGTTGGGGTGTGAACCGAACCGCGCCCCAGGGGATGCTCTCGCTCGGGGGCAAAGAGGCCTGAGATCACGGCAGCTGGGAGGATCAGTTTGCGCACGTTGACTTAACGCCTGTAATTGTGTAGATGAGCCCTGTGAGAAGGACTGAATGGGCCACATTTCCTGGGTGGCCTCTGGGTGAGGTATGCAGGCAGTGGGCTGGGGTTAGGGGGACAGCGGGCCCTCCTGCTGCCTGGCCTGGCCACCAGGAGACTCCCCGGGTTGCTGCCTTTCATCAGAAGGTGAATGCTTTGGGCAGAGGAGGGGTGGCACGACTGTGGTAGGGATCTGGGGCGAAGGGGGGGATTTGGGCCAGGTGGGACCAGGCCCTGCTGCGGGGGTGGATTTTGGTCAGGCAGGGCCACGGGGGAAGATCTGGGGTGGCGGGAGAGGGTGGGGTTCTTGCCCCTTTCCCTGGGGGTTCTGTTTGTGGTGTCTGGCACTAAGCGAGCTGGCAAAAAGTGCCCATGTGCAGCGGGGTCTTTGGGGGGGTGGGTCTGCCTCCAGCTTCCCCCACCCACCACACCTGCCTCCAGCTGAGTGAAACATCTACTTAGATGAGAGTTTAACCTTGAGTGAGGTGGAGCAGCAATCAGTGGAGCAGCTGACGAGTGGCTGTGTTAATTGGGAATCAGCTGGACCCCAGGATAAGCCCTCTGATTCTCCCCCCGAGGTGGTGACGGGATGGGGCATGAGGACAATCCCAGCAGTGGCTACCAGGCAGCTTGGTGCTCCTGCCGGGGTGGTGAGGCTGTGCGGGGAGTGACAAGGCTGCCCCTGCTCACCCCATTGTGAGTGGGGTCATGGTGCCTCCCTGGGGCAAGTGAGATCAAAACGGGGCCCAGGCCTGGCTCTAAGGGAACAAGACCTCAGCCCACCGGGGCCTGTCTGATCCCAGAAGGGGGCTGACCCGACCTGGCAGATGGGGCTGGCTGTGGGATTTATGGTGAAGCCAGTCTGGAAGCCAGACTGGCTCTGCCAGGCCTCCGCACAGACAAGAGGCCAAAGGAGGGCTACCAGGGCAGCACGCTGGCACCCTCTGGCTGGGAGCTCAGAGGCGGGTGTGCCCCTCACCCTCCTGGGGGGATGGCTTCTCTGCTGCCCTGCTCTCCCCCGGTGGGCAGCTGGAGGGAGGCTGGCGTTGTGACATTCTGCTGTGACGCGCACCGGGTGCCCGTCTCCACACCGACAGGTGGGGCCCCGGGGCATGCGGCCGGGCAGCCTTCGCTGCTCTCGGCCATGCAGCTGTGTGTTTCCGGGCCGACTGTCGGGGCCCATCAATCTCCCCTTTCCCAGAGTTGTCGCTTCTCGTGCTGGGGGAGACGCAGGAGGGGAAGTGGAATCACCGTCTCCAGCTTCCTCCATCAATCAGAAGGCCGTGGGGAGGGGAGCAAGGCGGAAGGTTTGGCCCGGCAGACCTGGCCTGTGGTGGGGAAGTGGGGCTTGGCCTGCGCCCAAGGATCCCCGGCATCGCTCAGGGCCGATTTGTCTAGGCAAGGCTTCCAAGTGGTTCCTGCCTGATCCCAGTGGAGAGTCTGATGGGAAATTGTGTGTGGAGGTGTGGGCCGGGGGAGTGGCTGGAAAGGGAGACCCTCCCCCGCCATCTGTGTATGAGAGCAGGGATGGGGCGGCCCCCTGGGGTGACTGGGCAGAGGGGTCCGGTGATGGCAGGGAGGGATGGCCGAAAGGGCAGTCATGGCCGTGGGAGACCCAGACACGGACGGGGTATCTTCCCACTGGAGCTCTGGGCAGAGCCCCACAGGGGGGCAGGCTCCATTCTGGGCCCCTCCGTTAGAAAGATGGAGCTGCGCTGGAGGGAGAGCGGGCAACAGGGCGGATCCTCCCGCGCGAGGCGTTTCAGGGACCGTGCCGTGCTAAGGAGGGATGCTCCGCACCCGGCCAGAGCACCTCTGAGAAGGTAAGCCTCAGCCCTCCACATGGCTCCCGGTGCCTGACGCTCCAGTGAGCACTACGGCCATGCCTGCAGGCTGCCGGGTGGTCACAGACCCTGCCATGCAAAACCGGTTCTGCCAGGGCTCTGCCCAGCTCAAAGCCAGTGGGAGAGGACCAGAGCCAGGTCTGTGTATTCTCTGCACTCCGGAGCCCCAGTGATGCGGGTGCCATAGGAACTGATGCTGAATAGTCTTCTCTCTAGACATTAGATCTGCACTTCCAAGGGTGATCGTTTTCAATGGCCGTGTTCCTAGCTGGCTGCAGCCCCCTGTCCACACACACACACAGGGACTGGCCCCAAGGAGCTTGTGCCTACTCCTGTCTCCTGACTGGGCTGCAGTCTGCTGTGTTCCTGGGGGCTGCCGGTGCGTAGATGGGGAGCAGTAGCCAGGCCTGTGGCTTTTCCCAGGAGTTTTCTCTTTGAAGGAGGGACATAAACCCGGTGGTGTCCCCAGCGGCCTTGCAGCTGGCAGGCCCCTGATGCTTGTGGGGTTCAGAACTGGGGGCATGCTCATCCCTGGACCCGAGTGGAAAGACACCCAGCCTGAGTCCTGGTGCAACTCCTGCCTTGATCCGCGGGACACACCAGGGCTCTCCAGTGCCCCATGCAGACTCAAGGGCATCCCAGAGGAGACACCCCCATCTGCTTTAGCAAAGAGTTAATGGAACATCCCCTGTGTGCTAGCTTTCCTTACAGCCTCCCTTAACTAGGGGGACTGGAGGCTGTTGGTTTTCAGGCACGTTGGCTTGTCTCGTGTAGCCAGGACGAGAGGAACTGGCTGTGAGGGCCACAGGGTAGGAATTCGGCAGGAAGCTCTGGCCCATGTGTGCATTGCATGGATTTGCTGACAGTTTATCTGCAGAGCTGGAGAAAACCCCATTTCCAGAAAGGGGGCATCTGTCTCCTGTGCCAGGAGGCACGGACAAGCTCTTCCGGCTCCTTGGGAGGCCAGGCGTGCCGGCTGCCTGTCTGACTCCCTGAGCTCTTTGGAGGGGAATCTGCAGGTGGTGGGAGATCTGTGTTGCCGCAATGCATTGTGGGATTGACCCCAGCAATCCTGGAGCCGCAGACCCCAGGGTGACTTTTGCACCAAAGCTCCCTCCAGTGGGGAAAGAGGCTCCTGGGGAGGGGGAGTGAGGAAGGGGACGGGTAGGAAGGGAGCAGCCCTGGTGGTGCAGGCCCAGTGCTTGCTGTCCAGGAATGGAGACAGGCTCGCCTCTCCCTGGCATGGGGTCCCTCACCCAGCCCTCAGCCCCTCTCTTACCCCTCCTCAGCAGAGTCCGGTTTTGTGCCCGGCAGCCTCCCTCCCTGCTAAGAGCTGCTGGTGCAGGCTGGGCTGAGGGCCGATCGCTCGGGTCAGACAGGAAATGAGTGAAGGCCAGGAGGGCAGGGCGGTGAAAGGCCGCAGTGTTCTCCCCCGGGGCAGTGTCGTACTCCCGCTCTGGGGGAGAGCGGGCCAGCAGCAGCACTGTGGTGAAAGGAGGAGATGGTGCATCGGCCCGTGCCCTGCTCCAGCTGCCAGCCCCTGGCACCCTGCCCTGGACTCTTCACTCCGTGTCTGGTCGGCCAGATGTCAGACACCGGCTCCTGGAGGGCAGAGCCCGGTTCTAAGCCTCCAAGCACAGCAGAGGCCATTGTGTAGGACCTACGCTAACACACAATGATCGCACGCAGGGTGGCTCCTCTTTTGCTGAAGTGCTTAGCGTGCAGCGCTTGCTCCCTTGACCCACCGTGGAAATGCAGCCACCTCTGGGCATGTGGAGTGGAAACACAGCTGTTGAACAGTGTTGCTCCACACATCTGTCTAGGATGGAAGTGAAGAAGAATCTCGTGGCTACTTGGCACTGCAGAGGGGGATATCAGAGGCAGAAGAGACCTGGGTTGGAATGTAGCCAGGGCCCTGGGTTAACACCACCAACGCTTGCAAAAGGTGCCCTGGGCTCTCTGCTGATCCCAAATGGCCAGGGGTAGATTTAAGCAGGGGTGACGCCCCTTCAGAATCTGTAGGCTCTTAGCTTAGGTTTACCAAGGCGGTACCCAGCCCCCAACAGTTGGGCCGAGCCCCCAGCCAGCGTGAAGCCTGGCTCACCCATGCTGGAGGATTGGAGTGTGGGGAGCTGCCCCCTTCGTCTCCCAGGGGTGTTAGTTCTGTACAACACAGGAGAGGGGTGCTGGGGGGGGGTCTGACCTTCTCTTCTCCCCTCTCTGCAGCCCTGAGAACCCTGGCGCTTTGCAAGGAGGCCCGTTTACCTGCTTCTCAGTGAACACCTGGGCTGTTGGGGGCCCCCCGTGGAGTCGGGAATACCCCTAGGGGTATGTGTGCGCTGCAGCTGGGACGTTCTGGCTTGGGCCCCGATGCCTGGCGGAGGCTCGCAGCTGGACAGCGCTGTAAATCGCAAGCCGATCACCCCAGCTGGACGGAGCTGGGGCCTGGCCAGGGAGAAGGGCGTGGTCAGGGCTCCTTGGGAGATCTGCCTTTGGTTAAACTAGGAAGGGGTTTTCCAGGACTGAACGTTTGTTTTCCAGTGTGACCTCACCCCCTTTCCCAGCCCTGCAGAGGGAGCTGATTGCAGGTTAGGGCTCTGCCTCCCCTTCCCTGGAGCAAGCGTGGCTTTAGCTTGGTCTGTCTCCAGAAACGAGACCTTTCGCCAAGGTGCCCACTCCAGCTTTGGTTTGGATGGGAAATCGGGGCGCTTGCCAGTATGGATTTGTGAGGGAAGATCTGGTTAGTTCTGCCCCTCGGCCTCTGTGCGTCAATATTATGGACGTTCCCCGTTTCTTCTATTCGTGGACGCTTTCGTCACGCTGCTAAATGACAGTTTGGAGATTTGAGTCCAGTTGCCTCCAGCTCTCTTGCTTCCCTGCCTGGCTATTTCAGCCCATAGGACTGCAGTGAACTCAAACAATTAATCTGTTGCTCCTGGCCACAGTTACGTGCTGCTGGAGACCGGGGCCTGCTTCTGATCTCACTTACACAGCTCTTGCAGAGGGGTAATTCCATGGGCTTCACGCGCCGGGTCTCGGGACCAGACGGGAGGAGACTTGGGCAAGGAAAGCTGCCCCGAGCCCCTGTAGTGAAAGTGGCTCAGGTTGACCGGCTTTGCATGGACTGCAGGTGATTTGCCACCCTTCCGTCGGCTACTGGGAGAGCGTTGTTCCCACCCTTCGTGACTCGGTGCCCACGGGGGGCTGTGGAGGGGAACTGGGCTAGTGTTTCAAAGAGGTAAATGTTTGTGTGTTTCGCCTTTGTTGGTACCTGCAACCCACAGGTGGTAGCCGTGCCTGGCCACCGGGGTGGGTGAAGGTCTGTCCCCAGGTGCCTAGTCCCTTCAACACACTAGTTCACATGAAGCCACGCATGTCTGAGCAAGGCAAATGAACAAAAGGAGGAGTCGGGGGAGACCCTCCCATGGGACCGCAGTGACCAATCGGGCAGCTTGAATACAGTTCCCGGGCTGCCTGGTGGCTGAGCGCTGCTCACGGGATTAAGTGGCTGCTGAGCAATTGTGACCAAGTCCCTCCAATTCCCCGCCCGGTGTCGGTGGGCAGGAACTGGGGCTTGCTGGGCCCAACGTGCTGAACTGTCTGGAGAGCTCTGTCAGTGACACCCCTCCAAGGCGGGAGGCAGCCGGGATCCTGGGGGAGCGCTGGGCAGCGGCCTCCGGAGAGAAGGGGTGTAACGATGCTGGTTCTCGTGGGACCCAACTGAGAGTGCCAATGCAGGAATAATTGCTTAAAGCAGGGCAGTTACAGGCCAAGGCTGAGGTTTTTCCACCTCTAAGGCAAACCAAACTAGCCAAACAGAGCAGACTTTAGTCTCACCCCACTGGCTAACCACAAGTCACACAAGCAATTCCCTTAGACACTTCGATTTCCCAGTATCCCCAACAGTGCCACTCATTATGGGGACAAATGGTTATGAAAACCAATACCCCAGTAAAAGAAAAAAGGTTCCCTCGATCCCAAAGGACCAAGCCCCAGACACGGGTCAATATACAAGTTAGATCTTACTCACAAATCACGCTGTTGCCAATCCTTTAGAATCTAAAATCTAAAGGTTTATTCATAAAAAGAAAAAGATAGAGATGAGAGCAAGAATGGGTTAAATGGAATCAATGACATACGGTGATGGCCAAGTTCTTGGTTCAGGCTTGTAGCAGTGTTGGAATAAGCTGCAGGTTCAAATCAAGCCTCTGGAGAACATCCACAGCTGGGATGGGTCATTCAGTCCTTCGTTCAAAGCTTCCGTTTGTAGCAAAGTCCCTCCTGAGGTATGAAGCAGGATTGAAGACCAGCTGGAGAAGCTGCAGCAGGTTTTTACAGTCTCTTGCCATGTGGTCTCTGCTTTCTTTGTCCCAAAGACAAGCTGCCCAGCACATGGCCTGGAAAAATCTCAGAGCTCTGTCCCTAGGCAGATCCCTGCACACCTTGCTGAGTCCCAAGGCGTATCTGCCTTCTCTCAATGGGTCGGTTGTATCACTGATGGCCCTTAATGGGCCATCAAGCAGGCTAGGCAGAGCTGACACCCTCTTGTCTGGGGTGTCCCCCAGAAGCATAGCACAAGTTTGAACTACAGACAGTATCGAGCCAGTATTCATAAATTCAACTACAAAAATGATGCACATACACAGACAGCTTAATCATAACCAGCAAACCATAACCTTGTCTGAGACACCTTATTTGACCCCTTTTATACAAGATTTGGTGCCCCTACAGGACTTTGGTTGCAACAATGTTCTATACGGTCCCCGTTCATGTCAATAACATCACAAGGGGCTCCCTGGGACTGGCTCGTCCGCTCTGCCTCACCACTGCCGAGTCCTGGATCCACTTCTACAGGCGCTCCAGCCCTCTGTTGCCTCTCACCTGGCCATGGCCCAGGGGGGTCCCTGAGTGTCCCCTGGATCCTTTGGAGAGACCCCCACTGGCTTCAGTGGGTGTTGGATTGGACCCCATGTAAAGGGAGGGGTCGGGGAGCATGCCCTTCCCCCTCCCCCCCCCCCCCCGCTCCCTGGGGTAGGGGCACGGGGGAGCGGGCCCCATCTCCCAGTCCCTCCCTCAGCAGCCTATCGGTGTGCTCCTGCCAAGGCCCTGGCTGCTGCTGGAGCTCTGGGAAGGGGGAGTCTCCTGGGAGCCGGGGGTGCTCTCGGGGCTGCCCTGCATTCCTGGGCAGTGATAGCATCGCATCTTGGGGCCCGGCTGCCCTGGTGCAGGCCCACCACCCCCTTCTGTTTGCATTAATAGGCAGAGATCTTATCGCCCGTAACTGACAACATCTGGACAGAGGCCCCTGGCCAGGCCTTTCCCTCCCCTGGCTTCCCCCAGCCGGAGAGCTGTGCGTCTTTGGGGAAAGCCTGCATGTCCCTCCAGCCCATCGTGTCGGGCAGGAGAGGGGGGCCCACCTCCCCTACACTGCTGCCAGCTCTGCCAGGCCAGTGGGAAGGGGCTTCCTGGCTCCAGACAGGGGCTTGTCATGTCCTACCTCTGCTAGCCCTGCTGCCCCACTGGGGGAGAGAAGTGTCAACTGGAATTGCCTCACTGGGCACCTTGTCACCCAGGGCCTGGCTGGGAAGGGATGGGGCAGGGTCCCTCGGATTCTCCCCCATTAAGTAGCCAGAGGCTGAGCAAAGGGCGGGTCCATCTCCCAGGCCCTCTTCCCCCACATGCCCTGCCTGTTGGTGCCCAGTGCCTGCTCCGGGCTACCCACCCCGTCAGCCTTGCCCTGCTACGTTCCTGGCGCCTCGCAGCTCCCGGCTTGGGAAGACATTAGCAAACGGGTTTTCATTCCTGCCCGTTAATTATCAGTGGGTCTCTGCAGTGCAGGTGGGAGCCGAGAGCTGGGGGGCGGGGGGGTGTCCCAGGCAAGGCCCAAGGCACGCCAGCCATCATCAGAGAGGTCAGGAACATCGATACCTGCCCCCACTCAGCTCCCCGATTCATCCAGAGGCCAGGAGGGGCCAATAACAGGGAGTGCTGGGGAAGGTCCCCTGGGTGACTACGGCTCCGCTTAGCTATGGAATGTGCTGAGCTGGGCAGATTGTGTTACCCACCCCTTTCGGCCGCTTCCCACGGATGCAGCTCAGCCCGGGCCGTGCCGTGCCGTGCCACCTCGGCTGGCTGAACAGGGCCCCCAGCTCCCTGGGGAAAGGGCTGGCAGCAGGCGACGGAGGCCAAGACCAGCAGGACACGCCCTGGCAGCGATTTGCAGGGCACCTGCAGGACAGGGGGAGTAGAACTGGAATAGCTGGGGGGCTGTGGGTTAGGACTGGGGGGGCTGCAGGGCAGTGCTGAGCAGGAGCACAATGACCCATTCCTTGTCCCCGTGCTCTGTTCATTCTGCTGAATTAGGATGCAGGTAATTTGGGCAGGGAGCCCGGCTCTTTTCCGGCCCTGGTGCTGGGATGCCCCTGCCCCAGCAGGCCCCTCATCCGGTGTTGCAGTCCTGTGGCTCTCCAGAGATGGCAGATGAGGAGCTGAGGAAGTGCCCTTGGCAGGGGAACTAGGCTCCTGGGGTGGGGTGAATGAGGCCCCGTGTGCCCAGTGGGGCAGGCACCTTGTTTATTGCTTCGTTAGCCAGGCTGCCATTGTTCCCTGGCTGTTCTCAGAGGAAGCTGCCAGGGACTGGGTGCCCCATCGCCAGGTGGGGGCCAAAGGGGCTCTGGGTTTGGTGTCATGGGGCAGGCCATGGCTGGGGCTGGAAGGTGAGTGGGGCGCAGATGCTGCCAGTAGGAATTGGCACTCAGGAGAGCAGGTGACAGCCAGCCGGCAAGACGGGGGGCCCTGGGCCCGTGGCACAGGGTGCCCGCTGGGCTGCCCGCGTGGGTGGGATGATGTTGGTCCCCTCTGGGGCCAGTACTAGGGAATGCAGCGCAGCCAGGTTTGATTCCACCTTGATCCAGAGAAGCACCCTCGGCCAGCCCCACGCTGGGCCAGCCCTCACCTGACCCGCTCCTCGCCTGCCTAGAGATGTGATTCCCTCCCGTCCCCGGGGCTGGGGGTACTGGCAGGGGGCAGCTGGTGTAGTGAGATGCACCAGACGCTGCCTTTCTGGGGAGCGGCATCCCAGCCAGAGAAACGGCGAGGCTGGAAAACCCAGGCACCATGGGGAGGGTGCCTCGCTCAGAGCGAGGTAGCCCCCGCTCCTTCCTTCTGCGCGGAGCTGGCTGTAGATCCGCACAGGGGAAGGAGCCCGGGTTACCTGCACACAGGCTGTCTCCCCTCCGTGCATTGTGCCACCCACTCGCACTGGGCCCTGTGTCTGCGCTCTCTCCCCTGGAACCCTGCAGGATGGCCAGGCCAGGGCCTCGCTGTAGGTGTGGGGTGAGCCTCCCCGACCTTTCCCAGGCAGGCGAATGCTCATCCACCTCTCCTGCTCTTGTTGCAGCCAGCGGCCCAGCACAGGGAGAGGAGCCGGCCTCTGGCTCTGGCCCTGGGGAGACCCAGGCTGGGCACCTGGGCGCAGTCCCTTGCAGCCTGCCAGGAAAGCACAGACAAATGGCAGGGAATGCAGAGAAGGGCAACGAATGCTGGAGGGAGGGAGTTAATAGGACAGATTATTCCCGAGTTCTGCATAATTCAGCCCCTTTAAGTGATGACTAAGGAGAGAAGGGAGCCAAGTTATTTAGGTGATCGGAGGGGCCATAATGCGGAGGGATGAGAGCGAGAGATGGAGGGACAAGGGGCAAACGCCAGTGCAGGCTGAGGTCAGAGAAACTGCCTGATGGCAAAGGGGCTCTTGGGCCGGGGAATTGACAGCTGGGAGCCCCGTTGCTCTGCGACGGCGGGATGGATCCGGCTGGGGATTGTCCGCAGGGCAGGGCAGGGCTGGGAGCCCCGTTGCTCCCCAATGGGGGGATGGATCTGGCCGAAGATCGTCCCCAGGGCAGGGCTGAGAGCCCTGTCGCTCCCCATCGAGGGGTTGGATCTGGCCGGGGATTGTCCCCAGGGCAGGGCAGGGCTGGGAGCCCCGTCGCTCCGCAACGGGGGGATGGATCCGGCTGGGGATCGTCCCCAGGGCAGGGAGCCCCGTCGCTCCCTGACAGGGGGATGGATCCAGCCCTGCGGAAGAGGCGGTAAGTGATCGATGCTGCCGTGGCCCCAGGGAGCAGCTGGCCCTGGATGGGGTCACTTCGGGAGTTCATGCACGTTCATGGAGGACATGCGGACACAGCAGCGAGCTCACCGGGCTGTGCACCGCACGCTCACGGGGCCGCGACGAACACACCCCCAGCAGCACATGCAACACCCGCTGGCTCATGGGTACACCCCCCTCCCGCACACCCCTCCCCCCCTCAGCGTGCCCCACAGCAGGACCCACTGAGGCAGCAGCAGGAGGTCGCCAGGCTCCTCCCCCGCTTTGCCGTGGGATCCGTTGCACTCCAGCCACAGAGAGACCGGGACAAAAAGGGACTTTCAAAAGGGCTGGTTTATGTTTGGGCCAAGTTAATTAATCCACTTACAGCCCATTCATCTGCCTCGGAGCAGCCCCCCCGCCCCAACCCCATCCTCACAATGGGCCCGCCACAACCAAAGCCTGGGTCCAGACGGGCTCGGGATGCCCGGGGGTGAGATGCACAGGCCCCTCGGCTCGGGGATTCGCCTTCCAGTCGGGCTTATTTTATCTGCCAGAACGAAATACGCGAATGCCAGAAATGGGCGGTTCCAAGGGGGGGAGGTGATGGGGCCTGGAGGGGACAGGGATGAAGAGGGGGAAATGGAGGTCGGGGAAGGGGAACGTGGCATGCATTGGGCCCGAGGGGATGGGGCAGGAAGAGGGGAATGGGGCTCAGGGCAGGGAAACATGGTATGCATTGGGCCCTGGGGACGGGGCAGGAAGGGGGGTATGGGGGTCGGGGCAGGGGAACATGGCATGCATTGGGGACGGGGCAGGAAGCGGGGAAGGAGGCTCGGGGCAGGGGAAGGTGGCATGCACTGGGCCCAGGGGACGGGTCAGGAAGGGGGGAATGGGGCTCGGGGCAGGGGAAGGTGGGATGCATTGGGCCCGAGGGACGGATCAGGAAGGGGGGAATGGGGCTCGGGGCAGGGGAAGGTGGGATGCATTGGGCCCGAGGGACAGGGCGGGAAGGGGGGAATGGGGCTCGGGGCAGGGGAAGGTGGGATGCATTGGGCCCGAGGGACGGGGCGGGAAGGGGGGAATGGGGCTCGGGGCAGGGGAAGGTGGCATGCATTGGGCCCGAGGGACGGGGCGGGAAGGGGGGAATGGGGCTCGGGGCAGGGGAAGGTGGGATGCATTGGGCCCGAGGGACGGGGCGGGAAGGGAGGAATGGGGCTCGGGGCAGGGGAACATGGCATGCATTGGGGACGGGTCAGGAAGGGGGGAATGGGGCTCGGGGCAGGGGAAGGTGGCATGCATTGGGCCCGAGGGATGGGTCAGGAAGGGGGGAATGGGGCTCGGGGCAGGGGAAGGTGGCATGCATTGGGCCCGAGGGACGGGTCAGGAAGGGGGGAATGGGGCTCGGGGCAGGGGAAGGTGGGATGCATTGGGCCCGAGGGACGGGTCAGGAAGGGGGGAATGGGGCTCGGGGCAGGTGGGATGCATTGGGCCCGAGGGACGGGGCGGGAAGGGGGAATCTCCCAGGCAATGCTGAGCTGTCACATTTGCCTCCTTGTTGATGGTCTGCTGAGCGCCCAGGATCGAATGGGCTTGGAGCCGCCGGTCTCTTCTGCCCTGGTTACTGCGGGCCAGGAGAGCGTGTCGTGGACAGGGGCGCTTGGGAGCTGCCGTGCCCCCTGAGGGTGCCTAGCTCGGCCCTGTTCCCGTCCGGCGGGTGCATGCGGGGTGGGGATGCAGCCGCGAGGCTCACTCGGAGCCGGCGGGTCCCCCAGTAGGGCAGAGGTGGCGGGCAGAGCCCCGCTGGCACAGGGCCCCCAGCACGGGGCCGGGGGAGCAGGCGTTATTGTTCGTACCCGCCCCGGTACCACAGGAGGCGAGGGGCCGGGGCTTGGAGGCCCTGGCTCTCACAGAAGTGGGTGGGGAACGCGGGGTTACTGTGGGCTGCGGGGACCTGTGTCCATGCCGGGGGCCCGCACACCCTCCCACAGCCGAGGGGACGCACTCGTGTCTCGGTGCCGCAGGCTGTCAGGGCCTCTCGCCTTACTCCCCCCGCCCGCCTCCGAGCGTTTGCTTTTGTGCCACCCGTGGGCTGAGTGCAGCCGGTCTCAGCCGCTCTCCTCAGGCTCGGGGAAGTGGTGCCCCTCCTGCGAGGGGGCTCCCCCACGGTGGGGTCTGAGCCAGCGTGTGGGTCCTGCAGGGCCAGGAGGCGATGCAGGCCAGCTTGCCGCAGCGTCGGGGCGAGGGGGAGGCAGGCTGCGCTGTGCCTGGCATGCGGGGACAGCCTCCTCCTGCCATCCCCCTGCTGCTTCCTGAGCAGGCGGCCCAGGGCAGAGGATGAAAGCAGCTCAGCAGATGTTTCGGGCTTGTTTTCATCTCATTAACTGTTTCCTCTTTTATTAGGGTATCAATTATTAATTGTTCCGAAGAGAAACCTGAGGAGAATCCCAGAGTCTGTTCCGGTCCCAACCCCCAAGCTGTAGCATTGGGGGGTGGGGTGGATGACTGGGGGCTGCACTGCGGGGGAGCTGGGGTAGGTGTTTGGAGGGTGGGGTGAGATGAACTGGGGCAGGCAATCAGGAGCCAGGGTGGTAGCGGGGCCGGATCAAGGCAGGTAGTGAGGGCAGGGGTGAGGGTGCAAGGGTGGCATAGGGACAGGCATTGGGGCAAGGGTGTGTGTAGAGGTGGCATTGGGGCAGGCATTGGGGTAGGGGTGGGTGTGTGGGGCTGGAATAGGGAGAGGCGTTGGGGCAGGAGTGGGCGTGCGGGGATGGCATTGGGGCAGGAGTAGGTGTGTGGGGGTTGCATCAGGACAGGTGTTGGGGTAGGGGTAGGTGTGCGGGGGTGGCATTGGGACGGGCATTGGGGCAGGGGTGGGTGTGCGGGGGTGGCATTGGGATGGGCGTTGGGGCAGGGGTGGGTGTGCGGGGGTGGCATTGGGACGGGCGTTGGGGTAGGGGTGGGTGTGCGGGGGTGGCATTGGGACGGGCGTTGGGGCAGGGGTGGGTGTGCGGGGGTGGCATTGGGATGGGCCTTGGGGCAGGGGTGGGTGTGCAGGGGTGGCATAGAGACGGGCGTTGGGGCAGGGGTGGGTGTGCGGGGGTGGCATAGTGACAGGCGTTGGGGCAGGGGTGGGTGTGCGGGGGTGGCATTGGGACGGGCGTTGGGGCGGGGTGGGTGTGCGGGGGTGGCATTGGGACGGGCGTTGGGGCAGGGGTGGGTGTGCAGGGGTGGCATTGGGACGGGCGTTGGGGCAGGGGTGGGTGTGCGGGGGTGGCATTGGGACGGGCGTTGGGGCAGGGGTGGGTGTGCGGGGGTGGCATTGGGACGGGCGTTGGGGCGGGGTGGGTGTGCGGGGGTGGCATTGGGACGGGCATTGGGGCAGGGGTGGGTGTGCAGGGGTGGCATTGGGACGGGCGTTGGGGCAGGGGTGGGTGTGCGGGGGTGGCATTGGGACGGGCGTTGGGGCAGGGGTGGGTGTGCGGGGGTGGCATTGGGACGGGCGTTGGGGCAGGGGTGGGTGTGCGGTGGTGGCATAGAGACGGGCGTTGGGGCAGGGGTGGGTGTGCGGGGGTGGCATTGGGACGGGCGTTGGGGCAGGGGTGGGTGTGCGGGGGTGGCATTGGGATGGGCCTTGGGGCAGGGTTGGGTGTGCGGGGGTGGCATAGAGACGGGCGTTGGGGCAGGGGTGGGTGTGCGGGGGTGGCATTGGGACGGGCGTTGGGGCAGCGGTGGGTGTGCAGGGGTGGCATTGGGACGGGCCTTGGGGCAGGGGTGGGTGTGCGGGGGTGGCATAGAGACGGGCGTTGGGGCAGGGGTGGGTGTGCGGGGGTGGCATTGGGACGGGCCTTGGGGCAGGGGTGGGTGTGCGGGGGTGGCATAGAGACGGGCGTTGGGGCAGGGGTGGGTGCGCGGGGGTGGCATTAGGACGGGCGTTGGGGTAGGGGTGGGTGTGCGGGGGTGGCATAGTGACGGGCGTTGGGGCAGGGGTGGGTGTGCGGGGGTGGCATTAGGACGGGCGTTGGGGTAGGGGTGGGTGTGCGGGGGTGGCATAGTGACGGGCGTTGGGGCAGGGGTGGGTGTGCGGGGGTGGCATTAGGACGGGCGTTGGGGTAGGGGTGGGTGTGCGGGGGTGGCATAGTGACGGGCGTTGGGGCAGGGGTGGGTGTGCGGGGGTGGCATTGGGACGGGCATTGGGGCAGGGGTGGGTGTGCGGGGGTGGCATAGAGATGGGCGTTGGGGCAGGGGTGGGTGTGCGGGGGTGGCATAGAGATGGGCGTTGGGGCAGGGGTGGCATACGGACAGACACTGTATGGGAGCTGGGGGTGGCAGTGTATGAGTGCAATCGGGGGGGGTGAGTATCAGGCTGGAGATAATCCTGACCCTCCCCATCTCCTCCTCCCCTAGATCTCCCAGCAATATCCACGTCCCCAGGTCTAGTTCTCGCTCTCTAGCTGGGTTCCTCTGTGTCCCCCACCCCATCACACGAGCGAGCCCGTCTGCTCCTTACCTCTCCACCCCATGCTTGTCTCCATCCCAGCGCCCCTGGCTCTGCCCTGCCCTCATGGTCCGGTCTCTCCTAGGCTACTTTGTTCCACAAACTGACCCCAGCGATGCTGGGCCCGCCGGCTGCTGCCCCGGGAAGGAACTGTATGAAGCAGCCCTGGCTCTTCCCTGCAGAGGATGCCTGAAATGGAACAGGTGTGGGGAGGGTGGGGGGGGGGCTATGGGCCACTGCAGCCCCAGCCCCTCTCAGCAGGAGGTGCTGTGGGCCCTGGGGCAGGAGTACTGGCTGGGCGACGCGCCCAGCTGGGGAGGACGCGTGGGGCAAGCGTCAGGCAGGGCTCGCTGGTGGAACAAACCTGGCCCTTCAGCCATGGAGGCAGCGTTTCTGCTCCCCGCTACGGCGCTGAGGGGCGTGGGCCCCTCTTCAGCCACGGAGGCAGCAGCCCAGCTGCAAGGGTGAACCACACGCCTGTGCCCCACGCTGCCAGCTGCAGCCGCTGCGCCGGGAAGGAGCGGGACGGGTCAGGAGGGTTCGGCTCCCGGGGAAGGACGCTGCTCCCAGCTCAAAGGGCCTCTGCCTGAGTTCTGTGGGTTGGCAACTGCCACCTCCGCCGGCTGGGCCGAGAGCCCTGGAACGGGCTTTGGGCGCAGCTGGGCTTGGGCAGGCACTGGCAGCAAACGGGGCGCCACAGATTCATTGCTTCAACCGCACTGATAAGGAGCCGAAATGTATCGGTCCCCAGGCAGCACAGCCACCCCGCTGCAGCATGGCCGGCCCCCACCACCCCGGCTATGGGAGCCAGGGCCAGCACCCAGGGTCACCAGAGAGCTGTCCCCACTGCACAGCCCTGGGGAGCAGCACCAGGGTGAGCACCTTGGGTCAGGAGAAGTGGCTCAGAACTGATTGCCGTGGCAGGAGCTCGGATGGCCTGACCGTGGTATAAACTCAGAGCCCTGCCAGCTCGTTGGCAGAGTTGAATTACCACAGCTTCCCTCTTCTGTGCCTCTTGGTATCACTGGGCACATGCAGCGCAAGGCTACCCTGGCACATGGCTCAGTGTAACCCCTCAGCCAGGCCCTGTGTACGGTGGAGACCCCTGGCTTAGCTCTCCCCCAGCTCTGCTTCCCGCCCCTCCAAGCAGTCCTCACCATGCAGTCGGCCCAGAGATCTTCCTCCGGTTTCCCTAGTGAAATATTCATGGCTCGCAATGAAGAGTTAATTTAATTGCACTGACAAGCAGCTGAATAATTTATGCTCTCTTTGCAAATGTATTTTGTAGGACATCATTAGCACCCTGACCTCTGAGCAGCGCAGGAGCCTGGGCCTGGAGCCTGGGCCCAGCCCCTGGGCACTTAGAGCGTGGGCACTGACCTGCTTGGAAATGCAGCCAGAGCACAGGGCGGCTTGATAACCAGCTGACCCACCGTGCGAAGGGAGCCTGGAGTCCTGGCCTTGGTCATGCACTGGGCAAAAGGAACCTGAGTGTGTCTGTCCATGCATCATCCTGGCGCCTGCATTCACCAGGCCCTGCCTTCATGACCTGCTCATGCCAGGCACTGTGGTTCTGTGTAACAGGCAAGGTTTCCCCCACCAGCTGCCCTTGCACCGGTCTCTTGGCCAGTTGCCTGCAGCTGACAGCTCAGGGGCCGTGGCAGAGGGTTCCCGCAGGTGATGGGAGAGCACTGGATGGGTGCCCTGCCAGCTTCGGACACAGCCGGAAAGCGGGAGCTGGCCTGCAATGACTCCTCCAGCCCGGAGCCATCTTTGGTTCTAGTATGGCCACTTGGAGCTGAGCTCCAAATGGGGCAGGAGCCAAGAGCTCCCTCCTGCTCATCCTGCTGGACTCTGATTCTCTCGCTCGCCGGCTCCCAGCCTGTGTGTGTGTTTCCAGTGGGAAGCCTGCTCTCCGGGGTGAAAGCAAGGCAGCTGGAGGGAGGTGGCAGGCCGGCACTCAGAACACGGCTGCTTGCTAATGGTCTCACACCACAGCAGGCTGCCTGGGGTCGGCCCTCACATTGCAACCCCCTGGGGTAACCCCTTCCCGGGACGGGGACAGTGATTACCGACAGGCTGGAGCACGTGGCCCCATGAAGCAGGGCCGGAGGCCCAGGGAGCAGCACTCGGTGTAATGAACCCCAGAACGGCGGCACTGCCCTGCCCCAGGAGCGGGGGCACCGAACGTAGCTTGGCCAAGGAGGGCGCTGGGCCCAGGGCAGCAATTGTGCTGGTGTGACCGGTGTCCCTGCTGAGCGTGTGGGCGCCGGGTGCATGGGGCAGGAGCAGTGCCGGCATAGAGCAATCTCTGTGCATGGCTGGCAGAGCCGGGCTTGCCTCTGGGCGAGGCCTCCCCAGCCAGGCCAGCAAATGAGCACGTGGGATGGGATGGGCACCTGATGGGGCAACACACGGAAGCCAGAGATGGCAGCGTCTCTGGATGTAACACACTGGCGGGTGTCCGCAGCATGCGGCTTGGGGGGAAGTGGGACAGGCCTTTTCCAGGTCCAGAGGAACCTCCCGCATCACATCCCTTTGCCCTGCTCCTCCTACAGCCTGAGAGGGCCAGGGAGTCATTAAGCCAGGCCTGTGGGGCTAGGAAGGACCCGCTGTATAGAGGGGATGGGTGAAAAGGTCAGGAGAGGGGCTCTGGGGACAGCTGGGGCTGGGGTGGACCGTGCCGTCCATTAGCAAAAGGTGAGTTGGCGGAGATGCTTCTGAGTGGAAGGATGCTGCGAGAGCCGATTGGCCGCGCCATTCCCCCGCATCTGTCCCAAGGCCACAGGGTCACTTGTTGAAATTAGGGACGGTAACAAACTCAGAGGAAGGGCTACTTCCCGCGGGTTGGAGAGGGACCTTCCCAGAGACTTTCTGGGAATCCCAGCTCGGGGGCTGTGCCAGGCCAAGGGTGGCCTGAAACCGTGCCAGGTCCAAGAGGCAGGATTGTCCCTGGTGGGTTTGAGTTATTCAGCCCCGTATGATTCTCTTCTTCATGGGATCCTCAGGCCCTTCTCCTGGTGCTGAGCTGGGGAGGGGGCTCAGGTCTTCCAGCTTTGGGAGCAGCTGCAATGTTTAAGGCGCTAGAATAGAGATCCTCGAAAGTTCCTAGCTCCCACTGATTCCCATGGGAGTTAGGTCCCTACTTCCCTTTGAGGATCTGGGCCTTGGCCTTTACCTCTGCCATTCCCAAACTCACCATGTGATCCGGGGCAGTTTGACAAGCGGCTCCATATGTTCCAGCCTCCGTCCGGGTCCTGGGAGTCAGGCACCTAAATCTCTTGGAGGATCTGGGCCTACGTCTCTGTGGGCTGCAGTTTCCCCATCTGTAAAATGAGCTAATGATAGTCACTCTCTTTCCTTTGCAGGCTCTTCAAGGCATGGGCTCTCTCTTACTCTGCGTACGTGCAGCGCCTAGCATGGCTAGGCCCCGATCCCAGCTGGGAACTTGCTGTAATAATCACTGTCATCCCACGGTGGCCCTGAAACACTGCACCATCAATCCCCCTGCCTTGCACCAAATATTCTGGCTCGGACACTCCTGGTTCCATGACTGTGGTGTTGGCATAAGGACACGCCGGTGCCCCTTGTGAATGGCACAGCCGGTATTTTGGACCCTGGTTGCCTGAAATCAGTGAGTTGTGGACTGAGGTGGGAGTGGGGCGGAGTGGCAGAGTCCACCCCTGCTTTTGCTGAGCCCCCCCGCTCGCCCGGCCTCTATGCACTGCTGAGAATCCATGCCCGGCACGAATGAAGTTAGCGGGCTTCCTACGCAGTAGCTGGGGGAACAGGCAAAACGGAGAAAGCAAGTGAGGTCATGGGCTGGCTTGTCGGCTCAGGGAGATGGAGACTGGAGGGATTCGAGGGCTAAAACCCACCTCCCCCTTGTCCCCTGCTCTTGGTTTGTGTCCAAAGCCGATTCCTCCGATGACAAATGTTTTCTGCTGGGCAAGCTCCGGATTCCGGAGATAACGGGTAGGCTCGGGGGGGGGGGAGCCCCATTTATTTACATTGCGGGGGCTGAAATGTTGCTCTCTGGTGAAACCCAAGCTGGCTGGCGTTTATTTAGCAGATAAGAGGGACGGGGAAAAAGGGATGCTCCTCTGCTCCCCCGTCCAGCTCGCGGAGCGGAGAGCTGAGTGGGGGGGTGAAGGACACGGCAGGAGGAGGGTCCGGCCTAGCTGGCCCCCGCAGACAGGGCTGCCAGGAAACCAACCCAAACCCCGCATGACTAGCAGCAAACAGTGGCGGGAGGAGGCAGGAGCTGCTGGCAGGTGAGCTGCGGGAAGTGAAGCAGGGAGATGCTCGGAGGCTGGAGCAGGAGAGCTGCCCCCACCCCTGGCCTGCCCTCCCCAGCCTGGCTCAGGGACCCCCCTCCTGGGCATGCCTGGGGAAATGGGGTCTGTCCCTTCACGGAGTCAGTGTGGGATGGGCTGATGTGGTCTCACGCCCAGCTCCCACCCCTGGGGAGGGCAGGGCTAGCGATGAGATGGGTTGGCTGTTGTCCAGGCAATCCTGATACACGTTCCTATGGGCTGGGACCCCTGGGACCTTCTGGGGTCCCATGCCCTAGGGGGCCTTCCTTCCTGAGAGCCAGGGCTCGGAGCGCCTGCGTGTGCAGATTGCTCCACGCACCCAGCTCCAGCCCCCCACTTCTGATGGCTGAGGGACTCTCCCCACCCCCTCAGTCTCTGTCCTCCCTACACCGCTCTCCATATGCCTCCCCACCTCATCCCCCCTCCCTCCACTGCCTGTCCCCCCACCGCCCCTTGGTCTGTGCACCCTTTGCTCCCCTGTCTGCCCCGACTCCCCTCCCTGCATCCTTGATCAGTCTGATCCCCACATCCACCCCGTCTCTCCCCCTTCCCCCTCATCTTTTCACCGGGGGCTGCCTTTGGCCTCTCAGGTCCGTTTTCATTGCTTAGGAAGCAGCAAAAATCGCACAGGGCTGAGGGCACTCAGGCCAGTGCCTCTGTGGAAGTATTTAAGCCCAGGGTAATGTTGTTATCATATTTTTATGCCAGGAAATTTAAAGGGCAGAGGCCGCAGACGAGCAAACATCTGAAGCCATCAGCCTGATAAGGCCTGAATTTCCTCTCCCTGTTTGCGAAGCTCCTGACCTGACATGATTGCCTTTATACAGATATGTGTTTTCACACAAATGAGGACTTTCCCAGCTGTCCCCTCCCTGTCCAGTATCCCTTCCCCGCCCCGGCCCTGACCTCCCCGAGCCCTGCGCCTTTCCCTCTTTCTCTCACACGCATACCCACCCTGCCGCGGCTCCCGGCGCGCTTTGTCAATGAACTCGCCCGACGGGCGCCGAATTGGCACACGACTCCAGAAACAAGAGAGACCACAAAAGATCTGCCACGGGAGCCGGAGGGGACCCAAAGGGCCATTCTGTGCCGGCAACTCAGGGATTCTCCGGGCATGCAAACTGCAGCCGTTTAACTGCTTCACGGCCGCTGCAGAGCCTTGGCTGTGTGACGAAGGGCTGCTCAGCGCAGACCTCTGCCCCGCTCCCTGAGCCCAGGCTGGAGTGGGAGGAAGGGCGGCTTCCAGATTTGGGCACTGGCCTGAGCTCATGAGAACTGCCCTGCGTTTCCATGGGTGAGGGACTTAGCCCCTGTTTCCTATCTGTCCGAGGGGGATCACAGCCCAGCCCAACCTCCCAGAGCAGGGGCCCGTTCAGTACATTGAAGACTGAGGTGTTCACAGACTACGGTGGGCGCGGGGGACACGGCAGACCCGGAGCTGGAGCAATCGGCCTCTGATTTTCACCGTTTGCAGAGGGGAGGGATATAAACACGCTGCATTTTCTCAGCCGGCTCCCACTGCAAAGAACTGACCGCCAGTATCCTATCCCTTCTCTTCCGGCCAGTACTGGGTTTATAATGGCGCCCATGGGGCCGGGCCCATGCTTGGACCAGCACCCCCCCACCCCCACTCTGCCCCAGGCCTCGCCCCCAAAACTCCTGCCCCTTCATCCCCTCCCCGCTGCGTGCCCCTGGCTGCAGGGCTGGTGGGCACGGCCAAGCTGGGTGAGCTCTCGGGGTCGCATCCCAGGAGTCTGCCCCGGTCCCCAGTGAGGCTCTGGCTCCGGGCGGTCTCTGCTGCCCATCTCCCTGGGGCCGAGCCACCTGGGACAGGGGCAGAGGCTGGGCTGGTCTCAGCCAGTGGGAGGGGGCAGGCTCTGGGTGTGTGCAGGCGGGGGGGCCTTGTGGCAGGAGTGGGGCTGTGCCACACACCAGGATGGGTTTGGGGCAGGGGACTCGCTCCATCCCACATCCCGGATGCTTCAGAGACCTTCCCCCAGGGAGCGCACTCTCTAATCCGGAGGCGAGGGGGCGGGCATGGCTGCCGCAGGGTCGGTGCTGGAGCCCTGCTGGCTGCCCTGGGTGGTTGCTTGCACAGGGCGCTGGAGTCGGCCTGCAGCTGGGCCCGCGCTGGCCCCGGATCCCCGGAGCGCCACGGGCGGGTGGAGGCAGGAAGCTGCCCGCTTGCTGCCTGTCCAACACTCAGGGCCAGAGAGCAGGAAATCAGTATTTTGACAGCCGGGAGCCAGCCGAGCTCAGAGGGAGGATGCTCCAGGGAGGGGGCTGGGCTGCAGCGCTGGGGTGCACTGGGGCCCGGGAACGCACTGGGGCACATGCTCCAGCCAGGGCTGGTGGGGGAGAGATGGGGACAGACCTGGTAGGCAGACCCCTGCCCTGCTCCTCTCTCACCCCAAGAGGAGAGAGGGAAACTCACAACCAGCCCAAAGGGGCGGGTGGAGGGAGGCAGAGAGAGAGGTGTCATTAACCCTTTGTGACCCGAGATCCAGTCTCTCCCTTCCCCCCCATCCTCTCCTCCGGAGCTGAGGTGCCAGTTTATCACCTTTAAGAGAACGGCAGGGGCCAGATCCTGCCCTGAATGGCTCCCTGTGACTCCCAGCCAGGTCAGGGCAGGATCTGGCCCTAGCGCTTTGGGCCCCCTCCATTGCCGCGGGGAGGAGGATGAGGGAGCGGAGCCGTTACAGGGATCTCTGATATCCGTCTGGCCTGGAGGGGACGGCGGAGAAAGGCCTGTTCCGAGGGCCCGTTTATGGGAAATCAGAGGGTGGGAAGCCCCAAGCAGGAAGCTAGGGAGCGACCTGATGAACCACGTGCAGTAAATCAAGGGCCCAGACTGACTCATGGGAGAGTTCAAGGGGAAACCGAGTGTGAAAGAGCTGAGAGCGCATGCCCCCTCTGCAGCAGCCGCTCCTCTCTGCCTCCAGCCCCCCCCCCCCCCCCCCGGGCCCAGGAGCCTCCCGCAAGGCCCGGTTAGCATGCTGGGAAAGGGTTAATCAAAGAGCAGTGACAGGGGGCTGGAGGACAGAGACATGCAGCCACAGCCTGGGGACATGTGCACCGGTGTTGCTGCCCCAGTTTGCCTGCACCGGTGCTCCCAGCTGCTCTGTGCAAGTGAGAATGTTATGGGCGCTCAGGATGCTGGTGCTTTTCTTGGCTCTCATTAAAACCAGAAGGAAGTTTCTCACCCTCGGGGCTGTGGAAAGGAGGCTGAAGAAGAGACCCCAAAAGGCTCCGAAACCAGAGATCAAACAACCCCCCCAAACCCACAATTGATCAATGTTAAGCCAATCCCATGTTTAAAACAAACAAATGGAAGTATTTATTCACACAATGCACAGGCAATCTGTGGAACTCCTTGTCAGAGGATGTTGTGAAGCCCAAGACACTAACTGGGTTCAAAAAGAACTAGGTAAGTTCATGGTGGCTAGGTCCATCAGTGGCTATTAGCCAGGATGGACAGGGATGGTGTCCCTAACCTCTGTTTGCCAGAAGCTGGGAATGGACAACAGGGGATGGATCACTTGATCATTACCTCTTCTGTTCGTTCCCTCTGGGGCACGTGGCATCAACCACTGTCGGCAGACAGGATACTGTGCTGGATGGATCTTTGGTCTGACCCAGTATGGCCATTCTGATGTTCTTATGGTTGTCAGGGCTTGCTCCAGGACTGCTGGGCTTCCCTTGACTTGCCCCAACACGGCTTCCCCTGGTTTCAGCAGCTTTGGCGACACAGAGAGGCTGTAGGGGACGGCGTGTCAGAACAAGACATTGCCAGAGTGGAGTAGACCAGGGTCCGTCTAGACTGGTCTGTGTCCCCAGCTGTGGCCAGCACACCACGGGGAGGTGCAAGAAAGCCCTGTATGGACACTTATGGAATAACCTGCTGCTAGGGGAAGCAGTTTGAGGTTGGTTTGTTCTGAAGCCTGGGGGGTGGCTACGGGAGGGTGATGGCTGCGATCAGATAAATCAGCCCCCCGCCCTCCCCATATCTGACACCCTGCTCGAGTCCCACGCTTCCGCCCTTGGACTTGTGACCCCACTCACACCCACTTACCGACGCGCGGCTGACACCATGTACGGCGCCTCCCCATCCAAGCCAGGGAGGTGTGAGAAATAAGGAGGGACGGGCTGTGGGTTGGGGTATTTAAAGTTCAGGAGGAGATAGTACAAATTAGACCAGCCTGCCCCAGGTGGGAGCCAGGCAGCAGGGACATGGGGAGACTGAGGCTGGAGGATCTGGGGCAGCGGGATGGGGCGTTACAGAGCTAGCTGGACGTTGGATCTGGGGCAGCGGGATGGGGCGTTACAGAGCTAGCTGGACGTTGGATCTGGGGCAGCGGGATGGGGCGTTACAGAGCTAGCTGGACGTTGGATCTGGGGCAGCGGGATGGGGCGTTACTGAGCTAGCTGGACGTTGGATCTGGGGCAGCGGGATGGGGCGTTACTGAGCTAGCTGGCCCATAGGCAGTAGATTCTATGTTCAGCTCCATTCCCCTCTGCTCCTGCTGGACCGATGATAAGGAGGTGCCTCGTTAGAGCGCTTGCCCGCTCACTGACCTGGCCACCACAGCTGACCCTGCCAAGTGGCGTGAGCCCTGATGCCACAGCTCAGAAGGTGCCACTGACCCGTGGACCCTAGCTTTCTGCTGGCAGCTGGGCTGCAATCTCCCAGGCAGCTGCTTCATTTGCTCCCCTCCCACGAATCATCACCACTGGCCCGTGTCTCTAGGGCTGCTGCTTCCAGGCATGGTGTTAGTCAGGGAAGGAGGCCCAGGCTCTGCTCCCCTGCCTCATGGGGCTGGGGAGGCCCCCATGGCAGAGGCGCAGTCTGGAGCTATCACCATTCCTGCTGCACGGTGGCTGGAGTCCCCAGCAGCAGCCAGGGAGAGGAGCTAATGGCCTCAAAGTCCCCCTGACCCGAGTCCTGTGGGAGCTCCCAGATCCCAAGCCGTGGGCTAGTGCCTGGGACCGAGCAGCCAGAGCCTGGCTCTTCACTGCAGCCGCCCGGTGCCCCTGGGCTGCCCCGAGGCCTCACCCTACGATCTGCATGTGGAGGCTGCCCTGGGGCTTTCAGCAGTTCTGCCCTGTCCTCAGGCCCCAGGTCCTGCTCATTGCTACGCCCAGGGTGAATGCCCTGAGCCCAGGGCTTAGCCCAAGAGCCAGGTCCAGGATCTCTGCCCCTTAGGAGCTGGGTTGCTGGCACTTAGCCCCCACCCGCGCCTGGGATGAGCAGGGGCCTGGGGAGCCGTTGTAAGGCAGGGCTGGGTGCAGGGGGCTGGCCCGCCGTTCGGCCGTGTTCACCGCTGCAGTCCGGAGGCACCACAGTGGCCCCGAGCGCTTTCAAACCCTCCCAGGCAGCGTTCCTGCCTCTCGCGGCTCCCCGCAGAGCCTCTGACGCTGAGGCGTTGGTGAGCGAGAGGAGACAAACCGGGCCTGGCAGCCAGCGCGGTAGCGAGCGCCGGTAGGGGCTGGGCACCCCCGGCTCACAGCAACAGCCTACCAGGGCCAGGGTCCCTGGCTTCTGAGGCACCAGGCCAGGAGCCCTGCCTGGCCATGGCAGTGCCAGGAGCCCCGAGGCCCAGCCCCGCCCTGAGCCAGGCAGCGTCAGGGGCTGATTGATTCCGACACTCTCCTGCCGAACGGCGGGCTGGCCAGCACGCTGAAATGAAATGACTTTGTTTACTTCTGGGATCTCATCCAGAAAGGGAGAGTTCACGGGGCTTCCTGCTGTCATCATATTTTTTCCTGACGGACTGTGCTGCTGCAGCGCGTAGACACGCTGGCTTGAAAGCCCAGGGAGCCGCAGCCTCCCCTTCCTCTGGCTGATACGGGGCAGCCAGGGGGATGTGGCCCCCCCCACCGCCTTGTCTCCCTACCGTCTGCCCGGCTTGGGGGAGGGAGCGGAGCCTTGTTCCCGTGGCCTTCGCCAGAGGGGCAGCCACCCCCTGCAATGGCACCCATCTCCCGGGGCCGCGTCCCGACGCTCCTGGCGACTGGGCATCTCCTGCCCTCCCCACCCATGGAGAGCTGAGGAGTCCCGCGGGCTCACACACAGCCCTGTTGGGTGCCACCCAATCAGACAGACACCCGTCATCTCTGGCTGCCACCCGGTGACCACCCCACTGCAACTGGGAGCTGTAGAGGAGATCCCTGGAACAGCCACGGGAAGAGATGCACCCCGGCCGGGTGGAGTTCCAGGGGGGCTTTGGGACCTATGGCTGGAAAAACGTTTCTGGGCTGCCCTGGCCCAGCCCACAGATGGGGCTGGGAGCTCACGGTGCCCTAGCGGGAGCGGTGCCCTGCTCTTGACGCTGTTCCCATTAGACCTGCCGCTGTTTTGGAAACGTTGATTTAAAGCAGAGCCGTGGTGACAGCGATGAACCGATACTGTCCCGCCAGGCCAGCGCTGAATGTGGCCACAGATGTACCCCGCCTCCCCGCACCACCACGGGATCCGGCACAGCTGCTGCTTGGGAGAGACCGAAACTCCCCCAGTCGCAGCTGCCTCCCTGGCACATACCACGGGGAGACGCTGCAGCACCAAACCCTTTGGCTGCCCAGACGTGCCAGCTAAGGGCTCCGGAAGTGAGAAACTGATACGGACCAGGAATGGTGCGGCCAGACAGCCTGCAGCTGCGCCCACCCCCACGGGTTTGCTAATCTTAGGCCTGGCCCCAGCTTCTCCCTGCTCTGCTGATGCCCCTCAACCCTGGCCTGCCCCTCTCCCTGCTATGTCAGCCCTGTACCCACCCCACCCCCACAGCTCTGCCAATGCCCCCCAGTCTCACCCTGCAGACACCCCCGCACACACACTCTATTCCAGCTTGGAGCTTTCCACACACAGCTCTGTGAGCATGCACTGGAGAATCCACTTTAACCCCCTCGTCCCCAGGAGTCAGCTCTAAGCTCCGGCACACAGCCGTGTATTTTCTTATCCGGGCAAACGGTTCAACGCGGTTCGTGGCTGGGTCTCGTACAGCTGGCTTTATTGGTCTGAGCTGTTTAGGATGTAGCTACGCCCCAGTGTTGCCATGGCATGACCACCTTGCCTCCTCCTTGTGCGTTCAAACCAGGGGGCGGGGGGTCCGTACAGGAAGCCAGCATGGTGCCTCCGCTCCATAGCCAGACCGGGCTTGGGGACAGGGGCAAGGGGCTGTGACACCTGGATGCTACACTAACTTATTCTCCAATTGAAAGCTGGTCTGTGGTGGGGCTCGCAGGTTGCATTCTCATTGTGTGCCAATCGTGGCATGAGCTCAGCCCCCAAGCCTTTGTAATGTGTCCTTTAGCTAGCAGATCTCTCACAGTATTAGCTGTGTCTCTCATCGTCCTCTCCAGAGCAGATGGGCAGATAACAGCATTTTGCCTCCTTGCGTGTGGATTTCAGGGACCTGCTGAAGACGAGCTCCAGGCGCTGCTTGAACGTCTTCTGTTCCTCACCAAGGTCCGTGTCGTCCCAGTTCATCGCGGGCACCTGGATTCCACCACATTCCATCATCCTGGCCAGCCGTCCTTCCCGAGACACCAGGAAGAGTTCGGGCCCTGCGTCATGCTTCCTTCACTTGTGTGGGCGGGTGCTGTACACAGCAGCTGCCCCTGTGACTGATTCTTAGTCAGAGAGACTCAGGCAGGGAGAAAAGATTTTGCTGATCAGATGCTCAACATCTTAAAAAGAACTGCACCACACCCGACAACCAGCATTTCTCAGAGCTAGCTGCTATACGTTCAGACAAATACAAGCTAGGTCATTGGCAATAGCGCTGTCTGGTGACCCCCGATAATGTTATACTTTATTTCTGACCCACAGCACACTCTGCTGTTCCAGTCTTGGGACTCTCCAGAACAGAAGGGCTGGGGGCTCAGAGTTTTTGGCGTGTAGGGTGCTTGTAACTTCTTGGGGGGGGGGGGCGGAGGGTACGACTTGTTCCTGTGCCTTCTGGAAGCGTGAACTCCGTGGCTGCATCCCCAGTGCAAGAGTCCCTTTAAGGCAGTGCTGGAGGATGCAGGCAGCAGTGCCCCACCAGGAGGGAGCTGGGTGATGCCCCAATTCTCCCACACTTCAGCCCCCATGCTGGTGTCAGCTTGGGACCCCACCCATCTGTGGGAGGGGAAGTTTCCAGAGAGGAGTGGCCTGTGGGGAGAGGGCCCTGTGGAGAGAGCTCCCTTGAGGCCATGGTGGAGCTGAGACAGGGCATTTCCCCTCTTTGGGCTTGGTGGGGACAGGGCAGCTGGCTCCTGGTGACAGGCCAAAGTGCCTGTGTCGGGGGACTGATGGGAGCTTCCTCTCCCTCCATCTCTGAGCAGTGCAGCCTCCCCACCGCCCACTCTGTGCCCCTGGGTGCACCCTGGCCCTCCCTGCCCCACTGCTATTCTGCTGCCCCGAGTGGGCAAGATGCTGCCTGTCCAGCATGTTCCACCCCCACAGCAGCCGACCTCTTCCAAGTCCTAATTTCTTCCTGCTAATGAAGAACGGAGCCTTCTCAGCATTCCTGCCTGCGCTCACCCCCAGCCATTCTCCAGGGGGCTCGGGCTGCTGCAGGTGAAGGGCGCTCACGCACAGCCCCGTCCTCTTCGTACACCCAGCCTGGCATGAGGCAGTGCCGCGGGGCAGGGGGCTGCTGGCAAAGAGCCATTAGCTTCCTCCTGGTTCAGAGAGAGGGAGGGGCAGGGGGCTGGCACCTGGGGCGGGGGTCGTATGTCAAGGTTCTCCGTGTCTGCTGATCTGTCTCCCAGGGTGTGTGTCTGTCTCCCCGCTTGTGGCCTGTCCATTTTAATGATACTGGGGCCATGACCTGGTATCCAGGTGCTACCACAGTCCGGCCTGTCTCTGGGGCAGGTGCCAGGCTCTGGGGCTGGCTGGGTGCTGTACAGCATCTCTCCATGGGGAGCAGGGCCGGTTTTGCCCTTAGGTTCCATATGTGGCCACCTGAGGTCCCAGTAGGGGGCACTGGGTTCTGGGCGGAGGCTGGTGGCTCCTCTCTGTTGGACTTGGGCACGGGGGAAGCACTTTGCCAGCACCATGGTGAGGCTGGGCCTGACAGCCCAGGGAGCCCCCAGCCAGTCCCTAGAGGGGAGAGACCTGGGGAGTTAGGGATGGAGCAGAGGCAGCAGAGGGTGTTCCTCCATTTCCCCTACATGTTGGATGGTTAATTAGGTTAACTTGCAGAGATCCAGGTGTGACTGACACCTGACTGTCTGGGGCCTGGGTCCCATGCCCAGGGAGAGCCTGAGAAGACAACGGCCACTCCATTTGCCTGGACATTTGGTACCCAGCAACTAATGACCAGGGATGACCCACCCTCTACAGGAAGCCAGCTAGGTTTGACCAGCTGGAGAACAAAGGGCTACGGAGGCGGGCCAGGTGATAATGTGCGGGGGGAACAAGGGCAAAGGACTGGGAAGGGGCCAGGTGGAGGTGTTTAAGTGGAGGCAGAGAGAAGCATCTGGATGGACTGGGACTAATGAGGGGTCAAAGAGCTCTGGACTCGGCGACTGACCCAGATGGACTCGGCTGTAACTTTCCGTTCTCTGTGTGAACTAAGGACTTTCTATGCTGCGTTCCAGACCTCTAATAAAGCCTCCTGCTTTTCCAGCACCAGCTGAGAGTCACTCCAGAGCGAGGAAGTTGGGGGTGCATTGCTCCCTTCGGGTGTGTGTCTCCCTCAGGTGCCCAACTCAGGTGGACTCCCTGCAGGGAGCTCGCCACAGGCAGCATGGGTGCTGAAGGCTCATAGTTCAGTCCCAGGAGGTGGTGAAGCTGAGGGGCTTACCCAGTGAGACCATGGCCCCAAGGAGGCTGACACATTGACGGAGTCCTCCCAGGGACTGCTCCAGAGCTTTGCGAGAGCCCCGGACCTTGGGAGGTCTCTGCCCCACCAAGGAGGTCAGGCTTAGCATGCAGGGGGTGTCTTTTGCTGGTTTTTCCTGGAGCTAGGAGACCATGGGAGTGTGGGGTCTTCACAGCCTGACTCTGCAGTGGCTGGTGGGGGTGGGGGGTATGCGGAGCAGGATTGGGCCGTGGTAGGAAATTGGCTGGTCGCAGAGGTTGTTTGGCACTTGTCTTCGCCGATGGCAGAAAAGCCGTGGATGATCGAGCTACTTAGAGGGAAAGTGACCACCTGCCTCATGACACACTCACTCCTCCCCGCATTTGTCTTGCTCACTGTTTCTACCTGAGCCCTCCCTCGCTGGGTGACGTGAGCCACCAGTGGGACCAGCAGGTCCTGGCTGGGTACTGGAGTTCTGCATGGACCATCTGCCCGGAGGGAGTGGATGCAGCTGGAATAGCCCCTGGGGGCTGATTCCTCTCCCCTTCAGAGCTGGCAGCGTATCGCTCCCCCTGCCTCCCCGCTGTAGCTTGGAACGGTGAATTCCCTGCTGGGGGCTGCTCAGGGCCAAGGCTCTGCCCCTGTGGCTTTGGATTGCAGCCAGGGCAGAGGGGCTGCTCATGGTGGATTTTGTGGGTTTCCTTCACCGGAAGGCAAGTAGCTGGTCTCACGTGGCTCCTGCCCATCGGGAATCCAGCCACAGCCTGCTGCTAAGATCAGAGCGTGGCTCACTGCACAGAAAGCCTCCAATCGGGGCGAAATCAAAGAGAATCAATAAAGTCGAGTCAGGAGCAGATCTTCCCCAGAAGTGAAAGTGGTGGCCACAGCACACGCAGCCCCGGTGCCAGCAGCCGGCCAGGGGCCACTGGCACGTTACCCCCACGGTGCCTAGCCCTGCTCTGAGCTGTGTGAAGTTGCACTGTGGGTAAAACGTGGTAGCCACTCGACACGGGTGCCCTCCCTGAGGCTACCAGTGGTGGGGCTGGGCCAGTGGCAGGGCAGGAGGGTGGGCGTTGGAAAATTAAGTCCAGGGGAGATACACGGTGCCAAAGGTCCCACTTAGAGCCTCCAGCTGTGCTTAGCAATGAGAGAGACGTGTATTGGCATGTGGGTGTGTTTGTGAATGGGGGTGGTTAGTGGGGGTTGGCGTATATATGGATGGGGTGGTTACTGGAGGTTGGGGTGTCAGTATGTGGGGATGGTTATTGGGATTGGCGTGATGGTGCATGGGGGTGGTTATTGGGGGTTGGGGGTGTATGTGTATGGGGTGTGGTTAGGGGATGTTGTGTGTGTGTATTTATTGAGTGTTGGGGTATCTTTTGGGGGTGTATTGCGTGCTGGCGATGTTAGGTGTGCACTGGTGTTGGAGTGTGTATGTTGTGTATTGGGGTGTCTGTGAGCATCTTGTGTCGGGGTGTGTGTGTGGTGTCCGTGTGCGGTTATCGTCGGGTGTTCGTTGGGGTTGGGGTGTGGGGGCTGAGTGCCGGGGGTGCATTCTGGTAGCTGGGCCTGCGGGTGTGGGGTGGTTGGTGGGTGCGGGGTCGTCCCCCAGGGGGTGGGGCTGTGGGGGTGGGAGTGGCTGGGTGCACGTGGGGGGTTCTTGGGTGGTGATGTTGTGGGGGCGGGGGGACAGGACACGCCGTGTGGCGGACGTGGCCCTCTGCTCACGCCGGCTGCTGCAGGGACACGTGTGGCCAGGGCCGCGGCAAGGCCAGACACACCGCGGGCCAGCCTCCCTGCGCGCCCTTCGCCATCCTGCCCGTTTCAATCGCTCTCCCCAGCCGGGGGCTGCAGGGCGCCAAGCGGCCGTAAAATGGGCCATAATGGACGGCCTGGGCTAAATGAAATATTGAATGTGACCCCTAAAGCCGGGTGAGGTCATTAGCAGCAGCTCCCAGGAGAACATGGGGAGTGGGCTGCCCTGCATGGGGGGGTGCCTGGGACAGCCAGGGGTTGGGAACCATCACCACAGGAAGCAGAGGGGATGTGGGGGTTGGGGGGGGGAAGAGCCATAAATCTTTGGAGAAGGTCAGAGTAAGAGGAGAGGGAGGGAGCAGCAGGCAGACGGCTACCAGCGCATGGTGGCACGGGGCTCGGGCTAGCGTGACAAGGCCCCCTCCACATCTGTGGGAGAGGGGGCTCCCGGGGGAAGGGCATTCTGGGGTCCAGGCCTAAATCCAGTCCTCCTGCTTGCCCAAGGCAGCGGGGTGTGTGTGTGGGGGGGTGTTGTTGTGGGGCCTGGTGGAGGGGGGAATCTGTGTGTTGCGTGCATGGGGCAGGGGTGCTGTGTGGGGGACAGGCGGGCGCCTGGTTGCGTTGTGCACGGGGGGGTTGTTGCATGGACGTCGGTGGGGGTGTTGTGTGGGGAGTGACATGAGTGTGCGTTGCACGGGGGTGTGCTGTTATGTGGGGGCGTGTTCATTTACTCCTGAGCCTCCCCCCATCCCCCATGGGCGGGCAGCCTCCCCATGTGACCTCAGCCCTCGGCAGCCTGGCCAGGCTAACTAGTGGATGCTAAATAGCAATACCACCCCCCCAGCCCCTCGTGCACCCTCCCTCAGCTGCACTGGGCCATTGGCTAATCTGGGAGAGCAACTTATCCTAGTGCCATAGCCTGACCCTCCAGCTTCCTGCAGGCAGAGCCCTGCCTTGCCCAGCTCTGCTCTGCCCATGGGCCTGGACACATGCCCTGGGGGAGGCTGCTCCCTGGCCTGCCCGGCTCTGCAGAGTCCCCGGCTCTGGGTCTGCGGGCGGGGGCCGTCTGTCCGGCCGGGGGAGCTCTGTGCTTCCTGAGGAGATAAGAGGGCGGGGAGGGGGCTGCGCTGAGGATGAGTTACAGCCCCTGACCCACAGGTGACTCCCTGCACCTGAGGCCCTGGGGCTTCCTGCCCATTGTGTGGCTGCCAGCGCTGACAGGGACCATCTGCCAGATCAATAAGGTAAATACAGGGCCCTCCCAGGCGAGGACACCGAGAGCAGGTTCACGGGGCAGGTCACCCGGGGCTGGCGGCCAGAGGGCAATGGCAGGGCGGCCGGGGAAGAGTTCAAAAGGCGGGGGGCGAGGCAGCACACGCTGCCCCTGGGATGGCTCGGTGGGGTGCTGGGGTTACGCAGCCCCCTCGCAGCCCCTTATGCACCACGGGAGCTGGAACCTCTACTGGGTGGGGGGGCTCCACAGGGGTCCTGCTGGCACCCTTGGGTACCAGGGCAATGGGCACAGAATGGAAAAGGGCCGGGGGCCCAGGGCAGAGGGGGGCCGTGGTCATTTGCTGGGGTGGGGACCTATGCAGGGGAGTCATCCACAGCCCCGTGCCTTCTGCTTCTGGTACCCACCACCCATTGCAGGTACCCACCACCCATTGCAGGCCTGGCAGGGTGCTGTCCCTCCAGCCGCCCCTGCAGCCCCTTCCCCGCTCTGGCCAGGGGAATGGGAAGCATCGGCAGAGGGAGCTGGGTGCACAGCGGGGATGAGTCCAGGATGGGAGACAGACCCCTATCTCTGGAATGGTGGGTGGGCGATGGACCCAGCTCAGCCCACCCCACCCGACCCCGGGTCGGTGGAAGGAGAAGGGGCCCAGCTCTGTGCCCCCCCCCAATCTCAGGAAGGGGAAAGTGGGAAGGGGCCCAGCTCTGTGCCCCCCCCCCCGCCAAAGGATGAGTGAGGGATGGGCCCAGCTCCCCCTCCCACCAAGACTGACCTAGTCCCTGGGGCTGGAGGGTGGCACAGGCTGGCCCCTCTGGCTCTGTGGAGTTAAAGAGACGGAAGAATTTTAACGGCATCGACCCCTGACCCCAGCGCCTGCAGAAGGGAAGTGACCCCCCCGACCTGCTCCCAGCCCTGGCAGGGGCCAGATGGGGGGAAGGGAGGGACAAGCGGGGGTGGCGGGGGGATAAAGACTATTTCAGTAAAAGCCAGGGGGAGAGAAGCGCAGGTGACTCCCACCCGCAGCCCCCGCCGGGCATGGGGGACGGGGGCAGCCAGTCCCTCAGACTGAGCGGGGAGGGGGCCACTTCACTGGCTGAACACGGCTCCAGCTCTCCGAGCAGCAGGGAAATCTCCTGGGAAGGCATTCGGCCGGCAGTGCCTTGGGCTCCCTCTGCCCTGCCCTGAGCAGTCCTAGCCGCCACCCAGCCCCCCACTCGGAGCCTCCACCAGCAGAGCTGGGAGAGCTCAGGGCGGGGCTAGTGGGGGGCTGCGGGTCGGGAGTGAGGGGCACTGGGGGAGCTCTGGTGGGGAGCCCAGGGCTGGGGGAGCAGGGGGCTGCGGGTCGGGGTTGAGGGGCACCAGCAGAGCTGTGGGTGGGGAGCCCAGGGTTGGGGGAGCAGGGGGCTGCGGGTCGGGAGTGAGGGGTACTGGGGAGCTCTGGGGGGGAGCCCAGGGCTGGGGGAGCAGGGGGCTGCAGGTCAGGGTTGAGGGGCACCAGCAGAGCTGTGGGTGGGGAGCCCAGGGCTGGGGGAGCAGGGGGCTGGGGGTCAGGGTTGAGGGGCACCAGCAGAGCTGTGGGTGGGGAGCCCAGGGCTGGGGGAGCAGGGGGCTGCGGGTCGGGAGTGAGGGGTACTGGGGAGCTCTGGGGGGGTGCCCAGGGCTGGGGGAGCAGGGGACTGCGGGTCGGGGTTGAGGGGCACCGGCAGAGCTGGGAGTGGGGAGCCCAGGGCTGGGGGAGCAGGGGGCTGCAGGTCAGGGTTGAGGGGCACCGGCAGAGCTGTGGGTGGGGAGCCCAGGGCTGGGGGAGCAGGGGGCTGCAGGCCAGGGTTGAGGGGCACCAGCAGAGCTAGCAAGGCGGAACTGCACTAGCTGCTGGGGGAAGCTGCAGACCGTGGAGTATCTTGCACAGCACCAGCCCTGGCTCTAGCCTGAAGCTCCCGTCCAGAGGCCCCCCCCTCTGGAGAGCCTGTGATTGCTCCCGAGTCAGCCATGGAGGTGCCTTTCTGCCCTCCCTGCAGGCAAACTCCCCTCCTGCAGGGACAGCGCCCTGCAGGTGCCTTGCCCTCTGAACCCTCCTACCTTCCCCTGTCCCCTCCTCTTCCCCAAGACAGCAGCGGGGCATTACCAGCTGGGGGGCTACCTGGCCCCGTCCACACCTGGGTCAGGGGGGCAAGCACATCTCTGCCCTGGGCATTGCCAGCTGGGCCGCCAGCTGCAGAGACGGGGAGCAGCTGCCCTCAGGGAGCAGCCGCAGGCCCTCCCGGCCGCGCGGATGAGGCAGCTGTCAGGGGGCCCTGGGTATCTGTCTGCACCCAGTGCTGCATTTCCAATTACCAGCCCCTTCCCTTCAGCGCGCCGGAGCCTTCGCACTCAGCTGCTCTATCGATTAGATGCTGACGTGCAGGTTTCCCTTCCTATTAGGGCTGGGAGCTGAGGCCGCTTCGGCTCCTCTCCCCAATACAGCCGGGCCCCCCGGCACCCTCCCCAGCGCCCACAGGAGGAGCACACGGAGTGACGGGTGAATTTAGACCGTCACTCGGCTGGAACAGAAGCTCGTTCGGGGACCGTGAACACGGAGCTGCTTGTTACCCAGGCTCTTGTCAGGGCTGCAGGGCCGCGAGCCTGTCAGCGCTCAGCATCCCTGGGAGGGGGCACGGAGCCGGGGCGTCCTGGGGGTTGGGTGTGGGGCGTGCAGTGCGGGGCGGCTGTGTGCGTACGGGGACAGCACATCTGTCCCCACCCCACAACCCTCCAGTGGGGTGCACACACACACAGGGTGGGATGTGTGTTTATGGACAGCGCAGGGAGGTTTTGTGGGAGGGACAGTGGTGGGGGTTGTGTTTGGGGACAGCGCCAGGAGGGTGTGTGTTTGTGTGTGTGTGTGTGTGTGTGGACAGTGCGGGTGCTGCCCTTTGGGGCTGCTCTGTGGGGTTGCACAGAGCCAGGCCCAGAGGCTGGTTGCTTGGGGTTTCCTCCCACCCCATTCCTCTGGCTGCTGGGGGGCTCACTCAGGCCTGTTGCACGCGGGGGTCCAGGGGCAAGACCCGTGCCCCTCCCCGGTGGTCCCACAGGGCCCGTGACACCTGGTGGGGTCGCTGTGCCCCATCCCCTCCCTGTGTGGAAGGTGGAGACCCGCCTGCGCCCCCTTTTCCCGCAGTGGCTCATGTTCCATTTCTCACCCCCTGCTGCATTGTCGATGGCTGGATCCGGCCTCTGCCCTATGACAGGGCCCCTGCGTGCGAGAGCAACGGCCACAGGCCCCCAGAGCTGGAGCAAGTGGCTGCCGGGCAGGCTGGGCTGCTGGGAGGCAGGTTACAGCTCCTGGCACATCCCCGCCCCAGCCTCCTGCTCAATGGGGCTGGAATTATTACAGTGTAATTAAAAACGCAATTAAGCGCTGCCACTTAGCAGAAAAGTCAGACAGTTTGGGAATAATTATCTGACAATATAACAAGTTGCACCACATTAATCAGGCGCTGATCTGCTCCGGCAGCTGTGCATCCGACTCCGGCCTGCACACTAACGGCGTCATTTAGGAGACAGCATCAATCAGGCACTTACCAGGGCCATGGCGAGTAGCGTGCTGTCCAAGGGCAGGGCCTAGGTCGCTGTGCCAAACACGGGCAGTGCTGCCCCCTGCCCCCTCACCCCTTTCCTTGTGGGGACAGGGAAATCCACAGCTCCCTTTCATTCCTTCCTGGGGTGGGATCACTGCCTGGTGGTTAGATCAGTGGGGAAGGGAAGGGGGCAGGGCTAGGAGTCAGGACGCCTGGGTTCCATCCCCAGCTCGAGGAGGGAATGGTGTCAAATGATTAAAGCAGTGGTGGTGCCGGGAGCCAGGACTTCTGGGCTCTACTCACAGTGCCAGGAGAAGAGTGGCATTGCCCTCCCAGCCTCATGCAAGCAGGACCGTGCCAGTGTAACCCCAGGGACTCAGAGTCTCTGCTCATCTCCTCTAGCTCCTCCCTGGCCCCCAGCGCCTTCTCCCCTCAGGCAGTGCAGGCTGCACCTCTCCTAGACCCTCGGCGGTGGGGGATGGCGGCTGAAGGGATGGGGCTTTGCCAAGGGAGCTGTCCGTGCTGTTAGGCGTAGGGAGGGCGGGGTGGGTGCTGGCCTGGGCCTGGCTAGCTGGGAGAGCCTGGTCCACTGTGTTCAGCTGCACCAGCCTTCCCGGGAGCTGCTGGCAGGCCCCTGCAAACCCCAAAGGGATGTGCCAGCCGGGACCCTGTCTCCTCCCCACCATAGCCCTGCCCCCGACCCCTGAGCCCCAACAGGCGGGATTGGTGCGTCCCACTCCCAGCTGAGCTCTACCGTGGGAATCTGCTGGGCCAGGCAGAGCCCATTGGGGCGTCTCCTCTGGCCAGACGGACGGGGGCTCTGTGCTGCAGGACCAGGACTGTGATGCCCACCAGCAGCTGGCAGCCCCACCAGCATCCATGCTGCAAGCCCAAAGCCGAGCTGACAGCCCTGCTTCCTGCCAGAAACCTACCTGCTGCCTCACAGAGCTGGGCCGTGGCAGCATGAGGAGGACATTGCATTAGTAGGAGCGCTGCCAGCAGATCGGGGGAAATGATTATTCCCCTCTATTCGGCACTGGTGAGGCCACACCTGGAGTATTGCCTCCAGTTTTGGACCCCCCCCCCCACTACAGAAGGGATGTGGACAAATTGGAGAGAGTCCAGCGGTGGGCAATGAAAATGATTAGGGGGCTGGAACACATGAGTTATGAGGAGAGGCTGAGGGAACTGGGGATGTTTAGTCTGTGGAAGAGAAGAATGAGGGGGGATTTGATAGCTGCTTTCAACTACCTGAAAGGGGGTTCCAAAGAGGATGGATCTAGACTGTTCTCAGTGGTAGCAGATGACAACACAAGGAGTAATGGTCTCAAGTTGCAGTGGGGGAGGTTTAGGTTGGATATTAGGAAACACTATTTCACCAGGAGGGTGGTGAAGCACTGGGATGGGTTACCTAGGGAGGTGGTGGAATCTCCTTCCTTTGAGGTTTTTAAGGTCAGGCTTGACAAAGCCCTGGCTGGGATGATTTAGTTGGGGATTGGTCCTGCTTTCAGCAGGGGGTTGGACTAGATGACCTCCTGAGGTCCCTTCCAACCCTGATATTCTATGATTCTATGTCACGATGCGCTGGGCAAAGTCACGCAAGGGGAGCCTGGCTACACAAGGATTGCTGCCAAAGAGACACGGGCAAAAGGAGCAGGGCGCCCCCCTCCCGGGGGGTCAGGATGTCGTCTCCCAGGGTGAGGCAGGCGGGGGGCTCTGAGTGGGGCAGAAGGCCCCCACCAAGGTGAGGGGCTCTGAGGAGATGACAGAGGACGGACCCTCTCTGGTCAGCCAGGCATATGACTGAAGAGGGTGTTTCCTGGCAAGGCCCTGGCAGCAGGAGCCGGTGCGTGTGCAGAGCTTGGGGGGGGGCGTGGGTGGTTTGGTTTGGATGGATGGATGGAGACAGGGAGCATGTTGGCTGCTCTCAGGGGGGCCCAGGCGATCGATGTAGAGTAGCAGCCCCGCCCGGCGTGCCGGAGCTGCCTGACACCTGGGGGCCACTCCCCCGCCCGCCGAAGGCAGGAGCATCGATCCCGCGGCAGCTGCCTCCCTTCCGGGTCAGCAGAGAGGACGTGCCGGCCACCCCGGCCTGGCTCTCCTACCTGCCCATCACACGGCACCCGATATCTAGCACAGGCGCTGAGAGCCGGGGGGAGGGGAGCTGCCAGAACTGCTGTAGGAGCCATCCCTAGACAGGGGAGTGGGGGGGTGCACTGGCTGGGGGCGGGGGGGCCCTAGAGGCAGCTCCCCTTGCTCATGTGTGCTGGTGCCTCGTCTCCTCCCTGCCCCGCTCTGCCCCTGTCAGGCAGCGGGGAGGCTGGGGCGCAGCGGGGAGGCTGGGCAGCTTTCTGGCCGGATTTTCCCACTCCTGCCAGTGGGGCGCGGGGTGATTCATGGGCGTCTCATGGAGGCTAACGGCCAAGCTGGGAGCTGGCCAGATGGAGCGAGGCAGACGGAGCAGCGGGCCTTTAATTTGTTAACTTGCTTCTTCGCCGGCTGGAGTCTAGGAAGAGCGAAGTGGGGACGGGGACTAAATGTGGGGGTGTCTGACAGCAGGGCAGCGGGGGTGCGGGACTGGGAACACCAGCCGCAGGCAGCTCCCGCTGCAGCACCCCTGGCCCATCTGCTCTCCTGTTGCCCAGAGGGGCGCGCTCTCTCCCATGCTCGGCCGCTGCTTTTTGCTGCCCACGGTATTAACTGGGACTCTGCTGAGCTCCGGGCCGGCCCTCAAGCAGCTTGGCATGACTCCTGTCCCGGAGCAAGGGGCTGGGCGCGTGCTCTGCTTGGCACCGCCAGCAGCTTGCATTGGGAAGAAAGCCCCCACCCACTGCACATCCGTGCCCAGTTGCTCCAGTGGGAAGGAGCCTTTGTGCTGGGAGACCAGAACCTGCCCAGCACCCTGCCCCCAGCTGCCTCCCCCACTCCCGAAGCCTTCCTGGGAGGACCCACCAGGCTCTGGTGACCGGGCACCGGGAGCCTTGGCGCTCTGCTAGGCCCCTTCTGAATGCCTCATGCCCCCTCCGAGCGCTGGGATGGGGGTGCCGGGCTCCCCACGATGGGCATGGCAGAAGAGATTGTGCTGGCTTTTAACTGGCAGCAGCATCACCTCATTGCTCTGGCTTCCTCCACAGCTCCAGCCTGCCCGCCCCACGGCCACGGTACGGCTGGCAACGCTCCTTTGCCAAACAGCTTGCTCGCTTCCTTGCCTGGCCACCAGCCGAGTGGCTCCGTTCTTTCCTGCTCGGGGGAGGAGTGGGTAACCCCACTGGGGGCTCTCCATGCCCCCCTGCACAGCATCTCCCTCGTCAGGCTGATCTCCGTGTCGGTCTCTCCAGCTTGCACGTCCCCCTGACTCTGGGGGGCGCGGGGAGGGGAGGATTCCAGTGGGGTCCCTATGTGGGTCTTTCCACCTTTCTCCCCTCACAAGGGGCTGGAAGAGATGCTGACTTACATATGTGGGGCACGGGTGGCTGCCCCCAGGAGCGAGGAGATTGGCCCTTGCAGTGGAGGAAAGCTGCCCCTGGGACCAGCCGACGTCTGGGGCGGTGGCTGGAGCCGGAGGCTCTGGGGGCGCCAGGGTCAGTTTAGGGGGAAGCACCGATGAGCCGGCGGCTGTGCCGAACCCTCCGCCAGGGCGGAGTCGTCAGTGACAGGGAGGAAGCCAAGGGAAAAGTCCAGTAGGCCCAAGGGCTGCCAGCAGGAGCGGATCCTCGAGCAGCTGGGGAGGGACAGGCCAGGGCTGCATGGGCTGCCATCAGGGAGTGGGGAGCCAGTAAAAACGCACAATAGCCGATTAATTACCAGGCCGTAAAGGGAAACGAGGTGAGAGTGCCTTAAATAGAGCGATGGGCTAGAGAATAAACAGGCTTTGAAGGACATCAATTAGCCGGCAAATTAATGAGTATTTATGGCGAGTATTTGCTCGCGCTAATGAAGCCCTCGGCTGGAATAACATTCATCCCGGAGCGCAGCCCCGCTCAGCATGGCTGCAAACTCTGCGCACGCCGCCTGTCCTCCCCCCTGCCCCCCAGCACCGTTGCCATGGCAGCCCCCAGGAGACTGGCAGCTTGTGCTGCTTGCAAAGCTGGGCTAAGGGGGAGCAGGGCTGGGCCTGCTCGGGGGGGCGGGGAGCGGGGTGCGAAGCTGGGGAGCAGCCCGGGGAGGTGAGGAGGGGGGGACGGTCAGTAACCAGAGTATGGCTCAGTTACGGTCACTAACCAGGCAGCGCATCCCCAGGGGCCGGAGCGTGTCGGGGCTGTGGGGGGGGCGGTTCATAGGACGGGGCGGGGGGGGGCAGCCTTGCACCCGAATCCCAGCCCCCAGGGATTTCCCTGGCCTGCAAGTGGCTGAGCCCTCTGCCACCACCGTCCTTTCATGGGGCCCACTGGGACAATGGGGGGGGTCTATGCCTTGCTCCCCTCACCCCCAGCCCTCCTCTCCTCCCTCCCCTTCCCCAGCGCCCCCCCCCTTCTCCCACCACTCCGGGGCTCCCGTCAGGCCTGGCTCCCTCCCCCGCGCTGTCGGGTTTCCCAGGATGGCTCCGGTTTCTGAGCGCCGGAGATAAAAGGCAGCGATTGTCTCCTTTGTTCGGCGCGGTTCTCGCGCAGCCCCTTGGGCCTGAGCGAGGGAACCAGCCCGCAAGGAAATCAGGGGCTTAGCACATTCATTTCTCCCCTCATTTGCCAGTTCTGCCATGAAATCCCATTACAAAAGGCTTAGTGGCGGCGCTGGGGAAGGTCACTCCCGGGGGCCTGAGGAGATTGACGCTGCAGAAAGGTGCTAGAAAAGAGCAACCCCACACGGCTCCGGCCGTAAACGCACAGCTCCCCTCCCCCTGGCCCCCAGCTCACAGGCGACCCCCCCAACACATGCATTAAACTGGGGATTAGGCAGCTACTCAGCTGCCAGGAGAGGAAAGCCGGGCTCGGGCGTGCCGGGCTGCTCCTCACCTCCTTGCCGGCTGCGTCCTGGCCTGTGCTGAGACGCAAGGGGCTGCCCCAGGCCTGGGCTCCTGTTCATGTAGACCCCGACCGGACCCCAGTAACCACCGCAGGATCCGAGCCGCTCCTGAATATTTAGACGTACCAGCAGCAGCCGCTGCCTGCCTCGCCCGTGGGAGAAATAGTGGCCGTAGTTTGGGGGGTGATGGGGGGGGGCTCATGTGATGTGGGTGGCGCTTGTTTTGGGAAGGCTAAGGGGCAGAGCTGAGTTTTGGGCTGAGGTCAGCCACGGTGAGGCTCCTGCTTTCTCCTCTTGTGGCCTCTGTGAGTTCCACAGGCTGGGCCCAGCTCCGGAGAGGGCCCTGCCTCCTGCACCCTGGTTTCAGTGGGTGAGCGGAGGATAACAGGGAGAGGGCCCCTCAGGGAGCCAGGGGCTCAGAGGATCAGCAAACCAGACCCCCCAAAACTGCAAGCCTCAGGCCAGAGGTAACAGGAGCGGGGCCGCATGTGATTAATGTCTCAGGCACAAAGCCCAGGGAGCAGCAGAGGCAGCCTGGCATTGGGAACTGTCGGGGGGCATCCTGGCGGCAGGAGGGACTCAGTCGGGGGCAGCCTGGCAGGGGGCAGCCTAGCGGCAGGAGCCGGGCGCAGGTACTGGGTGAGCCTGGGTGGAGTGTGGTGGCCGCTGAGCCCAGGCCAGTAGCAGTGGGAGGGGGGCTGCGTGGGAGGAGCCCTCCCTGCCTGGCTCCTCGCTGCCAGTGCCCTTCCCGGGGCTCCCTGATGCCTCCCAGCCGGGGCAGGGCCTCCTCGCTCTGCAGAACGTGTCTGTGGGCCCTAGGAAGGGGACAGAAGGCTGGACAAGAGCCCCCGCCCCTGGGTCCTACTGCCAGCAGCATGCCCCGGGGGATGGGGATATGGGCCGGGGGCTGCTTTCAAGCCCCCTGGCCCCCGTCCAGGGCAGGTGGAGGGTCAAGTGCCCCCCCCACTTCTACACAGGTTCCGGCACTCCGGTGGGGGCCCCCTAATTGGCTGGGGTCCAGGGGCACAGGCCCAGTTAATCCGCCACTGGGTGCCAGGCCCAGAAGCTTCGTCCCCTGCAGTACCCGAGCCTGGAGGTCGGGGCGGTTGAGGCCCTGTGGCTGGGTCCATGTCAGCTAAGATGGGGCACGGTCTCCTGCCCAGACGCAGGTGGGAGGGGCATCCTCAGCTGCCAGGACTAGCTGGGCACTCTTTGCACGGAGGAGCCCAAGACCGTGACTGAAGCAGCAATCTGAGGGCAGGCACCCCATGCTGTGGGACCTGCTAGAGGAGGCCAGTTCCTCAAGACAGTCCCTAGTATTAGTTAAATGTGTTGTCTCGTGCTACAGCAACGCCCAGAGGTCCCCGTCTGGATCGGGGGGCCCATTGTGCTGCGCATTGCATGGACACAGCGAGTGACGCTCCCTGCCCCGAGGCACCGGCTAAAGAGATGCTGGTTTCTTCTTTATAAAACGTAGTAGGAAGGAGCTGCTGCACATGTGATTAACAAAGAGCTTAAAACAAGACCACGTGGGGGTCTGTGTGACGCCTCGGAAAACTATGTGGCTTGCACCTGCAATGCAGGAGTGAGACACGGGCCGCTGTGGGAAGCTGATTGCCCCTTTGCTGGGAGCCAGCGGAGTCAGCGGAAGGCAGCCACAGTCCTGGAACAGAACGAACCGCCAGTCCAGGGAAAGAGCGAGGAAATCAGGAATCCAAGGGGGTTTTGACAGGCAGAAATCCTCTGCACTAGATGTGGTCAGGCTCGCGAGCCAAGACATTTACCAGCTCTTGGTTAAGTCTGCCATAAATTCAACGGAAACAAGCCAGTGCTCCAAGGGGCGTCACTCAGCTAAACACAAGACTGTGCGCCATCTCAGCAACGGCAGATCTGTATCCTTTACACTAGATATGAGAGCACGCTACAATGCTAGCCCCAGGACTGTACTGCGCACTGTAGCTAAGGAAACTGTCCAGAAATCTAGCTTGTTTCCCGTTCAGGACAGACAGTACAACAGTATGTAACTCTTCCAACGCTGTAAAAATCTAGGATCACTTAATAGCATTCCAGTCAGTAAATGCAGATGAACCATCTGTGTTACGACTCAAATCCTGCCTCGCTAGGAAGTTTGTTAAAAAGGTGTTTGCTATCAGGAATGCACACAGCGAGACAGACAACGTGTGAGACTTATTAGATATCTTCCATGGGCTAGGAGGCTATGAAGACAAATCAGTAACTCCAATGATTCTGCCACGAAGAAAAAAATGACACTAGCAAATAACTGAAACACTGAACTTGACACGATGGGAAAGCGGGACGATATTGAAAAGACAGAGCAACCTAAGCCTGGGTTAATTCGGTGTACATAACTGAAAGGCGAACTAAAGTCCGGATCTGCACCGATCCACAGGATTTAAATAGAGCAACAGTCCACTGCCGGTAGCTGAGAAAAGATAGTGAAGAAGTGGCCGCTGTGTTCTTGGAAGTAAACATTTTTGCAGCATTAAATGGAGGACAGGCAAGCTGGCGAGTAAGGTTAAATGAGTCAAGTTAGCGACTTTTCATGAACCATTGGGGCTAGAGTCTCAGCTGCTGTAAATCAACCTCACTCCATTGACGTCAGCAGCACTTCCCTGATTGCCACCAGCTCAGAATTTGGCTCTGTGGTTGGAAGGTGAAGCAAATGCCATTTGGTATGGGCTCCGCTCCTGATGCATTTCAGAGCGCCTGCACTGATGTCCGAACGGCCAACTGCATAAGTGTGACAAAGACTTCCCTTCTAGCAGCTTGACCTGGGGAGGTGCTGGCCACTGTTTGGGTGGCTCCTTGGTCTTCCAGGAAGAGAAGCCCCTGTGGGTGGGGGTAAGGGTGGGCAATGCAGGGAGAATAATGCTGGCTGTACACACTGTACTTAGCTGACAGGGGTTGGGGGAGTGGGAGCGGCAAGGGGGATGACAGAGGAAGGGTGGCATGGAGAGGTGATGGAGAAGGTGAAGAGGTGGATGTGGACAGACCCGGAGCAGGAGGGAGAAGTGGCTGGTGGGCAGGTGTGAGTGAGGCTAGACACCAGAGGGGTAGGATCCGGGCTGCAGCATTGGGCTGTATCCATCAGCAAACTGTTAATGGGGCAAGGGGGCTAATCAGGGAGTGGAACGTGTCCCGGTTTAGCACAGCCTCCTCCCCTGTCCCAGCAACCTGGACTGAGCGAAGGTGGCTCAGTCGTGCTCCAGGTAACACAAAAACTCCTGTGGGGATGCCTCCTCTGGGACACAGCACTGGAGAGCTGTACAGGGCGGGAGGAACTCTTCAGCACACTTCATTCCCCATCGCTCTGTGCTCGGTGAGCTCTACCAGAGTCTCCAGGAAATGACCTGGAGCTGGACAGCCAGGCATTGGAGCTGTGGGCACTGCTTACCAGCACTGCCCCTGCAGATTCGATTTACGATAACCATGTCCGGTGATGCCCCTTCCAAAGGAGCAGGCCGTGCCTTATGCGGGAAGACCCACTACTAGCCTGTTGCCTTTGCATCAGGGTCCCTGAAGAAAGCCGTGCACCCAGCCTGGAGCAGAGATGCTGGCAATGGGCGGGTGCCATAGGTTTCACCAGCAGAGCACTGGCCAAGAGAGGAGACTCAACCAAGCTTGTAGGCTTGGTTAAAAGCTCTTTGGACCCCAGCGTACGGTGCTGAGGGTGCAGGGGTGCTTTGACGAGCGGGTATGGGCGTGTCTGAAGACTGACAAGGGAGTGTGTACAATGGTTTATGGGGGCGGTCTGAATGTGTATGCAGGACGTGTGGGGTTGGCACACATGGGAGCCTGCGTGGCAGAGGATGCCTGGGCAAGGGTGCCAGAGGGAGCGTGCCCAGGTGTGAGTGACCCTGCGTGGGTGAATGCTTATGGCCACCCATGGGGGAGGGGCAAGCGTTCCGCCATCCCCTCCCCCCTGCCCCCCCCCAGGCCTTTCTCCCTGGCTGGCTGTGTGGACGCTTGGCGCGCTTTGTCTTGGCGCTGCAAGGTGATTAGCGGCGAGGCGAGGGGGAGCGGACGCTTGAATGGGCCGCAGCACAGAGAGGAGCAGAGGCCGCACCGCTCGGGCTGTCTCGCCGATTCAGAAGCAGTGAAAGGAGCAGGGGGGAAACCCACCCTGTGAATGGCAAGTAGGCCCCCGTGAGGCACAAAGCCGCCAGCTGGGGAGCGGGGCCAGAGCCTCGCACTCCCACTCGGCAATGTTTGCAAACACTGGAGGCCACTTAGTGCAGGGAGGTGTGAGGGAGACGGCTGGGGGGGCTGCCAGGCTCAGGGCCGCCCCCTCGCGGCCTGGAGCGGCAAGCTGAGCAATGCAGGGTCCCCTGTTGTCACCAGGCTGGCTGAGGGGATAGGCAAAGCAAACCAACAGCCCCAAGCTTCCCCCCACAGCCCAGGCAGCGAGGAGCCCAGGCGGCCAAATCCTGCAGCTCGCTGCCGGGAGGTATTATTCCAGGAAGGCCAACGCACGTTGGAGGCAACAGCTGAGCTGCCGGGGAGAGCACAGGCCCACCGGGGTCGGGCTTCTTCGGATCCTGCTGCGCTCAGGGGCTGGGGCTGTGGATCCAGGCGTTAATGCCCCAGGGGCAGGTACTGCTGCCTTCTCAGGCTGCAAGTGTGAATCCTGGGGCATGGAGCCCACTGTCCTCAGGCCCCACCAGCGTAAATCTAGCTCCGGTGCCCAGGGGTGGGAACCCGGCCGCACTTGTAGCTGGGCTTGCAGCGAGGAGCTTGGTTCCTGGAGCCGGCCTGCGGTCCCTGGAGTTGGCTCAGCTGCAGGGCTGCTGGCCAACTCTCCAAAGGGGCTTTGTTCCCGCGAGCGGTTCCGGGTGCCCAGCGTCGGTGGCTTCTCTCCCATCCCTGTGTCTGCAGCCAGGGGAGCAGGGTGCGCCGGGAAAGAATGTCCCTCCTGAATACCCCCAAAGGCAGGTCTGACAAGCCTGAAATCGAGCTGTCAGTTCCCGTCTGGACAGCCCTTCACCCCCATTCGCTCTGCCTTGTTAGTCTCCCCTCGCCATTCACCGAACACAAACAAACCACTTAACCCTCTGGCTCACACACTCCCCCAGCCGGAGGGGGTGCACGGGGGAACAGCTCTCCTGGGACAGGGGGACGGAACCCAGGCTCAGGCTTCATGGGGCAGGGGTCCCAGGGCACCCAGGCGGGTGTGAATCCTGGGGCAGGGATCCCAGGGCAGCCAGGGGAGGGTGTAAATCCTGGGGCAGGGATCCCAGGGCAGCCAGGGGCGGGTGAGAATCCTGGGGCAGGGATCCCAGGGCAGCCAGGGGCGGGTGTGAATCCTGGGGCAGGGATCCCAGGGCACTCAGGGGCGGGTGTGAATCCTGGGGCAGGGATCCCAGGGCAGCCAGGGGAGGGTGTAAATCCTGGGGCAGGGATCCCAGGGCAGCCAGGGGCGGGTGTGAATCCTGGGGCAGGGATCCCAGGGCACTCAGGGGCGGGTGTGAATCCTGGGGCAGGGATCCCAGGGCAGCCAGGGGCGGGTGTGAATCCTGGGGCAGGGATCCCAAGGCACTCGGGGCGGGTGAGAATCCTGGGGCAGGGATCCCAGGGGTGGGTGTGAATCCTGGGGCAGGGATCCCAGGGCACTCAGGGGCAGGGTGCCAGTCCTGGCACTCACACCATGTGGCGTGGACGGCCCTGCAGCCAGGGACCGGCGTGCCTGCTTCTCCCCAGCTAGCTGATTGCTGTGGGCGGTGTGGGGGTGGCTGCACATTATGCACAGAGCACAGTGGGGATCCCCGTGCTCTGCTCTCAGCTCCCCCCCTGCTCCCTGCCTGGTCCTGAATCCCAGCTCTCCCCCTCACCTGCCGCTCCATGTGCCCCTCAGCCCAACGCCTGGGCTGTGGCTGAACATCCGCAAGCCAGGCGCCTGCCCCCAGCCGGAGAAGGCCCCTCAGCCCCTGCCCAGCTCGTCCATCCCTCTCATCCCCCCAGTCTCCCAACGGGCAGTGTGGTGTCACGCCCTGAACCGGCGGGGGAGCCTCGGGGGGGGGGTTGTTTCTTCCCATGACTCGGGGGACCCCACTTGGCCATAGTGGCAGCAACCCTGCATGGCACCCAGCTTTCACCAATACCTCTCTGTGCCCCCCCGCTTCCAGCGCCCTCTGCCTGAGCCCCCTCCTCAGAGCCCCCATGTCACTGCCATGCGCCCTCTCCCCTGCTGCGAGACCTACCACAATCCCAATGCCCCTTGGTGCCCTCTCCCAGCCCGAAGCCCCCCTCCCGCATTGCCCCCTGCCCTGCAGCAAGATGCCCCCTCCCCCCACGGCGCCCTCTCCTCGCCCCTCTCCCCCCTCCCCTGCTGCGAGATCCACCCCAAACCATCCCCAATCCTGGCTGCGAATGAAAGAGCAAGTGTACAGAATTTTCTTTGACACAATTAAAAAGCCCGGGGTCCCGGCCTTCTCAGCTTGCTGCAGTGTGTTCAATTAATGTAGCATAAAAAATCATTATGCAGGGACACAGATGGAAGTGGCCAAGCAGAAAATGCAATGTGCAGGGGCAGAAAGACCCCCCGCCCCCCTTCTCAGGTAAACAGTAAGGCCGGGGACAGGCTGCCAGCACCTGTCCCAGGCCTCCAAAGGCGCAGAGCCAGGGCTGCCCCAGGCCGGGAGTCCTTGCACCCCACCCCTTCGCTGCTACTGTGATTCTGCTTCTCTCCAGCCCAGACAACAGGGGCTAGGGGGCGGGGGGCAGCCCCACTGCTGGGAGAAGGGGGGAGGGATATCCCTCCCCTGCCCCCGCTGCAGCCGGCAGGGACCTGACGCGCTGTGCACTGGAAGGAGGAGATTAATGAGGGACACTGGCTTGTTTGAGTAAAATAAACGAGCATGTTTGCTGTGCAGAGAGCCCCAGCCGCCGGCTAATGGACCCAAGAAGCCGCAGGCACCTGCTCAAGCAGGGCGTTCAGTGCATGTTTGTCTGCCAGGGCTCAGCGCCAGGGCCGTGCGGGGCCTGGGTGGGCGCGGGGCCCGGAGCGCCCATGGCCACAGTTCACGTGTCGTTATGCACAGGCCCGGATGCGGGTGACAGAGCAGAAAACCGGCCTGGTTCACGTGACGCTGGGATCAAGGCGCAGGAGGCCTCGAGACGGCAAGTGCTGCGCGCGGGTGGGGGGAGAACACAGCCGCGCACGGAGAGGCACATGCACCCTCTGCAGCCGTGCCCACACGCCTGTCCGGGCCCACACACCTGTGCACATGCAGCCACGCCCAGACGTGCACCAGCGTCTGCCCAAGCACCCACGCAGCCACCCACGTGCATCAGCAAACGTACGCGCACCTGCACGCCCAGGCATTCGCACAGCTGTGCGCACACGTGCCCCACCGATTGCCCACGTGCAGCCCCACCCCAAGCCCACATCCCCACGCAGAGGTATGCAGACGTTCGTCCCCATGCACAGCTGCACCCCCACATCCCCCCCCCCCAACCAGACAAGCACGTGTACCGCAGCCCATGGACACACACTAACGACGCACAGAGAGCACCGCTACTGAATTAGCAGCTAGCTCGAGAGAGGAAAAGCGCTCCCGGGGAATGGCCCCCTCCCCGCCCCCTTCCCACGACCTGCCCCCGCCTTTGGCCTCAGCGCAATCAGAGCCGACACACAGCAGGTGGGCATCCCCTCGCCACCAGGGGCTAGCTGGCCCCAGGCAAGCTGCAGCCTCAGCAGGACTGGGCCAGTGAGACAGACTCACTGGGCGTGAGCTAGAGACCCAGGGCTCAGCTACAGATGTGACATCCCTCCACCCCGCTCTCTGGCTAGCCCTGTGGGATCGGGGCTGTCCCACACCCATGCACAGACAGACGGGTGGTGCAAGCCAGCCCCCTGCCCTAACATGTGCTGTGCTTCGGTGGTCCCCAGGGGGCTTTGCAGCGGCACAGAATCGCCAGGGTGCAAGAACAAGCCACGCCCCGTCCCTCCTCCAGGCCACCCCCTCTGCCTCTGCCCTGGGCATAAGGTGCATGCTGAGATGGACCCAAACATGTGCCAGTGTCAATCCCCTCCCCACCCCCCCAGGGGAATTCCCCATGTGGCGGCCGCCCTGCAGCTTGCCAGGCTGGTGTCACAGGGCAGTGCACGCCCACATTCAGACCCCGGCGTGGCACGCACACGTGGCACCTGCCCAGCAGGGGCGGAGTCGCACGCCGGGCTGGGGCATCCAGCGGGCGCAATGGAGCTGGTCACTCTGCCTGTAGAGTTGCCGGTTTTCGTTGGACGTCTTCCTGGCGGTTTCATCCCATGACATCATCTTTAATTAAAGATTACTCTTTGATTCCTGGAGCCTCCAGGACAATCCTGGAGGGTGGCAACCCTATCTGTCTGCCCGCCACCCCCCCACCCCCCGACCTTTCCGCCCGGCTGGGCCCAGCAATGTAAATGGGGCTCTTTCTTCCTTGGCTGGCCCTCCCCCTGCGCTGAGCCTGCCTGTCCGTCTCACCCCGGCGCTGCGAAAAATCTGTCACCTAGAGTGTATTAATCGGCCTGGAATGTTAATCCTCATCGTGTTAACCCAGCCCCTCGTCCCCCCCGTGTAAGCTGCTGGTGGGGGTGGCAATCTGGGTCCGGCCTTTCAGGGCACGGCCAGGGCAGCCGGTGCTGCGCAAGCAGCAAGCTGATTTGCTCTGTTAATTTCTGGTGCAGCGAGGAGTTAATCCTCCTCCGGGCAGGAGTAAAATGGCCAGAAGTAATTCACAGCAGAGAAACCTGGGAGTGGCAGGAAGCAGGGGGAGGCACGGGGGCCTGGTCAGTGGGAGGGATCTGGTTCTGCTCGCAGGGTGGGGATAGACCAGTCAGTTCCTCTGTGGATCTGGTTGGGTTGCGGTCCGGGACTGGGGAAGCAGATGTAATGCATAGTCCCAGTGCAAGCTGGACCAGCTGGGATCCAGTTCTGGGAGACCTGATAGTGGGTCCGGTTCTGGTGGTTGGGGTGCTGAGGCAGGGTTCAGTTCTAGGAGACCTGGGTCCAGTTCTGGTGATGGTGGTGGGGTGTTGAGGCAGCGTCTGGTTCTGGGGGAGCTGATAGCAAGTCCGGTTCTGTTGTGGGAGGTGTTGAGGCATGGTCTGGTTCTGTGGGGGCTGATAGTGGGTCCAGTTCTGGGGCGGGGGGGTGTTGAGGCAACGTTCAGCTCTGGAGGGGCTGATAGGGGTCCAGTTCTGGTGAGGGGGTGTTGAGGCAGGGTCCAATTCTGGGGGGGCTGATAGTGGGTCCAGTTCTGGTGAGGGGGTGTTGAGGCAGGGTCCAGTTCTGGGGGGGCTGATAGGGGTGCAGTTCTGGTGAGGGGGTGTTGAGGCAGGGTCCAGTTCTGGGGGGGCTGATAGTGGGTCCAGTTCTGGGGGCAGGGGGTGTCACAGAGTTTAAGGCCAGAAGGTACCACCCTCGTCTGACCTCCTGTATATCTCAGGCCTCCACCATCATCCAGCACCTGCATGCTAAACCCAACAACCGAAATGAGACCACAGCACCCGGGAGCCTAGTCTGTGCCACAGGCAGAGAACAGGAGGGACCAAGGTGCTGCAGCGCCCGAGGATCACGCAATGGCAAGGAAATGATTAAGTGAGATAGACCCAGATAATTCTTGCAAGTGACCCATCCCCCTACAGATGGATTTAAATTCTGCTGCAGTGAGTTATGGTCTGTTTCCTATCATTAGTTGTGCTGGAATACTGATGTGAGCAAATGTGCACTATAGCTTCTTGATAAGACTGCAACATGCTATGTCTTTCAAGTGCATTATTTCTATGTACACCTGGAAAACTAGTCCATAATGACCAGGTAATGCTATCCTCTGAATTTGCATAAACCTGCAGCTAGTCTCTTCCAAGGTCTTTCTGGTAGAGCATTGTCGGTACAGCATTGTCTCTTAAGTTGATTTGTACTGGTTCGCCTTTCAAAAGCCCAGTATCATCAAATCCTTCATCAAGTTCTTCCACCTTTCTCACTAGGCTCATCATGGGTGCTATGCTATGGATGAGAAGGCTGTTGGTCTGTGATCCTTTGATCATGGGCACTCTGATTGCACAGCTTTTGTCTTTGTACGTTGTTTCTGGGGTGAACTAGCCCGTGCAGTTGAGCATACTTCCAGGGCTAGTCAGATCTGTGTTGGGTGACTTCAGCTCTGGGAGGGGCTGAAGGTGATTGTAAATCCTTTCTGAGATGACTGTGATGTCAGCGCCTGAGTCAATTTTAAAGTCCATAGTCTTGACAGGAATATTCAATTTCACTCTCCAGGCAGGCTTGGGTCATCACAAGTGACAGATCCCAAAACCAATGGCTCTTGATTGCATGCAATATAAGTCAACTCCCTGACTGCTTTTGTGCACCCAACAGCTGCAAAGTGTCCATATTTCATGCATTTATCACACAATGCATCTCTGGCTGGACATGCATCATCTCTTGGGATATGATGTTTTCCACAGCGCCTGCATGTAGGCTGGAATTTGTCCTTCTCAGCCTGAGAGTTCTCTCTCCTTGCCTCAAGGGTTTTATGATGTTTACAGCTTCTTAGCTAGTTTTAGGTTTTTCAAGTTGTTCCTGCCTTTTGTTCCGTTGATTAACTCATTCTGATTGCTTTGCTCTCTGTATGGCTGTGGATAGGGTTAAATCTACCTTCAGTGGTAGCTGCTGTGAAAGATATATGTCTGTTAACCCAGTAATCAACCTGTCTGATATTTTTGTGTTTTGCATTCCCCAAAATCACAGTTTTCAGCCAATGTACGCAGAGTTCTTACAAAACATTCAACATTTCCCCCTGGTTCTTGAATTCTCTGTGGGAAAACATGCTCTTTCATAACCCACATTTCTCTGGGGTATAAAGTATGCATCAAACATAGCCAGAACCCTTTCATGGTTATCTTTGTGACTGTCTTCAGTAAAGTTAAAGGATTTAAAGATATGCTCTGCCTGCGTCCTCGTAACATAAATTAAAGATGATACCTGTATTTCTCCAGTTTCTTTGCAAAGTTTGTTTGCAATGTGAAATGTTGCAAAATATTTCTTCCAGTCTGTCCATTTTGAAGGTTTGTCAAAGCCGAAGTTCTCCGGCATGTTGATGAGGTCCTGCAACCTTTGTTGCTTTGTTCCTTCTGTCTGAAACCTTTGTTGATGGTTTTCTTCTGTGTCTGTTCTTAGTTTACTCCTGACACCATGTCATGTTCTTCTGTACCAGATCTGGCTTGGCTACAGAGATTGTGTATGCACACCAGATGTGTTCATCCAAAGGTCTTTATTGGTCTGCCAGGTATGACTGGGATCAGCTTAAATAAGATATTTTACACACAGTGCCGCTGAGTAACTGGACAGTATAATACAGTTTAGCATCCCACACATATTCCCTACACAAACAGCCCCTCCCACACACAACAGACACCCCCCCACACACACACACAACAGCAGCCCATGTGTTGTGCAAGCATATGCCCACACACACACACACAATGCATACACTACAGCAGCAGTTCTCAAACTTCATTGCATCGTGACCCCCTTCTAACAACAGAAATTATTACACAACCCCAAGAGAGGAGGCCGAAGACTGAGCCAACCCAAGCCCCGCCGTGCAAGTCCCGCCACCCCAGGCAGGGTGGCCAAAGCTCAAGGGCTTCTGCCCTGGGCAGGGGACATGTAATCTTAGCCCTGGGCAGTGGGGTTTGGGCTTTGGCTTCAGACTTGCTGGGGCCCCTGGCCAACACCAGCCTTGGTGACCCCCATTAGAATGGGGCCACACCCCACTTTGGGGTCCTGACCCACAGTTTGAGAACCCCTGCACTACAGACATGCCCAGACATGACAGATGCCCTCCACACACAACTGGCAACCACCTGCTGTGGGACATACCGAGCAGACACCCAACACACACTGTGTGCATACACACTCAGCCCCTCTTCCCACCAAGCATGAGGGCTTCCCCCATCCCCTATATTGGGACACAACCTATACAAAGGTAAACACACACACACCATGCTAGCCCCCACCCCACACATCCTCTCGAGCGCCTGTGATTTCCTTGCAGACCTGCATGTGCAGGGTTGCACTGGGGTATTGTCTGTCTGGGGGGCAGAGTCTGCAGTGCCAGCTGGGCACCAGGGAGGGAAACGCAACCAGAGGCCTATATGGCACATGCCAGTCTCCCCCCACAGACTCTGTGCCACAAGGCATGCTGTGTGCTGACTGCAGGCAGCCTCTGGCCATGAGGCCAGAGGAAGAGAATAATGAAACCTGCCAGATGGGGGAGGAGGAGAGATGTGGGCCAAGGTGACAGAGACCAGGGCAGACAGCACACCTGAGCCCAGGAGAGAGGTGGCGGGGGGAGCTGACCAGAGGGAGAGCAGGGAGAAGGAGCCCAGGCTCCACTCCTGAGAGGCTCTGAACCTGGTGCCAGGCCGAGGAATGCTGTCGCCTCGCCCAGCCACAGATGCATACTTCCCTGGGCAGTGTGCATGGCCATCGCTCCCTGTGTCTAGGGCACTGTCCCAGAGAAACCCCCACTGATTCCTGAGGCCCCCCCGCCCTGCCCTGGCATTGTGGCGGCAAATCCCACCTGGCCCTGAGAGAGGGCAGCGCTGGCCCGATGGAGTGGGCGCGCTGCGTGGAGAGAAAAGCAAAGACACAAGGCACGCGCCAGGGCAGGTGGACATCCCGCTGGGCATCGGAGAGCTGCGGGGTCCGGTTAGATCCTGAAAGGGCTGGGTGCAGAGAGCAACTCTGTCTGGGGAGGGTGGCAGTCACTTTGCCCAGAGAAAGCACCCATAGAATCCCCCAGGGGAGCCCCTTACCCTGCTCCGTCTCTATTCCCAGCATGCTCCCACCGTCCCCTCCCATACAGCTCTGCAGCCTGGTCCTGCTGGAGTTCTAGTCCTGCTCTAATCTACCAGCACCACTGAGTCAATTACCAGACAGGAGGCAGGGCACCTGCAGCCTGGATTCCTCTCCTTTGAAACCTCTGCCCTACCCCTTGTGGAAGATCTTTACCTGCCTCCAGCAATCCTCCCCCAGGGCCGCTACAACCCAGTGCAAACCAACTGCAAGGACCAGCACCCTGGAGCCAAACTCATCAGCACAGAGCCAATAATCACCCCTATGGACCAGGTGCAGCTCTAGTGTGAAAAGGGGCAAATCCCCAATGGAGCAGAGCCCACTTATGCCACGACTGGATTTGGCCCGTGTTTACCTTAAATCACACAGGAAAACAGAGGCAGTAAATACGGAGATCCTCCCATAACATTGTGTACAATCCAGACCTGTTAAAAGGGACAGGTGGGGTAAGGAATAAGATGAGCCACAGATAGATTTCTCCCTACCTGTGCATGGTGTTTATGCAGTAAGCAGCCCCTCAAATTAAACGAAATCAAGTGTTGCTGCAAATATTGATTTTGCGGGTGAAAAAGCAAACCGCCCCCGATCAATGCACAAAGAGAGCGAATGCCAAACTGTCCTTAACAGCCAATAGTCCTGTTCAGGGGTACAAAAACTGGCCAGTTAATACCCCAGGATACTGTATGGGTAGGATTGAAGTATAGGTACAAGAAGGATGAGATGAAGTAATAGCAGAGGAATAGCTCTGCTAATGTCGAGCATTAAACTCTGAGCATGCCAAATGGAAAGCGGTGTTCTCCCGGGCAACCGCAGACTACGCTGAATGCTCATGCAGTGCATGAAAATGCTCTCCTGAGAAACCAGATTCCCCTGTGTGCACTGACAATTGTATACAGTATTACCAACTCCAAGCAGTCAGGCCGGTCCCCAAAACCCACGAGATTGGCTTAAAACCCCTGAGACTTTAATTATTTGGTGTATGCAATCCAGTCAAGCCAAGCCACAGCATGCTTAATAAATCATTAACCTCTTTGGGGTTTTGAGCGTCTAGTGGTTCCTCACAATTTTGATGGCTGGAAGCTTTGAGTTTAAAAAAACAAACCAAAAGCTGAGCTATGCACAAAATAACATGACTCCAGGAGTTGGGGCTTTAAGAAAAAAACAACTATTGCAAGACCACAAGAGTTGGCAACATTGTGGTATGCTGGGAGTTGGGCGAAAGCTCGTTGAAGCCGGTGGGTGTAAAAGCCACCCTTCATTCAGGATATATATCAGAAGCTGTTCAAGATCCTTTTGGAATAAAATAGCTGCAACAACAGGAGCCACACCCAAAACACATGCCACAGGCAAGGTTGGTCAGGAGCGGAGCTATGTGGCTGGGGGGGTTTCGCTGGGGGCAGAATGCGAATGCAGAATGCAGGTATTGTCCGGTAGAGCTGTGCGTTTGTGAGAGAGAGAGAAAGAGGAGAAGCAGCCAGAAACAACGCAGGAGATGGCAGCAGAAAGTCAAGGACAGCCAGAGAAGCACTTGGAGCTTGCCCTTGAGAGAAAGCTATGAGGGAGGGCTTTTTGGGTAGAGTGCCTTCTTCAAAGAGGCTTGGATTTTGTCTGAAGTGGTATGAGCCTGGGCAAAAATTCACCACCTTCAGAGTGGGGGAATCACCTTTCCCCGATGGATTGGTGATGCCCCAGCGGTGGCGGCCCGATGGCCCATGTTTCCACGTGCTGTTCTAGAACGCACCATTGCGGACGCTTGCAGGGCCCCACCATCGTTGGTTACAAGGTGACGTGCTACTACAGGGAGCGAAAGAGTTTCTTATAGCTATGCCGGCCCCGCATGGTATGGTGCAGTTCTCGGGGAAACTGGCAAAGCGCTATCTTTAACAAACGTGCAATAATTGGGACATGGTGGTGGAGGATTTTCCAGCAAACGTTGCGTGCCGTTCGCTCATTTCTCACATGCTTCACTTTTTTCATATATTTAAAAATCGATATGGCCCCAGTGGCTATTAGCGTGGCAATATTTGGGTTGGCTGTTTAAAGACCATCTTTAAAATCGAGAGCGCTCCAGAGCTAGACCCATCTTTCCACAGTGTTTGGGAAGAACCAACCACATAATGGGCGTTACCAAAAATAAATACTGCGAAGAAGGGTGGCTCAGAGCCTAGCCAGGGGCTATGGAAGAGTGCAGAATATGGGCTCGGCTGTGCGTCGCGTATCATTTGTAACAGACTGGGACGGAGAAAGCGGCAGCTACGCAGAAGGAGCCAGAGCACCATGGAGTCAAGGAAGGCAACTTACTTGGGAAGATGTAAAAAGCGAAATCTAAGCTCGGCGAACCAACCATTGGGTTTGCAGGAGGTGTGCGCATCGCGGGGGGAGGCAGAAAGCTGCAGAGATGTGGCGTGTGCAGCACCAAAGGAGGGGTATTTAGTGACACAAGGGGGTGTAACAAAGAGGAATGGGGCAGGGTTCATTCGTTTAGACTGAGTCTGGTGATAAGCTGGATCTGGCTGGGGAGGAATCTCCCAAGGGACAGGGTGGAGGTCGTGAGACAGGACCGGCTATTTCTAGCTATCTTAGGTCCTTATCTGGCCTCCATCACTCTAGTATCTGAGCACTTCCCAATCACTGATGTGTTTACCCTCCCACCCCATCCTGGGAGGTCAGGACAGGGCTCTGGTCCCCACTGTGCAGAGGGGGAATTGGGGCTCACAGAGACCAAACGACTTGCCCAAGGTCTGACTGTGGCAGAGCAGGGGCTTGGCCCCAGGTCCTCCGTTGCAAGTCCTAGGCCAGTGTCCGACCCACGTCTGCACCATCCTCCTTCTTTGCATAGAGAACAATCCTGTACAGGCCATTAGGGCATGAGTACAATAGGGCTTTTCCCTTTGTAAAGGGGGTGCCCAGGATGACCCAGGATCTCCATGGGGACGGAGCTGGCCCCCCGATGATTCCCGAAGGCTAGGATCCCTGGGGAGTAGCTCCCCTTCTGGTGTTGGTTGCCGTGTGGTGAAATAGGTACATGGTCCCAGCTGCATAAACCCACCATTGGTCTCTGGCACACTTACCACCTTTACATATTGCCCTGCAACCCTCCCCCACAACAGCACTCACCATGGACTTCCTCGCCCCAAAGCAGGGCCACGCTCCCCCAGGGAGATGGCTGCTCTCTTCTCCACCGCGAAGGGCCCTCTCCTCACTGTGCTGGCAGGCCCAGCCCCCCAGACAGTATGGAAAAGTCTCCTTCCTCATCCTGACATTCAGCCAGTTGAGAAAGGGCCTGGGAAATGCAGCAGCTCCCAGAGATGTATGGGTATTTCCCATGGAATCCTAGGAATTTATCCTCTTTTCCCACAATCCCCAGAAAGCCTTTCGAAATTTCCCACAAGCCACTACTTCAAGGGTCTGCACACTGGGTGTAACCCACCGTCCTGCATGTGTGTTATGAGTTCCTCGCTAGTGCCTGGTCTACAGAGGATAAGGGTCTACTATGGCTGCCAGCGAGGGGAGCGACAAGGTTAGCTTAGGTGACAGAGATGCATGTTTTAGCGTGGAATCCTGGGTTCGGTGCTTGGGGAGGGCCCGTGATAAGTTGGGACAGTGGGATAGGAACCCAGAAGATAATGTAGGTGCACCACGATACCCAAGAAAGGTGTGTGTGCGTGTGACCGTGTTACATCGCTGGTGCTTTTGCCGGAGCTGTGCCAGGCTCCGTTACTAAAGGCAGCATGCTGCAGTGCAAAAGTGGCCTTTGGCTCTGTGGGCTGGAGCTGCTGAGAGAGGGGAGATGACCCCTGGCTTAAGGTCAATTGGAGGGAGGTGGGCAGATAATGGCCCCACTTTAGTGATCACTGGGACATGCCTGGCACTTGGCTCCTGACTCTCTGGCGGAGGGAAGGAAAGGGCCGTTATCTGCCCCTGGCCTGGAAAAGGGCCCCCTGGTTTGCAGAGGTTATCGCGCAAGGGTCCAAGGAGACACTGACCGGAGCAGGACGCTAACCAGAGGCCTCCTCCTGTCGGCAAGGCAAAGTGTGAAGATGCACATAGGGGTTGGAGCCTTGATGGGCTGCGTGGAGGGGGGGGCTGCTGGCTGCAGAGCTGGGGGCGCTAAACACTGGCATGAGAAGCTGCTTACAGGCTGAGCAGGACCCTAGGGAACTATGTGGGGCACTGGCTGCAGGGGTCTACAAGGAAGACAGCAGGTGGGGTGGACTGGGGGGAAGATGGCAGTGGAGGAATCATAGGGAACAGGGCTGGTGGCACTGAGCTATAGGGGAGAGGGGTGGTGGTGCTGGCTGTGGGGGGAGCTATAGGGACCAGCGCTGGTGACGCTGGCTGTGGGGGGAGCTATAGGGGACACGGTCAGTGGTGCTGGCTGTGGGGGGATGGAACCGATGGCACTGGCTGTCGGGGGAGCTCCGGGAACCAGGGCTGCAGGTGCTGGCTGTGGAGAGCTCCAGGAACCAGGACTGCAGGTCCTGGGACCAGGGCACTGGCTGTGGGCAGCTGGAGGGGCCAGGGCCTCTTGGAGGAATTCAGAGCATGCTTGAGGCCAGGCAGAGAACCCCCAGGAGAAGCTACAACCATCCACGTCCGAGAGAGCAAACCCCAGGGAGAGGCAGCACGGGCCCTTTCCAAAGCCCTCCCGTTCTCCTGGCAGGGAGGAAGGAGCTGTGGGGAGGGGGAGCGTGATGGGCCAGCCCTGCTCCAAGCCGCACTGAGGGCCACGGCCCCTAGAGAGCCACCAGGGCCGAGGGCACCGGCTTTTTGTCTCCGCTAAGCTCCCAGGACTGGTTCTCACCATTCGACTATTCATGGCGGGCGTTTCTTTTGCTGCCTTGGCTGCTAATCCGGCCAGAAATGGCCCCAAGGGCTTGTTGACCGAACTGGCATATCCCTAAAACAAACAAGCCCTGGGCCAGGCTGACCCCACAGCTGCCCGCCCAGCAGACTCTGCTCTCAGGATTAGGAGACACCCTTTCATTGCCAGAGACCTTTCTTTCCATGGGACGTACGGTGCTGCATGCTGCCTTGCACCCCTCTCCCACACAGGGAGGGGACAATCCTGCCCCTTGCCCCCCAAAATCCCAGGTGCCACCCCAGGGAGGGCATCCCCTGTCCCATTCCAATAATTGCCCCTGAAATAGACAGCTCTCCAAGTGCCCTGCCCCCTGCCCCCTGCCTGCCCTGCCCCCTGCCTGCCCTGTGCTGGGACTCTTACTGTGGGGGATACGGGGACGCACTTAGGGTCACGGACTGTCCCCCAGCCAACTTCCTGGAAGGGCTGGTTCAGGGCACGTGGCTGCTTTCCATCGCCTCTGCCTGGCTGCAGCCCCAAAGCGAAGGGCGCAGTCACAGCCGCGGGGAGAGGGCCCGGGAGGAAGGGGACAAGGAGAAGCACCCCCAGGTCCTAGCTGCCAGGAGAGGAGCGGTTAGATCTGGCCCGGCTGTGGTGGAGGGACATGGGGGGCTGGAAGGAGAAATGGGTGGGAGGGAACTGTGCTTCCCAGTCCTGCCTCCTGCTGCGAGTGCTGCCGCCCGCCTCGGGCATCATCGCTGGGTCAAAGGCCACCCGCCACCCAGGGCACCGCAGCTGCTGCCAGCTCCTTGCCCCAGCTGTGCCGGGCTGTGCTGGGCACAGGCTCCCGAGGGCTGGGCTGGCAGAAGGGTAAAATACACACAGCAAGAAAAGGGTGTGGGGGTCACCTGCGGCCATCCCCCCTGGCCCCACCGCAGAGGGCACTGCTTTCTGGGGCAATCCCCCTTCTTGCCGCTCCCCCAGCCCAGCCCAGGCCCCAGGGAATCTGTGGACCCTGGGGGAAAGGATTTGGGAGAGAGGGCCCGGCTGGAGTGTACAATGAGAGGGTCACAAAGGCAGCGCCAAGCCTGGACACAGTGGGAAGAGAAGGAATTACGTCCAGAACCCGTCAGCAGCCCTCCATCCCCTCCCCCAGCCCCCACGCTCCCCCCTCCCTCCCCAAACTCCCCGGGGCATTGACTGGCAGTAACAGACTGGCTGGGCCAGGGGAGCCTGGTCTCTCCCAGCAGTAAAAGCTGACAGCTTTAGCACGGCTCTCCCCGCACCTCCTTCAAACGTCTCTGTGCCCAGCTGGGAATGCGGCCGCACGTGAGACCACCTGAACAGCACAGAGCTCCCAACCCACGTCTGCATCCTGCCTCAGCGTGCAGGCGGCCACAGATCCACAGAGCCTGGCCCAGGGCGTGTGCGTAACCTCCCCTCCCCGCTCCCGTGCATGCCCGGGGCACGCACACAGACTGTCTCAGGATGGGTACACACCCCCCACGTACACCCCCTTTTCCAGTGCAGACATATGCACGCACCCAGAGACTGGCAGGGCACATACGCCCGTGCACACACCCAGCGCCCTGCTGCACGCGTGTGCTTGCACACGGAGACTGCCTGAGGGCGCGTTCACACACAGAGACTGCACCTGGGCACACACACCTCAGTGCGTGCACACGCAGCCGTATGACACCACGGAGCTCATATGGAACACACGCCCGAGGGGAAGGATTTTTTTTTCCCCTTGACTTTGGGGGAATTTTGCATTTATGCTTTAAAAACAGGCCTGAGCCTCACACAGCCCAGGCAGGAGCTCTGGAAACGTCCGCCGAACGATTCTACCAGGGTGCCTGAGTCCTGATTTCCCACCTCTGTCTCCTCACGATCACACCCCACTCTGCTGATGGCCCTCAATCCCGCCCCCAGAGCTCCCTGCTAGCCCTAACCACTCTACCAACTTACCCCTGTCATCCAGCGGCTTGGGCTGCTCTCTGCTTGTGCCTCCACTCCGCAGTGCTTTGTTACAAGGCAGTTAATAAGAATGACAGATGAGCAGCGCACCCTGCGTTTCTATGATTCTCTTCATTATTATTATTATTTATTCATTTTCTCTTTAATTACATTGCAAGGTCGCCAGCATAAAGACTGGCCTGTGTGGGTGGGAGGGGGGATGGATGTGAGTGAACGATGCGAAGAACTCAAATAAACCCTTCCTTTCCAGCACCCGCATCAAGGCAAAGCAGACTATAGACTCCCTGGGAAAGGAACCTGTGCAGAGCACAAGAAGGCTGGTGTTTCTGAACGAGGGAGCAGCTCAGAGAGCAGGCGGGGGGAGGGGGGGGCGGAAATAGAAAATCCTGGAGCTGGAAAAGCAGGGAGGAAACCACACCAGGATACGCAGCACGGGGGAGAAAGGTGCAACAGGCCGGATTCAAGGTTGCACTGTCGTCCCTTTGCACTGGGCCTGGCTACAGGATGGGGAGCAGGACTGCCAAGCCAGGGAAGACTGAGGTGTAGAGAACGGCTTTGCCCCCAGGGCAGCCCAGGTCACAAGCGGGACTGAAGGCGGGGAGGGAGGCGGACACTGACCTACATCCCTCTGGCAGTGATCAATAGGGACCGTTGCAACAAGTAGGTCTGAGCTGGGACCGGCCTCCCCCTTTCCATCCCTGTACTGGGACCTCTGCCCACGCAAGGGTGAATCCGCCCCAGTGAGTTAATGCCCTCCCTGGAGCAATACAGCGAGAGAAAGCTGCCCCTTTAAGAATAAAGAGAGGCAAGAAATTAACGACGACTCTAAAGGGGATGAGATGCTGTGAAACCTTTACATGTCCTTAATGAAAACAAAGTTTGGACAATTAGGATGCAATGAAAATTCTGTAAAAATAAAAATCAGCTGATAAAGAACCAGCAAAGGAGTACCTGGAAAATTTGCCCAGACGCTGCTCCGCTGATCTGGAGGGACACACCCTAGGGCAGGGAGGGAACTGGCAAACCATCTTACTGCACGTCTGAAAATTATTTCTGAAAGGCAGGGGACACCGGGGGAGGGACTGGGGGGAGCAACTGTGGTACCGATCTTCAAACATGGAGAGGAAGAGCGATCCTGGCAGTTCCCAGCCTCTCCATTTAACTTCTTCAGCCCTAATAAAAACAACAGAACAAGTAGAAAGAGGCAGCGAAAAGGTGGAATCATGTGCAGGATAAAGGAGCTGCCAGCAGTAAGCTGCCGGGAGTTTAGCAAGGAGCAAGCAGGCCAAACAAACGCGCAATGCTTTGTGTGATCGAATAGCTGAGGCAAATGCAGTACATGGAGGTGTATCTTAGTGACGTCTTGAGCACGATGTCGCAAAATCAGACTCCCAGGGTAACTCTAATTGGTTCGGTTGTGGCCCTGCCCCAGGGGACTGAAAACAGGCTGGAGGCTCATGATAGCGGGCAGTGGGGGAGGTGTTCTGGGAAGCAGACGCTGTGGCCAAAAGAACTAATGCGATGCTGGGATGCATTAACAGGGGCATCTCGAGTAGGTCACCCTGGCGGCTCCAGTGCAGCGACACCAGGGATGAGCAGCAGCTCAATCAAGCCAATCCCTAATGGAAGCCCGGGGGTGGAGCGGGGGGCCCCGAGTGGGAACCCCCCGGTGCCAGGGTCATGGCGCTGAGCAGCCCTTCGGAGGCAGCTGCATGGGGCAGGCAGGGGAAAGGCTGAGCCTTTCTCTCACTCCCCCAATTCCCTTGGAAGGGGAAGGGTCAGAGGCGGGTCAGCTGAAATGCCCCCACGAAAGGAACTCTCTGGCTGATTAAAGGAACCACTCGGTCTGGGATTTGTCTGGTTTCTGTCAGATGGGCCCTGGGGAAATGAGAACCTCTGAGCCGCACACACAGAGAGAGCTGACAGAGCCCAGCCCGAGGCATGGAAACAGAGCAGAGAGGGAAACTGGGGGTCTGGCGGGGCGGGGCAGCCCCCCAGAACTGGGGAGGAAGGGAGAGGGTGAGACACAAAGCCGCAGAACGAGCTGGCGAGTAGCTCCGGTCCATCTGTCCCTCCCAGGAGCAAGAGATCGGGAGGCGGCAGCCACCACAGGCGCGGGGAGTCCTGAGCCAGTCCTGGGCCCAGCGCAGAGATAGCTGCAGCCAGGGCTTAAATTCTCACAGAGTATTTCCCTGCGCCTCGGGGCTTCTGCCCCGCGGGCGGCGCCAAGGCTCGGGGCTTCTGCCTTATGGGTTTGAAAATATTGATCGGAGCTCCACTCTGGACAGCTCCGGCTGAATTTAAGCCCTGGCTGCAGCCTTTGTTCACACCTCTCCATCTCATCTCCTCTCCAGTCTGCCGCTTCCACGCACCGCATCAATGAAGATTAATGGGAATCTGCTCTCCTGTCACGGGCAGCCCCAGCAGCTCCTCAGGCAGGGAAAGGGAGCCAGTGCGCAGCGGAGGTGGGAAGAAGTTTTCATGCTCTGGAATTCCAGGTCACCTGCAATTAGATTAATTAGCTAATGTTAACGGCAGCTAATTAGTAACTGTTTGCATAGGGCTTTGGGAATATGATGCACCTGATAAGAGATAAGATCATCCCTCTTCATCTCCATTCCTTCTCTGTAAAGCAGGGAGAATAGCCCTCCCTCCCTGCCAGGGGGTTGTGAGGATACATACACCAGCGCTCGTGAGGTGCTCAGGTACTGCCGTGATGGGGACACCTCAACAGACAGGCTCTGCCCAGAGTGGGGAGCTGTAGTGACTAGCTTGACGGACTTCCTGTTTACGAGACACTAAAGGGTGTCCCATGGCTTTGGGCAGCACTCACAGCAAGATCCCAACTAGAAATGACTTTCCATGAGACTGGCATCCTGCCCAAGACATGATGTTGAGCTCTGGGAGAGGGAGGTCGGAGGAGAGCCATGGGAACTGAGCCATGGAGAAATACTGAGGGGGTATGAACAGGCATAAATGGTAGCTAATGGCAAAGGGCCAGGCCGTGGGCAGGCAGCAGATGGGGAAAGAGGACAATAGACAAGGGGCTGAATGGTGCAGATGACAAGGAGGCAGAGGCCTGGGGTGGTGGGGTAAAATGCAAAGGTATCAGCAGGTGTTGCCTGACAGCGGGATGGAGCTGGCTATGGGGGAAGCCCCATTGTCTGATACATTTGAAACTGACGGGCCCAATCCATGGAGAACTGGTTATAGCTGATCCTGCCCTGCCCTGGGTGGGGATGGGTTCTGAGAGTCCTACTCATCGTCTCTAGATTCAATCCAAAGGCCCCTGTCGCAATCATGAGCAAAACTGAGTGGGAGGAAAAATGTAAACACAAGAATGTGACTGATCATTGGCAATGGTTGGAGGATATTTTTAATAGATGCCTAAGAAACACCAATTCTACAGTCGTGACAGGCAAGTTCTTTGGATAAACAACATCTGGGAGGTGAAAGCAACAACAATATATATAACAAATGGAAAAATGGGGAAGCTGATAGCAATGAGTACAAATCAGCAGCTAGGCTATGCAGACAATTGATAAGGAGAGCTAAAGGTATCACTGGAATATCTATGGCCAGTAAAGTTAAGGACAATAAGAAGGGATTCTTTAAATATATCAGGAACAAATGAAATCCTAGCAGTGGTATATATCCAATATTAGGTAAGGATGGTAAACTTGTCAATTGTGATGTAGACAAGGAGGAAGTATTCAATAAATATTTCTGTTCTATATTTGGATGATGTATTCATATCTTACCTTACAGTCTTAATGAAACACTTTCATGCCATCAATAACTAAGGAGGATGTGAAACAGCAATTATCAACGTTAAACATTTCAAAAGAGTTTAGGACTAGATAATTTGCATCCCACAATATTAAAAGAATTGACCGAAGAGCTTTCCGAACCAGGAATATTGATTTTTAACAAATCCCTCCCTCTCAGTTCACAGAGGTGCGGGTTTCCCCTAATCCCTGGCCGGGGGGACACACAGAATGGACAGTATTGCCTGGGTTCCTGACAGAGGCCCTAAGCCTCAGCTATATAAATTCCAGAGAGTTTGGCTTCAGGTTAACAGTGGGCATGGTGAGCTGGCAGGAGGATCCTGTGGGTTATGAGACTGATCTCAATTCGAGAGCCACAGAGGAGAGGGAAAACCAAGATGAGGCCATGAAATATGCAGCACCCAGTGCGGGGTACTGTAATAAATAAACTGCCAAGGGGGAAATTGCTCAACACAGACCTCCCTCCCCACCGCATTCATCCCCCCTCCCACCGCGGCTGAGCTAGGTGCTCCCCCCCACCCCCCCAAGGTTAACTCTACTGTTGGGTGCATTGGGTTCCACACCTGACTTGGCACTCTCCCAGTGTAAACGCGAGGAGATGTCCAGACACGGGCAGTTATAATGGGGACAGAAGGGACGGAGGCAGGGGTGGGGACAGAAAGGAGTCCAAGGGGTTCAGCTTTTTAAAACCACTCAGCAGGGCTGTTGCTGTTTGGCTCTTTCCTGTCAATTTCGAGAGGGAAGGTTAAAATATAGACGGTTCTGGTCAAGCCCCCCTTCACCAGCCAAGCTGTAGTGAACTCCTTTTCCAGGTTTCCCTCTGACTTCCTTGCTCAGTTCCCACCAGGTGTGGGAGCACCCTCCAGAGCCCACACTTATCCCCCCACCTCACACCCCTCAGGCCTTTGTTCTCTAGCTGGGGTCTCCGCTCAGCACCTTGCTTCCAGGAGTTCTTGGAGCTCGCACTATCTCTCCAGATCCCTTGCTGATCTGGCTTGGTTTCAGCCAGATTCTTAAGAGGTCTTTTCATTCCACCCAGAGAGGCCATACGCCTATGTCTCTTCGCCTGCCCTGAGAGCAAACTTAATCCCTTTTCCCCTAGCGGGTAGCAGTGCAAAGTATGGGGGGAAACTGAGGCGCACATAGGCTTCATAAAAAAATTCCCACTTTGTCACAACAGGCCATGGTGGTAGACAGGATACTGGGCAAGCAGGGCCATGGTCTGACCCCTGACAAACTAGGCACTTCGCATTAGGGTGGCTTGGTGTCCCCACTTGGCTGGCTGTGTGACTGCAGCAGGGACCTGCTGGGGACCCCCTTCTGGCTGGAGATTGCGAGGAGAGAGAGGGGGAGCCCCTGGCCTTGCTTCTCAACCCACGCAGCAGCCTCACGGCCTAAGGGGGCCCATCCCCTGCAGCCCGACGAACAGGACGCTCTGCCTCATAGGGGGAGGAGGTCCCCAGAGCTGGAGTGCTCCCCAGTGCACAGCTCATGATTATGTATCACAGTGGTGTCTGCGAACCCAGCTGAGATCGGGGCCCAGCTGCGCTAGCCCGGGCAAGGTCATAGACAGTCCCTGCCCCAGAGAGCACACAGTCTCAACCGACACGACAGGCACAGGGGGGAGCGGGAGGAGGCATGTAACATCCAGGATATTTCTCACTGTTCCATCCAGCCTAGCTAAGGACTTCCTGGGCTGGGTTCCAGCTGACTGATAAACCCGACTATTTTTACGATGCTGCTTGCAAATGCTGGGTGAGGGGCATTAGCCCTCGAAGAGCGGACAAGTCTCCCACCAGGAGTCTATTGCAGTGGGACTCACTGAGCAGAGCTCACGATCTGAAGCAGGGGTGCAGAAGCCCCAGAGGATCAGTCTCAGGAGGTGGTGAGACCCTGTGGGAAGAAAGAAAGCCCTTCGGGGGTCTGGTACATTGAAGGAGTTCTGCAAGAGACTGCTCCAAAGCTTGACACTCGTACCAGAGCTTCAGGGGGAGTGTCCGGAACAGGGCAATTATGAGTGATCCACTCCTGTCTTCCCTTCCAGGCTTTCGGCAGTCACAGGGCCAGGGTTGCCCTAAGCATGGGGTTGTGTCCCTGACCATCTCGGCTAATAGCCATTGATGGATCTTTCCGCCATGAACTTCTCCAGTTCTTTTCTGAATCCAGTTATTCTTTTGCCCACCACAATAGGCCATGGCAACAAGTCCTGCAGGTGAGTTGTGCATTGTGTGAAAAAGTACTTCCTCTTGTCTGTATTAAACCTGCGGCCTATGAAGGTCATCGGGTGACCTGTGGTTTTTGTCCTATGGGAAAGCATAAATAACACTTCTCTAGTCACTTACTCGTGATTTTATAGATCTCTATCACAGCTCTCCATTAGTCGTCTCTTTTCTAAGCTAACCAGCCCTAATCGTTTTAGTCTCTCCTCATTTCAGACCCGCGATCATCTTTGATGCCCATCTCTGAGCCTTTTCTAGTTCACTATATCCTGAGGTGGGGAGACCAGAACTGCACAGGATACTCAGGGTGTGGGCGCACCGCGGGTTTATATATCGGCATTCTGGTATCGTCTCTTATTTTCTACTCCTTGCCTAGAGGCTGCACACTGCGGGGAGGTTTCCATAGAACTATCCACGGGAATGCCAAGATCTCTTGGGTTCAGTGGATTCTCTCCCCCTCTGAGGCAGGAGCCCGTGCTGTCTGTCATTGCACTGCAGTCGCATTGCTCTCCAGTATGTCCTGGGACCTGGGGGCATTGGGGAGGAGAACACAGGCCGTGTGTCTGTCTTGGGGGCCCCTGGCCACCATCCCCTCAGAGCAGCGAGCACCAGAGACAGTGCGGTGAGATGCTGGGTGAGATGCCTCATCTGAACGGCATCAGCTCCTCATCTTCTCCCACCAAGCACGGTTCACTCTGCTCTGGCAAAGTTCTTCACCGCCGTCCTTCTACCTCCAGGGTCCCTCCCTTCCTGCTGCGGGGCTTGCAGGGCAGAGCCATGGCAGAGTGGGTCACACACCCTACACACACGGAGCCTGCAGCGTGGCACCCGGAAACCCCCCGGTTACTAGCAAACCGGACAATCTCCAGGTTTGAACGGAGCGGCTGTTCGCCGCAAACCAGCGCTCAGCTCCCCTGCCCCAGCCAGCACAGCCCAGCACAGCCATCTGTCCTGTGTGCAACAGAGGCCAGGGCCAGCTGAGTGCATCACCCTACATCCTTCCCAGTGCTCCCCATTCTGTCCAAGCTCTCAGCTTCAGCAAACGGGGGGTAGCCACCAGCTCGTCCAGGCATGGACAATCCCGAACTTCGCAGGTCTCCAAAGGATCAGCACGGCCCCTTGCCCAGGAACAAAAATAAGGCCGCAATCATCAAATGCTTCTCCCCTTTTGGGAGGACGACGCACTCCAGCCGTGAGGCGCGGCTCTTGTTGCCCGGTTTCCCGCCACGCTGAGTGGGGGAGGGACGGGCAATCGTGGAGAGAAGGTTACCTCATAAATTCCAAAAGCTGGCACAAGATGTCCTGCCTTCAGAGAAGGCAGCGAGTGTGAAGTTAAGAGATAAAGAGGGAATTATGAGATAAGGTCTCCTTAATCCCAGTTGCTTCATGCAATTAAAATGAGCTTCACCCGCCTGTAATTGGGTGGAGGCATTCTGCCAGAAACAGCACAACCGCAAGCAGCGCACAATCAGCCGAGGAGGGTGCGCGGACCGGAGCAAGGAGACTTATCCCCGCACCAGAGAAACCAAGGGGGCAGCGGGAGAGCAAACGGGAATTAATGAGATGAGTGCGGAACGGCTGACACAAAGGATTAGCTCCCTCCCAGCTCCGCTGGTGCAGTACCCAGCTTTTCTGGGAAGGATCACTTGCCTTTCACGCACCGGGCCAGCTTCTGTCCCGCCCCACCGCCCCGTGCAGCCCTGCAGCAGAGAACTCGGGCCCTGCTGTCTGCTTTCGAATGGGCCCAAATGCGACCCCGCTGCCCTGCCCTTGTCCCGCAGCAATAACAACCTGCAGCCTAAATCTACTACCACCTCTCCACACACACCATCTTGGGCCTGCAGTGCTAGGCGCCAGGCTCCCTGAGCCAACACCCCCAACGCCCACTGTGTAGCCGGGCCGTTCCCTAATGCTGCATTAGAGCCCAGGGGCTGGGATGCGTGCTGGTCAGAGCAGAGGTGATGCAGTCTGGGGCTCAGAGGGGGGGCCTTGGCTGGTACGGAGGGTGGTGGGTGCAATCTGCGGTCCTGGGCTCTGTACCTGAGGCTCCCATGGCAGAGTGGCTGTCTAGGGAGGGGAGGACAGGTGGTCGGTTCCCAGGGGCTGGAGGAAGTGGGGGGGATGTCCCAAACAGCCGGCGTCCCCGGCATTGTGGCACTGCTGAGTTGCAGCTCGGGGCTGGGATACAGCAGAGGGGCCACACGCGTGATACACCGAGTGAGCAGCCGTTTGCAGGCTCATCTTCCAATTCCCCAGGAGTGACTCACCTTCCCTGCCCCAGGACCTGCCTGCCCCTCTGTCTGAGCAGGAAGAAGGGCCCAGGCAGGATTTATGATGGGGGCACAGGACAGGATTCAGCGGAGATCTGCGGTGACCGAGCCTTTACAGCTTTAATACCCTTTTTGATAATGAAGTTTAAATAGTCTCATAAAAGGCCCCCCAAAGGCGGGAGAAGCCTGCGGTTTATTAGGGCCATAACTCTTCGGCTGGCATTTCATCAATGTCCTTTTAATCTGCACTTGGTTATTTTATTTCTGGTTAATATTAGTGGCTATAAATGTTATTAGGGGTGGTCTCTTTCTGGAGCCAGGGGTCCTGTGGGGAGACCTCCCCACAGCAGGGGATCAAGGGGAGCAGGAGGCCCAGGGGGTAGGGACCCGAGGGAGGCGAGAATGGCAGAAGGCTTGGGGGCTCAAGGGAAGAAGGAGTGGGGCAGCTGGGACGGGGAGCTTGGGGGCTGCGGGGAGAGTCCTAGAGCTGCTTGGCTGCAGACTGTGGGGCCTCATCACAGATGCAGGGATCCTCTAGGCCAGACATAACTGGGGGACCCAGGACAGACAGCCAGAGTGGGCCAGGGAGCGAGGAGGTTCTCACTGCGGGGGGACTGCAGGGTCCTGGAAGGGGTGGAACTGCTTTAAAACCATTTAATTAGCTACCTGTAAAAACAACAGGCTAAGAAGATTTAGCGGCTCAGCGGCTCTCTCCACAGGGCAAATGTGGAGTGTATCCTCCTCTACTCAGAAAGCGAGTCAGATCCAGAGTCTGAAAACCCCCATTCTCGGCTCTGCCGACTACTCTCACTGCTGCCCGTCAGCCCCCCACTAGCCCCACCCTGCCCCATGGCGCTGCCAACTGTCCTCTGCCTATCAGCCCCCCACTAGCCCCACCCCACCCCACAGCTCTGCCGAGTTCCCTCTGCGCATCAGCCCTCCGCTAACCCCATCCTGCCCTACGGCTCTGCCGAGTGCCCTCTGCCTATCAGCCCCCTCTAACCCCACCCTGCCCCACAGCTCTGCTGACCACCCTCACTGCTGCCTGTCAGGCCCCTGCAACCCTAGTCCTGCCCCACAGCTCTGTCAAGCGCCCTCTGCCTATCAGCCCCCCGCTAGCCCCACCCTGCCCCACAGCTCTGCCAAGAGCCCTCTGCCTATCAGCCCCCCGCTAACCCCACCCTGCCCCATGGCTCTGCCGACTACCCTCTGCCCATCAGCCCCCCCGCTAACCCCACCCTGCCCCACAGCTCTGCCGAGTGCCCTCTGCCTATCAGCCCTCCGCTAGCCCCACCCAGCTCCATGGCTCGACTGCCTGCCCTCTGCCTATCAGCCCCCAGCTAATCGCAACCTGCTCCCAAAGCTCTGCCTACGGGAGAAGCCCACCCGTCGACATAGCACTGTCTACCCTGGGGGTTGGGTCGGAAACACTGGATTTTCCACAACGTAGTTATACTGACCAGTTTGTAGTGTAGACGAGGGCTCAAACCCTGAAGGAAGCAGAGCCCTGTCAGACTCCTTGGCTTTGTATGATCCCTGCACACCAGTGGCTCTCAAGCTTTTCAGACGACTGTATCCCTTTCAGGAGGCTGATTTGTCTAGTGCACCCCAAGCTTCACCTCACTAAAAAATGACTTGCTTACAAAATGAAACATAAAAATACAAAAGCATGGCAGCGCACTGTTACTGAAACATTGCCGACTTTCTTATTTTTACCATATAATCAATTGGAAGATAAATATTGTACTTACATTTCAGTGTAAAGTCTATAGAGCAGTATAAACTAGTCAGCATCTGTATGAAATGTTAATTTGTCCTGACTTTGCTGGAGCTTTTTATCTAGAGCAGTCACTGTGCCCCCTGGAAGACCTCTGCGTACCCCCAGGGGTATGTGTACCCCTGGTTGAGAACCACTGCTGTACACCACGGATCTCACCCCCGCCCGCCAGCCTCCCAGCGTCTGTCACCGGCCAGGACTCCCCCAGCCTCTCTGGCCAAGGAGAGAAGGCTTAGGCCGGGGCTACATTAAAACGTTTGGTCGGCTCAACTACATTGCTCAGGGGTGTGAAAAATCCCGCCTCTGAGCAAGGTAATGAAGCCAACCTAACCCCCGGCCCAGACAGCGCTTGGTAGATGGAAGAATTCTTCCCTCGACCTTGCTACCACCTCTCAGGAGCTGGATGAACCGTGCCGATGGGCGAGCACCTTCTTATGGCGTAGGCAGTGTCTACTCCGCTGTAGCATTTCAAATGTAGACAAGCCCACAGCTGACATGCCTTGCCCAAGGGCCAGCGGGCCGTGTGCAGTTGTGCCTGGATGAAAGGGAAAAGGAGGGAGAGAGAGGGGACTGGGACAGGTCTGTTATTCCTTGCTGGGTTCCCAAGGGTGCCGACGGCCCAGGAGGGTGCTGGGAGCCGGCAGGGAGGTGGGACAGGGGTTATCTCCCCACGGGACTCAGGAGAAAAGGGAGGCTTTGGTTGCGCCTAATTCATCATTTTGCATCCAGTTTTCCTGGCTCGAGTTCACAGACACGGCGAGATCCCCACCAGCCATCTGCTGTGACTTGCTGCGGCATGCCCACCTGCTTCTCGCAGCTGGGCCTGTGGCCCTGCAGGGATAGTGCTGGGGCGTTTCCCTTGGCCTTGCTTCCACTGCTCGTCCTGAGCCGAACGTCCTGCACTCTAATGCACTCTTGACAGAACGAGGAGTAATGGTCTCAAGTTGCAGTGGGGGAGATTTAGGTTGGATATTAGGAAAAACTTTTTCACTAGGAGGGTGGTGAAACACTGGAATGAGTTACCTAGGGAGGTGATGGAATCTCCTTCCTTAGAAGTTTTTAAGGTCGGGCTTGATAAAGCCCTGGCTGGGATGATTTAATTGGGGATCGGTCCTGCTTTGAGCAGGGGGTTGGACTAGATGACCTCCTGAGGTCCCTTCCAACCCTGATATTCTATGATCTATGATTCTAATCTGGCCTGCCCTTGTGGCTACTTTGCCTTCACCTGCAGCGGCCGCTGGAAGAGAGGGACCAGCCAGCGCCATCCCCTGAACCATCTCTCTGGACTTTGGGCCCCATGGCGGGCGGGAGGGGGAGAACGGAAACACGCCAAAGCCACGTGATTTAAACATGTGGGTTTCCACGGCAACGCTATCTCAGCCACACATTGATCACGGCACTCGCAGAACAGGATAAACGAGGCTGGATCAGCCCCTGCAGCTTGTTTGGCTGTAAACCCTTCTGTAAACCCAACTGTACCACCATGGAGAGCTTCTCCTGGGAACTCCCCTGCCCTCTCCTGGCCTTGGCCTCCCTGTCAGCCCCCAGCGCCTACTATCCTGCCCACCCAGCCGAACCCCCACTCCCTGCCCAGCACCCAGCGCCTACCAACCTGCCCAGCCCCTGGCCCCAGCCTCTCTGCTGCCGAGCTCCCAGTGCCCAGCCACCAGCAGAGCCCCCACCAACCTGTCCAGCCCCCGGTGCCCATCTTCTGCCTCCCCATCCAGCGGCTCGTTGCTGGAAAGAGTAGGCTGAATAAGAGAGAACCCCCCTCAACCCCCGGACCATGCTCTCCCACCCAGCCCGTATTAAACAGAACTGGGGGTGGGGAAAGGAAACCAGCAATTACTGTACGATGGAGTTTCCCTCTGGCTCACGTGTAGGGTTTGCCCAAGTTTGTGCAGTCCCTGCACTCAACCTGCCGGTGTGGCTCTGTCTGTTGGTAATGCCCTAACGTCTGAACACCACAGTCGCTCAATTCCCAAATGTCAGGGCAAGTTCTAGGCATCCGTGGACAGAACCCTACTGATTTGGGGGAAAATCGGGAAATCAGAAGGGGGCAAATGGGCGACACCCAGAGCCCCTGGCATGGGAGGGGGTTGCAGGTAGTCCCTGAGATAGAGGGTGGCAGGAGCTTGGGGTGTTGGGGGAGACAGAGGGCTGCAAGGAGCTGCTGGTGGGTGCGAGGAGTTTGGCCTACAGAAACAACCTTCTAGCATTATCAGTATCTACCACTGATTTATACGTTTGTCCATCACCATGGCCTCTGCGAGCCTCTCTCTCTTGCAAAAGCCTCAGAGCAGGTACCATTTTCTCCTCTGGAGCATACCTCCGAGAGCACCTGTCAGGGCTCCACGTGTAACAAAGTAACAAACACATCCTACCAATCAGATCGCTTTTCCCCTTTCAAGGACACAGCAGAAGACTCGGGCAAATATCGCAGAGAGTGAGAGAAAGACGCCGGAGAGCTACTGGCTTAAAGTCGGGGCTGCTTGGAGCCGAAGGTCTTCGGCTGGGCCACTGGCTGAGCAGCATCGCCGGAGCGTTTGGAGAAGATCCAAGCGGGCGTGTCGGTGATCTCTGCGACCCCCGGGCCAAACAGATCTGCAGGGACGAGATTTGTCAAAGTTCACGCCCAAGCTCTCCCCCGTCAATAACCGCCCCCCAGGGTTTGCTACAAAATGGCATGGCCCATCTCCCCGAAGCTGGTTAAATGGGCAGCTGAACAATTACAATGGGGAGGACCTAGAGATCCCTAGCCTGGGATGGGATGACGGGACGCTGCCATGCTAATGTCTGTGTTACGCTCCGAGCATGCCCACTGGGACCTGTCTGTGCCCAGGAGCTGGAGGTGACTCATGCCAAACCCGGGGCTGGGCCCACAAACTGGCCTCCTGCCTAGTGTGGTTCCACACGGGGATGTGGCTAACACCCTGCCAGCTGCCCCAGGCAGGGGCCGGGCCTGGTTTCATTGCCTGGGAGGCCCTGGGCCACCGGTAGCCAGCTCAGCATGCCCGTAAGGTTGGGGTTGTGTGCGAGGAGGCTGTTGAAGGTGCAACACACGGAGTGGTGGTGTTGGTGGTATTGACTCCCAGGATCTGCTGCATCATGGTGCTGTCACGGGCCCCGGCGTGACCTACTTTACCAAACCCGCCTTGGCGGTTGGCTTTGTCACGCTTAGCAGCTGCCAGGATTTCACCCCAGTGCTGCCAGTGGACTACTTGACTGGGTATCTCGTCACATGAGCTGCCGAGGGGGAAGGCATCACACGAGCCCCGCAACTGGGGGCCAGACAACCAGGGGAGGTGGGAGCATGAGCCACAGGCTGTGCGTGTGTGTGTGTGGGGGGGGAAGACAGCTCAGGAGTGTGGTGTAGCGGGGCTGGGGGGCAGTGTAGCAGGGTGGGGACAGACCCGTGTGTTGGATCTACAGGAACAAGATCTGCCACTCCCTGGCAGAGACTCAGGCTGAAAGCTCAGCTTTCCTGCTCCCCCCCACCCCAGCTTCTCTGGGGCAGCCCCCTCCCTGAGCTGGCGATCACAGACCAGGCGAACAGATGTTCCACTTACGGCTGGGCCAGGAGTTTATCCAAGGAGCAGAAAGATACCGTTCAGCAAACCAGACGCTCTGTCTCTGTGCAGCCACGCGTGGTATGATGCTGCCAGGGCTTGGCATGGGGCACTGGGGAAGGCGGCAAGCAGCCTGCGCATCACGGTATGTGTGCGGGGGTAGGAGCGCCGTCCCGGGGGTCCTGGGGAGATGGTGCTGTGTTCAGGCCACACGCAGGAGGCAGGGCTGGTGTTGGCAGCACCGCGTCTGCAGGTGACCCCAGGGAGAGCACTGAGTGAGAGCGGAGGCAGAGCTGAACCCTGGGCACTCCGGGAGGATGGGGAGTGCCCAGGGCTCATTGCCCCGGAGCAGGGCTGAGAGCCCCGTCGCTCCCTAACGGGGGATGGATCCTGCTGGGAATCGTCTCTGGGCACAGCTGGGAGCCCCGTGCGATCCAAGCAGCGGAGAACATTGTAACAAATCCGCGTCCCCCTCAGGCTTCACCAGGGTCACTCTGCTGCCCATTGGGAATGGAGGTCTGCTCCCCTTTGCTAGGGACACAACCCCCTAAGCTGGGGGTGAGCAGTCCCGGGTGTAGGACCCAGCTGGGCAGGTCTGAGTCCACCAGCAGGGGGCAGCGGTGACAGCTACAGAGACACCCCCTGCCAGCCAGTGCCATGGGGCACAAGGCTGCCCTAGATGCCACCAGACTCCCCCTGCACGGACATGCCCGTCACGCTGCCAGCCCCTGCCCGCGCAGCGCAGAGCCTGCCCCCTGCGTTACGCTGCAGGGGCTTTGCCCCAGTTACGGACCCGGGACCACAGCAGCTAGGGAGTGAAGCCGAGCCGAGGGGCTCCCAGCCTGCCCTCCATCCCGTTACTCCAGCTGCAGCTGGCTTCGGGGAACACCCAGACTGCAGCCGTCCTGGAAACCATCCCACCAGAACGTAAGTTTATTTGCACAGCGATGAAAACATCGGCTCGCATACCTCGGCATGTACACCGGGCCCCAGCCACGCCCCGCAGCTTCTCCTCATCGGCCCAGCCAGAGCCGGCTGTGTACACAAACACCCACTGCTCCCCCCACCCCTGCCTGCTGCCATCTTGCCCCACCACCCCAGTGCCCCGTTTGCCCCCCTCCGCTCGCCTCACAGCTCAGCTGCTTAAATCCCCGAGTCAAAGGCAGGGAGAGGCTGGGGCCACGGTTGCCAAAGGAGGCCGCCCCAGCCGGTCTTCTAGGGACAGACTGAGTCAGGGACGGGGCATGGTTTTATTAGATTCTCCTTCCCCAAGCCCCAGAACAGCCCCAACCCTGCTCTCTCCTGTGGGTCACTCTCCTCACTTGAGAGGCACTGGCAGGGAGCAGCCAGACCCAGCCAGGCATCCATCCTTGCAAGCCTAGGCCGTGGCCAGAACAGAAGAAGAGGCTCTCTCCGCTTCGTCATAGAGTCACGCCTGCCGCCATCAACCATTTGCAAACCCGGTCGGCCCCAGCGTCTCCCGCGGAGCAGCCTGCTTGGCAGAGAAGATCACCTGCATCCCGGCTGGGCTCGGCAGAAATAACAAGGCCCAGGCCTAAGGGATGACCAGGACTCGGGCACTAGAAGTACCCATGGAAGTACTTGTGGCAAGCAAGGCTCTGACTTTTCCTCCCCAGCCTGCTGGAGGAGCACAGAGTGCCCCTGGGCCCCTCGTGACAGGAGCCAAACCCTGATGCCCACACCAAAGCCCACAGACGTACAGGCCAACACGTAGTTCAAGGGACTGTCCCATGGCTGGTGGCACCTGCCCTCTCCCTCCGGAGGGAGGACTCAGCACACACCACTCTCCAATGCCACTGCCAGCATCCTGAGTCCATCGGTCAAGGAGTCCCTGGGCGATGCTCTGGAACTGCTCCCCATGAAGCCAGGCAGGACTCTGGGGAAGTCTCCTTTCTGTGAGCAGCCTGTCTGTAGGACACACAGCTCACACGGCTTCCACCTTCCTGGGTCTGACCTCAGAGAATTCAGCATCCTCTGCCCTCCGTGCGCTTCTCACAGCGAGTCCGCCCAGGCGGGGTCTTGGGGAAGCCAGAGGGTCCTGCACCCCAACTTCGCAGTCAGACGTGACTGTCAGCCAGCCAGTAAAACAGAGGTTTATTAGGCGACAGGAACATGGTCTAACACAGAGCTTGTAGGTGCAGAGAACAGGACCCCTCAGTCGGGTCCATTTTGTGGGGCAGTGAGCCAGACAACCACGTCTGCCCTTCACTCCATGTCTCCAACCAGCCCCAAACTGCAACTCCCTCCAGCCCTCCTCCTCTGGGCTTTGTCCCTTTCCCAGGCCAGGAGGGCATCTGATTCCTTTGTTCTCCAACCCTTTAGCTCTCACCTTGCAGGGGGGAAGGTGCCCAGGCCATCAGTTGCCAGGAAACAGGGTGTTGGCCATTCTCTATGTCCAGACCCCTGCACACACCTGCCCTCTAGTGATCTGCACATCTGCAGTGATCATACACCCTTACCCCACCCCCTAGATACTTAAGAACTGCCTAGGGGAAACTGAGGCACCCCCACACTATTCAGAGGAAACATTAAGAACAGTCCCACTTCGTCACACCATCCCAGCCCGGCTTCAGGCTGGGGTCTGGTAATGAACCTGGCCCTTGCTGCTCCCACCCATAGCCCAGGCCACCCGTCCACACTTGCCCTGCTAGGCCACTCTCTCTGCAGCACTAGAGAGCGTTGATCAGCAAACTTCCCACCCCAGTAAGTCGCGTTACCTATCCAGGGAGCGAAATGCGCAGGGATGGTGACACAGCGCTAGATGGCAAGGGGCGAAAGGTCAAAAGCAGCAAACAACTCCCGTGAACTCGAAAAGTTTTGGAAAAGTAGCGTGATTGGTCTTTGGCAAATGCACACATTTTTAGCACCGGCATTATGTCTGTCCTCCTTTGTGGCACAATCCAGAAATCTCCATCAGCCATTGATAAGAAAATCCACTCGTTCTAAAAGCGAACGCCTGCAGAAGTGCTTCAGATTCCACTGGGAGGAGCGTCTTGGAACTATCATGAATCCTAAGTGATGCAAACTAAGCTAAAGCATGGACTATGGTAAGAAGGCGAGGATGGACGCATTGAGGACCTGCTCTAAGGGTGCCACCCAGCACCAGGACTTCCAGGACGAGTGAGACCATGGACACCTCCTGGAAAGAGAAAAGGAAACCGACCTCGAGACCCGCGCAGAACAACGGAGAAAGACGCCAGATCCACCAGCATGACACCCAGAAGCCTGAACAGACCGAAATGCATGGCGGAACCTGGCAGCCTCCCCGTGCACCCAAGGGTGCGGGTGGAGAAAGCCCAATGATGAGAGAAGCCCACATTGATACAGCAGGAGATAGCTATACATGAGCACACAGACAGGCAAAGATTGGCCCACACTTTCTGTATGTGTGTGTCTGTGCACACCCGCCCCCCACCACTGGGCTAGGTACACACACAACACAAGCCATCTCCTGTTCTTTCTCTCCCCTTCGGAAAGCCCCAGTCCCAGTGGGGATTTGCTGGGATTCGGGCTGCCAGGCTCCCCAGGCAGGGAGGCAGCCAGCGCACACTGGTTTTCTTTTCTTGAAGGGGCTGTTTAATCTTTAATGGAATGGCGGGAGCAGCCGATTGTTTAGAGAATAATTCAGGAATGTGAGCGCTTTGCAGTTTGGGGCTGGCGGGGAAGGGGGAGGGGCTGTGATCCTCTGGCGGGGGGCAGAGGGAGAGATTGGCTTGAGAGAAGGGGCTGCAGGTCAGGATTGAGGGGCATCGGCAGAGCTAGGGGCCCCTGGATTGAAATCTCAGGGGGTTGCAGGTTGGGATTGCAGGGCACCAGCACAGCTGTGTGCGTGGGGAGTCCACGGCTCGGATAACAGGGGACTGTGGGTTGGGATTGAGGGGCACTGGCAGAGGTGCGTGGCGGGGGGGAGTCCAGGGCTGGGACAGCGGGGTGGGGGGGGCTGCAGGCTGAGGGCCCTTGGCAGAGCTCTGTGTGGGGTGAGCCCTTCCTCGCACCAGGCCTGACTTTAGCCATTGCTAGGCAGCTCAAGTTTTATGAGCGGTAAAATTCACACGCCGCCCCCACACAACGATGCCCCAGTTTAAGGGCCCTCAGCCCCTGATGTTTCACAGGCTGGATCATTAACTGGTGCAGAGAAAGGAAACCCATTAATGGCATAAAATGACTCCAGGCTGCAGCCAGCGAGCGAGCATGGAGCGGAGATGAAACCCACACAGCTGCTCCGAGAAAAGGGGGAGTTTTGCTTTGAACTTTCTCAGCAGCTTCAAGCTCTGATTCACGCTTTTGGAAACTCTCTAACGGCTGGGATTCCAGGGCAAGGGGCAGGGAGAGCACGGGGAGCTGGCAGAGATGGCCCTGGCAGCTCCGCATGGCAGGCAGATACCAAACCTATTTTCACACCTCATTACGCAGTACGCATGCAGCCTGGAGCAGGGCATTCATATCAGCCTGTGGCTGCTTCTGCACCTTTCTAGGCTGTAGTTGGTGGGCTCTCCCTGCTGTGTCTTGCACAAGCTGGTGTGAAGAAGGGCTATGTGTGAGCATGCCCCCCCCTGCGTAAGGGGCTTAGGGTTCCCAACCCTCCAGGATTGTCCTGGAGTCTCCAGGGATTAAAGATGAAGCTTTAATCAAAGATTACATCATGCAATGAAACTGCAGGAATATGGCCAACCACAACTGCCAACCCTCATAAGGGTGCGTACGCACACACATAGCCACCTGTGCAAATGTATACGCATGAACGCGTGAGTGCAGAAGCCTGCACAAATGCATGCCCATGTACAGGCATGGCTATTAGCTGGGCAGACTCTTGCAGCAGTGTGCACTTGTGCAGGAATGTGTATTGTCTGCTTTCAGCACACACACACCACACACACACACGGACATGCACGGAGCAACATGTTCTGCGTGGCTTATGGGACAGCCGTCGGTGATGCCAAGAGTAGGTCTTTGCACACTGCATCCCCCATCCGCCTGCAGCCTGGATAGGATCCGTGCTCTGCTTGGCAATGAGCTCTGGGCTGGGGGCTGTCGGGCTCCAATTCCCCATTAAAGGGGAGCAGGTGGAAAATGCCACACAATGCAGCTCTGCTCCTGGCCTCCCCCAAACCGACCCCGCCCTGTCCCTGGCTGTGTCACATTCCACAGCAGCTGCACCCAGGCAGAGACATGCACAGGCGTGACAGCTGCCCCCTTCCCTCGAAGACTCAGGCAGAGACGGGGGCTCGCACTGGGACACTACACCCCTGCCATAGGGTGGGAGGGAGAAGTCCCGTGTGCAGAGAAGCCCCGTGAACCATGCTTTTAATGGACAGGGGAGGGGGCTGCTGCGGAAGTCGCTCTGCCCTCCCTGGGGGTTCCCACTGCCAGCCATATTCTGCACACCCCGTTTCCTGGAGACATCACGTGGGTGAGGCAAGGGCGACGGGTCTGGCAGCAAAACTGGAGGAGGGGCAGGCTTGGAGGTAAAGGAGCGAACTAGGAAGAGGGACCCAGTCCACAATAAGACCTTACGCAAGCAAGAAGGAGCCCTGGACCCCAGGAGTAAGAGGGGAGGCCAAGAGGAGTTTACCAGGGCTCAAGGCCCTCGCCTGCTGGAGAAGGAGCCAGCCCGCAGCCACAGTCCCCTGCCACATGGCCTCTTCTAAATGCAGAGGGCCAGCCCCCAGAAAGGCATGCTGGGGAAAAGCGCTTGTCCAAAAGACCACATGGCAGCGCAAGTTGCCATTGAACCAGGCGCAGAGCGATTTCGCGTGAGGCAATTAGGAACAGGTTCCAGCGAAGCCACAAAATGACTCATCGACTGCGAGGCCAGCAGGGACCAACCTGATCTCCTGCACATCGCAGGCCACAGAACCTCCCCCACCCGCTGCTGCAATAGGCCAAGAACCTCTGGGTGAGTTACTGGAGTCCTCAAACCTTGATTTAAAGACTTCAAGTGACGGAGAATGTGCCTCCCTTCAACCCAAATCAGAGCGTCCTCCAGGGGTTTGCATTTGTTTGACTCAACGGGCGTAAAAAAGGATTTAAGGCAAAGCCACACAACTTCCTTGTGTAGCTGTGGCCTGTCAGAAAGAAGGTCCAGGTCATGATTTCTCCCTACTGTTCAAGAGGCAGTGCCTCATAGTAGATAGAGCATAGGTTGGGACTTGAAAGAGCTGGGTTCTACTCCTGGGTCTGCCCTTGGCCTGCTAGGTGACTAAGCCTTCTGCAGCTCTGTTTTCCCATCTGTAAAATGGGAGTAAGAATACTTCATAAAGTGCTCTGAAATCTGCTGATGGAAAGAGCTAGGTATTATATTATCAAAGGGCACCCCTGCACTTCAACCCTGGTAATCACCCAGGGCGGGGTCTCTGGGGTAGGGGTTGCTGAGATGTTGTGTGTCTCACCATTATACACTGGTGCAAGGAGTTTAAAAGCAGTGCCAAACAAACTTGAATGCCGGGCAGTGGAGGAGAACACAACGGGCGTGACCGAACCACGGTGAATAGCAGCATGGTGAATGGGTATTGCCAGCTCATGTGATTCTGCCACGAGCGATGTGATAAGATCAGCTGCTGGAATCGAGAGACCCTCTGCTTTCATTCAAAAAATATGTGCGTTTCTGGCCCTGATGGGCACAGAGAAAAAGCTTGAAAATACAAAGCAAGCGTGGCCTGATGGATCAGAGGGTAAAGAAAAAGAACCCAGGCTGTATTATTTTAAAACAATCTCAAGCTGTTCTGGGGCCTACCAAGAATGTTGTAAGAGCCTATAAATTATTGAGGAAGGGTGTGTTAGGGGGTGGAGGTGGGGCGGGGGGGGGAGGGGGGAGGCACTATACCGAAAGATCTTCATAGCATCTCATGAGCTGACATTTCTGAGGAGCTGGGATGTGTGGTAGAAACCTTTTGGATACAGCTCCCAGATCATAAGGATGCAAATATACAAGGGGGGTGGGGTGGGGGGACTGCATTTGGAAAAGCGTCCTGAGTGCACAGTTTTGAGGGAGATCAAAGAAGCGGCTAGGTGTAATACAAGGTAATAATAGGTGACTTCAGCTTCCTGCATGTAAACTGGCAAAGTGTCACAGGAGGACAGGGTTTAGAGAAGCAATTTCTCAACATCCTAAACAACTGCTTCTTGGAATAACTAGTTCTAGAGCGCTCCTGTCGGGGGTTAGGTAATAACCAACGTTGATTCAGACAGTTACACTAGGTGAACCATCAAGTCACGGTGACCAGACAGAAGTTCAGCATTTTCCAGAGAAGATTCACAGTTTTTGGGTTCAGCTCCAGGAAAGAGGGTTTCCTACCCAGAAGGAAACTCGTCACAAATGAAGAGTTTCAGCAGGGAGGCTATGTGAGTGAACGGAGCAGAGACGCAGCAGGTACACACGCCTCATCACAAGAAAGGCAGCAGGAAGACAAACAAAAAAAACAAAAACAAAAGCAGGGTGGTTAAATGGCAAAGGACAGGTGGTTAAAGGAGACAAACCGGCATCCTTCAGAAAATGGAATTCCAGCCCAAGTGAGTACCAGAGGAAGGAGTACAAACTGTGGCCAGTTCCACTGTAATACGGATTTTGAAGACAACAAATTCTTTTAAGTTAGATCAGAAGCAAGAAGTTGGGGAGAGAATTGTTGGCTTCGCTGGGCCACCGGGGAACAATTAAAGAAGAAAAGGATATTGCAGGAAAACTCCCCAACCTTTGTGTGCCCATCAGGCTCCACCGCAGTGGAAGTTGCAGAGATCCCCACTTTTTTCGGTGCAGAGGAGGAAGCACTGTTACAATTTGAGGTGCCCAAAGTAGAGGGGCTGCAATAAACTGATAAAAATAAATAGCAACAGGTCTCTAGGACCAGATGGTACCTCCAAGAAATCAGAAGGAGCTTCTGAAGTGAGTGGCTGAGTTTTAGCAAAAATATGCCATTGCTCATTAAACTCAGCTGCTAGGCTGGCCAACTGCAAGGCAGCAAATGTTGTGTGTGTTTTTTAAAAAGGCGCTAGGGGTGTTCCTGAGAACGTCAGACCAGCAAGCATTACTTCAGTACCAGGTAAACTGGTTGAAAGATTAATTAAACAGAGAATTATCAGACACGTAGATGACCACGATATGATGGAGACAAACCAGCCAGGCTCCTGTAAAGGAAAATCATACCTCTTTAATCTACTAGGAGTCTCTGAACCTGTTCAGAAAAATAGTGGCCAAAGCAGAGCAGCTTGACATAATGCAGCTGGACTTTCAGGAAGTCTTTGATGAGGTCCCTCACAAGTGGTTATTAAAAAAATGAAGTAGCCATGGAGTGAGAGGCAAAGTAGTACCAGGGTTTAGAAACCAGTTAGATGGGAAGCAAAGAGTAGGAATAAATGATCAATTTGCCACATGGCCCAAGGTTAACAATGGAGTGGAACATGCTGCTTACTATCAGATAGATCTGTGATCTAGAAAAGGGATGAGCAGTGTGGTGGTAAAATATGCAGCGGATACAAAATTCTTGTCTACTCTAGAAAAGGTTTGCCGGTAGACCTGTACTGGGATAGCTATTCCAGCACTGATCCTAGTGGAGGTGCATCTTATACTGGCAAAGGAGTGCTTTCACCTGTCTGTCCTGTGCCCCCATCTCCCTTCCTTGACGAGGCATCACAGTGAGGAAGCGCTGGATTAAAAGGCCCCAGTCCACGGGTTTCTCAGCTGTGATTGTGTTTGATAATCAAAAGCTGCGTTTTGTCTCTTGGGCCAGTCCCATTTCAGATTTTCCCTGAAACAATGCAGACAGGCAGCCGGATGATTAATGCGGGTATGTTTGCAGTGAACCTTCCATGCTAGTTGAAGGTTGCCAAAGAAGATCTCAGCTTGGAAATATTTTGGGGTAGCGCCATATTCTCTATGGATCGTGTCTTCTAAGGGCTGCATCTCTGCAGTGCCCCAAATGAGCACCTCCAGCTTGGGGGGAAAGCATATTTTCCTTGCTTGTTTCTGCATCCTTTTCAGAACCCCTGAGAGCTTTCTCCCATGTTCCTCTGTAACATACTGCAGAGATGAGGGCCATATAAGCATCCAGCTAGCTAGCTCGCATTTCTCCTGGCTATTAGCCATCAAAGTAACAGATTATCCTCGTTAACCCCTACCGCCCCAGGTTCCTTCTGCTCTGAAACACTGCAAGTGTCCTGGCTACACTACATAGTAAGTAACCCTTTCTCAGAACAGCGCTGTCGTGGTAAGGAATCTTTTGGGGGCCTGGTTTGAATGCCCCTTGCCAAGATGCCTAAGACAGGTCTGGTCTGGGAACCATTCTTGCTTCTTGCAGTGCAGGGAATACATGTGGGAGTGTTGGAAATACTTCGACCCTGCCCCGCAGAGCTCTATGAGCACAATCACATGGCCAGAAATGGACCCCAGTCCACCTCCAGGCAGGACATCCAACACTCCGCTCCTTTTGGGGCGGGTGCGCACACAGCCAGTGCAGCCCGCTCCCTCCCTCCCGGGATAGCATTCCTCCTCTCTGAGCGTCTCCTAACTGCCCTCCTGCAGGCTCCCCAGCCCTCGGGTGCAGGGGGAGCCGGGAGAAATCCAGGAGCAGGAGCCTTTCCTGCCACAGGCAGCCGTCACGCCAGGACTGCAGTGAATGCACATTTAGCTGCTGCTTTTCAGCCCCCCACCGGATTCCCCCCACCCCCTGCGGCGCATGTAAGTTTGTTCCATCGGTTCCATGAAGACCCATTTCCTTCAGTCCCAGGGACCGGTAATGCAACCGCTGTGTCCTGTGGGGCCTGCCCCACATCCCCCTCTGTGACCCCATTCGCCCTGCTCCTGTGGGGCTTTAGTGGCTCGTTAGTAAAGGGGCAGCATTAGGAGCTGGAGCCAAAGGTGCACGTGGCAAAGATCAACCATCCCAGCCCCATGGGCAATGACACCCAGATTCTCCCCCCCCCCCCCCCCCACACAGCTGTTATTGAGCCACAAAGACTTTCACGGGGAAAAAAAAACTCCATGGGAAAACGCCGCTCAGGGGCCTGCGCGTTGTCAGCATCTGAGCAGGCTTTACACCTTCCCCATAAATAATCCTAACAGGAACCAGAAGGAGCTGAGCTGGAGCCGGGGGGAGCGTCCCGCAGCTCTGGGAGACAGGCAGGGGCCTCTCCCCTTCCATTGCTCCAGGGGAAGCACAGACCGAGCAGCCGGGCAGGGGCCACACAGACTCCTAGGCCTCGCTTCAGCCCGTGAAAAGGACGTGGCCCTGTCGGTCCAGCCAGCCTGATCCCCAGCCCGACCCGGCCCTCCCGAGCTGGGCTCTGAACGGCTGCATTAATGGCCTTGCACTTCCCCATTAAGCAGCGACTCCTGGGCGCATGGCCAGAGCGTGAGGAAAGCAGGGAGGGTCGTGGCCTCAGGGGTTTCAGTGTGGAGGGGGGGGCCCGTTCCAGGGGCTCACTCACCAGTGCTTCATGAGCCCCATTTAGCCCCCCGCCCCTTCCCTGCTCTCAGGTCCCCCCCAGCCCCAGGCTGCTGGGCCCTACTTCGTGCAGGCGGATGTTTTGGGCCTGGCCCACCCCGTCTCGGGGCGGCTTGTCTCCTGGTGGGGTGGGGGGAAAGAGGCCGAAGGCTGATTCTTTCCAGCTGTATAGGCCCAGGCAGCTGACACGGTTTCTGAGCCGTGCTGCCAAGGCCGGGAGTGTCAGCCAAGAGTTAGCAGCCAGAGCGCTGAGAAGCCAACAGCCTTGGTCAATTAATCCCAACTCTTCCTCCCCTTTTCGGGGGAGGGACTGAGGGAGAGGCGCTAATATTCCCCTCCAAGCTCCCCGCCCCCCGGCGCTGAGCTTCGCCTGGGCTTGGAGTGGGAATTCGGAGCGGTTGGTCCCCACGTCCCAGCCAGGGAGGAGGGACTAACTTTCCCCAGGCTCTGGGGTGCCCTGCCCCAGGCTGTGCTTTCCAGGCAAGGCAGGAGCTCACGATGACTGGCAGGGCCCTGCTGCCGTACCCCTCACCCACAGGGACGGGGGTTGGGGAGAGCACTGTGCCAATCGCAACACACCCAGGCCTGGAGGCCACAAGGGTGCCAGTCCGGCCCAGGAGCGCAAAGGCCATAGGACGACTGTCTCCGCACTGCCGGGGGTGGGGGCTCACTGGGGGGCAGCCAGGGCACGGCTGTGATGGGTCAGGCGGAGCACCCGTGCCTGGCATGCTGCCAATGGGGGCGCTGAGCAGGGCGGGTGGGGCAGGTATCCCACAGTGCCCCAGCAGCCCCGGCCCAGCTAAGGAACCTGGGGATTTTATGCAGCCTCTCAGGGCACTGGGGAGTCCCCGAGTGCACATTCACGGGAGGAGGGAGGCCTGCCTTTCCCAGTGACAGGGGCCTGCCGAGGTGCTGAGCTACACCCCAAGTCAGGCTTCAAGCGAGCTGGTGCATGGCTAAGATCCTCTGTTTATTAACTAGGTGTCTCGTGGCTACCCACAACTTGTGCTTGTAGCCAGCTCTGGCCCCTCTCCAGTTACAGGCATGGTACGAAGCTAATACCTGGACAGGCCTTAGTGTGTGGTTACTTGGGGGCCTTTAAGGCTGCTCCCTCCTATCCCCAACAGGCCCTGTAAGCCTTGTCTGACGCTAGGCCACATCCCAGAAGGGGGCGGTCCCTTTAAGAGGATAGCAATGTGGACTCCAAGCAGATTAAACATTGCCCAAGCTGGCCCCCGCCTCCTGCCTGTCTTCACCTGCGGCCTGGTGCCATCAGGGCAATGAGACACAAACTGCAAACAGCACCACTGCTCCAGAGGCAGGGCCCTTGGCTAGTTTACCCAGCTGGGGCTCGCCACAGAGCTCGGAGGGCAGGGTGGCATCTCTGATTCTAGGAAAACAGGCTTCGTGCGAGGTGCTAGCCAGGGGGATCCTGGTGCTGAGGGGCCCCAGGCATGAGAGGGGACAGGTGGCAGGTCTCTTTTAGACCTGATATTCGGGGCAGTGGGTCGGTCTTGCTCACCCATGCGAGATCCCAGGACACTGTCTGCAAAAGCTGGGGTGTTAGCCCCAATCCCTGCCCTGGCTAAAGCCTTCTGCAACAGCAAGACACTGGATTGCTGCCTTGCTCAGCAGCCACTGTCTATCCCAGAGGGGGCTGCATTGCAATGCTGGGCAGGCACTTCCCAGGTTGCAGGTTAATAAAGCCCCATAAAAACACAAGATCTTTCCTCTCTCCCCACCAGCCAGGCAGCTCCAGTGAGCTCTGCTCGCCCAGCCCTGTAACTTGCTGGGTTGGCTCCAGGCCCAGGTACCTGGCTGGGGCTCAGACACAGCCCAGGTAACACGCTGTGCTTGGATTGAGCTGCACTTTCAGCAGCAGGGAATGAAAATAAAGGGAAACCCGTGGGCGAGCTCTCCAGGCCCCATTCCGGGACGCCGATAAGCAGGCGCCAGGCAGGAGGGGAGGCTACACCCACACCAGGGACATCTTGCAGCCCCTTCTCTCCCCTGCAAGTGCAGGTGGAAGCTCCTCCTGCTAGTGGGGTGCAGGGCAGGAGGCTTTGGGGCCCCTCCCTCTGGTTTGTTTGGAGACATAGGCACTGCTCCCGCTCCTGCCTGAACTTTCCAGCAGCTCCAGGCTCTCTCCAGCCCCAGGAACAATTGGATCCTTTGTCTCCCCCTTAATCTCCTGGTTAGGAATTAAAAGGGGGAGAACAGCAGGAGCACAAAAGGCCCCTTTGCATGGGCTGTGAGGAGAGCAGGCCAGGAGCAGAACGGGGTGGGGATGGGGGTGTTCTGCTGCCCAGGAGCCTGCATGTGGCCACTGGGGCCACCTCCCCAGGAGACATGAGACCAACACACATGACCAGCCCCCATCCCTCACGTCTGCCCATGTTTCCTGCTCCTCTGCACAGCTGCCGCCATCCCATCCCTGACACGCCCAGGGCATGGGGTGCCCTGGGCCTGGCCCCTCCGCCTCCCCTGGGGAGCAAGCGAAGGAATCTCCCTCCAGGCAGGAGTGGAGGGGCCAGGGATGGGTGAATTAACAGGCTGAGACGGCAGAACATGGAGCCAAGATTTGAAGCGGACATGGGGTACGCATCAGCAAACCACTCTCCCACGCTGCCCTGCCCAGGCAGAGGGAGGGGCCAAGGGGTCCGGCTCAATGCAGCTGCTTCTGGAGATGGGTCTAGCAGCCCTGGGCCGCCCCAAGAGGAACCAGCACACCAGCTCCTGGGCCTGTATATTAGGGACAGCCGCTAAGAAGCCTTTCCTTGGAGAGCTGTGGGAAGTGGCAGGGCAGGTTCTGGTGTCACCTACCCCTTTATCTCATTGGCAGGTATCCAGGTGATGGAGAGCTGGGGCCAGTGCTGGGGGACCTCTCAGCCACTCACCCCCAGAGAGAGACCTGCTGGGGTGGCAAGCCTGGAGAAGGGCTAGGGCTGAAAGCTCATCTTTGCTGCTTTATACCTCAGTTTCCAGCCCACCCCCCCCCCGCCCCAGTCACTCTGGGGGGTCCAGCTCATCGGTTACTATGGCAGCACAGCACAGCACAGCCTGGATTTTACTTCCCCAGTCTCCTGTTCTTCCTGTCCCTCCTTTACAAAGCCTGGCCCTGGGAGGAGCAACCCACAGCAGGGGTTGTACTTAAAACCACTGCAGGTTACCGAATGCAACTGACGCAGCACCGTGGGGCTGGAGCTCAGGACTAAACCCCCTAGCAGCTGCTCTTAGCATCAGAACAAGGTGCTCTGGGAACCAAATCCTTGCAGTATCGAGAAATTGCTTCTCCGCAGCCCCTTCCAAGGGCCTGCGTAACACAAAGCTGGGGAGTGCAGAGAAGGGGGACCTTGCCCCCGGCTTATCGGCCAGACTCTGGGCCTGATCACCCTTGCTCGCAGGACTGGGAGCCACATCCCAGGCTAGGGGACTTCCCAGCTTTAAAACTTTCCCTAATTAAACAGAGCTTCTCTGGGGCTGTACAGATGCAGCTCCCAGCTACTGCTAAGGCATTTATGTGGAGCACCACAGGCTGCCCCTCGGCCTGCAGCAAGCCCTCAGCGTAGGTGATTAGGTTGTGCAGGGCATAGCATGAGTAGAGAGGATTGGGGCTGGGAGATGGGGCAGACGGTGTTCTGAGAAGGGATGGCCCAGTGTGTAGAGAGCCATTGAGAGTACAGGGACACCTGCTAACAAGCAGCAGGTCTCTCTCCTAGCAACCTCCTTTTGCTGGGAAGCAAGAATCCAGCAGACACTGGCTGAAATGGGGACAGCACACCGGGGATAGTGAATAGCAAACAGCAAGGAAGAGCAGGACCACAGCTCCCTGGGGAGCGGCCTTATGTGGAGCCCCCTCCACTAGCTGGTCTCCCCTGAGACCAATAAACACACACAAACCAAGGAGCTCCATAGATTTCTTAAATAATTTAATTGAAAAAAGTATTTCTTTAAAAAATATTTCTACAAATGCATGATTGCATCATTTGTTTCTTTTTTTCTTTTGTTTTTTTTTTCCTTTTTCACCATTAAATACATCTCAATATATAAAAACGGTGGCAGGTACAGTACAGGAGAACCAATCGGGGGGTGGGGGACACACTGACTGGAGACCCCCCCCGAGCGTCACCAGGTGCAAACCAAGCTGTGCTGAAACAGGACTGGCCGGGGGCGGGCTGGGATACGAAGCTCGGGTTCAGGAATGCTGCAGTTGTACAGGTGAGAGTCTGACTCTTCAAGGACTGCCGCCAATCAAACTTCAGTTTAACAGGAGCAAGCGTAGCTAGTGTGAAGCTCAGAATCGGAGAGGACCAAGAACTGGTGGGCACTGAGGACGCACCGTGTTTGTTCTATAAATGGATCTGAACCGTGGCCCGGACCAAGCTGGCAGAACTCATTGCCAGACCCGCACGCAGAGGTGGCATGGGAGGATGAGGCAGAGATGCAGATCTCAGAGGTACAGCGTGCAGTGACAGAAGGAGAAGAGGTGACCAGAGTACAGGACTGGGGGGGTGGGGCGCGGGGGTCTGGGCAGACTTGGTGCGAGAGGAGAGGAGACGACTGTATAAGAGAAAGGGCTGACGGACAGAGCAGAGTGAGGAGTAGAGACAGTACCGAGTTCTGACAGATCACTGTAGCAGTCAGGGCTGCGGAGTGTGCATTTGCTCTGCAGGGAACAGGGCAGCACACGGCCCCCCAGAAAAGAAAGCTCAAGAGGTAAGGCAGGGGCTAGAGAAGACCAGAGGTGGGCGGAATGAGCCCACTAGTCATGACAGGGAGCGGCTGACTGGGAAGAGCAGTGGGGCTGCAGAGAATTGGGCTAAAATGCCAGGAGCTGGAGATTGAGCCAAGTGCACAGAGAACCGCAGCAGCGGGCACAGGGGAACACGGTGGTGGGAGGATGCGGTGTGTGGGTGGGTGCCAGCGATGGCCTCTCTGTGGAAAGGGCCAGGCATTAGACTTATATTGGTTAGCTGGGGCACACGGTGAAGACAGGACCCAGGGCAGCAAGTGGGCTGAGCACCAGGGAGACCGTGTAGGGCACCCACACCGGAAGGGAGAGCCATTCAAGGTGGAATAAGGGACACCATGAAACAGAGGAAGATCTCTTCTGAGGCCTGTCTCCCTCCCCTCCCCACTACTGTCTCTCTGCTGACTTTGAGGGCTCAGTGCTTGGGGAGGGACTGGGCCAGGGGGAGGCACAGCTTTGCAGCAGGCGTTCCCCCCCTCAAGTCTGCCCCACTTTGCCCTTCAGGAGGGCTGCATGATCCCAGGCCCCCCACCTCCAAAAGGGCACAGCACGGTGTGCCTGGAGAACGGAGCTCGCTTTGTCACATCACGCTTGGAGTGCAGGCTCCGAGGCGGTTCGCTATTCGAGATAGCGGGCTCCCCGCTGCTCAGATACCATGTGTATCCAGGCTGTTAGCGTCCATCTCCGGGGGTGGGTCCATCACGCGGATCAACAGTTTCCATCTCAATTCACCCTTGACTGGAAGGGTGGCCCCAGGCAACATGGTCCCCAAGCCACTGGCAGCTGTTTCTGGGAACTCCAAGGACAGGCACATTCGCAGGAGTGGGACGCGGCAAACAGCCTCTGCTCTGAGGGAGGTGCAGGGAAAGAGACCAATCAACTGCTGAACGGCTGGAGGAGTTGGTGCCGAGCACCCAGAGGAAAGGGACAAAGAGGCAAGATGCCTTTGTCAGAAACAAACCAGGCCACAAAGGAGCCTAGTTCCTTCCCTGGGCAGGCAAAGACGCTGATTGGACAGACAGGGACGGCGCTGTGGGAGAGCCCAACACACATGGCGCATTTCACGCCATTTTGGAAAGGATCCGCTTGCCCCGCTCCATACCATGTGCTGACAGCTGCTGCGGGGAAGCCTGTTGCTAGGCAACTCTGGGCCCCCCAGCACTGGGTGGCGTTAAGCCAGGGGCGTATCCACTCATCGGCATACCCATCTCGCCCCGACAAGGCCCTGCTCTGGGCCAGGCTGTGAAACAGGGAGTGATCTCGTTTCAAAGCTCGGCCCCGGCTTTGGTGCCTTCCCCCCGGCAACGGTGGTCGCAGTTGCAGAGCCCAGCCTCAGGGCACGAATGGGCTTTGGAAGGAGTTTTTAGAAAAGCAAAGCAAAATTAAATGGACATTTGTTTCATGCCACACGGAAGAGGAACCAGTACAAAAATGGAACAGAACAACCTTTCCCACCCCTTACACCCTCCCAAGGAGCAATCCAGGACTCCCCCTGAGCTGAGACCTAAGCTATGCAATATTTCCATCAGTGAGCGGGAGGGTTAAGAGGCAAGGTCTCTAATGAAACTCAGCTGACGATGACGGGAAGGATCCCAAATGCTCAGAAGGACTGAATTAAAATAGAGCCTGAGCTTGATAGAGTGAAGGAACAGGCTATAAAACAAAACCCGGAACAAAGTGCCATGCAACAGAAGTCATATAAAGCAGAATAGGCCATGATCCTGGCACGAGAGCTGGTCCCGCCGTGGAAGAACTGCCAATATGGAACTGCCTAGTTGAGCTGTAGGACAGACCGTCACACACAAGAGGAGGGAGGGGATTGTCCAGCCCAACAGGGTGGACTGAGGGTGCTATTCAACCTCGCATTCGGTTCTGGACAAACTGAGGAGAGTTCAGAGCATGGTGACACCTGATTAAGGTTTGAGGAGTGCCAGGGTGATTCCCTGGCATTATTCGGGCTGGACAAGATGATACTGGCTCCTTCTGGCCTGGGTCTCCAGGAAGCTAGGATCTGAGGAAGAGCTGAGAGAAAAGGCAGGAGATTCAGACTGGTAGGAGGAGAACCATCCACAGATGCATCAAGGGATGTCAGAGAGGAGCAAGCCCAGTTGTACTCACTAGGCTCCAGAGACCCACCAGGCAGAAATGGGCTTGAACCGCAGCAAGGAAAACCCAGGTTTCCATCGGCACGTGTTGATGCCATCCCCGGAGCTTTCGAAGGCTATGGGGGACATTCCTCTCCCAAGGATGGCCCAGGGATCGTCAAGTCAGCGGCGCCACAGTGCAACGAGGCAGCTAATAGAGGCCAAGGTTACGATGCGACAGACATCTCCGCCCCAGAATGAACGGCAGCCCAGGCACTCCCAGTAAGAGGCATGGGCAAGCAGCCAGCGGCACCCGACACTGGGAAAAATGAGCTTTGGGTTCTCCAAGTTCTGGCTGCTAGGAGAGCAGAGTGGAGGGGTCTAGAGACAGGACTCCCCTTAAAGGGCATGGAGATACCCAACTCCAAGCCTTCTATGGTGTTTGGACAGAGGTAGCTGGCTCCAGCTCAGCCTGCTAGGGAGCACTTGAGGAAGGGCGTTTGCCTTGAACGACTTCACCTCCCGCTGTTTGAAGTCACTGTGTTTCTCTAGAAGAGATCTTGGCAGCTGTCCCATGTGGGAGGTGTCCAGGCTGGGCAGATTTTGATTTGTTTTTGGTTGTCACTTGGACTGATAATATCCAGGTTTCTTTTGAAGCTTTTTACTGACTTATCAATTTAAATTTTCACAGCTGGGTGAAATTATGGAGGGGGGGAGGGGTCAACATCACATGTCAAAATACAGGCCATCAATACCCTTAAATCGAACTCCAATGAGTTCTCAAGCAGCATCTATCTGTAAATTGCCATGATCACCCATGGAAATATTTCTTCCACTGGTCTGCGTGTGCGCGGTGAAATCTAAGTTCACTGACATTTGCCGATAAACATCGAATCCTTCCAAACCTAGAGGTGGTGGAGGATCAGGCATGAATTTTATAGCTGAGTCACGGGCGTAGCTAGTTGCTGCACTCCACCCAAGTTGTCCCCTCCTTACGCCGGGCTAAGTAGTCCCAAGGGAATGCTGGGATGCTGGAGGACTGAAGTTCTCCAGCGAAGAGCAAAGGTGGGCAGAAGAGGGAAGATGGTCTCTAACAGCTCTCTCCTTTTCTGTCTAGAAGGGCTATCAGCAAGAGTGGCCAATAGACAGGATAGAACAGGGCCTGGCTCAGCAGCCAGGAAAGTCAGACAAGCCCAGCCAGCCTGGGCGGTTTCTCCAAATTTGGGGTTGGGCCCAGGCAGAGCTCCTGGCACCGGTAACAGAGGCTCTGCTCCCAGCCCACTGGCTGCACCCGCTTGGCTGGTCATGCCTGGCTTTGACTCTAGGTTTGTTTTGCACAGTTCGGTTCGGGCCGAGAGGGTTAGAAACCAGCACCGTATAGTGCCCTGCATGTAGCTCTTCATGGCCACGCCTGTGTGACCCCTAAACCCAAGCCCCACTTCCTGCTAGCCCTCAGGCAGGGTCACCCCACTCCCTCTGCGGCCAGGGGACAGTACCCTTCTCCTTGCCCTTACGGACTCCTACAGGGCAAGGCTCCCTAGCAAGCATTGCAGGGGAAGGGCAGGGAGAAGCTGGTGGGTTTGTGGACACAGCTGAGGAAGTGGCTAAGACCCTGTATGACCATCATGGCATCGGGTGGCAGGACAGCTACGCCTGATTGGCAGGGAAGGGGGTTATACTAGTGAAGCCAGCCCTTCTGCCAGCTCCCTGTGATATTTACAGCCAGGGGCCGGAGCACAGGGCTGGGGGCAGGGAAGGACCATGCCCCGTGCTCCAGAAGGGGGGGAAGAGCACTACGCCTGTACAAAGGAAGGAATGGGCTTGTGCTCCATGTCTCTTGGGTTCTGTACAGCGGCAGAGACTAAGCGAGCGAAGGAAACTCAAGTAAAATTCTTATTGCCTTTATTCTGCCCATGCCCTCACCCAGCTGGCCAGCACACATGCACGCACGCTTACGCTGGGACTCTCCCCCCTCGCTCGGGACAAGCCGAGCGGCCAGGAAGAGTCAAAGCAGCAGAAGTGAGAGTCTTTTGGCAGCAATCACAGCGTGCGTCAGGAGATGGTCGCGCTCTGACAAGACCCGCTCCTTCTGCATAAAACAGGAGACTGGGGAGAAGCCGGGCTCCGCAGCCAGCTCGGCCTGGCCTCCCTGACGGCGCTCCGAACTCTGGCTGAGCAGGAGCAAGGCTGCCTTTGCTCCCCTGGTCCCTGTGCAAACTCGCGCTGATGGCCTTTCTCCGCAGTCCAGATTCGGCCATAAAACAAAGAGGGATGAGAGATCTGGAGTTGGTGTGTCCAACTCCCTGCATAGTAATCTCACTGCGGTCAGGTTCCGGCGTCCAGAGGCAAATGGACCGATACCCCCCCCTTCCGACACATTCCAGTGCAGATCCCTGTATGGGGGCAGCAGGGGGACATGATTGTCTGGGGCTGCACAGGAGAAGGCCAGGTCGGACCCCGCTCCATGCCCTTCACAGTCGGGCAGCTGCTGTGTATGCTTGTATCCCCACAACCCCCTCGCTAGGCCACAAGCTCGGGAAAGTGCCCGCAGTGTCTCCAAAAGGCGCGTAGCGAGAGGAGAATGTTTGTGACTTTGGGGTTAAGGAAATCCAAGAAGCGGAACAACTCCTGAACCCACGGCGCTGTGTGCAGCGGAGATGGGGCAGGAAGAGGGGGTGAAGTCTTCATCCGATAATCTGTCTTCAATATGAAGACTGCATCGCCGGCTCTGTTCCAAACACAAACACAAGGCTGGTCTCCCTCTCGGCCCAAGTGCCTTGGATTCACGGAGGCGTGTCCCATCCCGTGTGACTGTCAGAGGCTGAGAAGCTCCACGCAAAGGGGAAAACAGGAAGCTGGGTCGCACCACAAACTAGAATCTTATTGACAGATTCCCTCAGTCCATTCCAGCCCCAGAATTTCCTGTGGTCAAACCTGAACCGGGAGGGTCTGGTTCATTTGCAGCCTCATGTCCTGAATACTGCTCAGGATCTTCTTTTGATGTCCTGCGAGTGTCACCCCTATCCTGAGCAGGTCTCTGAAAGGACAAGAGGAGGCAAAGCTCGTAACAAGTCTACACACTCCTTGGAGAGCCCTGTGCAGGGGCATTTCCGCTGCAGCATTAACCACTGGCTGATGGAGCAGACAGATATTCCCCAGCTGTGTTTAGAGGGGCCCAGAACACGGCAGCAGAAATCCTTTAATGCCACTTGGCCTCCTGGCCAGACACAACAACAATCTAGTCAGGGTCTGCACCCGTCCCAGCTTCATATGAATCCCCTACACCCCCAGCCATGCACTGATCTTCGTCTACTTCTCATGGCCACTACACTGCAACGAGTCTCAGAGCCTAGGTCGATTGACTCCGGCTCGTGGGCCTCAAACGAGCCACATACACATTTGGCTTAGGGCTGGAGCGCGGGCTCTGAGACCTGGCCTAAGAAGCTACTTAATTCTAAGAGCAGAGGTGCTGGACACTGATCACAGAGCTTTCCCAGCCCAAGACGGAAAACTTGCGCACACTTCATTGTTCTTAGGCAGGAGGCATCTGCCCTCAGAGCTGCTGAGTGCTCTTCCTCCCAGCAGTGCCCTGTGACCAGGCCCAGCTCCCAGCCCCTTCAGCCCCACTCACTCCGCTGTCATCTGCGCCACCAGGTCGAAGGATGCAAATCCAGCGTTGACAAAGCTCTCCTTGTACCGTCCCATTTTGATAGCGTCGAGCCAGTCGCCCACGGTGGTGAAGGTGGTGTAATCCGGCACGGTGCGGTCCAGGAGTGGCTGAGACACGCTGCGGGGATAAGAGCGAGCCCAGAGTTAATGCGGGGAGGACACAGGGTGCTGTTGGGCTGGGGTAGGTACAGACCTCTGCCAGGCACTGGTGGATAATGGGGTTCCCCCCGGCGCTGTCTCCACCTGGATCCCCACCTCTAGCCCCCTAGGTTCTAGCTCAGCCAATGCCTGGCTCCAGCCCATGCAAAGCAGATTCCCCAGCATTCCCTGCACTGCAAAGGGACGAGCGGCCTGGCGGGGTCGCTACCGGAGCAGGGAGGGGAGGGCACTGACCCAGACTGGACGCTGGCGATGACCTTCAGGCTGGCTGCGTTCCGGATGAGCTTGTCCAGCGTATTCACTATCTGTGCAAACTTGGGCCGTAGGTTGCGGTCACGCACCCAGCAGTCCAGCATGAGCTGGTGCAGCGCCGTGGGGCAGTCCATGGGCGGCGGCAAGCGGTAATCCTGCTCCACAGCGTTAATCACCTGCCAAGACACACAGGCACGCACGCGCTCAGAGCGGCTGCGAGTCAGCCAGGCGGCCAGCCCCCCCGGGCGCCACCAGAGCCTGGCTCCCACCCGTGGTCGCACTTACATCCTGGTTGGACATGTCCCAGTAGGGCCGCTCCCCATAGGACATGACCTCCCACATGACGATCCCGTAACTCCACACGTCGCTGGCCGAGGTGAACTTGCGGTAGGCGATGGCTTCCGGAGCCGTCCACCGGATCGGGATCTTACCACCCTGTGGGGAGAGACGCTTAATTCCATTATTTAGTGTCTACCTCAGGGCGCCCCCGCGGCCCTGCCCTCTGCGGCCGGGCAGAGGGGTGCTGACAAGAATCTCACATACCAGCGAGCCGGTGTAGGTGGGGTCGGCGGGGTCGTCCTCCAAGAAGCGCGAGAGCCCGAAGTCCGACACCTTGCACACCAGGTTGCTGTTGACGAGGATGTTGCGGGCGGCCAGGTCGCGATGCACGTAGTTCATCTCCGCCAGGTACTTCATGCCGGCCGCGATGCCGCGCAGCATCCCCACCAGCTGGATCACCGTGAACTGCCCGTCATTCAGCTGCCGGCAGACATTGGGGAGAGGTCAGAGGGATCCCAAAGGTGAGCCCTTCGTTCCCTGCTTCCACAGGGGGCTTGGGGAGGGGTTCTGATCTCCCCCTAGAATGGGCCAATGAACCTGCTTAGAGGTTCTGGCTAGCTGAGCCTCTAACACTCCCACCGCAGGAGAGGGAAGAGTATATGTGGGGGGGGACGACCCTAACACACTATTACTCTCTTCATAAGGTGCCACCTACCTCCCGCCCACCGTGCTCCTCCAACAGGGCCCCTCCTCCCCATCCCAACGTTCGAACCCTGGGGGCATCAGTGTGAAATGCAGAGAAGCAAAGGCGTGTGAGAGCCGAACAGGACGGGAGCGATGAGTGCAGTGCAGAGGGCTGCCCAGCCAGAGAGAGAGAGAGAGGAAGGGGAGCAATTCCATTCTAGCCTCCTGTCCTCCCACACCCCTGGGGCACAGCCTGCCCCACATTGCAGCAGGCCTCACCCGGAGGAAGGAGTCCAGGGCGCAGTTCTCCATGAACTCCGTGACGATCATGACTGGCCGGCTCTTGGTCACCACGCCCTCCAGGTGGATGATGTTGGGATGGTCAAACTGCCCCATGATGCTGGCCTCGCTCAGGAAGTCCCGCCGCTGTCGCTCCGTGTAACCCACTTTTAGGGTCTTGATGGCAACGAAGATCTCCCGCCGGCCCGGCAGCTTCAGGCGGCCCCGGCAGACCTCCCCGAACTCCCCTGCAGGGGAAGAACAGCGGAGCGGTTACGGACAGCGAGAACTCCCTGGCAGCCCTGCCACACGAGCCGCGCCCCGTCAGGTGACTTGCCTGCTCCAATCACCTCCTCGATCTTGACGCAGGAGATGTCGATCTCTTTGGCAAACTCCCGGACTGCCTCGTTGGGGTCCTCGTAGGTGAAGGGGTCGATGTAAACCTTCATCCCGGGAGTGACTGCGAGAGCAGAGCAAGTCAGGCCCAGTGGGAGGGCGCGGTCCCAGCAACACCCCTCAGCCCGACCTACAGCGTCATAGGGCATCCTGGGGCCCAGGCCAGGAACTCTAGCACCAGACACAAAGCCCCCACAACTAAGGAAATCATCCCAGTCTCGCTGCCCTGCACACGCGGGGGTGCAAGGGCCGGGTCACACTCCCATACTGTTGCAGCACGCAGGGCTTGGGGGCAGGAGCATGCACTAGGGGCTGGGGTCACACTCACTGTATTGTTGCAGCTTCTCCGTGTACTCCGAGTCCGTACCGCTCCGCTGCTTCCTGCCCAAAGGAGACAAGAGCCATTTCAGGACAGTCCATGCCTGCTGCGTGCCGAGGGGGCCACAGGTAAGTCCGCAAGCCAGCAGCGGAGCAGATGCCCCGCTCCAGCACTGCACGGTGTCAAGGTCAGCGCCTTTCCTCCCCTTCTCCCTGTATCGTCACCCTCAGCCTAGAAGCAGGGACATAGGCATGAACTGCTGGAGGGGACATTTGCTCTGGGCTTGGCTGCCCTGATTCATACTGGCTCAGAGACCCTGAAAGGTTTGCAGCGGGCAGGGCGAGATCTCACAGGGGCACAGGGCGTGTCATGAAGCCAGCTCCACCTGAAGGCCCAATGAGGGCTGCAGTGCTAAAGGTAGGCTGAAGGCTGGCTCAGGTTGGGGGCGGGTTGCTAGTCGCGTACAACCCAGTTTACATCCGATGGCCTCTTACTGCTGAAGAACAAAGCCGTGGGGAGGAACACTCACTGCCATGCTCCATGGGTGCAGACCTGCTGCCCAGGGAGGCCAGGTGGGAGCAATGAGGTTTGGGAGGGGCACCTGCTCAGCTGATGTTCCTCGACAGAACATCCTCCCCTGCCGGCTTAACACCCATCTAGCACCACATGCAGAGGACAATGGAGCCTGACGGGCCTGGAGCGATGGTTATTCTAGTGCAGTGGGAAGGGTTCTGCTAGAACCCCATGCGGACACTGCACAACGTGGTGGAGCGGCCCCGGGTCTGGAAGGCCTGGCCCCCTCACTCCAGAACCCGGCATGCAGATGGGTATTTGCCTTAAAACACAGACAGTCTGAGGGATACCCCAAACACTGCAACAGGGACAAGGCCCTGCAGGACTCCTAGCCTGGGGCTCACACGCTTTCCCCGCCAGAGCTGGTACCTGAAGCAGACAATAGCAATCACCACCACAGCGATGACAAAGACCAGGCCTGCAGTGGCCGAACCCACGATCAGGGGCAGCTCCTGGAAGCTCTTCCCGCTGGAGCCTGTGGGAGACATGGGAGGCTGATCAGAACAAGGGGCTGAGCCGGGGCGTGGGATGGGAGCAGGAAGGGGTTCCAGTCCCAGCACATACCGTCTTCTGCAGGTGTCTGGAACTCCACAGGGAGGCTGTACCGGCCATAGCCGGCCACAGTGCGGGCCCGAACCTGCACTACATACAGGGAGTTGGCCGTCAGCCCATCCAGCCGCACTGTGTTCTGCTGGCTGGTGACAGTGTTCGCGATGCCGTCACTCTGACCCTGCTGTGGGGCAGGAAGATCAGGGTCACTTACAGCGGTTGTCACAACCCCAAGCACCATCCTACCCCCTGCACCGGGGTTACCTCTATCACCATTACCCGCCCATGCATGTCCTGCAGGCAGCAGGGCTGGGGAGCGGGTGGCCTGGGCTCTCCTTTACCTTCTCAAAGTACTTGATTTCATAGTCCAGGATGATCCCATTGGGTCTCTCTGGGGGCGTCCATGACAGCATCATGCTGCTGCCAGTACTGCCGTGCAGCTGAATTCTGGGAACGGCCGAGGGGGCTGCAAAACAGAAGGAAGGGATGGGCCAGGTTAAGCCGCAGCATTCGCAGCCCCATGCCAGTGGAAACATGTCGCCAATCACTGAATTCATCCCCGGGACCCCCCACAACGTCCCCCAACCCACATCCGTCTTCTACGGCTGAGACTAAACCAACGGGGCAAAGATCCCACCAACTGCTGATGAGACCAAGATCACACTCCTCCTGCTCTCCATGGTACCCTCCTCCGCCTCAGGGATGATGCCCACGAATTCTGCTCAGTGAGTGGCAGCAGTAGGTTTCCAGTGCATTGGAGCGGAGCCCAATGCAGGGGAAGGTGGAGAGGGAAAGCAGAGAGCGCATCACATGCTCTGAAGGTTTGGGAGGGTCCTGACCTTAGCCAGGCCCACAAGGGAGAAAGCCCATCTGCCCCTGCAAGCCGGGAGTCTCTGGAGCCAGGATTAGAGAGCTAGGAGCATCCACTAGGTCAGCCCCCTATCTTTGTTTGCAGGAGTTCTGATCTCATTCCTTCCAGGGACACTGATTTAAAAACAGAGAGAAGTAGCCACCCAGGGGATTAGATGCAGGAGCTTAGAGCCAGCAACGCTGCACAAAGGGCATGAACAAAGGACAATGGCCTCAGAGAGACTTTCAGCAGGAAACCCTGCTCTGGTTACTGGGGATATTACAGGAGCAGAGCAGAGATGCACCCTCTCCCCGGGCAGCAGCAGCTCCAGCCTGCAGCTGTCTGTACTGACCCGCCTGGTTGGTGGTGATGTTGACGGAGGCGAACTGGGGGGAGTGGGGGCTCTTGTTGGACACGCCGTTCACAGCCTGGATCTCGAAGGTGTACTGGGTGTGCGCCATCAGGTTGCTGATGTAGATGTGCCGGTCCGTCAGGCCGAGCTGGCGGGGCACGAACTCCACGTTGTCGTCGCAGCGCGTGCACACCCGGCGCTCCACGCTGCACTTCTTGCAGATGACGTTGTACAGCAGGTCGTCCCGGCCCCCCGAGTCCCGGGGCTCGCTCCACTCCAGCACCAGCGATGTCTCGTTCACGTTGGAGATGACGTTGAGAGGAGAGGATGGGACGCCTGCGGACGAGACACTCACATCAGAGCGGAGAGCGCCCCGAGGAGCCCCCAAACCCAGCCCACACCCGGATTTGTGGGGAGGTGGCCCTTTGGACCTGCAGCTCTCAGGACTGGATTCACTGCCTCTCGATCTGGCTGTTCATCCTTTACAGCGAGACGGTTATCCAGGACACCCCACTCCTCCAGCAGAGGAGAACTCAAACCACACTGCTGCAGACTGGGACCCCGATCCTGTCCCCCAAGGTCAGGGTCTGAGTGATCCAAGATGTCCGCTACACAGGGATAGACTTACTGGTGCAAGCACTGTCTGCGGAGTCTGCATCTGCCCGGAAGTAGCCGTTCCGACAGGTGCAAAGCATCGCTGCCCCAGAGCTCGTCCGGCTATTGGGGGGGCAGGGTGAGCAGAGACCTTCCCCTTGCTTTGACTTGAAGGTCCCGGGACCACAGGCTGCGCGGAGGGGAGAGAAGGGAAAAATGAACTTTGTTAGTAACGCTCCCGGACAGAACGCCTGGCCTGGGTCATTAGCCCCGCACAGAGAGTGCGGGAAAAGCTGCGGAAACCCGGAAGCTCCCAGCCCACCTGCCCTGACAGGACAATACGAAGATGCCCCCTCAGCCTGGGAGACTCCCTCGGAGCAGCAGTGGCGTTCAGAGTTACAGCAATCGAGGCTGTAAATCTTTCCCAGTGATGTTCTCCAGAGCCCAAAAGGCCAGGATGCCAGGTGCCCGCCTCAGCAGGAGACACTGGAGAAAGAGTGATTCACCTCAGATTCCTTCTGAACAGAGCGCTGACCCAAGGGACCGGACTGACTGCTGGGAAGGAGCCCAGAACTTTCCTCCGTGGCTCTCCAGCCCCGGACGTTCACTGCAGAAACCAATCCAAGCCCTAATATGGAGCTACCAACAGATCCCACCCCAACATCGCCCTCCCTCTTAGCAACCCCAGCCCAAACCTAGTGACTCTGCCCGTCACTGCGCCCTGGGCCCAGGGATTCAAAGCAGAGTCTTCTAATCCAGCGCTCAGCATGGCCAGCTCTCTAGGAACTGGTTTGTGATGGGAAACATGCCAAGCGCACCTGAGCTGGACGCAAGGGGCTTGCTGGCTGGCGCAGACGAGTGATTGTCACTAGCCCAGCTCAGCTGAACTCTTCTGGGCTTAGAGTAGCACCTGGGCTGAAGATGCCTCCAGGCATGGACAGAGGGCACCTTCCTACAAACATCGACACCTTTGATACACCAAGGAGGAAGACCACCTAACCAGGAGTTACTGGCCTTCCAGGGAAGTGGAGTAAATCTCAACTGGACAGAGCCCCCAGGAAGGGTATAGGGGAACAATCCTACACTGGAAGTCAAAGATGGCAGAGATATCTAGGGTCCCCTCTAGTTCATCTCCTAGGTCAGGGTAAGACTGGTCCCTAGAGCATGTCCGCCATTGCTTTCTCCTGTCCCTTGGGAATCCATGTCGCAGATGGATATATCTCACTGACAGTCAGCCCAAGCTTCCCCTCTCATTCTCTTCCCATTAGCCCTAGTTCTAGCCCCTTGTACTGAACTGGACAGCCTCTCCCTCCTTGGCACTTAGCCCCTTCAAACACACAGGCATTCGGCGGTGCTTTGCCCAGCTGTGTTTTCAATCTTTCCTTCCAGCTCTTCGCTCTGTTCTGCTGACTGTCCCCGAATCCCTGCAGGGCATGACGGTGCCCAGAAGCGATCACAGTTCTAGGCACAGTCTCACTTCAGCGGGACAGAAGGGGACCCCGCCCCCCTTGAGCTGTGTCCCAAAGCCGCTGCATGCGCAGCCCCCACGCCAAGCACCTCCCTTGCAGCTGTCCCCCCGGGACTGCCCTCTCAGCCTTTGCTGCTTTCCAAATGCCTCCTTCCCCAGTCAGTCTGCATCTCAAAATTATGACACCCCGTTCGTGCCAGCTGTTCCGTTTGCCCAGCGTGACCCCCAGAACAGTCCCAGGCACTTCAGTGGCCAGGTCATTAGTTCTCTGTTCCCGCTGGTTTTCCTCACCCCCCAAAGTTCAGTGCCCATTGCACATTTGACATGCTGTTCACCCCTCTTCCAGAGGAACTGAGCTGTTTGGACAGGACTCTGCATCAACTCCAGTGGTCCATCCCCAGCCCTGCCAGTTTTCAGGCCCCGTGACAGTGTCATTCCCCAGCCAGTTTAAAGTCATTTGTCAAGTAAGGTTAAGCCGTTCTCCTAGACGCTTTGCTAAACAGCTGCCTCTGCTGGGCTGCCCACGTCTGAAAACCCTCCTGATTCTCATCACAGTCCCTCACTGAGCAAAAGGCCTGGATCCCAGGCCTGGTTTGAACAATGGAGCGTTTAGCCCTAACAAGGGCTCTGTGAAAAGACGAACCCAGCACTTGAACCCGAAGGAGCCCAGCAGTGGCGAAGTGCCATGAAACTAACTAACCCAGGTCTCGCACCGTCTCATTCACACCTGCAGTGTGGCTGATCCTGTCCCACGAGAAGGCAGGTCTCTCTCCAGGACCCTTCCTGAGCTACCAAGTATCAACAGCACTAACAAGGCCACAAAATAAGTTCGACCTCAGTGCACTGAAATGCTGGAAATTCATAGTTACAGCTGAAAATCTCTGCAGTCAGCCCCCTGCTATGCACTGGCATCATAGCTCATGGAGCATGTCAGTCACCCATCACTGAGCCACAAATGTGTCCCTCAATAGCCATGGGCTTCCCAGGATCTCAGAGATATCCTCCCCTCCCCTCCTGCCCCTCTCTAACCAGAGAGCCCTCCCTGCGCCACAGAAGACATGCTCAGAACCGTACCTCTCTTCCCATCCACCCGCTCACCCCGAGGTGTCAAACTGCCTTCAGTTATCCCTGTTCATCTCCGGCAGCTCCATCTCAGCAGACGAGCCTCCTGCTCTAGGCCTGCTACAACGCATCACCCACAAGATGAGAAGACTGAACCGCTCCATCTCTGGGGAGGCAAAAGCAGTTTCCGTTTACGAGGCATTTCCTACCACCCACAGTGGGAAGTTTTACAGCTGGGAACTGCAGCCTTGCACACAGGGTGTGGGGCATTTCGTAATCACACAATGGCTTGTTTTTATACACTTGCCCATCCAATCCTCCAGATTTACTACAGACACTAATTTCTTTCAGCAGCCATCAGCACAAAGCAGACACCTGGGAACCAATACCAACGTCTTTCCTAAGTTCACGCCACATTGCACCTTCATCCTCATTGCTGCTGCCGGAGAAAGATGGCCCAGCACCACAACCATTGACCCTTGATGCCGTAGTAGGGTCTCACGAGCGCAGAGATTCAGATCCAGAGCCACTGTCTCCCTCTCTTGGTCTTCAAATCACCCCACTTTGTGCCTCACGAATGCTGCCGAGTCTTGTAGACCTACAGGTCCAACAATCACAGGCTCGCAGACAAAACGGAGTTTTCCATTGAGAACTCCCTACACTAACCAATACTCCACATGACATCAGGGCCTGCCCTCTACCCGCACCACTCCACACCGGGGACAGTAAGGACAACCCCAGCTTCACCTACAGCAACTGTGGCTCTCACAAGTCAGCGCGTGTATAGCCACAATGCACTGAATTGGACATGAATGTTTCTTCCCTTTGTTAAGCTCTGAAATAAACTAACGGCATAGAAGTGTTTGTTGTACTGTTTTTTAATTGCATATTGGGTCACCCCCCACTGTTGTTGGTATCCAATAAAAACATCTATTTTTGGTAAAGAATTCATCTTTGTTACTTCGCAATATATGCTGCCGAATGCCTAGCGCTACTGAAAGTGCCCCCTACTTGTTACTGTGCAAGGCGACAGAACTCACAGGGTCAGGGCCTAACAAGGGAAATGATGATTGTAAATGTAAAGCAAGCACCACAAGACTAAGAGCTACATTAACAGCCAGTGCGATATTCGCAGATGCACATCAAGCAGCACCCAATTCCTAACAAAGCTCCAGAGCCAGATGCAGCACAGTCCATCACATCCCATTACTTGCGGCTGACTGTTAAAGTGCTCTTTCAAGGCCTCCCTCAACCACAAAGCTCCTTGCTGAGCTCTTCCAATAGCCCTTGTGTCTGGCTGCTCCCACTCAGCACAGAGCTGCTCCACCTTCGCCCTCCACCCCAGAGCCAACTTTTCCCCCTTTGCTTCACAGATATTATGCAGGACACAGCAGGCAGCTATAACCATTGGGATATATTGGGGTCCAATCTTGTGAGTAAACAGCACCCGCATCCCTTCCATCGACCAAAAGCACATTCAACAGTCACTCTGCGCTGGCTGAGCTGACAGTTGCCTCTTTCTTTGGTGCTGACAAGGTGGCATTTCAACATCGTCAACACTGATGTCAGGGAAGCATCCCCCGTGATCCACTAACCAGGGAAAAATAGCCCTTTCTGTTGGATGTACTCTGTGGCAAGGTGGGTTGGTGCTAACATAGGGAGATGTGTGTCATCTATCACTCCACTGCAGTTTGGGAACCACACTGCTGCAAATCCATCCACTGTGTTCTGCACGTTGCCAAGAGTCACGGCTCTGCATAGCCGGACCATCCCTGACAGGTGTTTGTCTGACCTGCTCTTAAAAATCTCCAATGATGGAGATTTCATAACCTCCCTTGGCAATTTATTCCAGTGCTTAACCAACCAGACAGTTAGGAATTTTTTCCTAATGTCCAACCTAAACCTCCCTTTCTGCAATTTAAGTCCATTGCTTCTTGTCCTGTCCTCAAAGGTTAAGAAGAACAATTTATCTCCCTCCTCCTTGCAACAACCTTTTATGTACTTGAACACTGTTATGTCCCCTCTCAGTCTTCTCTTCTCCAGACTAAACAAACCCATTTTTTTTTTCAATCTTCCCTCAAAAGTCACGTTTTCTAGACAGTTAATCATTTGTGTTGCTGTTCTCTGGACTTTCTCTAATTTGTCCACATCCTTCCTGAAACGTGGCACCCAGAACCAGACAAAATACTCTAGTTGAGGCCTAATCAGTTTAGAGTGGAAGAATTACTTCTCATGGCTTGCTTACAACACTCCTGCTAATATGTCCCAGAATTATGTTTGCTTTTTTTTGCAACAGTGTTACACTGTTGACTCATATTTAGCTGGTGGTCCACTATGACCCCCAGCAGTCTGTCCTCCACAGAATCATCTTGTCCCCCACTGCTGTGGTTCTTCGTGCAGCTTTGCAAATACCGGAGGATCATGTACCCTGTGTTTGCAATGCTCATGAAAGCAATGCAGAGCTGGGCAGACTCCATGCTTCTGCCAGAAGCGGCGGACAGCAAGGAGCACCGTATGGCTTTGTGGGATTTTAATAAAAGGCACAAAAATTAGGGGATATGGGTGGCGTTACTGGATGGAGAAAGTTACACGATGGGACCTTGACCCTTTGCTCCCAGTCACGCCTGTGTGACTCATTTCTGCCCCGCTAGGCATTGCCAAATTTTCCCAAAAGACAGTGCACTGGACAATGGCAAGTTGCATGCTGTGATACCTCCTTGTGGTGTACTGCATGGTGCAAGTATTCCTGGTGAGTACGTGCAAGGAGTCAAGCATGCACACGCACAAGCGACCTACTAAGTGCAGTAGGTTTATGCGGACGTAACATGAGTTGACCAAAGCTTGTAGCGTAGACATGGCCTCGGCCAGCAGCTACGTCACTGGAAGGAAAGCTACTTACTGCAATGGTTCTCCAAGAGTATTGCCCCTAGAGGGGCCGCATGCTCTGCCACACACACCACCAGGCAAAGCAGAAAAGCTGTTATGGGCTAGAACACCAGGGTATGGGAGACCAACACCTAGCCACTGCTTAGCTCCTCTCCCTCCCATGGAAACACCACTGAAAACGCTAATGCAGAGGGAAGGAGCGGATCTACAAAAAGCAATACTTACTAGTGAGTGCGTAACCTCTCTTTCTCCTTCACTGCACTGTCTTTGCAGTTCCCCACCCTAAGAGACAATTAAGCAGCAGAAACCCGCAGGAAAAAGCCGAGTGCTACTGATTAAGAGCCTTATGCATTACTCTGATTTGGAAATCCAATCTAGACTCAGCAAAGCAAATGCTTTTAAGTCTACCAGGAGGCTGGTTCACACTCTTACAGAGACATTATGCAGGCAGGCTGCAGAAGCTGCTATCTCTCCATCTGACTGGGCTCCAAATCCTTTAGACATGGAGGTTCCAGCTAAGTCAGGGGTGGGCAAATTTTTTAGCCCGAGGGCCACATCTGGGTATGGAAATTGTATGATGGGCCATGAATGCTCACAAAATTGGAGGTTGGGGTGTGGGAGGGGGTGAGGGCTTCGGCTGGGGGTGCAGGTTCTGGGGTGGGGCTGGGGATGCGGGGTTGGGGGTGCAAGAGAGTGCTGCAGGCTGGGACCGAGGGGTTTGGAGGGTGGGAGGGGGATCAGGGCTGGGGCAGGGGGTCGGGGTGCAGGAGGGGGTCAGGGATGCAAGCTCCGGGCAGCGCTTACCTCAAGTGGCTCCCAGAAGCAGCAGCACGTCCTCCCTCTGGCTTCTATGCGAAGGCACGGCCAGGTGACTCTCCATGCTGCCCCGTCCTCAGGCGCTGCCCCTGCAGCTCCCACTGGCCGTGGTAGCTGGCCAGTGGGAGCTGCAGGGGCAATGTGCGGAGCCCCCTGGCTACCCCTATGTGTAAGAAGTTAAGGGGGGACATGCTGCTGCTTCCGGGAGCCATGCGGAGCCCTGGACCCCACTCCCTGGCCGGAGCTCGAGGGCCAGATTAAAATGTCTGAGGGGCTGGACGCGGCCGCTGGGCTGTAGTTTGCCCACCCCTGAGCTAGGTCATAGCACACCGATTACAGCGCTCAATCCATTGTGTTACTTTCTGAGCTGAAGTCACCAGGTCTTTGGGTCCCCTAACAGCCTGGTAGATTTAGAGTTTTACCATTTAGACTTTACCCTGGCTTTGCCCTAGAAATCAGGAGATACTGGTATGTGGACGGGCTCAGATGAAAATCCAGGACCACCACTAGCCACGAATGGGGATGGTGTCTGCCATGTACACTTTTTCTTGATGGAAAGTCCAGAGGGAGGGTCTGCAGCTCGCACTCACCTCGCCAATTCCATGGCCACTACCAAACCACACGTAAGTGAAAAATGGAGACAGCAGACACCCAAAGAAGCCTCTGTGTGTTTAGATAGCCAGGCTCACGTCCCATATGGTTACAAACCAGTGGATACAAGTTCAGATTTAAGGAACCATACTATGAAGGGATGAGGAATAACTGAAGTCCCTTGGACACATCAGGCTGAAATAGCTGCCATGTACACTTGACCTATGGCAAGAGAAGCCTGAGTCCACAAGGGGGACAGAAAATCCCAAACTGAGACAACAGGAGAAACTCCCTTAGTTTTCACAAGGCAGGAAACCCTGATGCTGCAAGTACAGCTTTACTGAGGCGATGAAGCTGAGGAGTTCTGGCTAGATCCCAAGTTGGACAGTACCCCGCCTCCCGATAGCCTCCTGCATGCTTGAGGGGACATAGCATTCTTTGCTTCCTGTTCTAAACGGTGTGCAGCATTGCTGAGGGCCCAGAAGCAGCTGTATTTCAGTCGAGAGAAAAGTGATTTTTGTATCTGGTTTGTACCAGCACCCACTGTCCTGGGTCTGAACTGGTTAGCCTGGGTCTGTACTTATGGTGGAAGAACGTACTTTCTTCCAAGCCCCATTCCCTCTTTTATTAATGTCCAATGCATAAGAACGGCCATATTGGGTCAGACCAAAGGTCCATCTAGCCCAGTATCCTGTTTGCTGACAGTGGCCAGTGCCAGATGCCCCAGAGAGACTGGACAGAACAGGTAATCATCAAGTGATCCATCCCCTGTCGCCCATTCCTAGATTCTGGCAAACAGAAGTTAGGGACACCATCCCTGCCCATCCAGGCTAAGAGCCATTGATGGACCTACCCTCCATGAATTTATCTAGCTCTTTTTTGAACCTTCTGATAGTCTTAGCCTTGACAACATCCTCTGGCAAAGAGTTCCACAGGTTCACTGTGCATTGTGGGAAGAAATACTTCCTTTTGGTTGTTTTAAACCTGCTGCCTGTTAATTTCATTGGGTGCCCCCTCGCTCTTGTGTTATGAGGAGGTGTAGATAACACTTCCTTGTTTACTTTCTCCACACCAGTCATGATTTTATAGACCTCAATCATATCCCCCCTTAGTCGTCTCTTTTCCAAGCTGAAAATGCAGTAGCCGAGCCCCTGGTTAGACAGCAGTAAATGCATTGTCATCACTTATTTATTTTGCTTATTAAGTACTTTGGGATGAAAGGCACTTGAGTGTGAGACAATTAGTAACCGATCTGACTCATAGCATCACCTCCTCAACAAGTTTCAAACCAGCGGGCCCGGGGAGGAGCAGAGAAGTACGGGCTCTAGCAGAGTCACGCTCCCATCCCGATACAGGAGTGCAACAGGTTTGCTTTACTCTACGGCCTCCAGAGCCTGGAAAAGAGCTGGCAGTGAGAGAAGCAGACTCGTCCTTCTGGGGTTCTTGCTTCCCCTATCCAAGCTACTTATTACATGGCTCCGTCACTGTAGGATCCATTCTCCCCATTGTATTTATCCTGTTAGCACCCATGAGGCAGGGCATGGCTACCATCCCCACTGTACAGATGGGGGAACAGAGGCACAGTGAGGCTACGTGAACTCGCATAAGAAAATACAAAATCTGTGGCAGAGCAGGGACATGAACTCAGGTCTCCCATGTCCCCAGTTAGCACCCTAACCACTGAACTGTCCTTTCTCTGTGAGAAACTGCATGTGACAACCACAGTCTGGGCCAGTGCCCCAGGGATTGAACCAGAGCTCTCCAAGGATGGAAGCATGCATCTTTACAGCTTGGGCTAAAGAGCCAGCATCCCCTGACCCTCCCGACAGGAGCTGACATTTCTGTAAGTGCTTTTCAGGCTGAAGAATCCCCAGAAGACTCCTGACACACAGATCACGTCTGTCAGAACCGAGATGCAGCCACCTCTAGGGGGAACGTGGCAACCATTTAACAGTCACAGCACAACTGGAAGCAGGAGAGGAAGTGAAGCAGAATCCCTGTCTAAAAATAATAATAATAAAAAAAGTCAAGCTACTAGAACTCAGGGAGGGGGACAGGCTGGCAGAAAGTAGTTCCTCACTCTGGACTTTCGCCAGGACTCCAGGGATGACGCTGCCATAGGATGACACCACAAGAAGTTAGGATTTCGGTTTCGCATCTGGCCTGCAAGTCAACAACTCCTCCAGAGACACAGCACCTATTGCATCAAGGGGAGCACCAGCTCAGAGGGCCACCTGCCAAAACACCACTTCCTGCAGCACCCGGGGTTTTCGGTAGAGATCTCTGCCATCCAAGTATTGACTCAGCCCAACCTTGCTTAGCCTCTGGAGTCAGACAGAATGACAATACCAGGTGGTCTGGTTGCAGAAAGCTTCTCTTTCAAAAACAAAGCCCCACCCCTGTGAATAAGGGCCATGGGAGGGAGCTAAAACACACTGAAATAAATCATCCCAACATCACACACCATGACTCACCATGTACAGGGCCTGTGATTACCGCACTGGATGTGGGCAAGGAGAAGGGAATCCCCCTCCCCCCACCGCCCGATACACACTGAACTCGATATTCTGAGGTCCCCTCCCTCTGCAGGGAGGGGGGAGGGTTGTCCCGACAGCATGAAAATTCAAAACTGCATGGTACAGGGTACTTTACTGTCCAGATCATTAGACCAGCTGTTACTCTCCACCCCAGCACCATCTCCTGTAGGACTCTCTGCTCCTTCTTAGGGGCGGATAATAGCCCCGAATTATACCGTTTTAGGGCTGAGACAGTTTTCTATCCACACTACAGTACTGTAACCCAGACAGCGTCTTTCCAATTTCTCTATTCCTTTCCCCTGCAGGACGAAAGCAAAAGCCCCACGAGTCTAGATAAATTAAACTCATCACATCCCTTTGTCCGGCAACCCTGTCATTTTGTTAAAGGCCGCAATCAGGTTTGCCTGGGACAATCTGTGCTTCATGAACCTGCGTGGTTCACGCACGTTACTCTTTCATAAGTGCCCACAGATGGATTAGCGTCACAGTAGCACTGTTCCAGCTGCGGCTCAGGTGACCACGCTCATTCTAAACCTCTATTTTCAAGGCACTTCGTTTCAAGAAAAATGACCCTTTGGGCTGAACTCTCTCATGCTGGTTCAGTCCAAAAGTGGTGCGTTGCAGGGGGTGCAGGCTGGAGTAATCTAGAAAAAGCCTTTGGGTGTTTGAATGATGCCCAAATAAAGTGTAAAACCAAATCTAAAAAGGAGAATTTAATTTTATTTTTTTACTCAAATCACAAGAATATGAATTTAAAGGGCACTGATGGGTCAGAAATAATATTTAAGAGTCAGATTTCCTTAACTATGTTGCAAGTAACAGATTTTTAAAATTCTAGCTTACTTCTCTTGCTGCCTTGGAATCTGCCACCTCTTCTTTTAATTATCTAAATAATTAGTTTCACTTCCTGGTTTTCATGCAGTAACTCAGTGTTGCAACGTGGGGCTGAAAATAATTGGCAAATGCTATGATTAGTAGGCAGTTTTTTAAAAAGTCATGGTAACATATCCATTAGTCATTGGTTGCAAAAAGTTTGCTTCTACAAACTCCAGACTTTGGCCCCAATTTGACCCAATGGCATCCCTTGAAAAAGCTCAAATTTAGTACACAGGCTTTGAAGGAACACGTGCTTTGCTGAGTTTGGAAGACAGCTGGTTGAGGAATAAATTCAGGAGTGAGAACAGCATAGCACGCATGCTCTGGGCGTGCTCTCTCTCGGCATTTAACCGATTAGACATTCACATATTATTGAACTATGCAACCATTTCTCTAGTCTAACAAAAGAGAAGGAAATGTACACAAAGCCCATTGTTCCTGTAACACGATAGCTCTGATTTTATGTGCACAGAAATCAGGGAAGCTGGGCTGCTTTCTAGGCAGTGGATTATTTGAAATATATTGCCTCCAATCTTGCCTCAGATGATCATGTGAGCAGGTACCTTGAAAGTCATGGGAAAGGGGCGTGTTGCCAATGAGACTTCAAACAGACATCTCTAGAGATCCAATCAGTCTGATGTGATGGACACCAGGCATGAAGGAATCTGGATAAACTGTCCCCTACAAGAGGGTTTTGGTTGGTTGGTTGGTTGGTTGGTTGGGGGGGGGGGGGGGGAGAATGTCAGAAGCAAAGATACCACGCATTCTGTGTTGATCCCTCGAAGACAAGCGTCTCACACAGTGCCGGTGCTGGCCCACGGGGGGCCCTAAGCAGGAATATTTGCCCCCCCATACTAATAATTAATAGGAGCCCCCTTTGAGCTGCCCAGGGCTCTAAGCAATTGTTTAGTCTGCTTATGCCTAGCGCTGGCTCTGGTCTGACATGACCTGCACCTGGAAGAAAAAACTCCAGTGGGCAATTTCACCCTAACATTGTCCCATCCAAAGTAGGAATGGTCTGTTTTTAAAGAGACACAGTAAACAAACGAAAGTTGGCATAGCAGTTTGCTGAGGCAATGCAAGGAGGGCACGAGTACATTGCAAGAAAAATAATCACCTGGAGCAGCAAGTCTCAGAGCCCGGGTCAAGCCAGCTTGAGCTAAAAATAGCAGCGTAGACGTTTGGCCTTGGGCTGGCTGGAGCCTGGGCTTTGACATGGCAGCAAGGGGGGTGGGTTTCAGAGCCCAGGCACCCGCTCACGCATCCACACTGCTAGGTTTAGCCCGGCAGCGTGAGCCCGAGTCAGTTGACTGGGGCTCAGACTCATTGCCACTGGGTGGGTTTGGGGTTTTTTTGTGTTGTTGGTGGTGGTTTTTGGTTTTTTTTTTTTTGCAGTGCAGGTGATGCACACGAAGTAGATGTGGAGTGCACATGCTCACAGTGCAGCTGGCCTGGGACCCTGTGGAAATTAGCACCATTTGGGGGTGGGGGAGAAGATGGCACATCCCTTTGAGGAACTCAGCATTTGAGCCCAAAGCATCAAAAAGACAGCAAATCCTCCCCTACCCCTGCAACATTCCTCCTCATTCAGTGATCCAAAGGAGTCCAGAAAAGCTGGGTGGGGTTGGTGGAGCTGCAGACACAACGTAATCCAAAAACCACAGCCAAGGGTCTGCAACCTTTCTCCCTCCCGAGAGAGCTGCCTCTGGAAATCCCCATTCTGGGGAGAGCGGCAAGCAGTGCAACCCCCCTGCCGAAAGAGCTGTGTGCTAATGACATAAGGACAACGCGCCCGAGAACGAGACGGCAAATCAATGCTGTGGAAACGTAGCGTTCAAAGCATGCCAAAGACCACGACACTGCCTTCCGCCTGGCGGAATGAGCCCTCGACCCCCGAGGGAGCAGGATGCTAGCTTTGTCTAACAGATCTGAATACAGAAATCTAATCCTGCCGCGTGGAGAGGAGGATCTCTTCAAAAGCCACAGGAAGTCTGCAGTGGGGTGGATTTGCAGCAGGTTTTCCCATCTCAGCAGTAACTCAGGATTCGCTTTTTTTTCCAATTAAAATGTGATTCCTGGCCCTTATAGGCACTTTTCCCCCAGAGATCACAAAGCGTTTTACAAAGGACGGTAAATAACATTGACCTTAAAACTCTCTGGGGCAAGTGCCATTTCTACCTCTGTCTGAATAGCGCTCGGCACAATGGGGGCCACAAATGTGATTAGAACCCCTGGGTGCAACAAACAACATCCCCATTTTATAACTAGGAAAGGGAGGCAGAAAGGAGTGGAATGAGCTGACAATGTCCCCGTCTCTATAAAATCCATCTTAGACAGGTTAGGTTTGCATGCGAATGGGCACACACATGTACCAAACCTTGTACTATTTTCAAAGGATGACAGAAGACCCCTCCCTTGTACAAGGGCATGGAAGGCAGCAAAAACAGCCACTTACTTTTTGGTTGTATCCCAGGACAATTCTTAACTCACTAACAACAGAAGAACTCTAAAATGACTGGTAAAGGGATAAGAAAATGGAGCGACTTCTCTAGGTTCTCCAAATTCTTAAGCTGCTTTTGTTTATGGACACATGACCATTTAGCGAAAGATCTCCTATTCCATAAGCAAAACGTGATTTCCCCAGAGAAATGCAAGGATTCCCCTTTTAATAACCCAGCAACTAGTGCATCACATGGAGATTTTTAGGTCTAAGGAGCTTTCCTTACTGATGAGGAAAGAGGTCTGGGCAAGAAGAAAGGGGTTGCCATGGACAAGGCTAACAGAACTGAGATCACTTCTTGATCAACTTTTGTTGAAAGAAGGAGATGGGGAACGAAAGATGCATCCTCTTTCCCAATGTAACGATCATTTAACACAAAGTTAGAACCCCTGATGCACTGGAGTGGACAGATACTATTCTGACTCATTTGGCAAAAAAAGGAGTTTTCTTTAGTCTCTATGAAAACTACACATGTTGATCTGACTTATCTGCTAGTGAGTTTTTCCCTCCTGCCCCAGAAGGCAAGCTGAAAGCATTACCAGAAGCCCCATCCCTCACTATGACTCCAGGATCTCCCTGGCTGTTCAGATAAGTCACTGCTGCAGACCACTGCTCCTTCGAACCTCTATTGCCTTTTCTCTGATCAGAGAAACAAAGGCACAGACGCAAGTAAGGTAAAGTCTTAGCCCCACAGCTTCCTGTACAACATGAATTGTCTGAGTATTGCTGGGCAGGGCCTCTGTCTCACAATCTAGTCTCCGAGACCTCCTACTAGAAACCCCACCATCTCCTGGAAGAATCCAGGAGAGACCCTATCAATGTTCGAATCTGAGCAACACCACAGCCAGTTTCCCCATGCTCACTCTTGACCTTAGGGTTAAGAAGAGAGAACCAAATGAATCACACCCTTATAAGTACAGGCTCTTAGAAGTCAGTTCTCTAAATATGGATACCCCTGCAGGCTCTCATGGTGACAGCTGGCTGCCACCACTGCCAGATGCTCTCCCAACACCCTCACTCCTGCAGTTTGCCCGATGGGCACTACTCTGTACAAACCAAGGTAGCCTTCCCAGTTGAACCCATGTTATTTCCTGCTTTACTGACACATGGAAGCGAGTGTCCTAAACGGCTGTGGGTCCTGAATAATCTTGAGCATTTAACCTAAGGATTGTACTGCTCAGAGACGTAGTATGGCACAGACACCAGCCCCACTTCTCTAGAGTCCCTCTCCAAGGGATACAGGACCTCACCCCATAGCTGCCTAGTGCAAGGAAGACTTGAAGTGGAATAGGATGGGGACTGGGTTCTGGCATGACCTCATACTGCGTATCCCATTCAGTAAGCGGCAGGACCCACTGATCCCAAGGTTCCCTGTTAGGCCTGTAAATAGGGACATCAGAAGCTGCAATCAGAAGGGGTTCTAGTTCCTCCAGGAAAACTGGAGCCCCTCAACGGCATGCGGTGCTCGCCCTGATGCCAAGGAAAGGACCAGGAGGTGGCAGGCCTGGGCCATAGCTCCCAGCTGCTGGAAGGCACCGAGTGCCAGCGAGCACACTACAGCTGATGTTAACTAGGTATCATCGGCGTGAGCTTTCATGTTTCGAACACCACCAGGCACCCAGGTGGAGACCCAGAAGTACAGATGGTCATTAAACTGAATCACAGAGGATCAAACTCCAATGTCCAGGTGTCACGGAGTCCCCGGGCCATGCTGTGGAAATGCTCCCCGCGAAGCCAGTCAGGACTCTGGGGAAGTCTCCTTTCTGTGAGCAGCCTGTCTTCAGGACACAAAGCTCACACGGCTTCCACCTTCCTGGGTCTGACCTCGGAGCATTCAGCCTCCTCTGCCCCTCCGTGCGCTTCCCACAGCGAGTCCGCTCAGGCATACCTTAGACACATACCTTACTCCAGAGGAAGAGAACATGTTACGGGCCATCTAGCCACGTGCTTACCTTGGCACTGAGTATCTTTCATGGCAGGCTCATATCCAGCAGCGCATGTGCAGGCTCCCACTGGTACCATCCACTCCCCATCTCCATTACAGTACAGCTTCAGGGGCACGGACACTTCCACTGCATTGGGGATGCAGGTCCCAGGGGCAATGACCAGAGAAGTGGGCTCGGCCCCAGTTAAGGTCTCCGGAAAAACAGCAAAGCCAGCAATGGTGTTGGAGCATTTCTTATAGAAAGCGCGGACAGAGATGAGAGACATACAGGCACCCAGGTCCTGGAAGGCCAGGTAAAAACCATTCTTGGAGAGAGGCCCAAAGCTGCGCACCTTGGTGTTCACACGGCCAGACTCCAGCTTGGAGAAACTCTCATCGGGGGCAATTGTATCCACTTTGATGTAGGGGTTTTCCATCCAGAAGGGGCTAGAGGCAGAGGCAGAATCTGTATCCGACTCGTAATAGAAGAGATTGAAGGTCTCTTTGCAGGAGCCCGGGATGTTGGGGATGCTGTTACAGTCCCGTACAGTGAATTTCAGTTCCACATAGACTCGCTGGACGTCCTGGCGCTGGATGAACTGAGTACGAAGCCAGTTGTTCTGATTGGCCTCCCGCACATTGCACACCTGGTATGTTCGGATGGGGTTCATGGCCTCATCGTAGCCACTGACTTCCTCCCACTGCAATGGAGAGAGATTGGCAGGTTAGCCCCTGGGATGGGCAGACCGGAATGCTTCAAAACATGGCCCCACCCCCACAACAAACTAATCGAAACCACATTGCATAAACCAGACACGTGATTACCCCCAAAAGCACCAACACACGCACACAGTCAGTATGAACCAAGGTACCCATATGGTCCGTCCCTGCCCAGCTCTCTCCTGGCCCTACTCCCCTCGTCACGCTGAAGACTGTGAGAACTTGACTCTTCTCTGTGCAATGCCATGCACTTGTGACTCCAATAGTAATGAAGCAGAGAGCTATGAGCTGGTCTGGGGAACGGAGGTGATTTCACAAGGCACACAGTGGGTATAGGAGGGAACCCAAAGGGTGCCCTTGTCTCGTGAAGCGTCCCAGTTCGGAACAGATCAAGACCTGCAGCTCAACCTGGAATCGGAAGCCCTGCGCAGGCCCTGAGAGGAGGACCTGAGTCTTACCCCGGTCTCTGGATGAGCCGTCCACGCCAACTCGGATGTCACCCACTTCGTATCCATCAGGGTTTCTGAAGGAAAAATGGAATTGAGAGACAAGTCAGGGTTTGGGAAAGAAACAGGAAGGAAATCTTTCAAAACATTTGCAGAGCTGCTCAGCTTGGGGGGTGGGAGGGAGAGGGGCAGAGTCGGACGGACTCCAGATTGCCTCCAGTCAAGGGGAGAGGAAAGATCCCATCAGGAGAATTGCTAAGGGAGCAGAGCCACCAACGAAATAGCAGGGAGTGGAATGTGGACAGCAAGCAAGAGCAGCCATCTTCCTTTCAGCAACCTATCACTGAGCCCCGCTTGTTGGGCACCCATACAACCTCCTCCCCCCAAATACCTCCCTTGCTGTGAGGGTCTGCCAGCAGGGGAACAGCCCCCCCACCGCAGCACTGATGTCTTTGCTGTGGCTGAGGCTGAAAACGCCCGTTCCCATGACAGGGCGGTGCAGGCCAGGCAGGTTTCTCCAGCAGGGGAGGGATGGCAGGCTGCTCTCCCAAGCTGCCCCACATCACTCATTTCACAAGAGGCGAGAAGAATTTGACCGTCTGGCCGACATTCCAGGAGCGGATTACAAGCCAAACCTCCCCGTCAGCATTCCCCCGAGAGCCCCAGCCCCAGCCGTGGGGGGGAGCGAGAAGCCAGTCTGAGGAGAGCAGGAACTGCAGCCAGCTGGGGCTAATCCCAGGCTAGGCCAGGCAGCCCTACCGAACCTGAGCAAACTACAGTGGAAGAGTCCTGGCTGGCAGCAAACTGTCTCAATCCTGGTCTTAAAGAATTGCTAGGGGTCACGGCTGGGGTTGAGGGGGCGGCGTCAGAGGCCTGGAGGCACATGACACCCCCCATTTCCTCCACCACAACCAGCAGACCACCTCAATCCCACGCCAAGTGCCAGCCCTGCCTAGCGAAACGGGTCTTCGCTCGTGACCAACACAGCCTAGCTCCCTCCCCCAGTTACCCAGCACGAGTTCCCCAAACCCAGGGCCTTTCCCGAAGGCGCAAACGCAGACTCAGGTCAAAATGCCATTGCAGGGCAAAGAAATGCCCCTTCTGAACCGCACGTGGGTCTGTGCCTCTGCCAAATCTGTCCCACGGGCAGCCTCCACCTCAGACTGCCCCCACTCTTGGCACATCACTCACTGCACTCTGCCACTCTCAGGGAGCCTCTCTTCAGGACACAGCCCTGGCCAACAGGCAGAGAGAAGAGTCTTTCCTCCATCCAGTTCACTTGTCCCCATTCCCTTCAACCTCCCTTCCCCCCGACCCACTTTGTGCCCTTTAGCCAAGATGCCCTATAGGCCACACCCCCACCTCCAACTCACGTCTAACACACACTTCCCAGGAGGCCTACGAATCCCAGTCCCCCAGTGCAACTCCCTCAAACATGGCGACACTCAGCAGCTAGGAGCCCAGCACCACCGCTCAGTCCCCGGGCCATCCCACTCCCTTGCACGTGGTCTAATCGGCGAGCTCTGGAGCAGGAGCTCCTTTGCTCAGCATGGGCGGCGCTATCCAAACACGCTTTGTACGCAGGGAGTCAGAGCTCGTTGGCCCAGCCTGCGAACAGGCATCTGGAGTCCCTTGGGGCATCACTCTAGTGAGGGCATTTCTCCCTCCCTGGCTGTGGGAAGTGCAGTGGCCCAGGGCCAAGGCATGAGACTTTCTCATCCTTCTGCCTCTCCCAACTGCCATGGAGCCTTCCCCATCCATGAGCCATCTGCCTCTTACAGGAGATATACTCCAAAGCAGCTTTCCCTGCTGTAGCGTAGTCTGGATGCAGAGGCCACTGGGTCACTCTCAGCGTGTGGGCAAGTAGCTCCCCATCCCAAGCATTCACTAGCGCATCCCCATAGCCCGCTCCATGGTTCACATCCCTGTAACCCAGCAGCTCCCCGGGGCACAGTCAATGATGCTGGAACACTCACCACTATTCTTCCAATAAGATACAAGGAATCTACCCCAGGCCAGCAGAAATTGCCCCAACTGGGGACCCTTTAGAAGAGGAAGTGAGAGGCATATCAGATGCCCCAGTACTGGCCAGCAGGGACAGGAAGGTTACTGAGCAGTAACTGGAATTCTTCCCTCAGGGGCTTCTCTGCTTGAGATCCACCCGCAAGAGAACCTCAAAAGACCGGTACAACGAGTGAGGAAGGAAGAAGGAGGCTCTGCTAATGCACATCCTCAGGGGAAACTCCATTCACTGGTCAATCCCCTTCCTCTTCATGACTTGCCTCAGCAGAATCCCAATCTTCTGAGGATGGGGGATTAGAGGAGATGCTATTAACAACACAGCCCTGGTCGAGCCAGTGAGCTCCGGTACCAGGATCCCAGACTGGTCTCAAGAGCTCTGACAGCCCTCTCCACTAGAACAGTCTGGGCTGAGCTGGGCTGGTCTTCCCCATAGATTTTGCCACAGAGAGACAGAGGAGTCAATCTGTTTAGGGATCCTCAGCAGGGCCGGAACTACTTGCTTTTGTGCCAAACACCAGGCATTTGGCATTCTCTGGAGAGGTAATTCCATTTCAAGACAGACTATGCGACTGATGCTTCATACTCATCCTGGTGCTTGCAACTCCAGCTGTTTGCCAGGGAGTTCCTTTTCCCAGCCAAGTGAATGGCGGAAAGGAGGACACAGTGCATGTTGGGAATCATAGAATCTCATGGTTGGAAGGGACCTCAGGAGGTCATCTAGTTCTGTGCCAAGATAATTCTGTGGGACAGATGCATTGAGACATACACTGCCCTGCACTGGAGGGTTAGGAACAATGCTGCTTTGCTTCTGACCAGCACAGAGGGAATCGCATTGCTCAAAGCTCAGGGCTACGTGTGAAGCCTCTTGGGCTTCTGCAACTGTGGGATGCGACTCCCCCAGCATGAATTGGAACAACTGTTCCCATTTTTAATTCTCTAACAGCTCCTGTAGGTGCCCTTCACTGAAGCAGTGTGCGTGCGCACCCCCACCCACCCACAGCAGGGAGTCCTGAACCTAAATTGACCTGGTGTGTAGAGGGAATTTAACAATGAAACAAGAGGCCACATTTCAGCCTTGGGGAAGCAACACACTAGGATCAGCGAAGCCTAGACACCAGATGAAGCACTGAACAAATTGCATTTATACCACCCTTGCTGTTAGGCCAAGTGAGTCTGGATCCAGATGTAGACCCTGACCCTGTTGTTGAAACATCAAGGGAAAGAGTGGAGGGTCCGCTGCCAGGAACGCAAGAGCCATGCTCCAGATCTGACCAGCCCAGGCAATGGCTATTAGACCCTGGGCTCCGCCCAGCTTCGCTCTCCTGAGGTAGGAATCTCTCTGCAGAAAATGGCAGCGAGGTCTTGAGCATGGCACAGGACAAAGCATCAGAAATCTCCAGTGGCTCTTAGATAAGAGTACATTTGGCAGAGTCTAGAGAAGTGAGCTGTGCCCCACCCCATAAAACTGATTCTCATGGTTTCCCTTAGAGACCACCAGTGCTAGTCTGGATTCTGGTAATGCCCATTCTCCACCTGAGAGCTGTCCTACCGAAGATCGCTGCTCCCATAGACACATGGCCTCAAGACAACAGCACTTCTCCCCCCATACCCTAGTCAGTCCAGGCAGCAGAGTCAAATTGCCTTAAATTCCAGCGTATTTGTAACATCCTGGATTCGCCAGGTTTCCTGCAGAACGCCGGATGGGAGAACTGCCTGAATACGAGCCATCCACAGCGAGGGGGCTAGGAGAGAGAGATCAAGGTAATTGGATCGCGCTGCCAACCAAAGCAGAGCATCCCAAACTATTTAGGGCAGGGGCAGTCAACAGGCGGATCGCAGGCCAAATCCAGACTGACAGATGCTTTTGAACAGACCCCAAATAACTTTATTTACTCATCATTGTTGTGGGGGTTTTTTAATTATTTTCTCTGGTGTCTGGACCTTGATTATGCCTTGACCAAGATATTTGGACCTTGACAAAAAATAGTTGACTATCCCTGATTTAGGGCATCACTAGCCACATGTGCAGGCTGCATTCCCAGAGGGTAACCAGTGGTCAGCCTGGACTGTAGCTGCAGTCTGGCAAAAGGTGTCATGAGACAAGCCAGCTTCAGGGAGACCCGTCTGTTCCCCGGGGATGCAGCATCATTACAGAGATTTGCATTCCTCATTTCTAGGAGCCTTTCCTTCAGCAGAAAGGCTGCAGTCACAGGAGTCCAGGGTGCCTCCTATAAAAGTCAGCCTGACCCAGTTTGTTTGGAGTCCCAGATCTCTGCAGGGGGAACAAGTTGCGCGCAGGGATATACACCCTGTGAAAGGACAGAGCCCTGACGAGCCAGTTGTCCAAATATGGGCACACTTGTGTTCCATGATGCCTGAGATATGCAGCCACTGCCGTTAAATGTTTCATGGAGACCCAAGTGGCTGTGCGGAAAGCCAAACAAGTACTCTGCATTGACAGAGATTGGTCTTTGCCAAGTCTGAACGTTACATCTGCCTGCGCGAGTTCAAATGGCGACAGGGAAGTACAGCATGCATCACCAAGGCGGAGAGCTCCGAGCCAGGCCCGAGGGCTCAGAAAGAAGGAATTATCGCTTCCAATGGAATCACACAAGACTTGAGCTTCTGCATAGAACCCTAGCTCTCTAGAGTGATGGGGCACGAGCCTCTTTTGGGATTAGGAAATACTCGGCATAAAATCCATACTCCCCCCAGAGCGGACTGGGTATTTCTATTGTTCATCGGAAAGCCCTTCCCTGACCAGTTTCTCGTGCAAGGGGTCTGAGAAGGGAGGAGGAAACGGCCTGAAGCGGGAATGAATTTCCTAGCTGTGCTCTTCCACCTCCAGGTCCCAGTGATCTGAAGCAACTCCACCATGTGTCAAAAGGAATAAGAGTGGCTGACCCCAGAGGTGGAAGAGGAAAGGGCTGTAATGGCGGCTGGCTCAGGAAGGCTGTTGAGAAGGGCCAGAGTGGCCGACGCAGAGAGTCTCCAGGCACCAGTACATCAGGAGTGGGAAAGAGATAAAGGTTAGGGAGCCCAGTAGCTGAAAGCGACAGATTTGGGAGAGAACTTGGATTTGAGGAGCCCAGAATCAGCCAGCCATTCCACCAAGAAGGAGCCAGAGGAAACCTAAAGGTGAACAGACCCGAGTCTCCGAGCAACGCAGACATTCACACGAGTGGATGAGGGATGCCCAAGACCACTCAGCACAGAAAGCCACTGGGCGTTCACCCACTCCAAAGACTGCAGCTAAGACAGAGTCTATAGATTCTTAGTACAGGACACAGTGCCCTGATGGCATCTTCTGAAGACTGTGGAAATGCACACAGACAACAGGATCTGCGAGGCCCAGACCCTTAGCCCCCGTGCCACGCATCCCACAGAGCCAAAGACTCCCTTGCTACAGTCCTCACTTGTGCCAATGACACCTAAGGAAATTCCACCCACGGCACTTGGAGTATTCCCTTCCCTCCATCTCCATCCCCTGATCCCTAGTAGCTGGTGTGCCGGCCTTTGGGAGGACCCTCCCTCCCAGACATCATGTTCCTGCAGTTTCCACACTAAGGGCAGTGGAGTTCTGTGCCTTGCTGAAACACGTGGTGGGAAGCAATATCCTGGACCCTGACTCAGGCTATGAAGCATTCAAACCCTCCTGTGGACGGCCTGCTTTGCCAGGCAATACAGGCCCCCCTGGGACAAAGCTGGCCCACCCAGGAAATGCCCCTCTCCAAGGTAGCGCAGGCAACGCACATGCTGATCTACGACAGACATGTCACTCTGACAGGAGACAGGCCGCCCGCATCCTCATTACTCCAGACCCACCATCTTATCTGAGTAACAAGCAATACGGAAGAGGCGGCAGGTAGACAATAAGCAGGTAGCCTCACCACCCTTTTTGCTTATTCATGGTCAGTTGAAGACTTTTTGCGGGCATTGTGGCAGAGGGGAATTTTGAGGAAGGATCTGAAGGAGCAGCGGGTGGTAGCTTTGCAGAGCCACACTACATGGAAAGTCGTCCCCGAGTGGAAGACAGCATGAAGAGTGTCATGGGAGAAGAGGAAGAATAGGTTGTCGAGGCTGATATTGATGGCAGAGCACTATGAAGAAGAAGCAGAAGTAGAAACTTTTCAGTACTTAAGGTTCTGACGCGCCATTACAGTCTGAGTTTTGCTACTGACCAGGATTAGGGCCAGGATTTCCTCTCAGTACCTGCTCCAGCACTCATATGCAGAACTGAGGAGACCACTTCTCACAGCAATTCTGGGCACTTATTGAACCAAAGGGGGGCAAAAGAGAATTGGATAAGTTCAGAGGACAGGTCCATCAACGGCTATTAGCCAAGATGGTCAGGGATGCAATCCCATGCTCTCGGTGTCCCTAAACCTCTGAGTGCCAGAAGGTGGGACAAGCAATAGAGGATGGATCACTCAGATTGCTCTGTTCTGTTCATTCCCTCAGAAGCATCTGGCACTGGCCACCATTGGAAGACTGGATACTGGGCTAGACAGACCATTGGTCTAACCCAGTATGGCCATCCTTCGTTCTTATGCATTCTTTTCAGTCAGCTCCTCAGAAAGAGTCCAAGAATCTGATCCACTGGGTACAAAACCTTACGCTTTCTTGGCTTTGAACTTGCGACAATGCCAGCTATCATGATGCTCTGGCAAGGTAGGACTTCGGCATCTCAGCTATACCTACCCCACTGGGAAAAAAGAAGGGCTCAGATTCAAGCGAAGAGCTCCTTAGAAATATCCAAGAGAAAAGTTCATGGGTTACTCAGGCCAGAGCATCAAACAGAAGGGCTGGGCTCATTCTGCAACCCACTGAGAGAGAATGCAGAAGCCAGGGATCTTTGACGCGCGCCCTTGAACATTTGGGTCCATACCAGAGGTGAGCCTCACTCCAGACGGCAGGAATGGAGCCATGGCCAAGACAGCCTTGCCGAGGCTAGGCAATGGGTGAGTGGGGCTATTCATGAGTCGTCATCCTATTCACAGCTCCTTTGCACACCGCAGCGTTTGCTGGGAGGGGGTGCCTGGCTCTGGGGCTTGGTCACCTCCCCTCCCCCACAGCCACACAGAGAGGTCTCTGAGAAGAAGGGAGAGAACCTTGGGGCCTGGGGATGGCAGAAGCTTGCTAATATCTGGTTGTCGCTTATCGGCAGCAAACAGAAGCAGAACACGCAATGATCTGCGGATGGTGCTGCCACCAAAGGGGGCATCTTCTGCACATTGTAGTTCCCTCCCCAGCTTTGAGATAATTATAGCAGGAACGAGTGGCCTTGTGAGCTTCCCATTCAGGCACCTATTGGTACAATTAATCCCAGCCCTGTTCTAAACTGCAGCACAAAGGACTTTGGAGGGAGGCCCTTTCTCGGGGAACAAAGGGCTGCCTGTGGGAGAGAACCTGAGGTTGCACTTTTCCCGCTGACGTGCATTTCACATACACAAAAGCAAAGCCACACAGAGTGCTGTGTAACAGGGCAGACCCTGCAGGGAGACCCTTCCATGCACTTCCCAGACCCCAATGCCCAACCCATTCCTAGATCCCCCCACCCCACCCCAATCCTCTAGGAGGAGCCTTCAACCAAGGCAGAGAAATGCCCAGTCAGACGTGCTGACCAGCTGCTGGGGACTATCCCAGGGCAAACTTCTGCTAGGGAATTCGCAACACCCTGAATCCCATCCAGAGAGAAGTGCCCACATCCCATTCAGCCCTAGTCACTGGCAAAGGGACACCTGTGATGAACCGGGGCAACATTTGCACAACTTATACATTCTGGCTAATAGTGTGAAGCTGTGTTATGAAAAGTTGCTGTACTGCGAGTCCCTATACGTATGAGGACCCAGCACTGCCGACAGGTCTTGGAGAAGGCACACACCAGACAGGAGCAATGGGAAATACTTCAGGGTAACTACGTTACTTAGTCCTCACAAAGTTTATGCTAGAAAGCAGCTCCAGCCTTGGAAATCCAGTCTAGCTCAACCCTTCTGAAGGGAGAGGGGAAGGCAGGAGAAGTGGAAACTTACCAGAAGTAAAACAAGAGAGACCAAGTGACCAACAGTGGTTTAAATAAAGAAACACATAGGAACAGAGGTGAGATAGGAGAAAGAAGCATGGGGCAAGACACAGTAAGGTCACAGAAGCTGGGTAAAGGACTTGTAGGAGGGAGAGGTCCCCCAGCATATAGCAGCCCAGGAGGGAGGGGCCCTGCCTGCTTTCCTGAGCCCAGAGGGACCAAGGACTCTGGACAAACCAAGGGACTCAGACCCCAGCCCAAAGAATGCCCTGGAGTGGGAAAGAAACTGAGGCAGGGACATGCATTTAATGTTTGTTTTGCATAATCCGCACTTTCCTGTGCTTTATATGATTAAGTATAAAAGAGCATAAAGGGGCTAGTCTCTGTGCAAAGCGTAAGAGTGTGGTGCTGACTGCGTTACAACTACTGCGGGCCCCTGAGAGTTCAACTGTAACCAGAAGCTTCACACCTCCGGGGGTGGGGGGAGTTCTGGAGAGGGGTGTGTTTAAGTAACAGGGGTATCTGGGGGCATAGGGCAGACGAGCCAAGGAGCCCCATTTCTAAGGAGTAGCAGACTGGGCATCCATGCCCAGGAAGCATGCCAGACAGCGCCTCGGAGGCTGCAGCGCTGGTCCCTCCCGTGGCCTAGCAGCTTTCACATGCCCTGTGGGAGCCGGAGCACAGACTCCTCACAGCTGTCCTAGTGGGTGGCCAGCAGGGAGCACTCGCTAGGACCTGTGACAGGGCCACACCCTCCAAACGAGGCAGATCCCATCATCCCTCCTCCCCCTTCCCTGTTACAGAGTCTGGCACCCCCACTGCACACTGCAGGAAATGCCCGTGCCTCACCAGGCTGCAAAGAGCTCTGCTTGCTCCCCTCCCCGCTGCACGCTCCAGAGCTGGGAACTCTCACCCCTTCACAGTGACTTTCCCGGCACGGGTTTGGTGGCGAGCCACAGGGGTTTCCAAGTGAGGGAAGGGGCAGGAAGGGAGAGGCTGACAGGCTGGGGGACAGGAGAGCAGAGGGAGACAGCAGCTGGGGCGTGTGTGCAGTGAGTGGGGAGAGGAGACAGCGAGTGTGGTTTGGTGCTAGACTCCCAGGCTGAAATTAGCAATGCCGGGGCACTGGCAGTAGCCACAGAAGGGCTGCTCACCCCCCAAGTATTTTTAACAGGGGAGGCCCTCTCCGCTCCATCCCCACATGCCCCAGCAGATCAGAACGGTCAGCGCAAAGCTATTCCAGGCCCAGGAGGGGCTGTGACCCCTGAGCACAGGACGCAGCCCTCGGCAGGATTGCAAAGGCCGGAAACATTCGCTGGCTGCCTTTGATCTAGACAGATGCTGTGTGGCAGCTCCCCCTGCAGGAGCCGGGAATCATTGCAGCTGCAGACACACACCAGCATTAGGGAGCCCTGAACCCTCCCAGCAAGTGCCCAATACCTCCCCGCACCCCGACCTTGGATCGCTCAGCCCTCTAGATCCTGGCCACGAGACCCCCTTGGGGAATCTGCCCAGCCAGGATCATTCCTTCAGCTCCTAGCTCCTTCAGTTCCTACGTCTCATCAGACACAGAGACCAGCTTTCCTGCCTCCCCCTTCTTACCCTACAACTTTGCCCCCACAGGCTCCAGTCTTACCCCTTCGCCTCCGTGTCTATATGTTCTACTTCACCCTGAGCCAGAGCAAGGTGCTCCACCACAACAGCGTTCGTCACCCTCGCCGCAGCAGGCAGGCGGGGTCCCAACTCGAGCAGATTGTGCAAACAGATTCACTCCGCCCCGCCGGGCCTCCCTGACCTCCTGCAGAAACGGTGCAGCCACAACACAGGGGCGGGCGCGGCTCCCTCTCTTCTCTCACCAGCGTGCATGACAAGTGCCTGTTGCTGACACTTTCCAACCCACAGGTATCTGGGTTTCGCCTCCAGAGATGGGCGTGGAGGGAAAGAGGGAACACCATGGCCCAAAGAGCTTCTCCCCCTGGCTGGGTTGACGCTCGCATACATGGCTGCGGAGGTAAGGGGCACACCTCCCCCCCAGTTCAGAGCCAGCTATCCGCTGGGAGCAAAAGGAAACCAGGGCCGGTGTCACAGCTGTGGACCTTTGTGCCAAGGACATCTGGAACACCATCAAAGAAAATCAGATCTGCTGAGCCAAACACTGGCACATGCAATCCAGTGTCTTGCCTCTGGCAGTGGGCAGAGCCTGCCCCACTTAAAGTTGTGAGCGCTTAATAACAGACTCATTATTTTTGTATTACGGTAGGGCCTAGAGGCCCCAATGAGATCGGGGCCCCATTGTACAGACACAAAGGCAGTCTCTGCCCTGAAGAGCTTACAACATAAACAGCCTAGCCAAAGGAAGTGGCTTCATTTCCTGATGGGGAACTGAGGCACTAGGAGATTCAGTGTCCCGACTCCAGGCCACACAGAGAGTCTGTAACAGAGCGGGGAACCGAGCCCAGATCTTGAGTCCCGGGTTGGTTCATTTACTGCAAGGCCATCTTCCCTCTCTGAAGCCTGCTGCTTTAGGGGAAGGTGCAGTGCCCCCCCCCACTCCCCAATCCTGTGCCTGGAAAACTAGCCCAACCTAGAGGGTGCAATCAACGAAACCTGGGGCAGGAAGTGGGAGACGGCAGGGGATGTGTGAGTGAGCAGCCAGCAACTGCATCTCCTCTCCCTCCCCTGTGTTTGTCCACCCCCCAGCAAACACACCTCACTGCTCAGGATTCCCCCCACCCTCACCCAGACCCCCTTGGTGATTTGCAAATATAAACCCCAGACAAAAATCACTGAACGACAGGCCAAGAGGAAGGAGGCCAGAGGTAGCTTCTCTGGGCTGGAGCATTTTCTTCAGTCCCCAGTGTCTCACCCGCCCGCTGCTAAACCCCTGAAGGGAGGTTTCTAACTGGATTCTCCCCAAGAGCTGCTCTCAGACGGTAACAAGACAGACTAGAAGCATGCCCCACTTACCGCCCTGCCCTCCCGCCGGGGGGTCTAACTTCCTCACATCACAACAGACTGAAGCTTACTAACAATTCGTGGGCCTCGTCATTTCATTGCCAGGCAGAGCTTCCTGTAAGTGCTGGACACGCAGCCCCTGGGCACCAAGCTTCAGGGAAGAACAAGAAGTTTCTTGCTGAGCAGCAGACAGTGCCTGGGAGGAGGGAAAAACCCACAGGGGGCTCAGCCTTCCTCCCAGGGTCTGACAGATGATGGGGATTCACTCCCTTCTGCAGTTTCTCTGAGCTAGAGCTTTTGGTGCCATCTCCTAAGCGGGCAGCCCCACCACAGCTCTGCCAGGCCTCGGCACCTTCTCGGGCAGCGGCAGCCACGTTTGAAGGCACCAAGGAGGAAGAGAACCCAGAGCCGTTTAGAGCCAGCTGCTCAGAGCCCATCTCAACACTGCAATTACCGTTCTATTAATACCCTGGGGATTTTGGGAGCGCAACGCACCATGTGCAACTCCAGGGTCTGCAGAGGGAGGCGGTTTCAGGTGGAAGAACAGATAGTCCCTGGCTTCAGCTCCCTTTCCCAAGGTGTGAGACCCAGAGCCACCCCCAACTGCTCTCCTCTGCAGGAGCCCTTTAACATCCCCAGATAAGGGGCATCTCTCATTCCTACAGGGCTGCTTATGGATTCATTCGCAATGGAGCCCCCGCCCAAGTCTCTGATCACTGGCTCGCTGACAGGTTTCAGAGTGGTCTCAGCCAAGCCTCTGGCTGCCATTTCTTGCCCCCAGGGCCTCTTCTCAGCCCTACAGCCTCCAACACACCACAGACATCTCCCTGCCCCATTGCAAGGGGCTGCTCTCCTTACCACTTCCCTACTCTGGGGTCCAATCTGGGCTCTGGGAGAATGTGACTGACCCCAGGCAGCAGAGACCTCCCAGGCCGGCAGGTAAGAAAGTGATTTATAAGTCACGCTCCTGGCAGAAACATTCACTCTGGCCACTCTCCGGCCATGGAAATAACTCAGAAGAGCGGATGACATCAGCCCCGCGAATACCATTAACCGGGACACACAGGCAGCAAACTGCTCCACAAACCCATCTTCGTTTCCAGACTTTATGTCAAAATAAAACTTCTCCACACCCTCCAGCGCTGTGGCGACCAGGAGAATACAGCCTGCCGCACTCACAAGTCCCCGACAGCCAGGGGAGAGAGCCACAGCGCTGCCTCTGCATGGGGCCGGGCACAGCAGAAACAAGCAGCTCCCTGCTTTTCGATGCTCCACATCTGGTTTCATGGATTTCCCGCAGGGGCAGAGCCCGTGCTGGGAGGCTCAGGTGTCTGTGGCCGGGGCTCTGGGCTGCACGTGATTCAGGGCCACCAAACAAGCTCCCATCCACCAAGTGACGGGAGGGGAGGCAGATGACACAGTCTCCGGGTTTGCACTGGCTCCCGGAGGTGGCAGCCGTTTCCGGGCTGGGATACCTCCCCCGAGTGCCGTTTGCAGGTTATTCTTCTGGAAACATTCCAGGAGAGGAGGGGGAAAAATGGCAAGAAGTTACTTATCGCAGATCCAGAGCCACTCAGCCCACAGACACAGCGGCTCGGAGAGGCGGTGCTCAGTTGCCAAGCTGTATCCCATCCAGTCAGCCCCGAGATGGAGCCTCTGCCAAGACTTCCCTCCCCACTCCCGCCTGGGGCAGTTACCCGAATCTCCATGCTGCTCTCTGCTCACTTCCTCCAATTCTCAAGCACCAAACCCATCTGGAACTGTTTAAACCCAAATATCCTTCCCCCCCTTCCAAAGTCAGATTCTTCCGAAGTTAAAACAAGCACAGAATCGGGGGGGGGGCGGGGGGAGGGTGCCAGGCCTGGCCGACTCTCTCCTCTTCATTTCAGTTTAATTTCTGGGGAACTAGAATAAATCTGTTCCTGGCAATCGTTCAAGCCCTGCACATTTTTCTCATTAATAAAAAAAGGCCGTGGACTGCATGCCGTTTGTGCAGGCATGTAGGACAGCCCCCCGCAAGCGATCCCTACAGTGGGGTCTCGCTCAGGCCTCGGCTCTCACTGGGCAATTGGCTGAATTAGCCAAGTGACAAGTGGGGCTGGTTGGAGAAGTGGGCAAGCCTCCCCCACCCCCGCTCGGACAGATGTCAGCCGCTCCACCCGAGGGTACATGGCCCCACCTCCCAGGGAAACCGGTCAGAGCAAATGCTGCAGCAGCAGCTGCCACCAGGAGGCTGCAGGGTGAGGTCCTAGGACATCCGCTCTCTCCTACCATCCACGCCCCCCCCCCCCGAGCTAACTGCCTCCCCAACTCCATCTGGGGCAGGAAAAGCTGGGGGCCTTTGGGTGACTGCAGCCTCAACTCGACGCTCTCCAAAGCGGCTCCTCCAGACGGAATCAGGCCCGATGTCTGCAGCCCCGCCACGGCCAGCAAGGTCCAGCGACTGCTGGCATTCCAGGGGAGGGGGCTGGGAAACAGGTGTTGGTCAGCGGCTCCCAGGGCATGGGCGGGACGTGCCAGCCTGTGGCAGAGAGCTTGCCGCTACATACAATGACCAGCGAGGCTGGACGCTTACGCATGCACACAGAAACCCACGGGGAAGGTTTCCGCAGCCAAGTCATGCGACTTGGGGTAGCTGTTTGTGCCGCTGAAATCCTGCCATCAGGTGCCCCTAGTAACAATGCTGGGGGAACCCGCATCCCGAATCTCCCTACCTGGGAGCACTCAGCATCACTTGGCATTCCTCTTCATGTAAAAGCACCCCCTAACCTAACCAGCATCTCTTGCCCACCGGCACCATGAGCCACTACTGCCCCAGCGCCCTCCCACAGCAGAGGAACCCCTCAGTACAGCATCTGCAAGTGCGAACACTTCAGCAATTGTGCATTAGGGTGCCTGACCTTGATGGGAAGTGGAGATAGAAGAGTCTGATGTGCTTAACGGCAGGAGGAGGGATGGAGGAGTTGTTGGAGGGGTGACCAGTCAATCGCGCTTTGCTATGGCAACCCCATCGGCGCACAAGCAGCGCGAAGCAGAGAGCGGGGCTGCCCAGCAGCAAGGCTTCCACCATGATGAACCCAAGGCTGCGGGGAGGCAGGGTGTTGAAAAGGCCCCCGCCCAAAGGAGTTGCCAGCGCGGCTGGTCCCTGGGCTATCTGCAGAGCAGAGAGCACTGGGGGGGGGGGGAAATAGGGCGCTTGCGGTGCTTGGCAGATGCTCGGCATCATGGCTGCCAGATCTCCACCCCTTCCAATGCCATCTTCCCGATCGGGACGTGCCACGGCAACCCAGGCATTAGCAAGGGCAGGGAACCGTCAGCTAAGCGTGAAGTGGAACGTCACCAATGCACATTCCTAGGTACGTTTGTTTTTAAAGGCACCCTTAATCAGAAAGGAGAGTCACAAGGCAGCCCTGTGTAGGTGGCCTGTTTTGCTTATAAAATGGTTCCTGGTGTCCTTCGTGGCTAAGCCACCACCCTTCCCTGCCTGTCAGCAACACTCCTGGTCTGCCCTATCTATCCGAGCTATCCCAGCGCCAGGCAGGGCTTGGCCATCGCTGTATTTCCCCATTCACCTGACTGGAGAACACCCCCATTTTTAAAGAAGTTCCTTTTGAGCCTCATTCAGCGCGACCTTACTGAGCGACAAAGGGGTCAGAGCGGCTCTTCAGCTTGCCTGCCTGTGCCGACACAGCGGGGAGGGAAGCTGAGACCGGGGATCCCGATCTGTTTTTTTGGCCACCGAAATTCGACTTTTACTGACAAGCCAAATAAGGCGATGTGGCCGAAACACGACAGCTCCGTCACCCGTCTGGGCCCAGAGCTCAACATCAGACTGAGGGAGGGAAGACGACTCGGGTGAAAGATTTTTCCCCTCCCTCCAATATGGCGGCTTCAGCTCAGAAATCCCGCTACGAGACTGGGCTGTCCCACCCCCACCGGTGCCCCGTGGCTGGGGGCAGAGGGGACTAGGAGAGGACAAATTCAAGGCTGAGAACGGGTTTTCTGTTCTGTGCCTGTTTATTTCCTAGTGACATTCAGGGAGCTGCGAGCACACTTCACCCAGCTGCGAGCAGGAGCACGGGCGCGTCCAGCTCCCCGTCCCTCAGCCACCAACTCTCTCCATCCCAGACACGCGGCCAGCCTCAGAGGGGAGCAGCAGACCCTCTCTGTGAGAGAGGGCTTCTCCTTCCACTGTTACCACATATCGCTGAACCAAACGGCCGAGGAAGCAAAGGGCAGGACAGACCCCCACCCATGTCAAGATTGAGAGGCTAGCGGCCCTGAGCTGCCCCGCGGAGTACTCCGCGCACTCCCTGTCAACTCAGGGCTCTGCCTGACCCTCCTGGGGATGGCTTAGTGACTCTTTCAGTTGCTACCTTGGCCCTTAGGGCAGAGCCAGGCCAAGAGCCCTGCAGAGAAACCGGGCCTCCATCCCACCGGCTTCTCCAGCCAAGGGGCGAGAATCCCAAACTAGTGAAGCAGGGCACCCAAATCCAACCTGAACTGGGCCGAGAACATTTTTTGCCGTGCATTGGAGGGCACTGGGCTGTGTACACACACACACCCCCGCCCACCACCCCTCCCCCTGCGCTCGGCACCAAAGAGGAGACGCTTAATCCCGACAAACCAGTTTGACTCAGCACAACAAACAACAGGAACAACTACAATTTTCAAAACATGCAAGTCTGTGATTCAGAGTCTTCTGGCCAGTTAATTAAACGCCGAGCTCCGATTTTCCAGTCTCAGCAGCAGCAACTTATCATGAAAAGAAAATGCAACAAACTGGTTTCCCCGAATATTTGGTGCAATAAGTCATCACACAGTGGGGAGTTTGGGGACCTTTCTTAAAACCAGAGGCCAATATTCCTATGACGACACACACACACACAGGCAGACCCAGAGTTTCTACCCCTCAGGCAGCTGGATGTTTTATGCCTCTAACTAGGAGCAAAGCGTTATTACGCACGCACACACACACAAAAAGAGAACAATGGAGTGCAAAGCCACAAACATACAGACTGCCACTGAACTCTCACCACATGCAACTCTGCTGCAAGTTCTTCCTTCTCCCTAACTAGCTGCTTGCTCCACTTGACACAAAGGAAAGCCCCTCTGCTCCTCGGCTCAGGAAACAGGGCCGAAGCAGCTTGCAGGCAGCAGGGCATTTTGCGAGGAACAGGAGATTTAACGAGTGTAGCCAACACTACACTACGAAGCCCCGTGACCGGCATTCTCTCCCCACCTACCCCTAAACATCAATAAAACAGCCCGGCTAACATTAGTCACCCCCGTCGAGAAATGAGTCCATTAGTCACCCCCGTAGAGAAATGAGGCATTTCGGTGAAATGTAATTAAACAAAAAGCAAAGGTCTCTGCCAAGAAAATACCTGACAGTCCCAGAACTTGGGGGGTGGTTTTGGTACAGGAATGAACTTGGCGTAGTATTTGGGGGTCGGCCTTCATAAAGCTAAACTGTGGCTGTAGACCAGCAATCGGGGAAAACCCAAGCCAAGGACTGACTCCCAAATATTTCTCATTCCCAAACATTCAGGGAAAGGGCATACGCTCAGTTATTTACATTAGGAGAGCCCAGAAACCGTGCTTTGGGATTACTTCAGAAATGGCGCACAAAAGTCGCCTCCCGCTCCCGGCTGCAGATGAGTTCAGGAAGCTCCCCAGCACGCGGCTCATGGGTAGTGGCACAGGAGACTATGTGAAAAAACAAACAAACAAAAAAAAAAAAAACCACCGGAGAGGCCGAATTTCGCCCCTGAGCGAAACGTGAGAGAACGCAGCCGTCTTGTCTGCCCGCCCATCCCACACACTGGTAAGGGAGACTGGCAGAGCTCCGTAAGCAGCTACCCACTATCCCTTTTTCCACCACCAATACTAACCCCCAGCCGCACAGCGCTGGGGACCTCGCTTGGACAGCTGGCAATCACATCAGACATGCTGAGGCATTAAACACGGTTAGAGAAAATGTGATTTATGGGAAATAAATTAATCCCATAGCATTTTGCTCGGGTCCCGCATTTGGGCCTTGGCAGGCTGCAACTAGGAGTCTTGGACATAATGGATGTTCTTGGTGCTCTGAGCTTTTTCCACAGCCCAGATTCTAAGTGACAACAGCTGGGTAGAGAGCAGGCTACAGAGGCCCAAAGGAGGCCACTGCACTCATGTCAGCCCTGCGTGGAGAGCTCTTTCCGGACCACAGGAGCCTCAGCTCCCAACCAAACCAGCGCAAACCCGTCTCCTTCTTGCATTGAAATGCTTCGCCAGAGAAAGCCACTGCTGTTGCTTCTGGACAGAGCATTCCTTCTCCAGCAGGCTGAGGCTCTGCTGAACTGGAGAAGAAAAACACATTGTGACTTCAAACAAACGCAGCGCACTTACAGGATCTGGAGAGAAACCATTTTCTTCTCAGCAGCACAAAGCCCTCACTGAGCTGCTGCGGAGAACAGCTTCCTCCCCCCTCATGGTGCCTTGCTAAGAAACAGAACTCCAAGCGATTCTGCCACAGGAAAGGGCAAGAGGGAGCCCAACACAATGCCAGACAAGAGGGGTGACACCCCCCCACCCAAGTGACCACGAACTACAGCAGTTACTGTGGAATACAACCCAGCAAGCCAGCTGGGAGCTCCACATTCCCAGCACAGAACCTGACAAGTGTGGCAGCAGAATCCCGGGCCACTAGCAGCCGTGGTTATAGAGTATGTGCCTACAGATTTATCGCCACGGCGGATTTATGATTAGCACTGAAATATCTGAAAAGCCATACACACCAGATTTACAGTAACGACTCGAATGCTCCAGCCCAGGTCAGGAAACAGCTTTGCGAGCGGCTAAAAAAGCCAAACACAGCAAAAGTGCAGGAGCACAATCCCCGGCCACGGGGTCAGTGATCTCAGCTCCTAGAGCCGGGAAAGACTGGAGTCACCGAAACCCTCTCCTGGCCCAGCCAGCCAGCTCAATTTATATGAAGTCCAGCTAGAAGAGAAGCTGAAACAGGCTGCGGGCTGGAAGCGCCCTCTAATCCCAGACACAGCTCAGCGCCTGGCATCACCCAGCCTTGCTCCACACACAGATAGCCTGCTAACCCAGCACTGAAGCATGGCTGTTCAGGGAGGCCTGGCAAACAGCTGGAAGGTGACCTCTTGAGGAGGAGCATTCGGCCCTCTGACCTTCCACACTCAGGAAGCTGAGAAAACCTTAAGTGAAAGCTGTTTATTTTCCTTGTCCTGCTCTTCATCCCAGTTCACGGGGGTTAAACAGCCGAGCCCACTAAGCTCCTCCTGAGGAAAGGTGACCTAACCTCTCCCAACCCGCTGCATCTCCAGAAGCTGTGTAGATTCTGACCATTGCCTCCACAACCTACTGAATGCTGCAAGACCCACTGTCACAACATTAGGGCCGGAAATTCAGGCACACAGAACAGCCCATCCAGAAACGCTACAGAAAGACAATGGAACAGCCTTGGAGCAGAGAACTGAACCAGGAGCAGGCAACGTGACAAGAACCTGAAGCCGAGATGCTGGCCTGTAACACACAATCAATACCCTATCACACACACAGAGTTGTAATCCTCTGCGTTTGTGCTGGGCCCCAGAATTGGCTTGGTTCTTAATTCCCAAAGGATTTATAGGAAACTAATTGTTATTAGAAGCAGTATAAGGGCAGCACCCAGACACCCCAATCAACATCAGAGCTCGGCTGTGCATCGGAAACCAGTCCCTGCCCAGAAGAACTTAATTCTGCAGTATCTATTTAATACGTAAGGTCCACAGCCACCATTTCCAGGCTGATCTTTAGGGGTCCACAGCTGGCTCAAGGCTCATCCCAAGAGAGCAGTGTGCATGCAGAGTAGTCACTGCTTCCCAGACTGCTACAGCCTGAGGAGGGGATCACAGTCTCTAGAAGCTCAAAGACTGAGCAGGCCCAGAGATCCTAGTTTGGCCCTCACAGGGAACGACTCAGGGTGACTGTTGCCCCGCATTTGAAGTTTTTTTGAGAGGAAGGGGGAAAAAAAAAAAAGAAGATATTTGTAACCACCCCCCCGCACCTTTTCCAATGCCTAAAGACCAAGAGAAATGTCGATTTTTCTACACTCCAGCAGAGGCAGTCCCCAGTCCTCTCAGCCCCTCCAAAAACAAGCGGTGACCCAAACTTTGCAGCATGGGGCTATGCATGGGAAATAGAAAGCAAAATGACTCCAAACAAGCACTAAGGCTCTCTTTGATTTTTGTTGTCCCAGCACAGCCATGCAAAACAGAATAAAAACGTTTTCAGTGAACAGCTGACTTGTTTAACAACAAGGCAGAAAATTCCCTTAATCTGTTATGGGGTTTTGTTTGTTTATTTTTGAAGTGGTCAGCAACCCCTTCCTTCCCACCCACCCACCCCTTTTTATCCTCTGGCAAACAAGAGTGTTTAGTTACAGAACCCAGGGGGAGAATGAGCAATCTATAACGATCCCAGAAGGGATCAGAGATTTTTGTCACGAGACCAAAATTAGCTTTTGCAAGACGTTTAGGGCAAAAATGAAATGTCTGTCATCTGCAACTAGCCTCCATTCCAAACTGTCCACCCAGAAGACACACAAATCCCAGTGTCTCCCCGCCGTGATCTTTATCTAGTTGGACTATAAAGCTGCTTTCCTCTTGCAAATATGAAGGATCACCCGGCTGCCCAGAAGATTGTGATTTCACCCTGTTAGTGGAAGAAAATTAATTGCCTTTTTATCTTCAACTGAACTAGAAGAGAGTTTCTTTTCCAGATCAAGAGGGGGAGGAAGAAGTCTGCCCACAGCACGTCTACTCTTGGAAGGGTACACACTAATACACTTACCAGCTACTTCCCTTTGGGGCAAGCACGGTTAGGAAAAGGCTCCATATGGAGGGCTTTCCTTCATGTTTGGGGTTAAATCGTTCAGTGCTTTGTGACCACCATTTGGTCTCAGCCTGGGAGCCAGGATGCAGCAGTCCAACACCCAGGTACTTCTCTGGTGGCCTTCATCAGTTTCTGCAGCATCCAACCTTTCACTTAAAAAGATTCAATTTCTAGCCTTTTTGATTGTGGAGAAAAACCCCTGACTATGAACGGAGTAACCACTGAAGCACTTTTCCTTGTGTTTGCAAACAGACAGCCTGAACAGTCCACAGAAAGAGCAGCTGTCCCCACTCAACTCAGCAAGATGTTAACTCTGAAGCCTACTGCTAGGGAATCCAATGCCAACATTCTGAAACATTCCACCACCGATCTGGCTACTTGAAGAATCCAGGTAGAGTCCAAGGTTGTGAGTACACTCCCTCTCCCACACCCCACTCCGCCCCCTGGAATTTCAGACGGAAATCCTGACTTTCAGACAGAATAGATCATTAAAAAAAAAAAAAAATTGAGGGGAATCCCTCCCCGCCCCCCAAGAGTTTCTGACAACCAGCTTCCACGTGTGCCCTTGCAAATCTCCATCTCAGCACCCCATGGATGCTCTTCGGTTCATACCACGGACACCAAGCCCTCTGGAACCCCCTTCCCACAATCCGCATCTCCCCTGGGCCCAGTGACGCCCCACCACTTCAAGGGCAGATGCTCCTTATATCCACGGGGACGCCTCCGCCGCCCCAGCCCGCCCCACGCAGACCGGCTGCGTCGCCCTGCAGGCGACCGGCCCCACGGCGCAGAAACTGGCCGACGGGCACGGGTGGGCTGGATCGTCTCCCTCTGCAAGGGTCTGGGCAGCCCATGGCGGGGAGGGGGGACGGGACCCAAACCCACGCCCCCTAGCCGTGCCCTGACCCCCACAGCCCAGGGGGGCCGGTTTCCGTGGGCCCGGAGCCGTCCGGAGCAGCAACTCTGCTTTCCCCGGTCCCTCCCAGTCTCCGCACCCGTGCCAGCACCGCCAACGCCGGGCACCGCGCGGGGGGCTGCCCGCCCGCCCAGAGCGGGTCACCCCCCTGCCCGGCCAGGGGGCCAAGGTCCCGGGGACCCCGGCCAGTGCCCGGACACCCCGGGAGGGTCCCGGCCCCAGCGGGGGAACGGGGACTCGGCGGTCGGGGCGTCCCGCGCCCCAGAGAGACAGGGGCAGCCCGCCCGCCCCGGGGGCTCCCCCCAACCCAGCCCAGCCCAGCCCGGGCCGGGCCGGGGATCAGCGCCGCCCTGGGCCGGTCCGGCTGGCGCCCCGGCGGGTCTCACCTTCCAGGGCGCGGCGGCCGCCGGGCAGGAGCAGCAGCAGCAGCACCGGCAGCAGCGGCGGCGGCGCCGCGGCCATGGCGGGGGGCGCGGGGCCCCGGCGGGCGGCGCGGCAGTGCCCGGACTCGGGGCGGCCCGGACGGGCGGGTCGCGGAGCTCCGGTGCCGGCTGCGGGGGAGGGGGGGGGCGGCTCCGGTGCGCGGGGGGGGGTGTCCCGGGCTCCGCGAGGCGAATCGGCTCCGGCGCGGCTGCGGCTGCCCTGGGGGGGGTCTCGCGGCTCCGCTCGCCGCCGCTCACGCTCCAGCTCTGGGGTCTCCGGCTCCGCCGCGGCGGCTCAGCCACGGGGGGCGGGGCCCCGCCGCCAGTCACCCTCTCGACACGCCCCTGGCAACCAAACGCCGCGCTCAGCGGGAGCGCCGCGCGGGGGACACGCCCCTGACAACGCCAAGCGCGCAGCCCATTGGGCGTCGGAGGGGGGGGTTCTAAACCCCGCCCCTAGCCACGAGGCGGAGCTTAACCGAGGGGCGGAGCGTCAGGGAAAGATGAATTAAATGGGGAGGGGACTCGGTGCCGACTCGCAGCAGGCCCCGCCCCTGAACCCGCCCATTGAGCCGCTCGAGGCAGAGCGAGGAGAGCGCCCCACCTAGCGGCCACAAATGGAACTGGCCTCTTAAAGGGCCTGCACCCCCTCCCCACCCGTGGGGGGCCACGAGAATGGCTTAAAATCAAGGATTCGTCGTGGGCTTAGCCCCGTGGGAACCCGCCATCCCCCACGTGCTGGAGCACGACAGCCCCCCCCCATCCCAGGCTCCTGCCACAGGCTCCTCCTTGCCCCCCAGCCCCTTGCCAGGCGCCTCCTACAGCCCCTGATCCCCCACTACCTCCCAGGCTGTAACCCACAACCACCTCCTCCTCTGCCCCCGCTTGCTCCCCCAGTTCTCTTACTTCACGGCAGCTGGCCCCTCACATTCTCTTGCTTTGCCATCTGGTGTTCCCCCGCCCCTTGTCTCCTCCTACCCCCCACATCCCTCTGCATCCCGGCAGACTCCCTCCTGCCCCCCACATCCCCATTCCCTCTCAGTCTACCATCTGCTCTCCACATTCCCCTGCACCCTCCTCCCCTTAGTCTCCCTCCCAGCCCCCACATTCTTCTGCCCCTTCACAGTCTCCTCGCCTAGTTCCCAGGTGGTCCCATCTTTCCTGAAGGCAGCCTGGCTTCAGTCCCACTAGAAACAAAGGCTGATGCATGTCCAGCGGCTGCCCCACACCATGAATCCCTTAGTCCCAAGACTCCAGGTTCCTTTAAGATCAAAGGGCTGCGGCGTCTACAGGGCCCACACTCACCAACTCCTCCCTGCTCACCCCACCCCTGAGGCTGGCATGCAACCGGAGCGCCTCTGCCCACCTCCCTACTACTCTGCTGTTGCCCTCACCTCACCCCCCTTCTTGCCAGGCTGGGCCTTGCGGCTGGCCCAGTCCTGGAGAGCTGCAGCAGTGTAGGGCAAGAGAGCTCACAGTCAGGGCTAGGGCTGAGAGGATGTCTCCTCTGTCCCTCGGCTGCTGAAGGACGCCTGCTGAAGGACACGTAGCTAATATGTAAAGGGAGTGACCCTGAGCCTCCCAACCCCCCGAATGAGTCAGCTCCCCACTTTCATGGAGCGCTCAGCGGCATTAGGCCTGGTGTGACCCCAGGGAGAAATGTCCAGACTTTGTAGCATTTTACAGGGCAGCTCCTTTGATCTGCTCTGCTCCCTTGGCACAAAGTGGGAAGAGACGGGCTGTGCCCGTCTAGCTAGGGATTCTTCTGGCATAGGAGAGTTCCCAGATGGCATGCAGCTGGCATAACTGGATCCTGTGTTACCCTCCCTGCAGCCCCTCTTGCAGGGTGAGTGGAGGGAGCACAAGTCACTCTGGTTATCCCTAGCTAGTGGTCCTTAGGGGCCATCACCAGCTGGCATAAGATAGAGCAGCCTCCAGGTTTCTCTAAAGTGCACTGGGACCAGGGGAGGGGCAAAGAATCAGAGAGCTGTAACCAGCCCCTTGGTACCTCCTGTCCCCCTTGTTCACTGGCTGTAATCGTCCATGGTCAAAGTAATTAATTGTGAACCCTCCAGTCCCAACGCAAGTGGGTTTGATCAGCGTCCCTCTCCAGGAGAAGGGAAAGCTGAGACTGAGGGGGAGGACGTGACTTGCCCAAGGCCAGACAGGGATTCAGCGTCAGAGCCAAGAACAGAACTCAGCAATGCCTCTAGTCAGGCTGCCTCCAGCACGTTATCCCCCTATCAGGAGAACAATATCCTTCTGCTCTCCTCCGCCACCCCTACCCCAGCTGCAGCCCAGACTGTGAGTTCTCCAAGGCAGGGATCGCCTGTGCCATGACTTTGCATGGTGCACAGTGGGGCCCGATCCAGGTGCTCTGGGTGTGGTAATAAACAGCTGGTTGGACTTCCGGTCCTTTACAGGCTGCTGTGGCAGTGATCCACCTGCCCCCTGGATGGGAACTGCATCCCGCGTACCCCTCCTCTTCCTCCCCTCATCTGCCGAGGGAAGTTGGGGCTCATCTCGCTTCTGTTTGTGCCCGACTGGTTCAACTCAGCCTCTCCACTCTGTTAGGAGGCCAGAGGATTGCCCAGCTCGCTGGCCAGGAAGGGCAGGGGGGTGAATTTACTCAGTGCTTCCCAGAAATAGAGCCCCAACCCCAGTGGGGCAGCAGTGAACGGCTGGGCGAGCCTCTCCTCTGCAGCTCCTCACCCACCAGGGCTGCCCTAGGCTGCTTTAGAAGGCAGGGGCTACAAAGCTTCGGGCCTATGTCATGCTGGACACACCACAGATCATCACCAGCATCAGTGGGAGGTTAGCCCAAAGCAGAATGTAGCCCCCGGGCAGTAACTGCACCTCCAGCCAGTGCCAGGCTGCTGCAGTCAAGGGCACTTGGTTGCAGTGGCAATTGCATATGCAAATTAAGCCCCCCTGTTACTGGAAAATCTGGCCCCGGGCATCCTTAGGCTTAAGAGTCAACATCCACTTTTTGGTATAGGGGGACGCAATTCCCATGTCTCCATGTGTCTCACACAGGGCTACAAGAAGGCACGGATGGAAGGCTCTTCGCAACCATTTGGGTTGGAAACATCCTTGGAAGAACTAGAAAGCTCCCATTCTACACAGCCAGGATCTGCCTCTGCCACCCCACTGGGCAGGTGACTGACAGCTGGGCTGCAAAGAGTCTAGGACCCAGACAGAAAACAGGTATACAGCGCAGCATTCCCCAGCTGCCACTTTCCCTGCAGGGGCTTGGGTCTTATTGCCTTTCACATCCCTGGAGTGAGGGCCTTGGACTGGGCCACTGTCTAAGCTCTTCAGGCGAGGACTGCGTCCTGCTGCGTGTGTGGACAACATCAAGTAGAGCAGACGGTGCTGATCGATGCCCAAATCCCTCTCTGTTCTCTACAGGGCATGTTGTCCCCTAGGTTGCAATGGCTCGGTTGCATTTTACAGTCTTATTACCGTGGCGCCAGCAATGAGGCCGAAAGCGAAGGTTAAGAAGTATAGTGGGTCGAGCAAAGGGAAACAGGAAGAGCTTTGAGAAAAGATATTCATGAATCAATGCGCCGATTGGCCTGGCTGTTATTCCTGGGGTCGCTCCATTGGTCACCCATGGGGATTTGGACGTGAGCTGAGTATCTGCGTGAAATGCTCACACAGCCCCACAGGTTCTGGCATTTTAACACCCCTGATTCATACAGGGAAGTCTGGTATTCAGCATTCCCTGTTTATTACCCAGAGTGCTCCAGGGAGCTGAAACAATGGTGTGACTGTCCCTTTGACATGGCAGATCCCGTGTGTCGTGGCTTTCTCTTCCCTCCTCATGGAATGACAAGGAGAACAAACACAACCAACAGGCTGGAATACCCCTTAGCTACAGGACAGCACACGTTTGTCACACTTGCTATGGTGTTCTTGTTTGTTAGGTGGCTGCAGTGCATCATGGGAGATGAAGGCCAGCCGGGGAGTCTGGCGCATAGAGGAGAATGGGGGAATGAGGCACCCAAACTACAACCCCCATGAGGCACTGCACTGGCATTTCAGAATCAACATTTTTCGGTTTTCAGGCAGTCAGTTTTTCAATGAAAAATTGATTTTTTTTACACAGAGACGTACATTTTTCACCAAAAAATGAATTTGGTCAAAACCCCAATTATCCATGGCAAAACAATTTCAATGGAAACAGTTTCTACCAGCCCGGGCTGTGAGACCTCACTCCCTCATGGTGGCTCAGGGAGGAAGTGGCTGCCACGTTGGCCATCTATCCTGAACAACTTGACCTGGAAGAAGCAGGTCGGATGGAGGGGACTGAAAGAGGTGAGGGTAGCAGGCTGGCGGAGCTTTACGGGCAGAGGGGGCGGTGTGGAAGGAAGTGCAAAGCTGGCTGACAGAGAAGCAAACAGGGTCCTGAGGCTGGCATCGTTAAGTAATGCACTATGAGAGACGGTCCGATCCAGAGGGGGAAGATCAGTGTTATGGAGGGCCTGGGTGATGAGGACAAAAAATTGACCATGAGAGAAAAAAGGAGAGAAAAATTCTACTGCATGTGGGCGAACTTGCTAACTGTAAATACTCCACTTTTACAATACTGAGCCATGTGGCTTCCCAGGCAGCTGGAAATGCACATCTCAAAATGATGCAGAAACCCAGATTACTTTGTAATTTCAGATGTTTGAGTTACCCAAGCACAAAATTTCTGACTGGAACACATGGGAAAACTGTTTATTCACACTTAAATAACTCAAAAATGGTTGAACTGATTTTAATCAAACTTTCCAAAAGAATTCCCTGCGGAGCTGAGACCAAGGCTGGAAAATTTCAACCCAAAAGGAATTTGTTCAAGAAAGTTATGAGCAACTAGAAGGATGGGGGGCTAGAATGGAAGTAGAAATTCAACGTTAACTACAGGATCGCACATGTTTGCCACACTTGCTATAATGAATCATCAGAACCTTGAACAAGGACTGTACACCTGATTCAGGAAACACCGATCAAGGGGCCTTCGCTCGCTGGGCATAAACTCCTAGGTTACACTAGATGGTCAGGGGCTTCTGTTTTTCAGATGAAACATGCTGACCACTTGTAGTAATTAAAGATCAAGTTCAAGGAGGTTAACTCCAGTGTCCTGACCAAATTCCTGCGTCATGCATGGTCCTTCACGGAGCCAATCATTCAATGTGGAGTACAACTACCCTCTGCTCCTTTCTATTGCTGGAAATCCAGAAGAGGGCTCTTGAGGTAGCATGGTCTGACAGCTACAGCACAGTGCTGGGCATCCAGAGACCTGAGGTTTTGGTCTAGGTGCTCACACGTCTTGGAGGGTGACGTCAGGGAATAACCTCTTCCCCGCTCTGTGCTCCATCTTCCTCGTCTGTAAATGGGGCGAGGGATACGGACCCAGCTTTGAGAGCTAGGGACGAGAGGCGGTGTAGGAGAGCTAAGTGTTGTCATTAGTGGGAAAATGGCAACGAGGACAGGAGAGTATAACTGCCAGGGAACGGGCAAACCCCAGCCACCGCTAACTAGCCTGCCTGCCTCTTCAGTAACTGCATCCGCCGGTCCCTGTTCTTGGGAAACAGACCATCAGTAACAACCCTGCTGGTAGGTTCCCTCCACGTAGAATAGGGAACGGGGGGAGTGGAGGGGAGAAAACGCCGGTGAGATCGGGGGGAAGGTGTTGACAGAATATTTGATCCATGAGCAGCTGCACATGGCTCCTAGCGTCAGCAGCCGTGCATTAACCCTTCTCTGTTATAGGCTACATTCTGATAGAAATGAGTCGTTCCTGAGGGAGAAGGGTTAATGTGCGGTCAGTCCCAATCAGCTACTCCGGCTTGCGTGTGCCCTGGTCCCACTCAATCTGGTTTGTATGCACAGAGCCCAAACATTCCCTTATACTGTGAATAATGGCAAAAAGTGATGTAAAATCCCACATTTTTATAAATAAAAACTACCTGTTGAACCAGAGCTAGCCAGGATCCCCCTCTCTACCAATTTCTGTCTTTTATGAGATACCTGTCAACACAGAGAAGTAGGACTGCCCATAACAAATTTCAACCAGAGCCCAATTTAAGAGACTTCCTTTGAGCCATGTATGAAGAGAAACCAAACGAAAGTGACACAGAAAATTCAAAGGACAAAAAAAAAACCCTCACCGCTTGTGAAATTTCACATCAATCAGCACCTACCTTTAGAGCAAAGCCAGCATGTACGCCCCTTTTTAAGCCCAGTTTAGAACGTAGTTCTGAAGTCACCACGAGACGCTTCCGTAACACCCAAGCGGGGTGAATTTTTTCCGACAAAATATTTATTCGCCGAAAAATGCAGCTTCAGTCAACTTGAAATGCTTTGCAGATTTGACAGGAATAGTTTCTGCCACTCACGAAACAGCCAGCATGGAGGCAACCCTTAACCCCGTGCCTGGGGCCTGAGGCGAGGTTGTAGGAGACCTGGGTGTGAATCCTCACTCTGGAACAGGGCCCCAAACAGACATTGCAATTGCCTGAAAATTCTGAAAACTTTCAGATTTGGTTCAACCCAAACTGAATTTCCCCCCGCCCCCTCCACACACACACTTTTTAGACCAGCCACCAAATCGAAAAATCAGTGATTCGCCCAGCTCTGCATAATACACATTTACACCAATGCACTGAATGGCTCGTCTACACTTCAATTGCACGTAGCAACTTTTACTGCAGCTTAAAGTTTTTTGTTTGGGAATTTCTTTGGTTTTTAAATTAGCTGAATTACTCTGAAGCCAGGCTTCTGCTGCATCACATGAGTAGCTTGGTGCATTATCTCCTGAGAGCTTGAGTTCCAGCCTGATATGCAAAGTTTTTCCCAGAGCAGGTATAATTGTTTTAGCAGCTACTTGGCTCCTGCCAGTTTCTTTTCCGAGGAGCCCACTGTGCTGTACCCCGAGTCGACACCTCCCTCTGCAGGAGGGAGTCCTGCTCCATCGGATTTTAGTAGGTCTGCTAGATACTTGCATATTGGATCTAGGATGTTATGTGAGCCGGTACGACATCATGCATCAACTATGGGAAAGGGACTGAGAGACTTTTTCCATGGGACCATATGAACTGGAACCATAAACTCACTGAACATTAAATCGCACCAAATGAGCGTAAATCCATCCTCATCATCGTATCCACTCATTATACTCCACACCTGAACATAGCCATTATATGAACAACATATCCCCATATCTCAATGTCTGTACTTTGACCCATTAAACTTTTACCCCCAATCAGGGAGATTGCAGATTATGTATTCCTTACGCCACCCGTTCCTAAACCGAATTTTGCCTTGATAATCTGTACCTTATTCCTTGATAACCAGAAACTTCTATGCTTAAACTCTGGACCGTTTTCTTTTTACTTCAACATCATCTTAATAAAATTATTAATTCCCTCTCCATCTTCTCATCCCCCCTCCACCTGAATACTCTCTCATGACTCATCCTGCTCTGCCCTACCAGCTCCAGGATGCAGGTAAGCACTTTAACACTTACAACTTCAAGTGCTAATTGCTTAGTAATTAAAACTTTAATCACTGGGCAATTAAAACTTTAAGCAACCATGTCAACAAGGATGTATCCATCCCTTTTTTCCCCAGATGCCCCATTTGCAAGAACCCCACTCCATCCAGTCGTGCGGAGAGTTCTCTATGCATATGTATGATATAGGGAGATCTTCAGGATTTCCTGTGCTGAGCAAGAGGTGGACAGAAAATGATCAGTCACTGCTGTTAAATTTTAAACCCAGACAATTTTGCATAAGTAGCATATGAAAGGGTTTTGTTTCTTTAAATCTCCTGCTTTCCAAGTTCACAGGATTAAAATTCTCTTAATCACTTATTTTAACCACATACATTTGCAGACAAATTGCTTCGCCTAATTCAAAATCTGAAGGAGGCTGATAATGGAAGTCTGGCCACAACCTTCACTGTGCAATCACTCCAGTGACTCCCTGATACCGTCTTTGCTCCTAGCTTTACGGTCCAAATTTGTAAGAGCGCTCAGCTCCCATCTAGGCACTGAAATAAGTGGCTTGACCCCCAGAAGAGCTCAGCATGTTGGGTGCAGTGCTCTTGTGAAAACCCAGCACAGCTGTGAGATCCACAGCGGGAGCTGTGGGGTGCTGAGCATGGCTGAAAACCAGGCTTTTACTGTGGGACCTAAATGTGATCTCAGCTCTTTAGGGGGGAAACAAAAACCTAGTGTGGATGCCAAACCTTTGAAAATCCAGACCCTCCTGTCTATTGTATCATATACACACACGCTCATGAACACACACACACACCTTCCCCATGTAACTTTATTTGCTATTTTCAGGTGACACCCGCCTCTATTCCTACCTCAAATGCTTTCGATCAGAAGTTGACAAATGTTATGTCAGTTTCCATGTCAAACAATAGATATTACCTCCTGTTTTCCCATGTCAGTTTCGAAGAGCAAAGAGCAGCCAGGCTATCAGAGGCTCGTTCACCCGCACATCTACCAATGTGATATATGCCATCATGTGCCAGCAATGCCCCTCTGCCATGTACATTGGCCAAACTGGACAGTCTCTACGCAAAAGAATAAATGGACACAAATCAGACGTCAAGAATTATAACATTCATAAACCAGTCGGAGAACACTTCAATCTCTCTGGTCACTCGATCTCAGACCTAAAGGTCGCAATATTAAAACAAAAAGACTTCAAAAACAGAGTCCAACGGGAGACGGCTGAATTGGAATTAATTTGCAAACTGGATACAATTAACTTAGGCTTGAATAGAGACTGGGAGTGGATGGGTCATTACACAAAGTAAAACTATTTCCCCATGTTTATTCCCCACTCCCCCTCCCTGCGCACTGCTCCTCGGACATTCCTGTTAACTGCTGGAAATGGCCCACCTTGATTATCACTACAAAAGGTTTTCTCCCTCCCTCCCCCCCCCTCTCCTGTTGGTAATAGCTCATCTTAAGTGATCACTCTCCTTACAGTGTGTATGATAACACCCATGGTTTCATGTTCTGTGTGTATATAAATCTCCTCACTGTATTTTCCACTGAATGCATCCGATGAAGTGAGCTGTAGCTCACAAAAGCTTATGCGCAAATAAACTGGTTAGTCTCTAAGGTGCCACTAGTACTCCTTTTCTTTTTGCGAATACAGACTAACACAGCTGCTACTCTGAAACCTTGGAAAGGGAGGAGCCATGAGAATTCAGGGCAAGAGGAACACCTCACACTTTGCAGGCCTGTCAAGTTGAGGGGGGGCGGAAGGGTAACTCTCAGAAGCTGCAGACTAGCTCCACCAGCCAGAAGGTGTGGGAAATACATCCACCTCTCGGCAGCAAAAGCCCCTGCTTAGTCCCTCCATCAGAGCAGCATCAGTGCTTCCAGGCTGGGATGTCAGTTCCCCTTTGCCCGGTCAGATTGTCCCCTTTCCAGGCTGGTTGTGTTGCTGCTGGTCATTCCCAATATGCTGTGCTGTGCCTGAGGCGATACCCTGGCCATTAGACCTGACTTCTGTGGGCTTAGCAGCTCAGTGAAGCAAATCCAAATGTCCCCCAGGGCCGGCAGAGAGGAGGGAGCCTGGGGCTGGGAGGCAGCTTCCGCCTTCACCTAGCGGATCAAGACCAACCAAATCACATCCAGCAAATGAAGCAAACGTGGCCTGGCGAATGATGCTAACGTTATCCAGCCAAAACCACCGACAAATCGCAGACCACGCCGTCAGCACCGCCCAGCAAACACAGCCAGCGCCATCTGGCAAACATTCCCCCTGCCTCCTGGCACCGCCCAGCCAGTGCGACCAGCGCCACTTGGCAAACACGCCGTCTCAGTGAATTTCCTGTCCTCTCTGTTTAAAATCTTAAGCTGTGGTTCTCCCACAACTGCCACTCGCCCACCCATATGCCCATGCAGATGCTGTGCTGCTGGCCCCCTTGTTAACGAGTCAGGAAGTCCCGAATTCAGGATTCTCCAGGAACATTAACTCAGCTATGCTGCACACGCTGCCTATTTCCTGTTCAACACACACCCAAGGCCCAGCCCTGCAATGCGATGAGCCATGGGCGCACCACGGCACCTACTTCTACCCCACGCAGAGAGGTTTCAGTTCAGGCAACACAGTTTGAGCAGGAAGAAAAGGTCTGGGCTTTACCTATCCCTAAGTATCCCTCTCCCCTTGCTCCAGCTCTACTGCCAGGTTATCTGCCCCGCCCTCTCCCGGGGAACACGGATGATGCTGATTTGGTATTTGTGCAGTTGAGGTCAGTGCCCCATTGTGCAAGGTGCTGTACACACGTCTAAAGAAAAGATGGGCCCTGCCCCCCACACAATTCAAGTATAAGACAAGAGACACAGCAGGTGGGTGCAGCTCACAGACTGAGGGAGCACAAGGAAGCATGTTAGGATATAGATATTCAGGCCTGTCTGTAAAGGCCTTTACTCTAATTTAGGTGTATTCTTATCACTTAGCTAATTATAGAGGTATAAAAGAAAGAATCAAAATCACTGTCTGCCGGTGTAAAGGCCTTCTCTTACTGTGACAGTCTGAGGCCCTGTTCTTAGGCTAAGGCCTTTGGCTAAGCAGCAGAGGCAGCCATAAGCTGGGAAGCGAACGGTCACATCCTCACATTCCAAACTAGTCACAGTGAAATAAGGTGCTGTTGGGCTGTTAGGAATACAATCCTGTCCTGATAGTGCCTATCACCTCCAGAGAAAGGGAAGTGCCTAGAAGATGTAAAAGGAAACTTAGTTTGATAGCATCCTGTCTGGCAAGAACTCGCTTATCAATAGCTGGGATGTGAAATCCTCATTTCTGTGTTGTTCTATCATTGTAGTCCCCATTTCCCTATTGTTTGTCTGTATAATCTCTGTCTGGCTCTGTGATTGTTTCTGTCTGCTGTATAATTAATTTTGCTGGGTGTAAACCAATTAAGGTGGTGGGATATAATTGGTTAAATAATCATGTTACAATATGTTAGGATTGGTTAGTTAAATTTCAGTAAAATGATTGGTTAAGGTATAGCTAAGCAGAACTCAAGTTTTACTATATAGTCTGCAGTCAATCAGGAAGTAATGCGGGGGGGGGGAGGGAACAGGGAATGCGGGTGGGGAAATTGGAATAATGTTTTGCTAAGGGGGGGAATGGGAACAGGGACACAGGTAAGGCTCTGTGGTGTCAGAGCTGGGAAGGGGGACACTAAGGAAGGAAACTGCAATCATGCTTGCTGGAAGTTCACCCCAATAAACATCGAATTGTTTCCACCTTTGGACTTTGGGTATTGTTGCTCTCTGTTCATGTGAGAAGGACCAGGGAAGTAAGTGGGTGAAGGAATAAGCCCCCTAACAAAGCAGTGAGACAATTGTGGTTAGCATAAGGAGCAATGCTTTCAGCACACCAGCTGCCGAGCCATTGTCCAGCATTTGTTGGCATCACAGGCAGGTTGCGGATGTATGCTGCTGATGAAAGGGGTTTTCTCATTCACAAAAAGCAAGACAGCCTCGATGCCTATTTTCAGACCAAGGGAAAGAACCAAGAAAGAAAGAACTAATATAAAGTCTCCAGGCGAGCGAGTGAGTTCAGTCGCTGCATGCCAATCACGGCTCCCGGAGACTGTATGGGTATGCAAGGAAAAGGGTGGAACAAATACCCTTTCCCTCCCATTTATGGTTACCTTCCTGCCTCTTTCCTTTCCGTTCACACCTCAGGCATCTTTGGTTCCTCCTCCCTGCCTGGCTTCAGCCCCGCTCCCAGATCCCTGCACAAGAGATCTCCCTCCCACTATATGCCAAGGACTGGGGCAGGATTGGTACTAACTAGGCTGCTGTCCAGTCTAGTTTTAAATGTGCCAAGGGGATGGGTCCCCTCATTGCCTCCAGAGTCCTTCCCATGTTAAACTGCTCCTATCCAACTCTCCCTCATTTCTTGGTTGCCATGGCATCCTCCTCCTCCTTTCTCAGGTTGCCATGGCTCCTCCTGCCTGTGGCAGCAGCAGCATCTTCATCAAAGGGAAGGCACTGTTTTTCCTTTTAGTGCTTAGCGCCCCAAGTACCACGGCGAGCTGTGACATGGCCTGGTGAAGCCAGTCCTCCCTCCGTCACTTTCAAATATTCACAACTTTGTCCTTCTACCTGGAGCTTCCCCACCCTCAGCACAGGCCATCGCACTCCTCACGGGCACAAACTGCCTCAGCTTTGGGCCAAAGTGAACGTGGCGTCACCAGAGCACCTCCCCCACCCACGCCCTGCCCAAACATCCGAACTGGCTGCATTTCTCTGCTGCTCAGAGAACATCTAAACAGAGTCAATTCAACCCCCGCCTCCCAGAAAATGACACCCTCACGTGCATAATCGTACAGCACCACACACCCCGTCACATACCCCAAATCTGTCCCCCACACACACACACGTGCACCGCCTCACGCGCACAGCCCAACCAGGAGACACTTCCAAGACATCCTGAGCAGAGGAGAGGAGTGGCTAGAGTGGCCCTGCCATCTCCTTCCCTGGAGCCGCCACACTATAACAACAGGGGTAGCTCAGTGGCTTGAGCATTAGCCTGCTTAAACCCAGGGTTGTGAGTTCAATCCTTGAGGGGGCCATTTAGGGATCTGGGGCAAAAACTGGGGACTGGTCCTGCTTTGAGCAGGGGATTGGACTAGATGACCTCCTTCCAACCCTGGGATTCTACGAACAGGTGCAATTGCAGGCAACACACCACGGCATGACAAGGCCCCAGTTTATCCTCACTGCATTCCTTAGGGGAACACACCACTCACTAGATGAGGCTTCTGCATTTGTCACTTTCTTCAGTGCGGTACTTTCTGTTCTCTCTAAGGGACTAAATCTGGCTGGGGGACTCACCCCACGCCCAGCCGAAGGACACCCACCGCTCCAGAGGCTCGCAAGCATTTCCAGGCTTAACGCCGGCACTGCTGCTGCAAATGGCTCCCTTCACTGGGCAGGGGTCGGGGCTATTGTTTTCCTCAGACGCGCTGTACAACAGGCTCTTGGCGAGCTGCACTAAATCAATACAAGCACCGTGAGACAAGTCAGCCAGGAATAAACAGGCAAACAAAATAATACGCGGGAGGATAAACAACTTCAGGAAGTGCCCTGGAGCGGGGCAAGTTTCCAGCTAGCCCTGCCAGGCTGGGCCATGGCCCAGCCCAGCCCTCCCCAAGGGCTGCAGGCGAGCTGCCCACAGGCAGCACTGAGGTCAAGCGTGGGCCATCTCACCAGCACCCAGCTGCAAGAATTCCCCTTTTTAAAGGGTCAACACCTTTGATTTCCACACACCTTCCCACACGGTGTCTGGTGTTTGTGTCGAGGGCTGGGAGGGTCACGGGATTAACCCACGAGACGGGGATAATCCTAAACAAACAGCCAGGAATCCACTTTGTTGGGCGAGCTGGCCGGGCACTTGTGGCACAAGCACCTGGCTTGGCATGAACGGGCTCAGGCTTCTGGAAACAGCTGCTTCTCCCTGGGCCTGCTCGGGGTTCAAAACAATATCACATAGTCCTTTCTGGTCATTAGCATAGCCTCTCCCCTTAGTGACAGCATCCTAGCCCTTCCGTGGCTCCTTGGAGTGCTGTGACACAAATGCTTTTACAATGGATGCTTTATAGTGCTCTGTAATAAATACGGGTATAAGCCACACCCCTTACACTTTGTAGAGCTCTGCAGTAAATACGGGTATAAGCCACACCCCTTACACTTTGTAGAGCTCTGCAGTAAATACGGGTATAAGCCACACCCCTTACACTTTGTAGAGCTCTGCAGTAAATACGGGTATAAGCCACACCCCTTACACTTTGTAGAGCTCTGCAGTAAATACGGGTATAAGGCACACCCCTTACACTTTGTAGAGCTCTGCAGTAAATATGGGTATAAGCCACACCCCTTACACTTTGTAGAGCTCTGCAGTAAATACGGGTATAAGCCACACCCCTTACACTTTGTAGATCTCTGCAGTAAATACGGGTATAAGCCACACCCCTTACACTTTGTAGAGCTCTGTAATAAATATGGGTATAAACCACACCATTTATACCAGTGAGTAGCAGCCCCATCCCTTTCCATTGCTGCCACTCAGTCCTGGCATGTGTCCACTCCAGTAGCCCTAGCTGGCTGGATTTAATGCTGTGTCTGGACCTGAGGCCAACAAAATATCTGCACAGAACTGCGCTGTGAGGAAGAGCTGGTAGAGGGTGACGTGGAGGGTAGACAGGAGCTCTCCGAGGCCCGGCTGAGCCCAGAGAAAGAACCCGTTGAAGGGGACTCAGGTCGGTGTAATTTACTGCTCCCATTAATGCACACCTTGTCGTGAACTCTTTTCACAGCCCCTGACACCTCCCCTCCTCCCTCCCTCGTCCTCTCAAACTGGTGGCCAGTGGCACATGGGCCGGGAACAAAGGGATTCTGTTTTAAAGCAGTTGGTTTATTTTAAGAGCAAGTCTAGTACTCATCATGGATGCCCAGGGTTAGATCTACCTCTGCCCTGTACATATAAGACAGTGCCTGAGGGTATAACCTATGCTCTGACAGTAACAGGGAAAAAATAACACAATGCTTGCAGCAAGGCAGAAGCTTTCCAAAATATACATTGTAACAGAAACCCGGGATAGGTTTTTTTTGCAGGCAAAGAATAATTTTAGTCAAATAAAAGCAAGGTGAGTACAATTCAATGCATTCAGAATGGGAAAAGGAATCCACACACACGAATACCCGAGCCTTCAGATGAAACAGCTCCAAAATACAGAAGAATGCTCACGAACAACCCTGTGACTGGGCAGCCAGACAAAATGAGTTTGCAGAAATGGCTTTGTAAAAGTATTGGCTGCAGGCTTCCTCGTCCAAAACCAAGTATTTTGCTTTCCCACTCTGAAAGGCCGAGTCCAAAACAAATGAACTTGCCGACTGTGCTTAGATTCAGGAAAGAAGGAGCAATGTGGCTGGCTTTTGGGGCGTGGCTTGGACCAGCTCACAGGACTAGCCAGCGACCACAACTCTTCTCCGTTCGTGGCACTGGGGGGTTTAGCGTGGCCCTTTTTTCTCTGAAGCTCATGCATGCTATAGCCACTAGGATCACGACTGCCTGTACGTTAGCTGTGTTTCCTACACTATTCCCTGCAACGACCTGGAGCTCCTCCCGCGACCCCCCACCCCTCATAGAGGCTAGAGGGTTTGAAAAGCGTCCCCGTATTGTGCAGCTGCATGGCCCTGAAGCAAGCGGGAGGAGTGTGTTCCTGCCCGTATTCTCATGCAGATCTACATGGGGGAAATTTTAGGGATTTCTGACACTTCTCTTTTGAAGCCTGCTAACCCCTTCAATCTAACACCAGCTGGGGGGCTGGTTGTTTACTGGTGACCTTGTCAGAGGGATCCTAAGGGCCACCCCTCCACAACTGCTGAAAGACTGACCAGGATAAGGAAGAAAAGAAACGCACAAGGAAGGACACCTTGGAGCTGCTCCAGAGTCCAGAGCCTGTGAGACCAGGGAATGGGTGAATGCATGCTGGAAGGGAAGACAGGAGGGTCGAGAGACGCATTGAGATGTGCAACAAGACATCACGCAGGTCCTCAGACAACAAACTCAGATGCTCCAAGCTATTATGGAGCAGAATGTCCCGGTCTGTACCCCAGCAGCCTGGATAATTCCTTCTTCCTGGCGTCAGGGGCACACACCTTCCGCCCATTCAAGACACCAGAATTCCTTCCACTCAGCCCCAGTGGACCATAAGGAGAGCTGCTAGGAGTACACACACACTGACCCGTGATGCAGCCCTGGGTGACCAGCGCCTTGCACACTCCTATTTAGTCATGTGCGTTGTTTGTTGCTGCACAATAAAGTTGTATTTTTTGAAAAACATACTTTAATTTTCCTTCTCTCACCGTGTCGCGATGTGAACCCCTCATCAAAGTCATAAAAGGGTATAACAATTCATAACCTGGCCTGGCCTGCTTATTCCCCCAATGCAACACAAAGCAGCACACTCCAGTCCTGCCACAGCACCTTGACGGGCTCTGGCAATTGCTCACCGTCAGCAGGCAGCCTTTCCGCTTCCCCCTCCACCCTGCTGGGAATGTTTCCCCACTGGCCTGACACATACTATGTAAAACACACCATGCAGCAATAAGAATAGGAATATTTGACTCACTGAGATCCAGACCAGTCAGGAGACATCTCTACCTCTAATCTGCCCAAGGCACACGCTGTGGTCATCCTGCACTTGCTAAGGCGATAGCCAAATCTTTTCTTGCTGTTGTCCAGGAGTCCTGTGTACTATGTGTCCTCCCTACCCATCCACCATTAATGGCAGTAAAATGTCCATGCTGACCTACCAACACCTGGATAACCATGGAGGAGTCCGCCTTTCTGTTTATGTGCTCGGGCACAAGTGGGGATTTAGAACCGGGACATGGGGATCCCATCTCTCACCCTACACAATTCGGGAAGCCCATTTCATTGAATCACCTGTTTTGCCTGCACATTGCAGGGAGATATAGTCCTGGGCAGCAGAACGTGCTCACTGGCCGGGCACACTTGACTGATGAGCACCCCCGACCGCAAACTTTCCAATGCCACACTGATGGCCCACCCACCAACTGCAAGCTTCCGGAGCGCAATGCCCACCAGTTTCGCTATTGTCAGAGCAGCTCTCATGTTGACGTCTCTGCGCTGGAGGGCTGGGGTGAGCCCAGCACCTAATGCCAAGAATGCGGCCTTCTGCCTCCACTGCCGAGCAGCCCAGATCCGATCACTTGGTGCTGGTTTTGCGGGCCCAGAAGCTCTGCTCCCCTGGGGGCAACTTGTCCACGGACGCCTGCAGCAGCCGGTGACCGTCATTCCCTGTCTGCATCTCCCACGCCTCCTCCGTTGGCTCATTTTCACTGCAGACCGACCAGCCGCTGTGGTAGTTGTCATTCTGTGAGCAGAGAAGAATCAGTCCCCCTGTCTATGTACCAGACAAGACAGCTCTGCTGATCTCTTCAGCATCCACGCTGCTGACAGCAAGATGGGGGAGAGATTGAAAACTAGCACAAGGAGGAGCAGATTCTGGGATGGAACAAAGACGACGGTGGGAATTGTACAAAATGGCATGAAAAAAGGAAGATTATGGGCTGAAAGGGAGGGAATTTTGGGCTTTTGGAGTCAAGTTCCCACAATTCCCTGAGAGGAGCGCTATTATCCCACAATGCACTGCAAAAATTCCCAGGAGGCAGTGCTCCAGACGGCGGCACTGGAATGCCTACTCACGTTGCCGCATGTCTTCTGCCAGTGCAGCCTGTTACTGTGAGGACATGGTACACCGGCAAGAGCAGCCTGACGAGAACATGCTCCAGAGCTGTAGCAATGGCTGTGGCTATGTGCCGGCAGAAATGTCCCCAGACAAACTTTCTAGCGCAGACAGGGCCTCAGCAGAAGAGGGGACATGCCAAGGCAAGAGCGCTCATCTGGGCAAGTTCACTCTGCTGCCAGCCCCAGCCAGCAGAGAGAGAGAAGGGCACTTTGCCCTGAATCCTGCTCTGTGCTGAGACGGCACCTCCATCTGCTCAGCCCCTGACCCTGACCCTAAGGTAAGCTGGGAGCTCCTTGCTGACGCAAGGCTTGCACCGCCGACTCTCCATGACGTGCAGTGCCGGTTAACATGAGGTACCAGTGCTGAGAGCCACGGTCACTTGCTCGGCTGGAGAAAGAGCTGCCAGGGCAACCGAGAGGTACCTGGGGCTGCGTTTTGAGCAGGCGTGGCTGGCTCAGGACCCTCCCCCTGCATGTAGGAACCTGGCCTGGAGGAGCCGGCTTGGTTATTTTCTTTTTTTTCTCCCCCCAAGATGAAGAATTTAATTTTAGTTTTTACGGCTCCTCCTAGATGGATAAATCCCTTCCTGGCAAGTCCAAGCCCTGGAAAATCTTGTGAATCCAGCACTGGCCTTTCTGGCAGCTGCTGCAGCGATTCCTGTTTCTCTCCAGCCGCACTCTGTAAAGTTTTATAGTTTCCTGGTTCTAGCTGGAAGGCCCCAGCGATGCCGATGGGGGTGGCAGGGGGAGTGCAAGCATGCAGGAAACCTGAGGCGAGGGAGGTGGAGTGGGGAATGGCACCGATGTGGGGCGTACCACTGGTTCACTGGCCACCCGGCCCCTGGATCCAAGGAATGGCCAGATGCCATTGTGGATTTCTCCAGCACCATCAGGCCAGGAGTTGCCTGGGGATCCCCTGTCCTGGAATGAAAGCCCAGGGTCACGCCAAGTGCCAGGGGAGCTCATGCACCCCAGCTGAGTGTATCCTGGTGCTGACAGCCAGAGGAGCCTGAAATGCAGCCTTTGCATGCAGGGCGCAGGATGGTGCTACTGAGTGAGAGCCCTGGGCATGAGGTAAATGTGGTAACAGTGTGAGGCGGGGGTCCTAACCCTCAGCCCTGCCTAAACCCGCTTTGCTTCATGCTCCTGGGTGTAGGGGAAGGCTAGCTCCCAGCCCCTCCCCTTCTGCCCGAGGCCCTTCCCCTCCTCCTCCCCTTCTGCCCCACTCCCCCGCAGGAGCCCAAAGCACCCCCACACTGGCCCCAGAGCTGGCAGTGCGGCCGCAGCGCCCCCGGCCCCAGAGCACCGGGCGGCGCAGTCCGAGCGCCGAACGGGCAGCATGGACCCAGCGCCAGCCGCCCTAGTCCCCGCAGCTAGTCGGCCAGCTCCAGCCCCAGCGAGCCTGGGTCAGGGTAGAGCATCCCGGGAACTGCAGGAGGGGACCTGGGGGCAGAGCGTGGGTGGGGCCACACCAGGGGGGCGGAGCGTGGGTGGGGCCACACCAGGCTGTTTTTGGAGCCCCTGCTGGCATAATTTAGAGCAGCTTTAGGTTACACCAGGAGCTGTAGTCCTAGGATCGGGGACTAGAAAAGTGGCTTATCTAGTGTAGGTGCTTCTATGCCCCTCCTTCCCCCACTTATCACAATGTGGACACCCCCACACCCCCTGTCACTCTACCAGCACTCCCAGCCTTTACCCCCCGCTCCTCAGATTCTCCCACATGGGAAAAATTTCCTGATGAAATCCAAACAGCCACCACTTTGTCCTCCTTTGAATCCTGCCTTACATCCCACCTCAGCCATGAGGCTCCTGAACCCAGCCTGCAGACCATCGCTAGGCAGGTGGTAAGCTCGGACTGTCCCTCTTCCTCACCTTCCTTTTCCTACACCTTCACGCTTACTAACGTCCCATTTCTTCCCATTCCTCACCCTGCCTCTACAGCCAATTAAATAAACCCAGCAAGTGCAGCATTACCTCTAAACCACCAAGCTGGGCCAATTCTTCACCCTACTCATTTGCTTGTGTGTTACATCCTCATGCCCTACCTGGGGTCTGTGTTGGGTCTTTTAGATTGTCAACCCTTCAGCAGGGCAGGGATTGTCTCTCTTCTAGGGGTGTACAGTGCCTTGCACCATGGCGCCCCCATACTGGTGACTCTGTGCTCTGCCCCAGTACAAATGTTCACTGCTACCACCACCAATCAGAATCACAAGAGCAACCCCCGTCCAGTTGACACCACTTCCTGCTCCGGCTGGAATTACAACTCCCTGTGGCAGGGCAAGAAGCAAGCAGTTCAATGGTCCAGCTCGGAAAATGTTTGGACCCTGCCAAATATTACAACCTACGTGTAGACACTGGTTTTATGTCCCACCACAACAATCTGCAACCCACACATCACTGCAGAGCTGTTAATTTATTTTGAATGGTTTCTTGCCAAGTGTGTTAATTCCTAATGCTTAACGCTCTGTTTCACTTTGTGTTTAGCTGTGATGCTCTGATTACCTTTCCCAGACCTGAAGACGAGCTCTGTGTAAGATCAAAAGCTGGTGTCTTTCACCAACAGAAGTTGCTCCAATAAAAGATATTACCTCCCCCACTTTGTCTCTCTCTCGTATCCTGGGACAGACACGGCTATAACAATACTGCAATCTGCATATAGGAAACTCCACCCAACAAAAAGATCAAGGAGTAGAAGAACTGGTCCAACAGTACAGGAACTCCCTCACAACTGCTGTAGATAGTCAGTGCTGAACATGTGGAAACTTCTGCTTAATGCACAGTCGTGCTCATAAAAAGCCCCACATGATGAAAGGTTATATGAGAAAAATTATAAAAAGTAAGACTGAAACTGTGATAATGCCTTTATAGCCATCAATGGCATTTTCTCTCCTGGAATACCGTGTTCATTTAGGTGTTCCCTCTCAGAAAGGATATTAGAAAAGCAGAGAAAGCCCCGAGACAGGCAATGAAAATGTTTGGTGACATGGCGTGACTCCTGGAGGAGAAGAGATTAAAAAGATTCATTTAGAGGGGAGATTATAAGAGGGAACATGATAGTGGTACATAAAATACTGAATAATAACAATACCTAACTCTTCGATTGTGCTTTCCAAAGGAGTCAGTATCATATCCCCATTGGAGCTGCTTACTTAATTCTGGTATAAAAGGGAGTGCCTCTTTTTACCCAATACATAACTAAACTGTGGAACTCATTGACACAAGAGATCATTGAGGCCAAGAGCTTAGTAAGATTCTGAAAATGAGCAGACATTCATATAGATAAAGAGAACATCCACAGTTACATTAGAGGAGAAAAGAATATATTAGGGAACCAATCCTTGTGCTTCAGGGCCTTCGAATCTAAGGCCTGGGGTTAGTCCTAGTTAATAACGGCCTGGGGCCAGGCCTATTTACTATGGTCCTAAAAGATATTTAGGCACCTAACTCTCAAACTTAAATACCTTTGAGGACCTGATCCTAACTACCTGGAGTTAGGCCTAGTTACCAACCATCTGGGATTAGGAAGAAACTTCCTCCATGGCCAGGTGTCATGGAGTCCCTGGGCGATGCTCTGGAACTGCTCCCCATGAAGCCAGGCAGGACTCTGGGGAAGTCTCCTCTCTGGGAGCACCCTGTCTGCAGGACACACAGCTCACATGGCTTCCACCTTCCTGGGTCTGACCTCAGAGCATTCAGCATCCTCTGCCCCTCCGTGTGCTTCCCCCAGAGAGTCCACCCAGGTGGGGTCTTGGAGAAGCCAGAGGGTCCTGCACCCCAGACGTGACTCTCAGACAGCCAGTAAAACAGAGGTTTATTAGACAACAGGAACATGGTCTAACATAGAGCTTGTAGGTGCAGAGAACAGGACCCCTCAGCTGAGTCCATTTTGGGGGACAGTGAGCCAGACAACCATGTCTGCACTTCACTCCCCGTCCCCAGCCAGTCCCAAACTGAAACTCTCTCCAGCACCCCTGCCCCGCCCCTGGGCTTTGTCCCTTTCCCGGGTCAGGAGGTCACCTGATTCCTTTGTTTTCCAACCCTTTAGCTCTCACCTTGCAGAGGGGAAGGCCCAGGCCATCAGTTGCCAGGAAACAGGGTGTTGGCCATTCTCTGTGTCCAGACCCCTGCACACACCTGCCCTCTAGGGCTCTGCAATGATCATACACCCTTACCCCACCACCTAGATACTTAAGAACTGCCTAGGGGAAACTGAGGCACCCCCACACTATTCAGAGGAAACATTAAGAATAGTCCCGCTTCATCACATCTCTCCCCCATTCGAGACCGAACTGAGCGGGGTCACTTTAGCTGGTGACCTGGGGAAGTTCGAAGCCACCAACGTTCCCATGGATGCCCCAGCTTCTCTCCTGTTCCTTGGTGGGAGTCACACCAGGCCCTTCCAGTTTCAGGCCCTCCCTTAGGTTAGGGGTGGTTGATAGCACTCTCAGGCCGCATGTGGGAAGGTTTATGTGGCCCGTGCCCTTTTGCCACCCCAAAACCCCGGGGGTCAAACTGGGATTGGGTCTTTTCCCAGTGCTCCAGTCTGGAGGGCTGTAATTCGGGCTCTCTTGGTTAAGAGTCCCCATCTTGACCTGGGCCACATAGTGTTCACTTACAGGACTAGCATGGAGACATCCCTTTCTCAACAACCTTGTCTCCAAACAAGCTGGCCAAACACAGCCACTTGGTTATAGGACTGGTTTCAGAGTAACAGCCGTATTAGTCTGTATTCGCAAAAAGAAAAGGAGGACTTGTGGCACCTTAGAGACTAACCAATTTATTTGAGCATGAGCTTTCGTGAGCTACAGCTCACTTCATCGGATGCTGAAGTGAGCTGTAGCTCACGAAAGCTTATGCTCAAATAAATTGGTTAGTCTCTAAGGTGCCACAAGTACTCCTTTGGTTATAGGACTGTTTAACTTTCTTAACAGCTTTCACTCCATCTGAGACCTTCTCAAAGCTATCCACACTGGATCTTTCAACAGGGAAGTCAGTGGATCCATTCACAACAGAAAATTTCTGGCTGTTAGGAACTGAAACTTTCTTGATTAAATCACTTTCACACCCTTCAGTTGCAGTAAACTGCTTGCAAAGACTCCATGAGGATTTCTTTCCCTAGGGCTTTTCTATGCAACAATTCACCCCTCACAGAAATTCTGCTCTTACCCTCTTCACCTAGGGCTTGCTCTAGAGGAACACTTTCCTGAGCAACAACAGACTCTTTCTGGGTCTCACTTACATCCAGAATTACCTCTGGCCCATCCGGTGGATTCCTACACAATCCCCTTTCAGGCAAACTTACAGACTTCCTAGATAAAAGGTCAGAAGCATTCTCCTTCCCTTTGCCACACACAAGTTCAGGAATCTTTTCCTTCTTGCTACAGGTTTCCACACCCTCAGTAGGTAGCACAATCAAACGACCTTTATGCTCTCCTTGTGCCCTGGCTAGGATCTCACCCTGATTAGACAGAGTTGCTACACCCTTTCTCAACAACACACTAGCAACAGGCAAAATACAAGCACCAGAATTGTCTGGTCTCTGGGATTTTACATAGACACTAACTGGATGCGACCTAGTTACAGGGCCATTCTCCCGAGCAGACACAAACTTAGGACCATTCCCTTCCTGGGCTTTAGCTGAATCCAGAACCAACTCTGAGACAACTGCATTACCCTCAACCATCACAGGCTGAAGGCCCCTTCTGTCTGCTCCACAGACAAAGAAGAGCCGGACACACTTTCTCCTTTACCAGACACGCAGCTTGGGATCTCATTCCCCTTGTCCCAGCACACAAGGCTGGTCACAGACAGCTGCTTGGAGACCCGGGTAGTTCCCTCCATAGGCAAGTCAATACCCCTGACAGACACAGGCACATTTCCTTCACTGTCACACTTCTCCACCCAGCTAACAGGTAAGGTCCAGGGACACTCATCTTCCACTCTCCTTGCCTTCCCACCCTGCCTACTAGACACAGCCATCGGCTCACAAGGCTGCCTAGGTTCATCCAAACTTTCCTTACCAAGCACCTTGCCACTCCCAACAGATCCCCTGCCCTGCCTGTGTCTCCCCCACTCAGCTGGGGTCTCAGCTCCCACTGTGCTCAGCGCTGCCCTTGCTGTCTCAGTGGGGTAGGCAGCGAGCTCGCTGCTTTCCTCACTGCATCAGAGCCAGCGGGAGCCCCCTCTCTGGTGTGCAAGGGGGCAGGGAGCATCTCTCTGTCCCATCCAGCCCCAGGGGTCTGGTTACGGGCAGGCAGGTAGCCTAAGCCTAGCAGCTCCTCCCTGCTGCCAGCCAGGTCATCTGCATTTTCACTGACCATTTCCCTCTCCACCGATTGGTTCCCTGGATTCAAATTCGAACCCTTGGCCGTTACAGGAGCAGGGCCTGGATCCTGTCCCAAAGAGACACAGTCACCCCCCAACAGGGTCTCGCAGCTGGTATCCTGGAGAACCCCAACGACCAGCCAGCCCGACCCCTCCTGGGTCTGCACAGGGATCTGGGCCATAGGCAGGGCGAGGGGCTTCATCCCTGGGACCCTCACACAGCTCACACAGCCCCTCAGTATCTGAGGCTGCACCACCCAGGGCCTGACAACAGTTCTCTCTGTCCCAGGATCTCGCCACCCCAGGAATGTCTCCCCATTGACCATCACCTTCCGCTCCCACTGGAGGTCCGAGGGGCCTGGCCCCAGGAAACTCCACACAGACATATAGGTTGGGATCAGGAGTGGGAGCCTGTCCACCTCCCCACCCATCTGGCTGAGGGAGTCTATGGCCTTGGGACCCAGCAAGGGAGCTAGACCACCGGGGCTTTTCCGCAGGGTCCCCCTGGTTCAAATCGCCAGCCTGCCCAAAGGCAGTGAGGTGGCATCCACATTCCCCCCTCCTTAACCAGGGGCAGCAATTTAGTCTCGAGGTTCCCTGCAGAACTGGCCCCCCGGGGTCTATTCCCACTCACCCCAGGGAGGTCCCCTAGGCCTCTCCGCCCCACCACTGCCAGTTCATGCTGCTGCTGCTTCTGCAGCTCTTTTTCGGGCTTTCGCTGTCTCTCACAGTCCTCTTGCTCTCTCGGACTCAGCTCCAATCCCGTCCATCTCCGATTCCCCGATGGGGAACCCGATTGTGAAGACCCCCGTCTGGTCGGGGACAGGAGTCTCGGCGATGCCTGGCTACCACTCCAGCTGCTCCCAGATCCTGCTATAGGCCCATTTGGGGTCAGAAATCTGCTCCTTAGAGCGGTCATCCTCCTCCAGCTGCACGATTAACTGTGCCTTGGTGAACTTTCCAATGCGCAACCCTCTCTTTCTGCACAATGTCCTTCTTAAGGAGACGGTGATAGGCCGTCACTCTGCTCTTCCCAAGTTGTTGTGGACTCACAGGACTGTGTGCTCTCAGCTCCCCACTGTTTCCAGGGAGAACCCCTAGTGTGCCAGCCCTTCTCGAGGTCACCACCTCTTTGCCAGGGTCGAGCTGCAGACTCCTCCGGTCCCAGCACTCGCTGCAATTCCCAGGGGAACCCTGTTACTGCAAAAGTCCTTCTCTCTCCCAGGGCCAAGCCGCAGGCTCCTTCGCCCCTGAGACTGCTCACTGCAGTCCCCAGGGGGACCCCATTACGGCACAGTCCTTCTCTCTGGTCACACACTCCCAGGGGTTAACCGCCCCCCAAAACCGCTCCTCTCTGAGCCTTCAGCAGGCCTGGTCCTCGGCAATCCCCCTTCGTTTTACTGCTCCCAGTCACTTACTGCAGGAAGCGCCATCCACGGGGTGCAGTACATCCCACCTCTGCCACCAGTTGTCACAGAGTCCCTGGGCGATGCTCTGGAACTGCTCCCCATGAAGCCAGGCAGGACTCTGGGGAAGTCTCCTTTCTGTGAGCAGCCTGTCTTCAGGACACACAGCTCACACGGCTTCCACCTTCCTGGGTCTGACCTCGGAGCATTCAGCATCCTCTGCCCCTCCGTGCGCTTCCCCCAGCAAGTCTGCCCAGGTGGGGTCTTGGGGAAGCCAGAGGGTCCTGCCCCCCAACTCCGCAGTCAGACGTGACTCTCAGCCAGCCAGTAAAACAGAAGGTTTATTAGACGACAGGAACATGGTCTAAAACAGAGCTTGTAGGTGCAGAGAACAGGACCCCTCAGCCGGGTCCATTTTGGAGGGCAGTGAGCCAACCACGTGTGCACTTCACTCCTTGTCCCCAGCCAGCCCCAAACTGAAACTCTCTCCAGTCCCCCCCACCCCCCACTCCTCTGGGCTTTGTCCCTTTCCCATGCCAGGAGGTCACCTGATTCCTTTGTTCTCCAACCCTTTAGCTCTCACCTTGCAGGGGGGAAGGGCCCAGGCCATCAGTTGCCAGGGAACAGGGTGTTGGCCATTCTCTGTGTCCAGACCCCTGCACACACCTGCCCTCTAGGGCTCTGTAATGATCATTCACCCTTATCCCACCACCTAGATACTTAAGAACTGCCTAGGGGAAACTGAGGCACCCCCACAATATTCAGAGGAAACATTAAGAACAGTCCCGCTTCATCACAGCAGGTTATCACATAATTATCTGCTCCGGAGGTTTTGTACCATCCTTGGAATCATCTGTCACAGGCCAATGTTAGTGACTGCAGGATAGATGGCCCCATGGTCCTATCTGGTCTGGCAATTCCCAGGTTCACACACAGTTTGTTAAGTGTCGCCAAAACATGAAATGTCAGGGGTGTGAAAATGGGCAAAAATACTCCTCCAAATGTCCTCAAAGTGTCCCAGAGGAGGGTCTTGGTATCACCCCATGGCCTGAAGATCTCAGTATGCCTAAGAGGGCAATTAGCTAATCCAGGAACAGCGATACCACCAGCGGGGAGGGCAAGGCAGCCTGCAGATCCACGTTCCCACCAGGGAGGAACTGGCAGGAATTAGAAAGCAGCACTAGGGTACCCCCAAGAGCTGCTTGACTCCAGCTTAGTAAGGAACAGAGGTGGGTGTGGGCAAGTCACAGGATGCAGCAGCCCAGGGGCATTAGACTTAGAAAAAGTCAGCTGGCTACCAGCAAGCCTAGGGCCCTGGCTCCTCCGCTCCACTCCGTGCTGCCCCCGGCATGGACCTCCTTCCTCCCCGCTCTGGTCTGCTCAAGCCCACCAGCTTCTCAGCTGAGTCCTTCCTGAAAGCTCATCTCTCCCCTGGTGCCCGGAGTGTGGCGTGGGGGAAGGGGCCTGATGCTGCTCCAGTTTACGCTGTGATTGACGCGGGGGGAACTAGCCCTTGACAGCACACAGACACACCCACTCTGGCCTGTTCTGTGCACACGCACACTCACATCCCTGCATGCAGACACCAGAGTACTCACATACACACACCCCCCTTTTAGTCATCTAGTTCATTCATGCATGCACACGCCTGCATGTATATGCACATGCAAGATACACACATCCTTGCCTGCAAACACACAAGTCCTCACATGCCCCGTGTGCCCACAAACTAGCACCTTTGCACACGCTTATATCTATACACCTGCAGGTATTCATTTACCCAAGCCCCGCTTAGCACGCACACAGCACTCAGGTACATACTGGGTGCACGCCTACAATGTAGCTCGTTCAGACAACCTCACAGCCGCATGCACAAGACGTACACACACACACACACACAAAGTGCTTGCACAATACACTGCCTGGACACACACACACACACACACACACACACACACACGAGGCATGCTCACATTCTGTATGCAGGCAGAACCTTCCCCCCCAACCCCGGGCCACCTACATACAATAGGCCAGAAGCAAGCTCTCAACATCCTCATCCCCTCCGGCATGGTCTCCACACAGGACACAATGACAACATTTACACAGCACGTGAGAACGCTCCTCCCAGCCTGGCTGAGCGCTGCATTGTTCCAGGGAGTTCGGGGTCACTGAACAGGAGAAAGACCCAGTTCCCCCCTTCGCACCCTTCCCAGAAACAACAGGCCAGGAGAGCAGAGAGGAGGACTGTAAACGCTACATTACCACTAATTAAGCACTTGGCTGTCACAAACGCTTCCCAACACGCCTGTTTCTCTGACACTTTTACTGTTTGGGGAAGTGGTGGCTCAGCCCTTTGATGAACTCGCTGTGAAGTTGAAAGGAGTTCGGGGCTCAGTGCCAGAGGCCTCTACAATTCTCTGTCAGGAGCGGGACGTGAAATGGCCCATTTATAGAGCGGGGTAATAAATTAGACCTGAGCCACTTATGCGGCAGATAAAAGGCAGGATGGGCCGGCCAAGTCTCCCTGTGGCAAATACCTCAGGCGAGTGCGGGCCGGGAACTTCCCCTCCAGCACCAGCTCATGGGAGACGGGCACAGTCCCCTGTCCCCTGCAGGGGCTGGGGAAGGGGGCTATGCAGGGTCTGGTTGCTCTGACCCGGTGACTCTGGGCATCCACAGGTCTCAGTCTGCTCCCTCCGCATCACAGAAACACCTCAATGCTCCCAAGCAAGTGACAAGACTGGTCATTGAGACCACTGGAGATTGGGATTGGAAGGGCAGGGTGGCTGCAGGTTAGGATTGAGGGGCATCAGCAGAGCTGTGGGGGGGAGTTCAGGGCTGGGATAGTGCGGGGGCGGGATTGTGTTCAACGTGGCCAATCACAAATATCTAATGCAGCTCGACTAGCAAATGGCGACTCCTCGCTGAGATCTCTGTGACCAATCCAGTGAGCCGGAAACCCCCGTAAAATCCACTGAGAATGTCTGCAAAAACAGCGAGGAGTCCTTGTGGCACCTTAGAGACTAACAAATTTATTTGGACATAAGCTTTCGTGGGCTGTAACCCACTTCATCAGATGCATGGAGTGGAAAATACAGTAGGCAGGTATAAATATACAGCAGATGAAAAGATGGGAATTGCCTTACCAAGTGGTGGGGGGGGCAGTGTTAATGAGGCCAATTCAATTAGGGTGGATGTGGCCCGTTCCGAACAGTTGACAAGAAGGTGTGAGTATCAACAGAGGGGAAATTAGTTTTTGTAGTGACCCAGTCACTCCCAGTCTTTATTCAGGCCTAATTTGATGGTGTCAAGTTTGCAAATTAATTCCAGTTCTGCAGTTTCTCGTTGAAGTCTGTTTTTGAAATTTTTTTGTTGAAGAATGGCCACTTTTAAGTCTGTTAATGAGTGTCCAGGGAGATTGAAGCGCTCTCCTACTGGTTTTTGAATGTTACAATTCTTGATGTCTGATTTGTGTCCACTTATTCTTTTGCGTAGAGACTGTGTGGTTTGGCCAATGTACACGGCAGAGGGGCATTGCTGGCACATGATGGCATATATCACAGTGGTAGATGTGCAGGTGAATGAGCCCGTGATGGTGTGGCTGATGTGGTTAGGTCCCATGATGGTGTCCCTTGAACAGATATGTGGACAGAGTTGGCAACGTGGTTTGTTGCAGGGATTGGTTCCTGGATTAGTGGTTCTGTTGTGTGGTGTGTAGTTGCTGGTGAGTTTCATTTGCTTCAGGTTGGGGGGCTGTCTGTAAGTGAGGACTGGGCTGTCTCCCAAGATCTGTGAGAGTGAGGGATCGTCCTTCAGAATAGGTTGTAGAGCCTTGATGATGCGCTGGAGAGGTTTTAGTTGGGGGCTGAAGATGATGGGCAGTGGCGTTCTGTTACTTTCTTTGTTGGGCCTGTCCTGTAGTAGGTGACATCTGGGTACCCATCTTGCTCTGTCAATCTGTTTCCTCACTTCTCCAGGTGGGTACTGTAGTTTTAAGAATGCCTGATAGACATCCTGTAGGTGTTTGTCTCTGTGGAGGAGACCACTGTCTGCTCCTTTCGGCGGTTCCAGTAGGGTTGCCAATTTTGGCTGGATTTATTCCTGGAGGTTTCATCACAATATAATCTTTAATTCCTGGAGACTCCAGGACAATCCTGGGGGCTTGGCAACCCTAGGTTCCAGCCTCTGACAATGCTCTAGTCACTGTTTCCAGAATATAGAGTAACTCACAGGCGGGGAGGGGGAGAGGGGGGGGGTGTTAAACGCTTCAGGAGAAGTCCTAGTGCTGTTACCCCTTCTAATGATAAACTACACTAAACATCACTGGGTTACAGCAGCAGTGAATGCGGACAGCAGCCGTGAGTGGGAGATTTGGAAAAGACAAGGTGGGATAAGTGGAATTTGGGAGCAACTATTATAAACTGTACCCGGCAACACAGTAAACCCAGGGAGCAGATATCTGAGCATGCAGAAAAGTAGGATACCGTGGCTTGGCAATTACAGGGCTGCTATTACCGGGAAATGATACTGTATTGTATGTAACCCTAACCTGCGTGGGTCACAGCAGAAGGACTTGTCTTTTTCCTTCATGTTGGCAGCGCTTGTCTAGCTTTTCACGCTAATAAAGCCCCACTGAATTGACCTGGATTGCAACTGGTGCTTTCGAGGGGCAGATAGGGTCCTGACCTTGTATCAAAGCCAACCCACCATGGGGCAACAGTTCACTGGGCGGAGATTGACATGGGAATATACTCTGGAAGAAGTTGGTTTCAAGGAGGATTCCAAAGTCTGTCTCGCTCTGATCACATCACAGGTATTTCAGACTCTCCCTCTGCCAGCTGAAGACCGCAGCTTCAGCCCATAAAAAAATAAATAAAAGCCCTGCTTCAGGGAGAGGGGGTTATCAGCAGGACACAACTGTAAATGAGATCCGGCTGGCTCTCAGAGACGGTGCCCTAAAGATGACTGGAGATTAAATAAATGAGAGTGAAGGATAGATGGAGTTTGAAGCTGAAATAACACAGGACCCTAGTACCCTAGATGTGCCCTGTATTAGATGAGGGGCGGGTGCCAAATTGGCTGAGCGAAACCTGAAGGCCTGGCCGATTGAGGAAATGCTGAGAATATTAATTCCAGGGTGCATCTGGGCCCTGATCCAGCACCACACTTAAGCACGTGCTTCACATCCAGGATGTGAGTTGTGCCATTGACCTCAATGAAACCTTTCATGTGCTTAAAGTAGGTGCTTATGTGCTTTTCTGGAGTGGGGCCCTAGAGCAGTGTCTGGACAGGTCGACGTGCAGAGGCTAGCTCAAATTCCTGCTTCCCAGGCTGCAATTCCCATTCGTTGATGCTGGCAGTCAGAGCAGCGGATAGTTTGTGCGTCGAAGGAAAGGCTCGAGCGGGGATATTGCTAGGAAGGTATTTCCTGGCAAACCAGAGCTGGCGGAATGTCAGAAGACGGGAAACGAGGTGTGTGAAGGAAAAGTCTTGCTTTCGTGTTGTCAGGAGTAGCTAGGAACCTGCTACAGTGATAAAAATACTGCTCGTAATTCCTGAATGTAACAGATTTCAAGCTTGGGCAGTCGGCGAAGCACCTTCTCTAATCCTCTTGTGCACCACAAAACACAACACGCCGCACCATACCACAACAAGGATGGTGATATATTTCACTACGCAGGACTGGGTAACTGGATCCCTTCAAGTTACAGGAGTAGCTATCGGCTGAGGATTTAGCGTGATGGGAAAATGTCATAAAGATGTTAAAGCGCTTTGAGAGCCGTTCATGCAAACAGCAGTAGCAGCTGACACACTGCGATGAGAAAGAGAAGTCCCCCCTCCAGAACAGCAAAGAAATCCTTCACATCAGAGACCTTCCTGCTGGCACAAGCTCAGAACAAAGAGAACAGAATGTAGAACATTCTTTGTTAGGCCTGTCCTGTAGTGGGTGACTTCTGGGAACTCTTCTGGCTCTGCATCCGATGAAGTGAGCTGTAGCTCACGAAAGCTTATGCTCAAATAAATTGGTTAGTCTCTAAGGTGCCACAAGTCCTCCTTTTCTTTTTGCGAATACAGACTAACACGGCTGTTACTCTGAAACCTGAAATGTAGAACAGATGAAGGTTCAGGCTTGAAGGCTTCAATGAAACCCGTGTGAAGAGGAATAATTATAATGCGTGGCATCTCTCCAGGGTGCTGTACAAACCCTAATCTGGCCCCTTGGCATCCCTAATGAAACAGGATTATCCCCACTTTAAAGATGGAGAAACTGAGGCAGGCAGAGGAAGGATTGTGAGGAAAATCAACAGCAACCTAATACGCTGAATGGAAATCTCCAGGCCGCACCCCACTGTGAAACCTGGAAACCGTGAGCTAAAAGGCCCCGAAGAATCTGCTGCAGGGAACAGTCCTTATGCAGCCATCCTATGTAGCCATTGACGCTGGTGGGAAGTGGCTGTGAAATGTGACCAGCTCAGCCTGGTGGTCTTTCGCACGCACCTTTCAGTGTCAATGACCGCAGGAGGCTGGGGGACAGTGGTGAACTGGGTTGGCTGAAAAGGGGCTCAGGGTGCTGTTTGGCCCCTTGGCTGCTCCCTGGGCATTTGTGAGAGGAAATACAGACCCCGCTTCTGGGGAGCTGCAAGCCAAAGGAGAGCCTCAGGAGTGCAGCGCAGAGATTTGATTTGGAAATGCTTTATCCCCAGTCCGTGCAAGGGGAGCTGCAGAGCTGGACTGCACGTGGGGAGATTTCCAATGCAAAGGCGCCCCGGGGGAGCTGGCTCAGTGACAGTGACGGAATTGGGAGAGGTCTGCCACTGAAGGAAGATGCACCTGGACCTTGGCTCAGGCCTGGAAACAATCTGGCACCCACTTACCTGTGGCCCTCGCGAGCTCCTAGGGCTCCTTCATCCCTCCCATTGGGGAGACTGTGCAGGTCACGCAGAGCAACGGAGTCCCTCAGGCCTGAGGGGCAGGGTTAGGCCGAGCTTCTGGTAGTGAGAAGGTGCCACAAGGCAAGGGAGAGAGGCCAGGCTGCTCCTGGCTAGGGTGATCAGACGCCAAGTGTGAAAAATCGGGACAGGGACTGGGGGGTAATAGGCACCCATATAAGACAAAGCCCCAGATATTGGGACTGTCCCTATAAAATCGGGACGTCTGGTCACCCTGCTCCTGGCAACGGGAGTGGAGGCGGAAGGCAGGCTATTGGCAGCTGGATGGTTCCACTGTAGCCTCCTGCCAGGGTGCAGTTGTTGCCAGGCCATGACAAGGGAAGGAGGGAGTGGGCACCTGGAGCAGTCAGGTGAAGGGGAAGCTGGAGCGGGCGATCCTGGAGCCAGCCTGGGTGGGCGAGGAAAGGCGGGGTCCCGGGGTAGGAGAGGAGGAGAGGAATTTGCAGTGGTGAGGAAGAAGGCAGTAGGAAAGGGGGACACTGCACTGAGGACAGAGGAGGAAGGAGCTGCAGGACATCTCCCTGCAGTGAGGAAGACTGAGTTGGCAGGAAGGGGTTAATGGCTCCTCAGAGCTGAGAGTGAAGCTGCCCTGCTTCCTATGGCAGATTGGGTTTCAGGACCAGATGTGAACTGTGGGCTGGAGGTGGGATCCTGTCTCTGCCCAGGCTCCAGCTCCTGGCCGCAGAGAGAGGCTCAGGTGACGCCAGCTCTTTTCTAAATGTCACATTCAGACAATGCAAACCCTTTCCCCAGGACCCAAGCAGCCGGCGAGAGCACCGGCGGGTTAGCGCTCGTAAAGTGCCACCAGGGCCCCAGCCTGTGGCCAGACTCTTTGCAGCCTACGGGGGCCAGCAGCCTGGGCTCCAGGTGATGGCATGTTCGGTGCATTGGAGTAACATTCACCCACCAGGCCCTGCAGCGGGGACTGTGCCCCCTCAGCCAGATCAGTCCCTTGCAAACGCACGGGGCCAAATGGCAGAGAGCTGAGCAATAGGTTATGGGAAGGCCGTAAGGTCTGTGCCTATCCCTAGCTCCCGTGGCAGGGAGCTCTGGAGCTGACAGCTGCCCAGGAAGCTCCATCTCCTGCTAGCTTCCACTCCTCCTAGCTCCATGTTTCCTGGGAGCACATCTGTCACAGCTGGTCACGACTGCAGAGGGAGAAGCATTCAGTGAGGCAGCCTGGGCTCTGTGCATTGAAGGCATTGAAGGCATTCCGCCTTCTCCTGTAAAACTCCCTAGCCAAGTGCAGATGCCGTGGAGCTTCCCCTGGCTAGCGTGGGAGCTCATGCTCTGAGGACGGGAGCCGGCTCCCCTGAGTTTATTAAGCAGAGCTAGAGGTTGGCTCAGGCAAGCAGAAGTGCGGAGCACGTGGGAGCAGGTTCATGTCTCCAGACCCGCAGGTCAGAGGGTTGCTGTGAATTTTCAGAGAGGAACAGGCAGCCTAGCTGGAGCTGGCGGAAAGCCTGTTCAAAGGGAATGATAAATTTGGTGGAGCTGAGTCTCTCTGATCATGCCCCGGGTAACGATCACGGATGAAATCATCCTCTCCAAGAGCCAGCTCCCATACTTGCTGGCGTGCAAGCCTTTCTCTGGCTCCACTCCGTGCACCTGGCTCTAAGGAACAGGCTGGAAAGGCTCTAGGTCCGTTTGATGATTTCAAAGGCAGGCACCTTTGTGAATGCCGCTCGGCTGCAGGTAGAGATTGCTACAGCTTGTGGGAGTGATAATGAGAGCCAATGAAAACTGGACGGACCTGTCTTGGAGCTGGAATGGGAACCTGTGTTTCTCTGCACCTCCGACAAGAGAAGCTCTTGATTTCGCGGATCCACACGCAGCGACCACTCGGCTGGAATGAACAACAAGGGCTGGAGTGTGTGTAAGACTAACCTGACCCTTCAAACAGAATTCATTAGTTAACAAGATTGATTGTGACTGCCACATAAAATGCTACAGAGGTGTGAAGAATTATGACTAATTACTATTATTAATTCCGTTTCGCAATAAAATCCCTTCGTGCAGCTCTCAGTACAGTGGGTATCAGAAGGAAATGAACATGCCGGGGTTCTCACAGCTCAAGCACCTTCCAAAATGCTCTCTCACCCATGGGAGAACCCATGGGCACTAACGTGTGGGTGTAGCACTGATGTAGAAGGCTGCATCTGCAGTGCACATGCATGCTCCTGGGCTCACCTCAAATGGAACCCCAACCTAATAAAACAGCTTGTTAACATCTCAGCTGTTAGTCATGTTGCTTCTGGCGCTCCTGGAAGGTGCTCGGACGCCCCGGAGAGGAACGCGGTGAAAAAACCGATAGAGAACAGAACGTAGAATGGACTCTTTCAAGATGCTGCAAAAATGGAGGAGAGGAACCAGAAGGAGCAGGCTCTAGTCTCGGATTCCCCCTGCCCCTGTGCTACTGAGAAAGTGAGGTCTCCGTGGAAGGGTGGTCGCTGGAGACACACTTCAAAAGGGATTAGGCAGCCTCCAATCCTCCGGGGGGAAGTCACCTCCTTCTGGCTGCTAGGATGCAGGTGGCAAGCTGGGCGGCTGCACGGCCCGTGCCGAAGTGCTCTCCCACTAACAAAACAAACAGCTCCCCCTAGCCACCGACACCAGGTGCTGCGGTGCGCATTGAAATGCCTCTGAAACGGCTGTGCTACCTTTTGTTTTTCCAGCCTTTCCTTCTGGCAATAAATAGGAAAAAATAAGATTTCCCTCCCCACTCCAATATCCTCCCCCCACAACCTCCCTCCCAGCTTCCTTCTGGCCAGAGACAGCGAGGGGTGTGTTTTTGTTAAGAACTAAGAGGAAAATCCCAAAGGAAAAGGGAGAGAGAGGAGAGGCGAGTGAATGGGATTGGCCCTCCCTCTGTGGAGATCGGTAAGGGGCGAAGTCAAGGCGTGGTGCACAGAAGGTAACCCTAGACAGCCAGAGGAGGAGGGTGCATGGCCTCTGGTGAGGAGGCCGCAGAGTGACCCAGCCCTCGGGAAGCAGCTTGGAGGCACCCAGAGAAAGAACCTTAGGAGCCTTACTGATCCACTGACAATTATCCTTGCAACAGCCCCAGAGAATGGAGGAGATTGGAGGTACCAGGCTGCTAGAGAGATGGAAATGCAAGGACAGCAGCGTGACCTGGGCAGATCCTGTCCCCTCCCACACTGCTAGTACAATAATGAGGCAAATATCAAGACAGGTGGCCAGCAGGGCTCATTGACGTTAATTTCTCTTGTTTATTTCTAACCTAGCCCATCCCCCACCGCCCCGCCCACCATCAAAACCTTGATATTATGTTGCTCTGAGTCCCCTTCACTGTTTCCTTTGTCCTCCTTCTCCCACCTCCACAGGGGGTCACACCCACCTGTTGCATCTTGTCCTAATGTAGGGCCAGATGTTCAAAAGTGCTCCCCTGGAACAGGGATGGGAGAGTTGCTGTCTGGGGAGAGCCCATTTCATTTACAACACCCTCAGCAGGTCGCAAGCCCCAGTAAAACCAGGGAGTCCAGGGCCTGTAGGACTGGGCACTTTGTTATCAGAGGTGTCAAAAATGATGGGGGCACTGGATGAGGGCTGCCCTCCCGCCCCCCACCTCCCAAGGGATGGACTGGACAAGATAACTGGTATCCGTGGCTGGAAGTTGAAGCTAGACAAGTTCAGACTGGAAATAAGGGGCAAGTTTTTAACGGTGAAGGTAAATGGCCATTGGAGCAATGGACCGGGGTTGTGGTGGGTTCTCCATCGCTGGCCATTGTTAAATCAGGATTGGATGTGTTTCTAACAGATCTGCTCTAGAAACCATTCTGGGGCAGTTTCAATGGCCCGTGTTACGCAGCAGGCCAGATGAGATGATCACAGGTCCCTTGTGATGGTGCCCCCCATAAGGCTTTATGGAAATATGCTTATGAATGTATATATGACATAACTGGAATATGTTTTATGCTACATATGCCATGTAACATATCTATGTAAAAGGTTATGACCTACTGAATCTATTAATCCTATTGGTATGCATGTATCAGTTTTGTATTCAAAGTTATGAATATTGGCTGTGTACTGGTTTTTTAAGTAGCCTTTGTAAAACATTTGGTCAGCTTCTTGGGAAAGGAACATGCAAATTAAGTACCCAATCAAGAAGCATTTAACAAACAATGGATGTTGGAAGGCTCCAATCCATATAAGAAGTCTTCCTGGAGACATTCAAGATACCATGTGGGCAATGGCTGCCACCTGTAAGTTCTGAGTCATGCATGGACATGTGACTTGCCCATGTGACTCCAAAACTCCATCTTGTAGCTGGAATTTGCATAGAAGAGAGGAGGGGGTGTCCACCCACAAGAGAAAGTCTATTTAAGCCCATGAGAGACCCCTCCATTTTGTCTTCAGTTTGCTAAAGAGATAGCCTCTCCACCCCCAAGGATACCTGAAAGAAACTGGAACAAAGGACAGTAACTACAGGGGGTGCAAGTGATTGCTGGACCCAGACTAGAAGGAAACTAGTCTGTAAAAGGAAGCTTACTGGGTGATGTTATTAATCTGTATTCAGTTTTCTTAGACATAGACTTGCGTGTTCTATTTTATTTTGCTTGGTAATTCACTTTGTTCTGTCTGTTACTACTTGGAACCACTTAAATTCTACTTTCTGTATTTAATAAAATAACTTTTTACTTATTAATTAACCCAGAGTATGTATTGATACCTGGGGGGGAGGGGGTGGGAAACAGCTGTGCATATCTGTCTATCAGTGTTATAGAGGGCGAACAATTTATGAGTTTACCCTGTATAAGCTTAATATAGGGTAAACTGGATTTATTTGGGGTTTGGCCCCCATTGGGAGTTGCGCATCTGAGTGTTAAAGACAGGAACACTTCTTAAATTGCTTTCAGTTAAGTCTGCAGCTTTGGGGCACATGGTTCAGACCCTGGCTCTGCATTAGGGAAGACTGGCATGTCTGGATAAGCAAGACAGGGTGCTGGAGTCACCAGCTGGCAGGAAAAGCAGGGGCAGAAGTAGTCTTGGCACATCAGTTGGCAGCCCCAAGGGGGTTTCTGTGATCCAACCCATCACACCTTCTGGCCTTGGTATCTGAGTCTATAGACCACATGGGAGGCCTTTTCTGTTCCTCTCAATGATGGCCCTTTCATTGGTTCTGTGCAGCCAAATGAAGGGCAGAATCCCCACCCCCTCCTCCCAAAACACGAGCTGGCTGGAGGAGGGAAAGCATCCCAGCAGCAGGCCCCCACATGCTCAGATGCCAGCGAGGGACTGAGACTCCCAGGGAGGCGGGCCAGGAGGCAGGAACGGGCGGCTGGTCCCATGCAGGGAGCTTAGCATCTCCCCTGCCCTTCCACCTCTTCTCCACATTCATGAACGAGAGGCGGCTCTGGGCTCCTCCAAAGGGCCCCTCTTAAATCTCTCCATGCAGGAGAACAACCAGAGGGAAATCGCCTCCCGACATAATGGAGATAAGGGCCCTCCTGTTACCAGACAAAGCTAGCTGGATCCCACTGGGCCAGGGGAGCTCAGCCCTTAGTGGGGCTCGGGGTGGGGGACAGGGGGTGTCACATAGAGCTGGCAACCATGGTTACAGCAGAGGCTGCCCCGTGAGTGAGCTTTGATGAGACGGCCTCATTCCAAGGTGCGTAGGAACAAGGGAAAGCATGGGAATTTACGTCCCGGATGTTTGCTCATCAGCCTACTTTAAACAGCGGCTAGGATTGCATGTATCAAATACCCCATAATGCACCTGGCTAGGGAGAAGATCCTTGCAATGGTCCGTTGCTGCTCTGGAGCAGGAGGCTGAATTAGCACATGGCTTGAAAACGGGACCAGTGGTTGCTGGGGTATAGGGAGCTAGGTACCCGAAAAGGGACGATGCCAGTCTGTTCTCAGGGTACTTCCCCTAGACCTGGAGACAAGTCTCTCCACCTCCTGCAGGGGGAGCTGTCCGTGCTGTGTTCGGAGGCCGAATGTGACTGAAGGTGCACAGGGTGTGCTTACTATTTTCTGCCACTGACTTCATGGGAGCAGGGTCAGATGTTGTGACACTGGTTCTCAAGTCAGCTCAGCGACAATGATCAGGGCCAGATTTTTTTATTTTTTTTTAAAGCCAGTCCCAGTGCCAGGTGCTAAGCCTGCAAATCTCTGTCCCCATGCGGGCGTGTAAGCATGCATCCTCCAGTGGCGGGCTACAGAGGAGAGGGAACATACGGTTTGCCTATTTAGGCGATAGCTAACAGCAGCATTGTTCAGCTCTTGGCTACCCATTGAAAGACCCAGGTAAGGACCTCCAGAGCAGGCTGCAAAGGGCAACCCATTAATACCACCCCAAGCCCGCCAAAAGGAACGCCCAGGAACCTGGAATCTCACAGCCCGAAGAACTGACCCAAACAACCATCCCAGAGCAGGGAAGCCCTCTTTGCAGACGGCTGCTCACTCTCACTGAAACTCCCAGTGCCGGGTGCAGTAGGAATCTAGCTAGATAGGCGGAAAGATTCATTATAAGAGGGAGTTGAAAATGTCACTCCACGGTCAGGAAAAAATGCTTTTTATAAAGCCAGTGGAGTCCTTCCACCTTCCTTGATCTCCGTCCCACTGCCCCAGGAGAGTAATGGGGAAGATGCTGCTTTGTTAATTCAGTGTCAGACTCTCCCCCATGATCCCGCTCCCTTCCCTGTGATTTCACAGCTCTGGCGAAGCTCCTCTCATTTCCGAGTCTCACCGCCCTGCCGGCTGACGAAACTTTCTTCCCCTTCTCCTGAATTCTTTTTAACACCCCCGCCCCCATCTTCCTTTCACTCTGTTTCTCATTAATTATTCACATCTCATGAAATAGGAATGAAAACAGATTAAATGATGTTGGCCAGAGTCCTGCAGAAGTGAAATCAGCCCCGCGATTTCCTGCACCGATGTCAACTGCCTACAGCTGGACCAAAACATTGAATCAGGGATGGGGAGAGGAGTTTGGAGTCAGGACTGGATTTCTCCGGCACAGTGAGATAAGTGCTGAAGTCACAGGGACCTTAGACATTTCAGTTACACAGGGAGATTCTGGGTCCATATTTAATAGATGGAATAAGGCCTGAAGGGATCATCTAGTCTGACCTTCTGCATAGCTCAGGCCCCAGAACCTCACCCAATAATTTCTGCCTCAAGCCCGCCTGTTTGAGCTAGAGAATATGTTTTAGGAAGATCATCCAGTCTTAACTTAAATGCTGCAAGAGGCGGAGAATCCACCGCAGCTTTAGATAAGTGGTTCCAATGTTAATTACCCTCATGCATGCACCTTATTTCTAGGCTGAATTTATCTAGCTGCAGCTTCCAGCCTCTGGATTGTGTTATGCCTTTCTCTGCTAGTTTAAAGAAATCTCTTCCCCGTGTAGGCGCTGGTAGACCATAATCAAGTCATGTCTTAACCTTCTCTGTGATAAACTAAATAAACGCAGCTTCTCAAGCCTCTCACTCTAAGGCATGTTTTCCATTACTCCGATCACTCTTGCCACTGTTTTCTGACCCTTCTCCAGTTTTTCCAACATCCTCTTTAAAGTGTTGACACCAGAACTGGCCACAGTCCCCAGTAACAGTCCCACCAATGTCAGATACAGAGTTTACACCCCCTCCCGCCTCCTGCTTGATATTCCCCAGGTTATACATTGAAGGTAGCCATTGCCTTCTTCTTAGTTACAGAAATGCACTGGGAGTTCATGTCCCCCAAGTCAAATCCACTGCTTTCCAGGAGACATACCCCATCCCGTAAGCATGACCTACATTCTTTATTCCTAGGTACACAACCCGGGATTTGGATGTTACAACACATGGGTTATAGTGAACCCCCCAACACAGATACCCTCCTGGACTACTTCAGTTTCCCCACCTGTGCTAAGAAATCATAGAATCATAGAATATCAGGGTTGGAAGGGACCCCAGAAGGTCATCTAGTCCAACCCCCTGCTCAAAGCAGGACCAATTCCCAGTTAAATCATCCCAGCCAGGGCTTTGTCAAGCCTGACCTTAAAAACCTCTAAGGAAGGAAAATGCTGTCGTGCAGCAGTGAATCCAACCTCTTTATCCATATGAAGTACCACAGTCCGCAGATCCCAATAGTTCCTCCCCCCAACCCCAAAGGAAAAGAAGGTTACAACACAGCAGCTCTGCAAGCCCGTGCACAGGTCCCTGCCCCAGGTCACCCACCCAAGCGTCAGTACCATTCTGCCCCAGTTCCTTTAGCCCCTGTTCCAAGGACCCACTCTCCAGGCCTCCTACCTGAGAATCCCAAGACCTCTCTTGTAGCCCCATGCCAGGCTTCCTGCAAGAGGGCTCCCTGCAGCGTTTCTCTCCAAAGGCCTCCTCACCTGTGAATCCTGCTCCTGACCAGGGGATCCTCCCTCCAGGACCAACCCCTTGTTCCCAAGCTGCTCCCACAGCCCTCCCCTCAGAGGGCTCCCTGCAGTGTGATAGTCCCCAGGCATCACTGTGTGTGAGTCTTACCCCTGCTCCTGGGAACCTCCCTTCAAAGCCAACCCCTTGCTTCTGAGCCAGGCATGCACTGACCCCCTTGTTCCTCTGCTGACACCTTCCTGCAGCTCGGCAGGGTTCTCCAGCGCTAGCCGGTCCTCAGCAGCTCCAGAACCCAGCACCAGCAGGTCACAGTTACTGCTCCCCACGGGGCTCTTGCAGCAATTTTCCTTCAAGCAACTCTCTGCCACTCCTTCCGTCTCTCCTCACCTTCCACCACTCTCTCTGGATCCCCCACTTCATTCAGCTCAGGTGCCACCTCTTAAGCCCAACTAGGAGGCAACTGACCAGTCTCAGAAGCACTGGACACTGCTCTCTCTTAAAGGGAACAGTCACACCATGACAGCATGTTGTTCAAAGGAGCCCATCTTAGGAAACTATCCAGATCAGCCTGTACAACTGACCTGCCCCCTCGTTATTTACCCCTCCACCAGTTTTTGTGTCATTGCAGATATGGCCACCTATGTGGTGTGTGTGAATCCCACCCCTGGCTGTGTAAATGGGCCCCTCAGTGTCTGGGCACCTTAGTGCGTGTGCAGTGCACAGGTCCTGCAACAGAGGAAGCCACCTTTGGAAACCCGCCTCTGTAAGGCCATAGATAATCCTCAATGCTTCTGCGGAGAAGACCATTGTGTGGGTGAGTGATGGTCTTTGTTCAGCTGAGCTCCAGGCCTAAGGCTGGGTAGGTCTCGCGTTCCAGTCTCTTCACTGTGCCTCTCTTCTGCAAGCTGCTTTCAACCGTCCCTCTCCAGCATGGCTGCCATCCCCATGCTCTGCTTCACACTCGTTCGTCAAAGACACGCCCTGACCATTGCGATACTGGAAACAGGAACTGCCAGACTGGGTCAGTGCTCAGTCCAGATCAGTACCCTAATTCTGACAATGGCCAGCTCCAGATGTTTCAGAGAAAGGTGCCAGAAGCCCCCTAGTGGGGGGTTTCCACAGAAAATACTGGTTTCATTTCTGAATCTTACTAAGCTTTGGTCCTCAATGCTATCCAGTGGGAGTGAGTTACACACGTTAATGATGCACTGTGTAAAAACATATTTTATCAAGGTTAATGTTTTGCTTTTAAAATTAATTGAACATCCCTTTGTTCTTGTGCTGTGAGAGAGGGTAACTGGGAGTATTCAATTTGCCTTCTATAGCTCATTCATTATTTTATATCCCCCATCACATCCCCTCCTCTTTAAACTAAACAGACCCAGCTTCTTCAGTCTCTCAGCATACAGATTTCTCTCCAGGCATTTTTATCACCCATCTCTGAACTCCTTCTACTGATCTCCTTTCCAAGGTGGGGTGACCAGAACTGCACATTGTATTCCAGGCAAGTTTGTATCATTGATTAATATGGTGATATAACATTTTCAGCAGTTTCCAGCCTGTTCTTTATGCATCTGAACATTTGCTTTGCTCTTTTGACTGCCACTGCATATTGAGCTGAGGTCTTCATTGAGCTGCCCACAATGTCACCTAGGCCTGTTTTTTTGAGTGGTTACAGTTAATGTAGAACCCAGTAATGCAGATGGCTCATTCCGATTATTCGTCCCAAGGTGCCTCACCTTGCACTTGACTACAGTGACTTTTGTCTGCTATGGTGCAGCCCACTCACCCAGCTTTGCTAGGTGCCTCTGAAGGTCCTCTCAGTCTTCTCTTATCTTGACTAATCTAAATAATTGGGTCACATTTTGCCCCCTCACTCTTCACCCCCTTTTCCAGGTCATTAATGAATATATTAAACACCACGGATCCTAACCATAGGCCATCCCACTCTTAGCCTTCGGCCATGATGAAAATGGACTTCCTAGTTTCCCGTTTCTGCTCCACAACACACCATGGCTATTTGTTTCCTTAATAGCCTCTTGAGAGGGACTTTGTTAAAGGCTTTGTAAAAATCCAGGTAAATTATGACAACTGGTTCTCCTTTAGCTGCCATTTTGTTGACAGGCTCAAAGGATTCTAAAACATCCTTGATGCCACCAACTCATTGACTCTGCTTTCTTTCTGTTTTCATGCTTAGCCCTCACATGGGTGACCACTTTGTTCTGTGGCTCTACATGTAGCATCTTCTTTAATGTTCCTTGCTTTAAAGCTTTCCCAGTCCTTCCCTCTGAATATGCGTAATGGCGGCGTAAGCCATTTGCAAGCTGACGTGTCTCTAACACACGAGAGGCTGCTGTACATTCTTGAGAGAAGTGGCTGGAGGGTAAGTCTTGTCTTAGCATCCTGTGGGATGTTGAGCTGGAAGTCACCAATGGTGCTAATCTAGATAGGATGGCAAGTGTTAGTCATCGGAATGTACAGGAGTTCGATCTTGGCGTAATGCTTATTGTTGGCTGTGGTGCAGTTCTTTTTGGAATCTGTGCATATCACTAGTGAAGCCTGTTCTGAGGTTTTCAGTTTAAAAAACCCAACACTTTAGGTCACATGGGAGTAGAAAAGTGCAATAACAGGGCCAAAGATCTAGGACCAGATTTTCATTGTCATATTCACGCTTCTTTACATCTCTTGGGCAATGTAAAGGGGCCTGAACATGGGAGTAAATTACTTTTACTGAAAGCCACTTTCAGGCTCCTTCACACTGCCTGAGTGGTGTAAAGGAGCCACATTAGTGTAAACGAGACTCTGGTCCTTGTGTTTTGGCCAGGTATGTACACAGAAATTGAAGAAAAGGATTAACCAGTTCCAGTGTTACAACAGGGACACTGAACCTTCTGTCTCCTCCAGACAGAGTGCACATGCAAACTCCGGAGGGGCAGTGGCAGCCTGGCATTGTCCACACCAACCTACATGCCATGACAACCTGCTGGGGACAGATAGACAATGGAGGGCTGTTTACACTCAGCCAAAGAAGTTTGCTCCAATCACAGGGAAATTTACCCGACTGGTTCTACGTATCATAGAATCAGAGAAGATTAGGGTTGGAAGAGACCTCAGTGGGTCATCCAGTCCAACCCCCTGCTCAAAGTATGAAGTCCAGTTCCAGACCAGTTCACAGTTTAACTCACTAAAGGGATTTTATCTCACCTCTGACCACACTGAAAGTTTCATTGCCATAATCCACTGACAATTCAAGAGGGGCAGGCAATTATTATGTATCCCATACTGGCTGTGTTGTAAAACCACCTGAGAGACTGAATCTATAAATATTTGTTATCCAGTTAATATTTGAATAATGTAGTTGGAAGTTAAATAGCAATGTTCTGACATATTTGGTTTCAGCAAATTTCAAATCTATGTCAATAATAAACCTGACAAATTTCCTTTTTTTTTAATCCTTCTCTTCTGTGCTGGTTCTTACATCACACCTATCCCTTTGGCATGTATAAGAAGGAGAGAGTGTAACATTATTAGCTGTCACATCTAGCTGTCACCAGATGGCACTGTTAGAGATGGGCTTAGTTTTGTTTAGGTGACTGTCTAGCAGTTAGAACTTGGAGAAATGTTTATTGGTTAGCTGTGGTGCAGTTCTTTTGACATTCTGAGCCTGTCTCTGAAGACTGTTCTCCCTGCCTAAAGTCTCCCTCTGCCAAATAATTTCTTTTATAGGTACAGCTGCTCCACAAGTTACATCCACCCAGGCAAACAAATCATTCCAGGGTGCAAAAGCTTAAAGGGGATGGATGTAAAAGTGGGTTAATACAGCAGCCTTCAACTCTGAAGACCTGGGTTCAGATCTGTGCGAAATTGAAGGGCGTTGGCAAAACTGAGTGAGACACAGGATGCTGCTTCCCTAGCAGGCGACTCAGTCCCTGCAGCATGCCTTAAAGGCAATATATATTATAATGGAGTTTCCCATTCTGGAATCACTTTAATTACAGCCACAAGAAATGGTTCTTGTATTAAATGTTGTGTATACGCCAAGAAAAAGGAAAGTGTCAGAAAGAGATCACGCTCGAGAGAGAGACAGACTCCTTTCTCCTCGGCTTTGGTGTGGGATATCTGGCAGCCCTGACAGGAGAAGCCCTCAGTGACGGCTGCTGCTGCTACTGTGATGTTTTTGACAGGTGCACCACCAGAGCGTTTGCTCTTGACAGACTCCAAGTGGGGCCCAGGGGGAGCTGCTGGCAGCCTGAGAGGGATTTCCTCATGAAAGATGCTGCATTCTTTTTTCCGCAAGATTTGATTAAATTACCGACACCTAGTAGAAATCAGAAGAGAAGCTAATCCGGAACAAACCAGGCCTCCTGGCTCGGGCTCGCCGCTGCAATCCCAGCTCCACTCAGATCCTCGCAGGGATGTGTGGGCACAGGAGCCAGACACTGGCTCCGGGGAGTGGAAGCTGCTTCAAACATACCCAGGGCTAAACTGCAACCAGCAGGCTCCTGCGATAAAATGGCAGTGGTTCTCCACCCACAGCACCTGCGTTCCATCCCCACGCTCGGGAGGTGGAAGGCACTGGGTTGGGGGTTACACTGAAGCCTCAGGGAAAGTCATGCTGAGTGGGAGGGGGGAATTCCTGCAGACCCCTGCCCGGCCTTTCAATCCCTCCCTCTCCTCTCATGCTGTTCTCAGTCCCACTCCCGCTCTGTCCTGCCAGAGGTGCCTGTCACTGTGGTCTCTTTCTCATTCCCTGTGTCTCCCCCCGTACTCCGGCTCCTCTCCCCAATCTGGGCCTTTCAGATGGAGGCAATTTCACTTGGGTTTTCTCTCCCGGTTTTGTTGGCTGGGGGTTTGTTTGGAAGCCGCTCGAGGGGAGCATACGAAAGGGCTGAACAGTGATTCATGGAGTCCCGGCTGCTTGTGTGGAGCCACAAGAAAGGCGGAGGGTCTGGAACAGGCACAAGAATTCTCCCTATTCTCTGAGACTTCCTCTGGAGGCGATTCCAGATTCAGAGCCTCCTTCTCGCAGATCACAAAACACAAATCAAGCATTCCCAGCGTTCATCTCTCCCTGCAGCTTCCCCTTCCTCGCTCAGACGTTTCCAGCTGTGCGTTCCCCTCCTGCCAGATGCAGCAGGTCAGAATCCCAGTCTTGGGGAGCCTTTGACGCTTTATGAAGAAGAGGTGTTAGTTCCTGTGACTCGGGCGTGCATCCCAGGTCCCTCATAGATGGCCAGCTTGCAGAGGTCGAGCTGAGATCTTCTTAAAGGTGAACTGCAAAGGACAAAGGATTGGGCCTGCTGCCTTTTTTTCTTTCTTTGTGCCATGTGGAGGCCTGGAAGAGCTTTCTTTAAAACAAATATGTTTTCCTGCTTCCTTTTTCTCTTAGAAATAGCAGGATGCCAAGTCTGGCCTTCCCCGGGCTTGCTGGCTGTCTCCTTGGATGACTCAGAGCTGTGCACTAAGAGGTCTCTCGGACATGAAAGGCTAGGTGCTGAATCTTTGGTTTTTCTTGCAAGGCTTTGAGTTAAGTACAAAAACAAACCACGTGTAACTTGCATGATTCGTCTGGTGTCATAAGCCAGCCTGTTCTGCAGTCAACACAGAGTCGTCCAGGAGGGTGGCCAGTGTGTCCCAGGGGAGAGGACACCTGAATGTACAATGTACAAAGCAAGCAAAAACAACTCTTTCTTTTAAATATAAAAGTAGTAACTCTCCCAGGTCTCTCCATACCCTATAAAGAAGCACAGAGGGGCATAAATTCATAGATCTCAGGGTGGGCAAAGAAGGCCAGAATCAGTATCTCTATTTTAACAGAGAAGCGACTTGCCCAAAGTCACCCAGCAGGCCAGGGCAGAGCCAGGAATAGAACCAGGTCTCCTGTGTGCAATTCACTAGTCCACACTACTTGGACCCAGAACACAGACAAGGTCCATAGAGGAAAGCAGAATAAAAGAACCGGGCAGGCCTAGCTCAGCTTTTGGCCATGCGGCAGGGTTAGGCCCTGGGCATCATTGTATGTCTGTTACAAGACACGTCTCACCGTCAGCCTCGGGCACGCATCTAACTGACCTGGCACTCAACCCCCAAAGGTCTTGTTACGGGCTGGCAGAAGCAAAGGGGCCCAAGCAATGGTGAGAACCGGAGCTGTCTGCAACAGGGAGAGGCCAGTCACCTGCCACTTTGGAAGGTGAAATGTCCAGGCTTCCTGCTACCAGCACCTCCAAGTGAGCCTGATAAGGGATTGCTGGAAATGAGCCTTGCCCCGACCCTTTCCTCAAGTGCCTATGTCTGCCCACTCACACTGTGATTTTTCACCCTACAGACTTGTGCTCCTGAAATGAGAAGAGCAGTGAGAGAAGGGGAAGCAGCCATGGCCATGATTATCTGACTTGGGACAGGTCCCCCTGCCCCCTATTCAATAAAAACACAAGCACAACCCGTGAAAACAGGTGGTCATGTGGCCAGCCAGGGGCCTCCCTGTGGCTGGCTGTGGAGGCCCCTCCCTGTGCTCCCTATGGCAAACTGGGGGCCCTTCCTGTGCCCCCTCACTGGTATGTTGTTTTTTGGCAGAGGTTCCCAAATTCAGCAGCAATTGAGCACAAGGCTCCACAGGCAAGTACAAGCCTGGCCCACACAGATGCATTATGTGAGAAACCACTTTTTATGTCACTGCCCATCTGTTAAGACGTGACAGTATCTAGCCCCAGCCTGTCAGCTCCCCACGGCAGGTCCCCGGATGGGGAGAGAGAGAGAGAGAGAGATACCTTCCTGGATGCCCCAAGCACTGGCCTGTTAAAGCTGCTCTCCCCAGAGAGCCCCAGCCCCATTTGGGGTGGATGGATCGCTCGCTGGCCCTCTGCCCGGTTGTAATGACGGGTTTAAAGTGCCAGTGGATTGGTGCTAACTTACCCTTTGTGACGTCAGGCATTTACAGGACAGCACTAATTGCCCTTATAGGGGTGTTGCTGAAGGACACCTGGGACCAGGCCTCTGAAGATGGGGCAGTCCCCGCTCAGGGGCTGGCCATCTGTGTTTGGAAAGGTGCAAGTCCACCCGGAAATCACCGCATGTTCACAGCCTCCGTGGGACGGACGGCGTCGAGCCCTGGCAATGACAGACATTGTTGGCCATGGGCGAGGGCTGTTTTACTGGCGATTCCTGGGCTCCGGTCCCTCCCCCCAGCCCACCACACACTGAAAACAGGCCAGGCTCTTGGGGCGCCTGCTACCTCTGCCCCGTGGCCTGTTCCTGGGCCGTGCTGCAGCACGACTCATGCTGGAGGGAAACGAGTCCATTGAGGGAGAGGGTGCGACCCCAGTGCAGCCCAAGGCCCCTGGGAGAGACAGTGCCTCAGAGCCACTTACCGGAGTGGTCACCATGGATTTTCATACTAGTGTCGGGTCTGGGAAGCTCCCCCTGGGCCTGAGCCAAATAAACAGCCAGTAACCCTCCAGCTGACTTCATCCACAGGGACCATCCAGAATCCCAGACAGGGGGCAAGGGCCCTGCCCAGCAATCCAGGGTGGGGCCATTGCAATGGGACTGCCTGGTGCCCCCCCCAGGGAGAGGGTCGGGCCTGCTTGACTCCCACAGGAGAGGGGTGAGGGACGAGCTGGGGTGGGAAGGTACTGGCCAGTATGATGGGGTGGTGGAAGCGAGGGAGGGGGCTTGGCAGTGCCTGTGAGGGAAGGTGGAGGAGGGCTGGGTAATCATCTCTCTGCCAGGATTTGGGAAGTGATCAAATGGGAGCTGGGCTCCCTGCCCACCTCACAGCCAAGGGCAATGCAAGAAGCCAAGAGCTCGCTCTCTCGGTGCCGTGGTGAGCCACGTCAGCCCAGCTGTTACGTCTGGCCTGGTCTCAGGGAGCCTCGTCGCAGGTGACTCGGAACCGGGGCTGGGGGAACAGCATGTAAAGGAAATCCTCAGCCACGTCCAAACGAGACGCATTGCAGTGGGGCCCAGGGAACAAGAGGGCAGCTGCACGGCGTGTCTCTTCCATTTGCAATGAGATGGTGAGTCCAAAAGAATCTCCCAGTTTAACAAGAGGGAGGCTTTAAGTGTGAGCACAGGGCGCGGGGAGGGGGGCAGTCATGCTGCAAGAGCCCCAGGGAGGGCTGTGCATAGAGCCCATGGAGCTGGGGGGGGGACAGAGGGGGGATAGGGGAATGACACATGCTGCATAGGTTGCTATAGAAATACAAGAAGCCAAACCCTAGACAGGCGAGAGCAGACCCCTTCCCCTGTTTTGTTTCCATACGATGCCCTGCCCATACTCCCTGCCTAGCGAGGAGGGGCCTGCAGTTGTAACACAGATACAGCTAGAGGGGTTTGCAAGGTGACAGAGAAGTGAGAAATGGCCTATCCAGGTTTGGGCTTCACAACACAGAGCAGGGAGGGGACAGCTGCGGGGCAGCACCACCTGGAATGGTGTGTTCACGTCCAGGGACGCCTTGTTGCCAGATACTGACAAAGCAGACGGGGCTCAGGGAAACGCAACAAAGGTGGCCAGAGGGACCGACTGAAGGGAACAGGTTAAAAGAGTTTAAGACGTAGAGCGTGGCTAGGGGACCCCTAGCTTGCCCCCTAGGAGGAACGGAAAGAGGGATGTCTAGGGTGGAACAAGAGGGGTAACTATGGAGAAAGGGGGTGGGCTGGAGAATGGGAAAATTTAGGCTGAATCTCAGGAAAAATTCCCTGACAGCACAATGGATCCAGATGGAGAATTGATTCCCGGGGAGGGGCTGGGAGCCCTGTCGCTGAAGATATTTAAGCTGGACTGGACAAAGCCCTGGAGAATAGAGTGCAGAGAAGAAGCCTGGCTCTGTCCCCAGAGGGGGCTCCTTCACACCGTGTAGAATAGGCAGGAGGGCTGCAGATACTCTCCTTTTTATTTACATTACAAGGAATGTCGAAAATTGGGGGCGGGAGGGGGAGTATTGGCTGATTGCTCCCAGGATCTCCTTGTCAGAATCCCTCCCTGCTCTGTTAGTGTCTCCTGATAGATGGCTTGCATTAGGGGGATGAAAGCGAGGCATAGCTCAGGGGTTTGGCACGACAATCCCCATTAAACGCTCACTGGGAAAATGATTCCAAAAAGTATTTGGAGGTTGAATCACGTCATATACGAACTAAGCTCTGAGTGGTTCATACAGCACGGGGGCAAGCGGCTCTGTCAGATGGGCCTGGCACCCCAGTCGGGACAGGCACTGGGAGGGCGCTTCTGGGGCAGTGGTTGCTGTGCTGGGCTCAAGCCAGGCGAACAGCAGACCAGACTCATAGCCAAAGCCTTGCCAGGCAGGCGAGAGCCGCTTTGCCCGGATCTGGGAGTTTATCCCGGGGTGGACATGTGGCTGGGCAGATGTCAGGACGTGTATCTGGGCATGCCAGAGTGGGGCAGCTGTACCTGGAGGAGAGGGTGGCACATCTGCCTAGGGGTTAGGACCTGTGAAGGACGGTCCTGGGTGCCGTGACAGCTCACTTTCATCGTGGTCGCAGCCAATGGGGAAGCCGGTTGGCCAGGCCTTGCTTTACTGTCTCGCTAAAGGACAGCTCTTCTTCGCTCCACACCTATGGAAGCATCGCTAGTATCCACAGCCTCAGCAGCCACCCTCCGTGCACCAAACGCCAGGGGAACTCTTCCTGGAGGGAGCCACCTGCCTGCCGACCCTCCTCCTTGCTCTAGGGAGGGGGCTGAGCAGATTTGGGCTTCAGCGGGTTCACAGGAAACATGGCTCCTGCCTTTCCCATTTGCTTGGCGAGGACCAAAGAAGCTAGGGGAGTTCTCTGGGCCTCCCTGGAGCCCCGACAGGGCTGGGGCCTGTGCCCAGACCTGTGCAGCACCTTAACCCAGCCATGCCGAGCTCGACTCTCTTGTGCCAGGCTCTGCCCTTCGCACAGGCCCTTGGTGGTCAAAGGTGCAGCAGCCACTGTGAAATCACAGCTGGCCTGAGGCTCAGTCTGCAGGCTGTGGCCCTAAACCATAGGACAGGTCAGGTGGAGAGCGTGCGCAGTACCTGGGCTGGCCCTGTGAGCCAGTGCAGGAGTGATAGCTGCATGGCACTGGTGGCCCATGGATTTGCTGCTCCTCTCCCACGGGGAAAGCAGCAGGAATGAAAAGAGCTGGTGAGCGCAGCTCTGCTTTATGTTAACCCCCCTTCTTCTAATCCGCTGAGAGTGGGGGTCTGTGAAACCAGGAAACTGGGACTCGAGGTCACAAACATCTGGAACGTAAAAAAAATAAAAAAAAAAAAGTTGGAAGAGATGCAAAAGCAACTTATGTTAATGCAAAGCCCTGAGGCTGGCCCTGCCCCACCACACAGCGTGTGGAGTTCCCGCACCGGGCCGAAGAGTGCTGTCTCATTGGCACAGTGCTCAGCGGCCACCCAGCCCTCCTGGCCCTGGCTGAAGGCTTCAGAGGCACAAAGGGGCTGGGGTACACACCTGCCCACGATGCTTAGGCCTGCTGATAACGTCTCATCGCGTGCAGATGGCACAAGCTCCTGGGAAGCCACCTCCGTCTCTCGTTAATGTCTGATCCCAGCTGAGCATGATTTGGCGTGGGTTGGGGGCGGTGCAGGTGCTCTGGGTTTGGGGCACCCATGGAGATCCCTGAGTTCAGGAGGCGCCGCCAAGTGTGAGTTTGGGGTGACTGAGCTGGGGAGGTGTGGGGAGCCCTGAGGGATGGGCGTGGAGTTCTCAAACAACGTTTGGGCGGGGCTGCAAGGGCTGAGTGTGGGGGTCTTGGGCTGTGTGCGGGCGGCTCCGAGGGCTGAGTGTGAGGGTCTTGGGCTGTGTGCGGGCGGCTCCGAGGGCTGAGTGTGAGGGTCTTGGGCTGTGTGCGGGCGGCTCCGAGGGCTGAGTGTGAGGGTCTTGGGCTGTGTGCGGGCGGCTCCGAGGGCTGAGTGTGGGGTTCTTGGGCTGTGTGCGGGCGGCTCCGAGGGCTGAGTGTGAGGGTCTTGGGCTGTGTGCGGGCGGCTCCGAGGGCTGAGTGTGAGGGTCTTGGGCTGTGTGCGGGCGGCTCCGAGGGCTGAGTGTGGGGTTCTTGGGCTGTGTGCGGGCGGCTCCGAGGGCTGAGTGTGGGGTTCTTGGGCTGTGTGCGGGCGGCTCCGAGGGCTGAGTGTGAGGGTCTTGGGCTGTGTGCGGGCGGCTCCGAGGGCTGAGTGTGAGGGTCTTGGGCTGTGTGCGGGCGGCTCCGAGGGCTGAGTGTGAGGGTCTTGGGCTGTGTGCGGGCGGCTCCGAGGGCTGAGTGTGGGGTTCTTGGGCTGTGTGCGGGCGGCTCCGAGGGCTGAGTGTGAGGGTCTTGGGCTGTGTGCGGGCGGCTCCGAGGGCTGAGTGTGAGGGTCTTGGGCTGTGTGCGGGCGGCTCCGAGGGCTGAGTGTGGGGTTCTTGGGCTGTGTGCGGGCGGCTCCGAGGGCTGAGTGTGAGGGTCTTGGGCTGTGTGCGGGCGGCTCCGAGGGCTGAGTGTGAGGGTCTTGGGCTGTGTGCGGGCGGCTCCGAGGGCTGAGTGTGGGGTTCTTGGGCTGTGTGCGGGCGGCTCCGAGGGCTGAGTGTGAGGGTCTTGGGCTGTGTGCGGGCGGCTCCGAGGGCTGAGTGTGAGGGTCTTGGGCTGTGTGCGGGCGGCTCCGAGGGCTGAGTGTGAGGGTCTTGGGCTGTGTGCGGGCGGCTCCGAGGGCTGAGTGTGGGCTTGTCGGGCCAGGGAGGTGGTGGAGTTCAGGGTTCCTCAGCCCATGACACCTTGCCCAGCATGACAGCGGCTGGGGCTACATTTCCCTGCGCTCACAGATTTGTTTATTATAATCTCCTCTGTTTGTTTAATGAGTGTGGCTGGTGGAGCTGCCTGCCAGGGAATGGGAGGGAAAACAGGCGGGGCCTCGGCCCCGAACACGGCAGGCTGGACCTGGGATGCTGCTTGCCTTTGTTGTTCCTGGCACACTCCCCTCTTCCCTTCATCAGCTTCCTTGGGAATGGCTCTAGAGCAGAGATTGTGTTTAATTTATATCCTGCCCCCCAGGCTACTGGCCCCTGCTGAACACACAAACAGAATGAGACACTGCAAGGTGTGGCAGGAGCCTGTGGGACTTCCCTCCTCCCGCTCCCGCTTGAAGATTTCTCCGGCACAAAGTTGCCTTTTAGTGGAGGCCCTTGGCACGGTGCCGGTTCTAGCCATGTGCTCCAGGATGTAGCCCTAAAGCACCAGGTGGGAGCAAGCAGCTGCACACGTGCCTAAGGATGGCTCCACTGTCTGCCTAGGGACTCATATGGCCTCATCCCTGCAGCATCCGAGCCCCTGAGGAGTGGGAGGACTGCTCTCTCCACACACCCTGCCTTTTCTGCTTCCTGGTTGCTCTAGGTACTTGCTGTGGGCCCCCCAGGGTAAATCAAGCTGCTGGAGGCCCCGAGAGGCAGGACTGGGGAACAAGCCCTCAGCAGGATTTGGTCTTGGCCATGCTGGGCTATGCTTCCTCACCTGGGCCCCGAGGCAGGAAAGCACTCAAGCGCATGCTTAAAGTTAAGCATGTACGTAGGGAAGTTAAGTTCCTGAATCAGGGCCATAAGGAGTAAGATCAAGTAGGGCCTGGTATGAGCAGGAGCAGTTTCCAGGACCTTGTGGCATAAGCTGTACAGCAACAGTAACTGGAGATCATGGCTTCCGGAGAGTCAGTCCCGACAACACCGTCAGGGAGGGAGGGTGGCTTGTTTCAGCTGTGATCATCATGCATCCTAGCTGTGAGCATCCCCAACCCCTCTACACCTCCTTAGCAATACAGCAGCAGCAGCTGCCACGTGGGAGGCACTGTGGGGCGGGAGCCGCTGGAGCCCGCCAGGTCCATTAGCCGGCGAAGCCCCGATTGCAGGTGACATGCTCCAGGGCGAACAGAGGGGCAGCTGCAGACTTCACAGCGGAGAGGCCCGGGCTCTCTCCACATCCCTGAAGCAGCTGCGGTGATGGGCTTTGCTGCTGCTGGTGGAGAGGATGAGGAGGAGCATTCATCCTCAGGAAGATGGCTAACAGTGAAGGGTTTTAGTCCACCAGGCCTGGCCACATGCCCAAAGGGTGAAGCGAGGCCTGCAGAGACACTGAGGCAGGAGCAGGGAGTGGAAGGGCTGTGGCGAGGATCCAGGCTTGGACCCATCCCACTTTCCTCGGCTGGGCAGCCCCTGCTCACGCTGGGAAGAGCGCCATTTTTGGAAGATGGGGTGTTTCAGCTGACATTGCAGCAGCATCTGTGCTGTTTATGAAGGGCTTTTATTCTGCAGTGTTCTTGGGCCTACTGTGCATCGTATCCATTAAAGGTCAGGGATGCTGGTACCGGGGATGGAGTAGAAGGAGTAATGGGGTGCAAGGGAGGAAAGTGAAGTGTGCAGTAAACACTATGAAAGACTGGCTGGCAATAAGATGTGTTAGAGTCTGGAAACATCTCCCGGCGGGGTGGAAGGGCAGGAGCTCCAGGGCTTGGAATACGTGGCATTCGACAAACCATTGAACAACAGACTTGAATGGAGAAATCCAGCTCCGGCCAGATGAGCTAGCTGGCCTTTTCCCGGCCTAATTCTTGGGATGGCAGACTGCAGACACAGCATCTTCAGCAGTGCAGCACTCAACGCTTCACAGCAACAGCCGGCGCTGTGCTGCTGGGGTGCTACCCTTCCTACCTGGACATTAGGGGGTGCTTGGCCATCAGAGGCACCAGCAAACAGGAGGTTGGAGTATTGGGGCCAGGGGGCTGGGGTGTGTCCAGGATATAAATGACAGCACCTCCAGTGACACAGCATCTCCTAACCCTCAGGTGGGCGGCAGCACTAAACCCCTAACACAGCACAGAATCCTCATACGCCACGGGGATGGGCCATTCTGCCGTGGAGGGCCCCCTACTGCCATGCTGGAGCACCGGGAAGTGGAGCCACCTCGGTGAGCACCGGGAAGTGGAGCCACCTCGGTGACGGTAGCTCACCCAGGCCCAATCCTCTCCCAGCTGCCCCTCTTCCAGACAATGATCTTGTTCCTTTGCTGTGTGAGCAGAGTCCTCCTCTGACGCCCCCTCATAAATGGAGAACAGGCCTGGCTTGTTTCCACAGGCAGCCATTTTAACCCTTTCTCTCCCTCGTTCAGCAGCTCCCACATTCCACAGGGGCTGTGCTGCCCATAAACAATGCTGCAGCCTCTGGCTAGCCGTCCTGACCTTTCCTGCCGTCAGAGCCCCTCAGGCTCCCACTTGGAATCAATCCCCACAGGGCCAAGGCTGATGGCTCTGCTCATGGTCTCTGGCTGATACAGGCCAAAGAAGAGAACCTGGGGCTCCATTCAGTGGTGAAGGGGGATACTGCAGATTTGCTCACCCTCTCCTGCCACTGCTGGATCCATCCTAGTGACGGGCACTAAGCATGTGAGCACCCTGCAGGAAGCTCCTGTCCCAGTACATGAGAAATGCCCATTAGGACAGTGGTTTGAGCATTGGCCTGCTAAACCCAAGGTTGTGAGTTCAATCCTTGAGGGGGCCATTTAGGGATCTGGGGCAAAAATTGGGGATTGGTCCTGCTTCCAGCAGGGGGTTGGACTAGATGACCTCCTGAGGTCCCTTCCAACCCTAACTTTCTACAATTCTATGACTCCAGTCCTCTAGGGACTGGAGCAGCATGGGGTGGGGAAGCAGGGAGACTGACCTGGTGCAGATTAGAGAATGCCGCAGGAAATGCGAGCCACAGGGGTGTGTATTGGGTATAGCCTCTACAGTGGCCAAGGGGTGGTGTCCGTATGCTAACAGATTTGAGAGACAAGGTGGGTGAGGTCATATCTTTTACTGGAACAACAGCTGTTGGTGAAAGAGACAAGCTTTCAACCTACACAGAGCTCTTCTTCAGGCCTGGAAAAGGCAACAGATTATTTAGCATAAGTAGTTCTCGCATATTGTAAGAGACCATTCAAGACAGAGTGGCCTGTTAACACCTCTGCAGTCAGAGGACAAAAAGAGGGGGTTAGTAGGTTACAGATTGTTGTAATAAGCCACAAATAAAGCCCAGGTCTTCTGTTCAGTCCATGATTTTCAGTGTGTAGCAGAGTAATGAATTTAAGTTCCCAGGCTTGTTTTTTGAAAGCGTTGTGCAGGTTCCCTTTGAGAGCATAAGAATGGTCATAGTGGGTCAGACCAATGGTCCATCTGGCCCAGTATCCTGTCTTCTGACAGTGGCCAATGCCAGGTGCCCCAGAGGGAATGGACAGAACAGGTAATCATCAAGTTTCAGAGTAGCAGCCGTGTTAATCTGTATCCGCAAAAAGAAAAGGAGGACTAGTGGCACCATAGAGACTAACAAATTTATTTGAGCATAAGCTTTCGTGAGCTACATCACTGTGACGTTCCCCTCCTGTGTTATCCAGACCGGTGATCTGCTAGGTCACTCCAATCCTTGAGTCTGGGAGCCAGCCTTACCCTGCTCTGCTGTGAGAACCCCCACTCCTGGGCTGTTCACGCACGGCCTCTGGCACGTAGGCTGCTCCCAGCTACTTGCAACTAAATGACACTAGCTGATATCTCCAGTCCCAGGCACAACTCTAGGAACCTCCGTCTTGCAGTGTCCAGTTATGCCCCCTGGATGCTGCAAGCTTATATGAGTTTGTCAATTTAACAAAGAAATTGATGTGTATCAGGCTTGTTATTCCAAGGGGAGTCTCCGACATGCTTCAAATCAAATGCACTGCTTCAGGTAGAATAAACAAACAGGTTTATTAACTATAAAGAAAGATTTTAAGTGATTATAAATCAAAGCATAACAAGTCAGATTTGGTCAAATGAAATAAAAGCAAAACACATTCTAAGCTGATCTTAACACTTCCAATGCTCTTACAAACTTAGATGCTTCTCACCACAGGCCGGCTGGTTACTCTTCAGCCAGGCTCTCCCCTTTGATCAGCGCTTCAGTCGCTTGGTGGTGATGTCTGTAGATGTAGGTGGAAGAGAGAGGAAGAGCATGGCAAACTTCTCTACCTTTTATCATGTTCTTTCTTCCCTCTTGGCTTTGGCCCCTTCCCCCCTTACCCAGTCAGGTAAGCATTACCTCATCACAGTTCCAAACTGACCAAAGGAAGGGGGTGACTCCCTCGAGAGTCTAAGAGATTCTTTTGTTGCTGCCTAGGCCAGCGTCCATTGTTCCTGTGAGGCTGGGCTGGGTTTGTCCCATACATGCCCTGATGAGGTGTGAACTGCCTCTCTGCTCCTGGAGAGAACTGGGCTTATTTTAAGCCACGAGGCTACATTTTCAGCCTCATAACTATATACATGAAATTATAACCTATAACATTACTATAACATCACTATAACAACCATGCTCAGTGCATCATGAGCCTTCTGAAGACACCCAACATGACAAACTTTGCACTGGATACCACACAATCATTTTATAAAGATGAACATGGGGGTGTAGGGTGTTTCCCTGAGGTACAGAGCACCACAGTTGCCCATTCCCAGCTTCTGGCAAACAGAGGCTAGGGACACTTCAGAGCATGGTTTTGCATCCCTTGAGGGACCTGAACATATCTAGTTCTAGTTCTTGAGGATGAGGACTGAGAGTTCAGACATACAGTGATCACTTTGTGAAAAGTGTCCACCCACAGGTGATACGGTGTTTTTGTCTTGTATCCTTTTCCTGCGTGAGTTCATTCGAGAGATTAGTGATTGTCTGGTTTCGCCCACATAGTTGTTATTGGGGCATTTAGTGCACTGGATGAAGCACACCGCATGTTGTGATAGGCATGTGTAGGATCCATGGATCTCGAAAGGTGTGGTGTGGCGGTGTTGATCATCCTAGCAGTGGAGACATGTCAGGGTCTGATGCCGTTTTGAGTTGGTGTGTCCTGCTTTGTGGAGAGCTTGCTTCTGATGATGAGCTTGAAGGCCAGAAGTCACAACTACACTGCACACACGAGGTTCAAGAGACAGGCTGAGGAGCTGTTGGCCTCTACTACAGTTGGACATCTTACCCTCAGCAGATACTTCCCTTGGCACAAGACCATCTGCCCCTTCATCATCACTGGGGCATGCCCCTTCCCCCATACCAGGCGCCAGGAGGGCGCCAGGCACTGAGACATGCCATGCTTCACAATAGCACATTTTCCTCTAGCTCTGCTGGGGTGGGGGGAGGGCAAGAGGAACTGTTAAAAATGAAAAGCGAGACTCTGGAAAGGCTCCAGCTCTGTTTTAATTAACCTGAACAAGCCAGAGCTTCGGTTTCTAAGCCAAGCCGAACTCTTTCGGTTAGGAAAAGCCTGCAGTACCTGGCAGTAATTTAATAACTCTTATTTCTAGCTCTCTAATAGCCAGGCTGTGGAATGGTTCCAAACCCTCTGGTATCCCTGCCTTTCCGCAGGAAAGTTACCTTTATTGCTATAACGCAATAGTAACAGAGATACCAGTGTTAATACCTTACCTCAAACTCAGCTGGCAGGGAAGGGCCTGTCAAAGCCAAGGGAAGAAACCCAACGGTGTGTGCGTCTCTGAGCCCTGGCTGGGCCCCAGAACACCATCTCTGTGGTCCAGTGCCCCCGGGACCGCCTACACACCAGATTCCTTAAGGCTCTGCTGTGGACAGTCACTAGCCCCTCGCTGCCCCCTTCACGCACGCTCCCTCCTCCAGGCAGGGACCCAGCTCTGACCAATAACCCTTGGCTAACATGGTCCCTTTGTCAATTCCCTGGGACTCCCAGTGCATATCTGGGGACAGAGACGCACATGCAGCCAATAGGATGGGACCAGTTCTAGGGGGACGAGGCTTTCGAGGGATGGTAAAACAGGAGTCTTTGTGCCAAGGGAAGTGGTGGGATGTGGGAGCGATCTGTTAGGTAGCAGTGTGGTGTGGAAAGTTCACGCCTGCCATGGCTCTGGGAACAACCTCCTTCCAGGGAACATATCTACCATTGTTAGCGGGACGAGGGCTCCATCCGCAGCCAGGGCAGCCTAACGGCTTCAAAGGGCCCCCATTCTCTCAGCAGCTTCGCTCGCCCAGGGAGCTGCCAAGAACAGCAGGGATTTGTAGTGCTGGCCTCCAAGCCCTCCTGCTCCAGCCAGCTTTAAACTCTCTGAACAGCACTTCCTGAGGCAGGGGCTCAAATTACCTACATCTCAGTTCAGGGATTCCCCTCACCCCCCCCTTCCCATTGCTCCAGCAGCCTTTCCTGACTGGCTCCATGGCTGCAATTAGCTTGATTACACAAACCCCAGAGAGGGGCTGGAGTGCCCTGTTGCAGCTCCAAGGAAGCTCCCATTCCAGGGCGGGGGAGGCAGGGGCTTCTCCCAGCTAGCTGTATTTGTCCTCCAGGGTCTGCCCTGCAGGAAGAAGGATCCCACCTCTGGGCAAGCACGGCCACCTTCCTTACAGATCCCTACTTTGCCCCGGCCCCTTTTGCAATGTCATCTCCATTGCTGTCCAAAAGGCTGAGGCATGCCGCTGACGTTCTAGACCGTGCTATTTAAAGACACGCACCCCGCCTTAATTGAAGCTCCCGGGTCTATAATTCCGGGGCTCTTCCCTTGTCCCACCTTTGAACGTCCACAAGCCGGAACGCTGCACCACAGAAGCTCCTCCTCAGTAAGAGGAGTCTTGTTACCCCAGTGACCAGCAAGAGGTGGCTAATATTTAACTGGGGCTCCCGTAAAATTCCCCCCACCCGCACTGCCCTGTGATAAATCCCCTGTGCCCAAGGGAGTGTGGACATTGGGCAAGAACTGGGGAGTCTAAATGGGAAGGCGCAAGAACAAACAAAATGCTTCCTCACTCCCCCCACCGAGCAGGGAGGCAGCGGCAGGGGACAAACAAACTCCATGCTGCCGAGCTGAACTTGGCTGGAAACGCTGCTGCTGCCTTCCTGAAAAATCCACCCGGGCTACTGCCAGCTGGGGCTCAACCCGGCACCGGGGTCGCCTTCCTTGGGAAGTGCTCTGACTGCATCTGCCCATTGGGGCAATATGGTTCACGCCGAAGGCAACTGCTCTACAGAAATAAACGGGATAAGTCGCCTCAGGCAGGGCGGAGATAGCAGCACCCACGGGGGGTGCCTCCACCAGACAAGTCATAGAGGTTACGGCCAGAGGGAACCCTTGGGATGGTCTAGTCTGACCTCCTGCCCAGCACGAGCCAGAGAACCTCACTCAGCCATTCCCGCGCCGAGCCCAATCCTCCCAGCCTCCTGCTCTGTTTGGCGGTGGGAGATCATGGGGGTTCCCAGGAGCCCCCGCCACGTTTCCCTGCACCTGACACAGCGGAGAGACATTACAGCATGTGGCTTCCCCAGGGCTGGACTTCGGTTTGGTGCCCAGAGCCGGGAATGGGAAGTTGGACGCTTCTGCACAGGCCCCAGCAATTTCTTTACCAAAATGAGTTAGCTGGGGGGGGTGGGGGGAGGCCAGCCACAGGCAACAGAGCGTGAGAGAGAGGGAGAGCTGGAGACTGCGTGGTGGAGGCACTGGACTCGGAGGCAGGAGATCTACAGTCTATTCCTGGTTCAGCCACTGACCTGTCCCGTGGTCTGGGGATTTTCTTCCCTTCCCTGGGGGCTTCTATTTCTCCTCCCGCCCTTTGTCTGTCTTCAGACTATAAGATCTTCAGGGCAGGGGCAGTCTCTGGATAGCACCTAGGAGGGGCCTGGTCTTTGTTGGGGCCTAGTGTAATATAAATTAATACTAACCATTGGCACATTCCTACTGAACCAGAGAATAAAGCAGCAGAGGATGCTGAGAGGGACAGGTGCAGCACAAGACACCTGGTCTGGGTGCTGGGCTAATGACAGGAGAGCACAGGGACACTCCAGTGCCCTGAGTGTAAATCCTGGCATCGGGATAGGACTTGCTGAGGCTGGCCCTGGGCAATGAGAGAGATTCATTAAGGACTCTTCAGCAGGCCGACTCGTCGGAGAAAAGAACAAGAGGGGCAGAGAGAACCAGCTGGCAAATGGCACCTTGGATCTTGAAATAATTGCTGCTCTCTGAAAGCAGCCCAGCTGTGAGTGCGGGGAGGGCACAAGCTGCGTGGGCCCTCCATGTGCTGCTCTGCGGCGGTCGTGTTAGAGTTGGAGTCCCAGGGGACAGCAGGCTGAAATTAATTGTGTAAAAGCCACTGGCCTTTCCCAACAGCCAGCACATGGAACCTACAAAAGCAGCACTGTTCTACTTTATTGGATTGAAAACAGATGCCTGCTCCAAATGGAGCCCCTGACACTGTCTGTGGGGGACAGGACAGGCTGTCTGAGACACAGGGAGAGGAAACGCTGACATACAGTGCGCCAGACCCGACTGGAAATTCCAGTGGAACATTTCCTACTGGTTCCAGTTGGAAACTAGGTTTGTACAGAGTAGCAGATCTCCTAGGTGACTGATGCCTGGGGTCAGTTATAGAGTCTACTGGCACTTCCTCCGCTAGGATCCACCATGCTCCCAGCCTTTCCTGGCCTCCTCTTCAGTAGGACCCATTATAGCCACATCCATGTGTTCAGCAGCTTGCCTGGTCCCTTTAAAGCCAGGAAGGGAGGGAGGAGAAAGCCAACACTGGGAACTTGCTGTCCGGCTCCAGTGGGATTCACAGGCAACAGTGACCATCCCTGCACTCAGTGGAAGGGGGAGCTGGGGCAGCAAATTCTGCACTGAGATTCCAGGCCAATGAGCCTCATCCTGGAGCTTTCACAGGGCGACGGTCTTTGCTGAAGTCGCTCTTGGCGGAACGTCGCTTACCCTGAATGTAAATACACAGCTGCAGGTCGAATCCTGGCCTTTCCCGCAGCCTGAAGGCAGCAAGTCGCGTCTCAGAACAAAATCCACCCTCCAGTGCAGGATGGGCCGGTGAGCAGGGCAAAGAGAAGGGAGAGATGGTTCTTGCATCTGCCCCCTTTATTTGACTCACTGAGGGATCATAAAGGAAGGAGGAGGTATCCCTTGGCAAATGGATCAGCACCACTACAGCCTGGTGTACTGCCCCTCCTGAAGCAGGATTTCAGCAGGGGCAGTATAACTTATCCTAGTGCTTTAGCATTGACAGTGCAGCTGTACCCTGGTGCACAGGTTGGTGCAACAGGTTGGAGCAGAGTTAATACAACCTGGCACACAGTGCCCCCTGTACACTAGAATTGGCAGCGTCACTATGCCCTGGCACGGTGCTCCTGGTAGAGTAGAAGTGCACTCTGGCACAGGGCTCCAGCAGAGTAGGATTGGAGCAGGGCTGATAGTCCATGGCACGGTGCCCTTCATGCCGGAAAATTTGACCAGATCTAGTTCAACTGCTAGGGTGATGCCGCTGGTCCAGTAGGACAAGGCAGTGCACCCTAGCGTGCTATCCCCTGGGCCAGTAGAACTGGCATTGCCAGTGAATCCCACCATGGTGCCCCCAGTCCAGTACAACAAACAGCAGATCTCCGGTGTCTCTGGGCCGGCCACGTGCAGCATGGAGCATTTCACCCTCTTGGGTTACTCTGAAGAGCCACTTGCAACGCCCCCCCACCCCTCCAGTTCTTTGCCAGTTTCCTTTCCTGATGGAAGGATTCCAGAGGCTACATTTGCTCCATTAGTTTCCTTCTGACCCAGTGGAATAAGGTTCTGAGGCACAAGGGTCCCTGGGGAGAGAGTGGACTTTATCTCTAACTGGGAGGCAGAGAGATATAGTGGATAGCGCACTAGATTAGGAGTCAGGGGACCCTGGTTCTGTTCCTGCCTCCACCACTGATCTGATGTTGGCTTCCCCTCACACCCGTTGTGCGTGGTGCCTGTTTAGATTGTCAGCTTGAATTCCTTGGCCCTGGTCACATGAGCTGGGTCAGGGTGACAAAGGTCAGTGACCCATCACACCAAGGGTCAGCCTGCACTGACTGTAGTAGCCAAAGTTATGCCTGGAAACAGATACCATGAGGTGGGAAGGGGCCTCTGAGTGGATCTAGTCCTGCAAACCTTTCCACATTCTAGCCAAGCCAATACAAAGCATAATAAAGAGTTTGTTTTGAGAGCAATCCATCCTGACAGACAGAACAGGACACAGGCTAAAAAGGCAGCGTGGACCACCTGATTCCCAAATGACAGGAAAGCAAGAAACTCCCCAGCTCCCAATGTACAAAAAATAACCCTCTCTAGCAGGCTGCAGCCCTTAAGGCAGCATCTCCCTGCTGGCCCCCTGAAACTGCCCTCTCCCTGTTCCAGCCAGCCTGGCAGCAAAGCCTTTCAGACAGAAGAGAATCCCAAACATCACTTTCATAGCAAAGCCCTTCCTTCCCAGGCCTCTCTACTGGGGCAGAGTCTTCCAGTTTCCTCCACCACTTAGAGGCCAGGTCAAGCTACCACTGTCCTTTTTCTCCTGGGCTGGAAGAGGCAAGCAGTCCTCCCCTGCTACCATCTCTCTTGTTGCGAGGGAGGGCAGGTTATATACTGCTTTTCCCAGAACTTGTTCTCACTGGCTGATGGGGGAGAAGTGGGGGACCTGGGCCCACCCTGCACTACAAGGCTCCTGGTCCCGGGCCCTTAAAGAAACAGCAGCTTGAGTTTTCCCCACACACTAATACCCCAGGACCACATCCTCTCTCTCAGCATCTGCCTCCGCCATTACTTAGTCCCACGCCTACTCCAAAACTCCTGGAGTGGGGTAGCTTGGTCCCCTCTGGCCTTAAAGTGCCCGCATACCCCATTTACACCCTCCATGAGCCAAAACGGGAGAGCAGAACTGTCCTGCCCTCCCCAGAAGGGAGCTAGTGCTGTATGTGACAAGATCGTACTCGGTGTCTGTATATATGTAAAGTGTTAGTTAATAGATAAAGTGCCAGTAGATGGTACTCAGAAACATGTAGCACATGCTCTCCGAGGTTTGTCGGACCAATATAGATTGCTGCGTGCTGCAAATGTCTCCCTTTGCTAGAGGCATAGGGCTGGACCTTTGTGCTTCATTGCATTGCGTTATGCTGTGCAAAAGCTCTGTGTCTCTGCTGTCATCTGAAGAGAAGGTTCTGGAGTCCCCTGGGGCCCTCGATGGAGGAGCATCTGCCTCTCGTCGCCTTGTGATGTCAATCCCACTTGACCTCAGGCTTCTTGAGGGAATCTAGAGCAATATTTGGCCCCTCCCACTGATTGGCCCATGCATGGTTTTATGGGCTAAGAAGTATAGCCTTGGCCAGCCCTCGCTGGGTAACACAGGTGAGTGCCATCACTCCTGTGAGCAAAGGCCTGTGAGTAGTGGTGTATCCGTGTTCTGGGACAACTGCTGTCTACAGCTGGGTTTAAAAGGTGCCCAGAATAAAGCACATCCCAGGAAGCGAGCCTGGAAGCCACAAAGCACTGGGTCACAGTGGGGAGACTGGCCTCGAGTGACACAGCGAGGTGCCAGCCAAGAGGAAAGGCTGCTACTTGCAGATCCTTCAGAGATGGAAATTCAGTTCTGAAAGAGGTTTAGCCAGTTCTGAAAGAGGTTTCTACCTTCAGCTCCTGGCTAAGAGTGTGCCCCAAGCTGGGATCCCTTCTCAGCTCACTCAGGGCAAAGCACATGAGTAGATATGGCAGCCGCTTTCCATGCAAGGTCCTGCAGAGATTCCCTCTCCAAGCAATGACTTCAGTGCGAGCGGAGGGTACTCAGTAGCACCTCTTTGGATCAGGCCCAATATAGCCATCTGCTCTCAGGTGAGGCTCAGCCAGCTGTGTCACCCTAGCCAGCAATCTCAGCGCGCCCCCACCGCACATCAGGCCTGGCTGGGTCTGTGTGGCTTCACATACACACGCTGAGCAGCAGTGGCGATAGCAGACCCCCTGAGACTCCATCTGGGAGGGTAACCGAGCAACTGTGTCTCGTCGTTCTTTTCTCTCCCAGAATGCACTTCTCCAAAGGGGCCAGGTTATGGCCTATCTCCCCCACGGCCCACACGTTGGGATGAGCACGAGGGTGATTGTGGAGATGATCGGCAGCACCTACACGTGAGGCAGTCCTGCCCTGATGCTGACACAGCCAGAGTGCTGCGTGGGCCGTTGGCTCCTGGTCGATCAGGCCCCATCCCGGAGGTCTGCCACCTCTGCCCTGAGCAGCTGAAGATGGTCAGCCGAGTGCAAGGGAGGACAGGGAGGCTGGAGCTGTTGCAGGGGTTCTTGCATTGTGGCAGCAAGGAGAGGAGGCCCAGAGCAGCAGGCCATGCCGGGTAGGGTTTAGAACATAGCTTCTAGGTCAAAGAAGCGGTGGGTGAGCGTTAATGTATAACTGCTGCTTATTGGCTCCATTCCAGCTCGTAAAACTGGGCAGCAAAATGTCCTGGAATTTACTGACTTGTTCTTCACCCTCCCCACCCCCGTATCGCTACAGCTATGCCACCAAATTCTGATCTCTGCAGCCAGGGCCTCTCCCCGCTATGGAGACGTGCACTAGTGAGGCTGCAAGTAGGGCCAGGGGAGCTTGTGCGACAAAGACAGACAAAGCCTGTGGGGCAGAACACCCTGAAAGCGCACGTTCCCTTGAACAATCGGCACTGACACACAACCCAGCCAGCCCCCGGCATCATTCTCAGTAGGCCCCATCCCTGACCTATGCCCCGTCTGAGCCGCTTGCAGATCCCACTCCTAGCTCCCTTGTTGTTAGCACCACTCAGAGTCGCCTCTGCTCCCATGAAAACAAGCCCAACTCTCTACCTTTCTCCATAATCTGGATCCATCCGACCTGGGACCATCTTTACTGCCCTCAAAAGTCTCCATCCGGTGGGCCCAGATGGGGTCTATCTGCCCTCCACACTGACAGCATCCTTCCCACAATAGGTCACTCTTCCCTTTAGCAAGCAACGAAAGGGCCTGAGCTGGAACCAACATTATGAGGTCCTGACTGCTAGGGAACTTTAATGATCTGATGGTATTTTTCTGTCAACCCCCGTGTGCTGCCCAAATTCCAGCTTGCACAATTCCATTCTGCCTCCCTGAATTCCCCCTGCAATTTCCATTGGCTATGGGAGTCTTCCTGTGCTCAACCCTTGCCTAGAGTTTCTGCGTTCCACCCCAGAGGTGTGCGCATTCCAATGGCACGTAAAGGAGTGATCTCTGCCTGCCCCTTGCCTACAGTATTAAGCGGGAGAGTTGTCTTGCTTAATTAGTTAATGTTTGTCCCCAGCGCTGGCTCTTGGGATGAAAGGAGTTCGAGAAGTGCTAAGTGTCATTTTGTGTTCAGTTCTGCTGCTAATACCTTCTTGGCTTTCTTTGTGCAGCTGCAATAAATTCCAAATCCTTTCCCTGTTTCCCCTCCTATTCCACGACTGTGCATGAACCATTCGCCTTTCACCGGTAACGTTTTGAAACGCTTAAGTACAGCGCCCTCCCTTGAATTCGCCTGATCTCGCAAAGCAGTCATCTCCTCAAAGAGCTCCAGCAGGCTAGTTAAACACCTGACCTCTCATGCTTGAATCCATATTGGCTATTCTTCAGCCTGGCTTTCCATGTGTTCCTCTGCAGAGAGTACCGAAGATGCACATGATCCAGCCTTGGTGCTTTCCTGCCAGTATCGAGGAGTTGCTGTCAATCTTATTTTACAGATCAGAGACTGAACATGGCAGGAAAGAGCACAAAGGGCCAATTTTTTAAAGATGCCTGAATGCAGCCTGTAATTTTGCACCAGCGAGTGATTGCAGGTTCAAATAATAGTATTTAGACATCACAGTAATTGATTTGCAGATGCATGTGGGACAAACACACCTAAACGCTGGCATTTGCAACGCCAGCTAATTGGGTCTGTAATTGATCGCGGGGGCAAAATCTCAAGCTGTTCTTAAATCTGTCCCCAAAACATCTACAGTTGAATACACCAAGTACAGGCTTAAATTAAAGTCAGAGGCTGTTTTCAGTACAATTAAACCAGTTATAGACTGACAGGTGCAATTTAAATGAATCTTCTACCTGGAATTCTGGACAAACCCAGTTCATTACTCCTAAAAATTAACAAAACGTTTCAAAGCTACTTAGGAATACGGTGAAGAACTATTGTAAGGGGTTAAAGTATGCTACATCAACCAACGTACTGAATGGATGGAATCTTGCACCTGCAGGGATTGAAAAATACAGGGGTCTGAGGGTTGGCACTAGTCATAATTCAGTCCTAGAGCAGTGCCAAGAAAGCACGGCAGGGCCAAAAGATCTAAGATCCAATACTATACAGTCCACCAGAGCTAGAAACAAAGCATTAAGCCACTTGACAGCTGGGATTCCCAGGCTTCTCCAGTTGCTTCTCAGGAGCTTCTACGTTCCATACACAGGAGCTCTTTGGCTCCCAGTCTAGTTCACAAGCTCCACTGTAACGTTTGTAGAGCACTGTTCCTTAAAGCAGAGTTCTGCCGATTCTGCAGAATTCAGACTCCATGGGCTACGCCAGCAGAATGTATATCCTACATGTGACCTGTGAAAAAATTTACAATATGCACCAAGTCTTGATAGAGCTCTCAGAGGCGTGAGTCTTTGCAGCAAATAAATCCAAATTTTCCCTAACATATAGTATTGAAAAAAAGCCATTTCGTGCCCTAGTTCCAATTAAAGGACCAGTGGATAAAACAGATCTGGAATTTCTAGACCAACCCATTCCTGAGACAGGACTGCACAATAGAAGATAGGCATACTCCAAAGTGAAATCAATTCTCCACACTAAATCCCACCGTTCCAAAAACATCTTGTCCAGTTAACCTCAAACTTTCTGCTCCAAATTCTCCTCTCACTATAAAGCACATATGGGACATTTTATGCTAAAAGAGCTTTTCCCAGAAGGTTTGGGGGAGAGAAAAGAGGGGTTGACCTTATATGGAAAGGGTCGGACAGCCTTAATTACGGAGTCCACTACTGAGGACTCAGAATACCTTGGAGAGATGGCGCAGATACTAAGATGGTCAGGCTCATGGACAAAGGGAAGATGTCAAGAAATGAAGTCTTGGGGACAGGGAAATCACTGATCGGGTGGAACTGGTAGTTTGAAGGGATCGAAGTGGCCACGTAAATGGAAAACTGACCTGAAGGGATATGGACAGCTACCATGTCCCATTCTACCAATACCATGAAGTCGGACTGTTCCTCCCCTGCAAGACATTTTTGGCCAGTGGAGAGTTCTGCTTCCTGCACAGAATTCCAGACTCTTCTCTGGGGCCCTGCCTGCAGCCCTGTCCCCTCACACATTTCAGGTCCTGAGGATTAACTGACAATCTGTGTCCCTTCGACGAGACCCCCGATGCAGACTAGCTGGAGCTCCATTCCAGGTTGTATAGTGCAGCTCAGGACACAGACCTGCTCACAGCCAGCATGGAGGCAAAACACAAACATCTCGAAAACATGAAAAGCCCTGAGGGCCTTAGGGCCCAGTCAAGCAAAGCCTAGAAGGGTGAGCTTTAAGGGTAAGCAGAGGAGGCTTATCAAGGCCATATTAACACGAGAACTGCAGAGTGCAAATTAATGTGAAAGACTTCCAGCGAATCCCAGTTGTATGGGAGAGAGCTGCGTGCAGAGCTCCATCGAGCAGTTTAATCAACTCAAAAGGCAATTTGTTCTCTCTCTGTTTATAACCTTGACAAGCTAGCAGGTTATTTTTAAGCACATAACCAAGTGCAAAAGCTCTCTCCTCCAAAGAGAGTTCCCAGGCTGTGTCAGGGGGGAGCTCATCCCTCACTCTGAACACAAATCATGTTGAACCAGGTAACCAGCCACTCAGAAACCCACAGACCAGAAACACTGGCTAAACAGCCAAGATGTCTTTCCATCAGCAAGCAACAAAAATCACATGGCGGTTTAACGGCTTAACTCCCAAGCGAGGGAGCAGTTGGTGGAGGGAAGCTACAAAGATCAGGGAACAATGCAGAGGTGTCCACGTTAAGGTCAGAGGTGCAGTTATACTGACACCTGGAGAAGGTGCCAGGATACACAACATGGCAAACACCAAGGCCAAGGGTAAAATCTGAGCGGCAGCCCCTGTTCCCTAGTAATAAATCCAAAGCAAAATGCCCATTAACTTTGGTGGGAGCAGGTTTTGGTCCTGGGGCAGAGCCTAGAACAGGCTACTGATAATAGCTACAGTGTGGACTGAACTAAACCCTGGAAAAGAAAGCACAGGGCAAAATAAATGCAAATAGGCACCAGGGAATGGGAATCTCTCTCCAGCTCTTATTTTCTTGGGAAACCCCATGGACCATGTCTTCCCTATGGGCTGAGTGTGGGTCTATGGCCTGTGTTATGCAGGAGGTAAGAGTAAGTGATCTAGCCTTAAAAAGTGTGACTCTGTGAACATGCGGCACATTTGCTTAGTAAGGAAACCCCACACTCAATCTTCTCCCCAGGGGTGGGAGGGTAATGGGGAGGAACCATGTTTGATTGACTTTGGTCTCTCTGTTTAATTCCAGAAACCACAGTGATGGACACAGGAGAAGAACCCAACTGGACTAGAAACAGCATGCTCTCTGCAGTGAAGTGAAAATACACAGCATTAACCCACCCCACCAGCGACCTTTCCTGCCCTGCTAGCTTTCCATTTAAGTGATCAGTCTACCTGTCATAGGTTCTTATCCACATAATCTCTGATCACCTCCCAGTCTTCAGTGCATTCAGCCTCACAACATCCCCATGAGGTAGGGTAGCACTCTCATCCCCACGAAGAGACTAACTGACTTATTCAAGGTCACAGCAGATGTCCGTGGTAGGGTAGGGAATTGAACCTGCATCTCCTAAGTCCCAGGCTAGCTCCCTAACCATTAGACCATCCTGCCTTTCCAAGAGTCACTCCTTGCTCTGCAAGCTACCTACACCAGCACCAGGTCTTTTGCAGCCCAAGAAGCAGCAGCAGTTGGGAATGGGAAAAGTTCTGTGGCTAATCCCCAGCAGTCTGCGCCCTCTGCAGAGACGCGCCGTGGATCTGATAAGTTTTGCCTCTCAGAGTCTCATTAACGAAGTGAGAAAGGGGCAAACTGGAACAATATGGCTGGAAAATAGTGACCTGGAAACCTGAGACTAAGAGCAGCTGTCTTTAAAGCACTTTCTGTCTTTAGGGTCCCAGGGTAATGTTTGCTTTGGCCCGTTGCTGCCCGGAGCGCCAAGAACAGCTGTTCAGATTTGCTGATGATATCACAATTAGTAGCAAATTGTTTAATACTTTCCCAGTAACAGTCAAACCGGGGTTACAGTCAGGCGCCTCCCAGGCCACCCTGGACACCTTGTCTGGCTCATGCCGAGCCCAAAGTAACACAGAGTACAACCCAAAGAGTGGTCTGTGCTAGGACAGCAGATCCAAGCAGCAGAGATCTCTGGTCTCCAAATGCTAACTTACCTATGTTCTCACTGCCAGGAGAGGTGCAGGTGTCTCTCACCATGTCCTTCCAGCCTCACACCCCACAGTTTTCAAAAGGGACCTCTGCTCCTGCGTTCCCAGCTAGAGACACCAGCAGGGCTTGCTGAGCATCTGTGGCTCTCACTGACTTCAGCTGGGCTGTAGGTGCTCTGAAAATCAAGCCCAAGGTGCCTCCGGCTAGGAATCCAAACTCCGAGCCACCCTATCCACAGAGGCCACAGTCTGAAAATTGTTGCCACTGTCTTTGCATTCCTCAGAAAACTGGCCTGATGCCTGGTGCACAACACATAAAATCAGACTGTTTTAGGGGTGGATCAAAGCAAGGACTGGTGGTTAGAGTAGGGGGAGGGGATTGAGGTTTCCAGTGAGGAATCAGGGTGGGAATAGGTCAAGAAGCATACTTCTCTGCACATGAATGCAGGGTGCCCCCCCCCACCTCCACCGCCCACATAGGTAAACTGTCTTTCTACCCCTGTTCCAGCCTTCCCCATCCAATCAGTCCCTTTCCTCACATCACCGTCAGTCTCCTATGCCACCCCCGCCTACAACCCATCCCGCTCTGAATCCTACCCCGGCTCGTCACCTGCTCTGCACTTTGTCTTCTACCTTCCCTGACCTGTTGGCTTCCTGTGCCCAACAGCCGCAATCCTGACCCCCTTTCCCTCACATACATTCTCCTTCCCTGCCCCTCCACGGTTCCTCGTTCCATTACCGGTCCTTCCAGGGCCACACATAGGGACCAGAAGCCACCATCTTAGCTAAGGGCAGCCTGGCTTTAGGCCCTTTGAGAACAATGGGAGAGGGACGTCATTTTTAGTAAGGGCCAAAAAGTAAAATCACAACCCTTCCCTCCCAAATTTCTGCCAACATCATGAGCCACTTTTAAAAAAAAAGCCTCTAAAATCATGATCCTGGGACTAATCTCTGGAGAGCTGGGAGGGGCTGGACCACACGCCAGGGGAAAGAGGAGGCTGAACAGAAGGAGTGAGGACAAGCGGTCAAGTGTCCTAGGCCCAACCGACATGGAGAATGGCCACCGCTGAGCCAGACCTGAATATCCCCTCGCCACCCTGACCATAGTGCCTCAGCAAGGACAGAGCATTGGCGGGGTGGGAGTGGGGGGCACTCAAAGCAGCAACCACCTCTAGGGGGCAGGGTGGGGAGGCAAAGCACTTGGATGAGTCCTACTGCACAGATATCACCAGGAAGGGAGAGGGCCTGGTGGGCCCATTAACAAGGCACGTGGTCCTGTCCACACAGCAAAAAGAGCAGTGTGCTGAACCGGTTTCTGGGAGATGACCATGGACCAGCTTAGGCCTCTGGCAGGGGCACCATTAACTGCCACGGTTACTAATGCAGCATTAACCTCACACAACCCATGTTCAGAGCTGATCACGTGGCTAACTGGTTACAAACCCCATTAGGGGCTGTACCCATCCCCCTGAGACACAGGCACCCCAGCCCTCAAAGGTATAGACTGTATAAGTCATAGGAACCCCAGACCACCCCTAGTCTTACTAGCACATAAAACACTGCCTCCCTGGGCTGGGCTCTGCAAAGAGAGACTGTTGCTACACAGACCTCAGCACTGCAGTGATCTTCAGGTCAATCAACTTTAATGTGACCGGAACCACAAATAGACCCAGGGGATCAAGCCTCAAACACAGCATCTGACCCCGTCTTGGAGGGGGTCGTCCCCACCCTGATTGCCACCTGAGGGGGGGGGGCTGTACATTTCCGACACGTTGGTGACATTTGTCTAGCTTGTCATGCCGGCAAGGTCTCACCTGAACTGAATTGTGACGCTTAGCTGCTGCTGTAGAGCAAACTCAAATAGAATCCAAGTGCGGCAAAGGGGACTCCGACAAGAGCCCGTTCTCCATTTGTTCACAATTTCATCCTTTTTGGCCTCCGGTTTTCTTTTCTGTTCCTGTGTGTGCAGACCTCTCTCTCGCCACCTGTCTGTGTTTTACATTTGTGTTTAAAAAAGTGCGAGTGACAGTTCACAAAGTTCCTGACAACCAGGGTGTTTGTATTTCTAAATGAAAACTTCACCTCTCATTTCTGGTGGAGGAATGGGATTCAGCGCCTCCAGCTGGCACTGCCAGACCACACCCCTGCAGCTCTGGGATCAATGGGGCATGTATATACAGATGTGCGTCACGTTTGAAAAACAGCTATGGGAAACAGAATGTGATTTGCATTGTTTGGCTGCAAAGTCAAGCACTCAAAAATTAGGGAATGCCAGGGTTAAGATTGCCCTTGCAGATTACATTGCCCCCTACCCCCAACCTTAAATTCAGCTTCCTATGTTTAATCCCCCCCGTTAAAAATCTCCTTTGCTGCAACGCGTACAAAAAGCTTGACAAGAGTTAGGCGGCTGGTGTTCTGAGACTGCTACTTATCATGCTGACTGATACTGTCGCATTGTTTCCTTGTACTCCCCCATCTGTCTGTATCTACCTGTTGTCTCCTGTCTTTGAGTGTGAGGACATGTCTAGACAAACAGTGTGCAACCTGGGGTGTAACTCTACAGTGCTCCAGGGTGCTGTGCACTAACTGTCCATGTGGACCCCGCTACCGTGCACTAAAAATTTCCCAGTGAGCTTAGATTGACTCCACTTTGAAACGAGCGTGTGTCAATGCAAGGCCCATCTTTATGCTCTGTTTGTGTATCACCTAGCACAATGAGGTGCTGGTCCATGACTGGTGCTCCTAGACAGGGCAGTAATACCAGTAAGTATTATTAATAATCCATTATGCTACACTCATTAATAACCTACTCACATGGTACTTTTTCCACAGGACCCCACCTCTTTCACTGTGGATGAACAGTTTGCTATGCCTGGGGTACAACTGGGCGCCCAAGTCCCATGACATTGTTTCTGCTCCCCGACTGGATTACAAGCTTTGTGAACAGGAGATTAGTGAATAACTAATGCTCCAGTTCACACACGGAACCCCCTGCTCATCATATGTGCACATGGTTCTTTGTGCAGAACAGCCTTTCCCCAGTTGGATTCCACCTACCCTACCGGTCCGACTTGCTGGGTCCCCGAGAGGGAGATCTGTGCTCTGCACAGTCTGAGGAGGACACTCCAGTGTGTTGGGGCCTGCTTTGTGCAGGCCGAGTTCATTTCTTGCCCTGGGATGGTGCAGCACCGATGGTTCCCTCTTGTCTTCTCACCTCCCGTTCAGAGTGATCCGGACTTACAGCTAAGTGTCGTGTAGCCATGAGCCCTTCAGGTTTGTGATGGTTTGATCATAATTCTGCCATCCCTGTTCCGTATGTCCTCAAATTAAAAACCTGGATCAGATTGCGAACATCATGGTGGTGGGAAGAAAGAAGCACCTGGAGGAACTAGCAGGAATCTTGACCTTGCTCTTTATCAAGGGTTTCTGCCTTCTAGTTGTCAAGGGGGCCTGAAACCGGGGGGGTTCTAATGGGCTTTTCACTATTCCTATAGAAGGTGGTTTTCAAAAGCTCTGATCTCACTCCGCTCCCGCTGAAGTCAATAGGAATTTTACCACTGACTTCAATGAGAGCTGAGTTAGGGCCAACACTTTTTGAAACCCATGATGACAAGCTGAATAGCCAGAAACACCTCCTACACCTGTGGCTAGCCAGGAGACTGCGCCCCTCCTCTGGGAGGTGGCTGTAGCTACCCCAATGCATGCTTTTCCCACCTCAAGGCTGGATTGCTGCTAGGTGCTCCATCTTGGCCTCATGCAGACAGCCCCCTGCAAACTACCTGTTGTTCAAGACACGTCAGCCTGTCCGCTAGCGTTCACACCATGATCCCAAAGCCAGGCCTTTCAGCAGACATTTCCCATGCTGCAAAGCAGCCTTGCTCAACCAGGCCCAGATAACCAGCAGAGGGACAAAAGAGGAAGGACACTTGGCTTGATGGATCAATCATGTGTGCTTGAATCTTTACAAGGATACCTTGATTCTATGCTGATTGGTACCTTAAAATGCATCAATAGTAACAAACAATATATTCCCACCAAGGAGCTTGTCTCATTTGCTGGCTGCCTCTTTCGAGGAATGATTTCCCTGCTTCAGAAAGAAAATCTGCTTCCTCTGTCTGGCCAAGGTTCTTCCCACAGAGACCAGAGATCTGTCACAATAATCTTAGTAAATTGGCAAGCAGAGTTTTTGCTGTGGAACTGTAGTATGGTACAGCCCTTACACAGGTCGCTCTCACTGCCACAGCTATATGTACACACACGTACACAGTGACACACGTGGAGAATTACACACTGATACACGCACACACTGACCCATGAAGACATGAAAACAGACAGGCAATCACGCATATACACACATAAGAAAGTGCGCATGCAGGTACATACATGCTACATACAACAGTGCACATGTCCACTGCACACGGGCATCCCCCCACTTTACACACCGGCATGTGCCCACGACACCCATACTTGCACCGTAGGCAAGGATTCATGGCTTGCACACCGTGTATAAAATGTCATGTACCCCACCCCCCCATATATAACAGCACATACAGGCCACAAAGCGCATTCCGCCTTGTAAGTCTGCTGTGCCGAATGCAGCAAAGATTTCACAACTGTTGTGCAAGTGTGAGCCGAGACGATGGCCTGCTGTGAGTCAGCCCCTTGCGCGCCTGCTCCGTCTCTCTCAAAGGGGCAGGATAAATAAAGGACGCGGGATGGGCGTCCAGTAGGAGACGTGAGGTTAAGCAGGTGCCTCATTGTGCCAATGGGGGTTTTAGCAACTTATTCCCTTCTCAGGCCTCACTCTTGCGACCAGGTAACTCTGCAGCCATTCAGCGGGGTCTTCTTAATGCAGGATCCAGCTCCCCGCCCACCACTTTGTATCCGGGGCTTCTGTGTGCGCCACACGGCATCCATTCCATACATGGACATGCTGCGAACAGCCCAGTGGCATCTCCAAAGAGCAGCGTGCATGCGTGTGTGTACACACTATCCTGTACCACCTACGTGTACACTGCATATAACAACATACACATCCGTTCCACACAAGTGACAGCCTCACGAGAGAATCTGAGCCCTGTCGTATCAATGGAACAAACACAACCAAATTCGGCTCTTAATGACACCACTGTGAAAACAGAGAATCGCTGCTGTCTTCAAGGGAATTATGCCGGTTTATGCCAGCTGAGGTTCTGGCTCACAGTGGGGTAATGGAACAGAATTTAGCCCACTGTGGACAAAGGCGCCCGTTCACACAGACAGTGGCATTCACATACTACGTACAATGTTGCCTTACACTTACTGCTATGCTAGGGTTACCATATTTGAACATTCAAAAACAAGGACACTCCATGGGGGAGGGGGGAATATTTGCTTGTGCCCCCCCCAGCCCCCAGCCCCGCCCCAACTCCACCCCTTCCCCGCCCTCATTCCAATCCTTTCCCCAAAGTCCCCACCCCAACTCTGCCCTATTGTACTCCTTCCCCAAATCCCCGCCCTGGCCCCGCCTCCTCCCCTGAGTGCGTCGCGTTCCCCCTCCTCCCCCTCCCTCCCAGCCGCGCAAAACAGCTGTTTTACGGCACAAGCACTGGGAGCTAGGGGGGAAAAGCGGACACTCTCTCGAGTGATCAACATTCACTCTCTTTCTTGAATAATCAACTCTTCTTTGGGGAAAAATAATAATAGCAAAATCCCGGACGTTTTTAGTTATTTAAAAATTCCTCCCCGACGGCAATTTAAGAACCAAAAAGCCGGACACGTCCGGGAAAATACCAACATATGGTAACCCTATACTCTACAGTCTATACAACACACACACTGTATCTCTCTCTCTCTCTCTCTCTCTCTCACACACACACACTCACACACAGAGATTTATCTCTCCTCCTAATTCTGAATGAATGAACTTTTTCCCAGAATAAATAACAATCAAATGGAAGTTATTTTAAGGCTGGTCTCAGTCCTTGGAGTTTCCGTGCCTGCTGATGGCGGCCACATTGTTTTCTTTGCTTTTCTTGGCAAAGCCCCAATTCAGAGTTCAGAAGTTATTACTATAAAAGTCAAATTGCTTTGAGTGGAAAAGATGGGGGGATGGGGAGAAATGGGATTCTTGGAACTTTTCCAGCCCGGGATAATTGTGAGCTACACAAAGTTTGATCCGTCTCCTGCTGTCCTCTGGGGAGCTTTTCGTTCGGCTCCCAGCCAGCAGGGAACGGTCAGATCCGATGTGGAGAAGAAGGACTCTCTTGTTACAGAATTGATGATTCATAGAAAGTAGAGTGCAGAGGGTCTGGCACACTGCACTGGGGCTTGTCTGAGACCTCCGACACAAACAAGAGCAAAGGAATTTGTGCGACACTCCTCTACCGAGTGGAACGCAGGTCGGTTTTGTGGATAGAACCAAGCGGGTGAGGCCAGTCATGTGAACACACTGGGGCTTGCGTACAAAGCCGACTATACGGCTCTGGTACTATGTACCAGGGGCCATGTAACTCTCTAGATAGGTTGCCCAATGTCAATTGCTTGTCCTTGTCTTCCGTGCCCTGAACACCCCAGCCCACATCTTAGAACTGGTCTTCCCTCTGCCAGCCTCTGTACCCTGTTCATTTCCTTCTCCCATTCCTGTCTCCCTGCTGGCCCTCATGCTCTCTGCTTCTTTTCCCCTCACTGTTTTCCATGATCTCAGCTATCCCGAGGGCTGGACTGCACCGGGCTCTTACATGAGTGTGTGAGAGAGGTCTGGGGACCAGGGGCATCTCTGCCTCTTAGGCCCCAGTTCATGATCTTGGGCACAATTGGAGACCTTGTTCTCAGGGAACGCAAGGACTGCACTGGGCTAGCACCATTCACCTCTGCAAAGGAACTGGGGAGAAGCTGACCCCCTCAAACCCTGCACTGGCCAGCTGTGGAAGGAAGCAGCCACGCTGCACCCTGTTTACAAGTCGTGCAGTAGCTACCCTCCCTGTGAAGCAATGTGGCTTTATGAAGGGCGTAGCTGAAGGATCTGAGGGCATATTTCCCTGCAGCCTCAGCTGCCTTGTTTGCTTCCCTGCTGCCCCGCCATTGCCAGCCAAGAGTTCAGTTCCTGCTGATCCTCCAGCCGGCACTTCGTAAAACGAGCCTGGCTGCCTTTCGTTTCTTCCAGGCCGGTTTCTCACTGGCCTTGGAGCCTGCTGTGCCTTCGTTACGGATCTTCCTCCTTTTCCCACACTTCAGTGCTTCCTCCCACTGCGCCTCATTACATTTCTCCATTCCCCCCCGTTCGCTGTTTGGAAATAGAAAATGCTGGTATTCAGAGAATCAGAGACGTTTGGGATAGAGAGTCACAGAGCCCCTCTCCCAGGGCCAAGAGAGGACTGCTCCCTATTAGTGGGCTGGGCAGTCTCATTTTAAAAGTCCCAAATGACAGGACTCCCACCAAGTCCCTTGGGATGCTGTTCCACAGCCCAAGACCACGTACTGCGAGGAAGCTTCCCCTCCTAGTCAGCCTATATTCCCCCCATCTTAACTGAACCCTAGTTATTCTTCTGTGCACCTTGGAGTCATTCCTCCCCTTCCTCAGCATTAGAGATTGGCTTAAACCCCAAAGCATGAGGTAGTCCATCTCCTGTCGCCCATGCCCAGCTTCTGGCAAGCAGAGTCTAGGGGCACCATTCCTGTCCATTCTGGCTAATAGCCACTGATGGACCTATCCTCCATGAATTTATCTATTTCCTTTTTGAACCCTGTTATAGTCTTGACCTTCACAAAATCCCCTGGCAATGAGTTCCACAGGTTGACTGTGCGTTGTGTGAAGAAGTACTTCCTTTTGTTTGTTTTAAACCTGCTGCCTGTGAATTTCAGGTTCAGGAACCAAATTAGCAATCAGCATCACCCAAAAGAGCCACAGCAGTGTGAATTCATTGTTTCATTTACTATAGTGCTATGTATTCTTATTTAAACAGTATGACAATTTATCATATACGTTTGTGTGTGTGTAGATATAATTCTCATATCAAAATGACTGACCAAGTATTATTATTTTCTCAACTACAATTGGTTCATAACATAGTAAAAGCCTCCTGATTGGCTAATAATTAAATCACAGAGTGTTATAATATCATGTGCTGCAAAGAGCCAAATTAAAGAGCCACTTGCGGCTCACAAGCCTCAGTCAGAGTATCACTGTATTAAATAAAAGCGGTCCAGCCCCGATCCTGGCAGTGCCTTCCCCCCTCCCCAAGTCCCTACAGACCCCTGCCCCAAGCCCTCCCTCTGGGTTAAAATGTTGCCAGTCTCATTACCCTCTTTATGGGTCTTTTGCCAACTTTCAATACTGCCAATGTGAATTAATTTCCCAGTTAAGGTTTTGCTAGATGTTGTATCCAGCGCTTCACTTAAGCCCAGCTACATGGCATCTGCTGCACTCCGCTTTGCCACTTTGTTGTTGTCTATCAAATAAAACAAGCCATCGAGTTTGTCTGGCAAAACGTATCCTTCTTTTTAAACCCCAGAGCTGCTGCCTGAGGAAGGCACTGTTATTCCGGAGATGCGGAGTGATTGTTTTTTTCTTAGTCAGTGTTGATATTAACCTCGGAGGATGGTAATGATCAGAATCAGTGTTTCCTTTCAACTACTGTTCCAGTTCCTCTCCAGCTCATCAGGATTTATAGAAAATTACTACCGTGTGCAATGTCCCCATTCCTCGCAGGGACGAATTCAAGCAGCTTCCCAGTTACCCTTCCATTGTCAATCAATGCCTTTCTAGCAGTGACATGTTGCTCCAGGATGGCCTTTACTATGGCTGGATTCTCTACTTTTTGCATCATAACGTTTCCCTCTCTGTAACTTAGGAATCTCTTTGATTACGCACATTTGGCCGTGTCAGTTACTGAACAGGTGGCTTGGTTGTGAAAGACCACAGGAGTATGGCATCCTTGAAAGCTGGTCTAGGAATTTTTCATCCTTCCTCCCCTCCAGTCTTGGGCACGGCAGCAGGAGCTGACTCCATTTTTGCCGGCACTTTTAATTCCTCGTATCTTTAGCCATGGTGTTTCGCTGCCGTGCTCTTCGTTGTCAAGCTCTATCTCTCACATGCCTCAGTGCGAGAGACTATCACAGCCTCAGTTGTAGATTTCCTCCCCTGCATTACTGCGTGGTGTAGCTGTGCTGTTGAATAGATGCCACATCCCACTGCAGAGTGGCTGCATTTCAGTGGGGCGTAAAGTGACCCCTGGTTCTGTGGTTTGTAAAGCATTTGGGGATCCCTCAGGCTGCTAGACGAATGTAAGATGTTGGGTCTGAGTTTCATTTTCAACACAGCCCCTTTACACAGTTCTGGTAAGGTACAGAGCCCTTAGAGGGTAAAGTTACGTATGCCCACTTGAAGTCCTCTTTCCGATGCCAGACACGTGTACAGCGGCCTCAGGGTGTGCACTAAACTTGTTGGTCAAAGGATCAGCACCCAGGGGAGAAAAGCAAGGTGACCACATCGATTATTTCCATCTCTGGAAGCAAAACAATGGGCTGGACAGAGGCCACCATACCAGATCCTGGCAAGCGCAAAAAGGACCAGTCCAACACTTTTGTGACCACACTGTTTATCCTTCCCCAGTGCTCTAGAGGAAAATGAAGTTTCCTAAAAGGTCCCTGCTAATGCGCTCAGAGGAAATCCATTCCCTCCTTGGCCAATACGTGAGCAGGGATCACCATTGTTCAGCACAGAGCCCTATTTTACCCCAACGTACTGGTGTCCAAGTAATCGTCTGGTTACCCCTGGAATCCTAGTGAGGTGGGTTATGCCAAGGCCTTGTGGAAAAACAACCCCAAGCAGGGATCACAAAGTAAAAAATCTGCATATGTCTTCTTAAATTTAAGGTACTTCTAAAGTCCCCATTACCAGGATCCTCATGCTTTTCAATGTATTTATCCTCGCCACACCCCTCCAAGGTAGAGCAGGGCTGTTCTCCCCACTTTACAGAGGAGGGACCAAGGCACAGAGAGACTAAGTGACTTTCCCAAGGTCACCCAGAGTCTGTGGCAGAGCAGGAATTGAACCTTGGTATCCAAGCCCCAGGCTAACACCCTAAAAACCACGGCACTCTCTCTTCTTTCTTTCATTAACCTAAGCTGCGTATATTTTAATTTCCAGGAAATTACATGATCCCCCTGGCTACTTTGTTTTAATAGCGTCATTAAAACCGACTGTAGTCTCCTTTTTTTCTCCAGAATGCATTGGTATTATTATTATTTAATATTTAATTTAATAGTGTTCAAAGTCCTCAGTTAGAACAAAGGCTCCATCAGGCTGAGCACCTCACAAATCCACATGCCCTGCCCTGAAGAGTTTATGATCAGATCATAGATACCAAGGCCAGAAGGGACCATTCTGATCATCTAGTCTGACCTCCTGCACATCACAGGCCACAGAATCTCACCCACCCACTCTTGCGAAAACCCCTCACCTATGTCTGAGCTATTGAAGTCCTCAAATCGTGGTTTAAAGGCTTCAAGGTGCAGAGAATCCTCCAGCAAGCGACCCGTGTCCCATGCTACAGAGGAAGGCGAAAAACCCCCAGGGCCTCTTCCAATCTGCCCTGGAGGAAAATTCCTTCCCGACCCCAAATATGGCGATCAGCTAAACCCTGAGCATGTGGGCAAGACTCACCAGCCAGACACCCAGGAAAGAATTCTCTGTAGTAACTCAGATCCCACCCCATCGAACATCCCATGATCAGAATCATTTTAAAGCCACCACAGTACACACTAACCTGGGAGGGGTTGCAAACACCACCGAGGAGGAGAGCACTATGAAGAAGCCTAGAGCATCCAGAAAGAGAGACAGGAGATGAGAAAATTAAGTTGTGTTTTGATGAACGTAGCTTATTATGACTGGAACAAAATAATCAGAAACCCTGGTACTGAGTGGGAAGGAGAAACTATAGGACACCGCTGGCTCGTGTAAAACAGTAACATGGAGAGACTGAAGGGTGACAGTGCATAACACAAAGAGAATTCTTTGGCAGCAAGAATGATCCCAGGCAATTCTGAGCTGCACAATGGCACTAAAAGACAACCTCTCCATGGAAATTAATAGAGGCAATATCTCAGTGCTCCTCCTGCTTGACCTCTCTGCAGCTTTTGCCATGGTGATCCACAGGGAGCTGCTGTCCTGCTTACGTGACACAGTTGGCCTCCACGGCATGGCACTTCAATGGCTGCAGTCTTCAACAGGATGCAGCGAAAAGGGATAGGCAACTGCTTCTCTTCCCCCAAAACCTTTCCCTGTGAAGACACCAGGGATCTATCCCGCTCCCTCTCCCCTTCAGTATCTACACCAGACCACTTGCAGTGGTGGGGAGATGCACTGGGCTGTACTGCCCAAAGTATGACATTATCATTCATTTTCGACCAATGCAACCAGCTCCATTGCAATCCTGGAGGAGAGCAGAGCCTGCACGAACAGAGGGGTCAAACTCATCCCAGGCAAAACCGGGGAGAGGGATAGCTCAGTGGTTTGAGCATTGGCCTACTAAACCCAGGGTTGCGAGTTCAGTCCTTGAGGTGGGCCTGGTCCTTGAGGTGGGGATTGGTCCTGCTTTGAGCAGGGGGTTGGACTAGATGACCTCCTGAAGTCCCTTCCAACCCTGATATTCTAGGATTCTATGACAACTGAGGTGATGCTGGTCAGAAAGGGAAGTATTTTGAGGAACTAGCTGGGACATTGTCCTCCCCGCCCCCTTCCCCAAACTGGTGCAATGCCTCAGGGCCTGTTTGACTCATTATTCACTCTAAATGACCAGGTAGCATCAGTGATAACATTTTCTTTGATCCCCAGTTAGCTAGGAAGCCTCCCCTTTCTTCCTTCAGGACGGGGATGTGGCCACAGCTATCCATACATTCGTCTCCTCCATGCTGGATTACTGTACTCACTCTGCCTGGGTTGATAAAGAACCAATGCAAAGGGGCTCTCAAGGGCAAACACCCCTATTGTTGTGAAGAGGACCCTGAGGTTCTGAATCACCACATGTGCTCCAGATCTCAGACTGACACCTCACTGGAAAGAGAACAACTCCAGAAACACAGCTGTCCCTGCTACAACACTGGGGCATGGGCTTAGAACGGACTTTAAAGGAAGAGGTGCATCTACTAAATCATAAGCAGCAATTGGGTTTTCCTTGGATGCCTCCTATCCAAGTACTGACCAAACCCAATCACGCTTAGCTGGTGAGAGCTTACGTGTGGCGCGTCTGCAGGTTCCTGCATTCACCAGTGTGCTTGTACTTAGATTGCAAGCACTCTGGGCACATGGACCATGTTTGGTTCTGTGTTTGTACAACATCTAGCATGATGAAGTCTTGGTCCATGACTGGGACTCCTAGACGCTATCACGTTACAAATGAATATGCAAATAATAATAATTTAGAATACCTGACCCCCATGAGGGTGCCTGCACCGCCTTCCTTAAGTAACACAGTTAGATCCCACAGTTAGACTTCTCACCGTCAAGAATTTTTGATTGATATTTAGCCTGAACTTCAACTCTTGCCTCCTAGCCAGGTCCCCCTGTGCCACTCTAAACAACTTCCTTCCCCTTGGGTTTACTGTACGTCCTTCAACTACTCATCCGTGTTTCTTTCCCTTGGAGGCTTAATAATGGATCTGACAGACACTGTTTGCATTCAACTTTGCCCCAGTCTCTGGGGTAGGTTTGGTTTTATTGGAGCCTCGGTTTTTCCTCTACAGTCTACTGCAAACCAAGAACCCTGCCAGGGTAATAAACGTGTGATGCAAATCCCAAACAGATTCTCTCCCTTCCGCCGGCAGTTGCCTCAGGAGTTCCCGAGTGGCTGGAGACTCTAGGATGCCTTCTCTATACCTTCAGACATAGACGCTGTAAAAAGCAGGAAAGCATCTGCAGGATAGAGATGGCTGTGGGGAGAGGCAGAAGGAAACTGGGTATCTGGAATCAGATGATAAACTAAGTAAATAATATTACAAGAGTAAGTGCCTGTTGAGCATTGGTCTCTAGGGCCATGTTAACCCATGAAAGTTACAATTAATTTACCAAGTAAATGGCTCAGCATTAGAACCCTTCCGGGTGGACCCCGCACTATGCATGGTAACAGACAGCAAGGGATGCACGTCGTATTATTTTCTAATTTAAAACCAATTGCATCTTGGTATTGAACGACTTCAGGCTCCAAGCCGCTCCCCTGTGGGCTGAGGAAAGAGAGAGGAAGCAAATGAGGGCGGGGGGGGGGGGGGAAGGGAAGGGGATGAGGGTGGGAAGGGGAGGCACAGTTTGAAAGAGAGGTAGCAGAAATTAACCTTGGAAAGCATTCAAATTAAGCTGTGTAATAAGAGAACCACTTCTCTGGGCAAATTTGTTAGGATTAGGTCTAACTGAGCTGTTGAGGAGAATTCAGTGTGGCTCCCAGCCAAGGCAAAACAAGGCTCCTGGCTTCACCCACTGCAGGAGAGCCCAGGCTAATGGCTTTAGTTCAAACTTTGATAGCAAAAAAAAAATAAAAAATAAAAAAAAAATCCAGGAACAAAGACACTAATTCTTCCCAAAGCCCCAGAATCTCAGTTGATACATTTCTGTTTATGTTCATTCATAATGGATACACACAGCTGTTCTTATCATTCATATTCAAATTCCATATGCATCTTTATTATTTATAACTCCAGCTTCAAAACCACTTGGAAATAGATGCTCCAGGCACAGCAATACCCTGGACAAGCCTCTCACCGGAACTGTGCCCTGGGCTGAGAGTCAGGGTCAAGCCCCATATGCGCCCAGTCCTGGCTTCCTGAGGCCTTGCTAAAACTCACTCCTGGTGGGCAGGAAGAGTCCCCATCCCCTTGCACGGCTTTCCCAACGTATCTCAGACTGGATCCTCCCTTTTCTTATGGACCCATTCAGGGCTCTTCCTCTTCAGTCACAACTTTTGCTGACCCACCATGAATCTGTGCTTCGAAGGCCAATCCACCCTGTCGGGCCCATAGCAGCCGCTCCCTTCTGCACTCTCTCGGCTACACTTTATACTTGATGTGAACGCTACCGCTGTATTTGGATAGCGCCAGAAGCACGTTAGATCTTTTCCAGATAGCCATGAAGACAAGGTCCCTGCCCCAGAAAGGATGCAGTCTAGACAGGTATTTAATATGGAAGAGCTTGCTGTCTTCTCGGTGTGTAATGTCCATTCCGGGCCTCAGCCAGATCCAGCTGTTCAAATGTGAACGTACCTCTGAGATAGCAGGCACCGTGTAGTCAGCCTGATGAGCTGAAACCTCAGATGGGAGCAGCTGAGACCACTGCTGAGGCAGGAGAATGCTGCCCGGGCCTTTCAATGTCTCAAGCCAATACACATTGCTTTCCGACTCACTTCGGAAGTGAGGACTCGAGGCTCAAAGAGGAAACCCCGCAGAGTTCTTTTCGGTCCCATCTCTGGGAAGGTTCAGAATTCTCGACAAAAAAAATCCCTCCTGCCTTTGTGGCTGGAAGTTATTTATACTGCACTGCAAGCCACATGGAACCTCTCAGCATTTAGGAAGGAGCCATCCTACGCCAGGAGCATGGACACAGGGTGAAGTTAAGCCAAGGGTGCAGTGAGGGGTAGAGGCTGCCCCAGGGTACGGTAACTCCCTGGGAGCACTGCAAGGTGTAGACAGCTGGGGAAAGGAACTGGCGCAAATGAAAGCTTGGATTCTGTGCCAGCAGCGATTACAACTTTCCCCCAAATACTTAAGGGCCGTAATAAGCTGGAAAATAATGACAGGTTTGAAGTTTGGAAATGTTTTAAGAGTCTAGCGGAGTGGTGAGGTAACTCTCAGAGGGGCAAACTACACTCCGATCGGTGGGAGGAGGTCTGGAACACATTCGGGGGCTCTGGGTACAATCACTGGCAAAGAGGCAATAAAGCATCACCTTACAGGGGCCAAGGAGAGCCAGCGTAGCCTCTGGGTGAGGCCCATGCTATTGAATAACGCTGAACTCACGGCAGCTCACAAAGGGAAGTGTGTTTGGAAAGAATGCAAGGCGTCTGAAAGGAGAATTACTGCAAGGTCCAGGAGCTGCCTCTGCCCCCGAGCCTGGCATAAGTAGCTCAGGTAGGCTGTGAACCTGGCCAGATTAGTTCCTTTAGAAATAGGCCTAGGAGAGATCATCTGCAGGCTCTGATGAAAGATACATGGAAAGCGGAGGAGGTTCCTCACAATCAGAGCTCTGGCTGGGACTCCACCCACGGCTCCTGCAAAGTCCTCACACAGCCCTGCCCCCTATTACTCCCCCAACCCACAATCTCCCCATCTCTGCTGCCCCAACACACCCCTGTTCTGCTCATGTCACCTCCACACCCATCACTTTGTTCCCACTACTCTTCCCATGTTCTGAGATCTGACCAACATCATGCGTTTCCTTCATGTGCCTCCATCTAGGTGGGTGGGGTGCACCAGTGCTGGTAAGCCAGGGTGGGAGGTCAGCCCTGGAACTCTCACTGAAAGTCACAAGGGACGCCGGAGGAACAGAGTGAATTGCTGTCCTTCAGATGGCACAGAGACAGTGTTAATGTCTCCGGCGGCTGACCTCAGAGGGGAGATGTCCATGCAGAAACCAACAGATTTCTTTATGTCCTGGTCTGCAGAACCACTGGGAATCTGAGGGAAAGTCTTCCATATTCCTTTCCCCATCCAGATCCTGCAGAAAATGTCAGCTAATCTGTGGGATTTGGGGTTTATTTAAAAAAAAAAAAAGAAAAAGAAAATTCAACCAGAAATCCTGTGAAAAGACCAACATGAATTGTTGGGATCTTCAAGAGGTTGAATCTTTTTGTTTTAAATTGAGTTTTTATTTCATCTGGTCTTTTCTTTTAAAAAGTTTCTCCTCCCTCCCTCGTATCTTCCGTCCACTTCCTCGTGATCTTTCCCCACTCCCTTAGAATGATTTCTTCTCTTCCCCTCACCCCTGGACTCCCACACTAAAGAGCAATAAATCAATATCAAATTGGATATTTGATGGAACGTTTGCTTCTTTTAACATCTGCAGCCTGGAATTCAACCCACCAGACAGCACTCAGATAGAGCTGCTCAAATGATCACCAGCGACATTGTTAAGTTCATGTTGCTATTTAAACAGTTATCACAAGGCCTCTGCATTAACCCTGCTAAGAACGAGCGGCAGTTCACATCTAACTTGGAGCTGTTGTTGCAGGCAGTGGACCCAAGAATACAGTGCTGTATCAGGACTAGAAAGGTGTGGGTTTATTTTTTAATGAAAGCTTAGACTTTGCAGAAAATACTGCAGTCTACAGAGAGACCCTAAGCCAGTGCAAAAGTGCTACATTTCTGCACCATGCCATGCAAAGCTCGTGGTCATTATGTGCTCTTGTCTGGCCAGGCTATCCTCAGTTGAGGTGGCTTTAGCTCAGGGAGATCTCAGGTGATTTGACAGGCAATCATTCTTCCTCCTCACCTGTTGAATTCCAGCAGTGTCAATCACGTTTCCGTCTGTTGTTCAGAGCACGCAATGCCACGGGGGGGGCGGGGGGGGGGAGATTTTTACTTAAAGTGCCCATCCATTTCTCTGGGCACTTTCACAATCAATACAAATGTACACACTCAGAAATAAAATAAGCACCAACAGTAAAATGGACGTGTCGGCCCAACGTCCATCTGAGCCAGAAAGAATTTCACTTTGTCCTCCTCCTGCAAGGGCTCAGACAAAAGGTGGACTTTGCGGCACGTCGCAAGGGTTAACCTGCCTGTGGGATGCTTTGGATGCATGTTTTTCTCCTCTCTCCCGCTCCTCTTCCTTCTTCCCGCATCCCCACTCTCTGGCGTAGTGTGACTGGGATGTGCTGCACCCTGGAGGAGAGGCATTCCCTCTCATGCTGAATGGGGATGGGGACCCCACTGCAGCCTTTAAGCAGAGGGCACTCTTCTCTTGCAGTCTGGCAGGAGTCAGGTTGGGATGAGTACGCTATCCTGGGTGGACTGACTCATTCGGTATTTACATACCACTGTAAATTGAATTCTCCTCTCCTCTCTCTCATGCCTGGTATCCTCCGATTGCCTCCTTCTGTGCATTCCTGCAGCTGCCCGCAGTGGCTCCATATGTTTAGAATAGACTCTAATCGTTGGCTCATGTCTCCCAGCGAAAGCCCAGAGCCAGAAGGAAAACATCAGTATGGATGACGGGAGATGATTCAACTGTGTCCAGTCGAGGGGCATCCCGGGACTGACGCTCTGCTTTGTCTGTCAGTCATTCGCTCAGTCCGTAGCTCCTCTAGCTGGGATCATTGCTCTGCAGACGTAGTTCAGGTTGTCTAGGCAGGATCGAGAAAGGAAGTTGAAGGGGGGTGGTGTCTTGACAGCCCAGGTGGTCATTTGGATGAGAGACTGGTGATGAAAACTCCAGCTTTCTCTTTTGTCAGGAGCCTCTGGCCTGGGTGGTCTAGAAGGAGGGTGGCTGAGGAGATGTTAGAGAAAGGCCGGCGGAGGAAGGGTTGTGAGGGAAAGCGGAGAGTCTGCCTCCATCCTCCACAAGGCCTTCTCCCCAGAGCTCAGCCCCTGCACCACCTCCCCCTGTGTCCCTTTCTCCCGCCATGTCCCGGCACCCTGCCTCTAACCTCTGCGGTGTCTGGGGCTCAGATCGTCACAGGTATGTAGCCCGCCCAACTCCCATTAAAATCAATGGGAGTCAGGCACCCAAATATCTTTGAGGATCTGGGGCTGGGGGGCTGGAGAAGGCAGAGAGCTAGCCACACTGGGACCATGGAACCTCAGCTTTAACCACTCACTAGCACTGAGAGGTTGACACATGTAAAATAGGGGGTAGGCTTCTAGAGCAACCAGCGGGTGCCTTGCAGGAATGCGAACCCAGTGACCCAATTCCCCTGTGCCTCAGACCCCCTAGCCTGGCTGCCCATAATAAACCAGTTACCCTCCCACTTTCCCCAGTAGCCAGCCGCAGGGTGGAGCGGTGTCGCGAGGCTCAGAGGCTGCTCAGTCTTGGTTGATCAGAAGGGGTGCAGGGTCAGCAGGCAGACCCAGGGTTGGGCCAGGATTGGTTGTGCAGGGCTCGGGGCCTGGTTATATGGAACAATAATAGGGATGGAGGCATGGCGCGAAAGACCAGAGCGGCACAAAAGTGGCCAGGGTGAAGACATGGGCGCCTGGCACCTTTCCCACCCAACAAGACAGCAATTACCCTCCATCACAAGGGCATGAGTGGGGAGGGGGTACTGCACTCCTTCCTTCCATCTCCCTTCCTCCTGCTCCCCTGTCTTGCCCTGCCCGCGTTCCTCACTGCTGCCTCTGAACCTTCTTCCCTGGGTGCCTCTGTCACAGAGGCAGGAGCAGAGCGTGACAGGTCCTTGTGAATGCTACGCTGCACGCGGCCATTTCCATTGGAGTTTTCCCCCTCGGGACTGGGGCTCTGTGATGAGAGGAGGTCAGGTCTGTGGTGGGGCAGGTTGGGATTCCTGGTATGTCCCACCAGCCCCTGCTGCCTGAGCTCCCGGTCCTCACTCTGGGGCAGGCAGCAGCAGAGGCCAGCTGTGGGGAAGGAGCTGTGGGAGGAAGACAACACAGAGCCCAGAGTGACTTCACAGCGTCTGGGGAGCATGAGGCTGGTGGCCTGTCAGGCAGAAGGGCTCTTCCAATGCTCAGAGGGGCCGTGGGACATGATGCGGCAGCAGCTGTTGGGGTGGAGGACAGAGGGAGAAGAAAAGGAGTACTTGTGGCACCTTAGAGACTAACCAATTTATTTGAGCATGAGCTTTCGTGAGCTACAGCTCACTTCATCGGATGCATGCCGTGGAAACTGCAGCAGACTTTATTTATACACAGAGAATATGAAAAAATACCTCCTCCCACCCCACTGTCCTGCTGGTAATAGCTTATCTAAAGTGATCATCAGGTGGGCCATTTCCAGCACAAATCCAGGTTTTCTCACCCTCCACCCCCCCACACAAATTCACTCTCCTGCTGGTGATAGCCCATCCAAAGTGACAACTCTTTACACAATGTGCATGATAATAAAGTTGGGCCATTTCCTGCACAAATCCAGGTTCTCTCACCCCCTCACACCCCTCCCAAAAACCACACACACAAACTCACTATCCTGCTGGTAATAGCTCATCCAAAGTGACCATTCTCCCTACAATGTGCATAATTAAGGTGGGCCATTTCCAGCACAAATCCAGGTTTTCTCCATCTCAGAACCCTTATCTCTAGTGCTGTACGGGTGAAGCAATTCCCCGGGGCACCCAATGTGTTAGAACCCAGGAGCGCCTGGCTCCCAGCCCCACACTCAGACCACGACTGTCTCTCATATCCATGTCCATTGGCAGGAGGATTAATTGCTGAACCTATGAGTTTGGGATGTTTCCATACAAAGCCAACAAGAGCAACCCAGCTCCCCCTCTCTGACCCACAACTGGCACTCGAGCTTCTTGGAGAAGCGGAGGGCTCCGTCCTCTCAGGGCAACACAGGCTGCTCAGGGACATGTCGAGGGAGACTGGAAAAATGGAAATCTGGCTAACCCAGACGTCTTTCACGTAATTAACCAACCCACAAAGTCCTGGAAGCAATAAATCCAGAAATCAGACTATAAAACCAAGCATGGCAACGGCTCCCCCTGAGAACATCTCCTGCTCTGCTATGAGTTCAGAGGGAGGAGCAGCCCGCCAGCTGGGATGAGGAATGCAGACCCCATCCCCCCTTCAGGGTGGTTCCCTTAGATGGGAATGCTCCTGATAGCAATTAGGATGCCTTAAAGGGTTCCCATTAAGGTGCTTAGGTGAAAAATGCAACCCCAGTCAAAGTGACAGGGTGCTCCGCTCACCACTAGGTATGGCGCCTCCTCCTGGCCCTTCTGGGGAATAGCTCACCAGGTCAATGACCCTTCCCCTCCGCTCTGCAGTCCCCCTCTCGCTCCACGAGCTGCTGCCAGCTCTTCATGACTCAGCCCTCAGGCCAAGTCACTCAGTGTGTTGTCCCCTTCCGGGGCACCAAAGCCTTCCTTCAGCAGCCCTGGGCACACTTCCCATTCCCTGCCTTGTGGTGCCACTCCCTCAGTGGCTGGCAGGGGCACCTGGGCCCGTCTTCTACTCTGGGTTCCAGCTCAGGGACCTTCTGGCCAGCAGTCATGGTCTGTTCCCTTCTAGAGCTTACTGCCTTTCCCTGAGCCCCCCTCTCCTACCTTCCTGGCCTCCCCCTGCTCAGGGTTTGCCAGCCCAAACACACCTCCCTTCTCCCATGGACCGACTGCAGACTGCTTCCCTGCAGCCCCCTTTCTACTGCCAATATCCCACCTTAATAGCCCCAACCCAGCTTGTTCCTCCTCAACGGGGCCCCCTCACTCAGTCAGGGGATAGCTTAGCCACCTGATTCCTCTCAGCTGTGGCCTGTTGGGTTAATGAGCCCCCTTCTTTGTCTTCATTAACCCTTGTAGGGCAAGTGTGGGGCAAACACCCCATCGCACGGTTAGATCTGAGTATTAATGATTACTACTCATCTAGCACCCTTGGGTGTGCTTACGGAGAGTCTTCCCAAGAACAGCCTCCATTCTGGTAGGTCCTAGAAAAAACACTGGTTTAGTTCCTCTCTGCAGCAGCCAGTGATAGACAAACATGCCTTCCAAGCTGGTGCTGCTGATGCCCAGGCACACAGGGATGTTACGGGGTGGGGTGAAGACGCACAGAGATTCTTGCTGAGGACAAGGTGCAAGGAGGAAGAATGGGTGTAGCCAGATAAGAAGCTGTAGTGGCCCAAACATCCCTATGGATCTCACACCAGCTGTGATTCAGGACACAACTTCCCTTCATCATACAGAAAAGCACAGACTTGTTTAGGAAGCTACTCTGAGGGCTTCACAGCCATTGGAGTGTCCGGGCCCTGCCAGCAGAATTACAGGTGGGCAGCTGTCAAATGGGACTGCCTCTCCTGTATAAACCTCAGGCTGCTGCTGAGAACAGAGTCAGGCTACCTCCCTGCTTCTGGCTCCTAGAGGGACTGTGGCGGGTAGCCCCCCACTCCCACTGAGTCCCACTGAGCCCGCCTATTCCACCAGCCTGGGCTGCTCACCCTGTCCTGCTGTGCCAGGCCCTCAAGCCTCTTCTAGCACACACACAGGCAGGGACACGCCCAGCTGCAGAAAGACACAGGCACTAAAATCAGCTCTGCATGGGACGAATCAGCTTGGGGATTGCCCAGCACTCAAGTGCATACCGCCTCTGGGGTGTAAACCCAAAGTTAGAAGAATCAGACTCATAGGAGATTAGGGTTGGAAGAGACCTCAGGAGACGGTCATCTAGTCCAACCCCCTGCTCAAAGCAGGGCCAACCCCAACTAAATCATCCCAGCCAAGGCTTTGTCAAGTCTTTGTATTGTCTTGCGCTGTACAGCGTAAACTCATGAAAATTGCCCCCTCCCTCAATGTGGAAGAAGATACGCACAGCTTTCTCCTCCCCTCCCCCTACTTATGAATTGCACAAACTGGTTTAAAGAAAACAAAACGTTTATTAACTACAAAGGTAGATTTTAAGTGATTATAAGGGTTAGCCAACAGATCAAAGCAGATTACTGAGCAAATAAAACAAACACGCAAACTAAGCTCAATGCATTAAAGAAACTGGTTACAAGTAGTAATTTCCCACCCTAAATGTTGTTTTAGGCATTTCTTTCACAAGCCAGACACCTTTTCCAGCCTGGGCTCAGTGCGTCTCCCCCCTTAGTCCTTGTTTCTTAGCTGTTCTCAGCAGTCATCCTGGGTGGGGATTCAGTGAAGAATCGACCCTGATTACCTCACTCCCCGGCCTTAAGTAGGATTTACATATGGAGGGAATCCTTTCATTCCCAGTTTGATTTCCACCCCCTACTAGTGGAAAAATACAAGCAGACCAAGATGGAGTCCAGTATCAGGTGACACGATCACATGACCCTGCAGTGTCAAAGCGGCATCCTAGGATGGGGGGAGATTAGCATTTTCAAAGTCCTATTGTTCTCCTTAATGGTTCATTAACTAACCAGCAGACAAATTGCATTTTGTCTGGTGGGTGTTCCCCGGGTGCAAACACAGCTGTACTTGTTGCATAGTCAATATTCCTAACTTCTGATACAGAAATGATCCATGCATACAAATAGAATAATCATATTCAGTAAATCCTAACCTTTCCAATGATACCTCACGTGGCCCATTTTACATAAAACATCTTAGTTATGCCATATTCATATCATAACAATATTTCTATGAAGAATATGGGGCATAGTGTCACAGGGACATTTACCTAAAACCTGCACTGCCCCAAACAATCATTTAGACAATAATCCCATAATCTGCTCCAAACAAGCCTCTTCCAATGCACCCTCCATCACATCCGGCAAGAGCAAAATACTCTCCCTGGTGGTGGGACGCAGCACACGGGCTGCTCCCCAAGCATTGGGATGTTAGCTAGAGGGGCAGGCTCCCGCTCCCACTGAAGTCGGTGGTAAAACTCTCACAGTCTTCAGTAGGAGCAAAGTCAGGCCTGAGATATTCACAGAGAATGGGACCAGACAGGGATGCTAGAAAAGGGAGTAGGACCAAGTGAATTCACAGGTCACATGCCCTATCGAAGACTCTGAATTCCTGTCCCGGGGGCTCCCTCTGCAGTTCTGAAATGGGGTGATGCCAGCAGCGAGCATTCCTATGCTGTGCCAGGGACCGACCCGCTGTGACAAGGGTGGGGAGGTCTATCCTTCTTCAATTGCAGCTATTAGAGAGGAAAGGGGTCCCATCCAACTCTTCCCCACAGGGGGACCACTGCAAGAATGTTCCCTACGATCTGTTCTCCAGGACTACGGCAAGTGTGGTTTAAATACCCCTAGCGTTAGAGACGTGGGAGACTTCTACCTGTCGACCGGGAAGCTTCTCCTGAGAGTCAGCCTACATTTGCCTTTGCTCTTCTTCCCCCCATTTCCTCTCATTACGCCCCCCTCGGATCATTCTAACTAATTCCATTCCCCCCTTGCAATACCCACATGCTTGCGGTGCCCACAGCCTGTTATGGTGCCCATAAGCCATTCTCTCACCCAGCTCTACAGGGTCAGCTCTATTTTTAACTCCTTCCCGCGTAACTCAGCCCCTCCCGCTGCTGATGGCTTTTGTTGCTTTTCTCGGCACCCCTCCAGTCCTCCAATGCTTCCAGCAACGAGGAGCACAGAACTGAGGGCAGAGTCCGTCTGGGGTCTCCTCAAAACCATCCCGTCCCTGCGCCAAACATGAGGCCTCTGCAAACACAGAATCACATTGGCCTATTTGTGCTGCCGTGTCCCACCGCAAATGCCTTTCTGGCTTGCTCAATTCTGCTCCACTCCCAGCCATTCTGACTTCAGGGGTTTCTCCCGCCCATTGGGTACAAAATGGGGCTCTGCTTGTCAGTGCAAGGTGCTTTATAAACGCCCGGCTGTTTGGCTTGGAAGAGCAGGGAGGGGGCTGAGTGACAGCCCTGTGCTCCTTATGAATGACTTCCCATGCTTACATTCTGCCTCCTCTTATTAAGCCCTTTTCCCCAGGATAGAGGCACATTTGGAAAGAACAATGAGGACTGTCCTTCCCCGTTGCGCCAGCACAAGGCACAGGCTGGATAGTTAGAGGATGTCCTAAAGAAACAGAAGTGCTGGTGCCCTGCTCTCGCCACTCATGCTGGGCTAGAAATGCCGGTGACTTATGGTGCCTGTTTCAGTCTGTTGATTCCCTAATTCCCCCCTCACCCCTAAATCCCTTCTCCCAACAGACATGCTCTATGCCGTACAGTTTGCTACATGCTTTCTTTTGAAGACCAAACATATATTCAAATCAAAGGCACCTCCACATGCAGCCCCCCTCCAGCTTTCTGCCTGAAGACGTCTCTGACCTTAACTCCTCCATCTATATCGATCTATCGATCCAGGCTATATACATCCTCTTTGCCCCTTCTTCCAGCCTTAGCTACTTCCTGCTGCCTCCTGCCCTTGCCACACAGATAGCCGGTCACCCTCACCAGCCACACCATCTTCACTTGGTCTTTCTTGCTTCATTTGCCAGCACATGTCTTGCCTCCAGCTCCCTGGAGGGGAAAAAAGGCCAATTTCTATCATCTCAGTTCAAACAAGACAAAGTCTCAGTGCTGTTTAACGAAGGCCTCTTACATAGCAAGTGAACGCACAGTTTTCTCATGTTCCGTGCCGAGGACAGAGGCCCGGGACTCAGCTATACAAGTTAGCTGTCATTTATAAAACAAGGTTTAAAATAAAAAATAAAAAGAACAAGTCACAGCAGAAGCTCCAGAAAAAAAAAAAAAAATCTGCTCCATGCAGTCCCACCTGCAGACTAGTCTATCAGCCAGGACGCTTCTCCTCACCTGTCTTGGCAGTAAATCATCCCTTCAAAGGGAACAGTAAGATATGATCTAGGCAGCTAGATATGGTTCAGAGCAAGAGCTAAACAGCAGTAGTGATTGTAGCAGATAAGTGAATATGTGAACTCCAAGGTTTAAATTAACTAATCACTTCTGATGATTCGGATAGTCTGCAGGGGATGGGGAGAAGTGATTTATGAGGAAAGATTAAATAAACTCATTGGGCCAGCCTCATCACTTAGGAGATCTGAAAGGAGAGTGGAGAGCAGACTGCAAGGCAGAACCCACAGTGGCCCCTGGGGGAAGGGTTTAGGTACCAGATTTTCAGTAATCAAGCGCAAGTTGTACCTTTGAACTTACCTGACACGCACACACAGGTGCATGCAAAGAGAGGATTTGGCATGGGTGTGTGGTAACCCCAGATCTGCGTGTGCACCTGGAGCAGTGAAAATGCACACGAGGCCTGCCTTCACCCAGGCACAGATGTTTGTGGACTTGGTTAGTGAAAATGAGGCCTTTTGTGACCCAGGAGGTCTTTTTCATTTCTGCTATTTTAATTTGTACAGTTAGTTACGGTCTGTTACTGCAGTACAGTTCTGCAAATGGAGCAGTCTCACGTTACAACCTCTCAGAAGGCCCTGGCTGAGTTTAACCCTTAACTCAGTAAAGGTTTGTTTGGCACGACTGGGTTGACCCAGGGTCTCTCTTATTCATCACGTTGGAAACCTGCTGCTTTTAGTCCTCAGGACACCGAGAGATACAGACATGATAGGCTGTAGGAAGCAGAATCCGACGACTCCTCCACTCTCGTGCGTCAGGCCTCATCTTTCACTAGTCAGGTCATGCGTCCTTCATGTCTGCTCAGGGCGGTCTCTCCTCTGGCTTCTTAGGAATCTTCCAGCAATCCCCTTTGGCAGCGCTTAATTTGTGCCACGGCTTGGCAGTCCATAGCCCCGGCGCCCCTGGGCTTGGCAGTCCATAGCCCCGGCGTCCCTGGGCTTGGCAGTCCATAGCCCCGGCGCCCCTGGGCTTGGCAGTCCATAGCCCCGGCGCCCCTGGGCTTGCTGCATCAGTTATGAATGTAAAATAAATGAAGCACTGCCCTGTAGATCGTGGGGCTGTAAGCACGTGACTTGCTGGCTGGTGCGCCCCTGGGTGTGGTACAGCAGGCTCTCCTCCTTAGCACTCCTTGCGACCCTGCCCTTCTGCCAGGTCACACAGAGTCTCACGCTTCTGGAGTACCAACAGCCCAACCAATAATAGTCCGTCAACTTCTCGTTGGCCCCTCGGTCCGAGTCTGGACTCGCTCATCCCTACCGTGGGTGTCAGGGGTTTCAGTAGCCCTTACCCCTGTGACGATGTGACGCAGCAGGGAGGGGGGAGTGTTGACTTGGGAATGTGCCCTGGGGATGGGAGACCTGAAAGCCTGTCACCTGAGCCAGGACGGGGAGGGGGAGGTAACACCTCTGCCCAGGAATGTGGACAGAGGCTGCAGGAGGGAGCCTGCTGGGGGGGTTTAGTTTCAGTTTGGGGCTGGGTGGAGGAACGCAGGGAACCCCAGGGCTGGGGTCTAAGCTCCCTGCTCCCCCAGAAGGACTTGGCTGAGTGGTCCTGGTTGTACCCACAACCTCTGTTTTGGACTGTGTTCCTGTTGTCCAATAAACCTTCTGTTTTACTGGCTGGCTGAGAGACTCAGTGAATCCCAGGAAGAGGGGTGCAGGGCCTGGACTCCCCCACACTCCGTGACAACCCCTTGTTGGGAGGGTGGTCCCCCCCACCTTCCTGGGTGGGCTAGTGGGGTAACCCAGGCCCTCCCCCTCCACTGGGTTCCAGTCCAGGAACCCTTGAATATGTAGTCAAGGCCTGGCTACACAGACCCCTGACTGCCTCCCTGGACCACTTCTGAGCGTGCCCTGTCATGGGCCTTTGCCTCAGCCTCTTCCTGGGTTCCCAATGGATCAGCCCTGCTCTCCCTCAGCCTTGTGCCCTGGCTCACCGCAGAGCTTCTCAGCACTTTCTGCCACCCAGCGGGTCCTGATGGAGGGGAATTGCCTGCACCCCCCTGTCCTCCTGCCCCCTGCAGACCCCAGGGCACAGAATCCGGGGCGCGCTCACTTTCTGCCGCTCCTTCCCAGCTGCCTGGTACAAAGCTACTTTCCTTCAGGGAGGTTCTGCCGGCCAGAAGTCCCACTCCGCTCCCTGAGCTCAGCCACACTTCTCTCACTGAGAGCTAGAGATCTGCTCTCCTCCCCAGGCAGGGCCTGACTGAGCTAGGTTCAGCCTTTTAACGCCTCCCAACTGCAGGTGAGATGAGGCTGGGCTGGGGTGAGGCTGATGGGGCCCACAGGCTCTCATTAATCCCTTCAGGCCCTGTTTTACAATGCTCTTGCCTCCATGTCATTTTTCTCCTGCATGGCTTGGATACTTAAGGACTACGTCACTGGCTCACTGACAAAACGGTTCCCAGCCTCCCTTAGTTGTATAACAAAGACCTGCTGCCTCGGATCTCGGGCTCCCTCCTGGAAACCCATTTACCCCAGGAAAGCCACCCACACCTCCATGCTATGCCACCTCACCTCTCAACACTTCACCTCCAAACAAACTAAGCCCCTCACCACATCCCATTCAATACAGCTTCCGATCACGATGAGCAAGCTGCAAAAAGGCTTGGTTTGGCCTGGCATCAAAATCGGAGGTTCCCTCTCTCCCATGACTTGCTCCAGCGCCGTTCCTTCCAGAGACCTTCTCCTGGCTCTTTCTTCCCGCTTCTCCCAGGGTGGCCCTCCCACACCCGGTGCTTCCATTTGCAGTCTCTCACTCCACGTTTCGGGCCTCCCCTGTCTCTCCATGGGCTGTGAGAAGGGGCTGAACGCCTGCTTGTTACAGTGACAGCTTTATTGCTGCCGTGAATTATGAACTAGAGTTGTGAGGAAGTTTAAACGCTTTTTGTCTTGTAGATGCTTTTCCTATTAGGAGATAATTTTTATTGTTCTCAGACAATGGTCTGTTGTTGTGAGAATGTAAATCACGGGCACATGCTATGCTCTGTTCTGCCTTGGCTTTCCTCGCTTGCAGTCACTCGCTTTCATGATCAGGCGTCAGTACATGTTCCTTCCACCCTAAGCGGAAGTGCACCGTAGCTTTGTGCTACTCCACTAAGCTCTGACAGGTTTCAGAGCAGCAGCCGTGTTCGTCTGTATCCGCAAAAAGAAAAGGAGGACTTGTGGCACCTTAGAGACGAACCCATTTATTTGAGCGTAAGCTTTCGGGAGCTACAGCTCACTTCATCGGATGCAGCTCTGTAGGAACTGCCAAGTCTCTGTCTAGCCCGTTGGCTGCAATAGCGTCGAATTAGCCCCCGTGCTGCACTGACATCACGTGTAATCCCCTGCAGCAGTGCCAGTTAGTGGAGCCTTTTCTCACGTTATGGGAAATGCACTTGTGGGTTTCCTCTTGTGGGAGCACTGGAGGTAGCCAATGGGCCTCCTCAGGGCTTCAAAGCACTGACAGTTGCTTCTTGGGCTGAGAACAAAGCTCCATTGAGCAGAGGCCAGCAGTTGTTGTCCCTGTCCCTTGATGTGCCTCAGGCATCTGATCCCTGGTGCACGAAGACATTGCAGAGGGCGCCGTTTGCAGACAGTTGCAAGCTGCCTTTCTCACAGATGTTCTCTCTCTACCCTCATTAAGCAGCTCAGCCTGCCCTGCTCTGAACGGGAAAGAGAGGTGAGGCTCCCAGTTCAGTCCTTTGTGCATGGCACGGTGTCACAGGTTTGTCTCGCACCTGGTCTCAGCTCAGCGAGGTGCCTGCTGGACAGGAGTTGATTTAGACAGGGCTGGGACCGCGTTTGTTCCCCTCCATTTAGTGCATAAATGGATTAGAAATTTACAAAAGGTGCAGCAAATTGTGCTATTGATCAAGGTCAAATCAAGAGACTTTGGAAGCTGATCTTTGACAGAAGCCCAGGGGCTCCTGGTCCAACACCAAGGAGTGATTGAACCCTGGCCTTGGTAGCCTGAAGGGTAGCTTAATTTCCAGCACCATCAGTGCATCACCTCTTACACAAGGTATGGTATGGGATAATGTGATTTTCAGTGGGGATTGTGAGCTTGACTGTGTAAATAACACAGTTAGAGCCACCATGAAGCCAGCTGTTTTCATGTGAAAATGGAAATTTAATCGAGTACCAAGCAGTGGTTGCTGTGGCTATTATGCATGCAATAGCTACATGAGAGCCAATTCAATCCGGAGATGTTGTCAAACCAACCAACCACACATTCAAAATACACCATTGACCAGGCTTTGTGCGAGGAGCAACATTTGGAAATTGAGACTAATAGTACATAGACCAGGAAGATGTCTTGATCTTCATTGCCCTCCTCTTCCCCAGCAGAGAAAGATGGGCCATCGGGGACAATTTCCCTGATCCCTCAAGAACAGAAGTCACTGTCACTGTTATCTGCACTGTGCAGGGTCCCTGGGATTGTCTCTGGATGGTGGGAAATGCAGGAAGACATTCCAGGTCTAGCTGGAGCTGCATCTCTCGTGTGTGCAAGCTCACATGATGTACCTGATATTTTTCAAGTGATAAGGCTGGCGGAGAACCAGAACTCCCTGGTATGGATGGTCATGGCTAATGGGAGTCACACCCAGGAAACCAACAGTAACATAACTGTGTACCAGTGCAGCAGTCACCCTTCCAGCAGCCTCGGTCTGTCCCTCAAATTCTTTGTCATGAAACTGTGTTGAAACCAGTAACTCCGGTGGACAAGAGTCAGGATATTGTGAAGATCTTCAGGCTCCATGTTTGGGATACGGCCCAGCCTCGTGCATTTGTTTTGTGCTAAGTGATTTGCAGAAAATCTGGGCGATTATTTTGGTTATCATTTGGCTTCTGGGTCCTCCCATAATGCACAGTCCCTGCCCAAGCAGCTTGCGAAAATGACAAGCCACGTACCGTGAGTGGGAGACAAGGACAGTGTAAGCCTACCTGACCTTCAATCTACCCATTATTAGACAGGCTGGCCCATTTCTGGTAGGCCTCAGAGCAGAAATGGGTCTTAGGCATCAGTTTGGGAAGCAGATCAGAGCAAATGATTTCCCATTGGACTTCTCTCCTTGATGGTGAGGAGTGGCAGCGTGGGCTGTTTGGGGGATTGCAGGCCAGGAGACTTTCACCACAGTACTGTGCCATTCTGCTTCCCATTAGTTTTGTTCATTCTGTGATTTATCTGGCTGCAAGAGTCTAGCAGTAAACTCTTTAGTGCTGCTGATTTGTCTAAGACTCCTTGTTTCAGGTGGCTGCAGTCATCCCCGTTCGAACTGGTGCAAAGGCCATGAGGCAGCCAGAGACACCTGGGGAAGTCTGGGTTGTACTGTTGGGTCAGTTCAAGTATGGAGGAGGAATTCCCAGTGGTCTGTGCAGCAGATCTCGTGGAGAATGGCTTTGCTTTTGCCTTTGACCTATAGCGAAAGAAATGTGGCCACCACGCAGCTCCCTGATCCTGCAGTCTTCAGCTCTGGGGCGGAGCTCCATGGGCTTTTCAGACAGAGGGGCTGCTGTACTGAGCTCCTTTCCCCAAGACCACTTCTCTCCTTACCCTGGGCACTGAGCCCTTTCCTTGCAGTTTGTGCTGTCCTTCTTTCCAACCCCTTCCAGGCCTCACAGCCCTGAGTGTTTCTGAAAAGAGATGGGAGACGCGGGCTCACACCCCATAACTGCAGTGTGTTAGCGGGCTGTGTAGCATGTTCCCTGCTGCCTCAGTGGGGTCAGGAATGAGGCCCTACGGGCCAAGCCCCACCTGGTACTTACAGGCCCTGGCAGGAGCAGTGGGGAAGTTTGTTCACGTATGGAAGCTGGAACCACCACTTGCTTTTATCCCTCCGCTCCCAGCCCATGCACGGGTGCTCACCACCTGCAACTGATTTCCTAGGTAACAGAAGGACATCAGGTTTGTGTGGAGTCAGCAGCAGGAAGGCTCAGGTGGAAAGCTGGTGGAAAGAGTCTCCATAACTTACTGGAAGTCTGTTCAAGGAGCTGAAATCCCCCCGCCCAGGCCGAGAGAGCGGATGCAGCTCTCTGTGTGGGGACGCCTGACATGATGGAGGCAGAGCAGCGACCATGAATGGAGGCCAGAGCACTGGACTGTGGACTAACCACAGGGCCGACTTGGGCGGCTGAGCATGTATGTAAAGAATTCCTGCAGGAGCTGGAGGGTGAAGGAGGGAACGAGCCCCAGCGCAGGCAGGAGGCAGGTGTTCTCCCGCAGCCCATCAATCCCTCCTCTGTTCCTACTCTACCTTCTGGAGACTAATTTGCTGGCAGGGCCCTGCCTGTGGGGCTGTCTGGAAAGTTGCTGACGCGCTGGTTTACAGAGGAATAACTTCATCAGTGAAACATCCCAACTTCCGCTAAAGAAAAGGGGGATTAGCCTTGAAAGGGACCTGTCTGTGTGTGGAGAGGGGGAGCTCCTGGGGCTGAGCTAAACCCCTTTTGTATGCAGACAGTGCAGCTCCTAATTGAGGCCTAAACATTCCTATTCTGAGCAGAGTTTCTATTCCCCAGCGGCACACGGGCTCCACAATCCTTCATTCATTACCGCTGCCTTCTATGGAGCGGGAAACCATGGACTTAGCGAAGCGGGAGATGCCAGCTCCTGATACACGGTACAGTACAGCAAGGGGCTAGGTGCCCCAGAAACCCAGTGCTGACAGGAGTGAGCAATGGGGTGGCTGATGGAGATGACAGGACAAAGAGCTGGGGAGCTTGGGGCAGAGATGGGGGAACTTGGAGAGAATAGGGGAGAGCAGCCTAGCACATGGGGGAGCGCAGTTATCCATGTCACAGGTGAGCATTAACTCCTCCAGGGATGAGATCCTTGGCCTGCATGACCCCGCATAGCAATGGCTTCCTTAGTCTGATTGCTTGTTCTTACCCATGGTGCGTGATGGTAACCAGCTGACGTGGCAGGGCTTCTCGCCCTGACGGAGACTTGATTCAGTGGGAGAAGGAGGAATACCTTCCCTTTGTGTGCATGATGGACAAAGTCAGTGAATGGGGTAACTGGGTAACATTTACCTCGCTGTCCTGTGTATTCCCCTGTGTCTCACACATCCAGCAACCCCAGCACCTCACGCGCTGCACCGCGGGCCAGCCCGGGGTACGCCAGCCAGCCCCACCACCTCATGCCTCATACACTGAGCACTAGCCATGTAACTCACCCGCCACATAACAGCCAATCCTGGCTCCAAACGCCTCACATGCTGCATGCTGGCTGTCCCAGGCACCGGACACTTCATGGGCCACACGCCAGCCAGGCCTGGCACCTCACACAGCAGCCCGTCCTGGTGCCAAACATCTCTCCTGGTGTACGTCAGCCAGTCCTGGCACTGAATGCCTCGTGCGCTGCCTGACAACCAGCCTGGCTGCCTTACACCTCAGACATTGCACACCAACCAGCCCTGATGCCTCACACACACCATGTGCCAACCAGCCCTGGTGCCTCATATGGCACATACCAGCCAGCCCAACACTGAATGCTTCTTGCACCATGCACCAGCCAGCCCCGGCTCTGAACACCTCATGCGCCAGCCAGTCCTGGTGTCTCATGCCCGACATGCCAGCCAGCCCTGAACCCCTCATGCACCGTGCACCAGCCAGCCCCAGTGCCTCACGCCTCATACACTGCGTGCCAGCCGGCTTGGGCACCTCAAGCATTGCGCACCAACCAGCCTCAGGGCTTCACACCAGATCTCTACAGCAAAGAGAAAACATTATCAGCAGTAGTATTATCTGATCCGGGCCCCTTTGCGCTGGGTAAAAGCACAGAGGCAGACATGGTCCCCATCCCAAAGAGCTTCCAATCTAATTATCAGTGAGAATGGCAGTCCTAAACTGCATACAAGACTTCAGATGGGACAGATCGTTCCATTGTGAATCTAAACCAATTCCCGCTGTAACAGCTTATGGAAAGGTGGCGTTTGACCTGGGCCAAAAAGGTAACAGGTGGGAGATGTTCTCCAGAGCCAGAAACGGTGTGTTCTCCTCCTCTGACATCCTGGCACTGGGTCCCACGCGCCACTAGGGCACCTCCTCCTGGTTGCGCTGGGGATTACCTCTTTCTGGTCCAATGCCCCCTTCTGCCACCCTATGCATGCCCTGCCGCCTCTCGCTCTGAGACTCCGGGTGCTCTCCCTTCCTGGCCTGGCCCTCCAGCCAAGTCACTATGTGTTTTCCCCCTTCCAGGGTATCAAAAGTCTTTCCTTATGAACTGTCTCAAGCAGCCTCTCCTTTCACTGCCCAGATGGTGCCACTTCCCCAGTAGCTGGTAGGGGAGCCCGGGCCTGTTCTCTACTCCAGGTTCCGGCTCAAGGACCTGCTAATTAGCAGCCAAGCTCTGCACTGTCTTAAACCTTGGTGCTGTTTCCCTGAGCCTTTTCCTACACCCTCTCCCCTAGGTTTCCTTCCTTCCCTCTCTAATGTACAGAGAATGGCTACCGGCTCCCGCCCTGCAGCCCCCTTTCTATTGCCAACCTCCTGGCTTTATACCAGCCTGCCTGTTCCTTCTCAGCTGGGCTCCATCATCAATCAGCCTTTCAATCCCTGGCCCTTCCCCAGGGGCAGCCCCTCTGGTTAACTAACCTAATTTAACCTGCTCTGCCTTGTGTGTGGTGGACACCCCATCAGACTCTCACAGGCTGTATTTATACATTGATTATGGTGCAATTAATCTTCTGAAACCACAAATTCACATGACCACTGGAACAAACTAGCAAGGGAAGTGGTGGATTCCCCACCTCTTGCTATCTTCAAATCCAGACTGGATGCCTGTCTGGAAAGCATGCCTGAGCCAAACACAAGTGATTGGACCCAATACAGGGGTGACAGGGTGGACTTTAGTGGTCCGTGCTATACAGGGGGTAAGATTAAATGAGCTAATGGTTCCTTCTGGCTTTACAGTCTATGAATCTATGAACACCTGCTACCGGATGCTTAATGAAAGAAAACCAACCCAGAGATAACTTCATAGAATCATAGAATATCAGGGTTGGAAGGGACCCCAGAAGGTCATCTAGTCCAACCCCCTGCTCAAAGCAGGACCAATTCCCAGTTAAATCATCCCAGCCAGGGCTTTGTCAAGCCTGACCGTAAAAACCTCTAAGGAAGGAGATTCTACCACCTCCCTAGGTAACGCATTCCAGTGTTTCACCACCCTCTTAGTGAAAAAGTTTTTCCTAATATCCAATCTAAACCTCCCCCACTGCAACTTGAGACCATTACTCCTCGTTCTGTCATCTGCTACCATTGAGAACAGTCTAGAGCCATCCTCTTTGGAACCCCCTTTCAGGTAGTTGAAAGCAGCTATCAAATCCCCCCTCATTCTTCTCTTCTGCAGGCTAAACAATCCCAGCTCCCTCAGCCTCTCCTCATAACTCATGTGTTCCAGTCCCCTAATCATTTTTGTTGCCCTTCGCTGGACTCTCTCCAATTTATTCACATCCTTCTTGAAGTGTGGGGCCCAAAACTGGACACAGTACTCCAGATGAGGCCTCACCAATGTCGAATAGAGGGGAACGATCACGTCCCTTGATCTGCTCGCTATGCCCCTACTTATACATCCCAAAATGCCATTGGCCTTCTTGGCAACAAGGGCACACTGCTGACTCATATCCAGCTTCTCGTCCACTGTCACCCCTAGGTCCTTTTCCGCAGAACTGCTGCCTAGCCATTCGGTCCCTAGTCTGTAGCTGTGCATTGGGTTCTTCCGTCCTAAGTGCAGGACCCTGCACTTATCCTTGCTGAACCTCATCAGATTTCTTTTGGCCCAATCCTCCAATTTGTCTAGGTCCTTCTGTATCCTATCCCTCCCCTCCAGCGTATCTACCACTCCTCCCAGTTTAGTATCATCCGCAAATTTGCTGAGAGTGCAATCCACACCATCCTCCAGATCATTTATGAAGATATTGAACAAAACCGGCCCCAGAACCGACCCTTGGGGCACTCCACTTGATACCGGCTGCCAACTAGACATGGAGCCATTGATCACTACCCGTTGAGCCCGACAATCTAGCCAGCTTTCTATCCACCTTATAGTGCATTCATCCAGCCCATACTTCTTTAACTTGTTGACAAGAATACTGTGGGAGACCGTGTCAAAAGCTTTGCTAAAGTCAAGAAACAATACATCCACTGCTTTCCCTTCATCCACAGAACCAGTAATCTCATCATAAAAGGCGATTAGATTAGTCAGGCATGACCTTCCCTTGGTGAATCCATGCTGGCTGTTCCTGATCACTTTCCTCTCATGCAAGTGCTTCAGGACTGATTCTTTGAGGACCTGCTCCATGATTTTTCCAGGGACTGAAGTGAGGCTGACTGGCCTGTAGTTCCCAGGATCCTCCTTCTTCCCTTTTTTAAAGATTGGCACTACATTAGCCTTTTTCCAGTCATCCGGGACTTCCCCCGTTCGCCACGAGTTTTCAAAGATAATGGCCAATGGCTCTGCAATCACAGCCGCCAATTCCTTCAGCACTCTCGGATGCAACTTGTCCGGCCCCATGGACTTGTGCACGTCCAGCTTTTCTAAATAGTCCCTAACCACCTCTATCTCCACAGAGGGCTGGCCATCTCTTCCCCATGTTGTGATGCCCAGCGCAGCAGTCTGGGAGCTGACCTTGTTAGTGAAAACAGAGGCAAAAAAAGCATTGAGTACATTAGCTTTTTCCACATCCTCTGTCTCTGAGGAACTTGGTCAGCTCATTCCCCCCACACCAGTGTTATTACAATAGGGGGTCTGATTCACAAAGACAGAACCAGAAAAATGGAGACCTCAGACTACACCTATGATTTAGATCTGTTATATACCATAATAAGCCAAATTCATCCCTCTGGAAGTCTGTGGATGAATCTGGCCTGATGTCTGCAAAGTTCTTTGGCTATGAAATGTGCTCTGTAAGTGATAAGTTTTTCATGCTACAAGAAGTGCCTTTCAACCTCCAAATAAACCAACAGAATACAGAAGTAATACAGGGATAAAAGCATCTACTAAAGAGACTGCTATAGGACATGATTCTTTTTTTAATTAAAATTTAAAAAAAAACGTACATATTAAAAAACAGCAGCAGTAAGCAAGAAACAACCGCCTTCCTGAACCAGATTATTCTCCCCAAAGAAAATACAAGCTTTTCAAACAAACCAATAGAGCAACTAGAAACAAGCGGAGCAATAATAAATACTACTACCGGGCAAAGGCCCAGAGGTGCCGACAGTTATCTGATTGACAGTGCTCACAACACTTAATCTGATTCAATAAACCAAGTTGCCAGACACCCTTTGCCTTGCGAGAACAACTGTACTTCATCAAAATGCTAGAGACCTGCGCCTCCCACAGGTCTGTCTTCTGACTCAAGTGTCATGTATACAATTCTAGCTTCAAGGTTAGAGAAGGTCTTTCATGAGAAGATCTGTTCCTTTGCCCAACTTGGAGGCTTTCCCTCTTGCTATCATTTAGTTATCGAGCAAGTGTAAGATGGGGGTGAGAGGTGTAATTTTTTATCTGAGGTCTCAGATACCTATGGACTAGGACTCATTTTATTACGTGGTTTGAAGTCAAACTAAAGCCAAAGTCTTGACTAATGGAGGAGAATCCAGCGGCTTTTTTCTTTTTTGCAGTCTGCAAAGCATCCAACAGATTGCTGGTGTGCTGTGAAATTCTGGGATTCCACCAAATTAACACCTTAACCGAGAGACAACTTGGGGCTTTCTTGTACTGTATAATCGCACATAATATCTCCCCCTCTCCTTTCTTCCCCTCATCTACACGCTCACACAGGGGGTTTACAGCCATTCTCTCCAATTCTTCTTCAAATTCACTCTGGATCTTCAACAATCTTGTGCCCCCACACATTGCTCTAATGAAGGCCAGGCCTCTTCCTGTGTATGTCTCAAGGCCTCTACTCCATCCTCATCCTCTCTGCTGCCTCTGACATGATCAGTCAGACCTTCCTCCGTGACAACTCCCTCTTCCTTTCCTCTCGTGACCTCTCCTGGTTCTCCTCCTACCTTTCTGCCTCGTCCATTAACCTCTTCTTTGGCGGCCCTTTCTCCCATCCTGTGGCCCCTGGCCATCCCTTTGCAACATCTCTTCCTCCCCCATTCTGGGTCACTGTTGATCACAGGAACCTCCTCTCTTTCCCCATTCTTGATCAATGTTGATCATAGGCCATTCTCTTGGTAGTTCAGGCCCAAAAGCTAGGGTCATCTTCATTAGTTCCTCTTTATTACTCCTAGGTGGTGTCCAAATCTTGCTGCTTCTTGCTTTAGAACCTCCCTGAAACCTGGTATTTCTTCTCTGTTCTCAAGGCTCAGACTCCCAGGCATGCCCTTGTCACCTTCTGTCTGGATTATGGTACCCTGCCCTCCTGCCTGATGCCCACATCACGCTCCCTTCTGCATGTAGTTCGTACAAAGTGCAGCCTTGTCTGTCCTTTTGAGCACATCAGCCTCCTGTTTTGAACCCCTCCACTGGTCCCTCCTCTTCCATCACACCCAGGTCAAGCTTCTTATGCTCCTTTCACGTATGCTCTCCCTTGTCTCTTGTGCCTCCTCCTCTCTTCCCATTGAGGTCAGCTTCATTAATCCATTTGTCTCCTCTGCCCAATACCATCTCCATGCCATCTGTCATGCTGCCTCAGTGCATGGAACACCCTTCCTGAGCCAGGACCTGATCTCTATTGATTGTCTCTTGCATTTCTTCTGCAATACCTAAAAGAACTTACCTGACCAAAAACAACGAGGAGTCTTTGTGGCACCTTAGAGACTAACCCATTTATTTGGGCATAAGCTTTCATGGGCTAAAACCCACTTCATCAGATGCATGGAGGGAAAAATACAGTAGGCAGGTATATATATTATATTATTCATGTGCTGTAATATATATACCTGCCTACTGTATTTTTCCCTCCATGCATCTGATGAAGTGGGTTTTAGCCCATGAAAGCTTATGCCCAAATAAATGGGTTAGTCCCTAAGGTGCCACAAGGACTAATACAGATACAGATTTTTTTTTTTGCTGATACAGATTAACATGGCTACCCCTCTGAAACCTGTTACTTGACCAAGACCTCTACTTATTTCTTTAATTTACCAGATGAGCAGTTTCATGCAGGCTGAGGCAGTCAAATGATGGTTGGGAGGGGCTTAAGGAGACTGGAAGCATAGGTAGGTGCTGCTATGGGACGAGATGAGGGGGTTGAAAGGTGGAGGAAGGATGGAACAGGGAAACCTAGTGTGTTTAACTTAAAAAGGCCAAGCAGAACTAATAAGCCATGCTCTATTTCCTGCCTCCTCACCCCCGATACATCTGCTTATAAGTGTATCCCTTTCCCTCAACCTCTCTTTGTGTCCTTGGCCTCTGAGCTCTTCAGGGCAGAGAATGTGTTCCTCTGTGTTACAAAAGCGTTTAGCATGTCTGGGGCCCTGCGATGATATAAACAGCAATAGATCCTCATCCAGGTTCAACTGCCCTATAATTCTGCAAGAAGTCCAGATCCCCTAGTTGGATTTTTCTGTAATTTACAGAAATTCTCTGTTGTCTTTTCTGATCCGACAGTGATGGGATTCAGTATGACAACGTGGAGAGAGCGATAAAGAGGTAAATGAAAGGGATCTAATGAACCGCTCTGCATTTCCTGTTTCCCCTCTACTGCTTCCTGCCTTTCCCTTACTCCTCCTTTACCCCCAGCACCTCCTGTGCCAGCTTCACTATCATACCCTCCACCCCTCACATCCACGGAGTCGCCTACAGTGGGAGTTCAAGGGCAACACTTGACGGATCTTTAAAAACCGGAGAGATACCATCTGCGTATGGGCTGGTCTCATCACGTTTCTTTCCCTTCATGGTGCAAGTCATTTCTCCTTCCCACACGCAGTACATCAGTCCGTAGCCATATGAAGCTGGCTGCTGGGATGGGGCCATCTCTTCTTGGAGCATTCAGAGGCAGGCAGGGAAGTTCCCTGCACAAGCGAGAACCCAAAGCGTTGCCATATCTCATACAGACGGCATGCAGCACACTGGCTCGCCTGCAGGAAACATATGTCACCAGTTAAACAGATCATGAAAGCTTCAATCACTTCCTTATGCTGGAGTCTGGCTGGGCTCTTACCAACAGCAGACGTCTTCAGCTGCCTCACTTGCTTGCAGAAGGGATGGGGATGACTTCAGGATCTGCCACAAAGCTTCCTCAAGCTGGGCTGAGGGGAGATTCACACCTTCCGCCCCCAGCACCGAAGGACCCAGCTCCAGCCAAGGTGAGAGATGCCGCAGATTCATGCCGTTTCTGTCACACTCTCTCCCAGTCTCCCTCTCTAAGGAGATGAGCTGGCTCCACCCCTTTGAGAGGAGCAATAAAAAAAACATTCAGAAAGAAAAACAACTTCCTGTCAGTGCCTTGTTAGCTCCCCAGCACCGAGAACCGTAATGCTCTGCTCCCCACGTGCGGATCTGTCTGCAGTTCTCATTCCAGGGCTGTTAAAGACGGGAGAGCCTCATCAGGTCTCAGCCAGCCAATCCCTTGGGCCAAGAGCAGAAATGTAGTTTAGCAAAGGTTCTACTGTTCTGAAAGGCAGCCTGCTATCTCTGCGGGGGATATCCCACATCTGCTGCTGCAGGGCTCTTACACCTTTCTCTGAAGCAGCTGTAGCTGGACACTGTCAGAGTCACAACACTGGTGTCAGACTGCCTGGAGTGACTCAAGCGCATGAGTACCAATCTCAGGGCAGACTGCTATGAAGCAGGGCGCAAACCCTACATTGGCTCTGAGTTCTGTACTTAGATTTCACCAAACATTTATTACATGTAATCCCTTCAGGCCCCACAACAGCCTTAATATGAAATCACAGACAGTCCTCTTGGGCACTTTGATCTATCTCACCACCCTGGGAAGTTTGCCTTTTTGATAGATGGCCCCTTACCCCCCAAAATCACAAAAATATCCAGTATCAGAGGGGTGGCCGTGTTAGTCTGGATCTGTGAAAGCGGCAAAGAGTCCTGTTGCACCTTATAGACTAACAGACGTATTGGAGCATGAGCTTTCGTGGGTGAATACCCACTTCTTCAGATGCATGTCAAAAATATCCAGGTTACTCCCAGACCCAAAGGACCAGTCACTTACTCCAGGTCAATAGCCCCTTAGATCTCACACCAAAGACAATGCTTGTAGCCAAACCTATAACAAACTAACTGAAGACTTATTAACTAGAAAAAGGAAATAAGCGTTATTTACAAGATTAAAGCAGACAATCACACACACACACAAACAGTGTAAGAATGAGTTACAGCCTTACGTTTCAAAGGTAATAGAGGTTTCAGAGAAGCAGCCATGTTAGTCTGTATCCGCAAAAAGAACAGGAGTACTTGTGGCACCTTAGAGACTAACAAATTTATTAGAGCATAAGCTTTAAGGGAATAGAAGCTCCTATAATACGCAAGGTCTATATGTCCCTTAGGACTAACACAGGCTAAGTAGCTGAGGATCCCTTGTTTATGCCTAGAAATCTTGCCTCCCCACCCCCCAGAATCCAAGCTGCAAAGAGATACAGTTCCTCCTTGTTAGGGCTTTTTATTTCTTCCCCCTTCTGCTTTGAGTTGCACACTTAACTGATGGGAGGAATTCACTAGCAGGTCTCCTCTTCATGGCGGTCCCGGGGGTGGGGTGGGGGAGCAATCAACAAAGTCTTTTGTCCTCTGATGTTCCACAGTAGTTTCCCCGGTGTCAATGGGCCTTCTCTGTTCGGAAGGACCAAAAAAAAAAAAAAGTCTCCTTTGGAAATCAGCATTTCACACTCGTTCAAGTCTCGTTCCTGTGTGGTGAGGTACAGAGGGTTACACTGAAAACACACAAACGTTGCCGATACCTTGGGATACAGGTGTGATACGTGAGACGAGTGCATGCTGTAACTCGCACGCATTCAATGCAGTCTACACAGAAGGCACATTTTTATCATTCTAAGGCCTATTTGAACAATACCAGACTAATGCCAGCTGCGTGGTTGTCACTTCCACTTGAGACATGGCGACCTTGGCATGAGCTGGCCCCTGGTTTGCCAGCATCAGAACTGGACCAGCTGGACCATGGATCTGACCCAGCCTGGCAATTCTTACGAACCGCAGAAAGACCCACTGATGGGGTCAGATTCAGGCTGGGGTGAAGGGGGCTCAGTGATGAGGTCAGGCCTCTGCTGGAAGGGGAGTATGGATACCCAGGTTACAGTCATGTTTTATCCCAGCGGTTCCCAAACCTTAACAACCCACAAACCCCTTTCACTAAAATGTCAAATCCCGTGAGCCCCCTCCTAAAAATGAATATTTCCATGGATTTTTCTCCCTTACCTCAGCATAAATTATAAAAGAAGTGATCTTGGAAATATAAAATTAGTTTTTATGACATGGTTATTATGCACTATTAATTATTATTTATCATTACAGTATTTTATTACATTATGAAAATGGCAACACTCTTCCAAAATCTCACTTTTGTAGTTTGTATCACTTTTGATTATGTCTGTTATAAGACAAGGCTTCTGTCAGAGGTGCCAGTAGAAAAAAGGGGTGCAGGAACAAAGCCCCCGTGCACCCCAGGGCCTGGGAGGGGCACCGCCCGAAAAGTGGGGGGCCCCACGGGAAAAAAGAGGAGGAACCCGTGGGGAGGCGCGCTGACGCGGGGGCGGCATGTGACTCTCGTCGCCCCCCCATACTGGCGCCTCTGGCTCCTAGGTTTCATCAAGGAGTATCAGATGTGAAACAGCAGGAAGGGATTTAAGAAGCCAACTCAAAGAGTTCCTCCTACACAAGCATTCAGGTCTTGAGCAGTCCAGGCAAACAACGCACTTACAACAAAGCTTAAACTTGTTCTTCATAATTTAAAAACAACACTAGCCGCCTATTTAATTCTAAAAACAGCAAAAAATATCCACCTCCCTTGCCATTTCTTATAAGGAGTCTTGAAGTTTCAATCTCCTCAGTCCAGTCCTTGCCTACAGACAGCCCCCCAACCTGAAGCAAATACTCACCAGCAACCACACACCACACAACAGAACCACTCACCCAGGAACCTATCCTTGCAACAAAGCCCGTTGCCAACTGTGCCCACATATCTATTCAGGGGACACCATCACAGGGCCTAATCACATCAGCCACATTATCAGAGGCTCGTTCACCTGCACATCCACCAATGTGATAGATGCCATCGTGTGCCAGCAATGCCCCTCTGCCATGTACATTGGCCAAACTGGACAGTCTCTGCGTAAAAGAATAAATGGACACAAATCAGACGTGAAGAATTATAACATTCAAAAACCAGTCGGAGAACACTTCAATCTCTTTGGTCACTCTATGATTACAGACCTAAAAGTGGCAATTCTTCAACAAAAAAACTTCAGAAACAGACTCCAACGAGAGACTGCTGAATTGGAATTAATTTGCAAACTGGATACAATTAACTTAGGCTTGAATAAAGACTGGGAGTAGATGGGTCATTACACAAAGTAAAACTATTTCCCCATGTTTATTCCCCCCCTCACCACTGTTCCTCAGACGTTCTTGTCAACTGCTGGAAATGGCCCACCTTGATTAATCACTACAAAAGGTTTCCCCCCTGCCCCTCTTGTTGGTAATAGCTCACCTTACCTGATCACTCTCGTTATAGTGTGTATGGTAACACCCATTGTTTCATGTTCTCTGTGTATATAAATCTCCACACTGTATTTTCCACTGAATGCATCCGATGAAGTGAGCTGTAGCTCACGAAAGCTTATGCTCAAATAAATTGGTTAGTCTCTAAGGTGCCACAAGTCCTCCTCTTCTTTTTGCGGATACAGACTAACACGGCTGCTACTCTGAAATCTCCTCAGTGTGATAGATATGCTTGCTTTGATCGGCTTAGCTCTTGGAAGTCCCCACGGCTCCGGGCTGCTGGCCCTGTGCTGCCCAGGATCCCTATGGACAGCTCTGTCCGCCATTAGGGAATTTTTTTCCGAGAACCGCCTATAAGATTTCGTGAACCCCCAGAGGTTCATGTACCCCAGTTTGGGAACCACTGATTTATCCTCTAGTGAAAACTCCATCATCTGGGTGCAGCCGATACCACCTTGCTAAGTGCCTTATAACGGTGTAATAATAACTCTTTATTCCCTGTGCTACCACCACTGAGGCCAGACTCTTCCCACTCACGTGCCTTCAGTACTGGGCAACGATGGAACAAGCGTCCAAGGCCCTGTGTATGAGATGGTGTCTCTCTGCTCTGGGTAATCCAGGGCAGAAGACACGGATTCACTATCCTTATCTTGCCAATGGCATTTCCACCAGCTCGGCACAGATGGTGTGTAGGCAGAGGAGAGCTCTCCTGGTGCAAATCTCTTAGCGGGTACTGATACCTCCTAGGGGGAGACACACACAGAGTTGTCTTTCCTGGACTACGTAAACATAGCTCTCCTCGCATCTCCCTCCCTCTCTGTGTTGCTTTTTCTGTCTGTTCTCAAAGTTCTCCTTAAGACATGGGGACCAGTCTTCCCCCCGGCCTTCTACAACATCTGCTTTAAAATGTGCCCAATAGCCCAGTGCAGACCCAGTAGGCAAACCTCTGCCTTATAAAACACAGTGCCTCGCACCTTGTGTCATCACTCGCCTCTGTGCAAAGTAGAGGTAAAATGGTGCCATTGTGCAGTGGGAGCAGTTTGCACCCAAGGTGCACAGGTGCTAATAACTCCATAAGGTGCCAGGCAGGCGAGAGTCAGACCAGTCGTGTTATTAATGCTCCGGATGGACCCTGGCACATCCAGTCAGTGACACACCACTTGCCAAATACCCTCTGTCTGTCTTCTACCAGACCCCTTTGTGCGAGTCTGAGTGATAGGGTACTTTCAGTTCTCCCTCTTGCAATTCCTCAGTCCTCTGCCTGGGAGGGACCCTTCTCCAGGGCTTCCCAGCGGAGCCAGCATGGGGTGACCAGATGTCTCAATTTTATAGGGACAGTCCCGATTTTGGGGTCTTTTTCTTATATAGGCTCCTATTACCTCCCACCCCCTGTCCCAATTTTTCACACTTGCTGTCTGGTCAGCCTAAGCCAGCCACCCTTCTGCAGCCTCCCCTGCTAACTGCAATCTCTCACCCTTTCTAGACACCCTGTGACCCCTTCCTTCCCAGCTGGATCTAATATCTGTATTGGGCCATTTGATCCTTAGCCAATCAGGCTCAGCTGGGAAGATGGCCGATTTGTCACCGGCGAGGCTGGGTTTGACCCCTCTCCAAGAGCCAGCCTGCCTGTGACAATCACTAATCAGTCTCTGATGGTCTTGCAGGGCTAAAGCTGTATGTCTCCGCACTTTGGAAAACATCTGGGACCTTACAGCATGATGATCTGGCAGGAGCAGGGACTGTGTGCTGGGTAGATGTAGGCAGGTGGTGTTTTATAACCCCAGACCATTGGCATGGCACAGAAGAAGGAAAAGGAGCACAGCTTGCTGAGAGCATCAGCCCTAGTTGCTGAGAAGTCTTGCTCAGCGTGTTACGGTAAGAGCCTTCCCAGATAGGTTCCCAACATCTTTCAACTGCAACTAAGGGTGACCTTTTCATTCATGCGAGCGTATTGGCTGGACTGGGGTATTGCTAGCAGTCTCCAGTGGGTCCATCCACTACTCCAATCAGCTGCTCCTAGTGGCAAGAGGCTGGCAGCGCAGGCTTTGAATAGATCAGGCCACCGCGCCGGGAACTTTGGTTGGAACTGACCTGGCACAACAAAACCTGGGACAGTACCGGCCAAAATGGGAGTGCTGGCAATCATGCTCCTTAGGGACGGAGGGTTAAGATGCTGGTGAGGAGTCCTGCCAATGCAGGTTTCAGGCTGGATGACTCACACGGTCCCTTGATGTAGGATACTTTAGAACACACATTAGTTACGTTTCATCTACTTGGCTTTATTTCTCACTTTTGAAGGCAAACTTTCTGCTGAGTTTTCCAGGGTCTTTTATGTATTGAATTTTGATTCAGTCAAATGACTGGCTTCCCAGATCCTAGCACCAAAAGGCAGGACCCATCCCCACCTCATCCCCCCACGGGAAAAGGGTTTCATGACACTGATGGCCCATGGCAGGGGGTCAGAAACCAGCCTCTGAGGGAGCCATCCAGATACTCGTATTAGCCCTGGCTGAACAAACTAATTTTGAATCAGTCCTGCAAAACAGGAGTGGTTCCTGGACGGACTGCTCATCCCAGGTGCCACAAAGACAAACCGAAGATTCATGCCTCTGGTGGATAAAATATATCAGCCGCCAGGAAAGAAAAATTCAACTTACAAGAGATGGTTTTCTTCACATAACTCACTACAAAACTGCTCATGGGGATGCTGGGAATTATCGGCGAAACGCTGCTGCTCAGATATGCATCCCCGGTTGTCACTGGCTACTGGAGGACATCCACACACATGTCTGAGGGAAGGATTTAGCTCTGTTTGTCTCAAATAAGATCTCAGCCCTTGTCAGGGGATTTTCCAGAGAGAACAGATACAGGCCAATACTCTGAAGCACACCTTGCCTTCCACACATTTTTACATGTCACAGGATCTACTGTAACTCTCCAGCTCCTCGTGGCTGGAACAAATACTTATTTTCAAATTCAGCCTCTATTTCAAAGAGCCCTTTGGTTCCATTTATGTTCCATTATGTTCCAGGGTTTCTTTCTTGATGTCCATTCCTTGTCTTTTACACAGAGCTTGATTCACTGAAATTTACCAACAGTTAAAAATATTTGAATTGGCTCTGTAAAAATTCACACAAGTTTAAGACCGTTTAGCACCTGAATTATGTTTTAAAATGTTGCCCAATTTGTAAGCATCATAAAAAAATCTGAAATAAGTTATCTTGGAAATAACTGCAGGGAAATTACAATGCTGGCTTCCAGCTGAGAGGCGGTGACCTGCGCACTCGCTCGGCAGCTCTGTCTGTGACTAATGCAATGGGCCAAGTACAGCACTGCAGGGCCTTCCAGGGGCTATATTTTAGTCATTGAGTTGGCCATAACTGGGGGCTGTTTCAAGACTGATATTTACTTAGCTCGCCTCTTGTCACAAGAGTGTGTGGTTGTTCCAAGAGCCTGTGTATGTGACACTTGTAATCACCAGCTTTAATACAGACACATCACACTGAAACCAGAAACAGTGATGGGAACCATGTATAACCCTTCTGCCCGTCAGAGTTGGCAGCAACGGGGGCCAGGTTCAGTATCTAGGGGTTCTGTTCCAATAACGGAATGCAAAACCCGCTCGAGCCCCCACCCAGTGACCTGGGACAAATATATACCACCTCCCCGGGCGCCTCTAAGAGGCAATACTTCCCCTCTCGCAAGCACAGAGTCTGAGCCCTGGTCTACACTACGAGTTTATGTCGGATTTAGCAGCATTAAATCCGAATTAACCCTGCACCCGTCCACACAATGAAGCCATTTTTTTTTTTGACATAAAGGGCTCTTAAAACTGATTTCTGTAGTCCTCCCCAACGAGGGGATTAGCACTGAAATCGACATCACCATTTCGAATTAGGGTTAGTGTGGATGCAATTTGAAGGTATTGGCCTCCAAGAGCTATCCCACAGTGCACCATTGTGACCACTCTGGACAGCACTCTGAACTCAGATGCACTGGCCAGGTGTACAGGAAAAGCCCTGGGAACTTTTGAATCTCATTTCCTGTTTGGCCAGGCGAGCTCATCAGCACAGGTGACCATGCAGTCCCAGAATCGAAAAAGAGCTCCAGCATGGACCGAATGGGAGGTACTGGATCTGATTGCTGTATGGGGAGAGGAGTCCGTGCTATCAGAACTATGTTCCAAAAGATGAAATGCCAAAACATTTTGAAAAATCTCAGAGGCCATGAGGGACAGAGGCTACGTCAGGGACGCAACACAGTGCCACGTGAAACTTAAGGAGCTCAGACAAGCGTACCAGAAAACCAAAGAATCAAACGGATGCTCCGGGACAGATCCCCAGACATGCCGCTTCTACGCTGAGCTGCATGCAATTCTGGGGGGGGCCGCCACCACTATCCCACCCCGACCGTGGACTCCGAGGATGGGATACTCTCTGCCATGGCTGAGGATTTTGCAGAAGGGGGAGATGAGGAGGAGGACGAGCTTGGAGAGAGCACACAGCACACCGTTTTCCCCGACAGCCAGGATCTTTTTATCACTGAAATACCCTCCCAACCCAATGAAGCCTTTTAAAATATAATACATGTTATAAAAGCAAGCGTTTTTTAATGATTAAGTAGCCCTGAGGACTTGGGATGCATTCGTGGCCAGTACTGCTAGTGGAAAAGTCTGTTAACGTGTCTGGGGATGGAGCGGAAATCTTCCAGGGACATCTCCATGAAGCTCTCCTGGAGGTACTCTAAAAGCCTTTGCAGAAGGTTTCTGGGGAAAGCAGCATTGTTCCGTCCTCCATGGTAGGACACTTTACCACGCCATGCTAGTAGCAAGTAATCTGGTATCATTGCATGACAAAGCCTGGCAGCATATGGTCCCGGTGTTTGCTGGCATTCAAGCAACATCCGTTCTTTATCTCTCTGCGTTATCCTCAGAAGAGTGATATCATTCATGGCAACCTGGTTGAAATAGGGGAATTTAATTAAGGGGACATTCAGAGGTGCCCATTCCTACTGGGTTGTTTGCCTGTGGTTGAAAAGAAATCCTCCCCGCAGTTAGCCATGCGGTGGGAGGGGGGGCCATTGGTGCTGAACTGTTCACGTTTGGCTAGCAGGGATCTTCCCTGATACCAGCCATGCAGTGGGGGGAGAGGAAAAGCGATCATCCCAGAGAATTGGATGGGGGGAGAGGGTTAGTTTGGTTTCTGCTGCTGCACGTTAACAGGAAAACTGCAGCAGTAAATGGCCAGCTCAACGGGCTTTGCTTGGTATGGGAAAGGAGGGGGCTGCTGTTATTAAGGTTGCAGAAGCCGAAAGACTGTGGCTTACCATGGCCGCCTGCAAGCCGAATTCTGTTGCCCGGCCCTGCATGTGTGATCTCTAACACCAAAGCGGCAGACACTCAATATAAGATGCAAAATGCGACCTTGTACCAAAATCTCATGTGCTATGTAATGTGAATAGTGTTGTTCACCATGAAAGAGTATAGCCATTGTTCTGTAAAATGTATCTTTTTAAATACTTCACTCCCTTTTTTTCCTTCAGCAGCTGCAAATCTTTCAAGCCTCCCTCCTCCATCCCAGAGGCTATCTCAGATAAGGCGGCGAAAAAAAATGCACGCACGATGACATGTTCTCTGAGCTCATGCAATCATCCAGCACTGACAGAGCTGTGTGGAGGGACACAATAGCAGAGTACAGGACGGTGGCTGATGAATGTGAGGAGAGGTGGCAGCAGGAAGATCAGAGGAGGCAGGAGGCAATGCTGGGGATACTGCGGGATCAAACGGACATGCTCCGGTGTCTGGTGGAGGTTCATGAACTGCAGCAGGATCACAGACTGCCACTGCAGCCCCTGCCTAACCGCCCTCCATCCTTCCCAAGTTCCATAGCCTCCCCACCCAGACGCCCAAGAACGCGGGGTGGGAGGCTCCGGGCACCCAACCACTCCACCCCAGTGGACAGCCCAAGCAACAGAAGGCTGGCATTCAAGAAGTTTTATAGTGACCTTTTCCTTCCCTTCTACCCTCCTCCCACACCCCACCCGGGCTACCTTGTGAGTTATATCCCTATTTTTATAATCAATTAATAAAGAATACATGTTTTTTAAATGATAGTGACTTTATTTCCTTTGCAAGCAAGCTGTGATCAAAGGCGGGAGGGTGGGTGGCTTACAGGGAATTAGAGTCAATTAAGGGGGCAGGTTTTCATCAAGGAGAAACAAACAGACGTGTCACACAGTACTCTGGCCAGTCACGAAACTGGTTTGCAAAGCTTCTCTGATGCACACCACTTCCCGCTGTGCTCTTCTAACCGCACTGGTGTCTGACTGTGCGTATTCAGCGGCCAGGCGATTTGCATCAACCTCCCATCCCGCCATAAACGTCTCCCCATTACTCTCACAAAGATTGTGGAGCGCACAACAAGCAGCAATAACAATGGGAATATTGGTTTCGCTGAGGTCTGAGCGAGTCAGTAAACTGCGCCAGCGACCCTTTAAATGTCCAAATGCACACTCTACCACCATTCTGCACTTGCTCAGCCTATAGTTGAACAGGTCCTGACTACTGTCCAGAGTGCCTGTGTACGGCTTCATGAGCCAGGGGATTAAGGGGTAGGCTGGGTTCCCAAGGATAACTATTGGCATTTCAACATCCCCAACAGTTATTTTCTGGTCTGGGAAGTAAATCTCTTCCTGCAGCCGTTTAAACAGACCAGAGTTCCTGCAGACGCGAGCGTCACGAACCTTTCCCGGCCATCCCACGTTGATGTTGGTGAAACGTCCCTTGTGATCCACCAGTGCTTGCAGCACCATTGAAAAGTACCCCTTGCGGTTTATGTACTGGTTGCCCTGGTGGTCCAGTCCCAAGATAGGGATACGCATTCCGTCTATAGCCCCACCACAGTGAGGGAATCCCATTGCAACAAAGTTATCTAGTATGACCTGCACATTTCCCAGATTCACTACCTTTGATAGCAGCAGCTCAGTGATTGTGTTGGCTACTTGCATCACACAATCCCCACAGTAGATTTGCCCACTCCAAATTGATTCCCGAATGACAGGTAGCTGTCTGGTGTTGCAAGCTTCCACAGGGCTATTGCCACTCGCTTGTGAACTGTAAGAGCTGCTCTCATCTTGGTATTCTTGCGCTTCAGGGCAGGGGAAAGCAAGTCGCAAAGTTCCACAAAAGTGCCCTTACGCATGCGAAAGTTTCAGAGCCACTGGGAATCATCCCAGACCTGCAACACTATGTGGTCCCACCACTCTGTGCTTGTTTTCCGGGCCCAGAATTGGCGTTACACTGCATGAACCTGCCCCATTAGCACCATGATCTCCAAATTGTGGGGGAACACGGTTTCAGAGAAAAGTGTGTTCAGGGCCTCATCACCATGCTGCTGTCACCTCCTCACCTGTTTTTTTGGGTCCTGGATCTGCGTAAACTGCACCATAATGTGCGAGGTGTTTACAATGGTCATAACTGCTGGGGTGAGCTGAATGGGCTCCATGCTATGGCGTCTGCTCCTGCTCGGGCAATCCAGGGAAAAGGGCGCGAAACTATTGTTTGCCATTGCTCTGGCGGAGGGGGGGCGACTGACGACATGGCTTACAGGGTTGACTTACAGGAAATTAAAATCAACAAAGGGGGTGGCTTTGCGATAAACAAAATGGCCCCCTCAAGGATGGAACTCAAAACCTCAAGGGTAGAACTCAAAACTGGGTTTAGCAGGCCGTTGATTTCACGGAGGGAGGGAGGAGAAATGAATACAAAACAAATCTGGTCTATTTATTGTTTTGATCCACTTCATCTATCTTTATACACCTTGCTGGCAGCAGACTGTGCAGTACGACCACTAGCCATCGTCATCTCCTGGGTTCCCGGCAGAAGACGGTGCACTACGACTGCTGGCCATCGTCTTCTGCTGGCTGTAGATTAAAAGACAGTGCACTGCCGGTAGGACTGAATTGCCATGAGACAAAACTTAAAAGGGAAATGACCTGGCTGAGTCACTCCCATGTTTGCCCAGGCACCCCTGACCTCATCGAGGTCGGTTAAAAGAGCACCCTGGACTATGTCGACGACGGCTACCAGTCATACTGCACTGTCTGCTGCCAAAAGGCAATAAACTGTTGCTGTGTAGCAATGCAGTACCGCATCTGCCAGCGCCCAGGAGACGTACGGTGACAGTGAGCTGAGTGGGCTCCATGCTTCCCATGGTATGGCATCTGCACAGGTAACTCAAGAAAAAAAGTGCAAAACAATTGTCTGCCCTTGCTTTCACGGAGGGAGGGAGGGAAGGGGGAGCCTGACGATATGTACCCAGAACCACCCACGACAATGTTTTAGCCTCATCAGGCACTGGGATTTCTACCCAGAATTCAAATGGGCAAAGGAGACTGCAGGAACTGTGGGATAGCTACCCACAGTGCAATGCTCCGGAAGTCAACGGATGCCTTGGTACTGTGGACACACTCCGCTGACTACATGCACTTAGAGCATTAGTGTGGGGACACACACAATCGACTGTATAAAAACGCTTTCTACAAAACCGACTTCTATAAATTCAACCTAATTTCATAGTGTAGACAAGGCCTTAGTGTAGCCTTTTAATAACAAAGAGAAACAATATGACATTATGTTGGGGAAACACCACCAACAGGATTCCTAACACAAACCTTGAGCAAAAACCTACCCCAAGCAAATTGGGCCGTGTCCTTTCCCTTTGGTTCTTGAGTCCAGCAACCCAAAAGTCACCCGAAGTCCCAAAAGTCCAACAACCCCAAAGTCCAAAGTCCAGCAACCGAAAAGTCTCTGTCTCTGTCCTTGGTGAGTCCAGAGTTCAAAAGTTCATCTGCAGAGTTTTAACCCCCCCAGCCTGTGTGGAAATGGGGGTGGGGGGAAAGTAAAGGGGCACCTTACGTGCTCTGACAGCTGACTGCCCCACCTCTCCGTGGGTTTCCGCTACAGCCTTCACGGCCAGCCGCTCCTCTCCACCAGCTCCTCCTCCCCAGTAGCCGTCCTGCGAACCACTCCACCAGCTGCTCCTCTCCGGTAGCCATCCTGCGAGCCGCTCACCAATGTATCTTCAGGCTCCCCACTACTTAACACAATACTCAGTGATTTCAGCTCATAGCAGGGAAGCCCCAGCACTCTACTATTACACAGTGGAGGTAGGGGGGGAGAAAAAGGAGGTGCAGCTAGCATTTAGGGACCCATACCACAAAGTACAAATACCTCTCCCCAACTTCTCTCCATTCACTGAGCCTTGGAACCCATGCCCCTTGCCTAGCAAGTACTACTTAGTTGATGGCGAGTCCCTCCATCATAACAAAAAGCCAAGTACAGTTCCACTGTCCTTGATTCACATAATCAGGATAAAAACACTTTATTCTTCCTGCCCCAATAACAGAGAAACTGGGGATCCCACAGCAGCCAAAGTGACCACGTAGGCAGGGTGGGTGTGAATATGCAAATGAGATCAGCCCCTGAAGTTCTTTTCCACAACCCGCCACAACTCACCACCAGATGTCAGGGTAGAGCTCATCCGGACTCTGCTTACACATGCAATGGTGCAGCCACAGGAAAGCTGTATAGGATGATGGGAACTCCATGGATGCAGGGGTGCGGGGGAATAGGTGAGAGAGGAGATGCGTAGGTTGTGAGCCTGAGTGATAGAGACGATGGTGATGCTTGAGATTGGACCCTCCACTCCTTAGTAGATCAGGATGCAGCTACCCTGGCTGAACCAGGACTTGCCAGCCAGTGTCAATGCTATGGTAGACAGAGCATGTCTCAAAAAACCATGAGTCGTGCCTGTGTTCGTCCTCACACGGTTATTGCCACCAATAAAGCAGCACAGGCTGGACTGAGCTGTTAGGTGTAGACAAGCCATTGCTGTCTAAACTCTGCTGTCAGTTTTAGCACTGTAAGCTCCTGAGGACCAGGACCTTTCTCTATCATTCAGCAGCAAACACAGCAAATAAAAACACCCTTTCCAACAGGCTCCTGTTGCAGCTGCCACAGACGCTAGAGAGGGCAATAGCCCAGGCCCAGCTCCCTGTCGTATTAGCGTTCTCTCCCAGCTCCCCTGGGAGATGATTCTACAGCTGAGTTCTACAGACTTCAGTGTAACTTGAGAACTTCATTGCATCTCATTACCCTTCATTACACCACCATATCCACACTCAATAATTCTTGCCTTCCTAGGCATCTGCAGATAATTGTTGTGTCTCCCTTAGTCATTACTTAGCAAAAACAAGATGTACCCAAACCCTGGCTTTCAACTCAGACTCTCCAACTACATATTTGTTTCTCTCTTCTGAGCTCCCCCTATTTTGTCGATATCTTCTGGATAGGGAGGTATCTGGAATTAAACACAACATGCCAGATTCTCACAGGCAAAAAGGGAGTGGAAAGTCATTGGCTCTCCCCAGTGTGGGGAAGACATCCGCGAACACAGAGCCACCTTAGCCAGCTCATATGCCAACCTCCACAGCCCCTACCATAGGTGCACGTCTACAGGATGCTCTAATCTATACCGGAGCCAGGACTGGTATAGAACTGGTTCCAAATTCAGCAAATGCAGCCGGCTCCCCCTGCAATCCCCCTTCATCTGTTTCACACGTGTAAGCTAACGTAATGCCATTGATTTCAAAGGAGCTGCACATGTTTACACTTGCAAGGAATCTGGCCCATGTCCCAGGTGCATCTGACCCACAGCTATGTGGAGAGGAAATATTATTACCTCGGTCCCATGAAGCAACACCTCTGTGCATGTAGCTTCAAACTGGCCTGGCCTTTTTTGAAGCCATGATCTATGCAAACTCGGGTCTAATTTGCTATCCACTGGAAGGGGAGGGACACAGGAGGAGAGGAAGGTGAGATGGAGTGATTGGAAGGTCATGCAAATCATCCGCAGGGGAATTCTCAGCACGGATCCCTAGATCCTGATTGCAGACAAGGCCCTCAGCCTTGAAAGCATCCCTGAGGCCAGACTAGATGGTGTCACCAAACTAGTCCTGGCAGAGGCTGCTCTGGCAGGCTGCCAAGTGCAGCACAATGCAAGAGTTTGCACGAACCACATGTCATAAAATTAAACTACACTACGAGCAACATAAAGATCTGCAGCAGAGGAGGAAAAGCTGCGGGCAGCTGCTGGGAGGAAATCCAGCCCATTTATCCATATTTCCATTCCCAATCTGTCTCCAATGTAGAAGTGGTTTCCCAGCTCACTGACCCTGTGATTCTTTCCAGAGCTCCTCCATCCCAAGGATTCAGGCTGTTCGGCGTGTTGCCCTCCTGCTTCCCTAAACTCCTAACAGATTTCTTGCCGCGTCTTCAAAGGGAACAAACCAGCAGCGATGGCCACAGCAAGAGTTTTTCGCAAAAAGCTGTCCAGTTATAGCAACCTGCTGCAGCCAACTAAAGCAGGGATCGGAGGTGTGTTTTAAAGCTGCCCATCCTTACCACAGAGGTAGCAGGTTTGAGGAGCATGTGCCATTGGAGGAAGGTGTTAATATAGACCAACCATGCAGGCTTCAATTAGGCTTCTGGCAGGGAATAAGTTAGCCAAGTTCTGTTGTGCTGCCAGGTCATCAATGGATCCATCAAGCAGTGCCTGCAAGGCGCCAAATCTATCAGCTTCCCCAGACAAATGCCATCCACAGAGAGCCATTTCCTGCCTAATCGGTATCAGCCCCATGCCTCCCTCCCTGGCAGTGTGCTTTACAGCCCACTGTAATTGTGTACACAGTGTTTTACAGTAGGTAAATGACATCACACACACACACACACACACACACGATACCCAAAGACTTTGTATTGCCTGGGCTCTACCAAACGTGTGCAGCGCCTCAGGGCCCGAGTTTGCAGGCCATACACAGGGCAGAGCAGGACCCTGTCTTTGGGCCCTTCGGGGCTCAATGCCAATTTGTATTCCAGTTTTCACTGAGGCTTTGAAGATACCACCAGCCCTGCAGCCCCTCAGCTGCTGCCCCACAAGAGAGAGGTGGTTAGTAACACATGCAGCATGCTTGGTATTCCCCCAGGTAGAGTCTGTGCATGCAGGGCGAAGGGGCTGTACTATGTTCCCCACCCAGAGCAAAAGGTGGAGGGCTGTACTGTGTTCCCCACCCAGGGTGAAGGGCAGGGGGTTGTGCCTCATTCCCCACCCAGAGCAAAGGGCGGGAGGAGCAGGGGGCTGTACCTCGTTCTCCACACAGGGCAAAGGGCAGGGGAGTGCTGTACCGTGTTCCCCACGCAGGGCGAAGGGCCGGGCGGGGGGGGGCTGTACCTCGTTCTCCACATAAGGCGAAGGGCGGGGGAGTGCTGTACCTTGTTCCCCACCCAGGGCGAAGAGCTGTACCTCGTTCCCCATACAGGGTGATGGAAGGGGGGGTGCTGTACCATGTCCCCCATGCAGGGTGAAGGGTAAAGGGCGCTATCTTGTTCCCCACTCAGAGAAATGAGAGGGGGCGCTGTACCTGGTTCCCCAAGCAGCGTGAAGGGCAGGGGGGTTGTACCTGATTCCCCAGGGAGGGCAAAGGGTGGGGTGGTTCCTCATTCCCGTGCAAGGCTTGAACACGCAGGGCATTCAAGAGAGTCAGTGGAATGTACATCGCCAAGTTTTCTAAGCATGACAGACGGGGATTGTTTTGGTTTTCATGTGGTCTCTGATGAAAGGGAACCTGAAACAGAAGCAGATTAAAAAAAAAAAAAGGAAATTTTGCAGAATGAGGCTGCAGCTCCCCTTCCCTATAAACAGTGTTGACAGCAAGAGACGGCAGTGATGGGGGCACCAATATAAGAGCCTAGACAGACAGGTAATTTGAGGTAAAGTGTTTCTCTGGTGATGTTCAGGTAAAAGTAGCCGCGTTTTGTTAAAAACCAAAGCCCAGCGTCCTTCCGGAATAGTAAGATGGGCAGTGGGCTCATTCTTAAAAATCCCTGGACCGCTCTGGCTCCATGCTATCTGAATACAAGAGGATTTTCTCTCTCTCTCTCATTAAACCCAGCTGATTTGCAGCTTGGCTGCATACCCAGGAGAGTCTATTTGGACAGATTCACCTCAGTCGGGCTGTTCCTCCCTTTCTGAGCAGGGAGAGCCGTTTAGCATTCTCTGCACCTCCAGCAAAACATTTCACTTCTTCATTTGATGAGCTGTCACATATTCTTAAAGTTAAACCTCTTCACAAACATTTGCTATTCTGGGAAATAATTTCTCCTGTTTAAAGATTCATTGATCCTGGGTGTTTGAGAGAAAACAGCTTCCCCATCCAACCCCCCTTCCTCTGGTAAGAAATCACTGCGGGGTACGATCACTTCCGATAACAATAAACACTAGCTTGGCCCCCAGACCAGTGGTACAATTTCCACAGCCATGGGCAAAGGGGGTATATATCCTAAAGCATCCAATAAAGAGTGTAAATGTTTTAACATGGGAGCGTGGGTATAAATTGTGTAGAGCTTTATACATGTAGCAGAAATACAACCCTGCTGTTCAGATGGTGTAAAACATACACTACAGTGGAAGTGATTCATTGGAGTAAAGTGGAATCAATCATACAGCATTGGTTTTTAATCCTGTACCCTCATGTAAAGACCTACCAGCCTCGGCGGTGATCTTATCAAACCAATTCTCACACCAGTGGGTCTGCTGGCCAACCAGGAGAAAAGGGAGCAATGGAGGAGGATAAGGAAAGAGAAACCCAATGACTTCTCTGCCTCAATCTTCACTACAAGGGACCGTGGGGAGACACCTGCTTTTTTCCGGGTAATAAAGATGAGATGCTGTAAGAAACCGTGTCAAAAGAGGAAGTGCTCTTGGAGCAAACCTGTAAATTAAAGAATGAGTGTGACAGCCCAGATGGTTATACCCAAGAGCTCTGAAGGATCTTATGTTTGAAGGCCCAGATCCTTAAGTATTTAAGCACTTAACTACCATTGACATAAGTGCCTAAATACCTTGGAGGAACTGGGCCAAAGGGCTGTTGTTAAAAACAAACAAATCATACATCATTTGAATCAGCTACTCGTTAAAATCAGCCTCTCTTCTAGGGGATGGAGGGTGGAAATTTTAAAAGGATGTTAGGGGCGACCCTGGAGATGACAGATGAATAAACCTTACTTCATACCACGGAACTGGGCTGAAATGATAATTTTAAAATAGAATTTTAAAATACATAGATTAATGAGCTATGATGAGGGAAAGCCAGCCTGGCATCCTTAAAGGAAAATCACGCCTCTCTAAGCTACTATGATTCTTTAAACCAGAGTCTTTGGCAAGGTTCCTCACAAGAGGTTATTAAAGAAACTAAGTAGCCTTGGGGTGAAAGGCAAAGTAGCATCATGGATTAGAAATCAACTAAGTGACAGAAAACAAAGAATAGGAATAAATGGTCATTTTCCAGCATGGCCCAAGGTTAACAACAGTCTGACCCAAGGTTCTCTTTTAGGCCCAGTGGTGAAATATTTTTATTAATGATCCAGAAAAAGGGGTGCATGGTAAGATAACAAAATCTGAAAAGGCCCCCACAATTATTTTTGTTAGTCAAGGCTAGACAAGACTGTGAGGAACTTCAGAGGGACCTAACAGAAGTAGGGGAATGGGCAGGAACATGGCAGATGAAATTCAACGTGGACAAATGCATGTTACAAAGAACAATTTGACCGAAATGCAAACAAAATGTTAGGATGCATAAGGAATATGATAGATATAACACTGGAACTATTTGTAATGTCAGTATATAAATCAGCGATACACCCTCCCCCTTGGAATATTGTGTTCATTTATCTCAAACAGATGCTCAGCTAATGTTTCTATGATACATGTGATGGGAGGTTATTCATATTGCATTAGTGCACAGAGGCCCCAAAATCGGGGCGGAATAGTGCTAGGTGTTTACAAACACCAGCAAGAGATGTTCCCGGCCCCAAAGGGCTGACAATATAAATAGACTAAGAAATATTATTATCTTAATTCTTCTGCTGGGGAACCAAGACATCGAGAGAGTAAGTATTTGCCCAAGGTCACACCAGAAATCTGCAGCTGACCAGGTATTGAACCTAAATCTGCTGTCTCCCAGTGTGTCCCTTAACCCCCAGGTCATCCTTTCCTCTAAGGCTGGGTAAGGCTGCTATGGGGGGCTAAGTGACTGTCTGAATACTTTCTGTTTAGCAAGTGATCTCATTGGGGCAGGGCCTGTGCCTTCCCCCCCGTGTGTACTGCACCCCGCACAGCGTGGACACCTTTGGAAATAATACCGATCCAATAATAATGACAGGATGGCAGCAGAATCTAGAGAGCTCTTCAGCATTCGGTTGAAAATAACAAACCTTTATGGTGTTTTTGCAATGGGTGCAGATATTGAAAGAAAGTAGCTCAAATCATGGGAACAGTGTGCATGTAGCTGGGATGGGATGGATGTGAGAGTCGGGATGTAGGGAGACAGGACAGCATGGCAGTTTACTGGGTGGCGGGGGGAAGAGGGGCTGGAATTCAGCCTGGTGCAGGCCTCTGGAACACAGAGGGAAATGCGGTGCAGTAAGGTATCAGCCCTGACACGGCATTAGCAGCTCGTCACGTTGCAGCACTGCATCCTGGGAAGAAGGTTCATTTGGCAAGGCTCTTCGCAGACTTGACACATGAGAGATACCAGGCCCAGATCAGGGGCCTCGCCTTGAAATCTGGACAAAGCGGCCCACGGAGATGGCTTTGGGGAATTCTCCATTACAAACAGGGAGGGGAATAACCGTAAAGCCAAACCGAATACCGCAGGCCAATCCAGGGTAAACAGAGGCCTTTCAGAGTGGCTCACACAGAGCAGATGGGGAAAATACAGTGGAAATGATACCAAGGAGAAAATATGTAAACAGTGCTGAGCAATCCACATATGGAGAGGGCAGCAGAGGGGCGGGGGGGCGCCTGAGGGCTCTGCCTTCCCTCATGGAGTCCCCGAAGACCTTGGCTCTCGCACACACATACATAGAAAGCGGCGCTAAGGCCTGGGCCTCTGACACAGGCCTGGATTCACAGACATTAGCCAGCGCAGCCAGCCTGCTTTACATAAGGCTGTGGGCTGCAGTTCTGAGAACTTGGCTCTGAGGAGAAGCTCAGCAGTAAAAGGGTCTCGTTTTTCTTTTGAAGGCCCAGCCTGCTTTGCTCTCCTCTCCCCAGCCCAACCCACAGCTGCCCAGGAGCTGGGCTCTTTGGCTGTGCCTTCCTCCGGGGGTCATTGTGGGGCCCTTCTGGCTCCCCCCTCCTCGAACTGTCATCATGATCCCTGCCCCCTGCTTCCTCGGTGCCATGGCAGGGCTCACACTGATCAGCTCCACACCACCCGGTGCCATGACAGAGGCCAATGCTGCTTGCCACCCTTGCCACCCCTCTGGTGCCATGGCGGGCCCCACCCTGCTCCACGGCCTCCACCTACTACCATCATCCTGCCCCTTTGCCACAGTGGGGGAGAGGTTGCATTAGTCTCTCAGCAACTGGAGGACTGAAGCTGGCAGCAGCCTGCAAAGCCAAATTAGAGCTCCCCAAGAGGCTCGTGTGCGAGGCCTGGAGCATCAGCCGGGGGGAAGGAGAAGTGGCCTGTGCCCTCTTGAGCCCTCTGCTGCTCGGTAACATCTCTGGAATCATTAGCTTCTTTAATGGCATTAGGCAGATCGTGCAGGAAGCATACGGACGTCCCTGATTAATCTGCAGATCAGGAACATCCGTAACCCATTTCCTGGGCATGTCAGGGCTGGACAGGGCAAGAATTCTAGCTGAGCTGCCTCAGTGAAGCACGAACCAGAGTGAGCTTATCTGGAGCAAAGGGAGATGGGAATAGACCAGGAGTGGCCCAACGTACTGACCCTCTGAGCCGCAAACGACTGTCTTCAGAAGTTCGAGAGACGCGGGAAGTGCCTGCTGGGGCTCGGGGCTTCAGCCCTGCTCCTGCTGCAGCTCCGAGCCCCGGCAGGTGTGCCTGGTGGGGCTGAAGCCCTGGGGCCTCCCTCCCCACAGGGCAGAAGCCCTTGCTCCACCACCCCACCACAAAGCAGAAGCTCTCCCCTCTCCGCAGTCTGGTAGGCAGAGAATGGAGGGAGGGAGGAGGGGGCGCGCTGTGTGAGCTGCACTTTAACTGTAAAAGAGCCACATGTGGCTCGCAAGCCGTGGTTTGGCCACCCCTGGAATAGACGGCACTGGCACCAGTTTCAGGGTCTCCGCTGCACTTGGAGGTGCGACTGCAGCTCAGGTAGGCCTACCCACCTAGCTTCCATCTAGCTAGAGCGGCTAAAAGTAGCAGTGAAGACATAATGGTGTGGCTGGACAAGGCCGCCTGGAGCCCTAGGTACTTACTCGTGTAGCCAGCCTGCACTGGGGTCTTTGCTGCTCTCTTTAGCCACGCTAGCAAGGTTATGGCTAGCCTGGGTAAGCTGCAGTCACTCCTTGCAGTACAGACAGACCCTCAGAGGACTGGGTGTGAGGGCGGATGCCAGAAACCCGAGGCACAGCACAATTTCCCCAGCAGTTTAGAGCTACGTGGGTGTACAAGAGAGGAGAGGAGAGTGCCCAGAGGGGGGGATGTTTTGGGAGAAGCAGACTCCTGTCACCCACTCTTTGGAACAGGAGTAAGTGGCCAGCAGGTTCCTCTGGAAATAAGTGCTCAGAAACCCTCAGAAAAGTCATATGGACGACTTCAGCGTCTAGTGACAACCTGCAAAATGTAACCCAGGCTCAGCTGGACTAGAAGAAACCTGCCCCGAAAAGCAAAAAAAGCTGTGACTCAAGAGAGGGCAGTTGGCCGACAGGGCCATGGAGGGATGATATATAAAATATCCTAGCATCAGGTCCTCTTTCTGCCACATTTTACATGCTTCATCTCAAAATGTGTTGCCATTAAAATGATGAGATAATGGATCAGATTATCATCCTCTGGCGAAGAGCGAAGCCAGCTTTCAGTAAGCCCCCGCTGGGCTATGGGGCGCAGGGGCACTGGGGTGTCAATCCAGATTCTGTTTGGAAAGGAACTGTTTGTAGGCACAGAAGCATACAGAAGAAAGTGCGTAAAGACTCCGGACAGGCCAGTCCTGGATTTATATTGGACATTCAACTTCTTCAATAGCTAGTTTTCTACAAATAAATCCAATATTTATTTCCAACAAGTTGCTGGCGGGAGGGATAGGAAGGAAGGACACTTCTTGAATAATTGTACAACCTTCAAGAAAAGCCATAAATTACCCGGCTCTATCTGTCACTATAATTTCCAGCCAAAGTCCTAATGAATCTTTCCAAACAATAGGGTAAGGACAGGCCTAAAAATGTACTGGACCTTACAAGCACTAGGGTAAGCAATGCAGAGGTATTAATAATAACCAGGAGACATCTGGAGCCAAAGTTGTGCCATGGGGACTGGGACTGTACATGTAGCAAACTCCGCTTCTGTTTGTGGCCGCTGCCTAAAGTCCCCAGTGGCACCAGGGAGCTGAGTAGCTGGGAACTGGAGCAGTGCCAGGGCAGACGTTGGTACGGATGTGTGGATTCTAAATGAATGGCACAGGCAAGGGGGGGTTCCAAAGCAAGGGGGGGTTCTAGTGCATTCTAGAGCAACGGGGTTGGGAAGTGGGTTGCCAGGGTAGGGGAGATGGACTCTAGCACAGCGGGGGTGGGGTGGGGGGGGAGGTGGGGTCTAGAGCAGAATGATAGCCGGAATGGAGTGTGGGTTCTCGAAAAGAAGGGAGGGAAGGAAAGTGGGGTTTTAAAATAGTGTGTTTGGCGGGGGGGGGGGGGGGGCGGAGGGGGAGAGAAAGGAGGTTTTAGGGCAGCCACCAAAGCAGGGAGGCTTTGGTTTTCAGAGGAAGGAGGAGAGCATTGCATCTACTCATCCATCACACGGTTCTGAGAAGACAGCCATGGCGTCCGAAGGACAAGATGGATATGAAGATGGGGATTAGTCCCTAGGAGTCCACCTCAGATACCAGAAAGATATCTCAGCCTCCTGGGAAGAGAGCAGAACCTTGTCCTCTTAGGAGAGCATCCCTATGCTAGGCTTTTGACGGATAAACCCTATAATAGCCCTGTGCAAGAAAGAGGACAGGGTGGAGTGGCCCCTGCTCCTTAAAGCTACTACCCTTAGGGGTAGGAGGTATAACCACAGGGTAGGAAATATCTGCAGACTAGGAAGGGAGCCCAAGTTTTATCTTGCTCCAAGGGTCCACCGCATCCCACTCCATATGGAAAAGCCTTTAAATTACAGGGCCTTTTGTGATAATATCCTTGATTCTGGAGGGTCAATAGATTAAATTGCCTTGACATAAATATAGGCTCACACAGGATGGAAACCATTATACCCAAGGACGGTTGAGAAAAAAAAAATCTCTTCTACCCGAAACAGCTTTCGGAGACTGCCAGAGATCGCAAACCCAGTTTCTCTAATGGATGGAAAAGGTTCTTATCAGAGGGCTGTCCCAACAGAAACGTGAACTTGAAACAAGCTGTACAATCAGAAGATACACAATAATTCAGCAAACTTTGGCCCTGGAGTTTTGGTACATTGAACAAGAGTGAGAGAGACAGATTTCTGTCCCTACTCTAGCACAGAGTGCATCCAAGTTAACATGCTGGAAAGAAAAGCACACGCTCTGATCGGCAGTAAGAAAACAGGGGAAACGACTTAAATAAACCACTAATCTAAGAATCACTTCTCTACATAGCTAATTCAAACTCACCTTTGTCCCTTTTCTCCTAAGCCTTTTTCGGTGAAAAGCATGTGAGAAAATCACTTCAATTCAGAGAGCACAGGGCAGGATAGGGGTAAGGGGGAACTTAACTTTGCTTTCCATGGATACATGTGTCTTCTTCCATTATTCAACTTGTAGGCAACAATATCTTCAGCCTGGAATCTCTTCTTTATGGTGCCCTTCTGGAACTGATTCCTTAGCATTCAGATGGAAGAGCACATCCATTTAAATTTCCCTACTCCACTAACAAAGCCCGGCTGAAGGTGTCAAATCAGCTTGTAGTAGAGAAAACGCTTTAATTACAGCCCTATTGTTCCTTGTGTGGGGCTTCCACTGAAGTCAACAGGTGCATGGAACAGTGATTTCCATCAGGATCAAGGTAGCTGAATCATTGCTTTCCGAAGAAACAATAATCAAGCTGCCAAGACTCTTAACTAAGAGTCCAATTATATCTGAAGTCACCAATATGCTGTCAGTTCCCCCTCCCCCTCCCCCCAAGAATATCTTGCACTTCACATGCTATTCTTAGACCGAGGACATGTGTCTAGATTTGCAGCAGGCTTCCATTGCATAGCTGGATCACGTATGGTCACCTGCAAACAGCTCCAGAGACTATCCGCCCCCCGCATCACCATCGTATCTGAAAACCTTCAATCTTTAATGTATTTATCCTTACAACACCCCTCTGAGAAAGGGCAGAGCTATTCCTTCCATTTTATAGATGGGGAACTGAGAAACAGAGAGACTGAGACACATCCAAGGACACACAGGAGCAGGGAATTAATCCAGGTCTCTTGGATCGCAGGCTAACTTCCTAAATATTAGACCATCCTTCGTCTCCCGTACCTGTGAAGCACCTTCCCTTGGAGAGGCTCAAGCTGCTATTTCCTGCATCCTCCACGTCAGAACATTATTTACTAAGCCCTCAAATGCAGCGGGAAACACCCCAGTCTCTCATCTGCTTGAACGACTATCATGCGAGTCACATGGCCATGATGCACCATGGGAGATGCAGTCCAGCTAATGAGCTCAGCCCACAGAGGAGAAAGAGGGTATGAGGAACCCAAACTACAACTCCCATGAAGTTCCTGTGGGACAGAAATTCCAATTTTCGACCAGTCCTAGAAATTATAAACATTAGGACACAGTTTTAAATTATATGACACAAGACCTGTGTCACTCAGGGCACTGGATACACAGGGAATGAGTCAGACGGCTGCAAGAGGAGAAAGGAGGTTCTCTTGCAAATGAGACACTGGACTGGAACCCAGGAGAGTTGGGCTGTATTCCTGATTCTGCCAGAGATTTCTTATGTGATGTTGGGCTTGACACTATCCCAATGCATACAGCATAAAGGAGGTGAATTAAAAGCACCTGGCCAATCTTAATTCTGGCATTTCCTAACCTTTGAATGCTGCACTTTGCAACCTTAAGATTGTTTTAAACATACTTTTTTTTATGTAACATCAGCTAAGTTCACCCTTTGTCTTCATTAGGTCTGAAGAATCCCCCAAGTGAGAGGAGCAGAACCGAATGACCAGCAGTCATCTCGCCTGCAGGTAACTGGCAGCCTAACAGCATCTTGTAGGGATGGGGATAGAAGGGAGACGTACAGTTCTAGTCTGAGATTTTTTAAAAATGGGTGTTGAAAGTTAGGACCCTACATCCGTATCTAGGCACCTAAACAAACAGCCTCATTTTCCAAAGGTGCTGAGAACCCAGAAGCTCCCATTAACTTCACTGCTAACAAGAGGTGGAGTTAAGTCAGGTAAGCAGCTGTGGCTCCCAGAACCCAGCTGAGCAGTGAGCAGAAAGCAGCTAACAGTGAGGCTCTTAAGAGACTGTGTGTGTGTAGATTGTAACAGAGCAGGAGCTAATTGCTTAGATACTCCCAGGCTCCAACAGCTGAAAGGAGATCACTTGAGGTATGAAGTGTCAGCTGAGATACAGATGGCAACCAATGGAGCCAAGACAGTTTGATGCCGTCTGCAGAAGATGTGCAAAGCCTCTATTTCTGAACAGAGACCAAGGCATGCAGCACCAGCTGCTTTCCATTCCAGAGGAGAAGATGGAGGGACTGGAACAGCCGCTCAGCGTTTCTGAGACACACCAGCAAAGCCAAATTGGGTAGGTCACAAAAGGGGGTGCGGTGACTCAGCAGACGTATGTGTCAGGGTGAGACTCCAGAGGAGGAGATGTAAAGGACAATAAAGGCAGAGAAGAAGGGAAACGCATCTGGAGTCATTTAACAGCCACCCGCATTAGGTGTTTTGATAGTGATAAGAGGATGATCAGACTGAGAAGAGGCTAAGGACTGAAGCGGCCCAGGTGATGATCACAAGACAAACCCTGAAAGGGAGCCACCATGCAGTGAGAAGAGACAGGTGATCCTGACTGGCAATTCTCTACTGAGGAATACGGCCTGGGAAAGAGAGGTGAGAAGAGCACAATGAATCCTCAGGGATGCTGGGGCATCTGCACTGGAACCAGAGGAGAGAGAGTGGGTAGATTCAGGCTGATTTTAGTGACCTGGGGAGAGACTGGAAGGATGGGTATATGCAAGTATCTTTTGGAGACCCAGTGCCAATGGTAAGTTAAGACAGACACTCGAGTCCAACTGACATAGGTGCTGATGATGTAGCTGGGAAGTGATGAGAGGTGACCAGTTGGATTAGACAGTCTCCACTTAGAGAGAGGACCAGCAGGCTGGCTCGGGAACCGGCAGCACTTGTCAGATGGGCTTTAAACTAAGTGGGTAGGGAGGAGGGGGGATTGTTTTTGGTTCAGAAGGAAAAGTCTAACATAAAAACAAGACAGAAGAGGGAGATGTTCTGCAAGAGAAGATGCATAATAAAAGTAAGAGGAGTAGAAATGTCCTTACATGCTTTGTACAAAGAAGAGGCATATGGGAAACAGGCCTGTTGAGTGAGACTGGCTGATGGGGATTAGGTCCATAGCTAAAACCTGGTGGTGCAATTTTCATAGACTCAGACTTTAAGGCCAGAAGGGACCATCATGATCATCTAATCTGACCTCCTGCACATCGCAGGTCACAGAACCTCCTCCAGATGTTCTTCTGTGAGGAGGGCGAGAAAGGAAGGTGAGGCAGAGCTGTGCACTGCAGTACATGTCAAATATATTTGCAAAGCCAACGAGGGTCAATCATTTAATAATCAAGTTGGCAGCAAATACTTTGAGTGAAGATATAAGAAATGGGGGGGAAAAGTACAAAGGGCATTTGCTTCCAAGGATGGCAGGAAAGTAAGTAAGGAACACGCCTGGGTGGAAGCTTAACTACCAGACATTTATTTCATAACAGATATAATAACCAAGGCTCAAAGAGTCATCATTCATTGTCTGTGCATATGCAGACAGCCAGTAGGTATTTGTGAGTACACTAATAAATCCTCAACATTTTACTTATTTTATCAAGTATATAGTCATTTGAAAATTCATATGCCTTTCATCAGTATCATGGTTTAAAAGTTTCAGGCAGCATCCACTCTGGGAGTGGTAACAATACCAAGTGACTGAGACGATCAATCATACACCATGAATATAACGAGCAGATGAAGTGAACAGACTGTGAATACTCCATAGGAGGAAATTTGTTTGCATCAACCATTCAGAGAATACATATTATTTCTATGATAGTAGCATTGAAGAGCTTCATCGTTCTAGGTGCTGTACATACACATACAAGAGACATTCCCTGGCCTAAAGGGCTTACAATCTAAGTAAACATGAGAGACAAAGGACAGGAGAAAGGAAGTATTAGTACCTGCATTTTACAGATGGGGAACTAAGGGGCAGAGAGATTAAGTGACTTGCCCAAGGTCACAAGGAGTCGGGGTAGAGCTGGGAATTGATTCCAAAGCTTCTGAATCCCAGTCCCGTTCCTTCACCAAACCACAAAACAATGCTTCCTCGCTTAAAAGTACCTTTGCAGAAATCGGGATTGGGTCAGAAAGGATTCAAGAACTGAAAAGTGATACGCTTGTAACAAATATTATTTGCCACCATCTAATTCCACACAGCGGAGCACTCTACGATGCAGAAAGCGCAGGAGAAACCATCCGATGTCATATCATGGAACGGAAGCCACAGAAAACAATGAGCAGAAATAAATGGTCAATTATCAACATGGCAAAAAACCAACAACTGGGCCTCCCAAGGTTCTGTACTAGAACCGGTGTTGTTCATTACTGATCTGGAGAGAGAAGCGAGCAATGGGGTGGCAAAGCTTGCAAACTTATTTGCAGTGAGTTTGTCAAGGCTAGTGAACCCTGTGCGGGACTACAAAAAGACCTGACACAGTTAAGCCGCTGGGCAGCACAACAGCTGATGGTGACCACTGCAGGATAAGGGCCATTGGTAGGAACCTTTTGAATTACTCCTGCACATTGGCTGATTCCAGATGAACTGCGACCACTCAGGAAAAAGACGTGGGTATCACTGATGAGATGTCCGTGAAAATGTCCATACAGCATGTAGAAGTGCTCAAAAAGGAAATGAAATGTTAACGGGCAGGGGCGGGCAAACTTTTTGGCCTGAGGGCCACATCGGGTTTCCGAAATTGTATGGAGGGCCGGTTAGGGGAGGCTGTGCCTCCCCAAACAGCCAGGCTTGGCCCAGCTCCTGCCCCCTATCCAACCCCCCCTGCTTCTTGTCCCCTGATGGCCCCCCCCGGGACTCCTGCCCCATCCAATCCCCCCCCGTCCCTTGACGGCCCCCCCGGGACCCCTGCCCCATCCACCCCTCCCTGTCCCCTGACTGCCCCCCACTGCCCCATCCAACCCCTCCTCTCATTCCAGACTGCCCCCCCAGAACCCCTGCCCCTGACTGCCCCCCCGCCGCCCCATCCCACCCCCCCCTCCTTCCTGACTGCTGGGGACCCCTGCCCCTATTCAATCCCCCTGTTCCCCGCCCTCTGACCACCCCGACCCCTATCTACATCCCCGCCCCCTGACCACCATCCAGAACTCCCCTGCCTTCTATCCCACCCCCCCTTACCGCACCGCCCGGAGCACCAGGACAGGCAGCCGCACCGTCCAGCTGGAGCCAGCCACGCCGCCGCGCAGCACAGAGCACCGGGTCAGGCCGCGGCTCTGCAGCTGCGCTGCCCGGCAAGAGCTCGCAACCCCACTGCCCAGAGGATTGAGCTGAGGCTGCGGGAGAGGGGGAACAGCGGGGGAGGGGCCGGGGGCGAGCCTCCCGGGCCAGGAGCTCAGGGGCCAGGCAGGAGCGTCCTGGATGTGGCCCATGGGTCGTAGTTTGCCCACCTCTGTTATAGGATGTATAAAGGGTGGGATAGAAAATAATACTGAAAATACTGTAATACCATTATATAAATCTGTCTTCAAATCAAGACAGGATGTCCTTCTGGAAGATGTGCTTTAGCTGAACAAGTTATTGGGCTCAGTAGAGGGGTCACTGGGTGAAATGTAATGGCCTGTGATTTAAGGGAGTTCAGACTAGACTATCTAGATTTAGCCTTCTGGCCTTAAACTCGATGAATCTATGAATAAATAGTACATTCTCACCTGGAATACTAACTTCAGCTCCAGTCACTCCATCTCAAAAAAGATACAGCAGAAATAGAGGGAAATCTGAGATGGGCAATGAAGATGATTAGTGGCATGGAAAGATGGAAAAGACTGAGACTGTTTTGACTAGATTGGCAGAGAACAAGTGGGGATATGACAAGGATATATACAAAGCAATGCACAGTATGGAGAAAGTGAATCAGGTACTCCTATTTACCCTTTAGCACAATATAAAAACAACGTAATAGTCACTGAAACCAAAAAACCTCCAATTTAAATTCTTTTTCTGCATAGCACACAATTAACCTGGGGAACTCACTGCCACAAGATACCATTGAAGTCAAGACTATTCCAAAAAGGATCCAAGATTTATACAGATAAGGCAAATATCCAGTCACATGAGATGGGCTGAGAACTGGTACATTTCAAGAAAGCAAATTTTGGAAACTTAAACCTGAAAGTCATGGTGCAAAGGGCTGAAGTGCTAAATCTATGGCTGTAGAAGAGGGCTGGGGCATCCTAAAAGATAACAGTTACAATTTTTTCTCAGAAAGGAAAATACAAGGGATAAAAAAAACCCCACATTTGATACAAGGGACTGGCTTGCAGATCTGAGGACAAACCAGGACTGGAAATGAGGAAGGCGAGAAGGCAGGGGAATAACCGAAAACAAGGATACAGAGTCTGTTAAAGCTACAGGGAAAAGATAATGCAACTAAAGAGCAGAATGAGTTAGTGCTAATGAAAAGGTTACACAGACTATGATGGGCTTTTACAGGGATCGAGGGAAAAGAAATGCTAGAGAGACAGTAAGATGATAATAAACAAGACAGGGGCTGGAATGAATGAATGGCATTAAAATGGCTGTTACTGAATTGCTCTTTTTTAAATTGCTCTTTAAGAAGACAACTAAAGAGGCACGCTCAGTTAGAAAGTAATGAAGACCTTGTAAATACACTTACTGATAAAACGCTGGTAAGGGAAGTCTGGACAAACCAAACATCTACAAATCAGCTGGTCCGGACAATGGACATCCTGAATTATTAAGGGAATTGGCTAATGAATGTACTGAACCGCTGCCATAAAGAAAAAAAATATTGGCCAAATTTTCTGCTGATGGAAAGGGGCTCAGTGCCATTGACTTTGACCCAGCTACACCCATTTAGCCAGCAGAGAATCTGGCCCTGGGAGTGCTGGCGAAACATTCAGATGATTTGTGCATGGGGAAGGAAATATGAATTCAAACTCTCAACAAATAAACTAAAAGGAAGAGAGAACCTGACAATTAATAACCTGCAAATTAGTTTCAAACACCCGGAACAGAACACAACAGAGACCTGAGATTAAGAAAAAGAAATGTCAGCCCCCAGGAGATAATAGAGCCATGAACAATATAAAAACAGGGGATTTATTAAGGAGAAACTGTGCCAGTCAAACTTGATTGCTGTTTTCCATAGCATTTGCACCCTGAGTGGAGGAAGGGAACTGGCAGATTAGAGCTCGCTGGGCTTCACCAAAGCATTCATAGATCAGGGTCTCTCAAAAACCTTGCTCAAAAAAATATTAATTGGCTTGGATATGACACTGTCGCTGCGGCTGAAGAGTAGAAGGATCAATGGCAATGTCGCCATAATGAGCTGGAGGAGAAGTCCAGTGGCTGTTACGGGGACCAGGATCGGGCCTGGTCATAGTCACCATGAATGCTGGTAACAAGGAAAAGGGTAACCAGCATATTAATTGCATTTGAAGATTATGTGTTGCAAAAACCAGTGAGAACAGAAATAATACAAAGAGAAATAGGAAGGTTAGCAATAGGGGAAGGAATCAGGATGGTAACTAAGCTGGAAAAATGCAAGGGTCTTGGGGGAAAGACATCCCAAACACAGATACCCAATGGGTGGAGAAACCTAGGGAGTAGGGAAGACTTAGGAGACCTAAGGGCAGCTGTAGGCAGCAAATTAGACAGGAGCTTGCAAGGCATCTGGTCCCTTCCTCCCAGCCATTGGATACCATATAGCTTCTTGAATATTAGGTTATTCTCTGAGCATTAGCGGCATTGTGCAGTGCTGGGTCAGTCTGGTCCATGCTGATTGTTAGTGCAGGGGAGGTACTGTATGGAATTCTCACTCACTAGTGACTGGACGTTCTCTGCCAGGTCAAGGCAACAGCTGCTGCTTTTGGATCTGAGGGTTTAGAGTTCAAATCCTAGCAAGGAACAGGTTTCCCCCAATGGGTGCTGAGCCACACTGGCTGCACTCAGAGGGCTAGAAGGGTGCACAACAGGGATAGAAGGTTTAAGTCGAAGCCTGTGAGGCTGCGAAGAGAAAGCAGTTTGTCCTGGAACAGTCCCTGCACGCAGCCTCTTCACCAAGCTTTAGGGAAGCGCACACAGATTTGTTTAGCACACGAGGAAACAAAACAACAAACTGGGAATGGAGAATGGAAATAAAGGCAGAGTGCTCCATCAGAGGGGGTGTTATTTGGGAGAGCTGTCAGAGCTCTCACTCCCCAGACACCTCTGCTTCTCATCGGCCTCATGGAGGCTGACGTTGTGTGAATCTTGCTGAGCAAACCCAAATTATTTTAATTTCTAAATCCAAACAGTTCTAATTATATCATTTCCCTTGTATGGAGCCTGGTAATTCCCTCCCTCTGTTCCCCTTCTAGGGCTATTGGGACCAGCATCTCCTAGAGCTGAAAGGAATAAGAACATCACCAATTAGAAAGTCCTTTCAGGATTAACTCACAAGCTTCCTCAGGATATTTCATCTCTTCCAAAGCTGCTCTTTTCCTGCTTCATGGAACATGCTGATGCCAGGGCCACAGCAAGAAGAATTTCAGGAAGAGAGGGGAAATTAAAAAAGGACAACGCTACAGGTTAAATGGAACTTAACATCAGCAGTAGGCAAAAAGAAAAGGAGTACTTGTGGCACCTTAGAGACTAACCAATTTATTTGAGCATGAGCTTTCGTGAGCTACAGCTCACTTCATCGGATGCATACCGTAGGATGAGCCTGAAGAACCACATTCAGCAATTACTCCAGAATCAAGGAGAGGTGAAACAGACAGAAAAAATGTCCCTATCATACCGAATATCTCAGGCCCATCCTATATCATCCCTCCCATACACTACCATACAGAGAGAGCCCATGTATCCTAGAACTCCCGACAGCTGAAGGCTGCATCTGGCCCACTGGACTCCATAGAGATCATCCAGATGTTGGATGTCATGGTGATAGGAACTTTACAAATACCTTAGATTAGATTCAGATTGAAAGAGATAGAAAGGAATTTGTAAATTTCAGTTTCTTTTTGGAAAAACCAGAAAATTTTCAAAATTTCAAAACAGCTATTTTCTGTGCAAATTTTCATTTCCAAAAAATGCCATTTTTTTAAAATCAAAAGCAAGCTTTTTTTGTCATCCCCCCATGAAAAAGTAGCCTATGCCTAAGTTCTGAATGAGTTTTAACTATCTGGAAAGTTCACAGGGTTAGCAACAAGCTGGTTATTAACTAGAGAGAGAAGAAAAGGTGAGACTCAGAAAAATTCCCTAAGGGCACATTGTAATTAATTAACAGGTTTACTAGCAAATCCAGCATTTGTTCACACCTTACATGGGGAGGATGCATTGTATTCATACAAAACATTTCATAATGGGGTCCTGCTCCATAAGTAGAGTTCCTAGGCACTACGATAATACAAATAAAATAATCATCTTAACCATGGAGGCATGACCAGTGCCTCCATAGGACAGTCCATTGGGCATTTTTTCTCCTATAATTACCACTCTCTCTTTTTGTCGCCCACTAATGTTTTACCCTTCTTCCTAGTATTACCCCAGTATATAATGGACTGGAACACCTAGTGTTTAGGGAACATGTATCAGACAAACACGATTTATGCAGCTCTCCCCTCTCATTTTGCAGTCTCCCAGCCTGGCATCTTCATTTCCTTGCAGCCTCCTGGGTTGAGTGACTTATCCTCTTCCTCAAAAAGAAAAGGAGTACTTGTGGCACCTTAGAGACTAACAAATTTATTTGAGCATAAGCCAGTTTCTACCAGTGTCAGGGTTTCTTTCGTTCTGTATCACTTCCCTTTGCTGTCTGCTCCTTGCCTTTCATTGGGTTGTTTTTTTCCATTTCAGCCAAGGCCTCCGCCTCCAGGAATTCACCAAGTCCCCGTCCAATTCCCCCACCCTGTATTCCAAGCTGTAGTCCCTCTGATGGTTCCGCTTTCCACACTGAACCATGGCTCTCCAAGCAAACACACCACTTCTGCTAAACTGTGGCTTTAACCCTTCATTCGCCTTCTCAGTGCAAAGCTCCTGCTTTCACCTCCTGAACGGACAGCGATGCTGTCAATTTAGGCCTGGGCTGATAGATAGGGTGCCCTGGATGTGTCAGATTGGCAGCTTTGATTCTAGACCATCTCCCTTCATCTCATGGTAGCCCATCCTCTCGTCTTCTCCTGCCTCCAGCTTCTCCTATTCAACACTAACCTCTCTACCCGAACAGGATCCCTCCTTGCCTCACATTCACACAGCACATTTATCAGGCTCCCTCCCTCCAGCTCTGAACTAGCTCCATGTTACCTGGCTTGCGGCTCTACCTGTCCTTTTTATGACCTGACCAGGCTTCCAGCAGCTTCGCGGGTGATTAATTTGCCAGCTCCTCCTTTCTGCTGCTTATCTGGACATGTCCAGAGGCAACCTGGGCATTTCTACCATGCACTTTATTCCTGGGGTGACCTCGGGTGCTGCCTCTTTAGGCGTCATACAGCAATTGCACTGAGCAACGGTTTCTGAGTTTTAGTTCTGGTTTAAATTCTTTTCCCCTGCTCATGTTACAAAGGAACTGGGGTGTCACAGGGGATCCCGGCACGTCTCTACCAAACTAAAACACCTTTTATTCTCATTAAAGGGGGGGAGAGGGAGTCTCCCTCTTCTCTATCTCCAAGTTTGAAGCTAATTAATTACTATTGATTTTCCCAGCAGACATTCTGGCTTCGGCATTGGTAGAAAGATCAGTGATTTGTGAACCAAAGGCCTCCTGTTTTGGGCCAATGGAAGAATGCGGCGCGCAGCACGTGGCCCCGTTGAGAAAGAGGAGACCATTTCCCAGCTGCTCTCTCTCTAGAAATGGAAGAGAAAGTGGCTGTTTATGAGAAAGAGGGTGGTTGTTTTTCTTGGAAAGAAGTGAAATCCTCAGATAGGGGTAAAATCCTGATTCCACAGAAAATTAAGCAGTATAGATTTCAGTCGGGTCTGGTCGAAGGTTTATTTCCCTCAAACAAGAGACTTCACATAAATCACTGCTCTCTCCAAGGACGTTTGAAACCTGCGATACAAAACAGAACCTCCACTGTCAATGGAGCAGGCCCTGTCTACACCAAGCATGACAGGACAGGTTGGCCGTCCCTGCAGCCTGAACCCCACACCCCTTTCACTAACCTTTTCTGCAGTCTTTTCCTTCTGTCTGGTTAAACTGTCATCGTGCCTAATAAAACTCTGGCAAAGAGAGAAAATGGAGATGAGCAAGTGATTTGGCCCGGGGCCAGAAGGCACCAGGAGGCTTGGATCCCAGTGACAAACGGGGTCTGGCCCATGCCATCTGACCCAGCATCCAGATAGGCCTCACCACCACTTAGGACTGCACCTGTGGTCTCTGAGCCCTGGGGTCCCACTGGTGAGAGGAAGAAGGGGCAGTTTCAAGGTCTGGGACTTGCTTTAGAAGAACCAAAGATTCTGGTCTTGCAGATGATGCTTGTGTATGGAGGGTGTCAGAGTGCTCAGCCCTGTACAGAACACAGGGTAGGATATGCTCCCTGTCAGGGAATTAGACTGAGACCTCGCCCACACCTGCCAAATGCACAGGAGACATCAGCGGCAGCAGGGAATATTTGTGTTTCAGGCCTGAAAGTGAAAGGCCTCATGCAGGAGGAGGTGGATGGGAATGTGCAGAAGGGAGGGAGTTCCAAGACGAGGCCTGACCTGGAGGAAGGGGAAGGAGAGGACAGCGGAAGAAAGCAAAATGGGGCATCGTGAAAGGGGGATTTGGGACAAAAGACACAGGCGGCCGCAGCACTGTGCAGTACCCTGAAGGGGAGGAGGACATGGCTGGTTCTGCTGTGGAAGTTGAAGGGAAGTGGTGGGAAGGACTGGATCTTTCCACCATATTCTGAGTGGCCGAGAGGTAGTGAGCTGGGAAGCTAGAAGACTGGCAAGGGGAGACTCTGACTGAGCTAGACGTGACTGAACTGCCCTGAGAACCCCCTTTTTCACAGGCCTGTCACCTTGGTGTCTCGCAATCCGAATCCGAGTGCTGAAGGGAGTTGTCAGAGGGATCGCTGAACACAACAAGTGAGCTTGTTGGGGGGAGGAACGAGGGCGCTCAGAGCTGACGGCTGGCACATTTCTCATGGGAGGGCTGTGGAAAGGCCCAGAAAAACCCAATGAGTAACAAGCCACCCAGCCTAACAACCATACAAATCACTTTGGTGATAACAGAGACTAACTAATAGCGATGGAAACCTCAGCACTAATGAAATGCAGTGAAGTTAAGCAACCATGGAAATGCCGGCGTAAAGGAGAAGGGCTACCAAACAGACCGTAATGGAAACTTAAATCCCCAGAACTAAAGTGGCATGTTGGGGGGGTGGGGTGGGGGGGCTTCTGTGTGGTCTCTGGATGGTGCTGGACTTTTGATTTCCCAGCTGCTGCTTTCCCAGAGGTGCCCCTGTGAAAGGGGAAGTATGTGTCTGGTACAGAGGCACTGGAATTGGATGCTGCCAATAGAAAACAGGAGGAAATCAGTGGGTTTCTTGCACAGGCCTTGACCCCTTTGCTTTTGAAATGCTTTTTCTTTCCAGAAGAGTGTTCAGCACCAGCAAAAAGTGCTGACTCTGAACTGTGCTTCCTAATGAATTCAGCCATTGCGCTGAGCGTCCTGGCTGGCACTGACAGACCATTTCCCATCAAGCAGTGGGTAGAAAATGGGATTTCAGCTCTTCCTTTTCATGGTAAACGTTTCTGATTCCGCAGGCTGATGTGTTCGCCTCTCGAGTTAATAGACAATAAGCAATGCGGCGTCGTTCCTATTAAGGAGCTAGAAAGGACTCCATTTACATGCAGGGTGGAGAGCGGCGCAGGGAGGGCTGGAAAAGAATAACCCCCAAGTGTCAGCATTGCATTTAGGGGACTCAAGGAACAGTGCAAGGGGGGAGGGAAGCTTGTTCTCTCTCCCACAATGGAGATGGTCTGGGAGGATGGATAAATTATACCAGAAAAGGCCCTTTTTTGTGATATTTCCTTTGCTTTCCAAGCAATTTGAATCAAAATGACTTATGTAAAAGCAAGCTCAGAAAACGGTCCCAGCGGCCTTTTCTTTGTTATTGGGACAGAACTCTCTTCCTCCCACACCCCTACTTTCTTCATCTCGCTTCCCCCTCTGCTGCTTTTGGAGAGTAGCAAACTAGTGTTGTGCCTGCGAGATACTTGTCTCTCTCCAGCAAGGCACAATGTAATGGAGACCAAACCCGTTCAGCCACCAACCATCTTCTCTACAGTCTGTAAGGTGCCAGTGGAACAGACTGACCAGGAGTAAGTTGGACAGAGAGTACATTTGCTGTAGAATATTTATTAATTGCATTAAAAAAGCCCACATTAAGAGAATGATACAGGCACACTGACTGTCAGCTTAAATGGTCGCAAAGTGACAAATCACAAAAATTCAGTTTCTGATCAAGCCTCTTAAATAGCAAGGCTTGAATTTTCCTTTTTTAAAATTGTTTTAAATGAAAAATTACAATGGCTTTTCACGCTCCTGATGATGTTCATAATGATCTTTTTCAGCAAGGGAAAGACTAAGCCCCTGATTCAGGACAGGACTTTAACCTGCGCTTAACTTTAAGAACGTGCTCAACAGCACTTCCTGGACAGGGTTGCCCTCCTGAACCAGGGCCTAACTGACGAGACAGGGGCACCAGTGAAATTGACTATACACAAAGTGCAGTTAAATGGACAAATTGCGATTTTCAACGGACGGGCTCCTAACTCCCTTAGGCTCCTCCCAAAGTCCCAACCAAAAGGTGACAAGATGGTAAAAGAGAAAATATTTTTTTTTGCTAACTTCTTTCAGTTAAAGTGATCTAAGGGGTTACTTGTGATTACAGTAGGTGTACAGTGAAAATTTGCTGGCATATATACAGCCCACTTCAGTTTACAACTAATTTAGCTTCATAAGTAACTGTGTCATCCCCTCTATTGCCTCTAAGAAAGGTGGCAATTGCACTTATGTGCAGTTAAATTAGCTTTGCAATTAGCTGTCTCTTCTCCAACACTATGCCTAAGTAAGGCTGTGCAGTACATGAGAGCAGGCAAAAGAAACTCCCTGGAGGCTAGAGATGCTCTTGTATAAGTCTGAAACACAGTGGGCATAGGGGCAGAATGGAAACTGGAATGGGACCTTCCCTCTCCTACCACACAACTATTCACCTGCAGCACATGTGTGACTGAAGAGAAGTGTTTGCCTCCCTGCATCCTCAGATGGCTAAACGGTTCTAGACAAGAGCGACAGGGAATGGGACAGCAAAGGGGGGCAGGTGTTAGAAACGGTCCATGCAAGCAGGAGGCATTTGCTCCATTGCACCGAGCTGTTCCTAAATGCATAGAGTCCCCCCATGCTCTTCCCTGCTGAGATTATGAACCCCCACCCTCTTAAAGCCCAGCTGGGAGCCTTACAGGCCTTTAATCTCCTGGCAGTCTCTGTGCTCGTTTGCAGCAGCAATCTCATACCCGCTATCCTGAGGGCCTTTGTGGAGCATAGTCTACAGACAAACTAACAGAGTCCCTATCTGTAAGTCACTGCCTTCTTCTAGCTCTCTGGACCCCACCCTAGCGCTAATCTTTGCCTTCTGAGCCTTGCTGCAAACCTAGTGATCTCCTGGTCCCTTTCCTCACTGGGCCTGGCTATTTTCTCTCCCTTTGTTAGCCCAGGGTCCCTTTTAGCGCTCAGCTTCCCTGATCTGACTGGCTGCTTTTCCTCTTCCTCCAACCCTGCTTTTTGCTCCCTGGTGAGCCAGGTGCTCTGGCCTAGCTCCATGAGAGATCTTTAAAACCATTGCTTCACATGGTTGGCTAAGAGCCACGGTCATGGAATTCCCAGGGGAAGGGGGCTCTGTTCCACAGCCCTGCAAACTGGACTAACATCCCTTCCCTCCATGGGAGGCAGGGAGAGACTGTGCTTTCGCTCTGTGTAATAAACCAGACCGAGGGTTAGAGATCACATACATAGGCCCCCTTCTAATCACTCCCATCTCAAGGCTGCCTGAACCACCCCTCCTGGTTATCCATTTGTAATGCACAAGCCCAGCATGGAGAGTGTCTGCATCTCTGCTTTCCAGGCCAGTGCTGGAGGAAACACAGTATGTGGTACACATGGCCGTGGCCCCCTCCTCCACTGCATGTGCGATGAGTCAGCCGAAGCCAGGATCCAGCCCAATAATGCCAGCTGCCCACAACGTGCACATGGCCCCCGCTTCTCCAAGCCAGCAGGAGACGCAGCGCCGGTTAGCTTTATTTTTATACAGCTCAGAAAGCACCTTACAAACTGATTCTAATCCCAGAGATCACTCACCCAGCACTGAAATGCAGCCACCTCTGGGGAGGAACCTGGCAGCTGCGTAAGAGCCATGCTGCTGTTTAGGGTAGGAAGTGAAGACTTGTGTTTCCAGTTTAAACTGCAAGAGAATTTCAGGGAGGCAGGAGGTCGTTACTCACACTGAACACCTGTGCTAACATCGCCTCTTGCTAAAAGGACATTTAATGACCACAAACAGGCAGGGCCACAGTTTCACGTCCCTGAAAGAGGATCCTAGCACCACTGCAAAACCAACACTGAACAAAAGTAAAGACTGACTTAGAGAGAAAGGCTCCTTACTGAATCTCCAACACCATGTCCACAGCACCTGGGATTTCCCTGGAGTCTCCCACATTTCTAATCCACCTCAAACCTGTATAGCTTGTGAGGTCTCATAAGATCATCATCTATGGCACTATGGCCACTGGTACCCCTAGCATGCCAGCTACCCCCACCCCACCACACACATGGCTTTTGGTTTATGGAGAGAAAATCGTGCCAGACAAAATTGGTCACTCTTTTGGGAGGGAACAAACCTAGTAGATTGGGAGACGATAGAAGAATGTATCATCATAAACCCTGATTTCAAGTGAAGCCTTTAATGGTGTGTCTGTTTCATGACATCTTACTTGAAAAAAATGATTCAAACTGGTTCGGATATGCGCAGTACCACATAGGTGGAAAATGAGCCGAAGGACCGTAAGCAAAAGGTAACAATAACATGTTGAGCAGAAAAGAGCTGCTTGGAGCCGAAAGGGTCTGTGTGAGGTTTGGCTTTATCTCACACCTTCAAGTAATTATCTAGAAGAGGGAACAAACAGCACATTAATTAAATGTTCAGATGACATTACACGGAGAGGTGTTACAGACACCAGCAGACAGACCGAGGAGTAATGCGAAGGGGCCTAGCGAGGGGAGAAGTATTGAAAAAATGAAATTCAACCTGGCCAACTGCAGCTAATCCATCTGCGGGGTAAAATAACCCGAAACTCAGATGCTCCACAGGAGGGTGAGGCCTGGGGAGCTGGCGGTGGATCCAACAGGGCCTCGTAGGTAATATGAAGGTGAAAAGCCCAACTGCAATTCTGGGCTGCGAAACAATTGAGGATCTGTGACATACCGGGGCACGATACAGACTAAAAGGGGGCTGTGTCACCCCTGTCTTGTAACCCTGGGTGCCTTACAATGCCTTGATGAAGTAGCTCTCACCTGGGTCACTCACAAACAGCCTTCCAGCATGCAAGCCACAGCCTGAGTGTCTGTGTGCAATTGCAGCCTTCCAGCTACACTCTGGCTCTCACCAGTCTTGGTTCTACTGCAGGGTGGCCCCAACACACCCCGAGTCCCAGATTTCTCCCTCAGAAACATATGTCCTGTACCGCCCAGCTTTCTCCTGGGCAGTACAAATATATTAAGTCCATTATTCCAGCTTATTACCTCAAATAGAGTTACCCACACACTTCAATTTAAACACACTGGATTAGATAAAACAATAAAAAGTTTTTAACTACAAAGAGGGAGATTTGAAGTGAATACAAGTAATGAGGCATACAAGTCAGAAATGGTTACAAGAAAACCAAAGATAAAATGCCTGCTAGTGTCTACTTAAGAAACAATCTTAGTTGCAAATCAAACTTTCTCACCACATGCTCTAGCAGATTACTGACCAAAATTTTAGGTCAGGTCCCCTCCCCTAGAGTCCAACTGTTGTTTCCTTTTGTCTTTTCAGGTACGTTGGTGTGTTTGTCCCACCTTTTTATAGTTTCAGTTCCCCTCTTGAAAAGCATTTCCAGCTGAGAACCAGGAGACAGAGCCTATGTGGAAGGATGTTCCCTGCTGCCTTTTTTCACCTGTTGGATCTTCCTTTGTTTCCATTCCTGCTTGATGACTCTATTTACCGCTTAAATGCAATTTAAAGCAAGCACACATTCCTTTGTTTAGGACTTCTGTTTGGACAGGGTAGTGGGGTTTGGAACATGTGTCAATAACATCATAGAATCACAGAATATCAGGGTTGGAAGGGACCTCAGGAGGTCATCTAGTCCAACCCCCTGCTCAAAGCAGGACCAATCCCCAACTAAATCATCTCAGACAGGGCTTTGTCAAGCCTGACCTTAAAAACTTCTAAGGAAGAAGATTCCACTACCTCCCTCGGTAACGTATTCCAGTGTTTCACCACCCTCCTAGTGAAAAAGTTTTTCCTAATATCCAACCTAAACCTCCCCCACTGCAACTTGAGAATATTACTCCTCGTTCTGTCATCTGCTACCACTGAGAACAGTCTAGAGCCATCCTCTTTGGAACCCCCTTTCAGGTAGTTGAAAGCAGCTATCAAATCCCCCCTCATTCTTCTCTTCCGCAGACTAAATAATCCCAGTTCCCTCAGCCTCTCCTCATAAATCATGTGTTCCAGTCCCCTAATCATTTTTGTTGCCCTCCTCTGGACGTTTTACAATTTTTCCACATCCTTTTTGTAGTGTGGGGCCCAAAATTGGACACAGTACTCCAGATGAGGCCTCACCAATGTTGAATAGAGGGGAACGATCTCGATCTGCTGGCAATGCCCCTACTTATACATCCCAAAATGCCATTGGCCTTCTTGGCAACAACGGCACACTGTTCACTCATATCCAGCTTCTCGTCCACTGTAACCCCTAGGTCCTTTTCTGCAGAACTGCTGCTTAGCCATTCGGTCCCCAGTCTGTAGCGGTGCATGGGATTCTTCTGTCCTAAGTGCAGGAATCTGCACTTGTCCTTGTTGAACCTCATCAGATTTCTTTTGGCCCAATCCTCTAATTTGTCTAGAGCCCTCTGTATCGTATCCCTGCCCTCCAGCGTATCTATCTCTCCTCCCAGTTTAGTGTCATCTGCAAACTTGCTGAGGGTGCAATCCACACCATCCTCCAGATCATTAATGAAGATATTGAACAAAACCGGCCTGAGGGCCGACCCTTGGGGCACTAGACATGGAGCCAACTAGACATGGAGCCATTGATCACTACCTGTTGAGCCCGACAATCTAGCCAGCTTTCTATCCACCTTATCGTCCATTCATCCAGCCCATACTTCTTTAACTTACTGACAAGAATACTGTGGGAGACCACGTCAAAAGCTTTGCTAAAGTCAAGGAACAACACGTCCACTGCTTTCCCCTCATCCACAGAGCCAGTTATCTCGTCATAGAAGGCAATTAGATTAGTCAGGCACGACTTGCCCTTGGCGATCCATGCTGACTGTTCCCGATCACTTTCCTCTCCTCTAAGTGCTTCAGAATTGATTCCTTGAGGACCTGCTCCATGATTTTTCCAGGGACTGAGGTGAGGCTGACTGGCCTGTAGTTCCCAGGATCCTCCTTCTTCCCTTTTTTAAAGATGGGCACTACATTAGCCTTTTTCCAGTCGTCCAGGACCTCCCCCGATCACCATGAGTTTTCAAAGATAATGGCCAATGGCTCTGCAATCACATCCGCCAACTCCTTTAGCTCTCTCGGATGCAGCGCATCCAGCCCCATGGACTTGTGCTCGTCCAGCTTTTCTAAATAGTCCCGAACCACTTCTTTCTTCACAGAGGGCTGGTCACCTCCTCCGCATGCTGTGCTGCCCAGTGCAGTAGTCTGGGAGCTGACCTTGTTCATGAAGACAGAGGCAAAAAAAGCATTGAGTACATTAGCTTTTTCCACATCCTCTGTCACTAGATTGCCTCCCTCATTCAGTAAGGGGCCCACACTTTCCTTGACTTTCTTCTTGTTGCTAACATACCTGAAGAAACCCTTCTTGTTACTGTTAACATCTCTTGCTAGCTGCACCTGCAGGTGTGATTTGGCCTTCTTGATTTCATTCCTGCGTGCCCGAGCAATATTTTTATACTCTTCCCTGGTCATTTGTCCAATCTTCCACTTCTTGTAAGCTTCTTTTTTGTGTTTAAGATCAGCAAGGATTTCACTGTTAAGCCAAGCTGGTCGCCTGCCATATTTACTATTCTTTCTACACATCGGGATGGTTTGTCCCTGTAACCTCAATAAGGATTCTTTAAAATACAACCAGCTCTCCTGGACTCCTTTTCCCCTCATGTTATTCTCCCAGGAGATCCTGCCCATCAGTTCCCTGAGGTTGTCAAAGTCTGCTTTTCTGAAGTCCAGGGTCCATATTCCGCTGCTCTCCTTTCTTTCTTGTGTCAGGATCCTGAACTCGACCATCTCATGGTCACTGCCTCCCAGGTTCCCATCCACTTTTGCTTCCCCTACTAATTCTTCCCAGTTTGTGAGCAGCAGGTCAAGAAGAGCTCTGCCCCTAGTTGGTTCCTCCAGCACTTGCACCAGGAAATTGTCCCCTACACTTTCCAAAAACTTCCTGGATTGTCTGTGCACCACTGTATTGCTCTCCCAGCAGATATCAGGGTGATAGAAGTCTCCCATGAGAAGCAGGGCCTGCGATCTAGTAACTTCCGTGAGTTGCCGGAAGAAAGCCTCGTCCACCTCATCCCCCTGGTCTGGTGGTCTATAGCAGACTCCCACCATGACATCACCCTTGTTGCTCACACTTCTAAACTTAATCCAGAGACACTCAGGTTTTTCTGCACTTTCATACCGGAGCTCTGAGCACCCTTACATACAGTGCAACTCCCCCACCTTTTCTGCCCTGCCTGTCCTTCCTGAACAGTTTATATCCATCCATGACAGTACTCCAGTCATGTGAGTTATCCCACCAAGTCTCTGTTATTCCAATCACATCATAATTCCTTGACTGTGCCAGGACTTCCAGTTCTCCCTGCTTGTTTCGCAGGCTTCTTGCATTTGTGTATAGGCACTTAAGATAACTTGCTGTTTGTCCTGCTTTCTTAGTATGAGGCAGGAGCCCTCCCCTTTCGCGTTCTGCGCGTGCCTCCTCCCGATATCCCACGTCCCCACTTACCTCAGGGCTTTGGTCTCCTTCCCCCGGTGAACCTAGTTTAAAGCCTTCCTCACTAGGTTAGCCAGCCTGCTTCTGAAGATGCTCCTCCCTCTCTTCGTTAGGTGGAGCCCGTCTCTGCCTAGCACTCCTCCTTCTTCAAACACCATCCCATGATGAAAGAGTCCAAAGCCTTCTCTCCGACACCACCTGGGTAGCCATTCGTTGACTTCCACGATTCGACGGTCTCTACCCAGGTCTTTTCCTTCTACATCATACAGGGGGATTTTATAACTTTGCATACAGTGTTGCCACACATATTTAATCAGGAGAATACTGACCAGCAAATTACGAGTTTTCAAATGATACCTCACAAGTCATACCTTGGACAAAGATTATTACACAGCGTGCAGGATGGGAATACAGAGATGTATTCTGTCCAGGATCTCAGTACTGAGCATGGAGGGGCTGCCCCCCTCTGTGTACAGCTCTAGGGAGAACCCCTTCCCCACCAGGTACTCAGTTCTGGCCCCTCAGTCGCAGACCAGGGAGGAGACTGTCCTGGGGAGACCCCACCTGGGATGTAATGCTCTGTTCTGGGCTTCTCAGCCCCAGAGGCCTAGAGAGCATTCACAGAAGAGCAGTAAAATAGGATTCGCTAAGGAGGAAAGATGAACAGTTAAAACCACCCAGCAGACTTTCCAAGTGCTCCCATTATCCCTGTACATATGTTCACAACCAATCCAAGTCGCACTCTGTCCTGCATCTTCCCCCAGACAGCTCCCAGCACCTAGGGGTCAGCCAAATGACCTTGGTGTCCAGCGCAGGATCTGCCGGAACACCCTCCAGCACTGGGGCAGTCAGTCCCAGGAGCCAGGCAGCAGCTCGCAGCCTCAGCCTTGAGCTACAAGCTCTACTCAGCAGGGAGCCAGGGAAAGAATCCTTCACACCCCAGCCTCCAAAGTCACTCTGTGGTGGCTATTGCAGAGCTAAGGCTGCAGAAAATCCTCCATGTCCCAGTGCACGCCCTCTGCTGTTGGTGAGGGAAGAGGGAAGGTCCAGGTAGCGGCAGTTCCTCCTGCCCCATCGACCACGTGACCTGGCCCCAGCCTCCTCTGCAGAGGCCCATCAGGAGCTGACTTCCACAGTGGAGCTTCCCTCCACGAGTGCCTCTTACAAACACGGCAGTTCGCCAGAGAAGCGTGCGTTGTATCGAACAGAGGCAGTTCTACCCTTGCTCCAAGCGCCTTTCAGCCACCCAGAAAGAAACAAGTCTGGGGTCCCTAGTCCACACACCCCTTCCAGATGACCGAGGCAGAGCCTCATGGACATGTATGGAGCATGGCTAACTCAGCAGATCCAGCCCACGCAGTGCTTCTAAGATTAATGTCAGTCCAGGATGAGCTTTCAAACACTGCATAGACTCCAACCACTGAACAGCCCCAGAATCTCACATTTGCTTTGGCTTGGGATGTGCCAGCTGGAAGGAGAGATGGGCAGGCACCACTCAGCTGTTCCCATCACTCAGTGCTTTGTGCACACAAATCCTTCTTTGCTGAAAGCGAGCCAGCACACCCCGTGTTACCTCCATAAGACTGTGTGAGTTGAAAAAACATATGTGCCTAAACCATCATGAACAGAATGCAGCCCACTCTTCTCTCCCTCCATCCCACCCACCAGCCACTGACTTCTCCAGCTGAAATCAAGTGTAGGGTGCTGGTTCTGCATCTCTTACCAACAGCTGGGACTGATGAGTTCCCAAGCTCTATTCTAGGAGCCATGAATCTTAGGAGCCGCAGCTGGGCTGGGTCTGTGGAAAGGGATTGCACACAAGAGACACCCAACTTCATCTGGGAAGAGAAGGATCTTGGAGCTAGAGAAGAACTTGGATCCTTCAGAGAAAAATGTTTGATGTGCTCGAGCCCATGCTGACCTGCACAAGTCTAATTTATGCTCTTAATATACCTTTTATTTCGATTTACAAAAAAACAATAAGGAAATTCCTAGACAAAAACTTAATTAATTTAATGGTAAGGCTGCTAGAGGAAGTTACATAAACAGAAAGAATAAATAACTATAAAGAATGTTTCCAAGAGAAGAAAAAAAAAGAACCCCAACCATTTAAACCTGGAAACGAGAAGTTAATATAGTGAACATAAAGATTTGAATTTCCTGATAGTTCAGACATTTTCCAGCACAAAGCTAGACATCGGAAAATCAGAATTACCAATTACAATCTTAACTTTCACTCCCCCTTTTTCTTTTTTCCTAGTATAGTAATACAGTTGCTCAACAGTGTATCCAGTAATTCTGACATGGTACAGGAAGTTACTTACATAAGTACAATAATTAATGCAAGGCTAATGTGTTATTTTAGGAATTATATACTTAGTATAATAGAGGAAGAACTGTAGGAAGATGTAGCTTGGTTATGTACTAGGATCACTATTAAATACAAAAAAATGTTCTTGATGTAATTCAATAATTAAAACAGTAACATTTTGCGGTTAGAAGATGCATGTGCAATGCACCTTGAAGGGTATTTTTTTATAGTCTGATGCAAGGCATAGTTACTGTAGATGTATTATACTTTATGTTTTGAAACAAATGTTTTAAGTCTTTTAAAACTGTCCTTAACTACTATCAGTGTAGCAGCCGTGTTAGTCTCTAAGGTGCCACAAGTCCTCCTTTTCTTCTTAACTACTATGTTTCTTGGTGACACTGTTTGGGGGGGGTCAAAATTAAGGTGTTATTGGAATATATACTGTTCATTCTCACATACATGGGTTTGTGTATATGAAAAGAAAAGAGATTCAAATCTTTACATACCTCCCTCTGGGTTTCCTAGTGGGTAGGCATTGTATTTTGTGCCTTTTCAAACACCCAGGGCATTTTTGGTGCTTCATGGATATAATAAAATAACAACCATCTGAACATCTCATTTTCCCACTTTTTAATAGTTAGGGTGTTGTCCTATTTAATATTCTCTGGATTTATTTTTTTCTAATATCCATTAGACTTACTGTAGCAAATTTCATTTTAATGTGACTATTTTGGCTAAGAATAAAGCAATCCCAAAGCAAACTATTATTAGGAGAACTGCGAGCCCCTTTTAACATTTTATTACAAGGTACTGTTAAGGTGATACCTCTCGAGAAAGGCTTGACCATGTGCTCCCATACTCGTAGTTTAACACACATACACAATGCGCACACACAGCACATCCACAAGCAATTGTGTATGTGTGCAAAAATACCCAAAGTGTATAATTAAGAGAAACACTAGACCAGGGCTGTGACCAGATTCCCCAGCACTCAGAAAGAAGCACAATGCAAGAAACTCTGAGCTCCATTAATCAAGAGCAAAGGCCCAGTGCAGCCAAAGAGCGTTTAGATTTATCTCCCAACTGCCTGACTTGGCTCCTCTCCCCAAAATATTTGGCAGATGCAGCAGCTGAGAAGCAGCAGCTGACGGAAACCCGGGACTTTGTGAGATGCTCCATCAGGTTTGGAGTGATTTCAGAAAACCTGTTGGTGATCTTCATGGTGGGACAAGTTCTCCATCCAGAGAACCTGCCGAGATCTCTGTGGCACATGGCCAGTGACTCCAAAAGCATCCACCAGAGATCTCTGTAGTGCATGGAAAGTACCTCCAGAGAACCCACCGGAGACCCCTGCAACGCATGGCACATGCCTCCAGATGAAAGGTGGATTCTGTTTCCAGCTCTGCTGATAACCTGCGGTGTGACCATGGGCAAGTCACATCCCCTCTCTGTGCATCTCCTTCCCCTCCCACCCATTGTCCACCTTTTCTATGTGGATCGTAAGACCTTCAGGACAGGGTCCATCTCTTGCTAGGTGTATGTAGTACAGCCCCTACCACAATGGGACTACAGTCTTGGCTGGGCCCTGTAGATGCTGCTATAATACAAATAAATAAAAATCAGAATAATCCCTGCAGCCTGTGGCAAGCAACTCGGGAATACCTGCTGGAGATCCCTGCCACGAGTGCAGAGTCCTTTCAGGGGTTTTCACAGTGGAGAAGTCTGCCTGGCCTGGCCAACCTACTGGTTGTATCTGCCCAGATGTGGCTTCTGGGGAGAGCTGGGCAAGTCATTTAAACTGTGAACAATATCACACTTTTCAAATACATGATCTGATGAATATGATCAGGCCAAATCTGCTTTGGAGACTGGGGCTAAGGAGGCCCCTAATTTTCAGGGCAGTGCAAGGGACACTGAGGTCTAAACACATGGACAGAAACTCCTTCTAGCTGAGCCTAGACTGAAACAGAGAGAAGCTCTGGGCATCCCATGCTGCCCTGAATTGGGAAATGTCCTGTCTGCTAGGCCTCCTTCCAACACACACGTGTAGGGAGAAGGGAAGGCAAGGCCTGACACGCACAAACACCATGCAAAGGACAGGGGGAGAGATGGAAAGGCAAGGGGACAGGAGAGAAGGACAGTGGAGACATTGATCGTATTTGGTGGGGGAGAAGGGAGATTAGGATTTGTGGGGGGAAAGAAGTAGAGGGGGATGGCACCCCAAAAATAGCCTCACTGGGGAATGCCCTTATCCCAAAGCCAACTGCAAGCAGAGAAGTTCCAACTGGCTCTGAATGGAGCATACACACAGCAGACCATATACAAACCAAATCTACTCCCTTCCTGGAATGTGGCTTTACTGGTAACTTAAATAACACCAACAAAACATATCAATCGGCCTCTGCTTTCTCCCCACATTTGGCTGTTCCTAGAGTTTCTCTGCAGACTTCCCTGAACCTAAGGGCAGCTCCAACCCGTTATGTCCTGGTTTGAGCCAGCTGGTAGCATGAGTCAGTGGTAATTACGTGGCATCTTGATGCAAGCTCCTAGTACCTGAGCTCAGAGAGGCTCAGCAGAGGAGCACTGCGTTCCTTTCCCCCTGCCATGCTGACCTCGGAGCTGTAGCTTGTGACCAATGGCTCATGTCCCTGTTCCCGGAAGTCATGAGACACTGCAGTCCTAGTCTGTGGTCACATGTGCTTCTCCCATGGCATAGTGCAGCTATGCTAGGAGATCTGGCTCTGGCCCCCAATCAGTTTCCAGCTGGAATGTAAGGAGCTGGTTTCATCCTAGAAAGACCTGGTATGTGTTTTGGGACCTAGCTCCCTGCTTCTTGCCATGTGGGATGCTGTGGTGGCAGTAGCAGTTGTCGGTGGCACTTCAACTCACAGCCCCCTGATTGAGATGGGAAGGGGCGACCTGCAGCGAGGGGCCCATAGCTCTGGAATCAGCTCTTTCCTTTCGGTCCCACAGAGCTCGGATTTGTTGGCAGCCGAGTCTCAGGCTTCCCCGGCGGGGGTGGCGGTGGGCTGAAGGGTAGCATGCAGGGTGAGGCTGTGGGAATGGGACCATGGATTTTGAAGGCATGCTGGCCCATTGATAATGTGTGTAGCATGGCCGGGGTTCAGGCTGGGCATTTACAAATAGAGTACATCAGATCGGTGAGTGAATGGCCCATGTCTCACAGCTCAGTCCCTGCTGCTCTGTAAGATGGTCTCCAATGTCCAGCTCTTCACTGGGACTTCAGCACACAAATCCCTTTGAGGATCTGGGCCACAATCCCTTCTAGGAGTGACAAGCCAAGCCAGGGTGAGCTGCCCGGTGTGGCGGGTTTTCCCCGGGGTGCCGCCTGGAACTGGGGTACCACTGAGCCCCCTGACCCACCAGGCTGGGCTCCTTCTCACACTGTGCTGCTGTGACAAGCTGCAAAGCCCTCCAGCCTGAGCTTTCACCAGCATTCACACAGGTAGGGACAAACCCAGCTGCAGTTACACGAAGGTTCTCTAACCACCAGCTTCCCAGCCTAGGACCCCAGAGCAGTACCATCCTGCCCTGGTCAAATCTGGCTAGTATATGGGTTTAATACCCAGTCTGCCTCTCCCTCAATGTGAAGAGAACAATGAACGCTTGTGGTAACCAAGCAGAGATTTTCCCCAAGCGCTCCAGTCAAAGCTCACTCGTTCGGATTAAAACATAAAATAAATTTATTAACTACAAAAGATAGATTTTAAGTGATTATAAGTGACAGCAAACAGATCAAAGCAGATTACCTGGTAAATAAACAAAACACAAACTAACTCTAAGATACTAGAAAGATAGGATATGAACTAGCAGATTCTCACCCCGAGAGATGATACAAGCAGGCTGCAGATGCTTAAGGGGGAAGCTGCATTTGCTTTACAGCTTGGAATCCCCTGGTCTTTCATACACAGGCTAGAAATCCTTTTAGCCTGGGTCCAGCACTTTTCCCAGTTCAGTGTTTGCTCCTCGGGTCTTTGCAGGAGTCTTCTTATGTGGGAAGTGAAGAACCACAGATGATGTCACTCCCTGCCTTATATAGCTTTAGCATATGGCAGGAACCCTTTGTTTCAAAACTTGGTTCCAAGACCGGTTTGTGGAAAAATACTGACATCCCAAGATGGAATCCAGAGACATGTGGTCTGGTCACATGACCTTGCAGTGTTATAGCAGCCATTGCTTACAGGCTGGCCAGAAAGCCCACAGGAAGGTTAAGCTATTCCACAGTCCATTGTCTTTGCTGATGGGCCATCATCCGCATCTGGCTTCTTCATTATTGTACCTGAAAGGATGGCTATGGGAGTTTTCCAGAGCAAATCCATTTGAATTACAGAACCCTAGTCAATATTCATAATTTCAGATACAAAAATGATCCATGCATACAAATAAGATAATCATATTCAGCAAATCATCACTTTGCCAATGACACCTCACATGACTTATCTTGTACAAAATGCATCATAATTATGCCATAATCCTAACAGAATAATAATCGCTGTGAAGAGTACGGGGTGCAGTGTCACACCTGGCACCACCCCTCCTCTGGCTCTTGTGTGATGACAGCACTGGGAAAAGCTCTCCAGGATATGGACTTGGGCTAAGACGAGACTCAAACTGCCCTGCCACATCAAGCCTATCCCCTAAACTTTCCTTCCATTGTCTCCACCCAGGCAGGCAGGCGGGAGACGCCAAAGGGAAGAAGTGCTGCTGGAACTGTCCTACTTCAAAGCTGTTGAGAACACAAATGATGTGTGAGAAGCTGAGTTGCCAGGCCCCAGCATCCGGCACAAGAGCTCCTTTTAAGTAAATAATAGCATCTAGTGAGATGGTTTAATTGTGTCACAGGAATTCCTTGTGAAAGGAGACAAGATTGAGCATGTGCACGGTCATCCTGGGCCCAGCTCCTGCCAAGCCCTGGCCCCATCACTGATGCTCTGTGACATGATTTTTCAAACTACTGCAAGCAGCAGAGGCTGTTCTGGAGATAATGTGGAGCTGTTTTGTATACGCATCAGACAGTTCTACGGGACATCACTCGTGTGTGTGTGTGAGAGAGAGATCCCAAAAACAGTGTGTGTTCCTGTGTCTCTGTGTGAGATCTCGGATGCAGTTTGTATATGATCCTGGGCCCAGTGTGTCTCTATGTGTGGGAGATCCCAGATAGAGTACACGTGTGAGAGCAAGATCCCAGTCACAGGATACGTGTGCATGTGTGCCTGAGTAAGCGAGATCCTGGACACAGTCTGTAGGTGTAAGAGAGAAGGAGCCAGACAGTGCATGTGTGAGAGATCCTGGACACAGTGTATATGTGCATGTGTGTCTGGGTAAGAGAGACCCTGGACATTGTGTGTGTGTGTGTGTGTGTGTGTGTGTGTAAGATCCCAGACATGGAGTAGCATGGCTGGGTAAGAGAGAACCTGGACACAGAGTGTGTGTGTGTTGACGTGTGTATATGTACATACATCTGCCCAGGTGTACCTCTATATTTGATCATCTGCCTACACACACAGACCTAAACCCGCAATGTGAGACTGCAGGAGTGGCTGAGTGACTCGGTCTGCGTGTAATTAACCACCACAGCGCTGCTGAATGTAAAGCACCAAGTATGCGCAGCAAACTTGTCCCTGTTGAAGCGCTAACGTTCCCGGGGGACGCTGGCACTTAAAGGAGCATGGCACCATTCAGGAGTGTGCCAGCCCCCTGCAAATCAACGAAGGGTTAAAAATAGGCCGGTCTGTAAAGTGTACTCACTGAACAGCAGCTATTTCTGGCAAAGACGTTTCCTGCTTCAGCCACCGTACAAGGAATGTAACAGAAAACCAGATTGCAGAGGAATTTCCCACAGCAGTAGGCTGGGCTAAGGGCGAGTGGGGAGATGGCCTGGGCTAGGGTTAAGGACAGTAGGAGGGGGCCAAGCTGAGGTGATGGGGGGGGTGGAGAACAGATCTGTTGTGCAGGGAGAAGCGGGAGGAGGCTGCCCCGTGTGCCCACATTGGGGGCCCAGGCCTGTGTGTTCAGCTGGCACTGCATGCTGGGACTAACAAGGGGGACGCATCTCCTGCTGTACTGGGGGATAAGTGGGTGCAGATGTGGCTCATCCGCGGCTGGGTGGGGGTAGTAGTGGGGCTCCAGAAGAATTTCTAGTGCAGCAGAGCTCAAAGTTTGCAACCTGGCTAGTTCAGAGACACAAAATCATACAGAATCCCAGTATTTTTAAAGTTGTTGGACAGCCACGGGGAAAGCCAGGGCCTGATTCTTGACTCCACTGAGGCCCCTTTACATCGCTCCACTGACATGGCTGGGCCATCGAGTGGACAGAGCTGGTGCTGGAGATTCCCTCTGGGGTAGGGGGATTCCCAACTGGAAACAGAGCTTGGAGAATGGACCTTTCACATAGAATCATAGAATATCAGGGTTGGAAGGGACTTCAGGAGGCCATCTAGTCCAACCCCCTTCTCAAAGCAGGACCAATCCCCAACTAAATCATCCCAGCCAGGGCTTTGTCAAGCCTGACCTTAAAAACCTCAAAGGAAGGAGATTCCACCACCTCCCTAGGTAACCCATTCCAGTGCTTCACCACCCTCTTCATGAAATAGTGTTTCCTAATATCCAACCTAGAGCTGTAGGTCACACTACATGGCATGGTGGCATACTGGGATCAAAGTCTACAGTAACAACCCTTGCATTCCACAGCAACATCAGTTTATTCTTCTCCCTTGAGCATCTGCCCCCCCAGGCCGCACTCTCTCCCTTCTAGTCACGCCACACCATGCCCCAGACTCTCACCTCTGGAACCTCAAAGCCACGGGACTCAGGGACCACTTCTGCCTCCCCCTCCATGCCCCCACTCCTGCACTGAGCCCAGAGAGGGAGAAAAGGAGAATCGGGACCATGGGGTTTCCCTGCTCACGTTCCTGCCTTCACACTCCACGATCTCAGGCCTGTGTTGAGCTTTGTATTAAGAGTTAATATCAGGGCTGGTTTCATACAATTATGTATCTTTAACTGGATGAAAGAGAAAGCAAGCATGAAGAACAGAAATGAATTCTTGGAAATTGCTCTCCGAGGAGCTGGGGTGGTTTCCTTGCTCAGATGAAATTCTGGGTAAGCAGGGAAAAAGGAAAACTTATTAGCAGCTTCCTTTGCAGTCCAGTTCCTGCCAGCTGTGCACAATTTCTACCTGAACTTTATTATCTCTGTAATAAAGCTTTCAGCAGGCTGCTGGGTGCCAGCGACATGCCGTTCAGTCACCTCTCCCTCTTCCCGCCCACTTCTTGCTTTCTATTCCTCCCCAGTCATTGGGGTGTAGCAAAAGCACAAGGGAGGATTCAGCATGAACTGTGGGTGCCTTCCCCACTCAGAATCCTGTTCTGCCACCCTTACCTGTCAAGTAATACCCTGCTGCACAAGGAGCCCACTTGCAATCATCCATATGCTAGGCTGATGCCCTAGCCAAGATCCCAGCATTGCAAGCTTCCTCAAACTGGTGCCAAGCAAGATATCAGCTAGGCGAGCTTTCTCTATCAATGCAATTTGATTCCATTTCCTGTGTAAGCTCTTTTGGGGCAGGGACCCATCTTTTTGTTCTGTGTCTGTAGAGTGCCTAGCACAATGGGGCCCTGGTCCATGCCTGGAGCTCCGGACCCTACTGATATGCAAGTAAAAACAGATGTGAGACAATGAGGTTAATCCAATCACTGCAGAGGTCAGGAAGGACATTTCCCCTGATCAGCCCAGGGTCCCACATACTCCGCGGCATAATGGGATCAAACCCTACAGTAATACCCCCTAAATTCTACGGCAACATCTGTTTATTCTACCACCAGGATATGCCCCACCCGCATACAGACATGCACAACTCTGGCGCATAGTTGAAAATTCTCATGGATGTACGAGTCATTGATGATTGTCAGCAATTATTATTTTTGAGGATGAGCTTTTTGCTATGCTCTCCACAGCCTGGCTCGATGCCCCATTCCTCTGCTCCAATACACGCCTCTCAACCTACAAACTTCCCAGGGCACGACCCCAGCCATCAACAGGTGTGACACACAACCAAAAAGTGGAACGTCTGGGGCTTTGCTGCCGGGCTTGCCGTAATCGACGGATTATGTTTTTAAATAACAAAAACCTGGTTTTATGGAAATGTTCTCACTCTGTGAATTAAATACACCAATGAATTCAACTGCAACCATAAGGAAACGCTGAATGGGTTTCAGAGTAGCAGCCGTGTTAGGCTGTATCCGCAAAAAGAAAAGGAGGACTTGTGGCACCTTAGAGACTAAGGTTGTCAGCAGAGTTTGAACCTGGATGGTCAAGAACCCCAGTGCTACTTGTCTATCTAGCTCCTGGAAGGCTCTTGACATACACTAGGCTACATAACTATCTGCTAGATAGCAGTAGACTGTCAGAAACAAGGAATTTCGGGGCCTATTCCTAGCTCTGGCAGGGGAGTGTTGTCTAGTGGTTAGATGGGCATGACACTTGGATCTACATCTCCTTTGTGTTGAGCTGTGCTCTCCCTGTGCCTGCCAGTGATGCGGATGTGATCAGGTCAGTGCAGGCTCAACAGAGATAATGAACATACATTTGTATTGTGACAGCAGCACCCAGAGGCCCCAGTCAGGATCAGGGCCCCATTGCATTGGGCACGATACAGGCACATTGTAAGAGACAGTCCCTGCTCCAAGTACCTTACAAACTAATTTCAGACAAGAGACAACAGTTGGGTTTAACAAGCACCTGGAAAGCACATGATGCAGCTGGTACATGATGGGGAGGAACCAGAGCAGGAAGCGTGCCATCTGTTGGAGATGAAGGTCATTTCAGACCTGTGGCATCTGGGTTCTAAGATGGCACTGCAGCATGACACAGGGCTGCCTTTTCCCATCTGCAGTTGGCCGCGAGGCTGCACTGGCTCCCTTCTAGTCACTCTGCACCTTGCCACAGACTTGCCTCTGCAGCCCCAAGGCTACGGGTCTGGAGCCTGGCGGGTGCTCGGAACGCGGGGGGTTCTGTTACAGAGCCTTCTAGTCTAAAGGCTTCTGTTCTGTTAACCTATCGGCATCTGCTTTCGCTGATGTTCGGTGCCTCTTCCAAAACTCACTTCGTTCTTCTGTTCACTGAAATACCGTCTAATTTAGCTATAAACTCCTTGGAGCAGGAGGCATAGCTACATGTCTGTAAAGTGCCAGGCACCTCAGGGCTACCATACAAATACTCCAGGGTCGTAATAATGAGCACCGGGCCTGATGAGCCATTCACGCTAGCACTGGTGTAGCATTTCCTTTGGAAACCACACGTGCCTTGGCACTCTATTGCCGGGGCATTAGCACTATCCCGGTGCTGCTGCGTCATAGGAAACAGTCCTGAGATGAGCGCTTTAGATCCCCTCAGATAATATTTTTTTCCGATGCGTTTTGTGTGTTCGGGGAAATCGACATTTACTGTCATTTACTGATAAAAATTGAATCCTTCCAACTATACAATAGGAATCCAGGAACGTCACTCTGAAGCCTAAAATGGCTTTGAGCCAGTGTGAAGCGACGGAAACAACTATGAGCATGGTTGGGAGCTCTTTGTTAGTCTCTAAGGTGCCATAAGGACTCCTCGTTCTTTTTGTTCTAGACTATCACCAGGTTCAGTCACCGTGGGGATTCACCCTCTGCGGTCTGTCTCCACTCCCTGCCAATCTGCTTTCCTTCCATGGGGTCCCTTCCCAAGAGTTGGGTCAAGAGCTGGTACCTGAGAAGCCAGGCACTGGGGAGGCAGGGCAGGTTGGGATTTACTCCAGAGAACAGTCCAAATTTGCCCTACTCTCCTGCTGGAAACCTTCCCTGACCTCCTGCACTACTGCCCCCTCTGTGACCCACACAGCCCCCCCATACCAATCTACTCACAGGTGTTATCCACCTGGGAGCGAGCCCGTTTCCTAAGAGTTGAATCATGTAACTGCAAAGTGCCCTTCGTTAATTAGAAAAGCTCCCCCTAAGAGGAGTCTCTGATTTGCTGCCAACGTTTCAGTTCAGTCACTTTTCAGCTATGCAATCTGACTAGAGTGAATGGCTCGCTGGGGTTTCTCTAGGAGGCTGGAAGGAAGGAACTAGGGCCTGGAGCAATCCTATGCACGTCATCCTGCAGGGGAGGCGACTTGGGTTTTGCTCAGCGTTGTCCACCTCCTGGGGTGAGCTCCCCCTGGACAGCGCAAGAGAGGGGGGAACTGAAAGGTGCTGTGAGCTTACTCAGACTTCTCACTGGCAGAGGGTAGTTTATTGGAAAACACCTGGAATCTATTAGACTTGGACGATAGAGTCAAGTTTTTGCCGCCTGGAGGCAGCTAAAGTATAAATAGCGGCAAAGGGTTTGTTTTGACTACTTTAAATTGTGCAGGTTTCATGCCCTGAGAATTGGGAGTTCGAAGCCGCTCTTAACGTAATAATCTTCTCTCCCCAACAGTCAGGAATCTGCACTTCGTTCTCTTCTCATTCTCATTCCTTGGTTTGGTTTGACTCCTTCCCCTATTCCCCATCTGTTTATCACAAGCCTCCCTTTTTTCTGTGCCTTCCGGGAGCTCCAAGCAGAGGGGCTGCGATGTTACTGCACATTTGGAAACGGAGGGAAAAGTTGGAGCTTTTCAGTAAAATCTGGAAAGCAGAGAGGTGAAAATGGTTTGGAAGAGCCCAGGATCGACCCAAGGATGCCAGGGGGCTAATCCCATTTGTAATGCCCAACACCATGCAAGTGCAGATCCATCAGAAATATCATAGTGCCACTATATAAACCCATGGTGCACCCACACTTTGAGTACTGTGTCCAGTTCTGGTCACCCCACATTGAAAAGGATAGAGTGGAACTGGAAAAGGTTCAGAGAAGGGAAACAAAGATGATTAAGGGAATGGAATGGCTCCAATACCAGGAGAGTCTGAAAGGATCAGGATGGTTCATCTTAGAAAAGAGACTAAGGGAGAGATATGATAGAAGTTTATAAAATCATGAATGGTGTGGAAAAAGTGAATAGGAAAATGTTATTTATCCTTTCACACACTACAAAGACTAAAGGTCACCTGGTGAAATTAATAGGCAGCAGGTTTAATACAAACAAGAGGAAGTACTTTATCACCTAACACACAATTAATCTGTGGAACTCATTGCCATGGGATGTTGCGATGTCCAAAAGTATAACTGGGTTCAAAAAAGATTTAGATAAGTTCACGGAGGATAGGTCCATCAATGGCTATTAGCCAAGATGGCCAGAGATGCAAACCCATGCTCTGGGTATCCCTAAACCAGAAGCTATCAGAAGATGGGACTAGAGGATGGATGGATCACTGCATAATTGTCCCGTTCTGTGCATTCCCCCTGAAGCTCTGGTACAGGCCACTGTCAGAGACAGGGTAGTGGGCAAGATGGATCATGGTCTGACCCAGTGCAGCAGCTCTTACGTACGTACCTGCCATGCTGGTACCATGCCTATGATATAATACGGAGTAACTCTATTTATAATGTCCAATGCCATGCAAATGCCAGTACATAGTTGCCAGGCTGGTATCCTCTTCAGGTAAAATCCCCTCGACTTCAATGGGAGCAGAGTTGGGCCAACTCTGCATGCTTTTGAAGTCCAAGCACCTAGGCTTTGGGGTGTCCTGGGTCTTAACACCGCCGCTTCTGTCTCTCAGGAGAGGAGGAGAGATAGGCCGAGTGGTGCAGGCCCTGTTCGGGAAAGGCTGGTGCAAACAGCCGCCTCAAGTGTTGTGTTCTCAGAGGCAAGACTTGGACAGGACACCTTTCCCTCCTCCCACACAGCCAGAAGCCCTTACCTGGGACTCTTTGTTTCCACATCCAGCCAGCTTTATCCTAGGTACTGACAGCTACTGAGCATAGCATCCTGGGAGGTGATTCGGAGAGAGAGACTGTCCTTTAGTCTGGGTAATTCATTGAACCCCCTGCCACAGAATCACCTATGGCGCAAAGCCTCTAAAGGGTCCAGTTGTGATTTGACTTTGTTGATAACATGTTTTACAGATTTGCTGCTATTTCCTGTGAGCTGAGACGGGTTTGCTTGTGGCTCCCAAGGACAGGGAACAGGTCTGGCTTCAAACAAGGCATACTTCAGAAATTCCATGTGTGGGGCTAACTTTGACCCTTATCAGATTTGCCCTCCTCCGTGGCAGGAAGGTACAGAAGCAGGATCATAAGGAGGCAGAACACTGGTCAGATGCATACCCCAAACTCCACTCCTTCAACAGCAGTGATCTCTAAATGATCCGTGTGATACAGCTCTGAATTTCTCTCATTTGATTCATTTAAGGCCAGGAGGGGCTAGTATGATTACCTGATTCTAGTCTGACCTGCATAACGAAGGCTAGAGAACTCCACATAGTGAGTCCTACATCTAGCCCAGTTACTTGTGGCTTTCCAGAGCAAATCTTTTAGAAAGAAACCCAGTTTTGACTGAAAACTACAAGCAATGGAGAATCCACCACATCCCTCGGTATTCTGTTCCAATGGTTAATTACCTTCCCCGTTAAACATTTGTGCCCCATTCCCAGTCTGTTGTTTTCTGAGCTTCAACTTCCAGCCACTGCGTCCTATTAGATCTTTGTCTGCCAGGCTAGCAAACCTTGATATCGGATATCTTCTCCCAGTGCGGCCTGCGATCAGGTCGCCTTTTAACTTCCTCTTTGATAAATTAAATTGATTGAGCTCCTTAAATTTCTCACTGTAAGGCATGTTTTCCATACCACAAATCATTCTTAGAGCCCTTTTCTGAACCCTCTCCAAATTTTTAATATCCTTTTTAGAAGTGTGGACATCAAAATTGGACACAGTATTCCAGAGGTGCCCCTCACCATTCCCCCAGTGCTATAGAGAGAGATAATATTACCTCCTTACTCCTACCTAATATTCCCCTACCCAAGGATAGTGTTAGCCCTTTTAGCCACAACACTGCACAAGAAACTCATGTTCCATTGGTTATCTAGCACAACACCAACACTGTTCATAGTCATGGTTCGCCAGCCTGTATGTATGGCTGATGTTCTTTATTCCTAGATGTAGGACCTCACGTTTGGCTAGATTAGCACACATGTTAGATTTGCAGAGGCCTGGAAGAATTTCCAGAGCCTCCCCTCCAGCCTAAACCAGGAACTCTCTGGCTGGTCTTCCGAGATGGGAACAGAGCCTGTCCCTGATCTCTTTGGCATGGAGGTCTCTCCTTCCTCCTGCTAGAGGGAAAGAGGGAGAATGGAGCCTTCGGAGACATTTAAAATGAGACAAATAAAAAGTCAGAGCAGTACTGAGGACAAGTTGTTTCCTGGTAACGCGCTGGTATTCTGGCCTAATGACCAATTAATCTGAAGTGGAGCCTCGTTATAGATTCGTGGGTGTCCACTGCATCACACCGTTCATTCCGGCATTCAGGATCTGTGATTAGCAACCTACAGTGGGGGACTCTGCAGGGATGGATTAATGACTTGTCTCTAGGGAAGGGAGAACAATAATGGACACAAAGAAGGGGGAAAGGGATGATGGGAGGTTGGCAGTAAGTAGGAGCGGGTGAAGGAGTGCTCAGATTCACACAGCGAGTCTGGGTCACAGCCAGGACTTGTGATAAAGGCACTGGACCAAATCTCAGGAGACCTGGACTCAGTTTCTGGCTTTGACGTAGACTCACACCTTGGTCACTTAATTTCCCGGTGCCTCAGTTCCCAATCTGCTATATGAATGGCAACCGTCCACCTCAAAAGACCATGAAGTATGCGCCAAAGCAGTTCAGCTGCTGTGTCTCATGCTGCAGCATCACGAGTGGCTAAAACGTCCATTTGTCGAGCATCAGTCCCAGCCACAGATAATGCAGGGATAAGGCACAGGGCCAGAAGCCAGCACATTACTAGCACTTGGTGCCTGCTGGGCTTGTCTACACTTACCGGTGGTACTACACTGGGAGCGTAGTAGATCTAAGCTACATCAACTTGAGTTACGCTACTAATGTAACTCAAATTGCACAGCTTAGATCGACTTTCCCCCATAGTGTAGACCTGCCCTTCCTCTTTGCTCTCTCAGCTTTCCTCTCTCTCAACCACTTCTCTTCAGCCTCTGATGCCCTGGTGCAGTGCAGCTTTTCCAGCACGTTGCTAGCTGTATTTTCCCAGCTTGTGGTGTTGATGTTGAAAGTTTTCAAGTCCATCTTCAAATGTCCTTGAACCTGAGCCCACATTGGACCAGTAGCCTTGGGACATCCACAAGTTCTCCATATAGGAGAGCCTATGGAATGTGTCCATCATCCACCAGGTGCAAGTGACCAAGCCAAGAGAGATGTCTGAGTTTGAGAGCAGTGACTAGTGATTGCTTTCTCAGGTACTTCAGTGGCAGGAACTTTGGCTTCACACTCAATATTTAGAATATGACAAAGACGGCAAGAGCGGAAGGTGTTTAGCCTTCTCTCATGGCCACGTAGTCCAGGTCTCATCACCATACACTAGTGTGCACCAAATGCACGTCGGGTAGGCCTGTATCTTGGTGATCAATGTCAGCATTTTCTATTACCCCACATGTGCTTGGTCACTTGGCCAAATGTGGTGGCTGCCTTTCTGAGGAGGCAATTAAGCCCATCATCTAAAGATAAGTTACCTGAAACATTTGACCCTAGATAGCAGACGCTGTGCACAACTTGTGGTGCAGTCAGCACACCTTGTACTATAATCATTGTCTTCTTTAGACTGATGGTTAGTCCAAGATCAGCACAAGCTAGTGCAAAGCTACCGCAAAGTTGCTGCAGCACCTCCTCATGATGTGTGACCAGCACGCCACTGGAGGTGAAAAGAAGTTCTCTTATCAGCAGGTGTTTGACCATTTTTTTTGCTCTTAGACGTTGTCAGGGTGCCTTGCAGTGACTCAAGAGCAAGAATACTAACCTCAGAGCAGACGGTGATGAAGCAGGGCACAAAACCCCACATTGGTTGCAAGTTCTATACATAGATTTCACCAACCACTTATCAAATGTAAACTCCTCACGTGCTATAACAGTCTAAACATGGAGCCACAAAGAGTCCCTTTGGATACTCTGATCTGTCTCACCACCCAGGTGAGCCTGCCTTTCTGGATAGATGGTCCCTTACACCAAGAATCACAACAGTATTCAGGTTATTGTTACTGCTAAAGGACCAGTCACTTACTCCAGGTCAGTCACACCTTACATATCACACCAGAGACAAGACTTGTAGCTAATCCTATAATAAAATATATACAGATGTATTAATAGGAAAAGGAAATGAGCATCATGTACACAGTTAAAGCAGGTAAACACACACCTGTGAGTTACAGTCTTAAGTTTAAAAGGTAATAGACACTTCTATTGCAAGCAAGTTTTGTATGTCCTGTAGAGCTAACCCAGCCTAAGCACTGGAGACCTCCTGCTTATGCCTAATAAACCTGGCCCCCCAGAGTTCAAACAGCACAAAGATATAGTTCTTGTTATTCCCTTCCCCCAATGTGCTCTGAGCTGCTACCTCAGCTGATGGGAGAAATCCATTTGTATGACTCCTCTTCCTTGGGGGGCTGGAGGGAGCTCAGCAACAAAGCAAAGATTCCTTTGTAGTTGTTGCACTCACTCTGATCTCATTTGTTTTTATACAACATTATGAGGTTGGTATCCTTGATGTCTTGTGGTAAACCTCCTTCCCTCCAGCAGGAAAACAAGACATTGTGCTGACATTTAAACACAACCTGTCCTCCTTGGTTTAGTACTTCAGCTGAAATGCCCTCTTTTCCTAAAGGCTTTCCTGATGCTAGAGAGGTGATTACCTCTTCAAGCTCATTTTCACCCATCGTTGCATACGAGTGGGACAGTCTGATTAGCTGAAGGATCTATCGCTTTCTTGATTGCATCATACCTACCTCGTAGATCTCCATTCTCAAAGGTCGTTTATGTCTTTTCGCACAGAGCAAACCAGCATGATTGAGCACCTTGCCTGGCTGTTCATTGCCATGCACCCTTCGCCACACTAAGCTTAGAACATGTCTGAGGAGAGGGGTTCATGTTGCGTTGGAGATATGCTGTGTATTTTGCTGCAATAACTGGAGGCATTTCTTCAGAGCATGCTGCAAACCAGGCTTTGTCTTGTACAGTCTCTTTACCAAAAGCTGCTGCATGGATATTCATTCTGTGTTCCCCGCTGCATCAGCATTCAGGGGAGGTGCTTGTTGAGACAGCTTCCCTGAGAGTCAGAGTGAATTGGAGACACCTTCCTTTTACTCTCTTGGGTTGTCTATATTAATGCTCAGCCAACAGCTTTGTGTGGTGTGAAGGAGTGTCCACAGTGAAAGCCTTATTTCACAGCATACAAGCACAGGGTCCATGTCCCAGTCTGCACTGTGAACTGAGTGTGGAGACATCCCGTAGGAGGTGTTTTCTACAGGTGACAATGAACTCCAGTTGGTGACAATGTCCAGATTTGGGGTGTGTCCATGAGACCTTCCAGAGGTCACCCCTTTGAAGTAGGTGTTAGTAACACAAAGCCCTGAATGGGTGCAGAGCTCCAGTAGTCTTTACCCGTTGTCATTCATTTTTCCCCGCTCCATGGTGGCCAGTGTGTAGCAGCCCCATTTTCTGATTGGAACTGACTCTAGTGTTGAAGTTTCCAAGCAGACAGAGACGCTCACCAGGTGACAGCTTATTGATGATGCTGATGGAACAAGCCCTTCTCTTCAGAGATGCAATAAATTGTTGGGGCATATGTACTAAAGATGTTGGCAAAGCTAGCAGTGGTAGATATTCTTAGAGATATGATCCTTACTGACGTGGCAATGGGACATTCGACCACGGGTGTTAACGAATTTTTGACGACACAACCTACCCTCTGTTCCCGGCAGCCTTGTTTGCTTTTTCCATCCCAGAAAAAGGTGAGATGAATCTTGCACAGAGAACCTGTGTCAGCTAGTCTGGTTTCAGAGTGTGTGACTATGTCAATGTCAAATTTCTCCAGTCGTCTGTCAGTGATGGTGGACTGTCTAGGGTCACTGGTTTGACATACCAGTGCACATTGTCCTTACAAGTTTGAAGACGGTGACAATCAGACCCAAACCTTCGACACATATGCCTCGGCAGAAAAAAAGGAGGCAGAGGTGGGTCTCCGGACCAAGGCCCCCCTCTGAGCAGTACCGACTAAGCCCAAAGACTTGGAGACCAAGATGTTTGGAAGCCAGCACAGGGGCAGCAGATGCCAGAGGGCAGGGCTGAGTTGCTGTGCCAAGTGCCTTGACATTTTCTTCACAGTGGATTTGGTTCCGTTTTCTCTCCTTGCCTTTGATCAGCCAAAAACCAGCTGCAGGTCCAGACGGAGTTCTTCCTTTGTGGATATTGTTTTTCATTCCAGTGGGTATCTGGCATACCCCTTGCCTCCCACTCTGTGAGTGGTGTGGTTCCCTGCTTAGTCACTGAGCACCCAACCCATGGCCAGTTGTACTGGGTTACAGTAGCAGACTTTACATGCCCGACCTGACCCATACAAGGAGGTGTGAGCTGGTGTAGGTTCTCCCAACTAGCAGTTAGGGCCCATGGTGGCAGTCACACCCAATGATTCGTCCCCAGCGAGAGCCCTGTCCAGTGGGTACAGTCCTGGGGCATGGTAGGGGAACCAGGGCCTTTCCACTCCACCAGGTTCTGACCCAGCACCCTAGTAGGCTAGTTTGGATTCGCCCACCCAGTGGTGTCTTGCGTCAGCCTCCAGTCAGCTTCCCAGGATCACTTCCTAACCCATTCTGCATCCCAGTTGGCCACTAGCCAATCCTGGGAAAAGCTGTTTTCTGGGCTTTCAGCCCTGGTCCCAATCTCCAGGTGCTGTGGCTCCCCCGTTTGCTGGCTTGGTGCGGGCTCGGCTCATGTCCTTCCCTGGAGCTCCCAGAGCACATCCTTCTCCTTCACCTGCTAGCCCCTGACTGAGCTGTCTGACTGCTGTTTAAACCCTGCCTCCAATCGGACCATTCTCAGCATGGGCGGAGGGGCGGGGCCTCCTTAGCCCAGAGTTGCTCCTTACCTCCCTCCTCCTGTTAGTGGTTTATACACCCTCCCTGTCACAGGAAGTTAATACTACTCCCCACTGTTTCACAAGTGGATTGTGAGGATACATCCATAAACGCTTGGGAGGTGCTCAGATATTACAGTCACAGAGGATACAGGAGTAATCCATCTCCTGGTGCCCAGCCATTCTTTTTCCACTGGACCGGGCTTCCTCACTAAAGATCCAGAAACTGCACAGATGGTTCAAGGGAGAGTTAATTGTTAACAGAGGCTGTGTCCCGCCATCTTTCTCCAAACTGCAGGTGAGAGTGTCCTCCTTGGGCCAACATCTCAGGCCTGCTCAAAAAATCCTGCATGAACATGCCTTGATCCTCTAACAATCCAAAGCAAGAGAGTGGGCAGCCCAGCTAACATCCTGAATGCTCTGAATAGGAAACTGGCTTGAAATCATACCAGCAAGCCAAGGATTTTGAGACCTTCGGATCCAGCAAGAACCTTCCTAATCTGCATAGTGATTCCCAGGTCATTGCATGTGCCCAAAATCTCCTTCTAGAAAACCTCTCCGCTGACATCCTCCTCGCTGGGGCATGCCAGGGGTCCGATTTTGGGTCTGAAACACACTGGACTTTCTAGAATGATAGATGAATAACAAAGCAACATTGCTGTGCTACTTTCAGAGAACTCGTGTCATGAGAACCTGCTCTAGATTTTCACACAGCCCGTGGGAAAGTGACACTAAACTGGACTCTTGTGTCTCTTGCTCCAAGTCCAGCTCCCACGCAGGAGGAGAACTGGAACTGAATTTCTGTGCCCTCTGGAGTGGAATAGCTTCATCTCTAGAGCAGGGGCAGTTATGCGAACGTGAACTGCCTGTCACTCACTGTTTGGAAGGAAGCAGAGGTGCAAATGAAGACCTATGGGGTGGCAAGACCTATGTGGTTATTGGAGCTCAGTGGAATAGTTTGTTGAGCTTTAACCTATAGAGATCTGGGTTAAAAATCACAGTTAGGTCACAAGTAAAGCAAGTGCCCTGGTCTCAGCTTAGTTGTCAGTGCTCAGAGACCACATGAATAGCCATCCTCCAATCTGGTGTGATTTGGCATGCATGCCAGGCAGCACTGGGAACAGAAAGCAGGGAGGTGCTGGCTCTGATTAAGCTAAAGTCCGTTCCCCTAGCTCAGAGGGTAGAACTGTTGTTTTCCTCGAGCCCTCTTGGACTCAGGCTCAGTCGACGGGTACGGTGCGAGAGAATAGTCCATGTAGGTGTACTGGCCGGGGATGCCGTGACCTGCGCAGAAGGACCAGCCCTCATGTTTCTTTCAGGTCCCCGCCTGACCCTGCCACTGCTTTCTCAGGGCAAGTTTGAGGCCGCGGAGGGCCAGCGGGGCTGGTGGTCCCCCCGCACTCCTGCGCCAGGCAGCGGGAAAAGGGATCCGTTACAGGGAAGCAGACATGAAGAGCAGGTCCGAGCTTTGTGCTGGAGCCGCACCACAGCAGCTGGGAAAAATACCCGCCGTCAGGGAAGATTTTCTCCAACTCCCCAGCTGGGGCTTTATGACCACTCTTGCAACAAAGCTGTGTCAGAGCCTTAAAAGAAAAACTATCAGGAGAAATACACAACCTTTTCTTAACATCAGCGGCTCAATTAACTAAGGACAGCAAAGCATGCTCCAGTGTCACCCATCCTTCTTGCCAACTGGGTGTGGGGAGGGAACGTACGCGTATTTATACAGCTGCAGGAGGAGTTTGGCTGGGGCCGGCTACTTGCAGCTTTATCTCTGATGGGATCTCCCACATACAGAGTGGTGCTTTCCTCTGGAAAATGTAAAAGAAGGATTTGAACACCAGCCAGGCTCTAAAAATACCTTCCCAACCGATGGGCGCCTAAGCCATCCCAGAATGCACAGACGGCAATGATAGCCACTTGTTCCAGGCAAGTCTCCCGGTGTCCCCGCATTGGCTGGCACTGGGTGTTTTGAATTCATGCTGAACTCAACCCCACTGGTCCCACCTGGCTCTAAAAGCCAGTCTCCCACCTCCCAGTCCCCCATTCCCACAAATGCTTCCATATTAAAGCGTTTGTCTGTGTCGATTGATTCAATATAGAAATCCGACTTGTAGCCACTTGTATCTAAATAGAATCTAAATTGTTATTACAGTTCCATAGTGAGGGCTCCTTGAGCATCTCCCCTCTCATTCTGCCAGCTCTGCTCCACTTTAATTGCCTCCAGCGTGCTGAAAACACGAACATGTACAATTTACAAGGAAGAAATTATCATTAAATCTCCTTTCAGATCTGCTAAATGCTGTTGTGTTTATTCATTCACCCCGAGATTGCTCCCGGGGCAGATAGCAGCAGGCAGCCTAATAAGAGGCAGATAGTGCGCACTTCTGATCAGAGGCCAAAATGAACATTAAAAGAAGGGAAACACATCGTTACACAAACCAGAGAAACAGCACTGAGTTCCTGTGGCTGATAAGCAAAGGCCACCGGCTGCAGCAAGACGGGCGCTCCGTCCAGCCATAGTCTATGTGTTTCACATCAAGGGAGTCTGCAGAGATCTTCACAGGAATCTTGCTTCTTAGAAGTGCCCAGAATGGCTGCAGCTTCCAGTCTGATCTTTCTTAATTATCATTAATTATAATCATCATAATTCTTTGCATCGTAATTCCATGCCAAGCTCTCAAAGTCCTGCACAAAGTTCAATGAATTTAGTTGCACAAACACCCCCATGAGGAAGGGAATTATCCCCATATTACAACTGGGGAAACTGAGGCACAGAGCAGCAGCAGCAACTTGGTCACAGTTACACAGTGACTGGGTGGAGGAGCTGGGAAGAGAACCCAGGAGTCCAGACTCCGAGGCCTGTGCCATGCCTGTCCTTTCTCCCTGAAGCCTCATGTCTATGTAGTCTATTACATGTTCATCCTATGGTAATTCTGTGTCTCCAGGAAGTTCTGCGCTTGTCATCAACATGCCCAGAAGAGTAATTTACAGGGGAGGCAGCTGCAGAAGGTGTCTCCTTTGTAAAATGGATGCTGGATGGCTTGGTAGCTTCTTTGCTCATCCATCCACCCAGCCTTTGGCAAGTGACTAGCCAGCTCTGGGTAACTCTGGCTGCGGCTCTGAAGAAAAGGGGCACACGCCCAGGAAGACGATAAATCATCTGCAGTGCAGCGTGTGTGTCCCACGACTCTGACCTCAGCAGGGCCAAGATTAATGGGCTGCTCATTTAACCCAGCTAGCCCTTAACTAGCCGTGAAGAGGAGGAATGCCACAGCAAAGGCACCAGTGGGAGCAAGCCAGCTTTGTGGGTGGCTGGCTATGAAATCACGAAGGCTCCCCCACCGCTCTCGAGAAGAGCTGTCTGGGAAAATCATTGTTCCTGAGCAGCAGCCGCAGCGAGCAAACCTGCCGCTTTCCTCATGTGCGGGACATTTTTCATAATTACAGGGAAGAGTTCAGTCACAACAGCTCAACACAACTGCAGTTAATACCACGCCAGCCGCCTGCTTTCACAACTGATCCCAGCTCCGATGCATCCCCGGTCTCAGCTTCCATTAGGGAGATGAATGGAGGCCATACAGCCTCTCCTGATAGGCTCAGAGCAGGAGTCCCATGCTCGTGTCATCAGCTATTTACTGTGAGCTCTCACAAATAAATAGCAACCGCAGCTCGGAGATGGCAAAGGGCCCAGAGCCAGGTGTTCCCACTCGGGGCTCCATTCCACAGTAACTGCAGCTGGAAGGTGGGTTTCCAGAGTCTATTGGAGTGACAGGAGGGAAACCAGTCCCAGTATTGCTTTGTGCTTCAACTGATGAGAGCCAGTTGTCCCATCTTCCCCACTCTCCCCACTTTCTGCTCCGCCCTTTGAACCCCTGATTATATTCTCCCCCCCAGTGTCAGAGCTAGTGGGATCATGTGATTTCTTAAGTTTCCATTACCGGTTGTTATCCTGGCATTACAGGAATCATGTCTTTGCCTTGCATTATATTCTTTATTCTGGTACAAAAAGTCCTTCAGACAGAGCGATTCTCTGAGAATCTGTTCATTGTCCATTATTAAACTCCTAGGAGACGGGGAAAACACAGAACGGCGATCTGAATCCCGTTGAATTTTGAATCTCAAGTCTCCAAATAGTCCCGTCTGAACCTGCCCCGGTGGTTGTGGTTCGTGGTCACTTTGAAATGGGGAAAGGAACCTGTTTCCTGGTTCCGATTGCCGTAACACTCATCCTATATCCTCCCTACTGTCTGCTCTACTCAATTTTGTCATGTCTAACATTTAGATGGCAGGCTTTGGGGAACAGGGACAGGGTCCCTGCATTTGCTTTCTAGTTTCACTATTTATTCCCAATCAACACTGAGCCACCACTGCCCGTTCCCCTTCGGCTGTCTCTTCTCTCTCCTTTCACTGGACACTCCTTGGCTCGCCAATCAAATGCTGGGCTTTCCACCTTCCTGCAGTGTCCCCTGCACCCAGGGGCAGTCACCACAAACCTCCCACAATGGCATGATAGGAAAGGATGCTTTCCCAAACTGGGCTATCAAAATCCCAAGCCATGGAGAATGAACGTTTCACATGATCAGCCCTACCTGCTGGAACATGAACCTCTATCCATCATTGGATGACATTTCTTCAGATTCCTACAGATGCTGTTTCCAGCAAGAGAAGTTGGCAATGCTACAGGAAACAAATCCAACAGCCCTCTTCAAAGGAAGGCACAGGGCAATGGGTTGGCACAAAGATCCTATTAGATCAGACAAAAACATTATCAGATGCAATACATATTTATTGTGCTCCAAACCCAGAGCCCCCTGAGAGCCTCCCAAAAATCAAACATATCACAAGGCCAGCCAACAAAATGGCACCGCTGACTCCACCAAGCCCAACAGATGGAGCACGAGGAAGAAATCCAAGTGTGTTTGTACTTGAAATGCTGCTGGCTTGTATTCACATGATTGGCCAGCTAAGAATAGTCACAAAAAATAAGAATAGCCAAAAAAAAAAATACAACACTTAAAAGAGTAAGATTATTATACTGGAAAATAGAGAATAAATATAAATGAATTTAATATTAACTGTGCGAGATAGCGTGCAGTATATTCACAGAGTTAGGTAAAAGAGTAAATGGAAATCTTTATCACTATAGACTGTTGAATATTAATAGTTATTGTTTGAGTTACTGCAGCATGGAAAAGTCAATTATAACCTAAGTGTAAAAACGTACTGAATTATAGATAAACTAGGAAAAGAGGGAGAGAAATCTTCCCTGCACAATGCAAAAACCTTGATAAAAGAAGAAATAAACCTGATAAGAACATTAAAACAGTAACTGTCAAGATGCATTGAACAATTCTTTTATATTTCTTTAGTGCTACACAAATGCAACACTACCAAGGGTTAACTGGCTGTATATTAAATTGTCATTTCATTTCTGCATCCTACCCAGAGGGACAGGCAGTAAAGGGGAATGGACAGGTGTGCATCTTCTGTAACCAAGGCCAAAACTTCCAGAAGAGTTCAGCCCCCATAATTGGGGTCAGATTTTTCTAGATTTTTCTGCAACACCTATTTGGGGACCAAAATAAGTGGCCACGTTTTCAAAAGTAATCAGACCATTGAGAGCTGAGCTCTTTTAAAAATCTGGCCATCCATGGCACAATTGTGGCTGCTGGATCCAGAGCATTTGGAAACCCTCGAGCTCAGTAACTCCTGGTGTCATTTATTGACTGGTTGTGCTCCCACCACCTTGTCGCCATACACAGCTTGGGCTCTAGTGTTTGCACCCAGAAGGGAAGAGCTATCGCTCTGCTTCTGCTCCCCCTTGCTCCTCCTCCCCTGGCTTCCTTCCTCCTAACCTTTTATCTAGCCCCAGCCTAATTGGGCGGGCAGCTGTCTCCCATTCACCAATAAGGTGCAGGTTCTCTCTAGCCAGCTCCAATTTACTTCCCTTAATGGTGCTGGTGTAACAGAGGGCTGAGTCAGCTGTTCTTGCCCAGCACGCTGTCACACTCCCCAATATATTCTGGCATTGTTGCAGAGCTTTTTGGTTTTGGTCTTCTCTCCTTTCTCCGAAGCTTCAGGGATGGCCACAGCTGGAGATGAGACACTGGACAGGGTGAGCCAGGGCTCCGACCGAGCATTCGCTCTCTCTCGGGTGCTTGGCTGGCTGGTTCTTGCTCACATGCTCAGGGTCTAATTGAGCGCCATATGTGGGGTCAGGAAGGAATTTTCCCCCAGGTCAAATTGACAGCAGCCTTGGGGGTTTTTTCATCTGCCTCTGCAGTGTGGGGTCCAGGTCTCTTGCCAGGTTTATCTGACTTAATTTCCTGCCATTGCAGGGGCCTTGGGCATTGGTGCGCCTCGGTCCCTCCTATTCCGGGTCTATGGCACATAATAGTTTAGTCTCCTAGAGGCTGTAGTGCTTTGGTCTAATTTCAGTGGTCGGGTTAGTGTGCAGGTGCAGGGTGGTGTTGGTGGCCTGTGATATACAGTAAGTCAGACTAGATGATCTGGTGGGGTCCCTTCTGGCCTTAAACTCTACTCTTAGACTATCACTTGGGTTGACAGTTAGGAAGGATACCAGAAAGTTACCACCGCCAGGAAGGCAAAGGAGTATGGTCCACTCAAGTAAAGAACCAAGCGTTGCATCAATCTTGGAAAGAATGGGAAAACAGAACTTGGAAATTCTGCAACAGGGCCCATTGTAAGTCCATGGGTCACCATACACTGGTCACAGAGTACTTCTATGTTGTATTGTACCTCAGCTTGTGCGTGTAGGTGGTGAACTTCAGTCTCACGGACAGTTTGCGTCTTCTGTCGGTGATCTGTGGCCTTGCACACTATATCTGGGCTATTCCCCAAAGGTCTGATTCAGAGCCAATTGAAGTCAGGGACTCAAACAGGGAAGAGTAATGTGGCTTGAGCGATGGGCAAAGAAGATGGTCTACAGCATGCTGGACTTCAGAGGTGTGATTTAAGAAGTCAAGGCAAAAGGAGGTTGCACTAGAGGGGAGAGGGGACTAGGAGACGGGCCAGGATTTTAACAACAGGGATGGAGAGGGAGGGATGAATTCTGGAGGTAAAGAAAGAAGTGACAGGATTTAGGAATGGCTTTCATATGTGGGAGGGAAGGGAGAGAAGAAAGTCAACGATGCCAAGTTTGCAAGCCTTGGTACAAGGAAGGCCGGTGGAATTACCAATAACGAGAGAGAATGGGGGAGAGAAAAGGAATTCCATTTTCACCATCTTCCATTTGGCAACACAGCATCCCATTGGAGACGTTAGATCCAGTGATGGAATGGACGGGGAGAGGTGGATTTGGGATATATTTTGTACAGGGGGGGTAACTGAAGCCATGAGAATGAATAAGGCCACCCAGGGACAGGATTTGTATAGATCTGAGCCAATCTATCTTCAAGACCCAGGGGTGCAGAGCAGACTGGGAATTGTAGTCCATCTTGGCACTCAGATTTGTAGTCTGAGCTTCTGCCAAGGCTTGATGGAAATAGGGATGGGTATAAACACCACCTTTCCCATGGGCCAAAGCAGGATCCTGGAAGGACCCAGCCTGTCCAAGCAGCCCAACTCCTTCCAAGCCAGAGAAGTAACCCATTTCTCTTGTGTTTTATTCTGTAATGACTCTGGGAAGGGCACCTTGGGGTAAACCCAGAGCTCCTGTGCAATTCTGCTCTCTTTCAGGAAGGTTTAAATTAAAACTATCCTGACACAGAATTTTCTAGTAACACATATCCCAAGGGCTTAGTACAACACAAGAGATAGAACAGGAAGTCTTTTCCAGATCACTGCAACATTTAACACTTTTCCAATGTCACTGTGGATCCCAGGACTGATCCGTGGGCTCAGAGAGATGTTACAATCACTTTCTGTCGTCATTCCTGGCCTGGGAACAGTAGCTCTCGGTCATGAGAGGAAGATGAACCCCTTCCCAGAGTCCTTCTGGATCTCAAAACGTCTCAGCATGTCCAGGTGACATCTGGAGCTCTTCCTCAGAATCTTGCATGCCCTCATGTGTATAGCTGTTATCGTCTGTACCACCCATATACAGAAGTGCAAAAGCAACTCATTTACAAGCATTGTTCACCCAGACATCTGAGACCCAGCTTGAGCCCCTGGATGTGACTTTTTGGTGGACACTCATCCAGTGTGAGAAGAACTCCATCAGGCAGATGCCCAGGCCTAAGATCTGTGTTGTACAATGCAGCCTGGACTTCATACTCAGGGCTTTGCATTTTGGACACTGGACTGTTGTGGAGAGGAGAGAGATTTGAGTAGGAACTCCTGTGAGATGGTTCAGAACTAGTTTATAGCCTCAGAAAGGGAGGCTTTTAAGTCACACTAGCTCCGTGCAGTATTCACTGCTCCATCCCCAGGTCTAACTGTAGAAAGAAATTCACCTTTTTCAATGGATTGAAAGAGGAAGGATAGAAGATTTTCAGAGGAGGTAGGTTTGTCCTCTCCAGTCCAATTCCTGTTCAATAATTAATCCATCCCATTACTGTCCGTGGCTAATGCTGTGTCATTATTTCACAATCTGTATTCTTTAAACTGGTCTCTCTGTAGGTCGGCAGTTGTCATCTGTGCTGTTTATCCTTTGAGAGCTGTGCTCGAGTTTATTATATTACCATTCATAACGGAGAACCGTTTTCCTGGAGCAGAAGAGGGGCAGCTTGCCAGACCCAGCTCTGAGTCACTGATCTCTGGATCTAACCAGAGTGACTCAGTTCCAGAGGGGGAAGCCAATCAGAACACAAAGAATAATAATTCAATCAAAGATAAAGCAGGGCAAACAGCATGTCTACACCAAGAAAATGACCCTTTGTGCTGGTGTTTGCCAGGCTTATCAGAGCAGGAAATTACAAGCTCGCCCAGTCCCTGTATCTCAATTGCATGCCTACGAAATCTCAGACGCCTGGCCGTACACTTCGACAGCTACCACAAACAGGGCACTCTCACGGTTTGAAAGATGAGCTTCTGCTGTAGGCGGTGATGACAGACTTGAGGGCTCTATGAAGGCTCCTGAGGTTTCTCTCTGAAGCCGAAATTAAGTAAAAGCCTCGGATTCACACATATAGAGCCAGATCATTAGCTGGTGGAAATAGGTGTAGCTGCATTGAAGTCAGTGGAGGTGGGCCCATTTACAGCAGCTGAGGATCTAGCCCATGGTCTTTAAAGGCTTCTCTTTGCCTATTAGCAAGGGCCTGCCAGCTACTGTATCCTCCATCCCCACCCTCCCTTGGCTCTTCGCTCAATTCTATTTGTACACTGGGAAAGCCTCAATTAAGGTTGCAAAACTATTTCCACTATAACCCATAATTAAGGCTGCAAAGACTATTTCTACTGTAACCCTGGTCTCACTCGCTCAGGCCTTTCTGGAAATTTCTCTGTTTGGCCTGATTCTGTTGAGTAGTTTTGGACCTAAAAAGAAGTGATGCCACTTTGCACCCTGACTGATCATTTGAAAACGTCTGAACGGTCAACATCCAAATCTGGCCTCTCCAGGGTGCCCTTCAAGAAGTGAGGCCTTAGCAAACGTGGATAAAAATTGGATTTGAAATGATGGAATTACAGTTGTTTTTAAAAATGCCATGTTGGGCACGTGTAACACTGACATTGATGATTTGGTTGGTGTTGGTCCTGCTTTGAGCAGGGAATTGGACTAGATACCTCCTGAGGTCTCTTCCAACCCTGATATTCTATGATTCTATGAACATTCCCTCAGTTTTACCAGTGCACAGTGACAACGGACACACCTGCACAGCTGTGTCTTCAGGGATCAAAGCCAACGGTCCAGGGACAGAAATAGAAAAAGCAAAACAGTCCAAAACATGATGCACTCAGTAGACAAAGTCAGTGCTGATGGGTGAGATCCCAGCATCTGTCTGAGGATCGGACAAGTGTACGTCACCTGCCCAACTACTGATGAAACAACATCTTTGTAGTACTGTTCCCTATAAACAGCTGGAAGATGCAGCAGCGAAGCCCAGGCAGAAACTGCAAGGCAAACTAATAACAAAAGTATTTGCATGGGAAATAAACCACAGCTGTCCAGTGGTTCTTCAGTACAGAGAAGCAGGACAATAGGTATAGGAACATGGAACAGGCAAATACTGAAAGATCATATCACGGCCACTCCTGGATGGACATGAGTGTTGTTACAGTTGTCAGACTGAAAATCACCAGTTCTCCACACCTGTTGATGATATTCCTACTCTTCCAGAAATATAGGCTACCAAAAGCCAATAAAGACTCATCCTGCATGCTGGTACTTCTACACCTTGGTATCTCTAGTTACAGTCACAACTTGTGAATCACGAAAGCAACCAATACCAGCAAGAGTAAAATCGCCGACTGGAACATCTCAAGATGTTATGGGCCCGTGAATTCCTATGACCAAAACTGGCTTAGCAGGGAAATATGGATGAATTTCAGACTTACGCGGTCATAAATATAAAGGGAAGGATAAACACCTTTAAAATCCCTCCTGGCCAGAGGAAAAACCCTTTCACCTGTAAAGGGTTAAGAAGCTAGGATAACCTCGCTGGCACCTGACCACAATGACCAATGAGGAGACAAGATACTTTCAAAGCTGGAGGGGGGAGAAACAAAGGGTCTGGGTCTGTCTGGGTGATGCTTTTGCCAGGGACAGAACAGGAATGGAGTCTTAGAACTTAGTAAGTAATCTAGCTAGATACGCGTTAGATTATGATTTCTTTAAATGGCTGAGAAAATAAACTGTGCTGAATGGAATGGATATTCCTGTTTTTGTGTCTCTTTGTAACTTAAGGTTTTGCCTAGAGGGATTCTCTGTGTTTTGAATCTAATTACCCTTTAAGGTATTTACCATCCTGATTTTACAAAGTTGATTCTTTTTTACTTTTTCTTCATTTAAAATTCTTCTTTTAAGAAACTGAATGCTTTTTTCATTGTTCTTAAGATCCAAGGGTTTGGGTCTGTGGTCACCTATGCAAATTGGTGAGGATTTTTATCAAATCTTCCCCAGGAAGGGGGGTGCAAGGTTTTGTTGAGGATTTGTGGGGGAAAGACGTTTCCAACCTGGCTCTTTCCTAATAAAATAAACCCGGTTAGATGTTTGGTGGTGGCAGCGAAAGTCCAAGGGCAAAAGGTAAAATAGTTTGTACCTTGGGGAATAGTTTGTACCTTGGGGTTTTAACGTAAGCTGGTAAAAGTAATCTTAGGAGGTTTTCATGCAGGTCCCGACATCTGTACCCTAGAGTTCAGAGTGTGGAAGGAACCTTGACATACGCGCTACATAATTATCTCACGCACGTGTGCACACACACCCCTCGATCCGACCGATTCTTCTATTAATGGTGATGCTGTAACAGGAAACTGTAAATTGGGAGGATTCTCATATATTGGGCAGGGAGATGGTAACAGAATGAGTTGTTACGTGCATTAATCTCATTAGCTTATTTACCATAAACCCTTGTGCACCAGTCCCTGTTGGAGAGAGGCAATTCCTTTGTTAGTCGAACTCACTTGGCAGTCAGAAGGAGCAGCTGGAAATGAAAGCGGGCACCCAACAAACTGTGTCCTTGTGATTAAACCAAGGCCCAGGACATCATGCCCGTTATCTCTGGGCCCATAAAGTGGGTGAAATGCTGCCCTTCGAGCCTAAGCCAAGCCGTGGCCAGTGCAGATACAGCAGGATTTCTAGCCTGAGAAGGTACAGCAGGATATATTCCACAAGCAGCTGCGGACTCCAAACTCCTGCCTCTAGCTGTTCTAATTTACAGGTAAACCTACATCCAATGTAGGAGAGCAGTCACAGCTGACAGGGAAAGTGCCCCGTTGTCTGAGATCAATAGCAGCCTGTTTATGACAGGCCTTTTCTCCTTCCTCTAACAATTCGAGCACTGGGTCACCGTCAGTCAGGAAGAGAAGCTGCCTTCCCAGCATTCACCACCTGAGCAAAGGGAGAAGAGGCCCAGATTTCAACAGTGACAGACACTGAGCCATCCTGCCAGCTCGCTCACTTGCACTCCGGGAGACAGCAGACTGGAAGAAAGTTGGGTGGGTGGTTTAGCAGCAGAGCGGGAAGGAGCCTGGGTTTGCTACCACTGCATTTTACAAGCCATTAATCTGCAAAGGGAATCTCCAGAACACAGGGCCCCGCCTTCATGCCCGCACTCTCACTGACTTCATTAGTTTGGGCTTGAGTAAGGGTTTCGCCCACAGAAATCAGGCATGGAAAAGGCCTGATTGGTAATTTAGTCCATCCTCCCAGAGGTGCACACTAATCTCCAGTGCTTTGATAAGTCAGCTCTCCTCTGCCTCTGAGCTCAGTTCCCCTTGCCTTCCCCCTCTAACTGGAAGCAAAACACGACGCATTTGCCAAGCATTTCTTAAGGCTAGAGACTGAGCAAAAGTCCAGGTAAGCATCTAACAGACATTAGCACTTACTAGCCCCTCCGCACACGAGGGCCAAATTTTTTCCACTGAAGAATGCTCATGCAGAAGAAGCCATTAAGTCACTCAGCTGGGCTCTGCCACAGCTTTCCCATGTGACCATGAGCAAGCCACTCTGTGGGATTTGTACTCAGGACGCAGTCAGGACGAGGAGCGCTCAGGATTGGTTGCGCTGAAAAGCTTTGGAATTTTCAAAGCTCTGAGGCACAGTGTGCTGAAAATTCCCCTGCCTTCCTGGGGCTACACATCCATAAGCCTCTGGGATTTCACGGAGCACTTTTCACTTGAGGCTCACGTGCGGCCAGAGGTTACAGCCACGCTGCAGCCGGGGGCGTGGCTGGCAGCTTGGGTAGACAGAGCCATGCTAGCTGTACTCTAGCTAACTTGCTCACAACAGCAACGAGGAGATGGCAGCACAGGCTTCAGCATGGGCTGCCCAAGCTCACCTGAACCTCCTGGGTATGTACTCGCTTGGGCGACCTCACTGCCATTCCCCCACCTGCGTGCTGGATTTAGGAGTGCTGGGGTTACAGCAGCACCTCCTGGCTTGAAGTAATAATAGCAACCGGATGCCTGGCTTACACCAGATACAGGGTTTGCAGTTTTGTTGAATGGCTTTCAGCACCCCGGCTATAAAGGTTGTTCCAGCACCTCTGACCCTCACTGCTATTTTCAGCGAGCTAGTTAGATTGCAGCTAGTGCAGGTACATCTACACAAGCTGCAAATCACAGCCCCGGATGCGGTGGACATGTCCCCAGAGACCAGAGATGCCCTGCTCCTCTGGAAAGAAAGGCAGTCGTGACAGTGTGTCTGAACGGCACATGGAAGTCCACTAGCTCAAAACCGGAAATGATCTCTGAACACGTCAGTTGAACAATGGGTTCCTCCGTGCACGATGCTTTCCAACCTCCATAAACATGATTAACACATATTATTTATTAAGAGTGAGCCATGTGCTTAGCACTACATGGAAACAAAAGAAGAAACAGGATGGTCTGCTACTTTCAAGAACAGGATGGTCTGCTACTTTCAAGGGGTTTATAACCTAAGGCCAGGTCTACACAAGGAATGCTTTGCTGGTTTAGCTGTACCAGTATACGTGCTCCTAAGTGGGGATGCAGTTCACACTGGCATAGCTGCATTTTTATGGGTATAGCCATTCCTCTCCTCCTCAAGCAAAACAAACGATGGTTTTGCCAATCAACAAACCTGCTTTTGCAAATCTGTGTTTTTTCTGGCAGATCCATGCTGTCAGGGATCACACCTCTTCACATCCATGACTGACAAAGGTATTCCATCAAAAATCTGCAGTGCAAAAGATCTAGGTGGCCTACCTGGAGTCGTCTTCTGTGGGGGGATCCTCTCTTCCAAAGAGGCCAGGACTTCTGCAGCATTGCCGTAATTGTCTTCGGCTCCACATCACTTTTGGCCAAAGAAAGACTGTAGAGGGGGAGCAGAGAACAGTAGACTCCTACCTAAAGCCTTCACAAGACCCTTCTTGTCAGATCAGTGTCTAATCACTGTGTGTTTGGGGCTGCAGTCAAGCTGGGGACAGAGAGGTGAAAGGTCAATGGCTGATTCACAAGCCACCCAGTTACCAGAACAAAATTCCCCTTCTAACAAGGCATAGAGCAAACAAATTATCTTTGTTGTTAGGAAATCTGTAAGCACTTATCGTTATAATTACCATCTGTGATTTTTGCAATTCAGGTAAAGTAGCAGCAGCAGCCCCAATGTAGGTTAGGAACAACCCCGCAGGCTGCTAATCAAAACCAAGCCATTTGCCTTCAGGTTGATTTCAGTGGAAGATGATGTCAAACTTGATTGAACCTCCACCTTTGATGGTTTTACCTGAGACCTAACAACATCTGTGTCTCACTCGCAGTAGCTCTGAAAGGTGATACTCGTGGAACAGTAGAACCATCTGCCATCGACATGGCAAGTCCCAACCAAAATATTCAGGACTTCAGAAATCAATAAATTGTGATTATTTTTGTAACGTGTAAACAACAGAGAGTGAAACCCAAAGAGCCGGCCAGAAGATTTATCTGCAGCTTAGTTCAGATTTCTGTCATCTACTTAAATTAACAGCCACGTCCTGTGCTAAATGGTTTCCAGAGAGCAACAGCATCCAGATTATTTCATCCTTTGTAAGAGAAACATAGCTATGGATCCTAGCATGGGGTCAGGAAAATGGGGTGACCACATCTTCTGCGGACTGAGTAATGCAGAGGTGGGGGGGGATCTAGGCGTTGGTGACGATTAATTTAGTGAGGGTGATAATGGCACACCTGGCAGCCCTGTCAGTCTTCTGCGTGGCTACAATGAAGGAGGTGAACAGGGAGATGCAAATAGCAAGTCAGCAAAACACAGATAATGGCACTAGAGGCCACTGGTCAAGCAGAGTTATTCCGCTGCCGGGAAGTCTTATACGGAAGTGTGGTGAGTCTTTCCAGCAGCCAAGTGTGGCTTTCCAGTACGTCAGAAGGACAGTGCTAGCTGCCACTCTGACTTGGGGAGGCAAGGGAGTCATTATTCCTTGTAGCAACTAGGAAATTGATTTAGTTGCAGCCCAGTTTTTGAAAGTGCTGCCAAGCTACATTCTCTGCACCTCGGAAGATTCCTCGCTGGCTGCGCTGACAGACAGAGGTTCCCTGACAACACCTGCCGCTAGACTAGCAATCCCACCCATCTCAGACTGTGTGAGAGCAACCCAATTTTATCACCTGACTCTTGTCTCCTACAGATCTCACGACGGTCGCATTCTTCCCACTGGGGGCAAACTCCAAATGTTGCAGCTGTAAATGAGGCAGACAAGTTTATGCTCAAATACATTGGTTAGTCTCTAAGGTGCCACAAGTCCTCCTTTTCTTTTTGCGAATACAGACTAACACGGCTGCTACTCTGAAACCTGTCAATTTAAAGATAAGTCAGGAATGCAGTAGGGCGAGAAAAGGTATATAGTGAAATATTCTGTGAGAAGTGACAATTGTGTGGGGCAGAGGGCTTTCTATCTGCTTGATAGCTGCCTTGCCCATCTACCACAAGCCTCTTTGCAAACTTTCACACACAATAAAGGCTCCATTTTGTAAAGGGCAAATCTGCAAGTCCACTCATCCACTGGAAGCAGGAATTGCGGGTTTGCTGGGGTGCCCTCCAATTTCAAAAAGAAGGGGGGGGGAGAGGAGGGGATGCAAAAATTCTTGGAAATTATTAGCTGTGCCCTTTTGGTAAGGGATCCAGCAGGCACAGGCAGGTGCCAAAGCAAAAGCATTGAGGGCTGCAAAGCTGGTTTCACCATGTGCAGCTGGCTGTGGTATAAACAGCCAGCCCAGACATGCAGAATGGGATGCATGGTAGATGGTACAAACAGCCCCAGTTCAGAGAAATAAGGTTAGGCCATAGCAGGTTCATTCACTGTCCTATACTCACAGCGTAGCTCTGGCCTCACGTGGCCTGACCAAGGAACAGCTTCTTGTCCCTGCCAGCAGGAAATTGAAGGAGCCTTGCCTCTTTCCACATACACCTTCCATTTATTATTTGTATTATGGCAGGGTCTAGAGGCCATGCCACAACTGAGATTGGGGCCCCATTGTGCTGGGCATTGCACAGTCATAGAATAAGAGGGAGTTTTGCAATTTTATAGGCGAGGCTGGTAGCACCACTTATAGTTAAGGCTGCACGGCACTGCCCATTATAAGAAGCCTTTTTCCAGTATCTCCTAACGTTGCCAGACTTCCTCCCTTTGTACTGAAATGGTTCATGCCACGCTGAATTTCTTTGGGAAGTTTCAGCTAAAACAAGTCAGCCTTTTCTCAGAAGCGGGTCACGAAAAAACACATTGGTTTGTCCATGTTAACAATATTCTTACAACTGTTTCGTTGTACGGCCTCAGTGCTTTGAAATGTAACAGTGGGTTGCCCCGGTATCAGGGATGTGCCTTTTGCAGTCCCAATGAAAATGCATCCAAATTTGGCCAAGTTTGCCTATGCATATGCATTATGATACAGTTTTTAATTGTGGGGGCATATGCTATGTTTTCCACAGGACCCCACCTCATTTCAAGGCACAGGATAAACAGTGCTCTAGGAGTGCATCGAGGTTGTGCCGTAGAAGAGGCTGTTATCTGCAGGACCGCTGCCTCGTTTGCTGTGGAAGCTGAAACGTGTGTAGTGAATGAGACATGGGGTTGCAGGAAGACATAAGAGGGCCTGCTAAGGCAGTTTAAAGTGTCCCTTGAGAACTGGATGCTGTCCCAGTGAGTCACCTGCATCAGACTTTTCACATGTGGCCACTAACTGCATGTTCCTCATTTTCCGGGTGCCCAACATGAGACACCTGGGGCCAGGTTTGCAGAAGTGCAGAGTGCTCTGGCTACAACTGCAACTGAAGTACTTGGAACATATCATGCGTTACAAAAACGCTCCGGATTCTGACAACAAAAGCCAGGCCCCAGGTGTCAGTCTGGGCATCCAAAACTGATGGACAATTTTGGCCTTCATCTCTCTGTGACTCAGCTCCCCAGGTATAAAACAGGGATGATAATAATAGCACCTCTTCTCACAAGGGTGTTGTGAAGCTCACAAACACTGATGTTTGTGAGGCCCTCAGACACAATGATGATAGCACCATAGAGACCCCTAGGAGGAAATTCACGATTTTGTATTCAGAGCAGGGTTTGGATGGCGTGCAGTAAATGAAGCCTGGGACCAGATCTTGAACGTGGAGGATAAAAAGGAACATTGAATAACTTTCCAATCACTCAATGGGTCGTGTGGAAAAAAAACCCCAGTATGTGATGATGTAACTTAAGGCTATATCATAACGCATGTGCGCCAGGAGGCCAAATTAAGGTTGCCCCAGCAACCTTATTTCTGGCATGTCCTAACTTTTTAGAGTTGACTTTGCAACCTTAATGTTCTTTTAATGTGTTTTTCTTTTGCGTGTGGATGTAATCATATATAGAATGGAGGAGGGTTCCTTCCCTTGTCTGCCTCATTCCATCCCCACCCTCACTGAATGCATTCCACATGCTCTTGTACATTAAGTGAAAAAATCCACTCCACTTTCTTACATACACAGAACAGAATGCTGGGAAATTGTTAATGGCCTGGGGGAAGGGTGAACCTTGCCATCACAGTGTAGGAAAAAATTAAAGTGCCCATGACCAAAATATGTTTTTTTAAAATCTTAAATCTTTCTAACGAATACAAAATGGATTTTCACTAGGCCTGCAAAAGATGTGTGTCTGATCTAAAGACTATTTTCAGCTTTTGCCCCAAACAGGTGAACCACTAGAGCTGCCTAGGGAAAAAAAAATAGAATGGCAAAAGTGATTCCCGTACCCCCACCTTTTCACTAAAAAGCCCACCTGAACGGATTGTACTCAATTTCTCCGATTCGGCCTCCAGCAGGGACCAAGCCTTGACAATTACAGCTCCCAAAGGTTGCATGCAGTGTTGTTGTAGCCATGCCAGTCCCAGGATATTAGAGAGACAAGATGGTGGAGGTCATCTCTTTTATTGAACTAACTTCTGTTGGTGAGACCAGCTTTCCAGCTTACACAGACCTGAAGAAGAGCTCTGTGTCACTCAATAGCGGGTCTCTCGCACCAGCAGAAGCTCGTCCAGTAGAAGATATCACCTCACCCTCTTAGCCCCAAAAGCTGAAAGTTAGAAAACCTTTTCAAACCCTTGATGCACCCTCTATGTGCTCTGGCTACAGTAACAGGTTTAGAATATCACCAATGTCATTGCCAGGCCCTGCCTCATCACCATATCTGTGCTTACCGCCCTCCCTCTGCCCCTCAAACCTCTGCTGACTCTCAGCAGCAAGCCCACGGTCTGGCTCTGATTTTTACCTCTATTTGCAATGGTCTTGATCCCCTGGAAGCCCAAGAGCTCCAGAACGAAGGCAACAAGACTTGCATTCTTGCAGTAACAGCATGGCCCAGGATTATTAGCAAGATGAGTCCATCTCTTGAAGGGGCAAGGGGGCATTATTCCTCCCAAATCCCGAGTCTGTGCTGGTTCCCGGTACACGCATCCGAACGCACGAGATTCCATGCACGAAGAGCAGCGCTCTCTTTCACAGGGAGCCTAGCAAGACGCAGACTCGACAAGAATGATGACAGAAAAAGTTGTGCGCACTAAAAGCAAGGCTAGGCTAAGTTGTGGCAAGCATCTTAACAACATGCCTCTAACTTGGCTTTGGAGCCACTTTCCAGGACCCCATACATCAGTGCTGTCAGAGCAGCCTGTCAGCCGTACCACAAAACAGCTCCAAAATCTCTGCTCCAGCTGCACTGGAAAATCTGCTGTAACCACAGCGTCTTCTTCTGTCATAGTTACAACTCGCACAGGGAACAAGACAACTGTTGCTGTCACAGAATCCTTGCAGAGCTGCCCCAAGTCCTACCCGACCACAAGTCCTACCATTCTGCTGACGGCAGAGATAAGTGTTCGATTTGCAGCCCTAATAGAACATTCCATCAGCCGACCACAATTGCACATGCTGTCACTCCCAATGTGTAGGAGAGGGGAGATACGGACCCTATGGAACATGCCAGGAGAGCTGCAATTAGCGTCAGGAGGGATATTTTAACCAAGCCTATTTCATGCACGCATGTCCAAGCAGCATGCTGATGTATATGTGGGAGTAATATGATGGCTAGTATAATTGTCGCTCCTCCTATTGCAAATGCTTGTGCCTATGCCAGCTGTTCTACGCTTTCTTCCACACTTTGCAGCTCTGCCATGGGCCTCGGACAGATCAGACCCCACTCCGATGCTTATCCTATTTACTGTTTCAGTTTACCAGAGCCCTTCCTTAAGGCCCAGGTGCTAGAAGACAGATACGAGCGTGCCTCTTCCCAAAAGTGAGCAGAAAGGCAATCCCCCAGCACGTACCTTCTGAGCAAACAATCCCCCATCTGCCCTTCCCATCATCAGATGAGAATATTTCATTTAACCACAAACTATTGATAATCCTTCATACAGCCATGCACGTGTGCAAGGCCCTTTCCAGACAAGGCAATAACGATGTGAGTTATTAATGGAGGATTTAAGGCTCTCAGTGTCCCAGAGAAAGGCCATTATTCTTTGCTTCAGTGTTATTTCCTGAGCCCCCTTTCAGAGAAAACCTTCCCCTGCTGGTGCCTACGTGCACTACCTAAACTAATGATAAGTTCTCCCATCATTCTTCATACTATTCCCCTCCAGTTTTTCCACATACACTTCCAATAAGCACAAGCAAACGTGGCTTTACTTTCCAGTTCTAATGTCAGGTGTCCGGGGAAAATCCTTGAGGCTTCTGCTCTTGGTGCAATTCAGTTGAAATCAGCATGGTGCTAATCACACAAGAAAGCAAGTTAAACAAACAAACAGGCCGATGATCAACACAACATTAACCCTGAGCAACCAGGAGGGCTGACTCCAGCTAAGTCTTGGGTCTGACGCAGGCTTAACAACCAAGGTCCAGGCATTGAGATCCCAGATAATGCCCTCCAGCGCCTGAGATGGAAACTGAAGTGCCAGCCTCTCACCAGTGGGGGCCACCAGACACCTGATTCATTGGGAAGATTGTCTTTGGAAGTGTTTTTTCAACTGTCATCAACTCTGCTAACAATTCCCACATGCCCCACTTAAAAACCCCAACAACATACTTTCGGCATTTCTCTACAAAGCCTATCCCTCACACTCAACATGACAGGCAGTAGTGGCGGTGGGGAGATGGATTTGTGGCAAAGACATAGCACTAAAGGCCAGGAAATCCTGAATTCTGTTGCTGCCCACTTGTGCGACCTCGGGCAGTTCCCCGCCTGTGAAAGGAGGAGAACGGCTAACGCACAGGGAGGAAGTGAGGAGTACCACGACATACAATGAGCTCATCAAAAGGAAGCCAGAACGGCACAGAATTAGTAGATGACTAAAATATCTGCACAGAGCTGCACATGTGCAAACAAAGTAAAAATAACATTGACTGTAAAGCAGTCTGATTTCTTTAGGCAATGCTGCAGAACCGTGTGGAGGGTGCAATTTTGTCGCTGAAAGGAGCTGGCCTCCTGCTCTCCTGTGCAGCCCCTGCAAATGGAGATGAACCTTCCTGCTGCGAGCCGAGCAGCTCTCATGTTGAGCTCCGCTCATCTGCAGAATGCAGCAGTGAGTCATTGTGCTCTCTCTCACACACACTTGTTCTTTTGTGGGTTTGGTCTGAAAGAAGTCACCCCGGCTGAGAAGGCAGAGTGGCTATGTGTGTGTCCAGAAACCCAGAAAGCAGTGTTGCCAACTCTCATGCCATCTGGTGTCCTTCTAGAAGCCCCAGCTCCTGGAGTCATGTGCCTATGGGAGAATCTCAGTTCGCGGTTGTTGTTTTTTAAGAAATTAGTTTCTTGCCCTTGTGCTGGCAAAGGAAAGTGTGAGCCCTAAAAGCCTGGAAACCAGAAGGCAAATAAAAAAGCACCCAACATTTACTATTTGGCTTTAAAAATGTACGATTTTTTTTTTAACCTCATGATTTTTGAATGCTCAGGGTTGGCAGTATTCAGCATCTAATGGTATGTCTAAATTGCAACCAGAGGTGTGGCTGTAGCACGTGTAGACATCTCTGGCTTGCTTTGATCAAGCTATCTCACGTACCAATATCACTAAAGCCATGGCAGCACTGCCAGAAAAAAAAAAAATTTGCTATTTTAATCTCCTTCATAACCTTTGAGAAATCATGCAAGCAGCTGGGTGTGACTGACCAGCGCCCTTGGTTCTCCTTTCTGTTTATTAATTATTATTATTAATTATATGTATGATAGTAGCACCAGAAGGCCCCGAAAGAATGTATTATACTAGGTGCTGTATTAGCCACAGAGTGAGAGACAGTCCCTGCCCTGAAGAACTTACAATAGGCAAGACAGAAAAATTATGGGAGAGAGAAACAGACTTTCCCAAGCTCACACAGTAAGTCAGTGGTAGGTGTGGGAGCAGAACCTGGGTCTCTCAACTCACAGCTAATCCCTTATCTCCCAGACCATGCTGCCTTTTGTCACTGAGCCACAGTCACATCTGCTCCCCAGTTTCCTGCTTCTCTGTCCTCCTCCGTCTACACCTTAGTCACAATAAAGTGCACATTCTTAACAGCAAAGGTAATGAGCCATTGCAACAACTTTCTAAGGGATGGGGTAGATTCATCACCTAAAGTCATTAAATCAAGCCTGGATGTCTTTCTAAGAGATCTGCTCTAGCTCAGCTCCGGGTGAAGTTCTCCAGACTGTGTTATGTGGGAGGTCAGACTAGATAGGGGTCTTCTAGCCTTAAAAATCTATGATCCTCTGAAAGAGTTTTCTCAATTCACATTTGAGCTTGAAAGTGCTTTTCTTCACCAATCCTCGCCTTGCCAACCTGGATTCAGAATGAATTCCAAGACCCAGTTCTCCCCACTGCTGGGTTGTTTTCTTATAAAGCAAGTGAGCCTGCAATTGCTGCTAAGCAGGTATGTCAGACTTGGCTTAAAATCAGTTCCCTTTCTCTCTTAAAGTGCAGCTCTATTCTGAAAAGTGATTGTACACATATGGTACCTTTTTAACTTAATAGATCATCTATCAGACCATATTTGTAGATTTTAATGACAAAATCAGTTATTCTGCTTTTTATTTCCATTAGCCCTGTAGAGCCAATAAAGCTCTGGGAGAGAGAAAGTTGGATTCTATTCTTTGAAGCCATAAAAATAAACCTGTTTACTCAATGCCGATCAGTTACAGCGAGGTTGCACAGGTTGGCACTATTTGCATAATTTGGCATAATAAACCTTTTTACTGGTAATGCTGCTTGAGAAGGAAATAACCCAGCTTGACTTTCAGGTCCCAGGTTGAATTTGGACAGCTGACAATTAAAAAAGAGCATTTAGACTTGTAAAATGAGCACTTCTGATTTGGAACCATTAAGACTTAATAAATAGAACCCCATGATCACATTATGACAGAGCCCTTTTCAGAGAAGAACCACATCTTAAATAGATTTTAAAAACCCAGCACCATTTCTTCCTGCTAGAGACAAGGCTTTCAGGAGATTTTGCGGCCCCTCTGGACTTTTAATGGTGCCTTGTCTCTGCATGCCACATAAGAAGTTTCCTCTAATTCCTTTTCAAAGGGAAGGTTATATCTGCTGTAGTAGATGAGAGATTCAGACTCATCATTTTCCTGGTTGAAATCTTTATCTATCACCTATTATAGGATGTCTTGCAACAGTAAACACTAGAGTCAGTGAAAACAGATTCCAGTCATGTGATAAGGGTATTTGGCTTTGGAAGCCTGGCCTAGATCATACGACTGGGGCCAGTCTCAAATCAGTTTCTTGCCAGCAAAGGTCTTGCCTGTGGGACAGACCCTTATTATGGGTCCAAGCATTGCTATGCACAAACACTGTCAGGTACTCTGCCTCCTTATTCACAGAGAGTCAGAGTTCAGGGTTTGGTAAATCTTCCCAAGTTCCTGTCATATATGAATGACCAGAAATCTTCTCTAAGAGCAAGGTGCTGCAGCCATCCTGAAGCCACTGTCAGCTATTATAAATATTGTCTGTGATAAAATATATTGAGGACACTACAGATCACCGCAACACATGCAGGCGGCTGGGAAACCCCCACCAAAAACTTCATCTTACTACACCACACTGTGGCTTGTGAGCCAGAAGTGGTCTCCGAAGAGTTGGCCCCTCCTTGTTTCTAGCTGCTTTAAAAGAAGCTAAAATATATATAAAATACTGTCCTGAGAGGACTTTTCCATGAAAGCAATTGCTATAGATGCCATGAATATGGTATGGGTTAGGAGCTAGCTAGCCCATGGGATTATGAATTATCAATTATGAATGAGAAGGTTGGCATCCATGAGACACATACACCCTATTAAGAGATCATCCAAGCCCTGAAATAGCTCAAGAACCCCCATACAGGGCCAGCAGTCATTCATGCCGAAAGGGCTCCAGTTTGGTACTAACTTAAAGGTACAGCACCACCTACTGTTGGAGGCACTGTTTGATTAATCATTACAGCATCCAAGACGAGGAAACATTTTCTAGTGAAAACATCTGCTCTCTAGTTTGATACTTACCTTTGGCACTCTTGCTTAGATGGCCATTAATTAGCTCCCTTCAGTCTTTTACCAACCACAGACTCATTTTCCTAGCAGGCTCAGACTGACCAGTTAGCAAACAAACATTCTCCCAGCCCAGCACTGATCTAGGACTGTGTGTTTGCTGAATGTCGGAAAAAACGGATCCTTTAAAAGGATCACACACCTGATTCTTAAAGCTGCACGCAAGCCAACATATGTGGGCTGTTTGCAAGCTATCCACATATTTGCCTAACCTTGGGCTCTTGGCCCGAGACCAGGCTTTCAGTGAGTTCTCAGGCTCTTGAGACTGTCAGTGGGGCCATGGCTGCGCATATCACATGTGCCAGGACCACAGAAAGACAAATAGCTGAAAGGGACATTGACTAGAGTAGAAGAGGAAGACAGATCCTGTAAAGACATATTGCCAAGAAGACAGTTTTTGAGATTTCCCCCAGGGGATATTTTCTTTCGGATGTAATAAAAGTTACGTGACATCTTTTCTTTTCAAAGACACCCAAGCGCTGGGGTTAAGGGGACAGGCAGGGACAAAGGGAGGTCACTCCTCCATCAGGACTGGAATGATGCCCTCGTGAAAGCATTTGCTCCCTTTTCTGCAGCGTACGCCGGATATTCGCGCTAACTCAGCCCGCTAGAGCCAAGTCGTTCTGGCTGTGCCTCCCCGGCGAATGTCTGGGAAGCAGCTCACTCAGCAGCCATGCAGGGAGTCAACTTGCTGCTCAGCTGATGCCGTTTCCCTAGTGAAGATGTTTGAGACTAAATTAGAGACATGAGTTGCCAAAATATTTGACAACACCAAGCATGTCTTGGCAACTCTCCAGGATCCTGGATTTAAAAGTAAGATTCTACATGCACAAACAGTGGGCGCCTCATTCTTGGAAGCAGCGAAGGAAAACAACGCCTGGGATCAGGGTGGTGAAAGAGAACGAGGAAATACAGCAATTGAGAACAGCTGGGAAGAATGGACGGAAGCTATTGGTGGCCCCATATGACTTGCCTGTTTCACTGGACCCAATTAAAATAGTGGGCAGAAGAGTCCGAGGACACGCAAGCACGTCTTGTCTGTTCTCAATGGCGATTAGCCAGGATGGGCAGGGATGGTGTCCCTACCCTCTGTTTGCCAGAAGCTGGGAATGGATCACTTGGTGATTACCTCTTCTGTTCATTCCCCCGGGGGCACCTGGCACTGGCCACTGTCAGAAGACAGGATACTGGGCTAGATGGACCTTTGGTCTGACTCACTAGGGCCATTCTTATGTTCTAGCCTTTCTTGTCTCCAAACCATCAAGGGACGTTTAGCTGGGGATGAACGTCTAGGTGAACATAGCAGCCCTTAGTTACTAATGATCCTCTGGTGTCTTGTGCCCTCTTTGTGCCTCACCATCCAGGCACTTTGGGTACAAAAGCTGAGTTAATGGCCCACCAAGGATCACTCCCAAATGAGGAGGATCCTTCAGTAGCCTGCAACCGCCGTGATTCAAGCGATTGTACATCACATACCCTCCTTGCCACTGGCATAAGAGGAACGCGCATGTAGTTACCGAAGAGGAGGCATGGTCAGGCTGCGAGTCTGCAATGCTGATCCCAGGCTGTGCCTTTGATGCCCGGTGGGCATTACTAAGCAGCCCTCAAGCGGCTGTAACATAGGGCATGGCAGAAGACGTGCACCGAGTGGCACCACCATGGGGGCAGGGCAAGTGGAGAGTCTTGCCAGTTTTGCACACTACCCCCAACAACCACTCTGTGCATTGCAGGACTACCCACAAAACCCAGACCTCCTCTGCTTGCTCCCTGTCTTCCCAGTGGGGACCACCCTGTCCCTGCGTCTTTCTCACTGTCCCCAGAGATCTATAACCAAGTGCATGCAGGGGTCCCCATTTTTCCTGTCTCCAGGCAGAGGCTGGGGCTTGGGGGGCATTTCCCATTGTTTAGCTCCTTAAGACTTGTCCGTAGTGCAAATATGACTTAACAGTTGTCGCTGAGTAACCGAGAATGTTCAAATCCAGAGAGATGGGCCTGTGCCCAGCTCTGCTTACGTACCCAGGAGCCAGGCCTCGGTTGAGTCTGCTGGGTAAGGCAGCCTGAGCAGGCGAGGAGGGGATGGGCTGCGATCCACGTTGAAGGTGAGTAAAAGGAAAAAGGCAAAGTGTTCCAGGTCCCCGCACCACAGGCCCCACTCCCCCTGCGTCACAGTCGCCATCGTGTTTCCAAGGGCCAGACAGCTGCAAGAGCGCTTTGAAGTGAAACCCAAGGAGACGAGCGCAGCGAGGGGTGGGGGTGCGGGGTGAGGCTTCCCGCCAGCTCTGCTGCCTCCCTCAAAATGGATCGGGGGGGAGAAGGGGGAAGTCTGCCTAGAGAGCAACAAGAGCAGGGCCCTGTGATCCGCAAGCCATCTCCTCTCCTTGCAGCCTGCTGCCTTCAGACACGGCAAGCAAAAGAAACAGATGTTCCTGAGCGGAGACGCAGCGCTGGGCCCGTGTCAAAAGAAGAGGCCAGAAATCCCCAAGTGACAGACACTGCATGTGTTTGCTCTGTGTCTCCATGCCAGCGTCTGACAGCCCCTTGCTTTCCCTGGATCTGTATTAGCGATGGGAAGAGGCCAGCAGCCCTTTGCTTTGTGTTAGTCAGGAGAGGCAGGGAGTTGCTCAGCCTTTCATGTCACCGGAGGCCAGGGTGGAGCTGGGGGTGCAGGAGAGGCTGTTTATGGGGGACCGGTGAGGGGACAAAAGGGTGCACACCTGGGAGGGGAGGTTACAGTCCTTCACTTCAGCGATGGTGAGAGGGGTGGGAGGAGAAGCAGCTCTGAGCTGTTGTAAGTACCGGAGGGACCCGGGGGGGGGTGTGTGCCAGAGAAAAGGGCCAAGAAGAGCTATGCCACTCGCTCACTTTACTTGTCGCCGAGTCATGATTTAAAGCCAGGTGAGTCATGATTTAAAGCTGTCTGCTCCTCACCGCGCGGCCCTCGTCTTGTTCTTTGTGCCGTACAGCGCCTAGCGTGCTTCACGGGTGGGGGGGAGGAGGGAAGTGGGGCTGTAAAACTCACTCATAATAAAACAAGCAAGACCTTCCAAGAGGAAGAGACTAAAAGCATCCCCCTCCAGGGTCTGGCTGCATGCCGTACAAGTGGGGCTATGTTGGAGCCATGGATGTGTCCGCACATTTCCTTTCTCCTGTCCTAGACCAGAGCTCTCTGGGGCAGGGAGGGCCTCCTCCTCTCTGTGTGCGCAGCACCCTGGCTCCAGCCTTCAGCAAACCCCAGCAGCAACAAACAGATCCAGAAGTGCCTTAGTGTCATTCCTTGCCAGAGCTGTCTCAGACCCCTGCACACCTTAGCCAGGCCCCCGCTCCAATCCCAGTGCGTGAGGGCAGCCAGCTAGCTACCTGCTGCCTTCTGACTTTGTTCTCTACAGCCCCACCGAGACGCTCTCCAACACACAGCACAGCCTCTGCACAAAGGGTGTTGTGGGTTTGTCCACAACCCAAACAGTCCCTCCATTACGTAAACTGCCAGCCTCTCGCCCTTTCGCTGGACATGGAGAACAACAAAGTAAAGTGCAAAACACAGCAATACATACAAATATGAAACCCACCAATCACCATGCCTGGCAGCAGTTATGCATGGCCAAGAATGCCAAATCCCAGCTCACAAAGGCAGTGCCCTCAGGACACAGGGAGCCCAAAAGGGAAATATTCTCAGAGACCCTGAAGTACCATTCCCAGATTTTAGCCACAGACTGGAGCCCTAGAACAAAAACCAACATGTTGATGTTCGCAGAAAGAATAAATGTCTGGAACGAGACCGTCTGCAATTACTGGAACAACAGTCAGAAAGGAAAACACCACAAATAATTATAGAGGAACGAGGAGGAATGGAAAGCAAACCCCTCAGTATCTCTCTCTATTCATGCAACAACACAGCCGTGATTCAGGGAAATTAACGTTTTCTAGAAACATAGCACTTCTCCTCCCTTGACTCAGAAGCCATCTCCTGGATGGCAGGATAAGATTTACAAAATAATGAGCAGAAGTTTCTAGTATCAGAACAGAAATCAGAGATCAATACTCTTGTATTTAGCTGAAATGAACCGCTAAAATCAGGACTCCGGCTACTAAAGGCAGAAGCACCTGGAAAGGAACAAACCAGAATGGGAGGAAGAGAAGAAACAGCATCTGCAACAGGCATAAGTCTGCGCATGTAGAGAAGTAGCCCTCAGCCAGGTAGCAGCACCTGCCTTACAACCAGTGAAAACAGGACACGGCTCGAGAACGAACAGGATAAACAGGCCCAAGAAAACACAAACGGCTCATTTCCCAGGGCCTCTCTCTGCCAAAAGTCACAAACCTGCCGCGCTCAACTGACAGACGTAACTACCCTGACTGACTCTCATGGACGATACTTAAATGGAAACCACCTGTTCCCAGGGGGAGAGAGCTGTGGTCAAAAATCCAATGTCCCGCTATCGCTTATACGGAATATATTCTCTGTCAGGTCGGAAGCGTGGAAAGCCTGGCACCGCATCGCACACGTCGGAGCGTTTTCTACAAGGACAAACGTTAGCACAAAGAGATTGTTAATGACACCATGAACCACTGGGCCGCGGGCTCAGTCCTGCTCAAACAGCACAAGAGGCACTTCAAGCTGCCCTCAGCAGAAGCTGGGGAGTTCCCTGGTATCGGGGAATCCTGCCTAGTTGATTCTACAGTACGCCCTCCCCTCCCTGACCCCCAGTGTAGGGGAGATAAGGGTTGTATGGCTGGAATGCCCCTTGGGGGCTCTTACAAACCACGGAAACAGAGTGGCCTTGAAGACCCATTAGCCTCTAGGATTTGGGAGACACCATGTGCGAGAGCACCAGAGCCTCAATCCCAGGCACCACCCCAACCATGCTGTGATCAACAGGCCCACTCTGATAGGGACACATGCCACCATCAGCAGGCACCAGCCCACTGCAAAGTAGCTGAGGAAGAAGTTTCGACCCACAGCCGCTGCTGCCAGGCCCTGGCCAGGAGGGGAGGAGCTAGACGTGGGGCAGGCCATACCGAACTAGTGCGGAGAGCAGCCGTAATACAGACTCTCGGGAGGTTAGCAATTTTTGCATCATCGAGCGACTTTGCAAGGCCCATCCGGTGACTTTAATTGAATGGCAGTTGGCCACGCTGCCGGCTATTGTTATTGGAGCTGGCTAGATCAAAGCTTGTGTGGGTTTGCCGACACAGGCAGCAGTCACAGCTCTGAGTGCAGCGTAGACGAACCTTCAGTAGCTGGATCTCACATGGCTTCTTCTCCTCAATCCTTTGAGACAAACCCAAAACTTTGACTCCAGCCAGTCTATTTCCCACCATGACACGATCACATTCCATGAACTCTGGAAAGGGGGCCCAACCCTTTGCTGCACCAGGCACTGGGAGCTGCAAACACATGACCTCAAACCCCCAGTATGGTGACAGACGCTCCCACAATCTCCTAGTGAGGCTCAGAGAAGAACTAGCAAAATACAGCCCCCCTGGACGAAAAGGCCGAGTCCAGCTGTGGGTCAGACTATCCCGACCTCCCACACCTGAACGTCAATTTCCACCTCGGTACTTGCCACCGACTTGGGCCAAGATTATTCCCCCAACATCTGGTGGGAAATCAACCCCTTTCAGGCACTGGGGAGAATCCGCTTCTGCAGATACACAAATTCATGCGCAGGTGGAGGACCGGACTCTTCCCTGCCTCAGGGAAACAAGCACAGATTGCAGAGGCTGCAGTTTGTTGCCGCCCCTCACCGGGACACATAATGGGAGACTGATACTCAACCTACATTCTTCCTTTCTTCCTAGTTACAGCCTATGGATGCTTCCTGGGGACTGGCTAAGTTTTCAGGGTCTGGGTAGTGGGGGCATTGTGCTGGGGACGAGGGAAAGTCTGTAGCCACTGACAGAGAGGCTGGTTAAGGACTCCGGCCTGTAATGAGTTCTATAAGGGTCTACTTCCCACCCACCAGGTAAACCCCTCCCCTCTCCTGTGCCTGCCCCCACAACAACACCCATCTTGCCCGGGTACCAGGTGCTACCCCTCCTTCTACACAGCTGGGCCTGCAGCAGAGGCTGGGGGTAGAGGGAGGAAGAGAGGAGGCAGGGACTTCCCAGCATTGAGTCTAAAGGGAAGGAGCTCGCAGTGGGGTGTCGAGAGTGAAACCGTCCGCCGTGGTCATGGCCCCATCCGTCTTTAAGTAGCCGCAGGACGGACAGCTAGGCAGCTTGGGTGGGAGACCATTTAGAAGAGGGTAGGCCCGGCAGGAGGAGAACTGGAATGGGACATGGGCCGAGTGTCGGGCCAAGTATTTCCCCTGGTGCCTCAGTATTTCAGGGCAGGTTAGTGAGGGGCACTAGATAAAAGCTCAGTGTCCTCGGGTTTGACACACGATGTTCCTGTCTGGATCTGCATATACACCTCTGCCTGAGGGAATATTTTATACACATAACCTGAGTGAATGCATGCACTGTGCATGTGTCTACACAGTGCTGTACAGTGCGTTGGGGGGCTCACGCATGTGTGTATATACACACAATACTGTGTGTACACTTAATGTACTTGCTTGGCAGATGTACTAACTTTGTTAACAGACTATTTAAATTCCTAAGGGGGTACCTGTAACTATTAGAAATTGATTTTATGAGCCTGTGATACAAACATTACTGTTCAAGGTCTGAAGCATATTGAAATTCTTCCTGTTCTCTCTCAAACAGATGGTGCTTGGAATTTTTTTGAGCCGCCTTGTATCCATAAATAATAACCTCCGATCCCTCTTGCAAAACAGGAACAATTCTAATTAAAAATGGTGAGAACCCGCCATGTCTAACTCCTCCCCCGCACCCCCTCCCACTTTGCACACTCCCTACAAAAACTCCTTGGAATAGGAAGGTTTTGACAAAGCCGTCCTCAAGTGAGCGATTGTGAGTATTCCAGTATGTTTGTCATCATTAGGCAAAGCGTAAAAAGGGCTTCAGTGCAATTTGTGAGCTCTGGAATCCACACAGAACAAATATGCAAAAAGAGACGCCAATGTAATTTTGGGCTGCAAATGAAGAAGCATCAGATCATAGAGCAAAAAGGCGATCATCCCTCCCGGAAGCCCCTGCATGACACTGGTGAGATTGCACCTGTAACGCTGTGTTCAACTGGGCAACCCAGCGTCGAGAATATGTCAACAAATTGGAAGCAACTGAAGGCAGGGGAGGGAGAGAAAACAGATTAAAGGGCCTGAGGGACTGATTTCTAAGGAAAGATTAAAAGAGCTGAAACTGTCAAGCTTGACTAGGCAACAACTAAGTGCGTGTTGGGTGAGAGCCATGATAACAGTCTGCAAATATCTGAGGTGTTTATGCACCTCAGGGGGATGGTGATTATTTAGTGTGGTACCTGGGGAGAGGGAAGGCATTCCAAAACTGGCTTCACACTGTGTAAAGCCCGAGGAGAACAGACAGAATTAGAAACCAGGTTTGGATTCCACCTGCTTGCATTGGTTTATTCTTTGTGGAGGTGCGTCCAAGTGAAATTTTGTTCGAGAAGAGAGAAATTGTGGCTCGTGACACAGATTCATTTAACTGAGAAGCCAAATTTTGTGTGAGGATTAATTTACATTTGTTTGGCAGGGAAGCAGAAGTAGTTTACGGAGATGAGGCTATCCAATCAGGAAACAGAAACAATGCCACATGACCCATCCCAAAGCTTTACTAGACCATTCTGAACATCAAATAGTTGACCAGTCACTTGCTACAAATCATTCGCAAACAACCCAGAGCTCAAATGTGGTCATAAATTGTATTCACTGAACAATGGGAAAAGATTAATTCAAAGGGGGGGCAGCTCTTCCCGGACAGCTCAGTAACAGAAAGTACCAGCCATACCTGCTGGATAAATTGTTTACAATGAATAGTTTTACCAGCTCTAAATGGGATGAAATTAAGCAAAGGAAAATTAATGCCAAGCATTACAAACACATGCCTGTGAGCAGGATGTATTAGGCTGAGGAACAGTCTCTCTGAAGGGAAGCAGAGAGGGGCCCGATTGCCAGGACATTTAAAATTAGGCTGGATGAGGCCTCAAGGAACAGTCTATAGGGAACAATCCGGCTCTGGCAGCCAGGGAGGGGCCACCAGGGGATCAATATGGTTTCTCTCTGTTACTCTGTGCCAGAAATTTGGGAATAAGCCATGCACGTCTGGATCTCACCAGCAGAGGGCAGATGCTGGCCATATAAACTCCCATTGGAACTGAGCGCTTAGACTGTGTGAATAATAAGTTGTGGTCCCTGCCCCTGCTAAACAAGCATCTGCTGCTTTTCACTGCTGTCGTGAACTCTGAATAACCCTGCATGCAGGGGCGACATTGCAGAAAGATTCGGGGTGGGGTGCGGTAACGTTGCATCAGCCTATAGAACGTTATATGGGATTATGTCATATCCTGCAGAGTCAGGGGTGTGGGGGAGAAGGCAAGAAGTCAGGAGGGAGGGGGGGAAAACTGAGGTTTGGGGAGCAACTGCCCCCTTCCTCCAGTTCCACAGCATGGACTCCCTGGGGCAATGGGGTCTAGCCATGAGCTGAAGGAAGCTTGGCTCACGTAATGGGGTTTCTCTGCTCTCTCTCTCTAGCCCAGGGCAAGGATTGGCTTCCTGGGATGATGAGGTCATTCTGAGCTCTCCCTAACTCAGGGACGGGGTCCCGGGCAGCTTCGCCAATTCTCTTGCCGCTCCTGAGATATCGGGCACTTTTCATAAGGCCCCACTCATGGATGCGAATGAGCATCTCTGTTTTGATTGAAAGAAAGAGGACATTTCTAGCCAGCTTGGTTGCAGACAAAAGTTTGAAGCAATGAAGGCAAATATAGAGCCAAAAATTATTATTATTCTTTTAAATTCCCAGACACTGGGAGGCCGGATTCATGATTTTGGAACACTCGGGGGCTGACAATACTACAACCACCCTCATGCCTTTGCTGCTTTTTTAAAAAAAAACATTTTTCCATAAACAAGTCCAGGCAGTTTCACTTTCAGACCTTTCCCCAGCTAACTGGGGACACATCCACCTACATGCCTCAGGTCCTCTGGGGTCTCTTGTCCTTTCTTGCCCAAGAGCAGCCCTGCCAGAGCAGGACTTCCTGTTTCGGGAGGCGAGCTGTTTGCAGCCAGGTGCTTCCCAGCCTGGAAAGGTACCTGAGAAACAGCAGTTTCATTGGAAGTAGACAGGCCTGATGCCAGCAAAGGATTAAACTTGTCAACCAGTTATTTCCTAGGACTTGAGGGAAGGGAGAAGTTCCCGTTAAAACTTCTTCATAAAAACAAATGATTTCCTTGTTCCAGCTGGTGTCTGATTTGGTCAGATCATAAAGTGGGAGCGATCACAGTCTGAGGGCAATTGCCTGGTAAATGGACTTTATAAGGAGATTTGTATTTGGGGAGGGGAGAGGACGGAGGGGGGTTAAATAGCCCATAAAGTGCAGAACAGCCTGAGGTGGGCGTTTTGCAAAGCCCAGGACAAGTGGCAACAACTTCATCCTGCAGCTCAACTCCTGCATCCCACAGAGAAACGGCTAAATGGAAATAATAAAAGGATCTGCTCATTACAGCTCTGTCACCTGGGAAATGATCAGACACAAGCAAGGTGGTGTTTGCATTTGCAGATTTTTCAGTGGAAGGACAGTAGCAATGAACCAACAGAGCCCATTTCCCGCCCCTCTTTGTTAGTCATAAGCAGAGCTCAGCCCCATTACATCTCCAAGGAGCAGAGGAGGGGGGTGGAGAAGAGAGATTCTGCAGGGAGATTCCCTCACCCTTAGTCAGTGGGCAGACGCTTCTTTGTCACTTACCGGGAGAAATGTAGAAAGCAGCGGTGCCCCTGGAGTGATGGTGCATCGCAAATTAGCACAGACAGGCGCTGGTAATGCAACACGGCAGCAAAAAGGGCCAGCGCGATTTTTGGCTGAATGCACAAAATGCATCATCACATCACGGAGACCCCCTCTGTGTAGATATGAAGAGACACTCCGGTCTGGGCACCTTTTCCAGACCCCTTATCTGATTCAAAACCACCCTAAAATCTTCATCGCTGAAAATAAAAAGAATGCAGCTGCACTCAGCTAACTGTCCCTATTCCCCTGCCTCCTATGCTGTCGTGTATCTACCTAGCTTGTCTCCTTCGTACCTCCATCGGGGCATCACAGAGGGACCCAGGTGGCCCCCTGGGAAACTCCCCTCTGTGCAGCCCCAGCATGCCAGGAGAGCAACTGGGAAGGGCAGAGTGCTTTGGCCAGCAGCTCTGGGGAAGCCAGTGTAAGTGAGAGCAGCTCCTGGGGCTGTTGTAACTTGCAGTGCCCCAGGGAGAGCAGAGAACCCCACAGTTTGTAAAGGTGGACTACAGCTGCTACCACCCCTAAGAGATACAGCACAGGATCTGTCCTGGCCGCTTTTCTAAATACACCTGCTTGGCACCTCTCTCTCTCTCTCTCATACACACACACACACACTCACTCACACGCAAACAAAACAATACACGTCATTTTTAAGAACAGTACAGACAACACCTTTAAACCATCAAGATGGCCACCTGCTTAAGCTGAGCAGCTGCATAAATCATGTCTGTGACCCACGTCTGGCCTGGCTCCTGCCCTCCGGGCGGTCGGTGGGCAGTGGCCTAACTTCTCAGTGTTCCTGTCGCGCTCCGAGCACACCTGTGGGTGCTATCAAATAAGAACTCCGTACCTGAAAGTCACCATTAAGCTGGGGAACGTGAAGACGTTAGGACTGGTTAGAAGGTGACTATAACGATCAGTGCTAGCCGCATGCTACTACTGCACGTGTTCCTTGCAGTGCTGCAAAACCAGCGCCAAATGCTGGCTTTGCAGCGCTGACTCTTTGCCTTTCAAAGTAGTGCCCTACTTAGGCGGCAAGATACTGGTTTATAATTGCTAGTATGGTGGCACCTTGAGGGCCCAGCCAAGATCAGGGCCTACTGTGCTAGCAAGAGCCAGCCCTTGTTTGGAAGAGCTGACAGTTTATGTGGAGAGACAGGGAGATGGGTGGGATTGGAAAGAGACATACCCGAGATCACAGAGTTAACAACAGAACCAGGTCTCCTTCGTGCCAGCCTAGTGGCCCTGAGATTTCAGCACGGAGCATTTCCACCACACAGTTCTTGTGATTACAGATTCAGCCAAATGGTTAAAGAGGCTGGAGGGTTGGATTTAAATAAATAATAATAATTTTAACTGCCAAATTGCTCCTGCACCAAAGGTGCTTTAGGCTCTGCACAATGCAATAAAACCCACTGCTAAAAAACAACATACTAAAATGTTATAAAAACCCTACTCATTAAAATTAGCAATTAAACAAATTACAGGGAGCTACACAAAGCGGGAGGGAGAGCAGTCAGAGAATGCTTGGTAATTTGTAGCCACTGATAAATAAAACACTGGTGTCATTTACTAGTGATCCCAGAGAATTATTTAATTTTGTTTAGAATTTTTCCATTTTTGGTCAAAATTACCTCATAATTTTTAATTACCGATTCCTAACACAACGATGAATGGCTGCTATTTACTGGTGTCTGCTCAGAATAACTTACAATCGACAGACATTTCTTGGGAATTGTTAAATTATTCAATGAAAATTATACAAGTGTTTTCACATTAAAAGAAATCGGATCGTCCCCTCCACTTACATGAGCGATGGGAACGCCGCGTCGGTGAGACAGGACTTGCTCTGACGCCAGGGCGGGAGAAGGCAGCTGTCACGCTCTGTGTGTGCGCTCCCTACCACACCAATCTCACTCAGTGTTACTCTGTGCTCTGTAGACCATACACTTCTCAAGGCAGCGGCCATCTTTGTTTATGTTTGTACAGTGGCCTGGTCTCCAGGTGCTACCACCATACAGTGTGAACGGGACCCTCACGCCCAGGGCGATCGCTCCCTTAGAGGGACTGTCTAACTTGACACCCAGCTCTAAGGCTAGAGAGGACATTTTTATCATGGTACAGCAGTGTAGGAGTGGGTGGGTCCAGACAAGAGGACAGATGGTGCTCAGATACTATGGGGAAGGGGCCAAGAGAGTGCTGTGAGTTTGGTTAAACCTCATGGAAAGCATGAGGTGTAACATCCGCCCCTTCATGTCGGAAACAATTTAAATTCCTTTATGGAACCAGCTAGGTGAAACAATTGCAGCCTCTGCCCCAAACACAGGCACATGTGAACAGAGGGGGTTCCCTGGCTATTGGTGTGTGATGCTGTGTACATCTGTGAAGGAGAGGCAGAAAGAGCAGAGAAGCAGAGAGAGATGGCAGCAAGGAAGCACCTGACAGAGCCACAAAAGCACGGGCAGCTTGGCCCTGAGAAAGAGCTCTTGGAGTGAATGGTGGCTAGAAAGGGGCCTGGAGTTGTGTGTTCTGTTGTGTTTGGGGAAAGAGGACTGTGCACCCTCCTTACGAATAAACAGGGTTGTGTCAGAGATACCCTACTCCATCAATGTGTCCTCACCAGAACAACCTGCAGGACCCTGAATTTTGGCTAACTACTAGGATCAGAGGGGTACAAAATGAAAATGTGGCCGGTGGGGGAAGGGTTTTAAGAATAAAGTCACATTCTGTCCCTTCCCCACATGCTTGGTCTGCTCAGCTTTTCCTCCTCCGAGAGGCATCAAGATCCAGGTTCCTATTTGGCACCGGTGTGACCATGGCTGGCACACTGTGTCCACAATTCAAGAAGGATGTTGGTAAATTGGAGAGGGATCAGAGAAGAGCCACAAGAATAATTAAAGGATGAGAAAACATGCCTTAAGCGATAAGCTAAATAGGTGGAGCTCCTTGAGTCTGACAAAGAGATGGTTACGGGTGACTTGGTTCTTCTAGGCTGTAAGAATCCACATGGAGAACAAATATTTAATAATGGGCTCTTCAGTCTAGCAAAGAAAGGTACAACATGGTCCAATGGCTGGAAGCTGAAGCTAGACAAATTCAGACTGGAAAAAAGACATAAATTTTTAAGTCAGAGTAATTAGCCATTGGAACAATTTACCAAGGGTCATGGCGGATTCTGCACCGCTGACAATTATTAAATCACTATTGGATGATTTTTCTAAGAGATCTGCTCTAGGAATTATTGTGAGAAGTTCTCTGGCCTGTGTGCTACGGGAGGCCAGACAGGATGATCACAATGGTCCCTTCTGGCCTTGGAATCTATGAATAAGGTCCTTAAAGGTAGTTAGGCACCTAACTCCCACTGACCTCCATGGAAGTTAGGTGTCTGAATACCTTTAAGGACCTGGGCCCAGCAGATGGCAAGGGGAGTGCTGCCTCTGGAGACAGAAGCCCCTCCTTGGGTGCAGCTCAGGGAAGGAACTCTGCAGGGCTCAGGAACGGAGGTGGAGCTGGGCCCTGCCATGGCCAAGAGCTGTGTGTCCGCCTGGCCTTGCAGGTATCCACAGGTGGAGTTCCCCCAGCGGGTCCTGCATGCTCAGTGGCCTCTCCTCCTTTAGTCTCCTACACTGGAGAGCTCTGAGTTTGGAAGCTGGGGACCGAGGTATTGGAGAATTTTAAATGTCTTTTTTCTCCCATTTAAGTGGGAGAAATAACAGGGAAATGCATGATAAAAACCGAGAGCTTTCCCCTTAGGCTCATAGAAAGAATTCCATGAGCACTCCCGTCGTAAATTCAATTCCAATCAGTTTATTGGCATGATAATGTGAGACTCAGTGCCAAGATGCATACATCAAGACCAGCATTCCCAAAAGCCTGCAAAGGCTTAAACAGCCTTTCTGGTGCCCGGAAAGGGGCTGTAGGAGGAACTGGGCACTCAGAAGGGGCAGATGAAAGCTGAGAGATGAGTTCACCCACCTCCTCCTGGGACACGTGCCCTGCCAAGGGGCATGGGTATGTGGCTGGCTTTCCAGGCAGTATTTTCGTGAGCAGCCTGGCATGCTCCAGGACTATTCCAGGTGCTCAGAAGCAAGACAAGCCTAGGGCACAAGTGAAGGCGCTCAGATATTTAGCTACTCTCAGAGTCTCCTGCACCCCTACACACACACATTCGTGTCAATAAACCCAGAGGACACCAGCTCTGCTTGTGAACTGTAGAGAAACAGGTCTGTGATGCAGATAGGCATTTTAACATTAGACAGGGGATGCAGAGGAGAGCACTCTGGAAGTCATATGGGAGAAGGGTTCACGACCCACTCCCTCTTCCTTGCCTTTCACCCCCACCTTTTGTGCTCCTGAGGAGTACTCACACACCTCATGCTCCCAAATCAAATCTCCTCTTCTGGGGTCTGGTTTATTAATAGACCAGTTATATTCCCACTCTCAGACAGGAAGCCCCGCCCCACTCCCCTCCCACAGCTTCTCAGTCTTCTACAGCTCTCACACTAGTGTCTACAAGCAGCTCTTTCTCCAGGGTTCACAACAGCCCTTGCTCACCCTGCAGCTGTACAGGTTCCCCTAAAGCCTCATTCCTTTTGGCTGCAGGGGTCCACAGTAGTTTCTGGCAGCCCCTAGGTCCTTTCACCGGCTTCTGGCCAGAGCTCCACTCAGGTTCCATCTCACGCCCTTGCCAGGAAAGAGCTAAAAGCCACAGCTGTTTCCCTTCAAGTCTCCAAGAAAGAGACTGCCTACTTTCCTCTAGGTTCCTCCCACACTGCTGCAGGGGCTTAGCTTTTATAGCCTGCATTTTCTCCCAGCAGGCCTTGCCCTCAGTTTATAACCACATGGTCCCTGGAGACTACAACTCCCAGAATGCCTTTTCTGAAAGAGCCAGCTCATTCTGTTCCAGGATCTACAGCATCAGTTGGAGTACTAGTGCAGGGAGTTAGCACTTTACTAATAGCTCTTAGGCCTTTTGGTCGACAGCACTGAAGCTGCCTATGGCTGCTGATGCTGGCAGGTGGGGAACTTGCAGACTCTAGGAAGCCACTTGCCTCACCCCTGGCGGGTTAATAGGAGGGGTGGGACTTCTAGGTGGATAGTGTTGACAGACGTAAGGGAGGAGGGGAGTACAAAATCAGTCGTGTATTGTGCACCAGAGGTAGTGAGGGATAGTGTAACGCCTGGTGTGGATATGGACATGGCATCATCAATCCATGTAGCTACATCTACACCAGCATGACGTGTGCGGGTAGGAGCTTGGGCACATGACGATTATAGCACCAAGCAGCTCATGTGAGGTCTTCACAGAGGATTCTACCCATAGCCTCTGAGCCGATGACATAACATTAGGACTGCCATTTCCCTCGAAGGGACTCAATGCCCCAAGCTGAGCAACTGCCCACGAGTTCAGTACATATTTTTCTGGCAGCATGAGAGTGCCAGTGTCCAGCCCATGTTGCATTTTCCCTTCTCTTTCCCTGCAAAGACTCTGTAACCCCCTGATTCCAGGCCAAGAGGAGGCCTTCCTCCACTGTAAGTTGTCATAGAATCATAGAATCATAGACTATCAGGGTTGGAAGGGACCTCAGGAGGTCATCTAGTCCAACCCCCTGCTCAAAGCAGGACCAATCCCCAATTTTTGCCCCATATCCCAAAATGGCCCCCTCAAGGATTGAACTCACAACCCTGGGTTTAGCAGGCCAATGCTCAAATCACTGAGCTATCTCTCCCGCCCATGTGTCCCAGTGGGGCACCACCCTCTGGCTACTCAGGGGATGCATGTGTGTGTTCTGCAGAACCAGAATGTGCCGGCACAGCAGCAGGGTGGGAGGGAGACAGAGATGCAGTCTTACCTCCAGCATAAGTGAGCAGCGATCAGCTGAATGGCGCAGGGAGAGCAAGGGTGAGGGTCATCACTACGGCCAATGGGAGAAGTGCTTGGAAGCCAGGATGGAGGATGAGCCAAAGAGGACAGCGGTAGAGAAGGAAGCATCACTGCCAACCAACCAGCATTCTCCTCTCCAGCCGATACCAGGGGTATTCTCCAGCCTCAGATGTCAACTGGCTGTAGGTAGCCACCCAATCTTCAGCATCTATTCAAACGTGAGAAAACGGTTAAAACCTAGTTCTACTAGCCTCACACTGAGGAGCTTCTCCTGCGTGCTGGGCAGGGATTGTGGTTGTGGTACTTATTGGTATCTAACAAAGCCAGGTCAATGGACGCCATGAGTCGAGGCAGTTCACTGTAGATTAATGCAAGTTAACACTCCCATGGGAAGGGATAAGCTGGCTTATCTTTACACATGCCTTATCCTTACAGTTAAGTTAACTGTAACTACTCAGGAAAGAGACCTGGACAGCTCAATGAATACCTTAGTTCAGGGTGCAAGCATTGGTCAAGAGAGAAAACAAGATGCTCAAATGCATAATAAATAGGACAGGAAGTGTCATGCCATTGCATAAGTCAATGGTATGTCCACCCCTGGAAGAGTGTACTCAGTTCTGGTTACCCTATTGCAGCAAAACATAGCAGAAGTAGAGGGGTTCTAAGACAGGCCGCTAGACCGAATAGGAGTCTGGGGAGACTTGGGTGAAGAGAGAATGGGACTGTTTAGTTCAGAGAGATGATGAAGAAGGAACATAGAGGGACTGTAACAGGGTCTTACCAGATCCGGCATCAGACCCTGTGCTACTGCCTCAGTTTCCCCATTTGGGGCTCCTCAAAAACTGCACCCAGCCCATTGCCAGGCAAACAATACCCCTTCCGGGGCTCTGGTTCATTAGAACATCACAGTTCAATGCCAACTTAAATCAAGATGAACCTTTCCCCTTCTCCACAGTTCCTTCTGTCCCTTGATGGGCTCACCCATTCTTCTGCAAAACCCCAGCTCCTGCTACCTCAAGCCTCTTTCTTTTACCTCTTCTGCGTCTCACTGCAGGTAGCTCCAGACAGGCCTTTCTATTTGGCTGGAGTGCAGAGTACCTTCCCTGCTTCTCTCTCACGCTACAGCCCCTCCAGAGAAACCTCCCTGCAAGTCTGTCTTCCTCTCTTCATTACTGGAGCAAACTTCCTCTTAGAGAAAGTCCTGCCCCAGGCTGATATCAGGTGATACAGGTCACCTGACCCACTCACCCAAGCTCAAGTCCATTGCACAAGTATAATTTAGCTCAAACTTCCTTAAAGGGCCAGCCCACCCTGCGATACAGATCTAAAATAATGCATGGTATAGAGAAGGTAAGTTGTGCATTCCTGTTTACCCTGCCTTCTAATACCAGTGCAAGGGGATAGTCATCTGAAGTCACAGGCAGAAAACTGAAATCTGCTAAGAGGAAACATGTTTTTACATAATGCATAATTCATTTGCAGAACTCGTTGCCACAAGATATTATCGAGGCAAAGAGCTTTGTAGGATTTTTAAAAGGATCAGACATCTATATGGCTAATAAAAACATCTACGACATTAGTGAAGAAGGACACAATAAAAATATATAGAAGGGATATAAACCCTTGTGTTTCAGAGCATAAACCAATGACTAACAGCCAGGGGCTAGGAAGAAAGTCCCTCTGCGGGGCTGGTTATTCCATAACTATGTACTAGGAGTTTTCCTGTACCATTCTCTGAGGCATCTGGCACTGGGCACTGCTGGAGACAGGATACGGGACTGGTCTGATCCGGTATGGCAATTCTTACGTTCCTAAGTTCCTATATTTTGTTTTGGTTTTAAATTAGATCCAGATCCCTTAAGCCCCCAGGAAGCCTTTGTCATTAATCCTCTCCACACACAACCTGACCACAAGCCCCAGGTATTGGAAATCATTGCTCAGAAATTGGCTCCTCTCCAGCAGAAGGGTACTGGCTGCTGCTGACTCACAGAGGACCTGACCTGATAACAGCGCTGGTATCTGGAAGCCAAGGGGCACAGGATGGAGAAGGACAGCGCTGAATGCTGCTGCTGATTGTTCAGAAAGCCGCAGGCCCTGGGAGGCTTTTTAGCACCATGAAAAGGGGCTTTGTCCAAGTGAGAACGTGGCACTGTCTGGACTCTGTCAGACACTGGTTACTAGTAACCAGACTGGAACGCAGTAGGTAGATACCTCACCATTTTGGCTAGGACCCAGCTCCACGTGGAGAATTACAGACCTCCAGCTGTTTAGATGCCCTCGCCCAGAGAGTGTTTGTAACTGTAAGGTTGAAGACAGAGAAATGGAGAAGTGCATCCGAGACTTGCAGATCTCCCCTTTGTACGTGGTCTGACTCTGGAAGAATAGGTCTCACATAACCCTTAATGGCGTGGCTGTGCTAATGAGATGATGTCATGCTGACACAGGAGTGACCATGCCCATAAGTTAAACTCTGAGTGGGAACTAGATTTAGCACTGCTCTCTCCATCCCCATCTCTGCGCTCTAGCCTGCTCTCGCTGGGTAGTTCAGAGCCAGATGTTACAGCATCCCATTGATTGATCATTGCATCATGTGGCAGTAATGCCTGTTGTCAGGATTCTCTTCCATCGCCAGGCATTCTGGTTCACTTCTTTTTGTTTTAAGTTTCTTACATTTGTATATAGACATTTACACTAGTTTTGGCCATCTGCCTATTTGTGTTTAACTCCTTAGTCTAACCCCCAGTTACTTTTCCTGAATTCACAGCTGTGATCTCAGCCAGCTCTCCTTCAGTTCATCTGCAATTTCTGTCCTGTCCTATAGCGTATACAGAGCTATCTTCATGTTACTGACACCTGCAGCACAGAGATGTCCTTGTCAGGTCAGAGTATTTCTCAAAACTACTGCCGGCTTTCCCCCAGTCCCTAGTTTAATTAATTCCCGCCCCCCAACTGAGGTCTGAACTTCCATAAACCAAAAAGACACCTGCACAGACCTTGTTGCAGGGGTTGGGTTTCCAGTTCTAATCGGCTCACGGTTTCTGCAGTGGAGAAGGACGCTGATGTGCTTCTTCAGCATCATTTAGTGCTGGTGAATTGAACAGGTGGACATTTTAGGGTGCCGTGTTTTCAGCTCTGTCTCCCAGAGTCACCTCTTTGACATCACTCGTGATTTGGGGGGCAGGGGGTGGGGGGAGGAGTGCGCTTCACCACAGTCATTGTGTTCATATTGCCTGCATTTGGAAAGCTCTTTCTTTTGCAAGACAGAACAGGGATATAATAAGATGCCCTAAAATCACCCTTCTAAACTCCTGCATTCTTGCTCTCAAACGTTCCCTTCTCAAGTCACCTTCTCTCAGAGTACCAAAGCCCCCAGTGATTTCTTCAGGTACTCTTTTTATTATAAGCTTAGTAATTACAGTCAGGGGACGAAAACTCTGAATGGTCAGCAGCCTGAGACGTGGCTGACCACTCTCTAGTTCTTGAATATTGTTTTCCACTGGCTTTCGCAACTCTGTCCTCTCACAGTTCTCCCCGATGGAACCTTCAGTGTCTCATTCAGTGAACCTGATCTTTAGTGATCATCCCACAGAGCGCTCGCCTCTTCTGCACCTTCTCTAGGGGCTCTGATGCCTTCATGACTTCAATCACAATCTTTGTGCTCATAAGTCACAGACATTCCTCTGTACTGTGGACTTATCTCCCTCCATCCAATCCCACACATCTCTCTGATCTCTCTTGACAGATGTCTGGCTGGCAGCAGAAATGAAACTTGGTTAAAATGGAGTTCTTCCTCTTCCCTTATTCTTGCTCACCTTTGAGAGCATGACTATCCTCCCAGTCACTCAGGCCCATAATCTGTGCATTGTTTTTGACTCTCTGTGCATTCTTGTATCCAGGCTGTATCCAAATCTTGCTGCTTTCTCCTTCATGACATCTCCAAGATCTGACCTGTCCTCTCTGCATAGATGACAAAAGTTGTTCTTTATTATTACCTCAATTACTGTAACTGCCCCCTCTCTGGCTTTGACTGCTGCAACCTGGCTTTGACTGCTCCTCAAATCCATTCAAAACACTGCTGCTGAAATAACTCTCCTAACTGGTCACTTCCATCATGTCACACCTCCTCTTTGAGCCCCACCACTTGGCTCCCCTTTTTCCACCACATTAGATACAAGCTTCTTGTCTCTGCCTTTAAAGCCCTACTTACCTGTGGGATTTCCACTATTCCCAGATTGATTGGGTCCATGTTACCTCAAGATGAGATGCCGAGATAAAATTTCTAGACACCATTTGTAACGATGCTGGTTCTGGCAGGATCCAATTGAAAGTGCCAGTTCAGGACAAATTGCTTAAAGCAGAGCAGTTACAGCCCAAAGCTGGGGTTTCTGTGCACACCAAGGCGAACCAAACCAGCCAAACAGAGCAGACTTTGGTCTCACCCCACTGGCTGACCACAAGTCACACAAGCAATTCCCTGAGACACTCCAGTTTCCCAGTATCCCCACCAGTGCCACTCGTTATGGGGATGAATGGTTATGAAAACCAACACCCCAGTAAAAGAAAAAAGATTCTCTCGATCCCAAAGGACCAAGCCCCAGACCCAGGTCAATATACAAATCAGATCTTACCCACAAATCATGCTGTTGCCAGTCCTTTAGAATCTAAAATCTAAAGGTTTATTCATAAAAGGAAAAAGATAGAGATGAGAGCAAGAATTGGTTAAATGGAATCAATGACATACAGTGATGGCCAAGTTCTTGGTTCAGGCTTGTAGCAGTGGTGGAATAAGCTGCAGGTTCAAATCAAGTCTCTGGAATCCATCCACAGCTGGGATGGGTCATCAGTCCTTTGTTCAAAGCTTCAGTGTAGCAAAGTTCCTCCAGAGGTATGAAGCAGGACTGAAGACAAGATGGAAATGAGGCATCAGCCTTTTATAGTCTTTTCCAGGTGTAACACCTCTTTGTTCTTACTGTGGAAAATTACAGCAAAATGGAGTTTGGAGTCACATGGGCAAGCCCCTGCATACTTTGCTGAGTCACAAGGCGTGCCTTCTCTCAATGGGTCAGTTGTATAGCTGATGGCCCTTAATGGGCCATCAAGCAGGCTAGGCAGTGCTGACACCAACTTGTCTGGGGTGTCACCCAGAAGCATAGCATAAATTTGAACTAAAGACAGTATAGAGCCAATATTCATAACTTTAACCACAAAAATGATACACATACACAGACAGCATAATCATAACCAGCAAACCATAACCTTGTCTGAGACACCTTATTTGACTCCCTTTATACAAGATTTAGTGCCACTACAGGACCTTGGTTGCAACAATGATCTATACGGTCCCAGATTATGTCAATAACATCACACCATTAATGACTGCTTCTTGGAGCAACTAGTCCTACAACCCACCAGGGAGAGACAATTCTTGATTTAGACCTAAGTGGAGCATAGGATCTGGTCTAAGAGATGACTATCGCTGAACCACTGAGTAACAGCAACCATAATGTAATTATGTAACATCCTTGTAGAGTACAAAATACCAAAGAAACCCGCCACAGTAGCATTTAATTTCAAAAGGGGGAACTATGCAAAAATGAAGGTGCTAGTTAAATGGAAATTAATAGGAACAGTCACAAGAGTGAAACGTCTGCAAGCTGCATGCAAACTTTTTAAAAATACTGTAACAGAGGCCCAAACTAAATGTATACCCCAAATTAAAAAAAAACAAAACAGTAAGAGGACCAAAAAATGCTACAATGGCTAAACAACAGAGTAAAAAAATGCAACTAGAGACAAAAAGACATCCTTTAAAAACTGGAAGTCAAATCCTACTGAGGAAAATAGAAAGGCACATAAACTCTGGCAAGTCAAGTGTAAAAGTATAACTAGGCAGGCCAAAACTAGCAAATGACACAAAAATCAACAGCAAGAACTTTGTTAAGTACATCAGAAGCCTTCCAGCCAATCAGTGGGGCCACTGGATGATAGAGGTGCAAAAGGAGCACTCAGGGAAGACAAAGCCGTTATGGAGAATTTAAATGAATTCTTTGCATTGGTTCTCTCTATAGAGGATGTGAGGGAGATTGCCACACTGAAGCCATTCTTTTTAGGTGACAAATCAGAGGAACTGTCCCAGATTGAGGTGTCAACAGAGTAGGTTTGATAAACTTAACAGTAATAAGTCACCGTGACCAGATGGTATCCACCCAAAAGTTCTGAAGGAACTCTAATATGAAATTGCAGAACTACTAACTGTGGTATGTAACCTATTGCTTAAATCAGTCCCTGTATCAGATAACTGGAGAGTAGCTAATGTGATGCCAATTTTTAAAAAAGGATCTAGAGGCGATCCTGGCAATTACAGGCTGGCAAATCTAACTTCAGTACTGGGCAAATTGGTTGAACCTATAGTAAAGAACATAATTATCAGACACATATATGAACACAGTATGTTGGGGAAGACTCAACATGGCTGTTGTAAAGGAAAGTCATGCCTCACCAATCTAGTAGAATTCTTCAAGGGTGTCAGCAAACACATGGACCAGGATGATCCAGGGGATCCAGCCAGTGTGGGGAATAATCCACTCTTCACATTTTTTCACACAAACAACTAGGTGAACTATTCCAAACAGGGAACAAGTCTGCGAAGATTCCCAGCGTGTTGTTAGATATTCATGAACACAAAAATGGGGAGCTAAATTCACAGAACAATTTACTCAGTATAACGTTGTTTGCACGGCTCTAATCCAGCATTGCTGAACCGTTATGGAGAGTGGGACTTTCATTCCTGCATCTTCATAAAGGTTTATCTGGGATCGTTCCCATGCAGCAGCTGCAGAGCCAGCTGCTATGGAGCTACATGTTGGAACCTCACAGCACTGTGGTCGAGCAGCTGGAGCCAATGAACAATGTAGCTGGGGAAGAATATAGACTACAGCAATCCCAGGACTACCCCACTCGTTGCTCTCAAGCTCCGGTTCCGAGTGTGTGTTTGCAATATATGTTTTACAAAGGGTGAGAGCAATTGGCTCCATATTTATTTGAAAGAAAATTCCAGGCATGGACACAGCTTTAGGGTTTATTGTTAAACAGATTATTTATTTATGTTGGTTAATAAAATGTGCCTTGAACCGTTTTTAGCTGCATTGCTTCATAGCAGCTAGCTGCCTGTGACCTCATTCAAGCTGCTGGACAGTGGTCCTAGGTGCTTCTACAGTGCACATGTGGACTTCAGGGTTTTAGCTAAAGAGCTCTTCAGACTTGGTTATCACTGGGGTCTGTACTACGTTCCCCTCAGGGGTCCTTGGAGAGCAGAAACGAGACAAGCCAACAGGCAGGTTTGAGGACTTTCTACCACATGCTCCGAGAATTAGAAAACCTAAACAGATTTTACATATTAAGAACGCAAAGCTTAAGTGAAACATTAAAGGCTGTTGACATAAGAGGCTGCAATTAGGCCAGGCACATTACACTGGGAAGTTTTCCCTTTCCCATGTGCTCGAAGCTGGATGGCAGAATCCAAAAGCAATCAGGGGTGTTTTATTGCATCAGCTCTGCAGCCAAATATGTTAATTCTCCACTGAAAGACTTTGCTGAAATCCTGAGCCATCCCCTTTGAGTAGTCAGCAGCACTGAGAGCGCAAGATAGAGGCAGCTTGCTGCTGAGTACCAGTGTGCGCAGGTAATGGAGATTCATGCACAGCCAGGACCCAGGCTATAATTATGATTCTTATTTATAGAGCACTCTCAATGTGCATGACTGAGAGCCAGGAGGGAACCTAGAAATGCATTTTATACTAACACATACAGTGCCCACAACTGTTTATTGCAACTATAAAATGTGATTTTCCTAATGGTGCTGTTCACCCCAGCAAACGCTGCAGTTAAGGTTACGTACTGAGCTTCAGAATAACTCCTCCTCCTCCCTCGCTCATAACTTTCAGCCTGTAACTTAAGTAAGTTTGAGGAACAGAAATTCAGCCTTCTTTGAGTTACGGGAGAAAATAGTTCACTTTATCAAAAAGTAACTCAAAAATTGATCATCTTGAAACCATCCAACTCAGCCACAGCACCATAGGGAGTAATCCCCAATCTATGGTTGGAGGAAACTAGAAAGCAAACATTTTATGCTGGACTGTCTGTTCTTACAGGATTCTGGAGTTTTAACTGGGTAGAAGATAAACTTAATAAAATCAAAGCTTCTTCCAGTTACCTCCATTTCATTCTGTTTTCAGATCCCTTGGTCACCTCTAACTCTTGAAAGCATGTTTAAAGTTGGCTGTGCTCTGATCATATCCAACTTAAAATCAGACCCCGGAAAAAGGTTCAAGTAACTGGTTTCCTGGGAGGAGTGGGAGAACCTGGTGTGATGAAGTGGGACTGTTCTTAGTGTTTCCTCTGAATACTGTTTCCCCTATGCATTTCTTAGTCTCTAGGTGGTGGGGTAAGGGGGTGTAATTGTTGCAGAGCAAAGGGCCAGTGCACATAAATGGCTAACACTCTGTCTCCTGGCAACTGATGGCCTGGGCCCTTCCCCCTGCAAGGTGAGAGCTGAAGGGTTTGGAGAACAAAGGAATCAGGTGACCTCCTGGCCCAGGAAAGGGACAAAGCCCAGAGGAGGAGGGGCTGGAGGGGGAGTCAGTTGGGGTTGGCTGGGGACATGGAGTGAAGTGCAGACATGGTTGTCTGGCTCACTGCCCCGCAGAATGGACCCGGCTGAGGGGTCCTGTTCTCTGCACCTACAAGCTCTGTTTTAGACCATGTTCCTGTCATCTAATAAACCTTCTATTTTACTGCCTAGCTGAGAGTCGTGTCTGACTGCGGAGTTGGGGTGCAGGACCCTCTGGCTTCCCCAGGAGCTCTCCCTGGGTAGACTCACTGTGGGAAGCGCACGGAGGGGCAGAGGATGCTGAATGCTCCAAGGTCAGACCCAGGAAGGTGGAAGCCGTGTGAGCTTTCTGCCCTGAAGACAGTCTGCTCACAGAGAGGAGACTTCACCAGAGTCCTGACTGGCTTCGTAGGGAGCAGTTCCAGAGCATTGCCAGGAGACTCCGTGACAGCTGGTTTAAGATGGACATGTTCTGTGGTTACATTGACTAGGAGATGATGAAACAGGCAGTGTCCCTGCAACTGTATCCTAAATTTACTCTATTTATCTGGAGGGCCCAAGTCTTCAGATCAGCAAACTTTTGCTCAGGAAACAAGGTGGCTTGGCTCTCATCAATCCCCTTCCCACTTGTGGACAGGGTGGCCCTGAGAGAGATGTATGGTGTCACCTGAATGAGGCTAGAACAGTTATTATCCCCTGGCATTCTGTTGATTACCCCTTACTGGGAACTCACCTGTCCTCACACCCCCCCCCTCACCACCACCACCGCCACCACTATGCTCATCCACCTATAAAATTTGAAATGAGCAGTGTTGCCAACTCTTGTGATTTTCCAGTGAGTCTGGTAATATTTTGATGTTTTTCTTAAAGTCTCAGCTCCTGGAATCCTGTGATTAGACGAGACTCTCAGATTTCATTAAAAACATATAGTAAGTTTCTAGCTCTCACAGTTGGGGAGAATAAGTTGAAAACATGACCCAGGTGCACCCTAAAGGCTTGGAAAGCAGAAAGCAAATTAAAAGAACCCCAAATGCATTTTTATCTCTCATTTTTTAGGTCCTGGCTTATCATTTTTGAATGCCTGGGGTTGGCAATACAAGGCCTGTAATGGAATAGTAAGGAGGCTTCTCCTCATTCTTTACTTTAGTAGCAACCCTGATATTTAAGCTACTCCCAAAGAAAAGAGGCTTTCCCACTTGGGCTGACAAAAATAGCTATTGCTCAGTGACATGAACTCATCTCCCGTGGCTGGAGAGACAGAGGGAGGCAGGGACGCGTCACTAACACCAACACCACTGTCCCGTTGAAGTGGCTCGTAGACAAACCATCTCTGGGATGCTCTGTCCAAGCGGTGACAGGGAGATCGGCTTTGGGGCCAACAGCCTAATTTCCTGATCTTATTCCAAGGAATTCTATGGTGCTTAAGACACAATCCTGGAGCAGCAACATCCCTCCCCCTGTAACAAAACTGGCAACAGAAGGACAGAGAGACAAACTTGTAGGAATCATATCCAGACACTCGGCTAGTGGACGCACTAACAGAACACCCAATTCCAACTGCAGGGTTCCACCATGCCCTTATCCTTGGCCCTGCAGTTCCACATACTGAGGAACTCTGTAAGAAATTTTGCTTTAATCAAGACTCTGGGATACTTCCTCGAGCCACCCGGGAGGAGAGGGGGTTGGAGGGGCTTTAACTATAAACACATTAGTGTGTGAGATTGAAAGGTAACACAGTCTCATGAGGCCTTCAGAACAATGGAACAGAGTCTGGGTTTCATTTGCACAAACTGTGCGGTGGGAATTTCGCTAATCGAATAAAAAGAAAATGAAAAACTCTCGCTCGCTCTCTCCAAAACGTTAATTCTCTTAATTGCATTAATTGGAGAAATGCACAAGATCTTTCTTTGTGTGGGTTTCTTCAGGGCAGATAGGAAGTAGGGGGGGATTCTGCTGCAGAACCCAATTGGGCGAGGACTGGATGAATGTCACACATGGCAGAGCTTTGACAGCCGAAGCCTTGTAAATGACGGATGACGGGCGAGGTTAGCACGAAGAAGGTGCTGAGATAACCTGATGCCGTCATTGTTAAAACAAGAGAGCAAAGAAATAGTGGTGTTTCCTCCACCCTCTCCCAGCCTGGGGCTTTGAGTGAGAGACGCTTCAGTACTCAGGAATGTGGGTGGATGTCCTTGCCAAATAGTTTAATGGCTGGAGAATTTAAAGTGCAGTTTCTGCGGTCTTTGACAGTTCCTGTTCTTCACTGGGTGAGGGGAGAAAAAAACCTATAAAGATTTTAGAACAATAGCCCCATCTGCCACATGCTCATAGTACATCAAAGGCACTTTTAATGCCTAAGGATACAATGCAGGGCCGAGGGGGAACAGTCCTCTCGTTAACACTAAGCACCAGTGTAAGACTGTTATCCTTAAACTGCCCCTGGCAGCCGTTGGGCCCGACCACCCTCACTACCTCTCTGGCAAGGAACCTGGATCCCTTCCCCTGCTTGCAAACCTACCGTCACCTGCGGAGTGCTCGCAGTTCCCAGAGGCCATCCCACCTGGAAACCCAGCCACTCTGTGCTGATTAACTGGATGAGGTAGTGTGATTGGCTGAGGGGAGGACAGCATGGACGCCCTGTGAGCCCTGTAGAGGAGTGGGTGGAAAACGCTCCTCTTAAGCAAACATGAAGCAACCCAGGCCCCCCGGGAGTCACGCAGTGGGGCAGTTGGCACAGTGTGCGTGTGTGGGGTGTGTGTGTGTCAGTTTTAACCATTCTGGTACCCGCCCATAGAGCTCGGGCATTCTTACAAGGGTGCGAACTGCCGCTGGAGCAGAGACACACCCACTGCCCCAGAACGACTCTGTTTCACAAGGGGTGGCAGGGTGGATAGAAAGAGGATACTGAAGCTGAGCAATGAGTGCAAAGAGGGTTGACCAGCAGCTGGAGAGAGGGGAGGTTAGCAGGGAGAGGGGGTAAAGGTGAAGGGGAAACAGCAGAGAACTTGTGCTGTCTGTGTTCCGGTAAGTTGCTTGTCTATATAGGTGCGTCGTGCCTTTTGGAGCGTAAATGCTGTGGGGCAGGGTTGCGGTCTATCCTCTGCGCACACACTGCCCATGGGGTCCTGGTCCATCAGAAGGGCTCCTAGGTGCTACAATGATACAAATAATGGACAATCATAATAATGGGGCACCGACCCTGGTTAGCGTCTTTTGGTTCTCCTGGAATACAAATACTATCTACGATGGTTCGATTTCTGGCCCAGTGGTAGATTATGTGGTTTTCCGAAGTGAGCCACTGAGGAAAAGCCTGGCTGAAGAGGCCAGATTCAAAACTCACCGTCTTCTTACCCCTGTCCCCGACACTGGCATCTGTGAGGAATTGGTGCTGCCAGAACGGAAACCCATGCTGGGCACTAACTAGGCAACGGGCATGGTGGGATGATGGCAGGACACTGGAAATGCTGCGGGGGCGCTGAGGAATTTGTAAGTATTCCTGTGTAGATAGGAGCAGCAACGTTTAGATGGTCAGACAGACCACAGCAGGGAAGGGCTCCCTACAGTCTTCTTCACCAGGACAATGAGAATACATATGAGCCCATGGAGCAGTCCAGGTGGCCTCAGCATCATCTGGAGCTGCCTGTTTATCGACAGGCGGAGGAGAGGCCACTGCAAGCTGAAAGCATCCAAAGTGCACAGGGCGCTTGGGTTTGGATCAGGCCCGCTCAAGGATATAAATGGCAGAGAGCCCAGCCCCCTTGGGTTCAAGTGAGACCCTGTGATGGGGTGTTCAAACCCCACGGTGGGGAAGAAGGGGTTAAGGAGCAGTTCTGGTCACAGGACCAACTGCTGGGCACCCTCTCAATGGAGGGGCAGCTTAAAAGGGCGCAGCATAGCACAGGCAGGGCGGTCGATGCCAGGGAGCAGACCTGCACTGGCTTCAGTTGGAGCCTCATGCTGCCCGGATGCCGACCACAGGGGCTGGGTCAGGCCCTGCAGAAATAGCCACATTCCCTGGAGAGCTGCAAAGCCCACCTGCAGCTTTGAGAACCCTTCTAGTTTTAGCAGCAGCACCCAGAGCACAGCACCTGAGTGCCCGGCTGCACATCTGAATGGTCCTCTTTGAATACTGTCCTGCATGCGACTCTGGGCTTTGGTTACTCCATCTGTAAAATGGGAGCAATGGTATTCACTCCTCTTCTGTGAGATGGCCCTCAAGAAAGGCTGTGAAGTGCCTAAAATGTTTAAGGCCAGTCACTGGGGTGGGAATGGAACTCGGGCCTTTCTGGTTCCCCACAAAGTGCCCAAGCGAAGGAGGCATTTTGGTGGACAAAGCACCAGATACAGGCTACCTCTCACTAGCACCAGGGTTTACCAGAAACAGGTCCCAGCTGGCTCTGAGTAATTCAGGAGGCCAAGCATTTGAGCCCGTACCTAAGTTAGCCTCACACTAACGCGCAGCACAGCCACCTCCTTCCAAGTGTTGCTAAAAAAAACCCTCATTGTACTATCCATATTCAAAAGGCCTTCATGAAAGGCCCAGAACTCAGTTAAACCAAACCCTGTCCTCCCCAGAACATCCAAGAGTGTCGCCCCTTATTGAGAAGTAGCGCCTGCGGCTGTTCCGGAGAAAACTGGGTTTGATTTGACGGAGTTACTTGCCTGCCAAACATCAGCTCTCAGCTGGTTGGCCACTAGCCATTTCAGTGCAAAAGCTGTTCAAACAGAGGTCACAATATTATTCATATTTTTATAATGGGAAAAGTCTGTTGTTCACTATGATCTCTCTCTCTCTCTCTCTCTCACACACACACACACACACACACACACACAAACCCTTTGGCTGAATACTTGCCATAAAAAGAAAAAAAGAGCCCAAGCCTGGAAAATTCCAGCCCAAATGATAAAAGTTATGAGCAATGAAAGTGGAGATTATAATAGGAACAAGCCCATTATACTGTGGCCACCAGCATCCTGCTGTAATATTCAGCATCAGGCTCTTGGGCTGGAATTCTGTGCGGTCTTCCCCTTAGCCCTTGCAAAGAAATAGCCTATTCAAGGGCCTTATTAGAGCCAAGTTGTAACTGGCCCCCAATGTGGCCAGGCAGAAAAGCAAGACACTCAACCACAGCTATGTTATGGTTCCTGCGCCATGGGCCAGGAGCAGGGCAGGGGATAGGACAGCAGCTGCATGCCCAACCCTCACCACTCCCCCGGGCAATGTGACATAAGGGGCAGAGATGGGCAGGCAGTGAGGTCAGACTTGGATCTGTCTCCTTGCCCCCCACCATGCCTGCCAGTGGCAACGAACGGGCATAAGGAGGAAGTCAACTGCATTCAGTGATGGGCTATATCAAATTATTTCCCACTTCCTGGAGAGACACAGAAGACTGAATCCTCAAGGAGCCTTCCTGGCTTGTAAAACAGACAATCCCTTTAGGGATATAAGGAACACAGAGGATTCCATCTTGATCCTTCACCTTAGAAGACAAGGAACCAGACAATTTGATCTCTATGGTGGATCCTGGCCAGTAAAAGCTGGAAAGGAGACTGTGGGTGAGACACAATCTTGTACAAAGACTATATCTTTCTAGATTATGTTTTAATCTTTTAGATACATGTTTTTTGCTTGGACCCATTTCTACCTTTATCCCTTTTACTTGGTATCACTTAACCTATGTCCTTTTGTTAATAAACTTGTTTTATTTTTATTATAAGCCAGGTCAGTGCTGTATTTGAAGGGCAGGGTATATTTCCCCCAATTAAATTAATAAGCAGTAATGTACTGGCTCTTTAAAAGACCATAAAACTTAATATCTTCTGTGAATGCACAGTGATAGGAGCTGTGCATTGCATCTTCTTGTTACCTGCTAATTGAAGTTAGAGCCAGGAGAGCCTTGAGGAGTTTGCTGGCAAGGAAGACGGACTGGGGTGGCAGGGAGCTGATACACAGTCTAATCTTCAGCGAAGTTCATTCTTGTTAAGGCGGAGAGGTAACCCTGCACTGTGAGCTACTGAGCTTCCCCAGCAGCCTGTTACAGGCTGTGTTTAGACAAGCCCTGAGTCTTCTCGGGGCTTTTCCCGGGGAGAGGCAGCCCCGAAGATCCAGCCATGCTTCTTCCAGCTTTTCAATAGCTGGATAGGAGCAGATGGGGTTGCAAGAACTTACCCATGTTTCTCCATGAAGTGCTTTAACCCTCGCCTACATCCTCCCCATAACGTCAACTCCCCCCTCCCCCCACGGCCTATGCCAAAAAGTCCAGTTATTCCTCATGTCCTTATTCTACACCTATCCCTATGCCTTGTACTCCTGATACCCATAAACTCTCTCCAGTGGCTGCTGTCTCCTTTGGAATCTCTCCTTTCCTCCCATCTCTCTTCTTCACTTTCATGCTACTGGGGCCTCCTCACAGCCTCACCTGTCAGCACAGAAAGAGAAGGCAGCATCATGCTACTTTCGCTTGCTCTCACTGTCACGCTACCTTTTGCTTATCCAGCTGCGTGAGACAGGAGCTCTGTCATTGCATTCAAGGGAAGTGCCACTTCTGGATTCTGCTAATTGAATAGGAAACCCCCAACCTCATAAATCTGTAATTCTGAGCTAAATGCTTCAGAGGAACCAAAAATACTGCCAGAAAATGCTGATTTTTGTTTTAAACAGAAAAGTCGTGTCCTGAAGCCAAAGGGAGGAGAAATGACTTATTGCTTGAAAAGTTATGATCTGCAGCATGATTGCAGGCTGCTCGTCAAGCTGCTTTCCATTCAGTCAGATGCAGAAGGGGAGAGGGCAATGGGATCGGGCTATGAGTGACTCCCAGTCACAATCAATTCATTTAAATGGGCGTTTTCTGAAAATTGAAACAAGCGCCTGCCACCACTCCTAAGTGTGATGGTCTTATTCGCTTCTGAGTTTGTTACTGAGCAGAGAACATTTTCTCAGCAAAATGTAAGGCCGAACAATAAGGATTGTGCAGGAACTGATATAGACTTTGCAGCTCAAATATGATGTTGTTTATTTGACTATGATGTATATTTAAAGGTCTGAGTTACAATTGGCCTCAGGCAAACTCTAATGAGCTGCAGCTGCCTGGACTCTCATTAGCTTTAATGACATCTTCTCAGTACATTTTTCTTGGGGTAAGACCTTGTCCTTTCTATGCCTCTGCACACACTAAAACCAAGAAACATCTCACCCTAAAAGGGCAGTCAACTCCAAACAGTGGAGCAATGATAAATGGTACTAATGCCCAATACAGACAAACCTTTCCTGGAAGAGTAGTTGTTTATAAGACCAATTGTAATTTATTTTGGCAAAGCTTTAGGCTGGAAGCCTTTTGCATGTAAACTTGAAAAACAGGTAACGTAGTTAGCTATGTGAATAGTAATTAGGCAAAGCGCAAATTGGGATTTCCCTGATAATACACACATTCTTTGCAATCCATCTAACTTGACATCTAACTTGCTTCTAAGATGCATCGTTCACTACACAGTAGAAGGAAAGGCATGAAAAGAATTAGCAGCAGGGAAAGGAAGGTAACAGTTACAAATACGTGCAGCACCTCCTCAGCTAAAACCTGGTTGCTCCCATAATGGGCTTAGAAGACTATGGTGGTCCTTCAGGGTAGGGTCTATTGATCATGCCTTTCTATATGGAGGACAACTTTGCTTTGATCTGCACATGTCCACTGGTGTTCTGCCCCTCTGGAGCAGTAAAGGCCATATCTCCTCCTTCCATCTCGCCTTCTGAGAATTCAGGGACTAGTCATTAATCATGGCCTGTCCTCTCCGTAAGAATACAATGGCTGCCTTATCCCACACTTCAACATACCTGACACGTACAACAACAGTCAGGCCTGACACATTTGTATTGCACCAAAGAGGCACTCAAAGGACTCCTTTGCATTATTACAGGCCATGGGTTTATAGTTAAGAAGGGCATCTCCCTTGCACACCTAACCCATTCCATTCATGTAACCCAGATCTTAGGCTCCTACTTGTCCGCCTTTTGTATGGATGACAGTAGGTGCTTCAATGGTAATACTCCATCACCTCACTTCCTGCAAGGCCCCCTTTCTAATTAGAATAGGATGATGGTTGTTTGTAAATAAAAGCTGAAGACTGAGAAACTATTATTGTTAGAAAACACATCCTGCTCAATGACCAATTTCTGTGTAATGCAAATTAACTTTTACCTTCCTCAATGATAGTGCAGGCATTAAAGCACCATCACCAAATCTGACAAGGCTGACCACTGGACTGTGAACAATTAGACTAAACAAGTATCTCTGGATAGACTTGGGATTAAGCTAGTCCCCCGGGAGAAGTCCAGCAGCTCTATAAAGCCAAGAATTTGTTCCTTAATAGAGATGCACAAGAACAGAGGTGCTGGAACAATTTGTAGAGTGGGGGTGCTGAGAGCCATTGAACCAACCTGTCAACCCTGTGTAGGACGGAAACCACTTCAAGCCAGGGGGTGCAGCAGTATCCCCAGCACCCCTAGTTCCAGCACCAATGCCCAAGAACCAGCAGGGAACCAAAATCTTCATAAGCTACTAATGCACAATAGTTGGAGGCTCATTGGCATCCCTGGTTGGCTGGACCTTCTGATGATGTCACAGCCGTGCCCCAACTCCCAAGGGTGCATATTTGGGGCCTCTTTTTAATGAATTACACACACCATATCCCTGTGCCCATTATGATAAATGGATAGGGGAGGGCAAGGTTAGGGCACCCTCTGGGGACACGGGACAGGGGGAAGAGGTTTTCGGTTGGGAGAGTGGGCAGCTTAAAAAGAAATGTACCCACCACCCAGAAGCCCTTTCAGCAGCAGTGTGTGTCCCCTTTCACCCATTTTAACGTGTTTTCTAGTGTAAAGTCCCAGCAGAAAGCTGCTCAATATTCCAGATTTCATTTGTCTTTGTGGGGGGCGGGGGAAGAGAACACGGCAAAATGTGTTTAAATTGGTTGCTCGGCAGGGCTTAAAGGTTTAGTTATGGGGAAAGAGAGTTGGAGGAGGGGCCAAATAGGCCTTATAAAAAAAGAAGGGTTAGAAAAAATTAAATGAAAAATAATAGATAACAGGTGTTTTTAAGCCTTCCCCCTAATATTTTCCTCTCATTATTTCACTAGGAACTACTTTGCATAGTGGAAGGAATCATTGCACAAAACTATTACAAAAGGGAGTTTAAAAAAGGTTTCTCAAAAATAAAATTAACTCGTTTAACAAGGCACAAGCCATAGCAGTAATTCATGGTGGGAGGTACATTAATAGGTTATTGGGGTATTTTTTGGATGCATGAAGGCATGGAGCCAAAGGCCTCACCCCTCACTATGAAACTATAGCTTACTAATGTGCACTCAAGGCTTTTGCTTCTATAATCAGGAAGTTAGAATTAGAGCTGGTCAAACAACAGATTTTTTGGTTCACTGGCAATTTCTAAAAATATTGGGGGAGAAACTGTTTCAAACAAAACGTTTCATTTTGATCCGGGATATTTAATAATTTTAAATTTTTTTTAAATATAACATAAAAGGAAATTTCAAAACCGAAAAGTAATTTCAAATCGAAACATTGAATGGTTTTGTTTTGACCTGTTTGGAATTTCTTTTCCCCGGGGTTTTCGAAATCAACAATTTGGCAAAATCAACACGAATTCATGAAATATTTTGGTGTCACCGGAGCTGCTTTTTTTTTTTTTTTTTTGCCAAAAAAATCAAAAGCGTTGGTTGAAAAACCTTCTCCCAGCTCTGGTGAGAACATCCAGGATTCAATCCAGTTCCACTGAAATCAGTGAGTGTCTTTACATCAGCCTCAATGGGCTTTCGATCTGGTCCCTAGTTCTCACCCAAGGGGATAATAGATCTACCACCAAACAGATTAAAAAACTACAACAACAGAGGCTTGGGTTTAAGTGAAGGGGCTTGACTCACCGCTAGCACCTCCTTGTTTCCAGAATGGCATAGCAATTCTTTTCCCACCTCCTGGCAATGGTCTCAGTGCCTCTTGGGGTGGTCTACCTCTTTCTATGACTTGGTCCTCCAGGCAAGTCACTTTAAAGTCTTTCCCCTTACAGAGTAGTCCATGAACAAAAAGCAAGGAGAATTAACAGAAATAAACTAAGTTCATAGGACATAGAGGGGAATGAGTCCCACTTAGGGAGGGCCAGACGCTGATGCATCCTTTCCTCAGGGAGGGGGCCACGGTCTCCCGGGAAGCTCCTATCTTTAGTCATCCCTTTCCTCAGGTGCTGGGAGTTGAAGGTATCTCCCCTTCCCTCATCTGCCAAGTGAGCTCTCTGCTCCCCCTTTTAAGCTCCTCCCCCAGCCTATGCATACATTGTGGGTGTGGTGGGGTGTGGAGCTGCCCGCAGTTCTTTAACCCCTTGTTGCCCAGAGTGGGGATTGTATACCCTCATCGCCATTTGTTGTAGGAAATACATGAGTGGTCTTAAAATTACAATCCTATGTAAATAAACCTTCATAGCTATCCGATAAATTGGCATATAAAACAGAACCAGAGACGTTTGAGGTGGGTCTAGCTGTAGCCCATCCCCTCTGCGGGTTAGTGCAGGACTTACAGTCTAGTCTCTAGCCTAGTTTTAAATGGCATTGATGGGGCTCCCATCATATCCCAAAGGAGAGGATCCAACAGATCTTATGGTCCGGAACAATCCATTTCCCTCCTTGGTGTTTTCATCCTTCAAACTGCACATATTTGGTTTTCTCAGTCTTTCCTTGTAAATCAGTCCCTCAGCCTCCTAATGCTCTCATCTCTTCCAAAGTTGTTTACAGCTCTCTGGCATTGAGGTACTTGGAACAGAGGACAATATTCAAGATGTGGTGGCATGCAAGCTGTGTAGAGAGGGATGACAACCTGCCTGTTCTGTAGATGTGGCCAAAAAACCCCACACTGAACTTTCTTTTTGCCTTACAAGCTCTTATCTGTCCACTCCGGGGAAAGGCCCTAGCCCAGTCCAAGGCCCAAGAAGCCAGACCAGGTGCTTGGCAGAGCAATGCTGGCTTTGAAGGAACAGTTTTGGTGTGTCTCCTATGCAGCGTACCTCACATCATGGCAATACCAGCATATTCTGGGGCTCCAGAAGTCCATACTCCCGAGTGCCCAATGCTGTTGTTGGGAGCAAGGGTTTGGGTTAATTTCCAGACATGAGGTTCTGCGTTATGGGATGGGATTAGAAGGCCCATCTGTGCAATGTGTGCGTCTTCCTATCTATACTGGGAAGAAACAATGGTGTAGTACAGTGGGCAGGACCCTCAACTGGGAATTAGAAGACCTCAGTTCATAGATAGTAAGGCCAGAAGAGACCATCATGATCATCCAGTCGGATCTCCTGCATAACACTTGGCATGGAATTTTAACCCAGTAATCTGTGCCCTGAGCCCTGAACTTCTGGTTGAGTATAAGCCTATCTTCACTGCAAGAATTCAAATCAATTCTATTCCCAGTTCTGCCACTGACCAACTGCATGACCTTGTGGAAGTCATTACACCTCTTTGTGCCTGTTTCCCCTCCCGCCCTTTGTCTTGTCCATTCAGAGAGTGAGCTCTTCAGGCAGGAACTGTCTCTTACTAGGGCGCTGTCTAGTAAAAAGTGTTAAAGAAGCCACCTTGAAGTCAATGGGTTTTAAGGACACGTGTAATGATAAACACATGCCAAAGTACTTTGCCAAATCAGGGCCTGACAGTAGTAATAGTAAAGGAAGTGTGCCAGTCTCCTGTTAGCATCTGGCATTTTCTTCAATTGCAGACGGAGTCCTGGAGGGAAAAAAAGCATGATGGCTCATCAGTGGTAATCTCATTGTGCTGCTGGAATCAGTCTGGTCTCTAGGATCCTTTGTTGATGGTGTATGAAACTTCCATCTTTTTATTTATGGCCTTCATTCAGTTTTCTGTATTAACTGCAGGTTGTCAGAGTCACATCAAAGGTTAAAATTTCCATGGAAATAGTCCTTTCTGCATGAATCATATTTCCCAAAAAGTGTTTATCTGAGAGGAGGGTCAGGTTATTTTACATAGCATAGGAAGTAACATGGAGAGTTCCTGACTGTTCTTTCTAGTCAATAGTTATAGATAGGGCCCTACCAAATTCACGGCCATGAAGAATGTGTCACGGACTGTGAAATCTGGTCTCCCCCCATGAAATCGGTATAGTAATGGTAAAAGCACACAAAAGACCAGATTTCACGGGGGAGACTAGCATTTCTCAAATTGGGGGTTCTGACCCAAAAGGGAGTTGCGGGGGGGAGGTCACAAGGTTATTTTAGGGGAGTCACGGTGTTACCACCCTTACTTCTGCACTGCCTTCAAAGCTGGGCGGCCAGAGAGTGGCAGCTGTTGGCCAGGCACCAAGCTGTGAAGGCAACCCGTCCCCCCCGTCCCCCCCGCCAGCAGCAGCACAGAAGTAAGGGTGGCAATACGAGACCATGCCACGCTTACTTCTGCGTTGCTGCCTTCAGAGCTGGGCAGCTGGAGAGCGGCGGCTGCTGACTGAGGGCCCAGCTCTGCAGGCAGCTGCACAAAAAGTAAGGGTGGCAACACCGTACCAGGCCACCCTAACTTCTGCTCAGCTGCAGGCGGTGGCTTTGCCTTCAGAGATGGGCTCCCGGCCAGCAGCCGCCACTCTCCAGCTGCCCAGCTCTGAAGGCTGCGCTGCCGTCAGCAGCCGTGCAGAAGTAAGGGTAGCCGTACGGCACCCGCCCTGCAATAATCTTGCAACACCCCTCTCCCCGCGCAACTCCTTTTTGGGTCTGGACCCCTACAATTACAACACTGTTAAATTTCAGGTTTAAATTGCTGAAATCATGACATTTACAATTTTTAAAATCCTGTGACCGTGAAATTGGACCAAAATGGACCATGAATTTGGTAGGGCTTTAGTTATAGACACAGCTGATCCTGTACAATTGTCTCACAGACTCAGACATTAAGGCCGTGAGCATGATCATCTAGTCTGATCGCCTGCACATTGTCAGACACTAAACCCCCCCACCCACTCCTGTAATAGGCCCGTTACCTCTGGCTGAGTTACTGATGTCCTCAAATCTTGATTTAAAGATTTCAAGTTACAGGGACTCCACCATTCACTCTAGTTCAAACCTGCTAGTGACCCAGGCCCTAAACGGCAAAGGAAGGAGAAAAAACCCCATGGTCTTGTCTAATCTGAGGTGGGGGAAAATTCCTTCCCAACCCAAAATCTGGTGATCAGTTTAACCCGGAGCATGTGGGCAAGACCCACCAGCCAGACACCTGGGAAAGAATTCTCTATAGTAACTCAGAGCCTTCCCCCTCTAAGTGTCCCATTTCTAGCTGTTGTCGATGTATCCTAAAGCAGTCATGGATAGGCCACATGCCATCATAGGCAATCTCATCAGACCCTCCCCTCCATAAATTTATCAAGCTCAGTCTTAAAACAAGTTAGGTGTTTTGCCCCCACTACTGCTCCTGGAAGGCTGTTCCTGAACATCACTCCTCTGATGGTTATATTTGTCCGTAGAGATCTTAATATTTTCCCCAACTAGATGATATTAGTCTTTGTCCAGAGAATTTTGTGACTGGGTGCACAGCCTTGGTAAGGAACAAGGAAGAACAGCAAGGGGAAAGAGTGCTTCGTGTTGCCCTTTCACTCCAATCCCAGGATTCTCCATTTTACATGTCCTCTCTGCTGGCTGCCTGCCATTGATTTATTTAAATAGCTGACATTTCTCTGAAGAAACGCAGAGACGAAGTGTTTTCGCTTTTGCTGAGCACAATGAACCGGAGAGAACGTCGCGTCCAGGCTCCAGCAGCTCGTTTGGAACCACTACAAAAAGAATGACTTTCATGGCAATAGTTCAGGAGAAACAATTGGTTTTGTAAGATGTGTTCTGGGTGGTATCGGCCCCTCAGCAGCTCCGGCAGGAAAAGCAGCTATTCACTGTGACAAACAGTGATCAAATCCAAACCCTCATTATCTTTGTTTGTTCCTCCCTCTGACCCCTTCCAAAGAGAAAGTTATGAATACCCCAGGGCAGTGGTTTTCTCAAAGCCAGTCCACCGCTTGTGCGGAGAAAGCCCCTGCCGGGCCGGACCGGTTTGTTTACCTGCCGCGTCCGCAGGTTTGGCCGATCGCGACTCCCACTGGCCGCGGTTCACCGCTCCAGGCCCATGGGGGCTGCGGGAAGCGGCGCGGGCCAAGAGAAAGCAGCGGACCGGCTTTGAGAACCACTGCCCTAGGGCCTAGCAGAGTCTTTCTGCTTCATACAGACCCTCCATAGCTGATTCCTGGGCTCAGGAGATCCTACCTGCCACAAAGCACAAGAGGGTGTGTCACTTTTGTTTTTGCCAGTGGGTGCTTTCCACCTTCCAGTTTCACTGTGCACCCCATATGGGTTCCTAAGACTCGTGGGTGCGGAGCATACCCTATTTTTCTATTTTTATTTTTTTGGTGGGTGCTTTAGCCCTGGAGCACCCACAGAGTCGGCACCTATGGCTGGGGCCCAAAGCATGCTTTTTAGTTGGTCATTTTTTGGAGTGTGGTGGTTTGACGTCATTCGAGGGGGTAGAAAAATTCATTATTAATTTAGCCCTTCTTTCTGTTCGTGAATCAGTCCTGATTTCCTCTCGCATTCTCCTTAGCTGTGACTGCTTGCCAGGTCATCGAGACGAATACACTTTGGCCTGCGAGGTGCCGGTCAGTCATCTGTGCATGGTGTCTGATTGGTCAGCTAAGTCACATGGTATTTTTTTCTGGGCCCTGATTGGGTGACAAACTGCATGACAGGAGAACTATTAAGGATAAATAAATATCTGCTAGAAGGGAAGAAGGTTGTACAGACAACGTGCCACTGAAAGTACTCACTCTGTGGTGAGAAGGGAAGGTGGGGAGGACCTAATTAGCCCCCTCTCCCTGCCACTGCTGGCACAGCAAGTAGCTGGAGCCATGTAACGGCCCATCAAATACCCATCTCTCCAGGTTTTATTTCTTGGTTCTTCCACCAAAGTTGAGTCCTTATGGAATTTATCTGCCTGGATTTAGGCCCCAACAGCCTTTTAACTACATTTTTTTTTCCCTGCTGTTTACATCCACAAGACATACGCTTGCTGCTTTTCATTTGGCTCTGTTTTCTGTGCTAGCCTAAGAGAAAAGAACAGCGCAATTTCCTCTTCACTCCAAAATTCCAAGTGAGCAATTTCAAGGATCTGGAGATTGTCATGGACAAGTAAGGGACACGGTGGTCTGAATGCAGGGAGGGGGAGGATGCTATTGAGGTGAGACTGTAGCTGAAACTTTTCCAATCATCCTGCTGTATCAGGAAAACTGGGCTTGAACACCCAAACCTGTTAACCATTATTTGGGTGGAGGGGAGGGAGGAGAGTTTCAAGAAAACTTCTAAGAAAGTGTTTAGAAAAATACATAATGAAAATATTAAATTAGTTTCACGGTACGGCCACTATGAGCCAGATCCTCAGCTGGTATGAATCAGTACTTCTTTGACTTCAGTAGAGCTATACCTATTTATAGCAGCTGGGCATGTAACCTCACGTCAGAGCTCATGTGACCGGTCCAAGCACCATCTGAAAGGCTTGCAGAATGTGAACATGCTACACTCCAGCTACTCGACGGTCTCTGCTTACAGGAGGATACAAAATGGGGTTAACAGAGGGAACTAGTGAGACAAGATCAAAACACCCACTGTTTGTTTTCTACCTATCATATAAGCCTGAGTCTCGTAGCTTCAGTCATACCTCAGGTAGGGTGCCTGGATGAACTGGGTTTTATCCAAGAATACACTATTCTTAGAGGACCCTTAGGAGGTCCCAACCAGTCAGAGCCCCACTGTGGTGAGCGTTCTAGACATCGACAGCAAGAGACAGCCCCTGCCCCAAAGAGTTTACAGTCTAAATAGACAAGACAGTCAGAGCGTGGGAGAAAGCACTGTCATCCCGATTGTACACATGGGAAATGGAGGCAGCAAGATTAAGTGACTTGCCCAAGGCCAAGTCACTCATCAGATCTCATCAGATATCACCCTTTCTCTAACCTTTTGGGGCAAGATGATTTAGAAGGAAGATGGTGCCGAGATCGCTCCAGCCTGAGGCGGAACCCTCCAGCTTCCTAGATCCCCGACCATGGGGTTTTATTGGTCTGAATACAGCTAGGCGCTATGGTAATACAAATAAATAATAACAAGAAGCCTCCTAAGAGCCTTAAGTCATAGACCAGGACCTCATTGTGACCACAGAGCAAAAGATGGTCCACCCTGCCCCAAAGAGCTTCCAATTCAAGTAGAAGATGAGACAACAGATGGATGCAGACGTACAGATGGGGGAGCAATGAGGTGTATTGGTCAGCATAATGGGCCTAGCCCTTGTCAAGATTTCTGTAGGCATCACGACAGAGAAGCGTTTCAAGGAGGGCACTGAAGGAGGAAGCACTGTGGAGATTTACAGGGAGCTCCTCCCAAGCATGAGGAGCACTGGTCCATGCAGGAAAGCACAAAGGTGTATTTTTGAAAATACAAGTGGGTGATAGAGGCTGGGAGCATGGGCTGATCAGAGGTGGAATCAACATCGCCCTAGTGAATGAGAGCTGATAGGTAGGGGAGAGATAGTGAAAGGGAAGGGAAGACCTGTAGCTTATGGTAGATGTATAGAGAAGGGGGAAGCAGTGGAGGGATGCAAAGTGAGGGTGAAGTGGTCAAAGTGACAGGCCAGGGAAATGATCTTTGCAGCGTTGCGAACAGATGCGGGGGAGACAAGATTGCATTTGCCAAGGCCAAAGAGAAGGATGTTGTAGTAATTGAGACATGAGAGGAGAGCCCAGATGAGAGTTTTAGCTGTGTGGATGGATAGGAAAGGCTTTATCTTAGAGACGTTATGCACAAAGAATCGGCAACATTTAGACAGAGCCTGGATGTGAGGCTGGCCCCTGCCACTGGAAGCCCAGCTGCCTTCCTCTCCGGCTTTTGGCTCTTCCACTCTCGGCTCCCTGCCACAGCCGGGCTCCTGGCAGGGAGCTCCACACCCAGAGGGGAGCCCGGAGCTTCAGGGGAGCCAGGAGACTCTGGGCAGCACCCAGGCTCCCTACGGGAGCCCAGGGCACAGCCTACCTCAGAGCGGGGAGCCAGACAGGCACAAACCAGCAGCTGCCTTGAGGCTCCCAGCTCCCCAGTCTGTCCGGGGAGCCCAGCAACTGCACTGAGGCTCCTAGGAGCTGCCCAGACTCCAGACGTGGAGCTCACAGCCAGGAGCCCCACTTTGGCGGGTAGCGGGAAGCCAAGAGCCCGGAGAGCAGCCGAACTCCCGGCGGTGGGGAGCAGAGACCCTGTGGGGGAGGTGGAGCCTTTGAAGTCGGTGGAAGTGCTCCTGGTGAGGACACGCACCACCAACAAAAGGAGGGCACTGTGGACATGAACCACCGCAGTAATTACTGTGGTGCCTGTAAGTCGACCTAACACAGGTTAATTTACGTTTCTAGTGTAGACATGCCCAGAGTTACCTGAGAGCACAGACTGGAGGAGCAAGGAAAGGGGCAGGTGAAGGCTGCCCGAGAGACAGAGAGAGAGAGAGAGAGAGAGTCAGGAGAGACGGAAAAGGGGGCAGAGGGTAAATACCCTCCTCATCCCCCACTAGACAGAAGGTTCTGAGTGTACGGGGAGGATTTCAGCAAGTGGGACTTACACAAAGGCCAGGGATGGGATTCTCATTCTTGGCCAGGTTAGAGCGATCAGTAAAATCACAGAGCCTCCATTCCCTGTGCCCCCGCTGCACCCCTCCCGCACATACGAGTCACTGAGCGCTTACAGTGATCGGAAGGATCCCTCACGCACTGGGACTCCAGCTTGCGCTCACCATTGATTGAGTACGGGCATAAGGCAGTGGCTGCAGCCTAAGCCGTATTCGAGCTCTCTTGTGTGCCTAGCAACCTGGAGAAGAAACTGCTGGCTTTATGGGTCACCAAGCTTGGGAAGGAGGAGCTGAGACCCCAGAGCGATGAGGAGCACAGCATAAATGCCTAGATCATCAATCCTGCAAAAGCTACCTCTGGGAACGAAACATACTGCGCTGCAAACGCAAATGCAGTGCTCACTGGAAGGGAAAGGTGAAGCGCCTGACATGGGGAGAGAAATGGCCGAGCACTTGCAAAGAGCCCTCCCAACGAAGCCCACTTCAGAGATCTGGAAAGCATGAGAACCAAACTCATCCCTGGACCAACAGCACCAAATTCCCTGCCTAGCCTGAATGCAGCCCTCCAGGCTGCACGGTCCAGGGGCCTCAGCACATTGAGCACAGAGCTCTTTTTTGAAAGGCAGGCCCCTGATCTGTTTTGAAAACTTCCCCGTTTGAGTCTGAGTGCAGAAAGAGGGTCAGAAACACTTGTTCAACGCTGCACATGGAAGCAGTTCTTGGTGGCTGGGCTCTTTGTACTTTACCGACTCTCTCCTGCAGAGAGCCTGGAAGATGAAAAGTGCTAATTATTACTGACTCTGCCAAAGCCAATAATATTCTTGGGTCATTATCAGTTTACCCACTTTTCCTGTAAGCCTCCTATGTAAATACCCCATTGGGAAGTGTCTAGTGTTTACTTCACACCCCACAAAGCAGCAGTGCCCATTATCCAATCGGAAGCCCCTTGCACCCATGGCCATCAAACTTTTGTAGACTCTGGCACCAGTCAGCAGCCCCAAACCATGTTGGGATTTTTTTATTTTTTAGCAGAGGTCTCGTGGGCTCCCAGCTGGGGTGTGTGAACTGCAAGAGGAGAGCTCCTCCTGGGGGATACTTACAGAGCTGGATTCACTTCACTAGGAGGGTGGTGAAGCACTCGAATGGGGAGGTGGTGGAATCTCCATCCTTAGCGGTTTTTAAGGCCCAGCTTGACAAAGCCCTGGCTGGGATGATTTAGTTGGTGTTGGTCCTGCTTTGAGCAGGGGGTTGAACTAGATGACCTCCTGAGGTCCCTTCCAACCCTAATCTTCCATGATTCTATGACTGGTTTATTGGGCTTTTGGCTGTGGCTGTTAGAGAACATTTTTCTTCCAGCAGGAGGATGACATTAGTGAATCAGTGATGTATTCAAGGCCCAGTCTTGGTGGGCAAAAAACGTGTGGGTTTCCTCCCCGCCCCATCATGTCAGCTCTGTTGAGTTAGCTTAACATGAGTGACAAAAAACTCCATCAAGACGCCCCATAACACATTCGAAGCTGTGGCAGCTGGCTGTGTTTTAACCCAGGAGGGAACGGTTTTCAAAGCCATCTGCCTGCACAGCTGCTGCTTGCCTGCCCAGTGGACCAATGTGTGAGAGGCGCTCCCAGAACACCTCCAGGGAAGCCGTCATGATTACTGGCCTGCCAGGGGTCAGAGAACAAATCGCAGGGCAAATGAGTGCTCTCTGCGCCCTTCCCATTCAGAAAGCTGCTTATAAGTGACCGAAGGCCGCTGCAGTTGTCCTACTTGTGCCATTTGACTCTTCAAGGCTGGAAGCACGCTTGGGAGTCACGCACACTTCACACTGCGGCTATTCCCAAGAAAGCCTAAGATGCTGGTATTTGTTTGGCTTTCGTACAGGGTCACGTACACTCACAGCACTGTGTAAATAATAGCGCCACTGAATTGCTAAGCCATTGATCCCTGGGACAATGGGCAGCCTTAAATTCTCCAGCGGACAGGTCCCATTGACCTCTCTTTTCCCATGATTGAATTAGTGTGTTCCTTTCCCTGCTCTGATTAGGTGAAATACGGGGAGACAGAAGCCAGTGAGGAAGTGCATCTCATTGTAGGAGACCAGAGCAGTTTTCCCTTTCATCACTGCTCATTTATTTGGATTAGAGTCAGCTCTCTCCTGAATCCTTTCTTCACTGTTTGTTACTCCACATGTACCAAGCACTGCGCGTTCATCTTTATTAGCTCAAATTGCTTCCCCGTTCTAATGGGATCTTGCTCTTCACGTACAATTGAAAGGAAATGTATTCATTAAAATAATTCTCCTCCTAACTGCCACTTAGAACTGATGTGGTTCCGGGGGCTTTCCAGGACTGTCTTTTCCTAGTGTCCACTGGGGACTCCTATTAAGACTGCTAGTTGAAAGCAGAATGTAGACAATGAACTTTGTTGCCGCAGTCTCTGGACGCTAAAGAAAATACATTTAGTAAAGATTTCATTTCAAATACAAAGTCTAACGTCAGTTTAACATTGGAGGGGACCAGAAAACAATTATTCTGCCTTCTTTTACTTACAAAAATCATATTTTAAAAATGTGATGGATGGTACCTTTGGAATGAGGTCAATTCCACTGGCAACTCTGTGTTCCCCATAGCACAATGGCTGGTGCTTTGTGTGTCTAGTTGTGGAATTTTCTAGGCTACCAAGTTCTTCCCTGGAAGGGAAGAAACCAAATGAAAAGCGTAAAGCAAAACAGGGGAATGCAGAGAGAGGTAGAAATCTAACATTAGAATTAGTAATAAGAAAAGGCTTAAAAAGAAAATAAAGTGATACAACTTTAAGTACCACTTTAAAACAACCCCTCTCCCTTCCTTGCTGTTTACATACAAACATCCTTTCACAGCACAAAGTGCCACAGAGTCACACTGCAAAGACCAGGAAACACAACACAACAGCCTTTGGCCAGCAATCTTCGTCCACATTTCACGGTCTTCACACAGACTTGAAAAGTGCACTGCATCCCGTCCGGTCAGCCACATGGTCCAATCACACTCACTGCGGGTGCCCCTGGTACCCATCCCTGCAACACTTGCTTTGGTGATCTTCCTCCGCTCCTGTGACTCACTTGTTCCACAAACTGAAGTTGTCTTTGTCTGATCGTCTTGATGACATTGGGTATCACTCCACTTATGCTAAAAAAAAAAAAGGGGGATAAACCTCCTTGTTAGCTGTACTTTGCTCATGGCTAAGGTGCAGAGATTGCCTGTAGCATTCCAGCTCACAGGCAGAAAGCGTCTGTCCTGTTTCCTTAAAGTCCGTGTCTCATGTACATATAGCACGATGCTGAAGACGAGACTGCCGCCATCTGATTTTACACTTCATGGTGATCCCTTTGCTTCTTCAAACGCGGCTGAGCACGGGTAAGGCCACAGTTGCGAGTCCAATTCCCCGTCAGATCTCTAGTGATGTTTAGCATCCCTTGTAGTCCTACTGCCCAGGTGTTGCGAGTGCCCAGGGCACTCCAGTGCCACCTCAGATTTACTAGTGACGCTCTGGTTTATCCACCCTACCTCTGTGTTTTTAAAACACCTAATGCTGTGGTATCTATGGTAACATTTACACACCACACCACTGGCAGAGGCACGTGGGGTATGTGCAGCTACACACCACAGTGTGGATACAGCAGGCTTTTCACTGTGGTGTGTAGCTATACGTAAGGGGACTGTTGTCCCCTCAGTAACACTCAGTGGGGGTGTTTTGGTTGGGTAGCTCCCAGTACCAACACAAAGGGGACAGGTCGATGAGAAATCAGGACCCTGAGACTGACAGGCCCCAGGAACAGTGGGGAGAGGCCCTTGCTCCAGGTCAGCCTGATTGACGGGGCGGGCAGGCTAATCAGGGAGTCAGGAGGCCGAGGGGGTCCCACGCTCCGTGTGAGCCAGAATTGCCTGGGTCAGACAGAGTGGGGCTGAGCTAAGGTGAGAGCAGGGGCCCGAGCTGAGCTGGGGGGCAGAGCCCTGCCAGCCAGAGGGGCCCGAACAGCAGCCCAGGGAGCTGGAGGCAGAGCAGCCACCGTGCTGGGACCGAGTGGTGGAGCAGGGGCTGGAGCAGTCCGGAGCCGGGTGCGGTGAGCAGCTGGGAAGAGCGAGGGGGGACCCTGGGCAGCGGGCCCAGTGCAGGGAGAACAGCCAAGAGGCCTGGCAGGCCAGACTTGGAGGGGGATCGTAACCCCGATGGGGTGGGGGCGATGCTGGGAAGAAGGGCCCTGCCACCTAGAGCCTGAGGGCATGTGACCACCACCAGAGCAAGCGTCCGACCCGCAGCATCCCTGCAGCACAGCCAGGGCCTGAGAAGGGGCCTGGGACTTGTAAGGAACAGACTGAATTTCACTTACATTTCAGAGACGCTGGTTGTGATGTCCCCATGCCACACAGCAGGGTGACGTGTTTTCCTTTAGCCTTTCCCATTGTTTCCTTATTTTTAAAAATTGATTGATTGCTGTTTAATAAAAATTGTATTTGCTTCGAACTGTATGTAGTGGTCAGTGGGTCAGAGAAGCATCCAGTGCAGAGACAGCACCCTGCAGTGGGGACACCCTAACCCTTGCCCTAAGTGACCACAACAAGGTTCGGGGTCGAGCCCCCCAGGAAACCTGGACTTGTCTTGTTGAGGTTCAGAGGACTCTGCCACACAGGAGAGTGGAAGGGGAGCCCTCAAGGTCAGACAGACCTGTGGATAAAGGGCATGGGAGCGAGGACTCAGATCCTTTCACTAGCCCACTTCACCGGTGTAGTGTAGAAGCCAGAAAAGTTCCCCACAACAGCAGGACCATTCCCCCACTTACATACATATAAAAGGTCTGGCAGTGGGGAGACAGTGGGGAAAAGCTTCAGCTACTCCTTGCCACCAGAGCCTTTCACCATGGTGAGGGAAAGCCTTTCCTCAGCTGCCTTCCTCCCTGCCAGAGCCTTTCCCTGCTAGGGCAGTCTTTTCTAGTCGCGGCGGGAGGCAGCAGGACAATACGCTGCTAAAAGCAGCAGTGTACACAAGGAGACAGGGCTCGGCTGAGTAGAGACTGTGCAGCGTATATATTTGCCTACATGCCCACAGCGTTCAGGAGCATCTTTACTCTGCTCACCTGAACTACGCTGCTATTTATAGCCATGTGAGGGGGCACTGCACGGGTATGGGCTCGACACGCCGCTGAAAGAAGCGTGCAGCGTAGCTGTGCCTTAAGCAACCTTCCTATGAGCAGGGAAAGCATCTCCTTTCCCAGCTTCACCTAGTTAGCTCTTCTGTGGCTATTGCTCCACTCTTCTCTCGTTCAGACAGCTCCCAGCTGCAGCGTTGCCCGAGAAAAAACGAATGGGCTCCACTTCCGCTAAAACCCACATCCTTTGATCCACGTAAACACATGGAGGCTTAATCTCTGTAACCCTTGTCTTCCCCCCTCCTAACGTAGCCATACCCTGACTTGCCTGTCAAGTCCATCCTTTAGATTGCAAGCTCCCTGGGGGCAGAGACCTGACTTCAGCGATGCCCCTAGCAAGTGCGTGGGTGCTATGAACTAGCAAAGGTCCTCAACCCTTTTCATGGTTCTGGCAATGTTGGTTTCATGTCCCAGCTGGGACAGATTTCCTCAGCGACCAGAAGGGCTTGATCTGGAAGCTTTGTTTGCGTTTCAAACAATTCCATGCTGCAGAACGGCAACACCATTAAGGGGATGAGAGCCTCTGCCTCCTACTGGCAGACTGCAGTACTTCTAAAGGAAGCGTCTGCTTTGTCTCTGTCACAGGACCACATTACCAGGGCACAGACTCCCTTTCTATTAATATAGTTGCTTAATTATACTGCAAGGGAGACTGCCAGCCAGGCAGACAAACTGCAGAAGTATTGTGTCATTATACTATCAATGAAAGCATTCTGCCGGATAAGAGAGCAATGACATCACTTACTGATGGCATCAACCAAGTGACAAGCACATTGTCCCAGCCTCTGACCCAGCTACGGAAACCCTCCTGTATCTTTTCCCCGTTCTCTCTTTCTGCTAACCACCAGAAACAGATGCCCCGTCACTACTGCCTGGCATCCCAACCCCCCCTAATAATCCTATCATCTGGCAATCCTGCCCATAAACTCCCTCTCTTCAGGCCTCATCCCCATCCCAAAATCTAGCTGCCAAACATGCACTCCCTTCCCCCAGCAAGGGCCATCTCTCTACAGATTTTTAAATGTGCCCATCAAGCCCAAGAAATGAAGTGCCAGAATGAGACCGAAAAAATGAGTCTCCAGCACATTTGGTGATGACACGACCCCTCAGACCAGGCACCTAGACAGATCTTTCCAAGACAATGCTCCTAGAGACCTCAGCTGGCTCCAGAGATTGCTGCCTACCCTGTTAATTGTAATCCGTCTTTGGGCTGTAAAAGGTGAACTTGAAAACTGCCACCTTTCTAAGGAGGAGGTATACACAGAAAGCTGCACTTAGGTAACTAGGTTACGACTGAACTCCTGCCGCATCCCAGCATACGCCGAGAGATCTCTGCCGCCAAGGGTATCACGCCAGGCCATGGTACGGCCTGGCATCAGGAAGCTGCGAGGGCACAAAGCACTGAACAATTCAGGAGCACTGCCTCTCCTCGGGAGAAACAGCCAGGCATCACCTTTAATTGGGTCGGATGAGGTCAGGCAGGTGATCGGTATTTGTAATGAATTCTAAGCAGCGGGCCCCATTCCAAAGGCAATAAGATTTCATTCCAACAGCAAAATCTTTACACTACCTCAAGTTGTTCAGAGGCAGACACCTCAGTGGCACCTCCTGGCATCTGTAAAACAGCTCAGTGGAGTCAATGCGGACGTGTGTGGGCCAGAAAGAATCCAGCCTGACTCTCAGAGCCTAGGGTGACTCGCCCGTGTGGCACTGGCAAAAACACACTTTTTTCCCCCCCAACCTTGTAAACTGAGCAAGTTTGCTCTGGACCCCTGAGATGCAAACAACCACAGAGACCTCTGCCATTGTTTGCAGACCCTTTTCAGGGCAGAACCACACTTCATTGGAGGCACTGGATGGAGCCTCAGGAGAGCTCTGTTCTAATGCCCTGCTCTGCCACTCGCTCACTGTGTGTGGCTTGAGCAAATCACTTAATTGTCAGATCAAAGTGAGGCCCTGCAGACAAGTGGAGGGCATTTCTCTGTGTGGATGCAACACAATAACTCTGGAGCACCGCATCTGTGATAAATGAAGGGGCAGGGGGTATCTCCCTTTTATGGATACCCAGCCAGCCAGTAGCTATAAAATCCCTCTTAGTAGCTGTTCTCTAATTGCTCTAGGGTTATAAAGTCTCACTGCTATGCACAGGTAAAAGGAAAGGAGTGGGCACCTGGCCAAAAGAGCCAATAGGAAGGCTAGAACTTTTTGAAATTGAAAAAGAACTCCCCTTTTGTCTGTCTGTTGTTGTTCTCCTGGGGAGAGGCAGACAGGCAACAGCTATGCTGTAAGAAGCTTGGGCCAGGTATGAAAAAAATCATCAATATCATACCTAGAAACTACTCATTTAAAACCCCAGATATGTAAGTCAATCAGGAAACGTCTAGGAAGACGTGATTAGGTTTATCCCTTTTATTTCGTTATGGCTTGTGGATTCCTCTGTACTAATCCCAGTTGCTTTTGTTTTGCTTGTAACCTTTAAGCTGGACCTCAAGAAAGCGATTCTTGGTGCTTAATTCTTGTTGTTGCTCTTTTAAAATCTGAGTTCCAAGATGTATTCTTTTTTATTAATAAAATTTACCTTTTTTAAGAACAGAATTGGATTTTTGTGTTTTAAGAGGTTTGTGCGCATGTTGTTTAATTAGCTGGTGATAACAGCTGATTTCCTTTTTCTTTCTTCCTTCCTTCCTTTCTCAGCTCTTCCCTGGAGAGGGGTGAAAGGGCTTGAGGGTACCCCACAGAAAGGAATTCCCAAGTGCGCCTTCCTGGGCTCTCCAAGGAGTTCTGCACTTGGGTGGTGGCAGCATCTACCAATCCAAGGTCAGAGAGAAGCTGTAACCTTGGGAGTTTAGTACAAGCCTGAAGTGGCCAGTATTAATTTTTAGAATCCTTGCGGGCCCCCACCTTCTGCACTCAAAGTGCCAGAGTGGGGAATCAGCCTTGACAGCATCCAATCAGTTTCAAAATTTCAGGGAATGTTCTAGACAACAGTGGGCAGAATCCTATTGATCTGGGTGAAAACTGGACAAACAGAAGAGGGAAATGGGGGCCACTTGGAGCCCTGGCTTGTATATAGATCAAAGTACTGGTTTATGGCACCCATTCCAGCAAAGCAGCCCCCATCTCAGCTCTGCCCATCGTCCTAATGGAGTTTAGCACATTGCTAGCATGAATGATTTACCTCCTAGACATAAAGGAAAGAAATAACAATGGTGGGGAACAGGGAATGTGGGGGCACACAGAGCCCTGGGGATAGAAGGATGAGAGGCATGGGGGTGCACACAGAGCCCATGGCATGGGTAGAGAATGGGGGATGCAAGTATGGGGGAAAGGGGTGTGGCAAATTTGCCAGCACTAGTATGATGGGTCCTGTGCTCTCTCTTCCTGTGGGGGGTTCAGGGCACCGTTTCTCGCCCCTAGTCTGGGGTATCAGCTGTCCCATTAGTATTCCAGAGAAGGGGAGTGGAGAGGGAGGGACCCGGGCCCGCCCTCTACTCCAGGTCCCAGCCCAGGGGCCCTAGGGATAGCAGCAAACCACTTGAACTAGTGATTCCTTCCCCTGGGCTACTTCCCTCTCTGGCCCTTCAGCTTGTGGGGCTTCCTGCCCTCTCTCTGCTTGGGCCAGGTTTCTCCCAACCCCTTGTCTGTGGAGTCCCTCTGCTCTGCACAAGCCGGGTTTCCCTTTACCTAGAGTCTTGGTCTTCTGGCCCACCACAGCACTTCTCCAAACTGCTCTCTGCTCTCACACCAAACCACTCTGCTTCAACTCCTCCAACTATCTGCTTGAAGCAGGGGTTTTTTATCAGGTGACTGGCTTCAGGTGCTCTAATTGGCTTCTGGTGCTCTAATTGATCTATAGCAACCTTTCTTCGCTCTACAGGGAATAAGGCTCTCATCATCCTGGGGCTTACATTTCTCCCCTCTATCACTCTCCTGCTGCCCTCTGGCCATGCTGTATCACAGGGGAGATGGGGTCACACAGCCCCTGGCATGGGGGGATGGGGAGAATGGAGGGCACAGGGGGATTTCAGGGCTTTCCTGATATAGGGGATGGGAGGACGCTGCAGAGGGAAGGGGGAGATGGAGGGATGCATGGAGTCTCTGGTGTGTGTAATGAACTTGGCCACCAGAAGCTCCAGACTGTGCAACCCCCTAGTTTTACTGTGTGTCAGTTCTCCTGTGCAGAAACCACCTCTCTGCCTCACAAAGTACCCCTGAATATCCGTCGAGCACTCTGAATGGACACTGAAAGAGAAGGGTAAAGCGTGACGATGAGGTTGTTGTCCCAGCTGCATTTAGGGCAAAGAAAGGGTCCACCTATCATGGCCAATGGTGGGAACTCTTCTTGAAGGAGGGCCTGGGGAGGAGGATCATCATTACAGTGATGACCAGGGGTCCCAGTTTGGAGCAGGGTCCCATCGTGCTTGAGCGCTTCCCGCACACAGCGAGATCCTGTCCCAGAGACCTTACCACCTGGATTAAGAAAAAATGCAATGAGTGATGCAACAAACAGCTGGAGAAAGGTGGGGAGACAAGGGGAGCAGTGACGGGAACACCACGGGATAGACTGCACAGTGGCAGGGGGTGGTTTTATTAAAAGTATTAAGACACGATAGATGAGTGATCTCCAAATTCCTGCTGGCTAGCTGCCTAACCACAAATGGCTCTAATGGTCTTTGATGTACATTGAAAACTGGCCAACAGGGTTAACATCTCTCAATTTAAGTGGGAGTGGAGACCTCATTTTAAAAAAAAACACCATTTATTGAGGTGCCTAAATATGGATTACCACTCTCTTCACCTCCATTCCTTCTTCCTCAATTTCCCCAAACAAAAAACTCCAAAAGTAATCAAATTAAAATTGTAATAAGTAGATGCTCTAGATGGGGTGGGGGTGTGGGGGAGAGGAAATTCAATATTCAGCTGAGGTCTCAGGAGAGCATTAGGGCTGGTCTACACAAGGACAATCCAGAAAAGTTAATATGAATTAAATAAAGGTGTGCATTTGAAGTGGATTATTAAACCACATTAAACCCCTGTGTGAACATCCCTCGCTCAGTGCAGGGCTATACTACAAATTTACTTCGGTATAACCACATTGTGAAAATGCACACCCCTGAGTGACAGTTATACTGACCTAAGTGCCCGTGTAGACAGCACTATGTCGAGAAGAGCGCTTCTCCCGCTGCCATAGCTACCGCCTCTCACAGAGGTGGGTTAACTCTGCCGATGGGAGAGCTCGGCTCCTGTTGGCACAGAGCATCTTCAAAGTCCTACAGCGGCACAGCTGCACCGCTGCAGCATTTTAAGTGTAGACCTGTCCTCAGAATTAAAGTGTCTTTAATTCAGTTTAGCTTAATTCACTTCCAAAGTGAATTAAACTGAACCAAATTAGAGACTCTGTAATGCTAAATAACAGCATCCACACGGGGATTAAATGTGGTTTAACTAATCTAGTTCAAATTCACATCTTTAGTTAATTTGGATTAATTTTTCTGGATGTTCCTATGTAGACAAGTCCTTAAGCAACAAGCAAAGACTTAAGAAAGAAAACTATGCTACAGACAGTAACAAGCTCTAGGACAGGCAATGGGACATATGGCAGACCTTGCAGACTCTTACCTCTGAGGAGCAGGAGCAGCAGTGCCCTTAGGATGACAGGCTCCTGGACCCATTAATGCACGGAGGATTGCTTTGTAAAAGTCTGATGAATCATCTTGAAATTACCATGAGACCCGGGAAGCTGTCCAAGTGGCACCGTGGCCCGAGCTTGTTGCGACTCAGTTATCAAGGGACATAGATCTGCTGAGACTGTATTTAAGAAATTAATTATGCTGGCGTTTGAGGAAATCAGCTCTTGGAGATAAGCGCAGGGTTTGCTGAGGATCGACTTCCAGAACGGAGCAAAGAGAAGAGCAGCTTACAAGCGCATTGGGGTCCGATGCACTTGCTCCCCAGCTTCTGTGATATTTCACCAGTTCTCAGGAAAACTACTTATTTAAAGCAAAATACACACAGAGTAACAGTTACTGTGGCCAGGGGAATGCAACACAGTTGGGGGGCAACTGGTGGAGCCTTCCAGCCCTGACTTCTAGAGCACTCACAACCTTGCTCTGGGATGGGAAAGGGGCTCATGGATTGTGAGAGGGGAGATGGAACAGCATGTTACTCCAAAGCATAAGGCGGGATAAGGACAGGATTCTGCTCAAGGCAGAGGGCTGTGGGGACAAGATGCTGCTGTCAGTGATGAGAGAAGAACAGGAGGCCTATTTTGCAGGGGTGACAGAGACATGGACAAGATGCAACTCCAAAGCAGGTGGGGAAGACAATTAGAGAACACAGACCTATTTCTTTTTACTGGCTTTTTGCTGTTTTTTTTTCCTTTTTCTTTTTATATAAAACGGTATCATGAAGCAGCTCCTAAGGGATTCTGTGCGAAGAGGGGCCTTGCTCTTTTAAATAAGGATGAACCAAGGTGTGCCAAATGCTTAGCACTAATTGCACTTAACTTGGGCAAGCCATTAGATTGTAACAATTTGCCACCATCAGCCTAACAGTCTCCTGCAGAAAGCTGCATGCAGCCAAAAACTCGCCTTGTATCTCAACATCTGAATGAGTGGGTAATAATGAATGATAAGCTGTCCCACTGTTTAAGGAGAAAGACACACACCATGATGCGTTGTGAAGTACTTGGCAATAGCAAAGGAAGGCAGCACAGCTAAGGACCTCCTCATAATCATCTAAACAGCATCCACTGGGAACACAAAGCACTTCAGAACAAAGGCATGATTATTTCAGTTATTTCCATGGACAGATTTACTATCTGCACATCTCTTCTCTCTTGCATCTTCTGACTCATTAGTACCAGTTCCTAGAAACCCCAGCCAGGGTTGTGACTCCATCATACTGAGCACTGCTCAAACACAGGGGCCAGTTTTCAGGTACACTGAAGTCCCTTTATACTAGCAGCGGAAAGGAGCCTTAGGGTAGGTGCAAATAATCTCCTAAGAACGTCCCCTATGCAGAGAATCTCTTCAGCTGCTGCAAAAGCTGGCATGAAACCTCATACCCACGATATGCCCTCTGTGCCAGGGTATGATCAGAATGTGCTGCATTACAGCTGCTCTCTACTTGCCAGAGCCCATAGAGGGTATGGGGAAGTACAGTGTAGGTTAGAGCAGTCCGAGGGCTGCTCTAAACTTGCACTAGTTTCCAGCAGGTCCCTGCACAGCTCCCAAATATGGGGAGCACAAAAGTGGCTTAAACCTACCTTTTGTGCTCTACCCCATTCCCCAGCCACAGAGAATCAGGACCACACAGTAGAAGGACAGTCCTTGCCCCGAAGAGATTACAATCAGATTCCCTGCTGCTTAGTTTTAACATAAAATAATGGTGTCTTCTAATCAGTCCTCAAAAATTTACCAGGCTCTGACCTGATCACAATCCCACTCTGAGTCATTCTCTCAGGTAGCTCCTAAAACCTATACAGGGGAAGAAATCCCAAACACAATACGGGATAAAGGGATAGGGGAGGTAGCCAAGCAGGGCCAAAAAGAATAAGGTACTTTTACCAAAGGAGTTAAGAATGTTGAAGGCTCCTCTCACCTGGACCCATATCAGGTGTGCCATGTTTCAGTGTCCTCTTGCTGTCCAGGATCCCTCCAGCTGCTGGGCTGATTTAGCCCTCTGACCACTCCACAGGAATCCCTTTCCAAGCTAAGCAAAAGAGTCCAGCAAACCCAGAAAGTTGCCCGTACTCATGGGCTGAGCCCCTCAGAGACTCTTGCTCCCCTCCCTCTGGAAGTACCAGCCCGGGACACCGATAAGAAGTTGCACCACTGACTAGACCTGAGGCCCAAAATGCTCCAAATACCCCAGGCCAAGCAGTCTTTTGCCCGCTCCTGGCAAGTTTAAAACGTCACCAGAATAGCAGCTCAATGCAGGGGCACCCTCCCCTTTGGTGCACAGAGCAGCCCTTTATCCCTGGCCTTCAGCCCTAACATCACTACTTAGAATCATAGCAATGTAGGGCAGGAAGGGACCTCGCAGCCCCCTGTGCAGAGACAGGACCAAGTAACCCTAGACCAGTGCTTCTCAAGCTATCTGATGTGGGGGACTGGCAATTTTTTTTTTCCAATGTGCACGCAGACTGGCCGCCGATCGCTCGCGGATCGGCACCAGTCCACGGACCACCACTTTGAGTAGCACTGCCCTAGACCATCCCTGATAGGTGTTTGTCCAGCCAGTTCTTAAAACGCCACCCCCCGCCCCATGGGCTGCAGGTATGAGATGTCAGGGGAGGCTAAGCCTCCCCAAACAGGATGCGGCCCACCTCCCTTTGGAGGCACGCTGGCCCCTCGCCTTTGGGATGCCGCCCCCGAAAGGGTGCCCAAGCCATGGCCCCACCCATGTTCCGCCCCGAGGCCCTGCTCCCTCTCATCCGCTTCCTCCCCCAGCCCTGCCCACGCTCTGCCTCTTCCCGTCCCCACTCCGCCCCCTTCCCCGATGGCCCCCCGACCTGCTGGGGGTGGAGAGGCATGAGCAACAGGCGGGGCAGCCTCAGGGGAGGGGATGGAGAGGTGTGAGTGGCATGTGGGGGGGCTTCCAGGTAGGGGGCAGAGGGGTGCGGGTTGGGGTACTTGGGGAAGGGTGAGGGGGCAGAGAGGCACAAGCGGCAGGGTGGTGGGGCTTCGGGGAAGTGGGAGTGGGGTCTGGTGCACAGCAGGGGGACTGGGCCACGGTCCGGTTGCCAGTGGCCCCCCCCACGACTTGTTGGGAGCTTACGACGCTCGTGCCCAGGGTCCCCAAATGCAGGAGTCACACACCGCCCATGAAAACCTCCAACGACTGGGATTCTACCACCGCCCTTGGAAGCCTGTTCCAGAGCTTAGCTACCCTTAGAGTTAAAAGGTTTTTTCCTAATATCTAACCTAAATCTCTCTTGCTCCCTTTCTTGGGGTAATTTCCCCAGCCCTTCAGCTGCCCCTGTGGGCCCCCTCCAAGGCCATCGCTTCTGCTTCCTCCAGTTCTTCACTTCTGGGAGCCCCTGCAAAGAGACTCACAAGCACATCTTGGTCTCCCTTTCACCGAACAGCTTTATATCATCCTGCCAGCAGGTGCTCCTCCCTCTCTGTCACCATGCATCCAGCTTGCAATCCGAGTCCTGGTGCAGTCTCGGGGGAGGGATAGCTCAGTAGTTTGAGCATTGGCCTGCTAAACCCAGGGTTGTGAGTTCAATCCTTGAGGGGGCCATTTAGGGATCTGGGGCAAACATTGAGGATTGGTCCTGCAGTGGTTTGGACTAGATGACCTCTTGAAGTCCCTTCCAATCCTGATATTCTATTTCTAAAGTTTGGCCCTTCCTCTTCTTCCTCAACTGCCAGCTCACTAGTTCCCACTGTCACGGTTTGGGGTGCAACCCAGACCAGTAAGAGGTTGTATCACTGCATGTCCTGTGACCCTGAGTGCCTGTAAATGCTTCACTGCTATAGCTGCCTGTCTGGAAACTCCCAGTGCAGACAAGCTTGCACTGAGCCTCTGGGTATTGTGCAGCCATGGTTCAGAAACCCACGATTTTAAATATTTCCCTGTTCCAAACCAAAAGGAAAACAAAAGTATAAATATCTCTCAAAGTGCAACTTAAAAAAAAAATGGAAACATTTCTACTGGGCAAGACTGAAACAGTTTGTTCCAACTGTGACTTTTAACACATGGCTGTATTTTAAAATATAATTTAAAAAAAATTGAAAGTAATTTCACAATGGAAAAATCAAAACATTTGGTTCCAAAAAAGTCAAAAACACTTCCTCCTCCTCTTCCTCCTCCCCCCCCCACCAATTTTCCATTCAACATTAAATGTTGGTGAAATCAATGTTTCTATATAAATGTTTTGCTTTTGACAAAACAGCATTTTCTGACTGAAAAATGTTCCGCTGGAACATTTTCTGACCGGGTCTATTGGCCAGTCATTAGGCTGGGGGAAGCGGGGCTGAGATCATGGTGCCAGAGTGAGATTTTCATGGTTTTCAACGCAAGATCATCACGAGTGATGGAATTTTAGCCTGTGCTGGAGCCAGTCTCCCTGTCCAGAGGAGAGCCCCTTTGATTGGCTGCCTTCCCCACTTTCCCGCCGCTTGGGGAAGAGCAGCCAATCAGAGCTCCTGCAGGAGGCCCCCTCCCTCAGGGGCAGACACCATTATCACAGGAAACAAGGAGGGGGCAGACAGAGCCCACCAGCTAGGAGTGGCTCCGCTCCCCCCCTCCCTCCCTGCAACACCTGGCCTGGAAAGAGGGAGATGCACCTGGCTGCAGTTGCTCCACAGGCCTGGGAGCGGGAGATGACGAATCCCCCGCTGCAGGGTGAGCAAATATGCAGTGGGGACAAGGGACAGACGCGGGCATGGGACTAGTAGGGTTGATGCTAGCTCTGAACCGCACTACTCGGTCGGGTTGAAGTGGTGGTGTTGTCCCCCAACTTTCCCATAATTCAGTGGGAGTCACAGAAGCAGCAGTACTAGGTCCCGAGAACTCCTTAGTGCAGAGGTTGGCAAACGATGGCCCGTGGGCCACATCTGGCCTGCGGGACCATCCTCCCCGGCCCCTGAGCTCCTGGCTGGGGAGGCTAGCCCCCGGCCCCTCCCCTGCTGTTCCCCCTCCCACGCAGCCTCAGTGCACTGCACTGCCAGGCTCTGGCCTGCTGCTCCTGCCAGGCAGCGCAAAGGCGTGGCTGGCTCCAGCATGGTAAGGAGGTGGGGGGTCTCTAGGGGCAGTCAGGGGACAGGGAGCGTTTGGATGGGATGGAGGTTCTGGGCGTGGGTGGTCAGGGAACCGGGGGGCTGGATAGGCTTGGGAGTCCCAGGGGACCTGTTAGGGGTCGGGGGTGCGGATAGGGGTCAGGGCAGTCAGGGGACAGGGAGAAGGGGCGATTGGATAGGGGGTGGGATTCCAGGGGGCGGTGGTTCTGGGAGGGGGCGGTCAGGGGACAAGGAGCAGGGGGGTTAGAGATTCTGATGGGGGGCAGTCAGGGGGCGGGAAGTGGGAGGGGGAGGATAGGGGTAGGGGACCAGGCTGTTTGAGGAGTCACAGCCTTCCCTACCCAGCCCTACATGCAGTTTTGCAACCCCAATGTGCCTCTCGGGCCAAAAAGTTTTCCCACCCCTGCCTTAGGGTGCTAAAGGTCCCATTCTGTGGAATTCAGATGAGCAGGCTTCTGCACTTACTTTCATTTTCTTCAGCTATAATGCTCAAGGGGCCTGCTTCTGCATCCCTTATTCCTGGGGATTAGCCCTTCACTCCTCAACAAATTGCACTGATTGCAATTCCACTACTCCTGGAGTAAGGTACTACTCAGCAGAAGCTAGGGTGGCAGCATTGGACCTTTAACTTATCTTTTAATACATGCAAACCAAGGAAGTTGTCATGGTAACACAAGTCTGGGTTCCTCATTAGCAAGATTTGGTCTCAGTGTCAGATTTAAGAAAAAGGTCTCCTTTTTAATGCTGCCTTGATGGAGGATTGTTGAGACTCTTCAAGTTACACTTGTGTGTCTCTTCAGAGCAGTCTTTTATTTTGCCTGTTATCTGCTACGCAGCTGAAAAAAGTGAAAATAATACCAGGCGAACTGTCTGCATGAATTCAGCTCCACCCATGAAAAGAATGAAATGGTGGATGTGCAGCATTATACAGCTTGTTTATCCGAACCCAGTTTTCTGCATTTTACCTGGACCCCAATTTTATTCTCCAGAACCACAGCAGTCTAGTTCCCTCTACCTCATCATTCTGTCTAAGAACACACCAGCTTTCATTTTCCCTAATGCAAGACACCCATTTCAAGAGGAGAAAGAGCTGCTGATTTAAAATATACCCAGTTAGAGAGAGTTGCATTTGGCTCAGCAGGATCAACAACCCAAGAATGTTCACAAAGGGGAGGAAACATCAGTTCACGCAGGAAACGCTTGATTCCACCCAGTGTCCTGAATTACATCAGCATGTAAATTGTTACCCTTGAGATGCAGCATCAGCACCTTAATGTAAGGGGATTTTGTCCACTTATGAAAACTCAGTGAGGGTGTTTTGGTTGGGTAGCTCCCAGTACTAAAAGTAAGGGAAAGGGTCAATGCGAAATCAGGACCCTGAGACTGACAGGCCCCAGGGGCAATGGGGAGAGGCTAATGCTCCAGGTCAGCCTGACTGATAGGGAGGGCAGGCTAAGCAGGGAGTTAGGAGGCCGAGGAGGTCCTGGCCGCCGTGTGAGCTGGAATTGTCTGGGTCTGACAGAGTGGGGCTGAGCTAAGGAGAGAGCAGGGGGCCCAAGGAGAGCTGTGCCAGATCCAGAGGGGCCAGAAAAGCAGCCCAGGAAGCAGGTCAGTGCTGGGAGCAGAGTCACAGAAGCAGCCCCCAGGGCAGACCTGTAGCAACCAGAGCCAGAGGGGCCAGAGAAGCAGCCCAGGGAACTGGAGGCAGAGCAGCAGCAGTACTGAGTCAGAGTGAGAATGGGAGTGGGGCTGGGCCTGGAGCAGTCTGGAGCCAGGTGCGTGAGCAGCTGGGGAGAGGGAGGGGGACCCTGGGCAATGGGCCCAGCACAGGGAGCCCCCCCCCAAGCCAAGAGGCCTGGCAGGCCAGACTTGGAGGGGGATCATAACCCCAACGGGGCGGGGGCGACGCTGGGAAGAAGGGTCCTGCCACCTAAAGCCTGAGGCATGTGGCCACCATCAGAGCAAGTGTCCAACCCGCAGCATCCCTGCAGCACAGGCAGGGCCTGGAACTTGTGAAGAACAGACTGAACTTCCCTGACATTCCAGAGACGCTGGTTGTGATGTCCCCATGCCGGGGTTACGTGTTCTCCTTTAACCTTTCCCATTTTTTCCTTACTTTTTTTAATTGGCAGCTGTTCAATAAATTGTATTTGCTTTGAACTGTATGTAATGATCAGTGGGTCAGGGATGCATCCAGTGTAGAGAGAGCACCCCGGAGTGGGGACACCCTAGCCCCTGCCCTAAGTGACCACGACAAGGTTAGGGGTCAAGCCCCCCAGGAATCCTGGGCCCAGCCTTGTTGGGATTCCGAGGACTCTGCCACACAGGAGAGTGGAAGGGGAGTCCTCGAGGTCAGGCTGGCCTCTGGGTAAAGGGCATGGACGCAAGGACTCAGACCCTTTCGCTAGCCCATTTCCCTGGGGTAATTCATAAGCGAGAAAAGTTCCCCACAATAGCGGGACCATTGCCCCTCTCACATTAATCTCCATAGCTGAGTGATCATCTGTCATTAGGACAACACTGAAAGAAAGCAAACCTGTACCACTGCTTCCTCATTTACTGAGAGCTACCTCATACTGTAGAAGACCAACTGCAGGACGCCTGGCTGTTCGTGGGAGTTCACAATATCCAACAGTTCTGTATGTTCAATAATGACCCACCACCTCAAAGCTAAATTCTTTACTTTTCCATCTTTACCATCACAGATCAGGGATTTTCTCTGCTTCAGATCTTGTCATGCCCAGACACCAAAAGGGCTGTATTTTCAGATGACTTTCCATGAATGATCCAAAGGCGAAAATTTGTTTGTCCAAACTACTTGTGAATAATGAAAACATCTGTACAAAAAGAGGCCCAAAGCAGATTTATAAATGATTTGCAGTGAATAATTTGAATGGCTCTTCCAGTGCATGTCCCATCCCAACACCCAAAAACTGCATTTCCCAACTCCTCAGGCCCATTTCCTGGCACCTAATTCAGACCCACGATCCATTAGAGTGGTTAATGAGGTCTTTACTGTCCCACTCTGGGCCACCAGCCTTTCCCTTACTGAACTGTAGTCAAGGAAGATTCTGCAGTGAAGGGGAAAATCTGTAAGCTATTAAATCAATTAGTCTGACTGACAATCGTTTGCCTCCTTGTGGACTTTCTGCAGTGAGGTATTTTCTGTCCTGATATGCCAAGGACAAGACACAGATGCACAAACTCCCACATACATGCACACCCACACAGAAACATGCAGGCATATCCTTATTAGACATGCATGAAGCCAATCCGATGGTTGTAAGAAAGGAAATATTTCGTTAGGGCAGAAAGTCACTGTGAAAACAAGACAACCACTTTTATTTATTTTTAACTGGGTAAATGGGAAGCTCTAGCTTTGCTGAGTTATTTCATAATGCATCTCCTGCAGAAATTGAAAAGTCTGCCAGCATTTTTATTCATCCCCCTCAATTACTGCAGCTCACTCTTGACGGTGCCAGAATGACATCTTTAGAGCTGGCAGAGAGATGTGCTCCTGAATTCTCCCATGCACCCGAGGAAGAATATTCCCTTTCTGTTCAAAGGTGTTGGGAGAGTTCGCAGCTCCGGTCAAAGCATGCTTATAAAGCACTCAAGTCTCCATATGGTATTTTGACACTAAAACATCAGCTGCTTTTCAGACACTGCACTTGAATCATTTCAGACAAGCCTCTTTTAACTGGTTTGTTTAGTTGGCTTAGAGAATAATATTTGTTATTTGGCTTTTAGGATGACTAATAAATGAACTGTCTTTGCTCAGAAAGAATAATGCCACTTAAGCAAAACCTAGTACAGCAGTTCAGAGCTATTTAATAAGAAATACCTGTCAGTGTCAGAATATATTTACTGTGCATTAGCTTTGAAGAACAGCCAGATGAGTTTTCCTCTTGCTAAGTTTACTTTATGTAAAATGTAACACATGAACTGTGAGTATGTGGACAGCAAACAGAGCGTATCAATGAATTCATCCTCCCCCAGGAAACGCTGACAGTAGCAAGAGGAGCAGCTCCTAACAGACGAAACTGACATCATCAAAGACAAACATGTGACAGCTGCCAAAGATTCTCAGCCCACTGCCTCCTTTCCCTTGTTAAAAAAAAAAACACTCTGTAGTCTAGTTATTCTGTTTAATCCAGGAGGGATGTATCCACATAATTAACACTTTTAACCTCTTTGTTTTAACTCACAATCAGAATCCAGCTAAAGAAAATTACTATACATGGGAACATAGATTATTTGCCTTACCAATCAGACACTTGGCCCAATACCCTGCCTCCTGCAGCTGTACCCGAGAACAATCCTGTATCGGCAAGGGATTGACTAGATGAGACCTAATTCTGTAGGTCTTTTTCCATCTTTAATTTCTGTGATTCCAGGACGGTAAAACAAAGTACAGTGCACCTGTTAAATCGTGCAGTACTGAACCTGCACCAGATTCCAGTAGCAATCAGTTCACAACCTGCAGCATGGGATGTGACTACAGCTATCTTAGCACATGGTGTAGCCAGAACATTTGATTATTTATGTAACTATCCAGCCCCTTTTGAAATCCAGCTCCAGCCTCCTCTTGACTTCCAAGGCTGATGATAGGCCGTGTAAAGAAATTACCTGCTAAGACACTATCCCCGTGGCAACATGAAAAATCAACTTGGAAAGAAGATGGAAATGAGACTCTCGCTGTGCTGGAATTTTCCCTAGATAAATTGGCTGCGACTCTTAAAAGGTACGTACACCTGAGCGAGCGCGCACGGTTCTAATGACAAGGCTTTCACGCGAGCACATGCAACTGCCTAGACCAGATACATGCAAAAGCGTACAGGCTCATAGGTACAGTATGGAGGTCTGACAATTTCAGCCACAAAAGCCAATGAGTAAGAAGTGCAATAAACGTAGGGTAAGATTGAGTCTGGCTGTAAGGCACCCATACAGGGGGCTCTGGGGGAATAAGATCCTGTCTCGGTGTTAGGACTCCCAGGGCCTTGGCAAAGGACAGAGGGGTACAGATCTATTGCTCACCCCTAGGAGGGACTAGAGAGAAGATGAGCAGAGCTGAGCCAGCAGGAAGGAGGACAGTGGGCCACAACTGGTAAAAGGCTATAGCAAATTATTCTACTTCCCACCCGCTCAAGGAGCAATGGGGAGGAGAAATTGTGACCCTATGAATAACAATTCCTTCACAGGCAGTGCAACCACACAGTGCCCCCTACTCATGGCACTGAGCAAAAGCCGTATCTAGCCCTTAGCGAGGAATTGGAGAGCGCAGACTGACAGCCCAACAGGACCAATCAACCATATACTAATCAAAATATCAAGCCTTAGCCAAACTAAAGTGGACCTGTCTTTCCTGAGAATGAGACATGTGACTCATTGACTGCCAGACCATGGACAGCTGGACAGAAATTGTAGCAACCTTCTAGGGCCTGGACAAATCCCCAGATAGCCCAAGATCTTAAAGCCACAATTGCCCATCATGTCCCTCTGGTCTTGAGCCCAGGAACTTGGCCAGGCTACAGGACCTGGACCGGAATTTAAGTGATAAAGGAAGGGAGCCAAGAAATTATCTTCAAAGATAGGTTTCAGAGTAACAGCCGTGTTAGTCTGTATTCGCAAAAAGAAAAGGAGTACTTGTGGCACCTTAGAGACTAACCAATTTATTTGAGCATGAGCTTTCGTGAGCTACAGCTCACTTCCTCAGATGCATATCGTGGAAACTGCAGCAGACTTTATATATACACAGAGAATATGAAACAATACCTCATCCCACCCCACTGTCCTGCTGGTAATAGCTTATCTAAAGTGATCATCAGGTGGGCCATTTCCAGCACAAATCCAGGTTTTCTCACCCTCCACCCCCCCACACAAATTCACTCTCCTGCTGGTGATAGCCCATCCTATTACCAGCAGGACAGTGGGGTGGGAGGAGGTATTGTTTCATATTCTCTGTGTATATATAAAGTCTGCTGCAGTTTCCACGATATGCATCTGAGGAAGTGAGCTGTAGCTCACGAAAGCTTATGCTCTAATAAATTGGTTAGTCTCTAAGGTGCCACAAGTCCTCCTTTTCTTTTATCTTCAAAGAGTTCATGAAATGGTTAATGAGTCTTTCCGCCTCTGAGAGAGGCAGGATGCAAATGCCATTCTCCCTGAGGCGCCTTGTTCTGAGCGCCTCCAAGCGAGCACTGACCTTTCATCATTTGAGTGGAGAAAATACACCCATGTATGTGGCCTGTGCTGTCCAGGAAGCCAGACTAAATGATCGCAGTGATGCTTTCTGGCATTTGAATCTAGGAACCCAGGCAGGCTAACACAGAGAACAGCCGCTAAGGGCTGGACTTACTGCAAGCCAAGGGTGAGAAGACATGCCCACAGGCTGGGTTTAGTCGCAGTAAAGGGACACAGTGGTTGAAATGACATTTGATATAAATAAAGGGTGGATGTACGTAGCGTGTGCAGTTGTTATAATGTTACTGCCTGCTACCGCATCCCTTTGGCTTGCTAACTCAGGTAAGAGTCTGCAAGAGTGGCTGATGGATGTTACCCTGTTCTGCTGTCGATGCCTCTTTACAAAAGTGTTGCATTACAGCACTCAGCTGCTATGTGTTCCGTTTTCCAGCTGTCCTGATAAAACTTTTTATCTGTTGCAATCTTCGTTCGATGGGAATCAGAACAACACAACTGCAAATTGGATTTAATATGCAGCAATAGACGAGTGTGCTGTGGTATCTGGCATCAAAAAGGGGGCCAGATGGCCCCCACAGCTGCAGGCTGATCTGACAATCCAAGGGAAATCTCTCTTGCTGGTTGCTAAGTCTCCAAAGCGTTTCCTTCTTCCCAGCAGCATTGCCTTCATCTTGGATAGGTTCAGCGTCAGCCAGCTGTCCTTCATCCAGGAGCTGATCTCAGCCAGGCATTGGGGGAGTGGGGAGAGCGCACGCTGGGTATTGTATCCATTAGAGCCTGTTATTTCACGATCTCCCCCTCCACCAACCCCCATGGCTTCATGGATAGGCCTCCAAAAGGCAGGCAGCTCTGGAGGGACAGGCAATGTCCGTCACCACTTCCTGCGAAGTCTCAAAAAGACTGGAGCCATCTCAGTAAACCCAGCTGCATTCCGGAGGGGAGATAGTACTACGCTATGATCAGTGTCATCAAACCGAGTTTCCTTCTCTCCTGCTTTATCTGGGGCAGGTCATCAGAATCATGGGGATCTGCAAGGCCTAAGGCAGATTTAGGGTGCTGATCTCGAAATCCTCTGCTCCTTGGTCCTTTGGTTGGGTACAGTTTTTGCTGAGAGTGCTCTGGGATTCAGTTGAGGTTATGTGGGGAGAACAATGGTAGCAGAGCTGTCTCCTTGCTTGGATAGTTCAGGTGTCATCTCTGCAGAGGAGGCAGAGATGTGACAAAGATAAGAGGGTACGTCTTATGCCACCCAGATGCATTCCTAGACAAAAGATCAAGTGTAGGTGTGATCAGTAGAGTGCAAAGGTCTTGTGAGTATACACGAGATCTCACGGTGAAGAAGGCAGTTAGGAGATTTTGGGCCATAGAGTCAGAGGCGTAGTCAGGGCGGATGTTGAAGCGTCCTGGGTTGAGAAGCATATCACCACCACCGTGTCAGACAGCTCTTCAGGCAACCTTTCACTGTGACTGAAGGTCTGGATTGGCAGGATTTCTAGGTGGACTCATAGTCGAGGTGAATATACTCAAGTGTGAGCTGCTTCTGTATCTGGATGGCTATTCCACGCCTGCTTTTGTGAATTCTGGGAGTGGGCTGTACAGAATAGCCAAGCTGCAGCCAGAACCAGGCCTACATGGCATCTGCCCAGGTTTTAGTGATGCAGGCCCGGGGGGGGGGGGGGGAGAGTAAATTACACTCTTGTCATTTGCAACTTTAACTTTTTTTTTTCCTTTTTTTTTTTTGCACGTGTTTGCATTAGTAAAGCACAGAGCTCCATTATGCACAGATGACTGACAGTCTGGCAGGAGTTTATGACAGAATTTTTTGGCCACTCAAGATAAAGACTTTTTTTATATAAAGTATGCAATCTATTGTCACATGTTGGTATTAACATTAAAATAGAAAAGTGACTTACTGTCTCTCCCTGGCTTGTCTTTCCCATTCTGTTCCTTCCCTTGTTTCTCTTTCCTTTACCATATGCAATAGTGGTCTTCCTCTGTCTCTTTAGTGACCATTTCCCCTCTATTTTTTCTCCTCCACCCCTCCTACTTTTCTCTCTTCCTTTCCTCATATTTTCTCCCTCCCTCTCCCCCCCCTTGCACCTCCAATTTTTTCCCCCACACTTGTATTCCCTTTCTGTGCTCTGTCTCACACTCATGCATGGGCAAACACACAACAAGCAGGAACAGTTACCACTCATAAGGTTGTGGGATCGGCACAATGAAGCCAATTTAGCATTACATTGCCCACTCCTGCCAGACTAGTTTGTGGGGCATCAGTGTCAAAGGCCGATGAGCAATATTACAGAATGAACTTGGATGGCTGAATAATGACCTTGCCTGGGCTGGCAGTGGGGTTTGACCCCTAGACCCATACAGCTAAAAGCATCCCCACTTGAGCTAAAGGAGTCAAGTCACTCTTCCAGCTGGTGGCAGTAATAAACTCTTATCCTGTTATTTAGACCAACCAGTAGAGAGGACAGAAACACACTTTGTGCTACTGTAAGCTAGATAAGCTCTCTGCCCTGGGCCATGAGATCGATTTCAACCTAGAAACAGCTCTGCTGGCACTCGTGATCTCCCAGTACTGACTGTGAGCAGTCTAGGATAGTGAGAGCGCTCAGGCGTTGCTGGAGTTACTTTCTCAATAGGAGAAGCTGGACAGTGGCTGGCAGGATAGCTGGTGGCAAGTGAGGGCTTCTTGAGCACAGATCCAACGTTATGCTCTTCGTGGTGGCTGGCAGACCCCCCTTGCTGGAGGAGACGCTGGTGTTCTTAGTCAGTGGTGGGCTCAGGGTCTCTTTAAATGTCTCAAACTGCCATGAACTTTTAGGTGGCTGGTGGAGGTCTGAGACAGGAACGTCTCCCAATTCATCTCGAGACCGGAGTCCACAACATTCACTTTTTAAGGTACAAGGTCCACACCCTAAACACCTCCTTGTTTGAACTTGCCAAGCTGTCAGAGGAGTCTCTGCAAGGACAAGCATTACGTTGGGTTTCTTGGAAGCAGAAAAAAAAACATTTAGTGTAGTGATTTAACATCACAGAGAGAGCAAGTCTCACCCCAAATATATTTTCCATGATGAATCACTGCTTCAAAGGACCTGCTCGGCAATGTGCTGGGAGCAAAAGTTTTGCCACAAAGAGACCTGGACCTGCACAATTTTAGTAAAGTTTTTGCCTTTCCATTGATTGCTTGATGCAGAGTGAAGGTCCCAAAGGGCGGACTCTGCTCTTATTTGTGGTCTACACCACTGGCATGCATACCAGCTGGGGAGGTAAAGTCCACATTAACCAACCTAGACTCAGGGCGTGGGAAGACGGTGTACGCCTCCTACATATGGCATTCCAGCCTCTGGGCCAGAATAAAGGCGGCAGTCCCTCCACACTTGTCACTAAGGGCACCACGGTCACTGGATTCACTTAAACACAGAACTCCAGCCTGGCCCCACCTCAGTGGAGCCTTCTGCTCTGGCCTAAGTTACTTAAGCTCTTTTGAAAATTTTAGCCAGCACCTTCAGTGATGCTCTCTCGTGTAATATCACGAGCACTCGCAGGCCTCATGTTTCATAAGATGACCCTTAACTGTGGAGGGAAGGATTTTTCCCATGTAGCAGTATTGCAACTGGCCAAGAGCACTGGAGTGGGCGGTGGGCCCTCCACTGAAGCATTTGGTACTAGGGTAGCTGGTTAGCAATTCCTGTATTCCTGCATGAAATGCCAGGAGAATCTCAAAGAGAGTCTCAATAGGACGAAGAATAGGAAATAAAGGAAATGTGAGAAAACCACCGTACTCCCCCTCATGGTATCGGGCAGTATCATCCTCCCGGCTAGGGAAACGGGCCTACTCCCTTTAATTTACTGGAGTGACACATGAGCCTTAATCACCTCAGAAGAAGCCCTACCCTGCTTTCCCAACAGGCCTGGTAACAGAGCCTTTTGTAGCTTTTGGCACCAGGAAATGAATTTTTGTCATAGACCAAAAATTCCAGTTCACTGTAAACACTGAGCAACTGGCCTGTGATTAATCAGTTAAGGTTTTGACAGCTCTTTGAAGATGGAAAAGCACAACATATGCGATAAGTATTTATCATGATTATTTACAGGACATTTCATTTGCATCTCAGTCCAGCTCCCAGTACAAGTGTTCACGTCACAGACCGGCACCAGAAAGGTCACGGCTGCAAACTCGGCAGAGCACGTAAGGCCGGAGTGAGTGGGCCCACAGACTCCACTCTCCTCACACCCAAGGGGGCTGTGGCTTCAGTTCAGGGTGGACTATGGCAGATATTTAACCATTAGGAAACTGGCTAGGTCCCCGGGGGCTAAGCACAGACAAGCAGCAGATTTCTAGGGCCCTGCAGAGGCTCACTAGCATGGGTGCTGTGCATGGAATCCAGGAAGGAGGGGGTTGAAGAGAGTCTGTCCATCCCTCTGCTTGCCACATGACACCCTACTGCCGCTCCGCTGTTGCTAGCATGGCTGGGAGTAGCGTTTGCTGGATGATGGCTGCCACTGGCATTTGAAGAACTGTACTGATTCGACCTTTTCAGAGCAGAACTGAAGGAAAAGGTACCTAGTACTCCAGCGGCTGCTGGCGGCTTGTCTACACTAGGGCGCCCAACGTTAAGGCTGGCAAAGCACTGAACTGCTGTCAGCAGGAGAGGGACACGCGTGTTCAGCATAGGTATGGCATGACCCTTTCCCTCCAGTGCTGAGCCTGCCCCTTGCTGCTTCCCCAGCCCCAAGTAGGGGGTTGAGGACCAAAAACGGAGGGTGTGTGTGTGTGTGTGTGGGGGGGGGGTTAAGCTGGCTTGCAGGGAGCAGGCAAGAATTTCCCACAGGGAAGTGAGGCAGAGCAGGACACCTTCCTCTCTGGAATCCCAGAAAAACCCTATTTCCAGAACGACCACAGTCTCTCCCTCTCAGCCCAGCAACACCCTACCGGCTTGTCACCAAACCCAGGAAATTAGCTAGTTCCAGGCAACTTGCACTTGGGGGCCCAGTTAACCAAAGGGTTAAGCAGTTGTGTTCATTTGGGACTGAAGTCATTATATTCCTCCTGCATTTCCTACCTCAGTTCTCATAAAGGAAAATAAATGAGTCCCCTAAGCAAACCCAAGGCTGTGCAGTAATGGCATCTGGGGAAGGAGAAAGAGATTCCAGCTCTCTGCTCAAATTTAAAACAAAACAAAAAAAGGGAAAAGTGAAGGCCCTTTGCAAAGGCCTTTCCCTCCCTCCCAGAAGAGCGATAAAGGCCTTTTGGCAGCGCGCGAGAGGGAGTTTATTTTGGGTTGTGTTGTGTTGCTGCTGTGACCCCCTCAGCTGTTAGAAGGCAAGCGTGACAGTGTGATTGTTTTTACTGGACTACATAGGAGTTTTTAGTCTTGCAAAACTGATTTGGGAGCCGTTTTGCACTGATTGCTGCTGAGGGCTCTGACCGGAGCCCATAGATGCTTCCTTTATTGTGTCCAATGCTGGGGCCATGTAGGCCTGGAATGGGAATGCAGCCACTTGCAGCTGGTTTAAATCATCACTTTCTTCTCCTTTCATGGCACAAGGAAGCACTTGAAGATTTTCTTTCTATTGCACTGAAATGTGAGTCTAATTAGATGATAACGAGGCTCTGGCATTTTCTAATGGTAATCCTAGCTGTGCTAGGGATCGTTATGAAAATGATTAAAACTGTTGATAAGGGAGGAGAAAGGACGGTCTACCAAAGAACCAGCTCTTTGGCTCACAGCACAGAAGCAGGTAGGACTGCTGGTCTGTCCCTTGTGTGAATCCACAATTGGACCCAAGAGTAGGTTGTCCTCCAAGTACTTGTGCAAAGCCTTGATCCCACAGTAAGTTCCACCCCTGTAGTGAAGGCAATGGCCCTCCATGAGGTTGCAAGGATCCAAATCTCCCTGCAGTAAGACCGTCCGTGCTTTACAATGAAAGCTGTATTAGTGGCCGCTGTTGCTGGAGCGGGTGTCACGTGCCACGTACAGCAGCTGTGTTTTTCTATATAAGGAAACTCAGCCCAAGGTCCGTAGCCAAATTCTCTCAGAAGCTCTGGAGGACAGATCTCTGATAAACCAGGGATCCCTGGAATTCTCCCACGCTCTGCGGGGCCTGCGGGATACCACCAAAGGAAGCTGTAGCATGTTTAATACAATGCCTCCCACTAAGCTGGTTCAGGTGAAAAAAAAATGACTCTGGGCCTGAGGTGGAATAACCGATGTGGAGCCTCACCAGACACGAAGCTAAGGAGACGACTGGATTCATGTATTTCCACACCTGTCTCTGCTAATGTCCGAGTCCCAGAGCAAACATTAGCACTTCACATTCTATGGATTTGAGACACTCTTTCTGGAAGGTTTCCATTCCCCAAAAGAAAAGAATTAGCACCAAGGGACTAGTAAGCCTGCTCATCTGCTTCAGCATTTTTAAAAGGGAGCTGTGCCCATTTCCATGAGATCAGCGGACATTTCTAAAGCCAAGCACCTCTCCTTGTGCTTAGCCCAGAAACAGAAACGGGCTGAGCACACTGTTCTCCAGGGCTCTGAAGTTTCACAAGAGAACGGCAAACTGAGAAAGGTTTTATTTTAACTAGCTTTGAACCCCATGGACGTAATGCATTAGAAATAGTTTCTCCAGCACACGAAAAGGGAATGCTGTACCCTGTGGCTTTGACAGTTAACTGAAAGGCCTGGCGTGCATGCTAGCCGAGTGCCACAAGCAAGACTGATTATAGCCTTCGCGATCATGCTGCCTCCGTCACAGGCTGTTTGGCAGTGCCCTTCCTTGGCACCAGGATGAGAACTCTCCAGATTAATTAGTCTTCTGGTTGGTTCCACGTCTTTACAGAACTTCTATGGCCTCTTATTATCTGTTAGTGGGCTATTTAAACTGACGAGGTTCAGTCCTCAGCTGCTCTGCATTTGCACTGAGAATTGTACAGAGAGGCGGGGAAGGTGGCTGTAAGCCAGCTTTCCACTCCCACCTTCTCAGGCTGCAAAACATCCCTGGTGTTATTTAGAGCAGCCTTAGGGTCTGCTCAGAGTTACTGTGGCTGCAGCCAGCCACTGGGCCAGTGGAGGATCTGGCAAAGTACTGCAAGCTCCACCCCTAGCATGCCCTTCCCCGGAGGCAGTGGTCAAGTAATGTAGAACTAGATACACCAGCTTTGCACCACGGGAGCATTCCCTGGCCTGAGTGGAATACTCAGCAGCTACAACAGGGCCAAGGACTAAGCTGGTTACACCTAAACAAAGCAAAATCATTTTAAATGATGGATTAAAGAAATACATGCAGCTAAGTGTCCCAATAGCTAATGAGCCCAGGTGTAGCTTACCGTCAGGGATTCAAGTCTTCCTACAGCCATTTCTTAACCAAATTCCCTCTCCGAGGGTATGAAGATTTATAGTTTTACCAAATTCACTGTTATAGTGGATCTGCACAGATCCTTATGGCACAGTTCTTGTAATTACAGAAGAACAGGAGCTGCCGCCTGCAGTGTCCACAGTCCAGCTATGCAAACCTAGCCATATAAATCAGAGGGGACAGATTTCAAGGCAAGGGCGTCTGTAGGCTAGTAAAAGCTGAGTATGAACTCCCAAAGTATATGCAGTTTAAGAAGTCTCTAGCCAGCACCAGCAGGTGTGGCCCGACCGCTGATACACCCAGGGCTGAAGTTGCCTGCAAGCTGTGGTACTTGCCCGAGAAGAGAACTAGTGAACTATTTTCAGAGAACAATTTATTCATCCAAGTCAGGCCTTTATTTCGGTTCACAAGTAGATTGTTGTTTCCATGAAATTGCTCACTGCTGAAATTCACGCACTGCAATATTTGCTGCATACTTTCCAGCAAACCGCTTGCTGCCAGCATCGTTTCCATCATCTCAATTTGAAATTTGCGCTGTTCAGGGAGGACACAGAGCTTCCATAGTATGTTCCGTTCTTTGTCGAGGTCCACTCTTAGAACCTTGGACCAACATATGGAGGAGATGTGAAACAAAAATAAATCTGGGCAATCAAAGTTACAGTGCAAAGATTCATGGATTATGAATGGGGGAAAAAAAATCTCTTCCTGTTACTCTTCTGTACTATTTGCATTAAATTTGCTGTTTCAGCATCATTCCTGCCAGTACACATTTGCTACAACAGCCACAGAAAGCAAATGCAAAAGGTCAGAAAGGGAAAGTGAACAAATTCATTGGAAAGAACTCAAACATATGTTCGAAGCTGGGAAAATACTGCAGAAAATATTCGTAATCTCCGCAATACACAGCCAATGCACTGTGTAGCTTGCATCTGGGAACAGCTTTAAGTCTAACAGAGACCAACTCTACATTTATACATTTACCAACTTTTGATGTTTGAACAGTTTCAACTTAAACAAAAAAATCCTCCAATTTTTTAAGCCACATATTGGAAAGACACAAAGGAATTTTTAAGACTTCCCCGCCCCGTGCTTTAACAAACAGTTTAAGTTGTAATGTTTTTGCTTCATTAACAGAAGAGGAACTAACGGGCATGTTAATATAATTCACAGATGATACTAAATTAGGAGATATTGTAAACAGCAGTAAGGACTGAGAACTAGTACAGAAGGCCCCAGAGAGACGGAAACATGGGCGGAAAATAAATGAGATTCAATTTGGAAAAATACTGTCTCGGTGCCTTTGGGGAAAGTAATTTGAAACACACAGACTCAATGCGAGAGGGGAACTTGGGAAGCAGGAGCAACTGACACTTTAGAACAACGAAGACAAAACTAGACATGAGTTTGCAATACATCATGGGCCCAATCCACAGCATACTGAAGTCAATGAAGAGACTCCCACTAGTTTCAACGCTCATTGGAACAGGGGCTATGGCCAACGTCTTTTTCGGCTGTAGAGGCATCACAAAGCAGGGAGGTAACTGATTCTTTCTGTGTGACACACAGGATATTGGGTTCAGTTCTGGGCACCATTTGCCATGAAGACATTTGCGAGGGAGTTCAGAACAGAGAAACAAAAGCAATCAGGGTGGAACAAATGCATTATCAGGAAGGATGAAGGTGGTAGAGCTGCGTGGCTTGACCGAGCAGCGACTACAGCAGCAGGGAACACAAGTCTACCAGTAAGTGAAAGATGGAAACATTAAGGAAGGAGTAGAAGTGTTTAGGGGGCTGCCCAGGAACAGGACAAATGGGATGGAACTAGGAAAGGGCAATATTAAAGCTTTCACATCAGACTGTGACTGTTTTCCAAGGGACATCCCATCCACTGGGATATTTAAAGATAGACTAGCACAAAACTCTGGCAAATGTACAATAAGATACCACCCTGTCCTGGCAGGGAGGTGAACTGGGTAGGGCTTCATTGGCCTCTTCCTTATTCTCTCTGGCTGTTTTCCATTTTCCTCTCTTTGCCTAGTGTGTTGGATGTCCCTTTGCTCCAACCCCCTTCTTAGCACCTCACCAGGTTCTTCTGGAAGTTGTCTCGGTCACTGGCAAAGGTATATGGCATGTTGCTCATCCTCCTGGTTTCTCTCCTAACCCAGATCTGATCAATCAAGGGACCCACAAGGGTGGGTGCAGGAGGAGGAAGCACTTTTTAATGCCATTGGCTCCTGCTGGAGATTTCCTGAGTGATGGGCTGGGGAATGGCCATTATTTTGCTCAGAAATAAGGTCCATCTCTCACTAGGAACAGTTTGCATGTCTGGTCCTTCCCCTTTCACTAATCACTAGCCTTCTCCACTCCTGTGCCCTGGGATTCTCTGCTGTCTCCCTTCTCCCAGGCTGCAGTCCAGATGACTGGTTCACATGCCTGTTTTCTGATGGACCCTTTGGTGCTGCTAAAGCGGCTTAGCGGATAATCACAGGGCAGACGGAAAGCTTGGTTAAGATCCTACAGGCGCTCAGCACTGGCCTAGCTCTGCTCCTACAGAAGTTGGTGGTAAAACTCCCATTGAACTCCGTGAGAGCCACCACTGAGGGCTTTAGAAAAAGGTGTCTAGACTCATCCCAGCGTCAGTCTTCCCCTCAGAGAATGCTGATGAATTGTAAAAGTGGGGAGACAGAGGTGTCCTTCTAAGTCCCACCCAGTTCATTCCCTGCCGTCCAGAAGCCCCAAGCAATGGAGTTTCCCTTGGGGGAAAAGGCTTCCCAGGGGAGACATCACCCATAGGGAGACAGCTGGGTTCTCTCTTCATTTGGGGCCTGTCAGCCAGTTTAGTCCACAGGACAATGGCAAACCCCAGTCAATGGCTAACAATTGTGAGCAGGATTTCATTCAACACCTGTACATGATAGAAGAGAGAAATTGCTCTGAACTAACAGAGGGCCCAGTTTACCACACACTAAACGTGTGCATATGCCAATAGAACTTAAGTGCATGCTTAAATGCTTTGCTGAACCGGGCCCATAATACACACTGACACCTCAGCAAGCCCCGGGCTTTATTTATGCCCCTCGTTCCCCTTTCTCTGGTCTTTATTTCCCACATGTTCTGTGTCATACTCCCCTTCGGCTCCCATCCTGCAGTCAGATCTGCGTGACGGGACCCTTGGCCCGCGTGGACACATGGAAGCCAGTGGTAATCTGTACTTACAGCTGACAAGCTTTGGCCAGCTCCCTGCCCGACACTTCATGCAACTGGTTAATGAGCTGATTTGCATATTTGCAAAATCACCATGAACTTCAGTCTGCGGTCAATACACCTTGGTGCAATCAGTGGTGGGGTAGGCTGAGGAAACTCAGCAGCTGTGGAGTGGGTAGTTGCTGAGGAGAGCCCAGTACCGATGATGAACTGGGGAGTAGCTTGGGGGGAGAAGTCAGGGGAGCTGGGGCACCTGTGAGTGCAGGGTAGCTGTGTTGGCTGAAGCTGCTAGGCAAGGAGGGGAGAGGGTTGCTGGTTGCCTGTGGGGTACATGGGGTTGTTTGCAGAGGCTGGGTAGGTTATAGCTGGCAGCCTGCGGTCTGGTGCAGCTCTCTGTTGGCTGTGGGAGCCTAGGACTGGTCTTGGGCCCCGCAGCTCGTACTGCTGCCATCTCCTGCTGCTGCTGCCTCCTCCCGGCTACTTCCTTCCTGGCTGGGATCCCACCGTGGTTGCTGAAAGGGGAGGCAGAGCGGCTGCTCAGCAGTCTCCTGTGACCCGAAGGTGCAGCTGCAGCCAAGTGATTGCTGCTTTCTGGCAGCTCCACTGGAATGCATGAGGGCTGTCCCGGGAGACGCGCGACACTTGGGCTGCCCTGTGTGTGGGCGCACGGTCTCCTCATGTGGCTCCAATTACAGGATCGAGGGCCTAGATCCAAAGCATGATAAGGAAGAGACTGGGACTCGATTCACTAGGCGAAGCATCACAAAAGGCACCAGTATAGAAATACAAAATAACCATCCGCTGCTTTACTACAACTCAGCTAGATGTTGTCTATTCACCACGGCTATTGCACGGTAGTAACTTTTTGTACTTCAAACACCAAATCTAACCCTATACCCTTTAGATCAGCGATACTCAGACCTCAGTGATCCAGGAGCCAAATTAGCCAACAACATTACCCGAAAAGCCACAGTCGTGTGAATTCATTGTTTCATTTACTATAGTGCTATTCATATTTTAAAAGTCTGATGGGAAATATATATATATATAATTCTCTCAGCAAATAAGTTAATAACCTAGTGCAAGATGATAACTTAATTGGCTAATAATGTAGTAAAAGCATCCTAATTAACAATTCAATCACACCATGTTTTAATATCACGCGCTGGGAAGAGCCGCCGGAGACACATTGAAGAGCCACTTGCGAATCGCAAGCCACAGTTTGAGTATCACAACTTTAGGTGATGCATTCTTGCTACCCATTTTCTTCATTTTTCATTAAGATTATTTACACCCCATAAACTAAAAACAAAATCAACATCAGAAGGAAGAGGGGAAGGTACCAGCAGGACTAATTACCTTTATATTGATCTTTTAGGCTCTCCATTAAGCATGCTTTGGGTCGATGAACTTTTGAGATATCTATAGGGATAGCACAGACATGATAAATTGTATCCATCACTCATTCTTAACCTTACCTTCTTTAACTTATCCCTATGCTTGGAAGGATTTTGTTTCTACTGGCAAATGTCAGCAAATGTTGATTTCACTGTACACACACCAACGAAAAAATATTTCCACCTATAATAGAAATGAACAGATAGGCAAAGTATGAAAAATCTTGCTTGAAAACTTAAGAGTTTAAGGGTATTTACTTCATATATTTTGACATAGGATATTGAAAAAGTGTGTTAATGGTAATAAAGCTTTAATTTTTTTAATTAAGGTCTTTTGTCATTAAATAATTATACCCCATAATTTCCCACAACTGTAAACATTTCAATTGATAAAAGATGCTTTAAAATCCATTTTGTTGAAATGTTTTTTTTTAAAAAATCAAGTTTTACTAAGCCTACTTATATCTTATCACTGTAAGTGATCGGGAAATGGCATTTGCTGTCCATAAGAAATTCCAACGTTATCATGGACTAGGACCGAAAAGTCAAATTCTTGAAATATTTCATGGAACAAGATATTCTAAAATATTGTGTTTTGGAAACATCGAAATGAGCTTTTCAAAACATATCATTTTTGACAAGGCTGAAATCTTATAATAAAAATGTAAATATAATCAACTAAACAAAAAAGTCAGAACGAAACACTCCATTTCAATTCTAAATTGTTTCAAAAACCATTTCATCAGCAATTGTCGAAATTGACACATTCCTGCAAAACATTTAAATTCAAACAGCATTTGCCATGGGAAACTGTTCCATCAAATTTTGCAACTGGCTCTACTTACCACCAGCATCTGCCTCTAAATGGTATTCATTTCAGATCAGCTGGAGACTGTTTATTCCAGGACCATGATGTTTAGCATATACTCTTCAGAAGTAGCTCGTATGTGGCTCTTGTGAAAGATGACTTTGGAAATTAATCTTGTGGACAAGGTGATGTATATGGAAGGTGGTCTCTCTGAAATATATTGGATAGGGCCTAGATTTCCCGACATTTTGTTATATTGCACAACTCCTGCGAATACGGAAGATTATACTATGTGCAAAAGACAATTTTCCAAAATAGGTTTAGAAGACACAGTCATTAAGGAGCCCTTGCAGGAGGTAGGCAAGAGGGGAAAGAAAGAGAAACTGTTGCAGCTGGCCTGGGTTGTGAGGCTTTCAGCTTTTATCACTCTGAATCAGGCAGAGTAAGGATATGAACCTGGCCTTCTCTGTCAGCTCCCCAATCCAAAAAGCTCAACTTTCAATTAAAGATGGACATTTTCACACAATTCCATGTTTGCAAATATGCTCAAAGGGTTTTGTTTTTATTCCAGTGGAAATCGAAGCCAAATTTCAAGAGCTCTAAAGTTGCTACCCCACCCAGAACGGTCACCCTCTGGACAACTCTAATCTGATGTTCACACACAGAATCATGGAATACCAGGGTTGGAAGGGACCTCAGGAGGTCATCTAGTCCAACCCCCTGCTCAAAGCAGGACCAATCCCCAATTTTTGCCCCAGATCCCTAAATGGCCCCCTCAAGGATTGAGTTCACAACCCTGGGTTTAGCAGGCCAATGCTCAAACCACTGAGCTATCCCTCCCACATCATCCCTTGAACTTGGTCCCATCAACGAGGAATAGCCGTCATGGCAGCAGGAGCCATGAAGAAGCAGGCAGAACTATAAAGAGAGTTATTCTAAAAAGAGAGGCTTTGAAAGGAGCAGGGTCATCGTTACGGTATTTAGAGATCAGCTCCTAAACCTGGAAAACATGAGTTGAAATTACTGTCACACTGATAAATGCGATGCGCCAAGCCAATGGAATTATTCCCTCAAAACTTGCAGGGCAAATTACTGAATTTTGTCATTTTATTTGACAAAGCAGTTGTGTCAGGCACCTGTTTTTATTACTCCATTTTACTCACATTGCCATCCACTTAAGCAAGACAGCTGCTGGGGACGCTAGCCAGGCAGCCTGGATAGAGAGTTAAGACCTCCACCATAAGGATAAGGAGGAGTGCTTGCTTCTTTTCCATGGGCCTTTCAATGACAGGGTCCCAAATGACCTGTTGAGGTCATGCCTCAGCTGCCATACTAATTCCATACCTCTGCTTCTGCAGAAGAATAGGTGTTAACTTTCTGATTTCCCTGAGGGTGCTCAATCCCCACCCTGCCCCCCATTCCACCCCTTCCCCCACAGCCCCACCCCTGCCCCGCTCCACCCCCTTCACTGAGCCTCCCACTCTCACTCCGCCTCTTCTGCCCCCACTCCTCCCTCTCCCGCCAGTGCCTCCTGCCCGCTGATGAACAGCTGATCAGCAGTGGGCACGAGGAGCTGGGGGGCAGGGGGGATGAGCTGATCATCTGGGCCCGCCGGTGGATGCTGAGCACCCACTTTTTTTATCCCCCTGTGGGTGCTCCAGCCCCGGAGCACCCACGGAGTTGGCGCCTCTGTGCAAAAGGGAGTTTGAGAAGCCATTTATCGCATGTTCCATTCCCACCACACCACCCTGTAATTCTCTTAATAAACACTGGAAGGATGGATTAGCCTACGAAAAGAGCCATTTTAAACAGGATGCCTCCATGCCCAACCAATTCCTGGAAGTTGCTTCTAATCAGCCTCCCACCTGGCTGAGATGCCACCACTAAGCAGTCTCCCCTCCGCCCCCCCCCCCCATACAGTGGATAAAAAAAGGATTTTTTTTTCAAAAGAAACTTGATAAAAAAAATTAATATAGTCTTAATAAACCTGTTTAAATTTGAAATGATAATTTATGTTAAGGCCCAAATTTATTAAAATAAAATAAAAATTTTGCATCAGTGAGCGCTCAAATTTTAATGCGTTAAAAAGCCTTTTTAACTATAGATTCAAGAGGAAAAACATCTAACTTTTGAGGTCAACTCAAGCTTTATAATACATATGCTACAGTGTGACTACTGCATTAAGCATCTATAATAGTCAGCCTTGTTAGTGGAGCAAATGCTGTTATTTGTCTCTCCCCAAATGTAAATACTTGCAGCTTCAGTTGTGCAGGACAACCTTTGCCTTAATCAGTTTTGCTTTGTTTAGTTAACAAATGCACGGAATAGTTTAGCCATTTGGACTATTTCAAATTAAGAAACCAACTGAATTGAAAAAGCCAGAAAGTTTATTTTTATCCAAGCTATGAATTAAAACCAGCTGGGAAAGGATGAGATCTACTCATTCTAATTTTAATAACAAACTCCCACTGAAATCAAGGGGAATTAGGGCCTAACCTACTTAGGTGCTTTTAAAACTTCCACTAGGTGCCTATCTGCATCTTAAGATACTTAAATATCTTGAAATTCTGGCCCATGATGACCAGAGACCAAATTCATTAACTACAGTTAAATATTTCCTTTAAGAAATCAGTTTTAAATGCAAAACATGTTTTGATAGTTTTTTCCTTGTTTCCATGCATATTTAAGTGAGTTTTATTTAATGAACAAAACTAGCATTTTAAAATTTTTATACGTTAATTGAATTTCAATTTCCATCCAAATGCAAATTGACAAATCTTAATTTAAAAAAAAAATCTAAGAAGAAATGCATCATTCACCATTTTCTATCATGAACAAATTAAGAATCTGAAAAAATATATATGTTAAGCTATATAACTGCTTAAAGAAATGTGTATGGATATAGTGTATCCTCCCCGGTTGGCCAAAAAAGTTTCAAATGTAGCATAAAGGCTATATTTGGTTGCCAATCAACATGTTTTAATGGCCACACCGACCAATGAGAATGAAGATCTCTTTAGGAAAAGAACTAGAGTACAAAGCAGTCATGGATTTTTCAGTTTTCAAAGGAAAGAGGGGATCATTATGACAGCTTAGAAAGAACTTTGAGATTTAGGGTTGAACCATACAATGCAAGAGCTAAAATATTTTATCATTTTGCTCCCCAAAGAGAAAGGGTCCTGCTCGCCATCATATTTTGTATTTATTGTTTCCTTAGGTCATGCCAGTCCAAGTGTATTAGGTCTCTTGAGATTTCACAGGCAAGGCGGCCTGCATCCACCTTACGGAAGTGTGTACTTCTCAAACACTGTTGCATGCAGTGTTATTATAGCCATGTTGGTGTCAGCCTATTAGAGAGACAAGGTGGGTGACATCATATCTTTTATTGGCCCAACTTCTGTTGTGTTTTTCACCAACAAAAGTTGGCCCAATAAAAAGACATTACCTCACCCATCTTGTCTCTTCAATAACCCATTAACCCCCCATAGCAAGAGGGATAAAGAGTAAGAATTTCTAGTACTGAACTTGATCCACAAAGACCATGTGTTTCTTCTCCTTTAAAGCTCAATGCAAAGCCTATTGAAGACTCCATTGATTTCAATTGGCACCGACTGGATCAGGCACTTTAAATTCCACCTCATTTATTTTTCTCTCTTATCGTCTGCGTGACCTGCTCACTCATACCAAGGCAAGCAGTCCAGTGCCAGAAGGGAAGGGCATAAGGACACTAGAACTCAAGCTGGAGATTGCAAGGGGGTTACCTAAGAAAACAAACAGAACTGCATCAAAACATGTAACTGATAACCCATGGCCCATTGTCATCCTGATCCATCTGCGTGTTTGTTCAGATGCATGAAAGCATTTCATGCCAATAGGCCTGTAACATCTAACTAATTGTTCTGACTACACATACAATGAACCCACTACCCCAATTAAAAAAAAAGAAAAAAGGGGGGAGGGCAAAAATTCAGCTGACCTCTCAAGATTACCCATTATCTTAACTAAAGGGAAACTTTTCGGGGAAAAATCTTGAAAAGGGGGTTCAGATTAGAGTTGGTCAAAAAACAGAGGGAGAAAGTTGACTGTTTAAAAAAAATTAAATTGGGAACATTTGGAGCCGCTTCAGTTCAGATTCCCAAAGAGCAAGTTCAGCACCTGTTTGATCTTTTTCCAACGCATTGCACTTTAAAATATCCCAAGCCAAACTGTTATCTAAACCTAGAATTGCCTGACACCTGGGATCAGTTTGGGGCAGTTTTCTGTGAAGCTGAGGAATCCAATTACCTAACTGGTAACAGGATAAAAAGCACAAAGGGACAAACCTACCCTATGCAATTCACTTACTGTCCGCTAAGTGGATTTAGTCTAATTAATTAATGGAACACTGTACACACAAAGCATGAAGTTTTTAGACTAGATAACAGTGCCACCTAGTGTACAATAGTGGGCTCCGCACATGAACGCTTATAGAGGGTCCTTTGACTGAAGCCCTGTTGAAGCCATGGATGGTTCTTGAGCTGCCTGAACCTCTCAGAGCTGCCTACAGGAGCTCAGCAAAAAGGCTAAAGGAAACAGTGTGTGTATATAAAATCTCCTCACTGTATTTTCCACTGAATGCATCCAATGAAGTGAGCTGTAGCTCACGAAAGCTTATGCTCCAATAAATTTGTTAGTCTCTAAGGTGCCACAAGTCCTCCTTTTCTTTTTGTGGATACAGACTAACACGGCTGCTACTCTGAAACATGTGTAAGTCTTAAGCTAGTTTTTCCATGCTGAGATCCTCCTCTCTCTCAGGCTTGTCAGTTATGCAAACAAAATAATTCAAAGACATTTTAACAACATGTATTTTCTGTAGGTCTTGAATTTAAATTTCCCTTTGAGCCATACGTCCTGATTTTAAAGAAGTGACAAGTGGCTTTAAAATTAGAGATTGGATTATAACGATTTGACAGGTAAAAAACACATTTCTGTTTATAAATTTAGGCTGGAGCAGACCAGCAATTTAATACAAATTCCTAAAAATCAAACCTGGGTGTCATGGGGCATTGGATTCAGTAACACAAGGCAACCATATTCCAGCCCCCAGCGTATGGTAGAGGGTAACTAATTCCAATTCCCGGACTAATCAGTTTTCCATTTTAAGGTCCAACTATGAGTTAAGACTATAAAACACACCAACTCTTGGATACAAATTTTTTAAAAGGAAACCAGGCTGTTTAGTTATTTGCAAAACCATGTTGAGTTCTAAGCATGTGACCACAAATTAGACAGAAGTTGCCACTGATGTGGTTTCGCCTTAAGAATTTATAGAGGCGGTAACATAGCGTTGTAAAAAGAACGCTCATGATCTATACAGAGCAGTGGTTTGGGATTGAACTGAAGCCTTTGGCATGCTAGCCCAATTCCTACCAATCATTTATTTTTTCCCTCTTTGGACACTTGTAAAATAAATGAATAGCACATCTCTGGAATAATTCTCAAGATCAAATGCTTGTGTATTTGATGCATAGGGATTTTTTAGTGGGTTTGATGGGGCTGAAAGGATTTTTAAAATAGAGTTTCAAAATTGTTGCATATTTTCTTCAGAAACACGTGAAAACAGGATTACCAACATGGCAAGCTACAAACATCACAAGATCTTTCTTTTACATGCCAATACACTAACAACATGGCCCTAAATCCTCAGCTTATGCTACCTCGATAGTGCTTGTGTGACATCTGGTGGTCAAACCATAGATTGCAAAACAAATTGATCCCTCCAAGAACTCAGTTGAGAGACCCCCCCTACAATGAACTCGCTGCAGAGTTGGAGCCTTATCGATAACATGTTTATGTAGGCCCAAGAATTTCAAGTGACTAGGGATTTTGGGTACCCAAAATATTTAAGGGCCGGATTTTCAGAAGTCACTGAGCACCTACCCTCTGGAAATCAGACCCCTTTAAGAGGGTCTCAGACTGGACCACCAAGAATGAAAGCAAGCAAAAATCACTAGTTATTTCTGAAAATCTTGGCCATCATGTTTAGATAAGCCACTCCTATTTTTTGGAATTTTAAACAGAGAATATTAAAAAGATGGAAGTTAACTGCTGAGGACATGTATTTTTAGAAGGCATGAGAAAACGTCGTCTTTGAAAAGGTCTAAAGACAACCACAAATTCAGGCATGATCTTTTTATTAGGCTGAAGATTTTAGTATTTTTGAAATGCATAAATCAGACTCAAAGTTTAACAGAAAAAAAACGCTTAACTGAAGTATGGACCACTGGCATAACCCCCCCTACAGTATCTCATTCCAAAACTCTGCACGAAAACATGCCTCTAGGATGGTCTACTCTCTGCCCTGTAAAATGGTGGTTTTGAGACTGGTGCACCAATTGGCTGAGAAACAAAGCAACACAAGAATGTTACATTCCTTTTCCATTAAAAAAAAAAAGTCTCCAACTATACACATCCCAAGAAGAACATGAGAAGAAATTGGTATTTCTTTAAAAGGAGCAAAGTCTCTGCAAGTGGGACAGTTTTAAAACAAGATTTTAGAAGTCATTTGAGTACTTGGAGACTGAAGTGGGAATCTGCTTAGTTCTCCAGCAGGCTCCAGCCCACATGGTGCTCTCAGTAGAGGAGGGGGCTGCTGAAGCCATCCATCCCCGCTGGGCTGGCTCTGCAGCAGAGGTCAGATGCCCTCACACCACCATGATAGACGGAGACAAGATTTCTAATGAGCCATGTACAGGGAGTGTTCCCTCTTCAACTGTAATCAGTGCTCCTGGATTCCGTTTATTTTAACTGCAAACATGAGGTAAACAGCGAATATTTCACTAGTGAACAGAACTCCTCTACAATCCAGATGTGCAGGACTGAACGGCAGTGTCTTTGGGGAGTGCACATCTGCCCTCTTTAAAGGGCTCTGGAACCGGAGCAGCTGCTCCAGTAAGATTCTCAAGTGACCTTAGTGACACGACAGGGGAGCCCTGGTTCAATGCGCTGTTGAACTCCACAATACACAGCTCTTTGTTATAACACTTTACTTCCCAAAAAGGTTTGCATAGTCAGGAAGGATGGGCTTTATATGCACCTACAACAGAAACAAAACTGGACTTACCTTGTACTCTAAATTCTGTCCTTCATGTGGCTAAACAATTCATACATCCTTACATGTCAATCCTCCAGCCCTCCAATTTACCTCATTACAACTTTTGTTTAAAGGCTCTGTAATGACTTCAAAACCTCTCCCCCACTTCAAGAGCTTGGTAACTTAACAGAGCTGTGGAAACAAACTTGAGAGCGCAGAGTCTCTTTGGAAACAATTGGGACCTTAAAGAGTGAACTAATGCCATGTTTGAGGAGACAAAATAAGCACTAGTCAGCTGAATCAAATCTGAAAATCACAGGAATGAGCATTGCCCGGAATTTCAGGGGGGAAAATTCCTTGCTTGTGTTCAGAGGAAACAAGTTAGTTTATTTTTCAAGATATTTTACTCAGTTTCCAACAATATAGGTTGCGTGTTACATGTCCAGAAGACTAAATTCTATCCCCAAATCCTTCTAGTCTGTTGCTTGCAAAATCCATTAAGTTCAGGCACAAGCAAGCCAGACTCATCTCTTTTGCTCCTGATGCCTATTACATATAAATAGTAATTATTGTTTCTGGCAAGGCTCTTGTGTCTCTTATGATTTTGTATTTTAATGATCTGATTTCTTAGTACTCTCTACTGAAAGAATATATTTAACAAGCATCCACACTTCCTCCATGAGAGGGTTTTTAAATTATGAATGTAATAAAGACAAGGATGTTGCCAGATGATTAATAGCTTAAAGAGACATTTCTTACCAAGCCGTCATTTCTCCCATTTGCCACACATTCAATCCCTGTACATTTTTATAACGTTCAGCAAGAAATGCAGTTTCACTCTAGAGCTACATAACCAAGTTAATCAGCAGTGCTATTTTTGTTTCATATAAAAGGAGTAAAAGCAAGTCAAGTTCTACCTGTTCTACTGACAGATCTACATTTTTAGAGTATCTCCTTAGTATAAGATAGATGTCTACTATACGCCGCTTCCTTCTATTTAATGCATATAAGATGCCTCATTTTGTAAACTGGTCACAGCTCAAACTACAGAAAGTTGTAACATTGCACCACTATAGAACACCCCCCCTCCCCAAAGTCATTGTCTGCAGTTCAGAGTTATTAGAGCTAATCAAATTGAGATACTTCTCCAGTGAGTGAGATCCCAAACTGAGCTCCTGTCAACATTCCCTTAAAAATCATTTTAATTTTGTTTTAAAAATTAGAAAGGTGAAAACACACTGCTCAATGACAACAGGGTTAGGGTCAGTGCTCAACTTTAGTACTTTCATACAATGCAAACACACCCCCAAACATAGTTGTGATTTGGGAAATTTAGGAATCTAAGTCAGTTTCTAAGGTTTTGGGTTTTTTTAAGTTTCCTTCTTAACTTGAACAAAAACTACAGTGGCTACAACAACAAATACTGAAAACTCCCAGGAAATAAAGGTGGCATAGGTATTATACTAGAGATAAAATGCAAACAAGCAAAAGAAAGGAGATTTTTCCAGGTGTGCCTAATCATCACCAGGGTAATACACAAAATATGCACGATGTCTCACTTGCAACCCACAAAAAGGTGTGGCAGCAGGTTGCAGTCAGTGTTAAGGTTCAGCTTTCATTCAGCAAGATACTTGTCGACAAGACAACCACACCCAGGCTTAGACCCATTCTTGAGTACCTTGTCGAATCGATTTCCTTTATGCATATTTACGTCGGCAACAGAGTCTGTCATTTTAAACTAGAGATTCAGGCAAACTGAAAATAGGGAATAAAACCACAATTGCCGGTCAGTTTACAAGTGTTACAATTCGGGTAGTTTGAGTTATACCAAGAATCCCAAAATCGGTAAAGCCCCCGTTCCATGCTTGTAGTACAATCTGACTGTCGACTGGACAAATCTCTTCAGAACAAGATACTATATTTGCTATGTATTCGACAAAGCAGTTTAGAGTGATTTATGAAAGTCTACAATACCACATTAATGGAATTGCCGACAGCCTTAACTACAGCCACATAAATATGCCTGTTATAATAAAGGCACTCTCCACAGATCTGAAGCACTATACGAAATAGCAAACTGACTGCAGGTTATGAACTCCATCTCCTTTAAGGGATGAGAAGCATTCTTGAACAAGACTTAAACTGCCCAAGTTTCACAATGTAAACACTCCAGTGTGTCATGTTCTGAATGCCCATGATGAATTGCAGCCCTACACTAACAATTATGTAAGTAAAGTATACATTTAATATCTTAGTTCAACTTTCCCTTGCATTCCTTTTTCAGATTCCCCTCATTGGAATGTTAAGCTGCATATTTGAGTCTCTCTTCTCTGCAGTGCCCCATAATCAACTGAAATTAGAATACTTCTCAACAAACCACTGGCTGACAAGCTGGCAAATAGATGAGTTTAGAGAAACGCATCCAATTCTCCACTTCACTCCTAACGTCACAAGGCTGCAGATTAAAGATGCAAGATCCATTTCTTTTATTAAATCAAGAAACGTGCATATATGAAATCATTTCAATGCATCTGTTTTCCAGTTAAATATGAGGGTTATAAATGCGCTGTGCCATGGCTGATGCCACCAGCTAGCTGGCCCAGAGACTCTTCCCCCTCTCCCATTTTGTGTAATTGAATTTGGGTTCTTAGCAAGTAGGTATCAAGCCACAAGATGGCAGGAAAAGGATCAACTGTAGGCCGATGTCTAAATCATGAATGAGAAACCCTAAATTCAGAGATCTAGGCCAGTGGTTCTCAAGCCACTTGCGGCCCAATCAGCACAGAGCTGGGGTCCATCCGTCATCAGAGCCATACAGTTAGTATATATATTATGTGGATGCAGCCCATATAACAAAGAGCTGCGTATGTGGCCCACAATGGTAAACAGATTGAGAACTACTGATCTAGGCATAGTCTAGATCAGGGGTTCTCAACCTGGGGGTCATAACCACCCTGCCTTTCCCCTACTGCTAAATGGGAGGGCATTCCGAGATGGTCCTGGTTTGGAAAAGGTTGAGAAGAGACGTTGGGATAGGTTAATCATAAGAAAAGGTTCCAAAACATTGGTCTCTCAGTTCATCAAGTGACCAAAGATTCCAGTGAATTAGGAAATCCAATACTCAAAGACAAGGACTCCTCTATGGAAAGTGCTCGGTCATTTCTGATCGGAGAACAGACTTGCTTGGGAATCTCACATTCTGAGAAGTGTCCCATTTGGCATACCACCAACATAATTCATTTTTTTAAAAGTTGCCTCGCCTCTCACCAATATCCTAAATTACAAAAGCTGACATCTAAAATCAAAACGACTTGCCATCATTCATGCGATTTATTCTTTGCATTTCACTCACTTTGGATAGCGAAACTAGACTAAGTTTCATTTTTATTTAAAGGCCAACGTATGCAATTTTTGGTCCCAGACACTATGACAGGTGTGCTGGGGTTGTATTCACAATAGTATAGGGCAATGCTTAAATAAATCCATGGACTTTTCTAAACAAAGATGCACAAAGTTTAAATCTTGAGCTTACAACTACTTAGGCCTTGAACCAAGTGCCCAATTCAACGAAGTATTTGAGCAAGCGTCTAACTTTAAGCATATGCTTAAGAACCTTGCTGAATTGGGAGGCAAGGCTTGATGCTGCAAGCCCTTGTGTGGTGTACGGTTGGGAGCACAAGGCTGTTACACTATGCATGAGCACAAAATACGACTAAGTGCTCAGCATAATCCTCTGCACAGAGCAGCCCCTCTGGGCCTACTCCCTTACTTGAAAAAATGACTGTGTAAAGAAAGGGGAACAGCAGAGCATGGCCAGAAAGTGGGCGAGGAGATGCCATGCATAGGCGTTTAGTTACATGTTCTCTCCTATTCAGTCTCAAACCTCTACTAGGAGTTGGTGTGGTGATGTCACCAATCCAGCATCAGATTCCCCTGCATTCTGTCTTCCACTTAGCCAGGCAACATTCCTACACCACATGAGGCAGGATCAAATCTGTAGTATATCTTACTTAGATCAGTGGGGGGCAACCTGCGGCCCTCCGCTTCCAGTGGCCGGGAACAGCAAACCGCAGCCACTGGGAGCTGCGGGCGGCCGTGCAAACGTAAAACGGTCTGGCGGCCTGCCGCAGGCTGCCCACCACTGTCTTAGATTGTATGCTTTTTGGGTCAGGGACTGTGTCTTTTTGTTCTGTAAGTACAGCGCCTAGCACAACGGAACCCTGAGCCATGATGAGAGCTCCTAGGTGTTACCACACTACAATTCATAAACAAAAAGGGGATGACGAGAGTTTAAGATAGTCAAGTACCATGGAGAGGAGTGGAAAGATATTTTTTGACTGAATTAAAGTTATAGAATGGTGGGGGGGAGGGAAGGAGAAGAGAAATGGGAGGGACAGAACAGCTAGAAGGGAATCCAGTTTCAGAAGAGAGACCCAGAAGGAAGATGCCTGAAACATACCACTTCACCTTAGGTAAATTCTATAAATAGGCTAAGACTTGAATGGTTGCTAGTTACCAAACCTGAGGTTAAAATGAAGCTTTGCATCTTCAGGGTCGGCTTCATCATTCTCCCTCTAACGTTCCAAGACACATGCACAATCATCAGGGCTCCCAAAGCACATATGAACATACTGTCAATCTGAAAAGCTGAATATCTCCATGTTTTATTATACAGTCAAGTGCCGAAGTCTCATTTGTGCAAAGGCTGCTTTCCAACCACAGGGAACAGGGGGGATAACGACAGCTAGCTAAACGTTAACAGAGAACAATTTTTTTTTTTTATTAGTGACTTCAACTCTATTCAAAGGGGGTCTCCACAAATAAAATCTATAGGCGGATTTATCCACCCCTGTCCCCACCCCCCCCCAAAAAGTGGGGATTCAGTACTACACAGCCAATGAGGAAAATGGAATAATTTGAGTTTTCAAATAAAAGGTTTAGCTGCTCTTTTTATGGCATTGAAAAGGTTTTGATACATTCAAAGCATTATTGCGTCAGAAAACGGATCATGCATCTTTATGTTTTCAGACAAATTTTTTACCTGTATTCTGTCATTTCTAGCTACATTTCAAAGGTGCACCAAATCTACAATTCGATACTTTTTTTTTTTTTAGTCGCATGCTTTGCCTATGTGCGTGCGTAGATAATAAATATTAAATACAGGAAAGAAAATAAAAGAGGAAACCAAACTGACATTAGGAATATTTTGGGGCAGCTCTGTTAAGTCCTGCCAGGGAAAGAGCAGAAAAAGTTGAGGTAACAGTGGCCACACCACTCAGCTGCGAGTCAGTTGAAATTCACGGAAGTTTTCAGAAATTCAAGTACACAAACACCAGCTGGAACTCTTCACAAATGCCAGAGAAACAGTTCAACTTTTCTTCTTTTCGTTTTTTTATTGTTAATCTATTAGCTGGCGCTCACACAGCTCCTTGTAAATCCTTTTTCTTACGCGTGGCATATCTTCCTGGGAGAACTGAAAAGGGTGGTCTAAGGCGAGGCACTTGCAGTACTGAGGAAAATAAAAAAAAAAGCTGAATTGAAACAGGAAAACTGTTGAGAAATACAAAGGGAAAAAAAGCCACATAGCGCTTTAAAATTACACTCTTACCTGGAGCACAAAAACCCCACAGTCACTGTCATTTTTCTGTTGTGGAATGCACTGAGGGAGGAGGAAAAGACAACACATGAAAGGACAGATCCTTAGCCCTCCTTCCGTTTTCACTCAAAGTTCTATTTAAAACCCAAAATAAGATTTTGCAAGATTAGTGAGCTCTTTTTATTGAAAACTGGTGACTCTGCAACACTTACAGCTTGAGCTGCAATTACTTATTTTGGGTCCAGTCATGCCAGGGGAGGCAAACTCTGCACCTTGTTAGGATCATGCCTAGTATTTGAGAGTAGATATTTTATGACTGAAATTACAGCTCTCCCTCCTACATCCGGTTTTTAATGACCAATTCAGGATAGCTTCCTCTCAATTTCTTTAAATAAATATTTTAACGTTACTGTCTACTTTACTCAGGTCAGACTTAAAGACATCAGCAAACTCACGCAAGCCTAAAGAAATGTTTCCCTAGGTATTTGTGCTATAGAAGGTGGATCCCCATCTTCCCCACTGATCTTGAAGGAAGCAACAGGCAATTTGTGGGCAGGCCAAGTGGGCCTGCACATTGCATGTTTGCTGGCCAGAAACGATGTTTGTAAAGAGACAGTGAATTCACCCCAAATGACACCCCAATTAATTTCCTGGCTTTGCCAGATCATCCCGCTCACGCTCTCTCTCAATTTTTTTATTTTAAATACTTGCAACTCACTAGCTCTCTAACAGTCATATTTCCTGTAAATCCACAGCATTGCCAGAGGAAAAATGATACATTCCTAGAGGCAAAAATCATCCATCTCACATAGGGCTACACAGAAATAAAGAAAAGGAGGACTTGTGGCACCTTAGAGACTAACAAATTTATTTGAGCATAAGCTTTCACTTATGTACTCCTTTTCTTTTTGCGAATACAGACTAAAACGACTGCTACTCTGAAACAGAAATAAAGGGAAGACATGTATCTGGGATCCTCTCAGCATTGCACTGGAACCTAGAAGTATCTCCTGTGAGTGGGAAGTCATTGGGAAACTGTCTAATGTTCAGTGACCTGTTTTATATCCTCAGCCATTACAGGACAGTTATACAAGTCACAAATTCCCTCGTTCGCACTTCACACAAGTTGTTCCCTTTTGTCACTGCCAGAGACAGTTTATTTGTTAGCGAATACAGTGCTGGTGAAATGTGCCAGACTGACAGCCCTGGAGACCAAGGCGCTCTGTCTATGTGCAGCATATAGACAAAGCCGTCTGTCTATCCCCAGCTGTACTTGTTTTTCACCTCATACTGTCCCCTGCTGATGTGCCTCAACCTTTGGGAGCGGTCACCTCTCAAGGGAAGAAGAGCTGGCCTCTACTGAGCACTCAGTTCTTTACCCCTCTACCAACATGGGCACTGACTGTAGTGGCTTTGCAATGTGAATAACTTCTCCACCAGGGTCTGGGCGGAAGCCACCAGCTCACTTAGCAGGAGAGAGAGGCCTGGTGGGATCTGAACCAGCAACAAAGAGTCCATTGGCAAGCCCAAGTCATCCAGCTTCTTCCTTTTCGTTCATTTAAAAATAAATATTTACTGCTTCTTTAAATAACATGGATTTAAAAGTGAAGGTGGCACACCCAAGAGATTCAGCTTGCAGAAGATTCACAGCGGGGTTTAGAGGGGCTGGCGCTTACCTTTGTAACAGCAGTTTGCCATCCCTGAAGAAACTCAGGATGATTCTTCTCTCTTGCTTCAGTCAGTAAATACTTTCGTATGTTCTTAAAAAGAAAAATCACAGCCTTACAGTTACACACAAATTAAAGCCAAGGAGAAAGGCGTGCGGGTACATTTAACCAGGGTGAGTTTGGCCCTTGTGCTTAACCCAGTTCTAGTGGTTAAGGAGAGATCTAACTGGCTTCATTGAGCACCAGGGCTGAAATTGGCCCCCCAGTTAAAGCAGGGATACACACTGGAAACCCCACCACACTTGGGGCAATTAAAAGTAGATTGTGCAAAGCGCAAGAAAACGAACTGTAGAGAAGAATTTTGTACTGGCGGAGAGATGCACTAGATGGCCTAGCGTTGTCCAGTTCTAATTTACTTGATTGGCCGAGCTTGCGGGGCCCTTATGCACAATTCGATGGCACTTCTCTCTTTGAAAGTCATGGATAACTTTTGTCTGCTGCATCTGATCAATTCCAAAGTTTCAGGGCAGGTTCTCGGCGTCAATGCATAGAAGCCTATTGATTTGGGGGAAATCGGAAAATCCAAAAAGGGGGGGGAAGGGATGGGGGACAGCATCTTGGTTAGCAGAGCCACAGCTTCAACCACCTCTGGTTGAACTCCCTAGCTCTGTAAACACCAGGGTGTGTTGACACTACAGTCCCTGCTGCAGCTTCCTAGACTGACAGAAGGGGTTTCCCCATTGACAGAGTTAATCTACCTCTCCAAGAGGTGGTAGCTTGGTCAATGGGGCTTCCCTGTGTCTAGAGTGGGGGTTAGGTCAACCTAACTACATCGCACAAGGAGCTGCAGTTTTCATAGCCTTGACTGAGGCAGCGAGGTCGATCTAATTTTTAGGAGTAGGTGAGGCCTCAGCTTTATCTTTGGCGGTTGCTGATGGGACATTTATTTTAATTCCGATGTCCTTTCTATGAGCTCTCAGTACAATAATTGCTACTCTGCCTTAAGACAAAAGAGGACAACTACACACACTTAAAAGCTGCAGCCTGCTGTATGAGCGAGCAATTAGGTCAGCTTTGCAAAACAGCCACTAAAACGGGTCAGTCCAGGCCAAACTACTTGCCTACGCTTTACCATCATGACCGAAATATCATCAAATCAACCAGACATTTAAGAAAAAAAAAAGTTTGCTGGTACCTGCACTCCTCAAAAAAATAACACAAAATCTTTGGCTCACAAGACGTGCAAAGGGCTATCTTAGCCCTCTTTGAACAATGGGTTTCTTACACTGGACTAGGCTTTAAGCATTTGTTTTTGTGAGAGAGTGCCACAGAAGAGAACACACAATAGAAAAGTTTGCTAGACACAGACTGGTTGTATGAATATGGCAATGGAAGACCTGGGCTTTGCTGCTAGGTCTGGTACAAGGTCGCTGTGACCTTTAACAAGGTCTGTGTCTCAGGTTCCCCATCTGTCAAAGAAGTTAGTAACTCTCTTGCCCCCTTGTAATCACTTTAAGAACCGGATGAAGGCAACAGAAATGCCAAGTATTTATTTTTAGTACATGCACAGAGATTCCATAAAGCATGATGCACCCAAAACCTAGACTTATTTTGGTGAGGATGAAAATTTAATTCTTAAAGCAAGGATCCAAGCACTTTAAGCGTAACTATAATAATTCCTCTTACCTCTACACAAAATTTAAAATGAATGCCTTGGGAATCGTAAAATGAAATAATTCGGTTAGGGATGTTCACAGTAATGAGGGACCAGTGGACTTCCAGGTGAATTGGAATTAACAAGAGAGTCTTTTTGAACAAGTCCACCTGACAAACAAAATGATAAGTATTACCAAACAGAGTAACAGACCATGTACAAGTTAAATATGCTTCCCACAACTTTGTATTTATTTTAAACAGAACTTCTTTTAACTCCCTCCAAGAGCTCTTCACATGTGCATTTCAGCCACATGTGTGTGTCTTGTACTAGATGCAAGACATTGTTGCAGTACAAAAAGCGACTATGAACACTGTGGGGATTCCACATTTAGTCTTCATCTGCAATTGCAACAAAGCACGCTCAATTTATGTGTTAGAAGGGAGGGTAGTGTGGACACACACTAACTAACATTGCTAACACAACCTACAATCAAGCTAGGCCATTCATACATCTTTAATGACATTTCTGCAGTGAGAACTCAGCTGATTCGTACTGACTCTGCAATGCCGATGGCGGTAAAAATGGGTCAGCAGATTAAGCAATCAGGACTCAAAGAAACCACAAAAACAGCAGGTCGAGGCACTTTTCTGACCCTTATTCACTGTAACATGGCACTTTGTTCTTGCCCAGTGAACTGCAGCCCGGACAATAAAGAGGCAGAGATACCTTCCAGGGCAAAGATGGTCTTCCTGTGTCTGTACAGCACCTGGAACATTCAGTGTTCTTCTATCGAGTCCAATAAGCAATATAAAACAGGGTGTGACTCTTCATGGCAAAGGCAAAGAAAGATGAGGCCAATATACTATGCAGTGCCTAGTACACCGGGGTCCTGTGCCATAACTAGGGCTCTGCCGTGCTACAGTAATACCAAAACTAGTCCACAGGCGAGGAATCAGAGGGCATATGGAGTGACAAAAACAAAGTTTTGGGTAAGGGATGACGGCATCTTAATGTTGAGGACAAACAGTTCCTTAAGGAAGGTTTTACGTGCTTAGGTTGTTTAATTCATAGTGCTGTGAACTGCAATGGAAAGCAAAAGTGGATTTCCAGATCCCCAGGCACTAGATTTTGGTTTATATGAAGAGCTGTTACACACAAAGGAACATTCGGAAGGCACAGTGAACAACTCATCCTGCATCATTAATGTAGCACAGGCAATCACTGAATGATGATACTTTGCCTGTCTGACTGCAGTACCTCGCTGCTGGGTAGACAAGGGAGAAGGACTAATACCACCTTAAAAATCACGTGGAATGGCAGGATCTAAACAACATGGCAAACTTTAGAACGCTCCCATTATTTTAAGAGTAGATCAGGTTTTATTCTTTTGGAAGCTAGGCACTGGAACTGCTTTGGTCTTCAACTGCACTGTGCCCCTCAGTCTTCTCTTTTGCCCCACAAAAGCCCGTGATATTGCTAGAATCTTGTTGTGTACACCAGAAATGCAGAAGAAACAGGACACTGGACTAAATGGACTGGTCTGATCCTGTAAGGCAATCCCTATGTATTTTTAAAAGCACTACGCTATTTGTACAAAGCATAGTGTCCATGCTATAAAACGATGAGTGGGAGAGGGGCAGATTACATTTGTCATAAGGAAATAAAGTGTCCGTATGAACATTAGTGGGTAACACATGATGCAAACAAGAGGTCAGACAGATCTTTGGCAGTGCTCAGCACCCAGCAGCTAATAGTGATAATGTATTTCGATTTGGAAACGCCATAGCAGTGCCTCACGTTCCTCTGTAGGCCAGGCTGCATATTCCATGTTGCACCACAGTCTCCCCTCTTGTAATCCAGACAGGGAGCCCAGCCTACAAAGAAGAACTGGGACATTAAGCAACCAAACTACAACTCCCATGAGGCCTTGCACCAATGTATGCAAACTGAAATATTTGAGTTTTCAGACGACCATTTGAAAGTTTTTGCAGAAAGCAGACACTTTTCCTGAAAAATGTTTAGTCAGAAACCCAATTTTCAATGCTATATGCCTAACAGTGCTTGAAAGTCTGGCCCTCTGCCTTTATATCTGTACTTTAATTGTAAGAGCAATTAGTATCAGCATTTATAGAACCATCTTGTATGACAGGCTATTGCTTTTATTCCAGAGGAAATGAAGTTTCCCCTCAGTGCAATGGTGCGGTAGGAAACAGGGATCTACTTTGGAAGGGACACAGAACTGTTTAGGGCCTGACTTTAGGGATTTTTTTAACAAATATTTTCACAATGTTACTTTCATGTAATACAGTCCTGTCCCCATCTGAACACTCCCCTACAATGATGTGAGCATAATCAATAGTGCTGTAGAGCATGGGAACCAGAAAGTGACCAGTCTAGTTTCACTTACCAAGCTTTTGCAAAACGTATAAAGTACACCACTGAGAGTAGTGAAAAAGCAAATTAAAATTTAGTACGTCCAGTTTTAATAAGCTCTAGTAAAAGATTTGGACCTAAACAGTATCCCTTTAAAGACCACTGGTATGTTAAAAAAAGAGTCACATTTCATCAGAGGGGAGGTAAACAGAAACTTGATAACTTTTCAATTCATTTATCAAAAGTACACTACAATTCCTATTTGAAATAGGCTTGCCTGCTTTTTTTTTTTTGTTTAAAATCTGTGTTAAAATGTGGCTCTACTGTACACAGTCTCTAAAAATGCTTTGTGGGTTTCTTGTTTGTCATCCTTAAATTTCTGTACCCAACGTGCAAGCATTTACAAATAGAGATTTATTTTTCTTTCAGCCAACAGCCCCGTACAAACCAACTTGATGTCGAGAATCCAGGCTGAATTCTTTCCTTCTCAAACATCACCACCAGCAAGAAGGGGTTTTGCCATCCAAACTGAGTTGTTAGCTACAACCCCTTTTTGCTAAGCTCCAAATGATAATGAATCTTTAAAAAACCCAATTCTGTTGAGGATGCAGAAGGAGGAATAGAATGCGGCTTTCCCACAGCCTTGTTGGCTGAGCAATACTGAAAGGAGTAACAAGCAGTAAAAACTCTCTTTTGTCACTTGGTACTAACATAATTTCAAGTTAGCATTTCTCCCCTGCTCACAAGAAAATTTTTAAGTCTCAGCATCCAGTGATCTATTCTACATAAATGATAAGCAACAGACAGAATTAAATAGTACCTTTTTAGTCCATCGTTTTACACCATTATATCCTTTGGTTACCAGCTGTCTATGAAAAAAGCTGTTAAAAAAATGAACCTAGAAAGACAAATTAAAAAAAAGAAATGAGGGTTAAAAGCGTGTGTAAATTCTTCCAGTAATGACAAACAAACCTTCTACAAAATTAAACATCTAATTGGCTAATAAACAAGAACTGAAAAAGCAAAACAGTAAAAGGGACAAGTAATTCTATAGATGTTTTAGCAAAACGTAAATACTGCCATTTTTCAGAATGAAGATAAACTCTCTATTTCCCTAGACCATGTGCTACAAAGCAGTTTATTTTTTGAACTTAGCATTCCTAAGCCTACGACATGCAGCCGCAATATTTTGTTTAGGGAGAAGAGGCTGAAGAAGAGTTACAGATATTATTCTCCCGCATTGCGGGGATTAAAACCACTGGAGGATAGGGGAAATTAAATTTTCCCATCCTCCCGACATAACTTGCTGGAAACTCCTTCCATTTTCTGCTCTGTGACTCAGAACCAAATAATTCGATTGTCACAAGTTATAAAGTTTAAGACACAAAAACATGGACATCAGTGTTCAACCCTCTGGCCAGTTACAGACTTCACAAAAATGCTTCTGAATTTGTCTTGGTCTGCGGTGTCACATCTTTTGCAAGTAACTGCAACCTATTGTTGTGGCAAAAGGTTGTCGATTTTTACAGTTAAAACAATTCTTTAGCATTAGGTTAACACTTGTGTTAGCCTCTACAATTAAAGGAAGAGATTAATACAAAATGAAAAGCTGTAAGTCACATCTTACGCAGCTTTACAACATCTGCATTTAATAATCTTGCTAGTATTGAGGTGGTAGAAGTTATTGCTTGAAAAAAGCTGGATAGTTCAGCATTTGAAAATGCTGGATAAAACCTATTAGTTATGCCAACAGAAACTTCTAACTGCATACTACAAAGTACTAGAACAAGATCTCCCATGAGGATTTAAATTATGCACTATAAAAAGTGGGCACAGGCAGACAGATACAATCTCCAATACCACAGTTCTGGTTCATGCACTGAAAAGCAGAGAGAATACTGATGAGGAATCACTACCACCACCACCACTCAAAGAAGCAGTGCTCTACATTCTGAGCGAGAACATTAAAGGGTTGCTATCCTCTGTGCAGCCAGCCAATCTAAAAATGGCATTGTGTGGTTTCTTTGTGGTCGCAATGATTCCATATTCAATTTGTTCAGCTTACAAGTAAACAGATGGTTCTTCTAACTGTCAGTGCTACAACCAAACTCAATCCAGAATCTGAAAGTCAAGATGGGTTTCTTCTGCCCTGAACATCAACACCAACAATAAGACACTCTACAGCTGGAAAGTAGTTAAGAACACAGTTGATGATGCACGAGCCAGAAGAGAATCCAGCTCACTTTCATAATTTTTGTGGCTCTGTGAGCCTAAGAGGTGTAAACATGTGTGTCAGTAAAGTGAACAAAAGACTGATTAAAGGCAGCAGAACTAGTGAGTACAGAGGGGCTATTTTTAGACTGTCACTTTGAATCACCATAATGGCATTTTAATCTGCATCAGAACTCCCTCCCATTTGTCACGTGTATCTATGGTCTTATGCCATCTTTCCCTTTCCACCCCGTAAGGGACATCTTTTCACAAAACAAAAATGCTCACCTTGTCAGGGACTGCATCCATTATGAGTTCACCATACATATTAATAATCTGCAAGAGTTAGTAAAAATTATAATTTGCACAAAAATAACATTGTATTCCTGAGAGTAAATCCAAGATCTGAGAGGGCATCTAAAGGGCACACACCTTTTTTCTAAAAAGAAGTTGACTAATTAAAGTAACATTCTATTATACTCTGATGCAGGTCGACAGCTCTGGAATCAACCATGGGCTGCTAGAGCAGACATAATATAAGCAGATGCTTAAAGATGGCCTCAGTATGAAATGCTGGTGTAATTCAATTCAAGTCTACTGAGGCACATCTGGAGGACTGCTACTCTCTCCATTTTTTTGGCTATGGGCCTTGCATTGCTGTTACTTTCCCCTCTTCTAGCTAAGTGGGAGGAAATACTATCCTTTCACACCTGCAACCACTGTCTTCTTGGAGAGGAAGTACAGTGTACTTACATGAGGACAGGTCTGGGAGCCAGAAACTCAAGTTCTATATTACTTGGTCTGCCACTGAAAAGCCACTCGACCTCTCTGCCTTAGTTTCCCACCTATGAAGCGAGGATAACAGTGACCTACCTCACACAGGGGGTTATGAGGATTAGCTAATATTTTTTAACACTTTGAAGAGGTAAACATAAACATCATGCATCTCTAACCTGGTCATTAAGCCAGTTCTGACCATCCAGTGTAGCCAGATCATCCATATCTAGCATGTGCTTGTTATAGAAGACCCGGAAATTGCAAGTGGAAGATTTTGGATGCCTTGTCCGATACTTCAGGATTTCCCTGCTGATAAAAGGCTTTCTGAAACAGAATTGAAAAGGTAGAGACATGGATAAAGATATTCCAGTTCATACCAAATGGAGCTGTTTCAGCAGGTGTCAGTTTCAATCTGGAATGCAAATTAGCGATTCAAGTAACTTTTCCTTTTACAAGTACTAGAATATATTAGCGCCACAAACCTATGGGAGAAATCTTCATTAAACACTTCCTTTAATCTTGCCATGACATCTTTTTCACAGAGTGGAACTAAACTGCCATATTTCTTCATCACTTCATCTAGGAATCCTTTGAATACATCAGATAAATGAAAAAGCAAACGTAAAAAGTGAGTTCTCTAGTCCAACAAAACGAGATATTATAAATATTTAATAGCACAGTGTCCCACCCACCCAGTGGCAAGTTGCTGCATGCAGTTAATAGAATACAAGAGTTAAAAAGCTCAGAGAGGCACCGTTAAAGAGGGGGGAAGTAACCCCAGAACTATAAGATCACTTAAAAGTCATCATCTACAGAAAAATGTTAAACACTGAGCCCAATTTTCTTCATTTATGCAGAATTTATACCCAGGTATCCCACTGGAGTTACTCACAATTTATACTTGTGCAAGCAAGAGAAGAATCAGGCCCTTTTGCCTATTTCTATTAACATTTTACATATATTTTATTCAAACATTGTAAATTCAGGGTGCCATCAGTTCCTGCAAGAATTAAAGCCTTCATTAAAACTAAATTTCTAGCCCTTTGGTTACGAAGTCTGCTGACAGCTACCATGCCTATGTTGCTGCTCACTGTTTTCTTGAACTGTAGTACAGTAAAAACATAACAGAGTCTGATCAATTTTTACTAACTATTCAGCAGTGAAACTCAAGAATCAAGTCAATTTCACCCTGCTGTTGCTTGGGAAAGCTCTAAGCAGCAGTGACAACAGCAAGTGGAGATATCCACTGGAAAGGACCAACAGATTGAGTCTAGCGGGAAAGTCTAGCAAACAGATGTTTTCTGGCTGCTAATAGAAACAGGAATAGAATGGTGGAGACATCACCCCATTCCAGCATCAAGAAGCAGGGTAAGTAGGAGGGAAGAATCATAAGAGAGAAGATTGGAGTAACAGACCATCGACCAATGTTGCCGGTTCAGGAGGAAGAGACACCATTCTGAAGCTCCCTTCTAGCTGCCAGAGGGCTTTTTGGAATCTAGGGAAACACTTCCAAACATATTGGAAGCCTGATAATCAAATGCTTATAAGAAAGATGGAGCCCCAGAAAAGGGACCAGGGGCATCACCCCAATAGGTATTCCAGCATCGTTCCCTTTCCCAGGGGACAGGGGAAGGGGCAGATAGCTCGCTTCTCACCTGGACACAGCCCCAGTACAATGGGTTCCTCTCTATTTTGCATTGGCCTTTTGGCTCATCCTCTAATTATTTGAGGTCTGATCAAGTTTCCAAGTAGCAAGTTTCCAAGCAGATGGATGGGGCAGGGCACGGCAAGGCAGGAAAAGGAGAGACTGATCAGATAAGTTGTTAGAAAATAAAATCATGGTATTTTGAGAGATTCTGGGGGAGAAATAGGAGAAGAGATTAAAAACACAATGAAAAGGAAGATACATAAAAAGAGAGGGAGGGAGAAAGGCAGAGAGGAAAACAGACTGAAAATAATGTAGGAAGACATACACCATAACGTATTACTGGGGAAAGGTGAAGTGAAGCCAAGAAAGGAAAGAAATTATATTAAACGAAAGTAAGAAGAAACCATGAACCACACTAAAAAAAAGTATGGAAGTTTACTGCGGACTGTCCTTAATTGTAACTTTGTCAAACACTAACAGCACAGCTTGTATTCCTTTAAGTTGTAAAGGGCTGTGATAACAAAAGTGTTTTTCACCCTGGCTAGGAAATACTGTCTTTAGGTTAGACAATGTTGGAGGCATTATTAAGCTATACACATGTTCTTGTGCTTCAGGGACAGGACTGAGGAGTCCTTAGTTCTGTTCCTGGCTCTGGCCGACTTCTGATCTCACTTATGCTGGTGTAAAGCAATGGTAACTCAAAGAGGAAAACAATCCCAAGTTCAAAACTGGCACGAGGTTGCAACCTCTCTGTGCCAGCTTCCTCATTTGTAAACAAAGATGCTACCACACTGGGGAGGGGTGTGTGTGTGAGAGAAAGAGAGAGGAGGCTGAAGTTCTTTACTGCTTGAAAAGAACTTTGAGATCCTCAGATAGACAGCACTACAGATGCGCCAAACTGTTACTTTTTGCAACACCTTTGAACAATAGGGCAAGATTTAGATTAATCTGGGATAGACATTAGAAGGACAAACAAAACCACAAAAATCAAAGGGGTTGAGAATTAAGACACTGCCCCCATCTCTATCTTCCCTCAGTCTGACCTATCATCACATTGATCTTAGGCCCTCATGTGATATTCCAAGGCTCAAAGAAAACAAATGTGCACTTATTACACCTTCCATCTGAGCTCCTAAGATTTCTACAAACATTGTTAGTCTAGCTAGGAATGACTGTCTGGAGCCACACTGATTGGCTGACTGGCCCTTTGTTGATGTCACACATGTACCAACACAGCTAGGACCTCTTTATTGGAAAACAAAAACTCCTTCACCATTCTCTTAAATGGATATGGGGAGAATGCTATGGAGGGGGAGACAACATAAGGGACCTGGAGACCTAAGAAGCAGCCTGATGGACCCTCCTAATCAAAATACCATCTCTGCAGCACTTAGTGGTCCCTGCAGGCACTTGTAACCCATTGAATATCCAAACTCAACTGGGAATTCCATATGCCAAAATTTGTGTTTTGCCACTGACTACCAGTAGAGCAGGACTTGGTCCCCAGTTAATAACAAAGTACATTCAAAGTGGATACTGGGTCAAACTGTTTATGAAAGCACAGCTGGGTTTCTTGGAAATGGAAAGAGGAGTCCAAAGAGCCCAAAAACTCTCAAGAAAAAAAAAAATTGGAAAGTGAAAGTCTGTTTATATTTTCCTCTTTTAAGAGATTTCATATAATGCCATACCCACCCCCCAAATTTTTTTTTAAACTTTTAAGAAAATTAAATATGAATGAACCTGAGTATTAGCAATCAATATTGCCAAGGTGTAAATCAGTAAGTTAATGGTGTACTTCTTACTTGGAAGAAGGCACTTACCTTCTATCTTTCTGCCTCACAACATACCTGAATACCACCCCCAATAGCGTGCTAATTCACATCCAGCTGGTATTAACTGCTGTAATGAATTAAGCTTCAAAATATCCCTGAGAGGTATAATTATATCAATTTTTTCTAAAGCAGAAACTGAGGCCCACTGTTTAAGGGACATGCCCAGGACCATTTAAGCAGTGCTAAAACAAGTGAACAAAAGCCAGGTCACCTGATTTTGCCTCCGCTTTAGCCACAAAGCCTCTTCCCCCATCTAGAACATCAAGGATGGAATTTAGTTGAGCCCTATTTAGATACTTTGGCCATGTATCACCACAGGAATTACAGTGGGATAGCTACGGTGATGCAGCTATGTCAGTTCAGCCCTATAGTGTAGACACAGCCTACATCAATGGATGGAGTTTTTCCTGTTGCTGTAGAACACCACTTCTCCAAGCAGCAGCAGGTGGATCAACAAAAGCATTCTTCCATCAACCTGTGTCTACACTGGGGGTTAGGTCAGGATAGCTACAACGCCCAAGGGTATGGATTTCACACACCTCTGAGTTCTGCAGCTATGTTGGCCTAAATTTTAAGCATAGACCAGGCGCTAATTTTGCTTCAGAGTGAACTGAAATGCTATTAGCTAGCTGACACACCCAAGTTCATGGTTCTGAATTTCTCTGCATGATCTGAAGGAGAGAGAAGCTGGACGCCAGCCTGTTCCTCATTTCCCTCTGGCTTGCTTTTCACAGAGAAATGAAAGTAGAGAAACAGTGCATATAAGTATGAGCAAATCACTCTGTCTCAATAGGGTTTAAAGAAATTTTTGTTCAATGCTAGACCATATTTTGCATCCAGCTTCTCTCCCCTTCACATCATGTTTCGGAGGATCAACCATAAAAGGCTTCCCAATAGCTTCTCCAGACAGGGAAAGTGGAGAATTGGGGCAAAATCTGTCAAATTTAGTAGCAATCCTTTAACACTCCTTGTCAAAGGGAACATATCACAGGCTGTATAATCCACTGAAAACAGGCTGTTCTAATAAAAACCAACCGACCCAGTTATCGCAGTGTTGCTAGAGTCCGTACCAGTATCTTAATGGTACAGTACAAAAGGGAGTGCTAATTCTTACCACAGTGTTATATATATCTCCTGACATCAGATAAGCTTGTATATACAAACACACTTCAAAACACAAGTATTTGTACCATGCTCCACATTAAAAGGAGGCATCAGGCAGCGTTGGTTCACCATGTATTATGAATATGAGTGTTCTTTTTTTGGTTTGGTTTTTTTTTGGAAGTTTCAACTACAACCAATTTTGTTTGGATTTAGACTTTTCCCTATAATTGTTTATTACCTCCCTATTCAAACATTTAGGGTATGAAAACCCAAAAGTGAAATCGACTGGTTTAGTCTCCTGTTTAAAGTTAAATGAAGTGCAGAAATTACACAGGCAGTAAGCCTAAGGAAAAGCAAATCAGATCACGATCTAAGTGGCCAGTAATATGTGAGATTACCTGATTTTTATTTTTTAAAAGCATTTTAACCCTATATTGTCCCTTTATAACCTCAAGGTAAAAACATTTTCTAAATTTAAAATGCTGATCCATATTTTTCACAAGCAGCCCAATTTGATTGTATTCTCTAAAACAAAGTAGAAAGATGTACCATTCAACAATTGTTGAAAAATAAAAACCTTGGGTCCATTAAGCATTATACCCATACTTCAGAAGGTACCATTCTAAAGCTAGCATAAGCAAGCCTGCCAAGTGAGGAAAGTATTGCCCCATTTCCCTTACAATCTTCCTCCTCACAGCCTCTCATCTCAGTCAGAGTATTAAGCTACACGCTTTTTGTAATTCATGGTGTGTAATCACTTTAATAAAGGAATTAAAGTGGTAAGGAAACTTCAAACGTTCCCAACTTCATATGCTATGCCCAGCTATTCTCAAGAATGACTAGCTTTATAACGTGTGAAGAGTATACCACAAATCCATGTTGATAACTGCTCATCAGCCACACGAGAAACTTTCTGACTGTTCCTTCTGCCTCCCTTTCGAGTTCCTGATTTTAGTCCTGTGCTTTCTGGCAAAGGCTCCTCTAGGGGGCTTTTACAGTAAGGGTGATCTAGTAACTTTGCACTAAAAATGTCCAGATTAATGGAGCCTTCAACTTCCATCTGGGAAGAGCTGTCTTCATTTTGTGCCAGCTCCGCCGAAAAAGGTCCATTTGCAAGGTTATTGTTCATATGTGAATCCTCCTGGCAGGATTCTAACAATATCATTTCATCAACACACATAACCTGATTAGATTCTGCATCTTCTTGACCTGAAATTGCAATTTCTCTCTCTGTTACTGAGAGGAAAAGATCCTCATGGCAACTGTCCACTGCAGGAGCCTCATTTGTTTCCGTCCCATGCAAGGTCTCTGTACCCAAAGGAGCTGTTTTGTGCAGCTCTGGTTGGCAGATTTTAACACTGCCATCTCTGGATGCAGGTTCCTCGGTATGTAGCTCATCACATTGTAATGCATCCTGTGTAAGGCAGATGTCAGATGCAGGTGTTTTATTCTCCTCAGCTACAGGTCCTGGTGTATTATTGTTCATATCTGATGAGCTGTACAGGTTCCAAAAGGAGTTATTTTTAGATTTCCAGCAGGAAAACCAGTTACAAAATCCACCTTCAAAATCTCCTTGAAGATTCTCTTGACAGTCCCTGGAAACTTTCTCCACCCAGCTTGGCTTGATTTTACTTGATTTGCAGGTTTTGCCTCTTGCTCTAAGTTTTGGGAATTTTATGATTCTATCCCGAAACCTAATCATAGAAAGTTTCTTATGCATCATAAATACAGGTATCTTTTTTACAGTATATTGGTTAAATTTGGACCTCTTTTTAGTAGTCAAGGGGGCACAAGTTCCATTCTGCTCTAGCCCTCTGCAACACCTTCTTTTACAATTGTTTAAGACTACTAAGACGGAATTGCCTTCATCATTATTGCGTTCCTCTCCACTAGGTATGAAACCTTCCTTCTTTACAGGTAAGATAGCATCGCACAGCCCACCACAAAAGGCACTGTTGTCATTGCCGTGCATGCAGCTAAGACTAACGTCTTCTTGTAATCCAGTGACTCTGTTCAAGAGATCTTCACCCTGAAAGGATTCATTGTCCAACTTCTCTATTGCCTGTGCACATGGGTTTCCAGTTTTGCCATCGGGAAAGGGCTTTTTTGCCCTTCTGGACGTTTTTGTAGAAAAGGTGCTGTGTTCAGCAGTTGGTTTTTGACGGTTTTTTGCATTTAGAAGCACTTCAGGAACCCACTCACTCTGGAGTCTGAGTGCCTTCCTTCTGCACTGGAGAGATCGGTACACTTTGTTCCGGTTTAGGCTCACAACTGATTGAGCACTTTGTCTTTTTCTCTTAGCTAGGAAAAAATGCTTCTTTTGGAAGCAGTATTTCCTGAGCCCCCAAAATCCAGTGGTCCATCTTCTAGAAAGGAACAGCGATCGACTTCTTTTCCAATTTAAATTTCTTCTATGTTCTTTCATTTTTCTGCTGCATTATGATCTCGAAGGGCAGCTGTAAGAATAAGGAACACAATGTTACATTTCAGATAACTATGAATTCAAAGCCATGAAAACACAATTCACATTCCTCCAGGAGCCGTGCCTGTCTAAAATTCCAAGAGCTTCCCAAATCCCCACATTGCATTAGAAGGTCAAGCATAACGGTTGCAACGGCTTTCTCACCAGTGTGTTACATGTCTCCCCTCCCAGTTCTATTATTCAGCTGCTCCTCTTAGTTAGAGCAAAGGGCAGGTAACCTCTTATTCTGATCACTCTCTCCTAATCTTGATTTTGACCCAATTTGGGTTAGTGAATCTCTCAACTGCCCCATCTGTAAAGCATAGATAATATTTAACTTCCATCTTAGGAGTTTTAAACCACAGGCTTAAGTCTGAAGTTAGCCACCAAGATGCATTACTAACAGATTCCACCAGGGACACAATGAAGCCAGATTATTGCATAATAAACCTTAAGTATTGGGGAGCCATCCTCTGGTGAGTCAATTCAACAGAAACTCTTCCATGAAAAAGGAACTAAAGTGTTCATATTCCAGGCAAGGAGCTCTCTTTCTTCACTATATATGATGTTTCACTATAGCCAAGTCCACTGTAAAATGGTTCCTCTGTATTTAAAGGGCAATGCTTTAAGCTGCCACAACCAAAATTAACCCTTATACTAACAAAATAGTACCAGCTCAAGACACTGACTGATCCTTCTAAACAAATCCCTTTCCCCATTGAAGTGACCTGCATCTTAGATGGGCAAATATAAATAGTTAAAACAGGGAGGATGCGCGTTTAGGACCACATAAGACTGTTAAATAATTCAAAAGTTAAGGGCCACATAATACTGTCAAATCACCCACATTACGTTCTCTCTGCTTAGGCATAGTTGGGAGGGGAGGGGGACTGATAGCTCAGTGGTTTGAGCATTGGCCTGCTAAACCCAGGGTTGTGAGTTCAATCCTTGAGAGGGCCATTTAGGGATCTGGGGCAAAAACTGGGGATTGGTCCTGCTTTGAGCAGGGGGTTGGACTAGATGACCACCTGAGGTCCCTTCGAACCCTGATATTCTCTGAGTGGTCTAACTAGTCACGTCAAATATATGTACAGCCTGGAGAAATAAATGTTATTTCAAGAACCTCCTGGGGAGTACAGTCCACCTCTGACAGACGTGAATGGAATATGCAGAAGAAGGTTCACATCACTGTTGCTATGTTTGGCAACAGTCATTTTTCTGCCAGGCTGGATTAAAAGAATAGCAAAATATTTGAACAAGCAACAGAGCAGGGCAGCACCAATGGAAAAAAAATGGATGATTGCTAAGGTGTCACTGCGACTCTCAGTTTGCTTTATGCAACTTGTCCCAGGGCCTGCCAGGAACACTGTACGTTACAAGTGGGGCTGGGCTTCCTTTGCTAAAATTTTTAGGAGATGACACCAAGCATGCGCAGAAGTGATTTGTCACCCACTTATTATGACTTGTTTTCCCCCTCTTCACCAACTGAAAGATCTGCTTCTCAATAAGGACGATTACTACAAAATTTGGATTTTATCCACAGCAGTACGAGGAGCAACTGTGACACCAAGGGATCTTCCACAAGTTTAAAAACAAGGGAGCGTGGTGTCTAAACTGAGATCAAGCATGGAAATGTCGGCCTTAAAGGAGAATTTCAGTTATGAATATGTGGAAACAGACGTTGACAATGGAGTTCTGACAGAACCCTGACTATAGCGTTCACTGTTGAAAAATCTATTAGAGTGAACAATCAGAAAAACAGACAGGTTTTATTTTGTTGGGATAGAAATGCAAACAGAGGGTAAAAAATTTAAAGGTTAGTACTACTACTCCCACTGTACCATGAAAGGTCAGCTGTTGACTTGCAGAGAGTTGTGAATCATGCAGTAATAGACTGGGACACACACTGGTAAAAACCAGCACAGATCATCAGCACAACTGTGAGGAAGTAAGTCTATTTTTTGTCAGCCTTATTAACAAGGCAGTCATTACTGTTCTCCTAAATGGGATAGAACAGCAGCAACTCCAATAAGGATGATTTCCTCACATTTGCTCTCCTGACTTTCACCCATCTCTCTTTAGGCTAGGTCCTCCACAAGAGTATATCTTACCTGCAGAGTTAGCCTGGGTGTTCAGCACTCAGGTTAGCACAGCCCATGTTACTGTGTCCACACTGGTGCTATAGTCACCAGTGTGAGGTGCTAGGACTTCTGGAGGGATACCCCACGGCTCTTTACACTGCACCACTAGGACGTGTTTTGCAATGCACTGTGGACAACGTGTGTGTGTGTGTGTTGGATGGCATCTCTGTTCAAGTATGCAGAAGTGCAGTAGAAATGTGGCAGACCACATGACATGTGGGGTTCAAATGCTGAATCCGTGTATACGAACTGGAAGGTGACTTCCGGTACAGAAGAAAGGAGCAGGCAGAGGGCAAGAAAATACAGCCCATGGGGAACTGCAAGAAGGCACTGGAGGACTATTAGAACCTCTGTTGATTAGCCTATATCCCATGTGGGTAGGTTACCAACCCCAATTAAAGTGGAAACCAGGCTCAAGCCTATATACTTCCAGGCTGGGCCAGAGCAGCCAGCCCATGTTCAAGCAGATAAAACCCAATTTAAAAATATACATTTTATTTAAATATTTTCTTCTTTTTTAAAATAAATGTATTTACAATTAAACTTGAAATTATGACTGCCTATATTAAGGCCTAAACTTATTATAATTAAAATAATTTAAATTAAATTTAAAAAGTATTCAAGCACTACAAGTTTGCTGCTGACGTTTTAAAGAAAGACCAATACTCTGGCAGAAGTCACTGGCTAAGCACCTGGAACTAGAATTTGCTGGAGTGCTAAACCTACTTTACACAGCAGTAGCCTCTTCTGCCAGTAGAGAGAGAATATTTTCTTCAGTTATTCAATACATTCAATTCAGTGATTAGTTCATTCAAAGTTAAGAAACTAAGTGGGAGTTGAAAGGGCAGAAGGGCTTGTTTTCCCTCTTCCAGACTATGAATAAAAATGAGGTACGGGGGATGAGAAATACCAGTTTTGAAATCTTGAAGGACACAGTGATCAGAAACAAACAGTTTAATTCACTAATTACAGTTAATATTCCTATGTTTAATAAATCAGTTTTAAATGCAAAACATGTTTTTGATAAACTTTATCTGAATAAAAACAATTTAAAATGCTGTATTTGTGCATTTCATTGAATTCCAATTTCATTCCAAATGTAGCTTGACTTAAATCAAATAAAAAATTAATCTAGTAAATCAATGTGTAATTTGCCATTTTCTAACACTATCGAGAAAATAGGAATATGAATACACGTTTACATTAATGTAAGTAATTATAGAGCTTGAACGTATCCTCCTGGTTAACAAAAAAATAAAGTTTAGTGTAAAAGGCCATAGTTAGTTGCAAATGAACATGTTTTAATGGTTACCAACTAATGATAATCAACCTTGCTTTAGGAAAGTAACTAAAAAGTACAAATGCAAGACAAGATTAAAATTGCTGATTTAAAATCAGTCCATCTGCCCGAGTTTGAAGCACCACCAAACCCAGATTACAGTATTGTGTGTGTGGATGGCAGCAACAATAGGGGATTGGCTAGCTGCAACGAAGACATACCCTAACTGGAGTCTGAGGCTATATATGCTACCCCGGTAAGTCGACCTAAGTTACGCAACTCCAGCTACGTGAATAATGTAGCTGGAGTCGACATAGTTTAGGTTGACTTACCGCGGTGTTTATACTGTGCTGGATCAACAGGAGACACTCTCCCGTCGACTTATCTTAAACTCTTCTCATTCAGGGTGACCAGAGAGCGATCTGTGGTCGATTTAGCAGTTCTTCACTAGACCAGCTAAATTGATCCCCAGTACATCGATCGCCAGCACATCAATCCAGCCATAGTGTAGACATAGCCTGAGGCTTCAGAGATCCTTTTTGGAAAACCGCAAGAGGAGCTGACTGGGCCTTTCAAGTAGCAGCAGCAGCACTCTGGAACCTTCCCAGGCAACAAAAGCAGAACTAGCCAGCTGCACGGTAGTGATTCAATGCAAAGCCAGCCCACAACATCCTTCACTTCACTCTGGTTCAATGGCTCCTAACTCACTGCCCTTTTTTGTCTTCGTAGTTTCCCTTTAACTGCCATGGAACTTTCCAAAACCTTCCTTCAGATCCCTGTAACATCACTTACTGGCAATCTCAGATACCACGATGAGCACAGAAGAGCCTGTGTCTTGCAGCCTGAGCCACAGAAGTGTCAGTCTAAACAACTTCATGAACTTACCTTCCAATGTTTTTTCAAGAACAGCTCTCATGCCCAATCCCATTTGGAGTTACTGGTTCACCTCTAAACCTTGCTATGTTCTAATATTGTGTCGGACACTAGCCTTTCTCCACACAGATGCACCTTCACCAGCAGAAACACTAGCATTGTCAGGACTCTGGACTGCTGCTGGCTTTTTAACCTCCAGCATGCAGAGAGAACTGTGGCTAAAAATGCCTGCAGCTACCACTGTCTTCTCCACACTAAACTGAATTAGTGATAGCAACAGAGGGAAATTTCTAGGAAAAAAGACCGAGTGAAAATAAGACCTAACCGTAAAAAAAAAATCCCACAAGGCTAACTTGAATTGTACTCAGAGCAGATGTCTCACAAAACTGAAATGAAATTTGCAATATTGTTGCACAACTGTGTCACTAACTGTTGGACACTAGTCCCAATGTTAAAAACGGGACAAAAGGGACAAAGTAATACACTTCTGTACAAAAAAAGTTGACTTACTATTGTTATAATACTTCATATTACTACAAAGATTAATGATAATTTCCATATATTTCAGTTCAGGCATTTGGCACACACAACGCATAGTCGATTTCACTATTTCCCATGCTTTGCTAGTCAGTTTCTTCTGTTTTCCTGAGTCACTGACACAATGGGGAGAGGAAAACATTTTTTTAAAATACGAAAAAAAGTCTATTTCCCCCCCCAAAGTGTGGATTTCAAGATGGTGCCCCTTTAAGAAAAAGCTTTCCAGGGATTGGTTAAGTATTATTTTAACAGGCTGAAAACTTTCCTCTTTTCATCGTTACTAGTAGACCTGAAAGCTGCAAAACAATGTTCTATATGAAAAGTTTTAATTGAAAAATACTAGAGTAGAGGTTTGCCACATTTAATTTTTTCAGTGTTGCAAGAACCATCACTGGTTTTGTGTGCTCTCTCAACTTAAAAAAATATTTGGGGTAAGGCAAATATTTGGGGGTAATAGCTAAAAAATGCACTAATGATAGCAGAGAAACTGCACTGTGCAATGTATTTCTCAGTAGAGTTGTACATGTGCCTTAAAATAAAAGTGCTCAATACTCTGCCACTACAAATAATAATGTTACATTAAAACAGTTACATGGAATCAACCTTAAGAATTTGGGCTTAAAAATCAAAGAAACTTCTAAGATACATCTGACACTACGTCCTTAAATCCAACGCAATACACGGCATACGCCGTCTAGGATCACTCACTGCCAGGTCATGTTTTCTTAGCTGCAGTAAGCAGGTACAGTAGGATGACGACAGCACACAGTTTGCCTCATCTCTGAGAATACTCCCACTCTTCTGGGATGTTAAACTCTACTATATTTTATTTACATTGCACGGAAACAGTATTACTTAGGTCCAATTTTGCCTCAGACGTGCACAGCTAGTACTTCCACCAGTAAAATTAATAGTTCTATTCAAGTACAGAAACTCATTTTAACACCAAGGGCCAAATTCTGCACAGGTGCAACAATTTTTAACCCCAACAGGTCCTTTTACTTTGTTAGTGAACACAGATAGTGCATACATATGCCATCCCACCTACATTTTAGTCAACACATGACATTCATTGTTGGAGCAAAATTAACTAGTTATGTCACCATCCTCCGTGCTGGAAAACATACAGCACATTTGAATCCTTAACTGTGAACATTCTTCCTTTTTCTGTTCAGTTACAAGCTTGCGACACTGTAAAGATTATGACAAGTTTCAGAGTAGCAGCCGTGTTAGCCTGTATTCGCAAAAAGAAAAGGAGGACTTGTGGCACCTTAGAGACTAACAAATTTAGTGGAGCATAAGCTTTCGTGAGCTACAGAGCTCACGAAAGCTTATGCTCAAATAAAATAGTTAGTCTCTAAGGTGCCACAAGTCCTCCTTTTCTTTTTGTAAAGATTATGTGCATTTCTGGAAGTTATTAGAAAACTTTTTCACAGGTAGCTTAATATGAACAGAAGACCACACAATGAAAAGTTTCAAAAAAAATCTAAATGATTGTATAAATTAAACTTTTCTGTTTCCATATTTCACACAGTGAAAATGGGGGATAATTACATATCACTGCATTAGCAGCTACGGATGTTTAGCTCAAATTTGATGTATTCCGTTTGTACAGATTAAAATTTACAGTACTGGATACAGTAGCTCTTCACTTCCTGTTCTAAACCTTTGTGCAGTGTTTATGTGCACGACTGAACAACTGCTGAGTTTCATCGCATAGTGAAGTAACCCTCCAGTGATGAAGTAACACTTGGAGAGCATGCTTTGGGATGAAAGACACTATACACATATAAGATATTACAAACAGTGACTTGCAAAGTCCAATAGTACCACGTATGTATATCAACATAAAAAATAAGTTATGAAAATTATTGCCAATAAAGCGATGAGGTCAGGCATGTTTAGCCCAAAAATTAGGTTTTGTACAAATAAGTTTTTTAGTAGAAATGTTTTAATGCCATTTTAAAATGTTTAGACTTGCAACTTTTGGTTGGTTTTATAATCACATGAAACAAACTCTGCCAACACCACCCCAGTCACTATATCAAAGCAGGAATGTGCAACTGACAAAGCTATAGTGAAATTTGTCTATTTTCATTGTCCTAGCGGAGTAAAGAGCAGAGGAACTAGAAATCTACATGCACAGTCTCTGCATTTATCATGGATTGAGGGGCCTCCCTGATGTTTTCTCAGAATTTAAGCTTTCATTAAAAAATTAAGAGCCTACTTTCAGAGCTGTTAAGCACCTACAGCGTCCACTGATTTCAAGTGAAGTTGCTGGTCCTTAGCATCTTTTTAGAAAGTTTTCCTGTCTTCTGAAGCATGCAGAGAATGAAAAAGTAGCTCCAAAAGGTGCAAGCTTCCCTACTCATGTTCATGGTGTTAACTCTCAAGACAGCTGAGAAATTAAATGCCATCAAACCGATTGAAATGTCCAGCTCACACAGCAACAACAACGCGATTGTAAGATCCATCCATTCATTCGGTTGGAACAGGTGTCCATGTATCCAATTTGTGTTTTTATCCCTCCGCCACACAGGGCTCTCTGTTCAGCTTCCCTCTGCCTTGCAACTCAGGTCCCCAGTGACCGTGCTGAGCACCAGTGCCTTGCACCAGCTGCCAGCCTCTGAACTGTATCATGTGCTGGCATGACCCCATAGGGCAGAAGGGCTCTTCCACTGCTGCAGGAACTCCACCTCCGCAGGCAACAGTTGCTAGGTCAAAGGAAGCATACTTCCATTGACCTAGCTACGTCTACGCTGGGGGTTAGATCGGCATAGCTACGATGCGAAGGGGTCTGGATTTTTCTGACTCCTGAACACTAGATCTGTGTTGATCTGAAAGTAGAGCCCAGGCCTTACGAACTGGTGGTCCAAGGTAGCTGAACCTTTAGTTTATTGAGGGAGAAGCAATGCTGGAAATCTCCTCAAGAGAAGACTGAAAGGCCAGGAAGGGGGTTTGACAGCATAGTATGGTTTAGCACTTCCGACAAGGGAAAATTATTCCAAAGCCTTCCTCTGCTTCTGAAGTTACCAAATCATCCCACGCACTATAACAATTTCCAGTCACCAAATTTCTTCTTTACTTCTGCACATCTAAAAATCCTCGCACTCCATGAAAAAGCTCATTTGACCCTACACTGGCCAAGACTTTACTTGGCCTAGCGTCTCAGATGGGTATGTACTCAAGGTGACCAGCCCCTCTCGCTGCCGCAGCTACAATCAATTTTTAGCGCACCAGCTTGAAATGGGCACGTTTCCTTAGTGAGTGAGAGACTAGAACAGGGAGTAGGACCCAGCTGACAGTTGCAAACAACTAGACTCTTGTAGTAATGTTCGCAAGGTTGCTCTGATTGGTCCAGGAGCACCTGTTCACTTTGACATCTTACATTTGAGTGACTCCTTGCATTTTACACTGACATCTGACAGAAAAGAAAGGAATAAGCCAAAATAGAGATGCAAACTAAACAAAGTATCTCGATCCAGGCAAGGCTTCAGTGTTTTTGGCAAAATTTCCCAATGAAATCATATTGCTTTTTTGGGAAACCTATACCAATGTCTCCGAAATTCCCCTGTATGTTTTCCATGACCCTGACAAATATAGCAAAAAGCAAACACTGTAAATAGTTAGAAATCTTTAAAGTTCTTTCAGTTATAATTTAAATCACTAGTAACATAAGCATCATAAAGACAATGTAGATTTTAAATGTGAATTTTAACCAATAAAAATCCTTTTAATCTGTGTGCTCAGACTAGTCAGATTTTCCTTGGAACTCGGAGAGGGAATTTTGGGCACATATCCTCCCAACCTCCTAAATGGATGTCACAGAAAGTGTTTCAAGAAAACATAGAACCCAAGACACAGGGAATAATTGTACCTCCTCCAACAACTCAAACCACTCTCTGGGGAGATGGCAAGAAGCTCTGTTCCTGTACTGTGGGGTCCTTCCCTCCACCACAGCAAAACCAGGGCCTCAGCTTCCCATTAGTACCCACGTCCCTCCCAGCAACCGTTTACAAAACCTCACACCCAAAATGGGGGCAGAGGTCACTCTGCCCAGCCCCAACCGGCCGCCCCCCAAACACGCCGCCCCCCTTGCACACCCCAGCCCCAACCGGGGCCCCCCCAAACACGCCGCCCCCCTTGCACACCCCAGCCCCAACCGGCCCCTCCCCCCAAACACGCCGCCCCCCTTGCACACCCCAGCCCCAACCGGCCCCTCCCCCCAAACACGCCGCCCCCCTTGCACACCCCAGCCCCAACCGGCCCCTCCCCCCAAACACGCCGCCCCCCTTGCACACCCCAGCCCCAACCGGGGGCCCCCCCCCAAACACGCCGCCCCCCTTGCACACCCCAGCCCCAACCGGGGGCCCCCCCCCAAACACGCCGCCCCCCTTGCACACCCCAGCCCCAACCGGGGGCCCCCCCCAAACACGCCGCCCCCCTTGCACACCCCAGCCCCAACCGGCCCCTCCCCCCAAACACGCCGCCCCCCTTGCACACCCCAGCCCCAACCGGCCCCTCCCCCCAAACACGCCGCCCCCCTTGCACACCCCAGCCCCAACCGGCCCCTCCCCCCAAACACGCCGCCCCCCTTGCACACCCCAGCCCCAACCGGCCCCTCCCCCCAAACACGCCGCCCCCCTTGCACACCCCAGCCCCAACCGGCCCCTCCCCCCAAACACGCCGCCCCCCTTGCACACCCCAGCCCCAACCGGCCCCTCCCCCCAAACACGCCGCCCCCCTTGCACACCCCAGCCCCAACCGGCCCCTCCCCCCAAACACGCCGCCCCCCTTGCACACCCCAGCCCCAACCGGCCCCTCCCCCCAAACACGCCGCCCCCCTTGCACACCCCAGCCCCAACCGCCCCCCCCTACACGCTGGGCCCCCCCTTCCGCCCCTCAAACTCTACCCGCCCCCGGCCCCAAACCGGCCCCTGCTGTCCCAAGCGGCCGCCAGGCGGGCGGGAGCCGAGCCCCGGCTCGTACCTCTGTCCCTCGTTGTCGTCCAGCGCATCCCGGCCGCAGCAAAGCGCCCCCAGCTCCGCCCCCCGCCGCCGCCGGCTCCCCTGGCTGGCGCAGCGCCTCCCGCCAGCCCCTGAGCAGCGCCTCACGTGGGCAAGTCCCTGCGCACTGCGCCGGCGCACACTGAGCTCCTCACTCTCCCGCGACAGGCCGCGAAGGGCGGGAGAGAGGAGCGCGGAGAGAGCACGACCGGCAGCTCAGCTAGTGCGCATGTGCTCGAAGGGGCCTGGTCCTCAGCGCGCCTGCGTCACGTACGCTAACGCGCTCTCCCTCCCCTTCCTGCCCCGGGCGCGCGCAGGAAAGGCGGGGCACCGCACCACGCTTTTCCCACCACAGAGGCCGGGGCTAGAGATTTAAAGGGACAGGCACAATTAAATCCATCTCTGTTTAGAAGGACCTGGGTGTGTCCTTCCCACCCTCCATGCCCCTGAGGTCATTGCCATTATTAAAGCGCCAGGATCTCTACACATTTTCCCGCCTTTCCTTCTCCACCTGCCCGGCAACACCACTCATCTCCCAGGGACCACCCTGATTCCCGCACCTCTGCATTGCCAGCCCCCCATCTGCACCCTTCTCCGCCCCCACCATCCATCCTGCTCGGGGTGCTTTTATTGCCCCTCCAGTAGGTTTGGTTACGGGGTGGCTATTTTAGAGGCGAGAGTCTGCGAGTGTTTCTAATAAGCTCGGAGCCGATCCCCAGCCACCTAGGCAGATGCTCGTGGTGGTCACTGTGCTGCAAAACAAGGCCGCTCCAAACTTCACAGGGACAGAGCCAGCACCTCTCCCTAAATCATGGGCCTCAGCTGAAGGAGAACCCCGCCAACACCAAGCGGTCAGGAACCAGCACTTAGAACCCAAAGCATCACTGGCTTAAAAATCATGCAATTAAAACAGAAACTTTTGGTCTGTCTTCTGACTGTTGAGCCTTTCGGGGTGTGTGTGTGATCATTTCATGGGCAAAATTTACTCTTACCTGCACATACAAAACTGCAGGGCTTCTCACTTAGCTGTTCAGAGGGAACTTAGATGCACCTCACTTTTAGATTGGTGGTTGGGGGAACTATCATTCCATCCTTCTCCACCTCCCTCCCCACTAACCTGCTCAACTCCCTTCCCCATCTCTCTCCCTGCCCCTCTCAGTATCCTGCTCCACCCCCATTCTCCTTCCATGCCCACCCCCACCATTTTCTGTCTTACACCTGGCCTTTGCATTTAATTCCCCCATAGTTCCTTCTGTTTCACTTTACTGTATCCTACCCCTTACTGTCTTCCCCCTCCAAGTCCCCTGCACCCATCTCCCTCCTATTCCTCACATTCCCCTCTACTCCCTCACTCTCCCTCCTGCACCTCTTCAGTCTCTTCTGCTCCGCATATTCCCCAGGCTCCTCCTGCATCCCCCATTCTCCTGAACCCCCATTGCTCCTTCCTGCCAACTTTACTCCATCTTCTCTTCTGCCCTGCATCCCCCTGCCCCTTCTCATCCTCTTTCCTGCCCCTCTCCTTTCCCCAGCCCCCCCCCCCCCCCGCTGTCTTGGCTTCACTTTCCTGACCCTGGGAGGTACCCATCGTTCCTGAAGGCAGCCAGGGTTCTGTCTCACTGGAAACATTTCTACTGAGGCACAAACAGGGTGAGCATATTTCATGTTCCCAAAAAGAGGACACTGCAGCAGGGGAGAAGTTGGGCGGGGAGGTGGAAGGGTGTTACCGTTGCAGGTGCGGGGGAGAGGGGGGCAGGAGTACTCACTGGAGGTGAGGGGGGCAGTGTCGCTCCCTGTCACAGTGGCAGCGAGAGCCCAGGATGCAGCAACAGTTGTCAGTCAGCACCTCCCTGCAGGACTCCCTCCCCAGGGCCTGGGCAGGCAGGATCCTACAACTGTGGCTGCAGGGGAATGGACCAACCCGCTGCGGATGCAAGGGCGGGAGCAATCGGGAAGCAGACCAGTCGTGGCTCTTTCTGAGCTACAGCCTCTGCTCTGCAAAGATCCAGGACATTTCCTGTTATTTGAAAAATCCACCGGGACAGAGCACGGAAGCTCAAAAAAGAGGCAATGTCCTGGAAAGCCCAGACATATGCGTAACCCACACACCATCTGGGTGTGGTGCGCTGTCCCCTCTAGTGGCACTGAGACAACTTAGAGAGAGAGTTAAAATGAGTCTGCTAACAGCCAGTTGGCTTTTGGCTCATGCATTTAGTTCCAGAGGTCCAGGGTTCAATCCTGCCCACCAACGACCAGGGTCTGTCGGTGTTACATATGCACAACCCCCTGAAAAAAGGTGGATGGGAAATGCCAGCCATCTTGACAGAGGGTACCCTATGGCTTCAGTTCCATTCTAAGTAATAGCTCACTGCAAACATTTTAAATGGGAAAAAGTGAGCGTGTTTGATGCTGGGAATTGGGAGATCAAGAGCAACTAAAAGCGAAACATATTATGAGAGTCATGATAGCTGACAACTCTGCAATTAGTTGTTAACAGTATGGGGCCTATGACACACAGATGAGCAGTGCTAATCCCGTCAAGTAGCAGACAGTGGTACATACGTGTTAGTTTATTACAACACTTCCCCTTCTACAGACCCTATATCAAATCATTTAACAACCATTCATTCACTTTGAGAAATTATTGTCATTGTTTATTTTGGGGAGCACCCAAAGGATACAATTGTGAACCTTTATAGCCTCGTCTTTTGACCTACTGTGCCCCAAGGCGCGTTCCAAATCCTCTCCTCCTGTGGTGCAGCTACTGACAGGGATTTCCTTGGCTGCAGCAGAGAGAGCATGGTTTATCCCTCCCTATGTGATCCTGAACTTAACCTCGTTGTATCTCAGTTTCCCTACCTGTGAAATGCAGATAATACTGACCGGCTTCACAGCTGTGCTGTGAGAATAGTTGCACAGCATTTTGGAAATAGGAAGTTCTATATACTTAGTGAGATTTGGCTGCAGGGGAAAGGGTGCATTTTCTCTGGCTTGGTAACCTTTGTGAGAAGAAGCTACAATAGCTCCTCCAAGCAGAAGAAAGTCAATGAAGCAGGGAATGTTGGAAGGCAGCCAGCCCACATGGACTTTGCTTCAGCTTTGTGTGGTTGGGGCGTGAGCTGAATATTTTGAGATTATGCAGCATCTACCAGTGTACATGTTCCTCTGGGTATTGAAACTGGATCGTGAAATATTGTAACAAAGGAGTGTTGTATCTTGATGGGGTGATGCTGCAAATGAAACAGTGGGTTCAGTGCCAGGCTGAGGGCTTGTTGCTTTTTTCCTGTTCTATTAGGCAAACTGGAAATTATCCAGCCCAGCTCTCTCTCACTAAACACTGTGCTGCCCTAGGCAACCATTTGCTCTTCTGTATGGTAAGTCCAGCCCTGGAATGGTTAAGTGATCAGCATTCCGGTTTACACAATCCTCTGGCTTTCATAAATCCATTAAACAGCAACCTAAGAAAGGAAGATGGGCTGGGCAGAGTTCAGGGAGCACAACAGGACTGTAACTTACAGTGAATGGAAAGAGGACTCTTTATCTAGCTGCTTGACACAGATTGTCAATTCTCCCTGGCTCTATACCTCACTGTAACATGAGCTTGGCCTCTAAATCCTGGCCTGATCTAAGCACTCATTAGTATGATCAATCCCAAGCATTTAACAGTCATAAGTCAGACCCAAAAATCATGAGATTTTAAAAAAAATAATTAATCCATTTGGGGTTAGTTGTATTTGCCTTCTGAGCCTTTAGGGAGCGCTCAGGTCACGTTTTCAAGCTTTTTCTGCATCCACAATGGCTAGTAACACACTTTAAAAAAAAAGAAAAAGCCAGATTCTCGCATAATCATATGCCGCCAGGCAATGGGGCTTCAAGAAACTCACCAAATATCACAAGGAGACACCGAGTCATGGAAAGGAACACTGACTATGCTCCTGACAGCCTTTGTGTGTTCAGACTTGAAGCCTTAATGTGACCATGAGCATAGGCTTCACTGCATTGAACATAGTCTGGATTCAGTTCCTTCAGGACTTTGAACTCCAGGTAGATGAAATCCCCTTCGGTGAGGTTACAGATTAAAAAGGAACACTCTGATAAGGAGCTCGAGGCTGTGTAAACCTGGGACCTGTCATTTTTGTAGATGGGGTACTAAGTGATTATCCGCCACAATATTCATGTATTTTTCAAGAGATACGGCAGGAGATCAGTTTTCATTGTCAACCGCAGCTTGGATGTGCCAGGTCATTTGACACCCAGGGGCTTTTTAAATGCAGGTCAGATTAGCACTTTGTCCAGGATGGAGGGAAGCAGCAAGTGAAGTGTACGGGAGCTTTCTTTCCAGCCCTGCGGTTCCCCATGGCCAACAGCAGCAGAAGCAGCAACAGCATCCCATTGTCAGAGCACAGAACCCTCCCAAAATAAGAACAGTTGTAGGATTAGTGCCCTTCGAATGAATGCATGCCTATGAGCCCTCATCTTGCAAACACTGAACTCATGCTGGTAACTCCACTGATGTGAGTAATCCCATGGGATTACTCATGTGCATCGGTGTTTGCAGAGTTAGGCCCCACATGAATAACTAACCTTATTAGCAAAAAGAAAAGGAGGACTTGTGGCACCTTAGGGACTAACAAATTTATTCTCTAAGGTGCAACAAGTCCTCCTTTTCTTTTTTGCGGATCCAGACTAACACGGCTGCTATGCTGTAACCTTATTAGTTTGCAGCTTCAGCCTCTGGTGTTTGAAAGGTTTCCCATATGGCTGCCCATGACCAGTGGCTGAGAGCACTTGAATGTCAGTTTGGTAAGTGGTTGAGGGTTTAAGCTCTTTGAGTATCACAAATGATTGCTCCTAGAAAGGAAAAAACAGATGAGTTACAGAATACACTCAGATGATTGTTCTTATATGTAAAAAAAAAATCTCACTGAAGTGAAACCTCTACCATATTATTTGCATTGCCATAGTACTTCGAAGCATTGGCTGCGGCCAGGCCCACATTGTGTTAGATGGTGCACACAGGCAGTGACAGACACTATATCCTGCCCTGAATAAGTTAAAATCTAACTGGACGAAGGATGGGAGAAGAAACAGAAGTGACATGGCTTGCCCAGAGTCACACAACAGCTCTGTGGCAGGGCAAGGGATTGAACTCTCATCTCCTAGCTGAGTCCCCTGTCTGCTAGGCCACACTGCCTCTCTATAAGAGCACCTAGACTCACCTCTGTTCAAGAAGTATTTTACTGCGCTTTAAAACAGTATCTGCCTAGTGTCTCTCACCAACCCCTCTATGTTTTTATTATTTGGTTTAGTTAGATTTATATTCTGGCACTTGTGAATTGTAACAAACTGGCAGCGTATGTCCGAATCGTCCCACCCTATTTACAGGGTCTGATCCTTCCTAGGGAACGCTAAGTGGGCAGATCAGTAGAGAGTGGACCAAATTCAGCTCTCATTAGCCTTGTCTAGACTACGGGAAAAGGTCTTCTTTTAAAACACGTTTTACAAACACTTTTTAAACATCACTTATGACCTAGCAGAAACAGGATTCAACACCTTTAAAACCATGTTAGCTGGTCATGGCTGACTCTAAGCAGAGCCTAGTCTCGCTCATGACCAGTTAACATGGTTTTAAAGGTATTAAACCCTGTCTACACGAGTGTTAGTTAAAATCTGGTAGCTAACATGTTTAAAAAAAAAACGTTCTTTTCTCCTAGTCCACAAGTCCATTTAGAGTCTGATGCAAAGCCTACTGAAGTCAGTGTGAAACTTTCGATCCACTTCAATGCATTTACACTGGTGTAAATCTGGATTAGCTACTGTGAAGACAAGATTTACACCAGTCTAGCCAAGTGCAAAATGTTTGCCCAATAAACATTTTAAAGGTGATTGCAGTAACAGCCATTTAGAAAATATCTCTTCCCTATTCTGTAGGAAGTTCTGCAAGTTCCCCTAGCCAAAGACAAATGTCCACAGGTAAAGGAAGGAAATTAAAGATCTGAGCTGAATGTCTGAGCAGACTGTATTGACGACGATCCGTCTGCAGAGACGGTGCACCAATGAGACTGGTCTTACAGCTCCCAGCAATAAATACCATATTACAGAAAATTCCTAATGCACCCTAATAGAATGTGCTGTATGACATCCTTTAGTGGACTGAAACTGATTACCCTTACAGGAGGAAATATTAGTCTCTGGGAGGCACAACCATCAGGGACAGTGGCTTTTTGACTGATGCTAGAGATTTCTGTCCAGCTAAACTGATAGCCAGTCACTGGCTGCCGTGCTCGGCGTCTCTGCAAAGCCTGATCATAAAATTCTCCTTCAGTGGAACCATTCACACTCCTGAAAGCAGCACTTAGCTTCTTGGCTTTCAACATCAGCTTCCTAGGCAGCTGGTGGTGCCCTGGTTTAAAAGAACAGGACAAATGGGGGAGCAGGTATTGTCGTAAAGCTGTCCATGTTACACAGGACAGTCAGAGAGAAAAACAATGTTATATAAACATACTTCTTGTAGCTAGAAATTACAAATCCAGACAGCTGTACTTCAGGATGAATTTAAGTACTGATTGCTATAGAACACACGTGATATGAATTAATAGAAGCTTTTTTATTTTAATTTTTTTTTTGCTAAAATACTGATTATATTCTATTTTTAGGAAAAGGAAGCCTCCTCTGGACAGGGCACGGGACTAGGACTCAGGCAGCCCAGTTCAGTTCCTGGTTTAGCCACAGATTTCCTGTGTGATCTTGTGCAAGTCACTTAAACTATTCTGTGCTCAGTGACATGGAGATATTCCTTCCCTACCTTACAGGGGTGTGGCGAGGATAAAAAGCATTAATGATTCCAGGATGCTCAGACAGTACAATGATAAGGATCAGATAAATACATGGATATATAAATCTACAAATGAGCTTTAGGTAATGTATAAATAAGAAAAGTGAACCCGATTGTTCCCTAAATAAAACTTGGCTCGACTCACTGAAATCCTTTCAAGTGCTGAGTGCCCTCAACTTCCATTGAGCTCAAAAGGCATTGAGGGTGCTCAGCACCTTGCAGGACCAGGCGTCTAACTTTGCAGCTTGCAATGGGATTTCTTGAACCATTTGCAACACATTCACCCTCATCCCAATGTGAAAAAACTCCTAAAATGTCAAATCATGGATAGAATGTATATTAAAAACTAGGGCTGTCAAGCAATTAAAACAATGTATCACAGTCATGCAATTAAAAAAATTAATCACGATTAATCACGCTGTTAAACAATAGAATACCATTTATTTAAATATTTTTGGATGTTTTCTACATTTTCAAATATATTGATTTCAATTACAACACAGAATACAAAGTGTACAGTGCTCACTTCATATTTATTTTTGATTACAAATATTTGCACCGTAGAAAACAAAAGAAATTTTAATTCACCTCATACAACTACTGTAGTGCAATCTCTTTATCATGAAAGTTGAACTTTCAAATGTAGAATTATGTACAAAAACCCCCTGCATTCAAAAATAAAACAATGTAAAACTTTAGAGCCTACAAGTCCAATCAGTCCTATTTCTTGTTCAGCCAATCGCTCAGACAAACAAGTTCGTTCAGATTTGCAGAAGATAATGCTGCCTGCTTCTTGTTTACAATATCACCTGAAAGTGAGAACAGGCGTTTGCATGGCACTGTTGTAACTGGCTTCGCAAGATATTTACATGCCAGATGCTCTAAAGATTCATATGTCCCTTGAAGCTTCAGCCACCATTCCAGAGGACATGCTTCCATGCTGATGACAGGTTCTGCTTGATAAAGTTCCAAAGCAGTGCGGATTGATGTATGTTCATTTTCAACATCTGAATCAGATGCGACCAGCAAAGGTTGCTTTTCCTTTTTGGTGGTTTGGGTTCTGTAGTCTCCACATCTGTGTGTTGCTCTTTTCAGACTTCTGAAAGCATGCGCCACACCTCGTCCCTCTCAGATTTTGGAAGGCACTTCAGATTCTTAAATCTTGGGTCGAGTGCTGTAGCCATCTTTAGAAATTTCATTTTGGTATTGTGATGTTTCACTACATATTCTTTATGAAAATATGTTTATGATATGAATATGACAGAACTGAAATGTACTTTATGCAAGATGCATCTTGTAAGGTATCATTGGAAAGGTTATAATTTACTGATTGTGATTATCCAATTTGTACGCCTGCATCATTTCTGTATCGGAAGTTAGGAATATTGACTATGTATCTGTATTTCAACTATGCTACTTTGGGGGACGCCCACTGCTAACACTTCAGGTACAACAATGGAAAAGCCAGACAGGGCTGACGGCCCATCAGCGAGGACAATGGACGGTGAAAAGGCTTGGCCTTCCTTTGGACGCTCCATTCTGCCACTGACTCATGGATGCTGTGACTAGGTCAGGTGGTCTTGTCACCATAGGCGTGCGCAGCACATTTCATTAGGGTGTGCACCCCGGGAATTCTATTTATTTATTTATTTATTTATTTTAAGGCGAACATTTATCGAATACTCAATCAAAAAGGGCATTATTTTTATTCATCAAACAAACTAATGAAACTAAAACTTAACTAAACTTAATTTTTTTTAAATTAACAACTAAACTTTACTTAAACAAGGAGACACAAAATACTAAATTTTTCCTGGAGTGATAACCAGGCGTATACAAAAATACAGTCAATTTTCAAGATCTTTATCTTTAACCAGATAATGAGCTAACCCAAATTGACCAAAACAGATTGAGGTTTCTTCATCTTCCTGTCCTAGAGAATGAGACGTCGCTCACCAGGTGTTATGGACTTAAATTCCTCAATCACATCATTGTAATTAACTGACGAAGCCAATTCTTGTTCAATATACAAAATCATGAGTGAGTCGAGGCGCTGTTGGGACATTGTACTTCTTAGTTTGTTTTTTACGTGTGCTAGCTTCGAAAAGACTCTTTCACATGAACAGCTTGTCTGCTCCTTTTCTTATCTTAACAACGAACTGATCCATATTTTAAAATTAAAAGGGGGTATCATACGATTGAATTAAAACGTAAAGCCACGGGCTTGTTATGCTATTTCAGTAGAGTACATGGGACAAAGATTACAAACCTGTAGACACTGCGCTGGGCACACCTCACGCAGCTGCTTATGTAGGTCAAAGAATTTTCTAGAATAGTATTCGGAGGGGGCAGGGGGACCAATGGCAACGCGGCGCCGCAGTCGTGGGGTCGCAAGCTGCAAGCGAACGCGGGCTTTCTATATAGAGCGTATCATGCAATTAAATTAAAACGCAAAGGCACTTTTTTTTTGAGACATTAGGGCAGGCGTGGGCAAACTTTTTGGCCCAAGGGCCACACCAGGGTTCCAAAATTGTATGAAGGGCAGGGTAGGGAAGGCTGTGCCTCCCCAAACAGCCTGGCCCCACCCCCCACCCACTTCCTGCCCCCCGACTGCTCCCCTCAGAATCCCCAACCTATCCTGCTCTTTGTCCCCTGACTGCCGCCCCCCCCGAGACCCCCGCCAACCACCACCCCGGGACCCCACCCCCTACCCAACCCTCCCTGCTCCCTGTCCCTGACTGCCCCAACCCCTATCCACCCACGCACCCACACCTCTTGACAGACCCCCGGAACTCCCACGATCCAACCCCCCGTCCCCTGACCGCCCCCCACAGAACCTCTGCCCCATCCAACCCCTCCTCCCCCCACTCCCTGTCCCCGGGACTCCCTGCCCCTTATCCAACCCCCCCCGGCCCTCTTACCAAGCCGCTTCCCCCCCTTCCCCCAGAGCCTCAGCGCGCCGCGTCCAGGAGCGGCCGTGAACAGCGCTGCAGCGGCATGGCTCCGGCGGGACCTGAGCTCCTGCTGCTCGGCCTGCCGGAGCTTGCAGCCCTGCCCCCTTACCACGCGGCTCCAAGCGGCAGGAGCTCAGGTCCCGCCGGAGCCATGCTGCCACAGCGCTGTTCAGGGCCGCTCCTGGACACGGCACGCTGAGGAGCCGGGGGCAGGCAGGGGTGGGGCCGGGGAAAGCCTCCCTGGCCGGGAGCTCAGGCGGGCTGGGCAGGACAAGCTTGCCCACCCCTGCATTAGGGTGTGCCTAGGCACACCCAACACACCCCGTATGCTCACCTATGCTTGTCACCTATTACTAAACATTACCTGGGACTTCTTGTAACCTTCCACAGGAAAGGAAGTGGGGTCAAGTTTGGGAAACAAAGGATTCCTGCCTTATGTAAATCCTATTTAACGGTGGGGGGAAGGCAAACGGGACTCCTCCTCTCCATGGCCTGTCTGCCCAAGAAGAAAGACTGCTAAAGCCACCTGAAGGGAAGGCGGGGTGGGGGGAGTCCAGACTGAAAAAGGGGTCCAGTCTGAAAAGAAATATAACTGGAACTCTGAACTACGGAAACTTTGGAACCTGCCTACAATAATATTTAGGGTAAGAAATTACATTTTGTAACCTGTTTCTTAAGTATATTGAGCTTAGCTTGCGCATTTTGCTTTATTTGGTCAGGAATCTGCTTTGTTCTATCTCTTATATTCACTTAAAATTCACCTTTTGTAGTTAATAAACTTATTCCTTGTTTATAATATAAGCCAGTTTATGTCATTTCTAACGGGGAGAGGGGGAAAAGTTGTGCATATCTCCCTCCACATTGAGGGAGGGGGAAAATTTCATAAAACCTTTGGGTTTGTATCCCTTAAAGGGAGTGGGCACCAGAGTGCTGGGGCAAGCCCCTAAGGCTGAATCTTTCCAGAGTGGATGTCTGTCTCTCTGTGCAGCTGGGTGTGGCCCTGCCTCTGTGCTTGGCTAGAAGAGGCTTGTGAGCCTGACCCAGCAAGCCAAGGTAAAGGGGACCCAGGCGGGCAGAATAGGCTGACTCAGTGGCACCCCAGCACATCAGGTGACACCCCAAAGGGCCCAAACCCGTCACAGGTATCTTCTTTGTATTTTGTCAAATTTGCAGTGAAAGTGTTCTTAAAACAAACAACATGTGCTGGGTCATCATCCGAGACTGCTATAACATGAAATATATGGCAGAATGTGGGTAAAACAGAGCAGAAGATGTACAGTTCTCCCACAAGGAGTTCAGTCACAAATTTAATTAACACATTATTTTTTAACAAGTGTCATCAGCATGGAAGCATGTCCTCTGGAACGATGGCCAAAGCAAGAAGAGGCATATGAATCTTTAGTGCATCTGGCACGTAAATATCTTGCGATGCTGGCTATAACAGTGCCATGAGAACACCTGTTCTCACTTTCAGGTGACATTGTAAAGAAGAAGCGGGCAGCATTATCTCTTGCAAATGTAAAAATACTTGTTTGTCTGAGCAATTGGCTGAACAAGAAATAGGACTGGGTGGACTTGTAGGCTCTAAAGTTTTACTTTGTTTGTTTTTGAGTGCAGTTATGTAACAAAAAAAACTACATTTGTAAGTTGCACTTTAATGACAAAGAGATTGCACTACAGTACTTGTATGAGGTGAATTGAAAAATACTATTTCTTTTGTTTACCATTTTTACAGTGCAAATATTTGTAATAAAAATAATATAAAGTGAGCACTGTACACTTTGTATTCTGTGTTGTAATTGAAATTGATATATTTGAAAATGTAGAAAAAGATCCAAAAATATATATAATACATTTCAATTGGCTTTCCATTGTTTAACAGGGTGACTAATCGTGATTAATTTTTTTAATGACGATTAATTTTTTGAGTTAATCAGGTGAATTAACTGCGATTAATCGACAGCCCTATTAAAAACAAAAGATAACAGCATCCAGCCCTCAGCACTGGGACAGAATTCTGGACTTCCAACCACGGCTGGTCCCTTGCCTGCCCATTTTGACGCTATAACATTTTATAGAGATATTTTTAAATTGCTCTTATACTTTCCAGTGTTCTCTGATGTGACTGAGCCTGACAGCTGCTGCCATGAACTGTAGGGTCAAGTCCCACCTGCTTCTAGCTTCTTCTTTCAATAGCTGCTCAAGAGGAAATTTACACACAGGCATTCTGCCCACATGTAACAAATGCAGTTTACTTTCCTTTGTGTGTGTCTGGAAATAGCTGGACACTGCTTACAGCAGGTAGGATAGAAACCTATGGGAGACAATCCATAGGTCTCCTCATTCTAATTCATAGACAATTGAAGAAAATATGCATGAACCATCACTCAACACAGCTTTTTTCAATGGGGCGACAGACTTTGTCAAACTAAAAGCTGTTTCAAAACCAGCCACATCTCCATTGCCCAGGGAAGCCGTAAGCCCTGTGCATTAAATTCAGACATTAATGTCCTGATGTCCTAAGAAATATTCCAGCAATTCTTTTTGCTCCATCCAAAGGGAATAACTGATCACAGTCTCTGCCTTGCTGCCAACTAGGAGGAAAAGGTTGCATGCATTAATTTGTAGAAGGCTGGAGTGCAGTGGGGAGCAGCCAGCACCGTGTTGAAGAATGTGGCAAGAAAGCTTGTTAGAATTACTTTTCAGCTTCTATAATGTATTATTGAACCTTTTTAACAAGCTTGCTATCAATTGCTTTTATTATCTCTCCCAGCAGACTGTCAGGGTGGCTGGAAAGCAGCCAAGCCCCATGTACACTAGCTTCACGGCTGTGTTTAAAAATCACATTAAAAACAGGATTCCTGAGCAGCCAGTTTAGAACTGTCTGGCCAGCTAGCATATGGATGGAGCAGAGCATGTTAAAACCCTTTCTCTAAAGCAGTGTTTTAGCCTGGCCCAGCACAGAATTTTTCAAAGTATTGCTTGGCTCTCCCCATTCTATATTACAACACAGAGTCATTGAGAAAGATGCTCAAACACAACTCTGAAGTCAGCACAGATAGTACCTAGGAGGATGCAGTCCAAGGAACCTGCATTGGCAGCATTCTGTGGAGAGGAGAATAGTTTTGCCCTTTGGAGAGGATTCCTGTAGCAACAACACATTAAGGTTTGCAATGTCCAGATTATGGGGCAGATCCTTTGTGTAAACCTGAGTGGCTTCATTAATTTAAGCTATGCCTATTTATACCATCTGAGGATTTTCAAATATATTATCAAATATATTCATTTCAGTTACAACACAGAATACAAAGTGCACAGTGCTCACTTTATATTATTATTTTTATTGCAAATATTTGCACTGTAAAAATGATAAACAAAAGAAATAGTATTTTTCAATTCACCTCATACAAGTACTGAAGTGCAAGCTCTTTTATCATGAAAGTGTAACTTACAAATGCAGATTTTTTTTTTTTGGTTACATAACTGCACTCAAAAACAAAACAGTGTAAAACTTTAGAGCCTACAAGTCCACTCAGCCCTACTTCTTGTTCAGCCAATCGCTCAGACAAACAAGTTTGTTTACATTTACAGTCGATAATGCTGCACGCTTCTTATTTACAATGTCACCTGAAAGTGAGAACAGGCTTTTGTATGGCACTGTTGTAGCCGGTGTTGCAAGGTATTTATGTGCCAGATATGCTAAACATTCGTATGCCCCTTCATGCTTTGGCCACCATTCCCGAGGACATGCTTCCATGCTGATGATGCTCGTTAAAAAAGAAAAAGGGGTTAATTCAATGTGTGACTGAACTCCTTGGGGAAGAATTGTATGTCTCCTGCTCTGTTTTACCAGCATTCTGCCATATATTTCATGTTATAGCAGTCTCGGAAGATGACCCAGCACATGTTGTTCGTTTTAAGAACACTTTCACAGCAGCTTTTACAAAACGCAAAGAAGGTACCAATGTGAGATTTCTAAAAATAGCTACAGCACTCGAACCAAGGTTTAAGAATCTGAAGTGCCTTCCAAAATCTGAGAGGGATGAGGTGTGGAGCATGCTTTCAGAAGTCTTAAAAGAGCAAAACTCCAGTGCGTAAACTACAGAACTGAACCTCCAAAAAAGAAAATCAACCTTCTGCTGGTGGCATCTGACTCAGATGATGAAAATCAACATGCATCAGTCCGCATTGCTTTGGATTGTTATTGAGCAAAACCTGTCATCAGCATGGAAGCATGTCCTCTGGAATGGTGGCCAAAGCATGAAGGGACATATGAATCTTTAGCACATCTGGCATGTAAATATCTTGCAACGCTGGCTACATCAGTGCCATGCAAACACTTGTTGTCACTTTCAGGTGACATTGTAAAGAAGAAGCAGGCAGCATTATCTCCTGCAAATGTAAACAAACTTGTTTCTCTTAGTAATTGGCTGAACAAGAGGTAGGACTGAGTGGGCTTGTAGGCTCTAAAGTTTTACATTTTTTTACTTTTGAGTGCAGTTATTTTTTGTACAGAATTCTACATTTGTAATTTCAACTTTCATGATAAAGAGATTGCACTACATTATTGGTAATAGGTGAATTGAAAAATACAATTTCTTTTGTTTTTTACTGTGCAAATATTTGTAATAAAAATAATAATATAAAGTGAGAACTGTACACTTTGTATTCTATGTGGTAATTGAAATAAATATATTTGAAAATGTAGAAAACATCCACAAATATTTAAATAAATCGCATTCTATTATTGTTTAACAGTGTGATTAATTGCAATTAATTTCTTTAATCTCTTGACAGCCCTAGTTTAGATCCAGGATTCTGGTCCAGACCCATCTGTATTTTTATTTAATTTTGTTAATAAAAAAATTCTGAAAAAACTTAGCAACACGTATTCCGAAGCTCTGTATATCAAGATGTCTTAGGGGGAAAAAGCTTTCACCGAAAAGAAATGTTATTTCCCTCTACCCCTACTCTTGTTATTTCTCTTCTCTCTCTGGCTATTCTTCTCTCTCATATCACTTTGTCCCGGGTAAAATTGCTAGCTCAGGGTCAGTCCCTGACCTAGCAACACAAGGAATTGCTCCCTGCTCATAGGAGATTGTTAATAATCTGCCCGCAGCCTGGGATTGAATGTCTGCTCCCAAATTGGACTCTCTGGCGGTTAATAAAATCTGCTGCTTCTGTACTGACAGGAAGCCTCTCCAGCAGGTGAATCATGCTGTGCACTGAGACCAAATGAACAGAGATGCTATGATATACAGCACAGCTCCTAAAATAGAAGTAAGGACTGCACCTGGCACCTACAGCATTCAGCACTGATTCCCCTTCACATAAACAGTTCACAGTGATGCTTTTAAACACAGCACAGTGGAGTCCAGGACTTACCTGAACGGCTGCCTTTTCTTCTGCTGCTGTACAGTTGGCAACACATACTATTGGTTTCCACTTTAACAAGTATGTGCTCGACTCTTTGTGGCTCTCTGGAATAAAAACCAAAAACATGTTACTCTTGGTGGAACCGCACCTCTGGTGAAGTGATGGGATACATAACTGCCCCTTTTTTAAACGGGCCATTGGCTTTAAGGATGCACTGGTACCTCCAGATATAGGCCCACCTAATTCCCTCTTGCTGCAAAAGAAAGGACTCCATGGATGAAATCCTGGTCCGACTAAAATCAGTGGCCCACCTTGATTATCATACACATTGTAAGGAGAGTGATCACTTTAGATAAGCTATTACCAGCAGGAGAGTAGAGTGGGGGGAGAGAAAACCTTTTATAGTGATAAACACCCATTTTTTCATGGTTTGTGTGTATAAAAACATCTTCTGTATTTTCCACAGTATGCATCTGATGAAGTGAGCTGTAACTCACGAAAGCTTATGCTCAAATAAATTGGTTAGTCTCTAAGGTGCCACAAGTACTCCTTTTCTTTTTGCGAATATAGACTAACACGGCTGTTACTCTGAAAACAGTCCCCTTGACTTCAATGCAGCCGGATTTTACCTTTAGGGGAAAACCTCATTCTCTAAAGTTGGTTGGGAATTTTCTGTCAAACTGTTTTTTTAGACGGAAAATGTCGTTTTGATAACTGAAATTTTCCAGTGAAAAATTTTAGCATTGCCAACGTTTTTTGGTTTTTCCATTGGGAAAATTGCAACAAAATATTTAATTCTGGGTCAGGAAAAGCCAAACTGAAAGATTTTGGTTTGTCAAATTGAAACATTTCATTTCTGGCCAGTTCAACATTAATCTGCATCTGCCCGAGCCACTGTGGGGCCTCATGGGAGTTGTAATTCAGTTGTCTCATGCCTTCCTTCTCCTCTCCCATGATGCACCAGTCTCCTCTCTAGCTGAACTACCACAGTGCATTATGGGAATTCCATCACCAAGGAGCACTATTAAAGATATAGTCCAGCCTGAGAGCCCAGTTCATGGAGAACTGTGGCTTGAAACACCAGAATTACAACTCCCACGAGGCACTGTGGCAGCTCAGGCAGTCACAGTTCAATGCTACGCTGAGCTGAAATGTAGCCTTTCGACATTTCCAAATCAAATTCTTTTGGAATTTTCTGTCCTTCAAAAAAATCTAATATGCCAAATTTTTGTCCCAATTTGGGATGACAACCAATTTTGAAATAGCAGAATTTCCTATGGGATGGAAATTCCAATATTCTTCCCACTTTACTGTTCTTATTTACAATGGGTTAAACCCTACACAGCTCTACTGAAGTTAATGGAGCTACTCTGGATTTATTTGGTGTAACAAGGAGCAGAATTTGGCCCTCTGAATTTGATTTTGCAAAGAACTCAAGATAAACACATCCTACTCCCCAGCCCCCACGCCAGTCCCTCTGGTGGAGAGGCCAGCTGGAGGGCGGGAAGTAGAATAATCAGATAGCAAGTGTGAAAAATCACGACGAGGGTGGGGGGCAATAGGTGCCTATCTAAGACAAAGCCCCAAATATTGGGAGTGTCCCTATAAAATTGGGACATCTGGTCATCCTAACGGGAAGGCAGAGGGTGTGGGCTGCCAATAATGCAGAGCCTGAGGACCTATAAGGAGTCATGAACCAGATTCTGTGGATCTTGGGTCCACAATGGAGGACTCAGCTGAAAGTGCTCTTCTGCTGGACCCGACCAGCTCCCCCTCTGCACTAGCAGGTCAAGGAGCCCTTAACCATTAGCTGGTCAAACAAAAATATTATTCCATAGCACAACACAGGAAACTTTCATTACAGACCCAAACGATTTCAAAAGCAACAAATACATTTTAAGCTGATGTCTACGGCCTTGACTTAACAATGCACTTAAGCAAGCACTGAAGTTAAAGGGACTTCAGCATGGGCTTAAAGTTAAGTCCATGCTGAAGTACTTTGCTGAGTAGTGATGGACTTAAGCATGTGTTTAAGTGCTTTGATTAATCAGGGCCCACTTACTGATCAGACTTATTTCACGAGATAAGATCGCAATGGTACAACCTATTACTCCCTTAGCCAAGAATGCAGTTCTTACATCAAACATTACAAGCTCTGTCCCTGCTGCCAGAAGCCGAATGACCTTCTCTTTTAAACATCAAGGTATCCTCATTTTCAACCTTCAGATGAGTCCACTTACTCCTCACGGCGTTACAATTTCATAATACATGGATTGTACGCTATTTCATTCCTGTGTTACACTACCTTTTCCTTTCTTCCACTGCACTTCCACTTGCAACTGACAATCATAATAATAAGGGGCTGCTGCTTCTAGTCTTAAGCGGCGTACTTTATGGGATGCTGGCAATTCATTAGATACCTCCGCAGTGCGACTGAGTGGGTCAGACCTCAAATCTGAATGCAAAAATATGGAGATATCACATATTTATAGTAACAGTCTGCTGTAAAATTGTAACAGGAGATGTAAGGGTCTGATCCTGGAAGGTGCTGAGCACCTCCTAGAAATACTGATTTATGTTAATGCCCATCAACTTCAGTGAGAGATGAAGGTGCTCAGCACCTCCCAGCAGGCAAATCAGCATTTTGTAGGACTGACCCCATAGTCCTGGAAAGTGGTGGTGGAAATTTTTATTCACATGACTAGACTTCACTCGTGCCAGTAGTCCCACTGAATTCAGTGGAACTATGCACATGTGTTTGTGTTTACAGGGTCAGGCATTATAGCTATATTAATAGTCAAAGTAGTATGAATAAAACACAATAATATCAGACTTCCAACCTTACATAAATATTAGTAAATATAAAAAATAATCTCCAGGAACATCATCATGGAAAGGTTTCTTCTAAAATGTATTGATATATATATATATATATACATATATATATACACACTCGAATCAATGTGTAGAGTCTAAAGAAACCTATGATTTGGTCATCATAAACTACAGGATGTAGAATAAGGTAAAAAAAATTAAACTTGCGCTCAAAGATACCACAGAGTCTGAACAGTCGCAGCACAATGGCTGGATAAAGACCTTAACATTAGAACAAACTGAAAAAACATCCTAGTGTAGATTGTATGATTGGGGACTGGCTGGTAATGAGACATAGAGTCTTTTAATCCAGGTCACTGGTTTCAGTTTGGCCCAGGTGTGATGGGTTCGGCCACAGAGACCCCCTTGGGACTCTCACCTGATGTCCCAAAACTACCTCTGAGCCTGTTTTCTTTGCCAACTTGGAACTCCAGAACCCTTCTTGTTGAGCCAGACACGCTAACTGGCTGCAACACAGACCCAGGGTGTGAACCATGCCCCCAAAGCTGCAGACTTAACTGAAAACAGCTCAGCAAGTATTCCTGTCTCCAGCACCCAATGGGATCAAACCCCCAAATAAATCTATTTTACTCTGTATAAAGCTTATACTGGGTAAACTCATAAATTGTCCGCCCTCATAACACTGATAGAGAGATATACACAGCTGTTTGCTCCCCCAAGTATTAATCACTTACTCTGGGTTAATTAATAAACAAAAGTGATTTTATTAAGTATAAAAAGTAGGATTTAAGTGGTTTTAAGTAGTAACAGACAGAACAAAGTAAGTCACCAAGCAAAAATAAAACAAAACACGCAAGTCTAAGCCTAATACATTAAGAAGCTGAATACAGGTAAATCTCACCCTTAGAGATGTTCCAGTAAGCTTCTTTCACAGACTAAACTCCTTCCTAGTCTGGGCCCAATCCTTTCCCCTGGTACAGTTCTTGTTAGTTCCAGCTAAGGTGGTAACTAGGGGATTTCTCATGACTGGCTGCCTTTGTTCTTTTCCACCCCCTTTTATAGCTTTGGCACAAGGCGGGAATCCTTTGTCTCTCTCTGGGTTCCCACCCTTCCTTCTAAATGGAAAAGCACCAGGTTAAAGATGGATTCCAGTATCATGTGACACGTTCACATGTTCTGTGAGTCCCCCTCCATTCTTCCAGGACTGGCCCGCACATATGCAGTGCAGTCTTGCAGGTAAACAGAGCCATCTACCGTCAATTGTTCTGGTCAATGGGAGCCATCCAGATTCTAAACCACCATTAATGGCCCACACTTTGCATCATTACAATAGGACTTCAGAGTTATACTTCATATTTCTAGTTTTAGATACAAGACTGATTCATTTATACAAATAGAAGGAACACACTCAGTAGCTTATAAACTTTGTAATGATACCTTACAAGAGACTTTTTGCATGAAGCATATTCCAGTTACATTATTTTCACCCTCATTAGCATATTTCCATAAAACATATGGAGTGCAACTTCACACCAGATTGGCAGTGACTGAGGCTGTTGCTGTCTGATGGCTACGTGAAATGAGTTGGGGGAGGGGGTGTCAGCCTAATTTCTACTGGACAGGTGGACACATCCCATGCATTTGCTGGCATAGTAGCAAAGCTAAAGACTAAGGGCTCAACCCTGTTCCCACTGAAGCCAATAATAGCTTTTTGCTGTTGCCTTCAATAGGAACAGGACTGGGCTATGGATGGACAGGCACATGGAGACTGAGCTACCTTGTCATCCCTACAGGTTGTCACCCTCTGTCCCAGTGGCAGCCTGGAAAAACAGGGTGAGGAAAGGTGCACTACTACGGCCCATGCCTCTATCTATCCTGTGAAATGACAGAGGACGCCAGTTTATTGGTGTTGGGCTTTCCTCCGAGATCTTTCCACTTGGCTTATCCAGAACACCCCATTCTGCAAGGCCTACAATGGGCAAGATGCTCAGGGTACATAAAGTCGAGTGTGTGTCTGAGGTATTAAATATCAGCGTGAACGTCGTCACCAGGTTGCTGTTCATCAGCATTCCATTCATTTAAACCCTTAAAAGGAGGTGGAAAATATACAGAGAACAAGGAGATTGCTGAGCTGCACTTTTTCCTTTTATAATGCAGAGTACAGGAGTGATATTGTTGCTAACCCAGCAGTGATAACGTTCAAAGGGCATGATTAACGGAGTTGCAGGAATAGCTGTATAAAATCTGCTTTCCCAGTAATCTCTCATGAAGAAAGATGGTGCAGCAAAGGGCACATCTACAATACACATCCAGCATCCACACGGCATACAAGATCTGCACTCTGACAGATGGTCAGCCAAAGGATTTCTTCTTTTGCGGCGTGTACAGGAATAGGCCAATCCCTCCTGCCAACTCTGTAATGAATGTACAGCATCCAGCAGCAAAGGTGGGGACCTTGATCAGCGTGTGGTGAATAGAAACCAGTCATTTTGCAGGGCATAATGAGGTAGAAATTCTTTGTCATGGTCCACTGATGCTCCTCATACTGCCTTGTGCGATCTCCTAACAGCTGCTCCTTTCACATACTCTGCTCTGGGTATCACCTACCCCCAGGGTGAATGTACCAACACTGTACTTCCTGCAGCTTCAAGCTCTGAATGCCACATAAAAAAGTCTATGGACTTCTTCTAACATATAAAGGTCAGGGCTGTCATCCTTTACACTTAGTAACCCAGCCCTACCACTTACCACTCTAGTTTGCGCCTAGATGAGATGAAGTGTAAATGTTTTGCTTAGATTTTTACCTTATATTACTTTAATCATAACAATATTTTTAGCGTAACTATAATTTGTTCTGGACTGTTGATATTTAGGGGGGAACAAGTGGTGACTGACCATCCTGGGAAACGAGAAAGGATGAAATCAATGGCAAAACTCCCAACCAAGATTTTCATCCAAAGACTCTGTTCCTTTGGAGAGGAAGAAAAAACAAGGAGACTTAACTGGTCTGCAGGCACTTCAGATCACTAGGTTGTGGCTTGAAAAGGGCTGTAATCAATCCACAAAGGGGCTACTGAGGATGGACAGCGGTCTGTGTTGGCACTGAAAGAGCCCTCAAATCTGACGGGCACTGGAGCATGGCAATCCATTGTTACTGGTTTCAGCCAGGGATAATTATGGTGGTGGCTGTGTGACATGCACCTTCATCTAATTGGAACTAGACAGAGAAGTACCAAATTCATTCCACATAGGCATGGAACATTAGAATGGGGAAGCAGAGGAGTTGGGGCAGATAAGAGGGCAGCAGTAAAAGAAGCAGAGAGAGCAAAACATTTCCCTACTAATTCAGGGTAGTCTGCAACAGAGTCTTCAAGGGAATCTTCACACCGAGAGGGAGAAAATTCACAGACAGTAAAATGACCAGACAGCTGCAGCAGCACAGGAGCTAGCAAACAGAGCTGTAAACAGGGGAGTTTGAGTGGGAGTTCTGTTGGAGGAGAAGGTATTTGTGTTTGTTTGGCTTTGTATTGGTAGTATTTGTATGTGTAGAGGCTTGTAGGGGCTTTGTGCTGGGAGAGAAGCTGAGCCCTGATTAGGGGGCGGGGCTTCACTGACTAGGGGTCCTATAAAGGTAGCAGCCAGTCAGGCAGCAGCACAGACAGCTGCAGCAGCACAGGAGCTAGCAAACAGGGGAGTTTGAAAGCGGAGTTTGTCTTGTGGTGCTTGTGTGGGGTTTGGTTTTGCTGTGGGTGGTGGTGTTTTGGTGTGGTTTGTGTTTCCCAGATTAACAGGATTTAGGTGGGAAGGCTATGACAGATTCAGAGGTGGCAGTGGGAGTGACCCATGTAGCAGATGACACAATGAAGATGACTGGATGTGGAAGCTGTGGTATGTACATGATCCTGGAGGGGGCACCTGGTAAGAGTTTTGTCTGCATGAAATGCCGTCTGATAGAGCTGATGGAGGAAAAGATCAGAGGTTTGGAGATGCAGGTGGAAAGTCTGGTAGAGTTTAGGAAGGGGTTTGAGCAGATTATGGAGCAAAGACATGAGGTATCTGAAGGGAAAAGCTCAGACTTGCAGATGGAAGCAGGACTAGGGAATTCTGAGGGGAGACTGGGTGAGGAAAGTGGTCAGTGGAAGCATGTGACTAAAAGAACTAGGCAGAGGAAAAGACGGGCTAGTGAAGGAGAAATAGAGCTTCAGAATAGGTTTGCAGAGTTGGAAAATGAAGAAGGGGCTCAGCAGGTAGTCACTGAAGGTGACAGGGCAAGGAAGAAGAGAAGAGCGGTTAGTCCTATAGGAAAAGGGGAAGAGTTAATGGAGATTACACCAAATATGAGCCCCAGGAGGATACAGGATGGGTTAAAAAGGATTACAAGGGAGAATGGGAATGGAAAAAACTTGCAGCCAGAGGGAACAGGGGATAGACTGGAGAATAGCACCGTCACTAGGAAAAGGCAGGTCTATGTGATTGGGGACTCTTTATTGAGAAGAATAGATAGGCCTGTAACCAGAGCTGATCCAGAAAATAGGAGGGTGTGCTGTCTTCCAGGTGCTAAGATACGGGATGTAGACCTGAGGTTAAAAAGGATTCTAAAGGGAGCGGGAAAGAATCCCCTAATTATCCTTCATGTGGGAACAAATGATACGGCTAGATTCTCACTGGAAAGTATTAAGGGAGACTATGTTAGGCTGGGGAGGACGCTTAAGGAAATTGAGGCTCAGGTGATCTTTAGTGGGATTCTGCCTGTTCCTAGAGAAGGGCAACAAAGGTGTGACAAGATTATGACTATCAATAGATGGCTTAGGCAGTGGTGCTATAAGGAGGGCTTTGGGATGTATGGCTATTGGGAGGCATTCATGGATAGAGGACAGTTCTCTCGGGATGGACTTCATCTGAGTAGGGAAGGAAATAGACTTCTAGGATGGAGGCTGGCACAACTGATTAAGAGAGCTTTAAACTAGGAATTTGGGGGAGATGGTTGGGAGATGTCCAGGTAATCTCCACGCCAGAATTTAGCATAGAGTGGAAAGAAAATGAAGTAAGAGTGGATACAGCTGTAGGTAGGAGGAAGGGCAGTGTAGATACAAGTCTAATAGGTTATACTGGTAGTAAAATAACCGTGCCTAATAGGGTACAGAATGTGAGTGAGGCCAAACAGCAAAAATTAAGATGTTTGTACACTAATGCAAGGAGCCTAGGTAACAAAATGGAGGAACTAGAGTTACTGGTGCAGGAAGTGAAACCAGATATTATAGGTATAACAGAGACCTGGTGGAATAGTAGTCATGACTGGGCTACAGGTATTGAAGGGTATGTGCTGTTTAGGAAAGACCGAAATAAAGGTAAAGGTGGTGGAGTAGCACTGTATATCAATGATGAGATAGAATGTAAAGAAATAAGAAGCGATGAAATGGATATGACTGAGTCTGTCTGGGCAATAATTAAATTGGGGAAGAAAACTATTAGAGCCTCCCCTGGGATAGTGCTTGGGGTGTGCTATAGACCGCCGGGATCTAATTTGGATATGGATAGAGCCCTTTTTAATGTTTTTAATAAAGTAAATACTAATGGAAACTGTGTGATCATGGGAGACTTTAACTTCCCAGATATAGACTGGAGGATGAGTGCTAGTAATAATAATAGGGCTCAGATTTTCCTAGATGCGATAGCTGATGGATTCCTTCAGCAAGTAGTTGCTGAACCGACTAGAGGGGATGCCATTTTAGATTTGGTCTTGGCGAGTAATGAGGATCTCATAGAGAAAATGGTTGTAGGGGATAATCTTGGCTCAAGTGATCATGAGCTAATTCAGTTCAAACTGAATGGAAGGATTAACAAAAATAAATCTGCAACTAGGGTTTTTGATTTCAAAAGGGCTGACTTTCAAAAATTAAGGAAATTAGTTAGGGAAGTGGATTGGACTGAAGAATTTATGCGTTTAAAGGTAGAGGAGGCCTGGGATTATTTTAAATTAAAGCTGCAGAAGCTATCGGAAGCCTGCATCCCAAGAAAGGGGAAAAAATTCATAGGCAGGAGTTGTAGACCAAGCTGGATGAGCAAGCATCTTAGAGAGGTAATTAAGAAAAAGCAGAAAACATATAGGGAGTGGAAGAAGGGAGGGATCAGTAAGGAAAGCTACCTTATTGAGGTCAGAATATGTAGGGATAAAGTGAGACAGGCTAAAAGTCAAGTAGAGTTGGACCTTGCAAAGGGAATTAAAACCAATAGTAAAAGGTTCTATAGTCATATAAATAGGAAGAAAACAAAGAAAGAAGAAGTGGGACCGCTAAAAACTGAGGATGGAGTGGAGGTCAAGGATAATCTAGGCATGGCCCAATATCTAAACAAATACTTTGCCTCAGTCTTTAATAAGACTAAAGAGGATCTTAGGGATAATGGTAGCATGATAAATGGGAATGAGGATATGGAGGTAGACATCACCATATCTGAGGTAGAAGCGAAGCTCAAACAGCTTAATGGGGCTAAATCGGGGGGCCCAGATAATCTTCATCCAAGAATATTAAAAGAATTGGCACAAGAAATTGCAAGCCCATTAGCAAGAATTTTTAATGAATCTGTAAATTCAGGGGTTGTACCATATGATTGGAGAATTGCTAACATAGTTCCTATTTTTAAGAAAGGGAAAAAAAGTGATCCAAGTAATTATAGGCCTGTTAGTTTGACATCTGTAGTATGCAAGGTCTTGGAAAAAATTTTGAAGGAGAAGGTAGTTAAGGACATTGAAGTCAATGGTAAATGGGACAAAATACAACATGGTTTTACAAAAGGTAGATCGTGCCAAACCAACCTGATCTCCTTCTTTGAGAGAGTAACAGATTTTTTAGATAAAGGAAACGCAGTGGATCTAATTTATTTAGATTTTAGTAAGGCGTTTGATACTGTGCCACATGGGGAATTATTAGTTAAATTGGATAAGATGGGCATCAATAGGAAAATTGAAAGGTGGATAGGGAATTGGTTAAAGGGGAGACTACAACGGGTCCTACTGAAAGGTGAACTGTCAAGTTGGAGGGAGGTTACCAGTGGAGTTCCTCAAGGATCAGTTTTGGGACCAATCTTATTTAATCTTTTTATTACTGACCTGGGCACAAAAAGTGGGAGTGTGCTAATAAAGTTTGCAGATGATACAAAGCTGGGAGGTATTGCTAATTTAGAGAAGGACAGGGATACCCTACAGGAGGATCTGGATGACCTTGTAAACTGGAGTAATAGGAATAGGATGAAATTTAATAGTGAGAAGTGTAAGGTCATGCATTTAGGGATTAATAACAAGAATTTTAGTTATAAGCTAGGGACGCATCAACTAGAAGTAACGGAGGAGGAAAAGGACCTTGGAGTATTGGTTGATCATAGGTTGACTATGAGCTGCCAATGTGATATGGCTGTGAAAAAAGCTAATGTCGTCTTGGGATGCATCAGGAGAGGTATTTCCAGTAGGGATAAGGAGGTTTTAGTACCGTTATATAAGGCACTGGTGAGACCTCACCTGGAATACTGTGTGCAGTTCTGGTCTCCCATGTTTAAGAAGGATGAATTCAAACTGGAACAGGTACAGAGAAGGGCTACTAGGATGATCCGAGGAATGGAAAACTTGTCTTATGAAAGGAGACTCAGGGAGCTTGGCTTGTTTAGCCTAACTAAAAGAAGGTTGAGGGGAGATATGATTGCTCTCTATAAATATATCAGAGGGATAAATACCAGAGAGGGAGAGGAATTATTTAAACTCAATACCAATGTGGACACAAGAACAAATGGATATAAACTGGCCACTAGGAAATTTAGATTAGAAATTAGACGAAGGTTTCTAACCATCAGAGGAGTGAAGTTTTGGAATAGCCTTCCGAGGGAAGTAGTGGGGGCAAAAGATCTATCTTGCTTTAAGATTAAACTCGATAAGTTTATGGAGGAGATGGTATGATGGGATAACATGGTTTTGGTAATTAAATATTCATGGTAAATAGGCCCAATGGCCTGTGATGGGTTTTTAGATGGGGTAAGATCCAAGTTACCTGGGAAAGAATTTTCTGTAGTATCTGGCTGATGAATCTTGCCCATATGCTCAGGGTTTAGCTGATCGCCATATTTGGGGTCGGGAAGGAATTTTCCTCCAGGGCAGATTGGAAGGCCCTGGAGTTTTTTCGCCTTCCTCTGTAGCATGGGGCACGGATCACTTGCTGGAGGATTCTCTGCTCCTTGAGGTCTTCAAACTACAATTTGAGGACTTCAATAGCACAGATATAGGTGTGAGGTCTTTTTTAGGAGTGGTGGGTGAAATTCTGTGGCCTGCATTGTGCAGGAGGTCAGACTAGATGATCATAATGGTCCCTTCTGACCTAAATATCTATGAATCTATGACCAACAAAGCTGGAACCAAAATTCACCAAGGGCTGATGATGTACCCAGTGGGGGTGAATTTAACAGTAGCTGAGACTTTGCACTCTCCAGACATTTCTGTGCCCAGAAAGCTACAGCCTGTACCTCCACCAGATACTCTGTGTTGGCCTGGAGTCCCCTCGGTTCTATTTCAGACTTCACCTGGAACAAAGGATACCAAGTATTTAGGATCTTAAAATATCTGTCTATATATATGTAACCCTTCTGCCCGTCAGAGTTGGCAGCAACAAGGGCCGGGTTCAGTATATAGGGGTTCCATTCCAATAACACAATGCAAAACCGGCTCGAGCCCCCACCCAGTGACCCGGGACAAATATATACCACGCCCGCTGGGTGCCTCCAAGAGGCAAAACTTCCCCTCTCGCAAGCACATAGTCTGAGTGTAGCAAAAAGCCTTTTAATAACAGAGAGAAAAAATGTGCCATTATGTTGGGGAAACACCACCAACAGGATTCATAACACAACCCATGAGCAAAAAACCCACCCCAAGCAAATTGGGGCATATCCTTTCCCTTTGGTTCTTGAGTCCAGCAACCCAAAAGTCACCCAAAGTCCAACGACCCAAAAGTCTCTGTCCCTGGTCAGGGCAGCCCCAGAGTTCAAATGTTTATCTGCAGAGTTTTACCTCCCAACCTGGGTGGAGATGGGGGAGGGGGAGTTAAGGGGCACCTTATGTGGTCCAAAGCTGATTGCCCCACCTCTCCATGGGGCTCCACTCTGCCAGCTGCCCCCATGAGCTGCTCCAGGCACCCAACAAACTGCTCTGCTCCACCAGCCGCTCTGCTCGCCATCCCGCAAACTGCTCCGCCATATATCTTCAGGCTCCCTCACTACTTAACACAACACTCAGTGATTTCAAAGCTCTTAGTAAGTTTACCTCTTTTGTGAGTTCAGCTTGCAGTAGGGGAGCCTAAGTGCTGGTGCACCATTAGCCCAAAGTGAATTCAGCTCAACTAGATTCCTAATAGAATCAAAATTAGCTCTGATATGCCACAGTAGAGAGAGGAGGAAGTACAATTAGCATATAAGGCCCTCACCAGGGAAACCCATGCCACCAAGTATTAATACCTGTCCCCAGCCTCTCTCCATTCACTTGGTTTTGGAACCCATGACCCTTGCCTAGCAAGTGCTGCTTAGTTGATGGTGAGTCCCTCCATCATAACAAAAGGCCGAGTACAGTTCCACAGTCCTTGATTCACATAATCAGGATAATAACAGTTTATTCCTGCCCCAATAACAGAGAAACTGGGGCTCCGACAGCAGCCAAAGTGACCATCTAGGCAGGGTGGGTGTGCCTTTGCAAATGAGATCAGCCCTGAAGTTCTTTTCCACAACCCACCATGACTGGCCACCAGATGTCAGGGTAGAGCTCATCCTGACTCTGCTTACATCTAGTTATCATTAAAAACGCAAAACATCTTCTAGGCTGCATGATTGGTTAGCACCTACCCTCCTGGTTATGCTCATGTGTGTAATTTTCATATAGATCTCTCCGCCTCTGAATAACTGTGCTTTTTATTTCTATGGTGCCATAAGACACATAGCACTTTGTAGACCTGTAGAAAGACAAGGAGTTTGCGCTCTTACTACAGTTTAGTGACACCAGACCACGAATAGGGATCGGGTAAGGAAGGGGAAAGCAAAGGGGCTTGATGGTGCTGTTTTGATGGCACAGGTAGGTTTATTTTTAAGCGTCTATTTCCCAGTACCGTATCTGTGATAGTGCAGAGACCAAACAAACAAAAAATGTATATTAAAACTAGCCAGATACAACCGAACTGGGGAAAGAGAACAAACAGTCAGAAGGAAATGGCACAAACAGGCATAGATGTACCCAAAGGCAGATCTAGAATGACTGCCACCAAGGGACTCTGGGAGACATCCCCAGGGAAGGAATTCTTGGTTCGAGTAACCCAATCTACAGGAGGACTGACTGGGTCACCGGCCAGGAAATGATGCAAACACGAGCCACAGCAGATGTGATTCTTCACCAGTGCAGGCATGCACCAAACTTTACTGCTGCTGGGGGCCGGGGGCGGGGCAGGGGTGATGGTGCTGCTGGGACTCAACAGAGTCAAGGCAGCAAATCAAGCAGATGTGAATTTAAGTTCTGATAGGCTGTGAATCATCAGGGCAGGATGCCACAGAAAACCTGGGCTTCCCATCCATGGTAGCTCTGTAGCTGATTCCTTAGACCAGCTAAAAATATAATCCGTTTACCTGACAGATCAGGATGCTTTCAGCATCCAGAGAACCTGGACCAGTCCTTTTACTCCCTGAAATGAGAAGTCCCTGCCCCTCTCCCATTCAAATACAATCTCAGCATAAAGACAATCCAAGGATCTCAACTGAGCATAAGGGATGTAAGGAACCAATTCTACATTAATATTAAATGCATGTGCTCTCTCTTCTCCCACTGGAGATAGTTTCCTTTCTTGAACCTTAACTCTACTACGGTAACGCTACCCCTACTTATGCCTGTTTAGCATTCCTGAGACAAAACAAAGAAGGCAATACATGCAACAATATCACATGCACTCCTGTCATTTTCCACTTATCCTTCCTGGCTGCCATCATGGGTTTCCTTGGTACCCGTAGGCTCCAGTAAATTTTGTAATGGTGGATTTCCAAGTTCCTTTGGGAGGGGCATCCCAGTTAATGACGACACTGAGAGAGCCATCGGGACCAACAGTAAAGTTGCCCTGTCTGAGGTTCTTAGGGGCATCTGGAGGAAAAGGATCTGCAGGAATATAGAACATGGGACGTTCTGGGTTATTTTGAACACGTCATCCAAATAGGAGAATAACCACTGGAAAAGAAAGGAGGCCAACTGAGATATTTCACATGACAAAGAAAGAATACTGGCATAGAGGTTAAGCCTGTGTTTAAGTCTTTACCGAATCAGGGCCTAACTACCTGCATAAAACACATCAGTATTTGTTGCATCCAACGAAGTGGGTATTCACCCATGAAAGCTCATGCTCCAATACCTCTCTTAGCGTATAAGGTGCCACAGGACTCTTTGCCGCTTTTACAGATCCAGACTAACACGGCCACCCCTCTGAAGCTTCACATCAGTAAATCCTAACTATATTTTAGTAGTATTTGGATCTGCAACTTTGATCCACTGTCATAACTACAGATGGGCTTGGATCCAAATTGCAGCTCCAAATACGACTGACATTGGGGACCATTTAGACCCTCATGTGAACTGTGCAGATCGGGACCACCTGTACTTAGGATTCCTCTCACGCCTAGACTTTGTAGGAGAAGAACATCTGTTAGCTGTAACAAAAGCAACAAGGCAACAGATGCACAAGGCAGGGGCAAGGCATCTTCAAAAAAGATGGATGCAAACAGCTTGTGATGATCGCTGGGAATGAGCGAAACGGGACAAAGATGGAGGAGTGACCTTGCCTGAGGTGAAACATATTAAACAGTAGTAATGGGTTCCCCAGTGGAAACCCCTGTATAATTAAAAGCAGCAGACAAAGTATGGAAAGGTGGTTTTCCATTGGAACGCCAGCTTGACTCATGAAGCAGCTGCTTTACAATCCTTTTTTTTCCCCTCCTGTTCACCTCCTCACCTCTAATTCTCCACAACCTGTCCAGGCTGCACAAACAGCAGTGCATAGCTGAAAGGCATAGTACAGACTCCAGTCATCTGCTTACAATAACAGATCAAGGGGGCGAATGGTTTGAAATTTTTTATTGTAAAATGATGGATGATCTACAGTGGATGGACTGTCTCTGGCCTTCTTTGCTTAAAAGATTTGGAGGAATCTCAGAAGGAAAAGTAGCAGATGAGCTTCCACATAGGAAGGAAGGAATTGCCAAGGTATATCAGGCCAACAGTATCCGGCTTCTGAAAGCAGCCGGGAATGGGTGCTTCAGAGAAAGATACAAAACCCCAGTAATCAACAATTATGCAGTAACGTACCGGGACATGCGGGGGAAGCTTTTGCCTAATTCCAGGCAATTAATGGTTAATCTATGGCCTGACACAGGAGGGTTTAAACTTTTGCTGACGACTTTAGGTCAGGGGTGGGCACACTTTTGGGCCCAAGGGCCAGATCTGGGTATGCAAATTGTATGGCGGGCCATGAATTTGGGGTTGGGGTGCAGGAGGGGGTGGGGGCTCTGGCTGGCGGTGTGGGCTCTCGGGTGGGGCCATTAATGAGGAGTTCAGGGTGCAGGAGGGGGCTCTAAGCTAGGGCATGGGGTTGGGGTGCGGAGGGGGGGGAGTGAGGGCTACAGCTGGAAGTGCAGGCTCTGGGGTGGGGCTGGGGATGAGGGGTTTGGGGTGTAGGAGGGTGCTCCAGGCTGGGACCAAAGGGTTTGAATTGGGGGAGGGGGCTCCAGGCTGGGGCAGGGGATTGGGACACTGTGGGGGGGGGAGGGCTCCGGCTGGGGGTGCAGGCTCTGGGGTGGGGCTGGGACTGAGGGGTTCGGAGGGTGGGAGCAAGATCAGGGCTGGGGTAGGGGGTTGGGGCATGGGGGGGGGGGGGCTCAGGGGTGCAGACTCCGGGTGGCACTTACCTCAAGCAGCTCTCTGAAACAGCGTCATGTGTCCCATCCGGCTCCTACGCGGAGCTGTGGCCAGGTGGCTCTGCACGCTGCCCCGTCTGCAGGCACAGCCCCTACAGCTCCCATTGGCCACAGTTTCCAGCCAATGGGAGCTGCAGGGGCGGCGCTATGGGTGGAGACAGCGTGTGGAGCCCCCTGGCTGCTCCTATGCATAGGAGCCAGATGGGGGACATGCCGTTGCTTCCGGGAGCTGCCAGATCCGTGGCACGTGCACACGGAGCAGCCCCCGACCCTGCTCCCTGGCTGGAGCGGGGAAAGCCCCAGACCCTGCTCCCCAGTAGGAGTTCGAGGGCCAGATTAAATCGGCTGGTGGGCCGGATGTGGCCCGCAGGCTGTAGTTTATCCACCCCTGCTTTAGGTTCTGCAAATTAAAACTACTTCCTCCTCATGAGAGATGATAAAACACATACACTGTAAAGCCAGCAGAATTGGCCCCAGGGAGGATTATGCCAGTGCATGGGGTTGCATAGGGACTCCTAAACTATTTCATTTCCAGATGCCAGAGTCGGAAGCATTGATGGAGCAAAGGGGGCGTGACTGGAGCTTCCCGCAAATCTTGATCCCCAGCTTGTTATTCTGACTCTTTGGGTCTGTTGGGAGCCAGCATAATTTAGAGCAGCCTTCAGGCTGCTGGGACTTATGACTGGGACTGCACACAGCCAGCCTGGGATTCAGGGATTTAAACAGGGATCTTTGCACCTCCCTCTGGACCTGCACAGTGTGCTGCTTGGCTGCAGCTGAGAACCTGGCCCTGTAGGTACCTAGTGGGACCTGGCCAATTAATCCTCCCTCAGATTATAATGTCTATGGGTTAGGGTAAGAATAATTTAAAAAAATCCAGCAGAGGGCAATTCTCATCTGTTCCCACCATGTCCCCTAGGAGGGTGGAGAAGAAAATAGACACCAGGAAGAGGACAGTTGTATATTTCATCTTATGACGAACCAAAGCTTTTATCTCTTCATCTACTCCACAGGTGATGGGTTAAAGGTCCTGGAACAGGTGAAAAAGGAAGACGTTTTTAAGATTTTCTAACTGGAAGGAGGAGAGTTACTTGTGGCACCAGCCTGGGGTCAAGGAGATCTGTGATGTATTCCCATGTCTGCAAGACTTCTTGGGTGACTTTACACAAGTCACATAAAGCCTGATCCAAACCCACTGGAGTCAATGCAAAGACTCCAACAGGCTTTGGAGCAGGTTCTTAATCTCTCTCTGCCTCATTTTCCCTACTTGTGAAATGGGGATAACAACAAGGCCTGTTCCTAGATCATCTCTTTAAGTAACTTTCCAAAATAATCATGTCTCTTTAAAGTGCCATTTGCAGGCCGTGCCAAGTCCGATTCCAAATGCTGTATTACTTGGTAGAATATATCCCTTTTAGCCAAGGCCCTATTTCTGGCTTCCTTAGTAAGATGAGTATAGCAGGAGTCCAGCTATCAGGGGGAAATGTCTTATGTTTAGTCTGCCTGTCCCTTTATCTGCTAATGATCACATACTCCATCCCTATCTAAATGCCACTTTTAAAACAATGGCCCAATTTTACATTGAAACCATGGCCCCTTTGTCTTTATGCTCACTGATTAAGTAGCTGTCATGTAGCCTTCCATTCTCCAACCTGCTATCAGCGCTGAAATTCCTTTCATCTAGGGCCTAAGCTATGCAATGGCAGCTCAGAGCAGTGACCTATGACTAGCTACAATTCTTATCTAAGGACATTTGGATTAATTTATAAGCACAGGTAATCAGTTAAAGATGTTCCCTGCAAATCAGACTAATGGACACATAATGGTTAAATTAACATCTACAGTTGAGTTTTAAGGTCTCCTGCTATAACGACTGTGCATAAAAGTATCTTACAGTTTTGTTGTTGGTTTTAACTCAGATGCTTCTTTTGCATGTTATAGGGCAGGGAGCTACCTGCTGAAATAAGCCTGATCCTGTGGATATCTTCTGGGCAAGCCATTCCCCTTCTCACCAACCTTTAAGACGCAAAGACTAGCTACAGGAGGAGGCAGGCTGGCCTACTGAGAGGAATGATCAGAGCTAACAGTAATGCCTAAGGTCATGCAAAGACAATAATACTAATATTTTGCTCTTCTGCAGCACGTTGCAACAGAAGATCTCAAAGCACTTTTTCCAAGGAGGAGTTTGTTTCTCAGAAACAGTCCAACATAAATGAAATAGATAATCCAGATACTGGTACCTGGTCTCTTTGCAGACTTGTAGGTGCCTACCTCTTCCCTGAAGGTCTCTCTACCAACCAAGATGGTTGTTGGCCGTGTATCCAAGAACTAGGTAATCTGAAGGCTCTCACCTGATTCCTGGTCTCAGCCCCATCTGGTGGGAGACAGTTAATTAGTCACAGCTGGAGCTAAGCCCACCTTCCCTAAAAGGTGTTTTCACCCTGTGACAGGCACCTAAATAAGTGGCATGTTTTCCATAAATGCTGAGCCCCCATTGAAGTCAATGGGACCGGGTGCATCAGTAAAGAGTAATTAAGGTTGGGTCAGATGAGACTTACAATTAAGTGGGGGAGGAATAGCTCAGTGGTTTGAGCATTGGCCTGCTAAACCCAGGGTTGTGAATTCAATCCCTGAGGGGGCCATTTAGGGATCTGGGGCAAAAATTGGGGATTGGTCCTGCTTTGAGCAGGGGGTTGGACTAAATGACCTCCTGAGGTCCCTTCCAACCCTGATATTCTGTGACCATCACAGACCACACCACCTTATGCTTCACTTGCAAGGCACGCTTCTTTAAACTTTCCTTCTCTAACACACACAGAGCAGCAGATATATATCTCTCTCTTAAAAATCCTGACCAAAACACTCCGCTGCAGACATTTCTCGCCCAGGCAGAGGATGAGAGAACACATGCATGACAGATGTTAGTCACGTTAACTAACATGCAACTTGAAAGTGCTGAGATAGTTGAGTGATTAGTGTGGTATGAGAACCCATATAGAACAGAATAGGCACCTACACAGTTATCAGTCTCAAGAAGTACAGAACAAAGCCAATCCTGTCTATTCTGGCTGAATGGAAATACTGCTTAGTTAAATTGTCTCCAGGTGCTTCAGACAGTATGTTTCTGCAGCTACTCAGTTACTAATGGTAATATTTGTCATTAGAATTTGCGAATATCACGCCATGCAAAGCTTCACCACCTTCAGGGCTATGGGACTTCAGGCCCCGACTGTCACAGAGACAGGGCTTGCTGCACCTCTGATCCCTCTCAGGTCTCTCTGAACGTCCCCGTCACGCCTTGTGCCTTCACCTTGCCTGGGATTCTCCCACTCTTAGACTAGGCCCTTGGCTGCAGTACGCTGTGTGTCTACTGTTTGGTCTGGCTGGGTTCAACACCTGAAGTTGAACTTCAACACCTGAAGTTCCTGAAGAACCTGAAGTTCTTCCTTTTGGGAGCTGTGACCCATGATGAATACAGTGATCAGATGGTCTTCTTACACCAAAGTACTGTTTAATCTCAACAGCAGGAACAAAGCATCACATACGAGAAAAGGGATTTTAAAACAACACCCAGCCTATATCCATGTCTGTCTTACTTAGAGTCTAACAATCCCCTGATGGAAGCCTAGGAAGGTCTAACCTCTTCAACCACCCCAGCGGGTGTCTGTGTGTCAGTCTGTTCCCCAACAACTGCCTCCCCCCTAGAGAGAGTTCCTTTTATCTAGTCAGAGTTCTTTGTTCTCTCAGTTCCCAGGCCTGGCTGTCTAAAACCAGTTTGCTGGGCTCCATGGGACACCGAGTCAGTCTCCTCAGGGCCAGTGGCTCTCCCGTTATCCTGTACGAGCCCCCAAGTGTTTGTTGGAGGATGTCTTCTCTATGATTGTTTCCCCTTCCTGTTTGCTTCCCAGAAACATTGTTGATGAAACCCAGTTAACATACCGTGCACATCACAACACCCAGGTCAACAGACAGTGTTCCTGAATTATGACAAAGCAGCTCCACACCCGTCACACCAATCCTGCAAATGCTTATGTGCACGAGTCACTTTTACACACTAGGGAGTATCCCACTGAATTCACCTTAAGCAGATAATGCTGGTTTGAAAGAGAGTCCATTGGAGGAAGAAGGTCCAAACCTCCACATAAAACAGATGTTACTTCTTTAGGAAAGGTTCCTACACTACAGACAGGAAGAGCTCTGTGCTTTGGTTTCTCACTTCTAGAGGAGTGGAAATGTTTGCTAGGAGCAGCGAAACCACGTGTGCCATGGACACTGATTACAGCTACTCTGAAATGGTCCCATCTCTTTGGTCTTAGACCTTCCAGCTGCACATTGTCCTCCATCGTCTAGAATTTTCAGAACAGAAGATAGTGGGTTGGTGCAGCAACGGGGGGGGAGGGATAGCTCAGTGGTTTGAGCATTGGCCTGCTAAACCCAGGGTTGTGAGTTCAATCCTTGAGGGGGCCATTTAGGGATCTGGGGCAAAAATTGGAGATTGGTCCTGCTTTGAGCAGGGGATTGGACTAGATGATCTTCTGAGGTCCCTTCCAACCCTGATATTCTATGATTCTATACCTCCACAATCCAGCCAGGTTTACAAGCCCTACGATGGTGACTGTGTGAGCTTGTCTCCTTGTTAGAGTAAGGGAACGAAAGTCTCTCCCTGGCTCTGCCATTCACTCCAGGAGACCTGGGACTGCTTGTAAAGTGGGACACATGTGGCACAGCTCACACAGTGGGAACTCCATTAGCACAATCCCACCCGCCTCCTTGGACCATCTAGGGGCACAGCAGATCATGTCCCCCACACTGCTCCTTTGGATGGTGCCATTTGCACACTTCCCTGCACCTAACCACCTCTACTGGCTGGGGGGGAAGGGGTAGGTCATGGCTCTGTAACCCACTGGTAAGTGTGTATTTCAGGGCCCCTCGCTGTACCAAATATGAGTCAGCTAGGGAGCCTTGTCTCTTTAGCTCACGCAATAGCGGCTCATGCTTTTGGCTCTGGAGATCCTGGGTGCACTGGCCAAGACGGCAGCTGATTATCCAGTTCTCTCACAGGTCCAATTCTCTCCTGCCTCCTTTGGGTGGCCACTAGGAGGCACTGTGAATGTGCCTGGCCATATACAGGGGGAGCACAATGGCATGGAGAGGTTTCTGTCACTCTCCCCCATATATATACCCACGTTGCTGCCAAATACAAGCCAGACATTCATGCTTGAAAAACACGTGGAAATCCTCAGAGGAAAACCTCAAAGCAAAATATCCAGGATTACACTTCTTCTGTAGAACAAGCAGCAGGAATCTGAGTTCTGGAGTTTGATTGACACAGATATTTCAGTTGGTAAAAAAGCAGGATGAATAGGCTCTGACAAGTAAATATCTGCTCATCATCTTGGATTTCTGGGTCTTTCACAGTCCTGATTTTCTAGCATTCTTTGTCATTTCTGCCTCTGACACAAATGTAGCAGGACAAAATGACACCACCAGCAGCAGTTTACATCCACAGACAAAGCCAGAGGACTTTAAACGGCCAATGGAAGAGTCACCCAAAACGAGTCAATTACACTGTCTACCCCATGATTCTTGTAACCTCTTTCCCTGCAACATCTGAATGCCTCACAAGCATCACTGAACATACCCTCACCACATGCCTGTGCTGGGGAAGCGTTATTAGCTCCACTTTACAGAAGGGGAAACCGAGTCACAGAGAGACTGTGACTTACTCCAGGTCATGCAGGAGGTCCACAGCAGAGCCATGAACTCACTCCAGATTTCCCAAGTCCTAGTTTAGTGCTTTAACCACAAGGCCAGCCAGCCTCTCTCTGGCCAGCCTTCCTTCTCCACTAGCGATTGTACGGATAAGGTTCGAATAGGCAGAAGTAACCATCTTGCTGCAGTATCAGTGACTGGAATAACCAGCTCAGTGACCCGGAATTCTACAGTTGCTAGTCAAATGATCCTCCCTGAAGCTGTTTAAATAATGCGGGTATCACCTCTCTCGAGATATTTCATAAATCCCTTTTCCTATATAGAAGAGTGGAGATAAGTAGATACAGCAGACACCTGCCCTTTGGATTTCCATATGTTCTACTGCCTATGAAGCTGCACTCTGCATAAATAATCACAAATATAGAACTAACCAATCTCTCCATCTGCCATTCTGTAGCTTCCTCTTCTCCAGGCTGAATCCTGTAGTTCCACCTTTTCTGCAGGATCTAAAATACAGACTCCACAGACAGGTTGCATTTGGATTTCCATGACACTTCAAGGGTCCGACTGGAGTCCCCGAGAAAGGCGAGGTCTAGGCTTTAATGGGACACCTGAAAATGACAAACAGGCAGCAAGAGCGCAGCTGCAGCAGCGTGTGTGGAGGTGGATTAATAATCAGGTGGGCACAGAGGCAGATTATGGTGTTTTGGGGCCCTGGGCCAGAGCCAGTGGGGGCCCCGCCCTGCCTCTTTTGCCTGCAGTACCCCCCGGCCCCTTCCCTGGCACTTCTGCCGGGAAAATGGGGTTGGGATGCAGGGGCTTGCTCTGCCCCCCCCCCCCCCGCCCGGTACTCCTGCCCCCTGCTCTTCAGCAGGGCGTCCATTTCTCTGGGGTTCCCCAATTAGCCAGGGTCCCTGGGCACAGGTCCCATTGGCCCAGTGGCTAATCCGCTACTCGGTGGTTGTGTGAATTTTAGCTGAAATGCACCTGATTGAGAGCCCAGGAGCCCGACCCCACTCCGCCTGCACAGAACGGCATGACACGTGGCAGCGGAAGTTCCCACTGACAGGTCTAAACCCTCACCGAAGGACCACCCAGGAGGCAAGAGGATAGTTGGGTCCCTGCAGTCAGTTTCTCCCTTGGCCTCTTTGCAGAGGTGACACTTAGCGTGAACTCTGGGAGTGTGCTTTGTGACACAGACACGAGAATGAAACAAGCCAAGCCACTTCACACGGGCCCCCTCAGAGCCAGGAGAGAGGCAGGCACTGCTGAGCTGGTGTGCACTCGGACTGAGGACGTGTGGCAGGGTATCACCTGCAGCATGCCCAGTCCTGCCCCGGCGTGGCCTGGCAGGCACACCACCTTCAGTTCCCTCTTGCTTCTCCCAAATCACTTGTTCCCGGCCCAAAGTACTGAGTCAGATTACACTCCACAGGTCCAATTTATTATGTCTTTATAAACATACCATTTCTTTTGGCTCACCAGGCCAACACTCTTCCCCCTGGCTAAGAGATTCCACAGCCTCTGACCAGGGGGTGGGCCCTGTTGCCCCACTCCCAGCTAAGGGATTCCACCATCCTCCGCCCTGGGGCTGGGCCCTGCTGCCCCCTAGCTAAGGGATTCCACCATCCTCCACCCTGGGGCTGGGCCCTGCTGCCCCCTAGCTAAGGGATTCCACCATCCTCCACCCCAGAGCTGGGCCCTGCTGCCCCCTAGCTAAGGGATTCCACCATCCTCCACCCCGGGGCTGGGCCCTGCTGCCCCCTAGCTAAGGGATTCCACCATCCTCCACCCCGGAGCTGGGCCTTGCTGCCCACAGCTAAGGGATTCCGCCATCCCCTGCCCTGGGGCTGGGCCCTGCTGCCCCCTAGCTAAGGGATTCCACCATCCTCCACCCCAGAGCTGGGCCCTGCTGCCCCCCAGCTAAGGGATTCCACCATCCTCCACCCCGGAACTGGGCCCTGCTGCCCCCCAGCTAAGGGATTCCACCATCCTCCGCCCCGGAGCTGTGCAATGGTTCAGACCAGTTTCCCCATCTCTCCAGTAACCAGGCTGCACTCCAGCCCTCTTTTGCAGATCCTCTCTTGCTTCTCAGAGGCTTTTGTTTTTACCTCGCCCACCCCAGGAGGCCTGTCTGTCACATGACCACCTGGAGGTGAGCTGAGTGTCGCAGGTGGGCCATCTCCCCTTTAAGGGCCAGTCACCTTGTGACAGGTGGATTGTTGAAGGGCTCTGTATCCCGTTCCCAGTATCTAAGCACACACCCAGCCCCCCGTTAGCAGATCACACAGCACCCACTCTCCTGCGTCAGTGTGAACATTTACCAAGAAAAGACAGGAAAATATTCTTCAACACAAAAGATTAAGCTGTCTAGATTTTTCACAGGCCGCCGCGTTCTTTAGCTGTCAGAGAGCTGCCACAGAATAACGGCTATTGTTTCTATAACAATAATGATCTCTGATTACTGCAGAGTACACTAATTCATCATGATGCAGAACGACAGGGTAGCCCAGAGCTGCAGACAACTTGGCCGCTTTACCTTTGAACACGTTTGCTGGGGCTGACAGGTGTATCCACACCGGTTTGAACAGCGCTTCTTTGTCCCCGGGCAGTCTACATCAAGACCGCAGCTCTGCACGCAGGCAGCCACAAGGCCCCAAGCCCAGCGTGGTGGGGGGCATTTCCCCTGTCCGAAGAGACCTCAGGAACTCGCAGCTGGCCAGGCACTCAGGATGGCTTTGGGCACATGAGCACAAACGTTACTGAAGAACATGGAAGGTGGGAACAGAAGGAGCTTTCATAAGGGCTCAGCTAAGCTGTGTGACCACTTACCTGCTTCTGTTCTACTCTGGTTCTGATACAGCCCCTATCACGCTGCTAGCGGAGTGCCTGTCCTGTGCACCGGTGCTCACATGAGGTCTGTAGACAATCGGGCCCAAAGAAGGTAGCGGTAGTAAGTGAATTATTTGGCCTCAGCCGTATTTGCACTGATTCGGGGGGAGTCAGGAGCCCACTTACGCTAACATGTAGTGCTCTCTGTATTAACTTCCGAAAACAAGTATTTGTAAAGGGAATTGTAGCGTGTGGTTTGCACAGCTGCCCATCCTGCCGCTTACGGCCCAACGTCTGGTGGCCATCAGAAATCCTGCACACTGCATGGGGGCACAGGATGGACCACTGTGCCCGAGTCTGGGTACCCTCTAGAATCCACAGAAGCCCCCTTTACAGGCCTCATGAGCAGCAGCTCTCGTTTTCTGAGGGGCCAGAGGGGAATGATCTACACCCCCATCCTGACCCAACGATGACAAAACAGCTACTCCCCTCCTGGCTTCCACACAGGTTACTCCTGCTCCCAGCTGTAGACAGCGCTTCCAGAGACCAAAGGTAGAAGATATTTGAATTTGGGAGTTTCAGTGGGGTCTCCCCATGTCTACAAACGGGTGTGTTTTTTAAATAGCCCTGGATTCCGAAATCCCTCCCACGCGGAAGAAATCCTGCATGAATTTTGAAACCTATCACAGATCTACAGCAACCTGAAAAGAAAATGTACTTCGCGCTTCCTGTGACACTGGGCCTTCTGTGCATCCCACGGCTCTGTACATGGCTGCCGGCACTGCACAGGGAGTGAACAGTTAGCGAAACCCGTGCAGCCAGCTTCCTGTTTATCTCTAGGCGTCTGAATGGCACCCAACATAGTACCTGAGTGCTGAATAACTGGACTGCAACCTGCGGGTCTGTCCGCTCAGGACCTGTCATTAGCACTCAATTCATTCAAACCAATTAAAAAAAAACCCACAGAAAAACACAGCCTGCTGAAAATGTACATGGCTGGCTGATTACAGGAGAAAATGGATGCCGCAAGTGATCCTATACAGGATCCAGACCTGTGTTCATTTCTCATACACTCAGAACTCTCATTGACTTCAACGCAATTTGCAAATTGAAAATCTACTCTGACTGAAGTCAATGTAAGCTTTGCCACTGACTTTAACTGGCCCTGATAATATTACATAGGCCCAATTCTCCATTGTCCAGCAGCGTGTGAAAGTCACATCAGGGCAAAACACTAGCAGATCAGAATGGGAGCATTTTTACACTCACTTGGCGCTAGTGGAACTTACGACACAAAGTTCAGGGCAATGAAAAATCGAACCCTTTAACTTTTGGCCAGGTGAGATTTTCCAGAACTAACTTGTTTGCACATGGAAGCAGGAATGCGATCAAACCAAATAAGTCTAATTACAATACAAACACCAGCCCAATGTGTGACATACATTTAAACGGGGTGAAAGCCAAAGCGAATATTTCAGAGTGACTTAAATTATTTACAATGAAAACATTGCTAGGATACTGCTTGGCACAGAGAAGAGCCTACTGCATAGTTTCAAGTCAGCATTTATTGACCTAATTCTGTTTATCACTGACGCATGAGGTTTTCACTTCATCTTCCCATTGTCCATGAATTCAGAAAGTTTCTTGAATTTAAAACAAAAAGAAGAAAAGCCCAAATGGGACCATTTCTTAAAATAATCCATTAAAGAATAAAATGTAGACAAATGAATTTAAAATAAATGTGTGTTTCCTCAGGAAAAACATTCCCAGTCTTGAATTGTGCACTGAAAAAATAAAAGAACACAATAAATAACTGTCTTTCTCTTGTTTGTGTTGGTTTCATGACATAAGGACTGATAAATAGGTTGAGATAAACGAGCAGCTGGAAGACAAGTTTTTTGTTTTGCTCTTTTAAGTATGAATAAAACTAGTCTATCAGTGTTAACATCACTACATCCAGTTCTTCTCCTCCAATGGTTCTGAATTGCTTAGTGAAAGCAATAAAGGGTGTAACATTACAGATGGCATTCTCCTTTTTAAATCAACCCTGAGGTTATTCTGTTGATTTCAATTGAGTTACCCAAGGATAAATTCAACCCACGTCTATTTAAAAAAAACCAAACAGATAGCACCCTTCAATCAACTTCATGATACCCCTGCTATTATTTAGCAGCTCTAAGTGCAGCCAGATCATAAAAGTTATTTAGCGGCTTCTTACACTGCACTTTGCCACTACAGTTGTTACTCCCTGCACAAATTGTTCTAAATCATCCAGCTGACAGCTCAAGAGATCCAGCACCTTGACTACTGATGCTGCTGATACAATCAAGGCCCAAGCCAGCCTCCTACAAAGCTTTCCTTTAATCAGTGCTGACATGCGCCTTAGATTTCACATCGAAAGGTGCCAGAAGAGCTACTTGGAGTCTGTGGCTTATCATCAAGAGGACAGAACATTATTTTGTCAGTGGGTCAGAGCTATGACCTCAGCAGTTTACATGATTCTCAGAACTTCACAGAAGTAACAAAGGGACCCGCTTTCACTATCAAATCCACATTTATTCCTTGAATTCTGAACCATGTGTCTGTGTGTGGAGGAATTTCCTCTGTTCTGCTACAAGTAAGTAGCAAGGGCAAAAAATTCTACAGCGCTGGCCAGAGAGCATTCAGCTTTCCATGGACACCACTGTAACTAAGGCCCTGATTCAGCAAGGCTCTTAAGAACCCCTGAAGTCAATTACGTGCTTAAAATTAAGGGTTTGCTGGTACAGATCTAACAACAAACCAGCAAACCCTAAACAAGATCTAATTCAGCAAAGTGCATGCTTAATTTTAAGCACATATTTGACTTTAATGGGGCTTAAGTGTTTTGCTGAATTAGGGCCTTCGTTACACTGGGGTGTATATGCAAAGTAGCGCCTTTAATTTCAGTGACATTAGCATGGACTTATCCTGGTATAAGTGAAAAGCCGAATCTGGGCCCCTGTTCTTTGCCTGGCACTTTTTGCTTATTGTGAAGGACCACATGCCCTTAAGCGCCACACTGATCATGATTAGAGATAGTCCGAAAATGGGCAGTTTCCTATGGAGACATTTGACTTTTTGTTAGAAAAGCAAAACCTGAAAGTGTGTCCAAAAAACTCTTGAAACTTTCCCACTGAAAGCAGAACAAACCGACCAAAAATAAAAGTGCTTTGTCAAAACCACACGTTTCCACTGAGAACCAGGTTTGACCAGCCCGGATAATACTACACTATGGATTCCGTGGGCCGTGAAACAAGGGCCTCAGACCCACTGCCGGATCACGAAAACTGACCTCTCTGTAAGCCGTACTTCTACTGAGGTGCCCCTTGCAGTTGCAGGAGTTTAGGCCCAGGCCGGCCTCTGTTTGACACTGGATCCAGCCCGCCACCAGTGTCAATGCTAATATCAGAGGTTAATCTGTCCACAGCTGGGGTTCCCTACAGAGTGCTACAGCTGAACCCCAGCAAGCAGGATGCTTTTCAACACCTTCACACTTGCTGCTGGAACCTGCTGAGAAGGAAACCAACACGCTGCGGGAGGCTGAATGTTTAGTTTCATGTTTTGACTGTCTATCAGAAAAGTGCAAAGGACTGATGCAGAAGCAGTTGTCTCTGTTTTGGAAAACACCTTACAACCTCTGTGCTCTCTGGTCCTTACTCAGGCAAATTCCCACTGATGCCATCAAGAGGTTTGCCCAAGACTGCAAGATGGGAGCCTTGGACTATTTTAATGGCCTAAACTTTTAACTTGAGATATAAAATCGTGAATGATTGTGTATTGAAAAGGCTGTTTATCAATCAGGGAGGATTCTACAATTACTGCATGCGTGAAAATGCTAGCAAAAACTGTGATTAATTATGGCTATTGCCTGTTGGCTTCAACTATCGTAGGTTTAGATTTAAACAGTCTTGTAACTTGTTCCAGCTGTTGACCATGTCAATACACTGACAGTCACTGTCCATTCTTCTTACCAGCCTGTGGCCCTAACCAGTCCTCACTGAAGTCAGCAGATGTCTTTCCATTGACTTCAGTGGAAGTTGGATTGGGCTGCTGGGCAGAGCAGGTGGAAAGGAAAAGGCAGATCACCTGGTCTGCAGGATACAGACTTGGTTTCCAAAAATGCCTCCACTCTTGTGCCCTAGGGCAGGGGCGGAATCGCTTTATCTCTACTTTACAGATGGGGAAACTGGGGCACAGACATTAAGTGTTACCCACACAAAATTCTCTGTTACACACTCTCTAGGGCACCCATATTTACCCAGTTCCTAGGGCTCAAGGCGTAACCCTGTCAATTTAAGTACCCACCCTTACCCAATTCCTAGAGCTCCATGCGTAATTTTCTGCGGATTTGCAGGACCTTTTACCAGTGAAAGAGCCTTACACAGTAATATCCTTATCTTCTCTTTATTGACAATTACCAAGCAGAATACACAAGCTAAGCAAACAATGCTATGCTCACCAGTCCTGATCAGCTAGGCAAACTTTTCCTGTTGGCCAGACAAGGTCAGTCTCATCTGGATTCTGGCGGCTGCATGTCACGGTCATGCAAAGGATTCTTAGCAGCTTTGATCTTAGGCTGAGTCTTGGGGGTGAGTTCTTCTTCTACCAGGTCTTTCCTTCTTCTTCTTTTTCTGTTCCTTCTCTGCTGCTCTCCTTCTTGGACCCCAGTTTATATAATGAAACTTGAGTCCGGCTTAGCTATACCTTAACCAATTATTTTACTAAAATGTTACTAACCAATCCTAACAAAATTTTTGAACCAATCATACCTCACCACCTTAATTAATTTCCTAGAAAAATGAATTATGCAACTGACAGAAACAATCACAAAACCAGACATAGATCAAACAGACAAACACTAGGGAAGTGGGGACCATAATGACAAAATAATAAAGAAATGGGGATTTCACAACCACAACTACTGAGAAGTGGTTTCTTGCCAGACAGGATGCTATCAAATTAAGTTTTCTTTAACCAGCTTAAGATCTGTTTCTTTATCTGGTGATAGTGGGTGCTATTAGGACGGGGTCTCCTTCTTGCCAGCCTGATATTACATTGCATCCGATGAAGTGAGCTGTAGCTCACGAAAGCTTATGCTCAAATAAATTGGTTAGTCTCTAAGGTGCCACAAGTACTCCTTTTCTTTTTCTTTCCTTTTCCTTTTCTTTCCACCTTCCTATCTATCTATATATATCTTCTTACTATATATTCCATTCTATATATTTGATGAAGTGGGCTGTAGCCCACGAAAGCTTATGCTCTAATAAATTGGTTAGTCTCTAAGGTGCCACAAGTCCTCCTTTTCTTTTTGCATTGTTTCAATGTAATTTAGATGGAATGTGAGGATGTGACTTCCTGCTTCTCAGCTCATAGCTGCTGCTCTTTTAATCTGGCTGCAGACGAAGGCCTTAGGCCTTACAATATGGCTACAAGCCTTACAATCTGGCTGCAGACAAAGGCCTTATCCTTACATAAGGACCGAGCTTTCCAACTTTGGTGTCTAAAGTTAGGCATCAATAGCAAACTTCTTGTGAGGCACCTGAAGTGTCGGCCAGATTTTCAGAGGTGCTGACCTCCCACAATTCCAACTGAAATCAATGTACTAGTGCAGCTGGAAGTGACGGCCGAATCCGGCCTACAGTCTTCTTTCCAAAGCCAGCATGTGTCATGGGCTGGAGCTGCAATTAATACCCAAGTAGTATGATGTTCAGCACAGTGCTCGCTCCACTAGACACAGAGAAATACGGTTGTTGGTACTTCTCAAAGAGGCATTGAAACACACAAATTCACTGCAGTTTTGATACTCAGACAATTGCCACCTCCAACTCAATACGAAATCCTGACCAGGAGGAAAATGACTCATGCGAAATCTGGAGTGAGACATCATGTAATGCTCTCCTATAGCCACAGACACACTTATATTTCTCCCCATTAGTTCTCCCAGCTGACGTCGGCTTTTCCATCAGTTTGTCCTAATAATTAGAAAAGTTTTTAGGACCTAAGTAGAATATAATTCCAAAAGAAAACACCCCACTACTCCTATTTTCTTGCTGATCTGGCTTCACTGAGCTTCAAATCAGAGCTAGGTTTTTTAATGTACTTTGTTTTACTGTGCTGGCTTCACCTGGGTACCTCCTGCTGCTTTCAAAATCAGCCTGAGAAAACAGACCTTCACAGCGAGTGAGAAGAAAACATACCAGCAAACCATCCTCCAAGGGCAAGCAGGTGGGTTCATAACCCACAGCATAAATGGCAGGGGAGGAACCCACCACACAGATCTCCCTGCTTCTTCTGAGGGTGCATGCCTCTGTGGGTATGTCCTCACTGCAATCTAAGGTGTGATTGCAGCTAGGGTAGACACACCTGCACGAGCATGACTAAAAATAGCAGTGTAGATGTGGCAGCATGGACTTCAGTGTAGGTTAACAACATGAGTAAGTACCCAGGGTTCTGGGTGGGATGTACAGCTTGTCCGTTAACTATCCCATTCACCTTTGGGAACTGGATCTCTGAGCTTTAAGATTGGAGTGGCTTGAAAGTTCGTCTCTCTCACTGACAGCAGTTGGACCCATAAAAGATATTACCTCACCCACCTTGGCTCTCTAATATCCTGGGACCAACACGACTACAACGCTGCACACTGTTTATTCCTCACTTTTGAGAGAGAGTTGTATGATGAACTCTAACATTTCTGTTCTACAGAGAGACAAAGGCCATGTCGACACTGCACTTTCCTTGTTAAAACTTTTATCGCTCAGGGGTGTGAAAAAAACCACACCCCTGAACCACAGAAGCTTTAATGACGAAAAGCACTGGCGTGCACAGCGCTTCGGCAGCGGAAGACGCTCTCTCAGCAACGAAGCTACCGCCCCTCATTGGAGGTGGTTTTATTTGGTATGACAGGGTCGGGCCAGATGGCTATAGGAGAGTAATAGAAGGCAGATATATTAGCCCCAGGCTCAGTAGGTCCCTTTTCCCTGGGTAAGGTAACAGGGAAGGTTCCAGAGCAATCAGGAACTTTCTGGAGACAATTAAGACAGGCTGATTAGAACACCTGCAGCCAATCAAGAAGCTGCTAGAATCAATTAAGGCAGGCTAATCAGGGCACCTGGGTTTTAAAAAGGAGCTCACTTCAGTTTGTGGTGTGCGTGTGAGGAGCTGGGAGCATGAGGCACTAGGAGCTGAGAGTGAGAACGCGGACTGTTGGAGGACTGAGGGGTAGAAGCATTATCAGACACCAGGAGGAAGGTCCTATGGCGAGGATAAAGAAGGTGTTGGGAGGAGGCCATGGGGAAGTAGCCCAGGGAGTTGTAGCTGTCGCACTGCTGTTCCAGGAGGCACTCTAGACAGCTGCATTCCACAGGGCCCTGGGCTGGAACCCGGAGTAGAGGGCGGGCCCGGGTTCTCCCCAAATCCTCCCAACTCCTGGTCAGACACAGAAGGAGTCGACCTGGACTGTGTGTTCAGAAAAACGGCCAAGCTGAGGACTTCCGTGAAGCTCCAAGGCAAGCAAATCCGCCAATAAGCGCAAGACCCACCAAGGTAGAGCAGGAACTTTGTCACATTGGTTACTGGGAGAGCTCTATCCCAGCGACAAAGAGCGGCTACACTGCGCATCTTAGAATGGTGCAACGGCAGCTGCTCCATTGTAAGGTGCGCAGTGTAGACATAGCCTGAGACAGATGCTTTGCCAGTGCAGCTGTAGTGTCAGAGGCCCCTAGTGTAGACACAGCTTATACCGACAGAAGGAGTTTTGCTCTTATGGCTTGTCTACATTTATCATGGATCAATGCTACGGCGATCGATCCACCAGGGGGCTATTTAATGCAGGTTTTCTCAAACTGGCGGTCGGGACCCTTCAGGGGGTCGCGAGCTGTCAGCCTCCACCCCAAACCCCGCTTTGCCTCCAGCATTTATACTGGTGTTAAATATATTAAAAAGTGTTTTTAATTTATAAGGGGAGTCACACTGAGAGGCTTGCTATGTGAAAGGGGTCACCAGTACAAAAGTTTGAGAACCACTGATTTAGCAGGTGTAGTGAAGACCCACTAAATCGACCGCCGAACGCTTGCCCATCGACTCCAGTACTCCACCAGAAAGAGAAGCATAAGGTAAGTCAAAGGAAGACTTTCTCCCATCCACCCAGTGTGGTGTAGACACCGCAATAAGTCGACCTAAAGTATGTTGACTTCATCTACGTTATTCACGTAGCCGGAGTTGCGTAACTTAGGTCGACTGAACCCCGTAGTGTAGACCTGCCCTTAGCATAGTAACACCACCTCCCCAAATGACATTACCTATGTCAGCAGAAGCACTCTTACACCAGCATAGCTGCGTCTACCCTCGGGCTTTTTGCCACATACCTATCTCAGCTAGGGGGTGTGGTTTTTTCACACCCACGAGTGCCATAGCTATGCTGACAAAAGTTTATTGTGTATCTGGCCCACCCTTTAAAGGCCCGCTTCTGGTCCCAGTGCAGGCAGTTCAGCCATTGACTTTCAACTTTCAGTTATATTACCCGAGGCCCAATCCTGCTGATCCCTATTCAATCAACATAACGATTGATGTCATTGGGAGTTTTGCCTGCATTAGGGTTTCAGGATCAAATGTCAATATCTAGGGGTTCCTTTCCATCAATACAACACAGAACTGATTCAAGCCCCCACTCAGTAACCTGGGAAAATTACACACCACCCCGGGCATCTCTGAGAGACAATACTTCCCTACTTGCAAGCACAGAGTCTGAGTGTAGAAAAGAAACTTTTAATAAAAGGAGGGAGGTAACTGGCAGTTAATTTGGGAAAACACCGCAGACAGGATTCATAAACATAAACTGTTTTTCTTCCAGGAGGTCTGGGAGGGTTGATGGGACAAGCTCATTGTCCCAGGCTTGTCTCGTCATTGACAGGGGGTTGCCAGCAACAAGCCTAAATGCTTCTGCCCTGGGGTTTAGAGCAGAAGAAGTGGAGCTCTCCCCTGGTTCAGCTGATGGGAGTCCAGAATCTGGTCTCCATTCTAGGACACTCTGTGGTAGTGTCCTCCTCCTCAGACTCGCTCTCAACTGTGCTAGATATGGGTGGATTAGCCCCACAGGGCCCACTGCTCGTGCTGGGTGGTGGATTTGGTCCAGCACCTCCCTTTCGCCCAGGTCCCATTTCATGGTCCATTCCATAATGGACGCCTACCAATTCCCCCACAGGCAGTAGGAGGTTTCTAAGCACCATCTTTATTTGCCCTGGCCCCCTCTCAGGTTTAATCTTGTAGACTAGCAGATCTCCCAGCTTTTCCACCACCAGGTAAGGTATTGCCTTCCATCTGTCAGCAATCTTGTGTTTGCGAGCAATACCCAAATTTCACAGCAGAACTCTGTCCCCTGGCTGGAGCTCCTGTGAATACACCCTTGCATCATACTGGTGCTTGTTACTATCTGAGTTCTCATGGGCAGCAGATGTAGCCAAGTGATAAGCATCCTGCTGTTTTTCCCTTAGTCAGGAAACATACTGCAGATGTGTCTCATGGTTTTCTCCATCCTCTGATACCCCAGAGCACAGGTCTATGGGTAATTTTGGCTCTCACCCAAACATCAAGAGATATGGGGTAACTCCTGTAGCATTGTTCTTCGTGGCATTGTAGGCGTGCACCAAAAATGCAACATGCTGGCTGCAGGTTGCTTTCTGCTCTGGAAGTAAAGTCCCCAGCATATCCAACAGAGTCCAATTAAATTGCTCTGGCTGAGGGTCACCTTGTGGGTGATAAGGTGTTGCTCTGGACTTCTTAATTCCTGTCATCCTTAGCACCTCCTTCAGGAGGTGACTCTCAAAGTCCTATCCCTAGTCAGAGTGTATCTGAGCCAGGAATCCATACACTGAAAAAGATTTTTCCAACAACACTCGAGCAACAGTGGTGGCCCTCTGGTCACATGTGGGATATGCCTGCGCAGACCGTGTAAAGTGGTCAGTTCCCAACATTCCTCCTGTCCACTTCTAAAGACAAGAAACCAATGCATACCAGCTCCAAAGGTTTGCTGCTGGTGATATTCTTCAGATATGCTGCTCTAGTGGGCAGAGTTTTCCTTTGAACACACCGAGCACGTCTTGCATTTCTTGTGTACATTCTCAGCTATCTGGGCCCAGTAGAACGAATAAGTTTCAGGGTTCCCAAATGTCCAAAGCCATCATGGAGGGCCCTCATGGCCGGGGCTCTGTATTCTTTTGGTAGCACTAATAGTGTTAGTTGATTTTGTAAAGAGTCTACTGTGATCCGGTGCAGCACTTCCCTGTGTCAGTTTTAGTTTGCTCCATTGCCTCAATAGTAGTTTACCCTCAGGGGAAGATGGAATAATTGCAACAGGGTTTCACCCTTTTCTTTTTGCAAGTAGTGTGTCACGAATGTCGGTATCTTGCAGTTGGACTTTTTACCAGTCTGCAGCATGGGCAACGGAGATTGGTCCAACACAATATAATTCACTGAGGCACATGGCACACCCTCAGGGGGCAGGCCCAGAGTTTCTGCAACACAACCATGAAGACTCTCATGGGCCTCTGACTCTTGATATCTCCCATTGCAAATAGCTCTCACTCCATCCATAGGAATCTGCATCTACATTGCTTCTCCCTGATTGGTACTGCATGCTGAACTAGTAGCTAGCCAAGGCGGCCACCCATCTCTGCCCTGTCGCATCCAGCTTAGCACTTGTCAACACGTAAATCAGCGCATTTTTGTCTGTCCACACTTGAAAACTAGCACCATACAAGTAGTCACAAAAATTCTCAGTGATGGCCCATTTCAAGGCCAAGAATTCCTAGGGAGAGTCCACAAACCTCCTGGCTGGGACATCTGTCCCCAGCCCTCTTACCTTCACAGGGCTCTGGCATTCGAGTCCCTGGCTTAAAGGAGGTCCTTTCAGCTGAAGGTGACCCCCCGCATTTGGGACAGGTTAAGCACAGTCCTGCTTCCCTGTATTCCTACAATAATTACAACATTTTGGTAACAGCATTTCACTACCCCTTTATTCAGTACTAAAGTGATTTGTACCCAACACCAACCAAAACTGATTACTTTGACACCACTCTATGTGCTGAATATCTAAGCAGAGCAGGAGCAACTGTATTTACACAAACACATCCAAAGTCTCTCCCCCTCCCAGCTAGCTGTCAGGGGAGCATTCACTCAGACTCTGCTTACACACATATATTGCTGTGTGCTAAAGGGAGTGAATGCCCAGCTGGTCTATAGTATGGCTTCTTCAAATCGCTGCAGTGTTATATGTTTCCTGTACATTGCAGGAAAACATAAGCAGGGAAGCAATAGTAACCCATGATTTGTTGGAACCTGCACAATCACACACTGCGTTATGTTTTCCCTTCTCTCTTTTACTGCCGCACCCAATGTGACACCAACAGGTGGCAGCTGGGCAGCAACAATAACGTATTCACCCCTCCACGCCACAGCAGCTTGGCCATCAGCTTGAGAAACGTGCGCCAGCTCAGAGCCTGATCTTGCAGTCCATGCTGGCTTTTTCAGGCTCCAGTCCTGCAACCTCAGCACAAGGGGATTGCTTAACGTGCATAAAGTTACCCACATGAGCAAAGGTTTGCAAGAAGTGAAGGGCCTTAAACTGGGAAGCATCCATTCCACTGTCCTTCCATTGGGAAGCTCATGTTCCAAATAATCACTACTACATTCAGCATAAGAGTGTTGAAAAAACGTCCTTGAAACAGCAGCCACGTATTTTTCAGTCGTAAAAAGTGGTAATGGGAACTGACTGCTCACTTCAGAGTCTGTACATGAACCTTAGCCTTTCACTTGTGCGCAGCAATTACATCTCTTGTTTTAAAAGATCTTCACAAAGGTATGAACATAATTAGGATGCTTAAACAAGGAATATTCCACCAACTTCAAGATCAGTGGCTGAGGAATATTTAGATGCTACATTTTTTCACAAATTCATTTTTAAAAATGCATTTAAATTGTAATCTGCTTAGAGCAGAGGCCACCCTTCTCAAGAAATTGGAAAGTACATAGTAGGAGTAAATAGTTATATCATTTATTTTGTTTTTAATGTACACTGATCTTTGATTAATCTTCCCATATTACATAATATTTCCTACACATATATCAAAGTAAATAAAGGATCTTTAACCTGGAAAATATTCAATTTATAGTAAATTGGTGTATATTTTCTTTACTATTTTAAAAAACATATTTACTGTAAATAAAAGATTCAGTATGGTTTATAAAAAGCAAGGAATTCTACACTTTTAGTTTACACACACACACACACACACACAGGTCCTGATCCTGCAAAGACTTATGCACATGATTAATAGGTTCAGGCCCATCATGTGCTGTCTCTTGCACACTACTACATGAACCAAGATAACTGGCATATTTCTAGTTTTGGTATTAATAAACAATAATACTTTGTGCTGCTTTAGCACCTTGCATCCCAGGATCTCAGAGCACCAACATCCATGAATTAAGCCTCCCAGTACTCACGTAAGGGTTATTGTCTCCATTTTTCCAGTGGAGTAACTGAGGTACAGAAGGCTTAAGGGACTTGCCTAAAGTCATCAAGGAAGTCTGAGATGACTAGGAATAAGATCTTCTGGCAGCCAAATTTTCAAATATTGCCACTGGTTTGGGTTGCTCAACTTGAGACAGCTAAAGTTTGAGCCCTGGGTATTTTAGAGATGCCTTTCCTGGCCTACATACTCTGAACTACCAGTTAAGATGGCTGGGATTGTTTGAGCGTACAGTCTAGATCAGGAAGCAGAGCATTCTAAACAGAGCGGCCTTGAGAGAGATAGGCCCCTGTTCAGCACAGTGCTTAAGCATGTGCTTACACACTTTGCTGACCTGGGACTTTAGACATTAGTTTTATATCAATTTTCTTTCAGCCCCTAGTTCAGCAAAGCACATGCTTAACTTTAAGCACATGGACACGCCCAACGCAGAGCGAGGTTCACATCAAAAAGGCATCACCCTTTCCAATCTAAAAACTGCTAGGGAAATCACTGGTTTCTAATATTACTCCATAAGCCAGGGATCTGAGGGGGCTTATGCTTTGTGCTGCGGAACCTTCTAACTACCTCAACTTTATCATCTGTGAAGAAAAGAGGAATCGTAGGAGAAGCTTGTTCCATTTGTATTACTGTAGATCATCTCTGGAAAAAAGTCAACTCACACTAACATGTAATCACACACTAGAAGAGCCAGTGTATACAATCTCTGTCTGTACAATGACATCCCTGGAGGGACAATAAAAAGCGTTACATTTTCAAACGAGCTCAGCTTCCTATTAGGCACCAAAATAAGTGCCCAGATTTTCAAAAGAGCCCCGCACCTTGGGTTTGTGAAATATCTGCCCGTAAGTGTCACAACAGGAACTGCTAGATAGCGAGTGCTTCTGCAAATCTGGCCCTGTCTGTAAGCTGCACAATGTGTTAATCGTAGCCTTATGTTCCACCCTCTTGCTTTATCCTGCCCATATTTTGCTGCATCACTGAACCTGCAACACAGGGGTAAAACATTCTCTCATTGTCATCTGAATTCACACCTGTGAACATCTTGAACAGAAAATGATTTTCTGCCTTTGAAAGCTGTGCCCCACTATCTCAATGGGTCACTCATTCCAATCTAGTGAGTAAATTTACAACTGTAAAGCCTGATCCAGCATCACTGGAATAAGGAGGAGTTTAGTCATTGAGATCAGTGGGAGAGGGAGCAGGCCCAGAGTTAGTTTCAGGCCTGCAGGGAAAATAAAATAGCATAAATACTACCAGCTGAGCATGCCATGCTCTAGAATTTGTGACCTTTTAACTGATGTCAAACACACACAACACAGGAGACACTCTAATGGATACTTGCTTTTCAGCGCAAAGGGGATGTGCATTTCTATAGACAAAGTCCTAGGCAAAGTTTATGGCTCCAACCACAGAAGCAGTGATTTTCTTTCTACAGCTGGCTTTACTAATGAGCATGAAATAGAGACACACATTCCATCCCACGGTGGGTTGCTCTCCATCCTGTCACAAGGGCAGTAATTAATTGAAGGTGACAGTACCTTGTCGCTCGCATTTATTTACCATCCTACTCATGCCCTCCAAATCATTAGTGTCGCTCCTGGATCCCCCATCTCCACCCCTGCATTTTTATTGTGCTTGTTCTGATGCAGCACAAAAGTTAATTGCAGCCCATTGAATCTGTATTTGGCATTGAGCTGAAACAAAGCAGTGCTGTGTCATGTTTCTTAGGGGACACAATAGCAAACCTATACTCACACACAAAGCCCAAATATTCAGCTTTCATTGTCTCACTGGGGAGGTGTGGTCATGTCCACATAGGGGTGTACAATCACATGTTTGGTGGTCTCCTTACAGATTTTGGATTCCCCGGTTCTCCCCCTGTCACACACAGAGTGATCGCCAGCTCCCCACACTGTAAGCAAACCATCCTCATTCTCCAGATCCTTTGGCACTCCTCTTGCTGCCCTGCCCTAGAACTTCACCCTCATGTCTTTACATAGCCAGAAAGCTTGAGGCCTTTGACCAGCCACCTTTCTCAATGGGCAACTGGTAATTCCGGGGCCTTGTGATGGACCCTGTAAACTTCTCTTTTCTTCAGTTAGAATCTAGCAACACTCTCTCCCGCCCCACTGCCCCCCTCCTCCCCCGGCTCCTGACACCCTCAGAAATGGCACAGAGATGGGGAGCCCTGACCCCAGCCCCTGGCAAGGAGCCAAGCCCAGCTAGAACTGGAGCAGAACATCTGCCAGCGCATGGAGGTGCCTCTCTGGGCCAGGCTGGCGGCAGGCAGTGTGTGTGATCATCCAAGTGGGCTGCTTTACAGCCAGTTCCTCCTCTGCTCCGGGACGCAGCCTGCTACTGGGGAAGTGCTGGGCCTTGCTGGAGAAGAGGGCACAGGAGAGGAGAGGACGGGTGGGGGAAGAGGGGGAGGAGCTGCAGGTGGATGGGCATGGGGGGAGCTGAGTGCCCTCACCTGCAGACTCCGGAAGGCAGCTTTCAGCTGGGTGATGTGCAGCGCCAGGCACCAGGAGGTGCAGTGAGCCGGGCGCTCCTTCAGGCTCAGCCACAGCAGCTGTTCCGCTGGGGCCTGGCTCTTCCCACTGGGTGCACCGGGCGCTGCCAGCAGTACCGGGGAGCTGCCGCCCCCAGCCCACATCTCAAGCCATGAGCTCTGAGCCCGTCTGTCCCCTTGCACCAGGTGAGCTCCTGCGAGCTCTGCTGTCCCTGCGTGGTGAGCTCTCCCAGGTGCTGCGGGTAGGGCTGTGCTGGGAGGAGCGGGCGGCACTGGCCTGTAGCTTGCCACCCAGGTGCTAGGTGGGGAGGGGGTGTGCTGAGAGCAGGGACCCTCCCCAATGCAGCAAGCCCCTGCAGCAGGGCAGAGCCCTGTCCCCCTCCCAGTGCCCCAGTGCCCCACAACATCCGCCCGGAGGGCAGCCCCTGCACGCAGTAACTGGGAGATTATGGCACTTTTACCCAGGGCTGTGGCATTTGCCCCAGTGCTCTGAGCGACTAGGAGCAAAGCCCGCTCCAGGCAAGCTCTGAGCAGCACCCCAGGGAGCTCGGGCACATTGAGAGTCCCAACCCCAGGGCAGAGCTGGGCTGAGCTCCAGTTATCCCCCTGGTAGGGCAGCAAAGACTGGGCTTTGGTGTCTGCACCTGGAGCAGGGGGCCATGTGGGTGCAAGGCTGGATTTCTTGCCAGGGTTTGGTTACTGGGTTGGGCCAGTAGGCTTCATGCTTCCACCAGCCCTTAAGAGACTGGCAACAGGTTACCTCTTTTCCAGACATAGCCATTGTTAAGCAGAAGGGGATGAGCATGTTGGAGGCAGGCTCTTGACATGAAGTGGGCAGTGGAGGTGGTTCAAATGTTATGCATAAAGGGTTTGAAGTGGGCAATTAAGGGTAGCAGGCGGTGTATGGTGTGTTACAAATTGTGGTAATGAGCCCTAAAGCTGCTGTCCCTGTTAAGTCCCTGGCCAACACTTTTAATAAATGACCCCATCTCTGATCTTTCAATGCTTGTCCTCAAAGGAAACCTGCACAACTCTCAAAGGGCAAGCCTGGGAGCTTAAATTCATAACTCTGCTAGACACCAGCAACCATGGACTTCACAGAGATGCTGGTTTTATGGCTCATTACAATAATTCATAACAGACCACACTGCCGGCCACCCTTAATTGCCCACTTCAAACCCTGTCTGCATAGCAATCAACCCCCAATTGTCCATTTCAACTGAGTGCCTCCAACATACCTCCCCCCTTCTGCTTACCAATCTGTCCCAACCCACTCTGATTCCTTCTCCAGACCCGTGTGGCTGGAAAGCTTGCACCTCCTGTGCCAACAAGGTCCCCATGCCTCTCTTGAATACTGACAAACACAGAGCTGGAATCAGGCCGCTTCACCTGGGTGCTAGTACTGTTAAAATAGGTATTCGAATTATACAAAAGTGCTTAGAGCTTAGACTTCATCAGTTTTTTTTGTCAGCGCCCCGTGCATTAACCTCACTCAGAACATCTGTATCCCATGTTCTAAGTTAGTACTTGAGTGTTTGCATTATAAGCCTCCGTAACTGTCAATCACCAGACAGGCGAGAAGCACTAAGTAGGGGGAAACACTCGTCTCCAGCAGGAGGTGTTATCTCCTGTCCATCGGAGACGGTCCATGGACACCAGATGAACTATTGTGGAACAGCAGAGGACAAAAGACTTCACTGGTTGTTCCGGTCCGTCCTCTCCCCTCCCCCCATGAAGAGGAGACCTGCAAGCGAATCCCTCCCATCCGCTGAACTGGCAGCTTAGGACTTGTCTTCACGTACAATGCTGCAGCAGCACAGCTGAACGACAGCGCTTTAGCAAAGACACTCCTACACCGACGGGCTGGTCTAGTTCATCCACCTCCCCAAGAGATGGCAGCTATGTTGACGGGAGAAGCTCTCCTGTCGACATAGCTCTTCTACAGCTAGGGGTTAGGTCCATATAACTATATTGCTCAGGGGGGTGGATTTTTCATACCCCTGAGAGAGGTAGTTATACCGATATACGTTTGTAGTGAGACCTGTCCTCAGAGAAGGGGGAAGGGAATAAAAGTCCTTGACAAGGAGAAACTGTATCTCTATGCTGCTTAGGTTTTCTAGGCATAAGCAAGAGATCTCTAGTGGTTAGCCTGGGTTCGTCCGAAGGGACATATAGAGCTTTCTTATTAAGGAATCTTCTATTACCTTTTGAAACTTAAGACTAACTCATTTGTGTGTGTGTGTGTTTACCTGCTTTAACCTTCTAAATAACTCTCTTCTTTCCTTTTCCTAGTTAATAAGTCTTTGGACAGTTTATTATAGGATTGACTACAAGTGTTCTCTTTGGTGTGAGTTCTAAGTTGCACCTGACTTGGGATAAGCAACAACCTGGATCGCTCCCAATTTCTGTACATACTTTTGGACATCATCGAGTGGCAGGTTTGTGCAGTTTGCCTGGAAGAATTCTGTTGAATCCCAAGTGAAGTGAGGAAGTGGTTTTTAATTCTGTTTTTAATACTGACAGAAACCAACACACAGGCAGTGCATATCAAATAGCAAAGTTTGGCTCTTAAAGAAAGGGCTGCATCTAAATGTCACTAACTTCCCCATTAAAGGTGACCTGCAAAGGAAACATTGACTTTGGCCATTTTTTTTGCTTTGGACCTGCAGTGCCACAAAAATTCAGCCAACTCTGGGGTGGCAGGAGGCAGAGCACAGAACTGTGTGCTATAGGGAGGGGAGGGGAAATATTGCTCAGGGACACTGGAAGCAACCCCACTCACACTCAAGTCCAGTGACATTTCTAATGTCCATGCAGAACAGTTAAGAGTTAATTAATTTGCAACTTAATTAAGAGTTAACTGCACAGAAGTTTTTTTAAAACCATAGTCCATATGTGCAGTGAAATAATATTTAACTGCTTTAATGTTCCACGCAATAAAAGTGAATGTCTTGTTTTTAAATACAGCGTCAAATGCTTTAACAACTGTAACTACAGATCATGTAAGTGAAACCTTTCCTAAAACAAGCTTGAGAATTTTTACTACTTCTAAAAATCAGCTGGTCGTGAATATACTAGTCAGAAAAGAATGCAAACCAAACCTAGTAAAACAATATAATTGATTGGCAGCATTTTCAAGGCTAGATTTAACCATTTCTGACATATATTTAGTTTATCTGGAAAGAAGAGGATATTTGCACTATTTAATTTCATACAGAACTGGGAAAAGCCTAAAGCTTCCTAACCAGATGCATTAGCTGCTGGATGCTGCTAAACTGAAGACACTAAATTGAAAACTGGACAGCAGACACCTTTAGATAAACATGGCATAGATGAAAAAATATGTTAATTTCAAGTGTACCAAAAAAACGCAAAACACTTTGAGGACAAATTTAATGGTAAGTTCAAAAGAATCACTCACGAAACATACTGAAGATCTGCCTTCTTTATTTGACATTGTAGTGTTGCGTGTACACGCACATACAGGTGGACTGTGGGCCCAATCCAGAACCCATTGAAGTCAATAAGGGTCTTTCCATTGATTTCAGTGGGTTTTGAGGCAGGTCATGTGGGCCTGATCCAATTTCTAATATAGTCAATGTGAGTCTTTACACTGTCTTCAGTGGAAGCTGGATCAAGCTCTGGTGGCTTTATTAATTATTCATTCATTAATTATTATTTATATTATTTATTTGTTCTGATTTTCAGCCTCAGGTAAGTCTGCTTGTTCATGCCCAAGAGACCAATCCAGCAGGGGCTGAGCACCTGCAACTCCCATTTACTTTACTGGGAATTAAGGGTGCTCCAAATTTCATAGGCAGTTCCTGCACATTGCAAGACCCTTCTGCACACCTACCTAGTCGTGTGTACCCACAAGCTGGAGACGGGCATGTACACATTCACCAGCTGTGCACAACTGTACTGGCCTCGGCAGCTTTTTCTTTTTGACAGACAAGTAAAATATTATTTATTTTTTCAGTTCCTATCATCATCACCACAGTATAGATGAGCCAAGTGGATTTTGTGCCTGGGCTGGCAAATTTTAATGATAATTTATGTGACATTTTTGCAGTGCATCTTACTAGCCACGAGCAGTGCAGCCTTTGAACCGAAGTGGCCATGAGCATTGGTGCATGTAGCTCACTTCATCACCTACGGAGGAAGAATTCAGTGGCGAGGACTCCTCCAACTGTTTGACCTTTTGGTGACCTATGACTGTCAAATTGCAAATTGTCAAACTGCAAATGTGGCTGTCTCTCCACCTGTACTCAGCAGCCCATAATGCTTGAATTTACCAAATTTCAAAGAGCGTCGCTCACAAGGCCTGGTTCAACCTGACTGGTTGAAATCCAACAAGTAAGTCTGATAAACTTTGGTGACCTCTGATGAAAAGGTCAAAGGCCAAATCCTTCCCATCACCTCCAACTCAGAATAATGAAGAATGAATGAGTGTACCAGATTTCAGTAGTCTAGTATAATGGCAATGTGCCACTTCGCCTGTTGCCTCTTTGACAACGTCTGTAAATTAGTCACATGCACAGGATGTACGGGATAGCTCTCTGTGCCAGCCCTGGGCAGCAGAATGATGCAGTTTCTGCTGTTGGAAGGATCTTGTATGCCCAGAGAGGAAGGGGTAAAATTTGCTCCAAAGAAAATTTTAAAAAAGGCTGAAGGGGATCAAAAAAGGTAAAATAGCAAACAATCCCTGTGCTCCTTCTATATCTCAGAAATGTCCAGCCTGGTCTTTCAGATCACGGCAATAATTTTTCAGAGTGCTTCTATGATGCAGCACAGACCAGAGAGAATCTTTTATAAACTCAGGAAAATAGATTTAAAATTCACAAAGTCTCTTACAACCACTGCTCTTCCTACTGCTCTTCTGCATGGCCCTTTTTCAGCAGATGAAGAGAGAGCACAGCAACGCCCAGTGGATAGGGGCAGGGCTGTGACTGGGCTGCTAAGCACCTGCTGACGTTGAGGAGATGCTATTCTACTTGCTCAAGATTTTAGGTCTTCAAATCAAGTCAAGCCTTCATTTGCACTTTTAACTTTTCTCTCTGCAGTTCAAAAACCCAGCAAAGCAAAACTACTAGAGTTGCATTGGCGCCATCTACTGTTAAGTTTCAGAGTAGCAGCCGTGTTAGTCTGTATTGGCAAAAAGAAAAGGAGGACTTGTGGCACCTTAGAGACTAACCAATTTATTTGAGCATGAGCTTTCGTGAGCTACAGCTCGCTTCGTCGGATGCATCCAGTGAAGAATTTGACCACCTCTGTTTTATAAACACATTCCTCTTAATGTTAAATGGAAATTAAATACCTGACTTGGGATGGGCGGGGGAAGAAAAAAGATCCCTGCTGAAATTTCTGTAGGTTTGGAAAGTTCTGGTAGGTTTGTTACTGCATGTCAGAGTGGAGAAAGTCAGGAATCATTCCACTAGGCCAGAACCTCAGCTGGTATAAATCAATATAAATAGCTCCATTGACCTCAGCTCTGGCCCAATTAACTTTGCCTTATGTACAGAAGTATGTTAAGTGTGTCTGTACTGCCGGTTAAGTCATCATAGGAGTCAAAGATTAGGACAAAACTTTTTATCTGCTCTCATTTGCTCATAAAAGTCCAAAGATAAATGACCAAACAAGCCCTTAGATAAGAAACGTATTAATCTGAACTATTGCAGAACATGGACCAGATTTTGATTTCCTTTGCACTGGTGTAAATCCAAAGTAACCCCAATGACTTCAATGGAGTTGTTCCAGACTTAGACTGGTATACCTGAGGCCGGAATGTGGCCTCGTGTCTGCATTTCAGAGTCTATGGATATAGAAAAATAATATTCTTAAGGCTAGCATAATGGAAAATTGCCTAGCCACTGTATTCGCATACAACATAAGAGAAATGGCCAACCAGGGTTTAAGCCTAACTTTTACATTCATCTGAACACATGTTCATTTGTATTTCTTATCTGTTGTGGTAGATTCAGAAGAGGCCTTGGCTACAGCCCTTAAGTTTAAACTAACTTTAAATAAGTTTAAACTAACTCACTCTTCTCCTTCAAATCCTTTCTTAAAACTCTCCTTTTATGCCTACAAACACTTGACAGGAGTTAGGCAGCTGGTGTGGCCAGATCACTACCAGTCCTGCTGACCAGTTCATTGTCTCCTTGTGCTTTCGTCCGCATTACCACCTGTTGTTTCTTGTCTTACCTTTAGATTTCAAGCTCTTAGGGACAAAGACTGTCTTTTTGTTCTGTGTCCTGGTCCATGACTCTCTGAGATGCTATGGTAATACAAATAATAATAAATAATAAATCTAGAGGTGGTAGTGAAACCTAGAGCAACCTACCCACTAGTCTTATTGTAGCTGGCATTGTCTGACTAAGGTTCTTTCCTTAACAAAAATACCATTCAACCGGCAAACATCATTGTCTACATTGGGCATGAATAGAGAACTCAGAACTCACCACCTCCTCCACCTCAAAAGCCTCCATTGGTTCAGATTTGAACACAAAACATATTCATTTCTCTTCCCAGCAACTGACCAGCATGGAAATAACACAGTGGGCTAAAACCCAGCAAGTGCAACTCCAATGATGTCAACAGAATTGCATGCACCTACTCCAGGTGAAGGTGGCCTATTCCTTAATATTTACTGCACGTGCGCTGCTTCCGAAATGGCTGCAGTAGATTCTGCTAACCAATCCAAACGTGATTTACAACAAAACTGTCAAATCTCATACCATGTTTATTGTAGACCCAACATTGGAAATTTTGTAATAAAATAGCAAGCTCAATTTTAATCAAAAGCTTGTTATGTTTTTCATACTCCTACATCTTCATTTTCAACATTGACTCTCTGTCTATATATATATATATATACATTTGGAGCCACATCCTCAGCTACAGTAAACTGACATAGCCCTACTGAAGCCAATGGAGGTGCACCAATTTACACCATCTGAGGACCTAGCCTACAGATTTTATGTACTTGTTTAATCAGTTCATAGCATGCCAATTGCAGTAGCAGATCCTTGTTTATTTTTAAGCAAAGGAGCCATAACTTATGCAAAACTATCCATTAGCATTAATCATCACTGCCTCCTACAGAGATGCTGGCAACCATCATATCATTTCACCATGGATAAATGATAAACCCTAAAAAGAAAAACCACCCAGAGAATACCAGAGCTAACCAAGTAAACAAGGGTTGTGCAGCAGCATTCTGACCCTCCCTAGACTTGGCCCCTGGCAAACCTTGAGGATCTGCAGGGTACCTTGCGTGAGAATGATGAATGCACTATAAGGTGGGTAGAAAGTTGGCTAGATTGTCGGGCTCAACGGGTAGTGATCAATGGCTCCATGTCTAGTTGGCAGCCGGTGTCAAGTGGAGTGCCCCAGGGGTCGGTCCTGGGGCCGGTTTTGTTCAATATCTTCATAAATGGTCTGGAGGATGGTGTGGATTGCACTCTCAGCAAATTTGCGGATGATACTAAACTGGGAGGAGTGGTTGATATGCTGGAGGGCAGGGATAGGATACAGAGGGACCTAGACAAATTGGAGGATTGGGCCAAAAGAAATCCGATGAGGTTCAATAAGGATAAGTGCAGGGTCCTGCACTTAGGATGGAAGAACCCAATGCACAGCTACAGACTAGGGACCGAATGGCTAGGCAGCAGTTCTGCGGAAAAGGACCTAGGGGTGACAGTGGACAAGAAGCTGGATATGAGTCAGCAGTGTGCCCTTGTTGCCAAGAAGGCCAATGGCATTTTGGGATGTATAAGTAGGGGCATAGCAAGCAGATCGAGGGACGTGATCGTTCCCCTCTATTCGACATTGGTGAGGCTTCATCTGGAGTACTGTGTCCAGTTTTGGGCCCCGCACTACAAGAAGGATGTGGATAAATTGGAGAGAGTCCAGCGAAGGGCACCTCCCTACCTAGGGAGGTGGTAGAATCTCCTTCCTTAGAAGTTTTTAAGTCAGGCTTGACAAAGCCCTGGCTGGGATGATTTAGTTGGGGATTGGTCCTGCTTTGAGCAGGGGGTTGGACTAGATGACCTCCTGAGGTCCCTTCCAACCCTGATATTCTATGATTCTATGAGAACATCCTGCCAATGGGAGTAGACGGTTTTCACTCACACACACACACACACACAGACCCCAGAGCAGGAGTCTGTCGGCAGACTTCAACGTCTATAGTATGCTATAGAGTGACTGGCAGTTTCAGATCATTCAGGGCCAACAGTCATTGCCCACACTTTGAAGAATACATGGAAGCAAAGAAGAAGCCAGGTGTTATGTGTTCACAGTAGCACACCCTGCTGTGGAGCTGGGCAGATGCATTCTGCACGAGCTGGAACTTCCAGCTGGACTTCAAGATTAGCACTACGTAGAGCACAGGAGAGTGGTCTAGCCTGGAGGTGACAAAGGCATGGGTGAGCATTGTGAGGTCTGCATTAGACAGTACTAATCACAATCTCCAGAATAGCCATAGATGTAGGGTGACCATATTTCCCAAAGGCTGGGGCTGGCATTGCCCTCTCCACCTTGCCTTCCCTCCCCGCTCCCACAAGGCTGGGGCTGGAATCACTGCTTGCTTGAGCCCTGCCTGTCTCCCCGTCTCCCCTCCTCCAGCTGGAGCCCTGTCTTCCCTCCTGCCCCCCGCATGGGGCTGACATTGCTGCTCATCCCCCTCCCCCACATGTTCCTGCACACCCCACTTTTTTTAACAAAAGTGGGCCTTTGTCCCGTTTGCTCTTGCCACCTGATCAAGTTGGCAAGAGCAAACGGGACAAAGGCCCCACTTTTGCCAAAAATGTTGGTATGGCTGGGACAGGACTTAAAAAAAGGAACTGCCCCGGTCAAAACGGGACTTATGGTCACCCTACATAAACGGTGAAAGGTACCAGAGGCTACGCAAGAATCCAGGTGTGGCCCTGGCTCAAATGGGATCACGAGCCAGTCGGAAGCAGGCATACACCCTCAATAGATGGTACCGATACTAACTCTACAACTGCTCCCAGTGTTTTCCCCTGCCAATAAGTAGTACTTCCGTCTTCTCCGGGTGGTTTTGCGGCCAGTTTGCTGCCCCTCCCTGCCTCAGTCCGAGCAATGAGCCTGTAGAATCTGGGTTTAAGGAAAAGGAGACATACCCCAGAAATATTTTTCAGATTTTCAATGGAATAAACTGACCATGAACTTTTAATTATTACATCAGAAAGTGTTGGTTTTACAAACACAAAGAAAGAAATTGCTCTGTTGATTTAAACTTTGTCCATTAACCCATTTTCTCTTACAGTATTTTAAATTAAGTTCTTATAAACCTTTGCTGGAACACGGCCCATGTTCCTTTCAAAAACATTTTTTTTGTGAAATATTGACAGTAAGTACATATTTGTTTTTAAAAGTACTGTTTGCTTCTGATGCAGGCTGAAACAGTTTTTGTACACGGATGGAGGTATGTTTTCCTTTTCCTTTTCTTAGGTAGGCAAATACAACAGCCATTATGGCTGCAATAATAGCTCCCAGGTAACTGTGGGATTAAAATTTATGGCGAATGGGACAGCTGACTAGGAGACTGAGTTTCTCCCATCTGTAGAGGCTCTAGGGAAGAGGCTTTGGTAGGGGAATATGATCCTTCTTATCTGTGTGAATACTTGAACAGATCTGACCCTGCTTCTAAATGCTCCCTTACAAACCCCACGCAGTGGATGGCAAAAAATCTTACACCAGGAATGCAGCAGTTGGGCTCAGTGAAAATACTTTGTACTTTCCATTTAAGAATCTCAGACCCCTTTACAAATTTCCCAACACCACTGTGCAGAAGGTACCAGTATCCCCGTTTTATAGACAGGGAAAGTGAGGGAAAGGAAGGTTTAGTGACTTGGCTAGAAAGCCAGATAGTGACCAAGCTGAGACCAAAACCCAGGAGTCCTGAATCCCAGTCCTATACTGGAACCAGTAGGTCACAGTGCCTCATTCCCATCTCAGATGGCCACACCATGTTATCCCTGGGAAGTTCTATGTAGAAATCAGTGGTATAACATGGCCTAGTAGCTAAATAAAAATGTGGGCATGACAAATAACCCTGTCTGGGAGAGGCAGCAATAAATTCTTTTATTCTGAAGTAAAATATTTGTAACGCTTCCATTCTGTCCCTCCTGTACATTCTCCTGGCCTAGATTATTTCAATGGGTTAAAAAGAGCCTTCCTGGTTCTCCCCCCCAGTTACCCTTATTCACATCTTCGCGTTTTCTCCAGGGCCAATGGTAATAACCGGCAAACTCACAACACTGTCCCGCTTCACATTCCTCCTTACAGTTCACTTCTGCTGTGATACCTCCAGATCGCTCACCAGTGGCTAGACAACTGGTGTGCGTGACCACTACTTAGTGTGCCAGTCATGGTCATAGAGTCATAGAATCATAGAATATCAGGGTTGGAAGGGACCTCAGAAGGTCATCTAGTCCAGCCCCCTGCTCAAAGCAGGACCGATCCCCAATTAAATCATCGCAGCCAGGGCTTTGTCAAGCCTGACCTTAAAAACTTCTAAGGAAGGAGATTCCACCACCTCCTTAGGTAACGCATTCCAGTGTTTCACCACCCTCCTCCTGAAATAGTTTTTCCTAATATCCAACCTAGACCTCCCCCACTGCAAAGTGAGATCATTACTCCTTGTCCTGTCATCCGCTACCACTGAGAATAGTCTAGATCCATCCTCTTTGGAACCACCTTTCAGGTAGTTGAAAGCAGCTATCAAATCCCCCCTCATTCTTCTCTTCTGTAGACTAAACAATCCCAGTTCCCTCAGCCTCTCCTCATAAGTCATGTGTTCCAGTCCCCTAATCATCTTGCAGCTACCTACTGCTCCTGCAGTGTGTCTGACTATCTATTCCCATCATACGCTGAGGGCTTGTTTGACTTGAAAGTTAATTCGGATTAAGATAGGGGGTGAATTTAAACTGCAATAGCTATTTCTGAATAACTCGGTATTTGGACACTTTTATACGTAGGGCCCTACCAAATTCATGGCCATGAAAAACACGTCAGGACCGTGAAATCTGGTTTCCCCCCTGTGAAATCTGGTCTTTTATGTGCTTTTACCCTGTACTATAATGATTTCATGGGGGAGACCAAAGTTTCTCAAATTGGGGGTCCAGACCCATAAGGAAGTTGCAGGGGGATCACGAGGTTGTTTTAGGGAGGGGCGGTTGAGGTATTGCCACCCTTACTTCTGCGCTGCCTTCAGAGCTAAGCAGCCGGAGAGAGGTGGCTGTTGGCCAGGCGCCCAGTTCTGAAGGCAGCGCCCCGCCAGTAGCCACCCTACCATATCATGCCACCCTTACTTCAGCGCTGCTGCCTTCAGAGCTTGGTGGCCAGACAGTGGTGGCTGCTGACTGGACTCTCCAGTGGCCAGAGTTTACGATGTTCCTTTTTATTTTCCTCACTAGGCACCTTTTTAAAGGATGCCTTTTTGCTTCTGACTGCCTCTTTTACTTTGTTATTTAGCCACGGTGGCACTTTTTTGGTTCTCTTACTATGTTTTTTAATTTTTGGTATACGTTTAAAGTTGAGTCTCTATTATGGTGTTTTTAAAAAGTTTCCACGCAGCTTGCAGGGATTTCACTTTTGGCCAGGGGTAGGCAAACTTTGTGGCCTGAGGGCCACATCAGGGTTGCAAAACGGTATGGAGGGCCGGGTAGGGAAGGCTGTGCTTCCGCAAACAGCCTGGTATCCGCCCCCTCCCACTTCCCGCCCCCTGACTGCCCCCCTCAGAACCTCCGACTCATCCAACCCCCCCTGCTCCTTGTCCCCTGACCGCCCCCTCCTGAGACCCCCCACCCCGGGACTCTCGCCCCCTATCCAATGCCCCCTGCTCCCTGTCCCCTGACTGCCCCAACCCCTATCCACACCCTTGCCCCCTGACAGGCCCCCTGGGATCCCCAACCCATCCAATCCCCTCCCCCACTCCTTGTCCCCTGACCGCCCCCATCCCGGGACCCCCATCCCTAACTGCCCCCCATAACCCCACCCACTACCCAACACCCCCCTGCTCCCTGTCCCCCCATTCTCAGGACCTCCCTGACCCCCAACCCCTATCCAACCCTCCCTGCTCCCTGTCTCCTAACCGCCCCCCCGCAAACCTCTACCACATCCAACCACCCCTTTGTCCCCTGACTGTCCCCCGGGACCTCCTGCCCCTTATCCAACCACACACACCCCGCCCCCTTACCATGCCATTCAGAGCGGCAGGACAGGCTTATTGGAAAGCCTTGGAGGTGGGTGGGCACAAGCTGTGCTGCCCGTGCGGCAGCATGGCTACGGGGGACGGGGACAGCGGGGGAGGGGCCGGGGTCTAGCCTCCCCGGCCGGGAGCTCAGGGGCCAGGCAGGACGGTCCTGCGGGCCGTAGTTTGCCCACCTCTGCTTTTGGCACTGTACCTTTTAATTTCTGTTTAACGAACCTCCTCATTTTTGTGTAGTGCCTCTTTCCGAAATTAAATGCTACAGTGCTGGGCCTCTGTGTTGTTTCCCCTGCCACAGGGGTGTTACATTTAATGATATTATGGTCACTATTACCAAGCGGTCCAGCTATATTCACCTCTTGGACCTGATCCTGTGCTCCACTTAGGACTAAACCAAGAATTGCCTCTCCTTTGGTGGGTTCCAGGACTAGCTGCTCCAAGAAGCAGTCATTGAAGGGTCTCTAGTTCACCCATCTTATTATTTAAACTTCAGCATTGGTATATAGCACTTTAAAAACATGTCACTTTTTAGCTGTCTCCCATTACATGATGTAATTGAATGAGACTTATTTTCATTTGATTGTTTCTCATCAGATCATACCTGCATTTTATCATCTTACATCCTCTCCTCTTTACTAGGATATAGAGAATCTCCATTAGTAGATCCTCCCCTAAGGAATGTCTCTGTCTGAACCACGTGCTCCTCCGCACCTGTCGGCTTTCTCCCAGCCCTTAGTTTAAAAACTGCTCTACGACCTTTTTAATGGTAAGCGCCAGCAATCTGGTTCATTTTGCTTTAGGCGGAACCCATCCTTCCTGTATAGGCTCCCCCTTTCCCCAAAGTTTCCCCAGTTCCTAATGAATCTAAACCCCTCCTCCATACACCATCGTCTCATCCATGCATTGAGACCCTGCAGTTCTGCCTGTCTAACTGGTCATGTGCGTGGAACGGGAAGCATTTCAGAGAATACTACCATGGAGGTCCTGGACTTCAATTTCTTACCTAGCAGCCTAATTTTTGCCTCCAGAACCTCTTTCCTATCCCTCCCTATGTCACTGGTACCTACATGTACCACGACCACCGGCTCCTCCCCAGCACTACACATAAGTCTATCTAGATGCCTCGAGAGATCCACAACCTTCACACCGGACAGGCAAGTCACCATGCGGTTCCCAGGTCATCGCAAACCCAGCTATCTATGTTTCTAATGATCGAACCGCCCATTACTAATACCTGTCTCTTCCTAATAGCTGGAGTTCCCTCCCCCGGAGAGGTATCCTCAGTGCAAGAGGATACCACAACATCATCTGGAAGGAGGGTCTCAACTATGGGATCGTTTCCCTCTGCTCCATTGGGTGTTCTCCTTCCCTGAGGCTTTCATCTTCCTCAACAGCACAGAGGCTGTCAGACTTGGGGTGGGACGGTTCTACTATGTCCCGGAAAGTCTCATCTATGTACCTCTCTGTCTCCCTTAGCTCCTCCAGCTCAGCCACCCTGGTCTCCAAAGGCTGTACACGGTGTCTGAGGGCCAGGGGCTCCTTGCACTGAACGCACACATACGCCGCCTGTCCAAAGGGCAGGTAATCATATATGGTGCATCGGGTGCAATAAACTGAGTAGCCCCCACTCTGTTGCTGGACTTCTGCCTGCATTCTCTTTTTACTCCTGATCTTAGTTCCTTTGTTGAGGTTTTGTTTTTATCAGGGGGTGTTTTTTGCCTTAAGTTTAAAGGAGTTTAAGGAATGGTAAGTGTATCTAGCCCCCCACTCTGCCACTCCCCCTCTGTAAACTCCCTCGCAAAACTCCCCTGTTCGCTAGCTCCTCTGATCGCTTAGGAGCCGGCTTTTTCCAGCCCTGGTTTTCCTGAGTAGCCCCGCCCCCTGGTTAAGGGTTGATGAGTGCTAAAAGGGCTTAGGGATCAACGCCTTCTTAAGAAGCTCTCAGCTCTCAGCCTTGCCTAAAGGCAGCTAGGCTCAGCACCCAAACGGTCAACACATGGTCCAAACAAACAGACCACACGGTATATTTCAGTCCAGCAGCAAGCACACCACAACAAACACAAACACACACACACACAACAGACAACAAACTTACCTCAGGTCACGCCAGTCGCCCCTCCTTCATCTGCTCTTGGAGAAGTCCCTCGCAAAACTCCCGTTAGCTGCTCCTGTTCGCCAACTCCTCCTGTTAAGGTTTGCAAACACACTATGGAGAGGGAAAGTGCCAAATAAATACCTACTGTGATTATAAACAGGCTGCTCATAGTATTATAAGGCTACTTTATTACTTGGTTTACTTTTAGAGAAACAAAGTGGGCAAGGTAATATCTTTTATTGGACCAACTACTGCTGGTAAGAGAGACACTTCCGAGCTTACACAGAGCTCTTCTTCAGCTCTTTGTTTACCTTTGACATCTCTCTAATTTGACTCTTCGGTTTACACTGGGGCTAACAAGTTGTACACTATTCACTAGCTCAGGGGTGGGCAAACTTTTTGGCCTGAGGGCCACATCGGGGTTGCAAAACTGTACGGAGGGCTGGGTAGGGAAGGCTGTGCCTCCCCAAACAGCCTGGCCCCTGCCCCTATCTGCCCCCTCCCACTTCCCGCCCCCTGATTGCCCCGCTCAGAACTCCTGACCCATCCAACACCCCCTGCTCCTTGTCCCCTGACCACCCACTCCCAGAACCGCCCCCTGCCCCTAACCACCCCCCGGGACCCCATTCCCTATCCATCCCCTCTGACTGCCCTGACCCCTATCCCACCCCCTGACAGGCCCCCGGGACTCCCACCTCCTATCCAACCCCCCCTGCTCCCCGTCCCAACTTTCCTCCCAGAACTCCCGACTCATCCAACCCCCCCCTTGCTCCCCATCCCCTGACTGCCCCCTGGAACCTCCTGCCCCTTATCTGAACACTCCCTCACCTGCCCCCGTCCTCTTACTATGCCACTCAGAGCGGCAGGACTGGCTTATTGGAAAGCTTGGGAGGTGGGCGGGCGCAAGCCATGCTCCCCACGCGGTGACATGGCTGTGGGGGAGGGGGAACAGCAGGGGAGGGGCCGGGGGCTAGTCACCCCGGCCAGGAGCTCAAGGGCCAGGCAGGATGGTCCCGCGGGCCAGATGTGGCCCGCAGGCCGTAGTTTGCCCACCTCTGCACTAGCTGCTTAGGATGGATTGTGATGATGATTTATTATTTAGATTGCGGTCACACCCAAAATGTGCTAGGGTGCTGTCTAAACACAGATGATACAGGCCCTGAGGAGAGCGCAACCTAAAAACATCTTCCATCATGTTTACTGCCTGTTCCCTACCTTTCCAGGGGACAGCAGGAAAAGTGTACTACATGGATCTGGCTGTGCTAGAAAGCAAGTATTGTACCAGGAGCCACACACCCTGGGGGGACTGTGAAGTCGGGCCTTTCGTCAAAACAGTAGGATACTTTCATATATTATACACAATATACCTGTTGCTTGGATTTTGCTTTAATCCTTGATTGTTGAGGCAGAACTATTCAGGTTAGCAAAGCCACATATGATGACAGGCCTGATAGCTGGCACTGTCTGAAATCTACACAGGATGCAGGAGGGGAGGGAATCATAAAAAGAAAAATGTTTCTCCCCCTTCCTGCACAATGGCAAATGGTCCAGGTTTATTCTTGTTGAAAGGAATGTGATGTCTCAGTCATTGCGTTGTCTAATGAGCTACCAACAACATCCATCTGTCATCAGCAGCATTATTTGAAATGGCCTCTAATGACACTAGGTATATTAACACACTGACCCCCTCCCTTCCCCCCAGCCCTTGGTATTTCAGAGTTCAAGTCCTGGCTTAATTACTCTGAGAAGGAATGTGATGTGGTGGATCACAGCAGTGAAGTAATAACAATCTGTGTCCGCGCTGGTTTCTTTCTTTCCGAGGGGATGCAGAAATCCTGGTAGATGGAATTCTCCCCACTCTCCCTCTGAGGATTAGCACTTCCATGGAGTGGTGCTTTACATCCCCAAAGCCCAAGTAACTCATCTATTCACCTAGCAGTCATCAGCCTGCCCCACCTCTCTCATCCTAGAGAACCAGGAAGGCAGTATTAGAAGTCAGAAGATGGACATTGACAATAGCTGGTGAACAGCCTTTTACTCTACCACCTCCACCCCTTTGTTTGAAGATCTGTGGTAAGTGGTGTTAGCGACCCGGTGTTGTAAAATTAGCTTTAAATTTTTTTATTTTTCAACACTGAACACTCAATTGTGACACTGAGGACATAATGTAAACATGCCAAGTGAGATAATGCAGGTCAATGGAAAATGTCTAGCTAAATCCCCTGTGCTACTTCAAAAGTCTTCACCCTCATCTTCCTCCTAAAGCAGGAATGGGCAAACTTTCTGGCCCGAGGGCCACATCTGGGTATGCAAATTGTATGGCGGGCCATGAATGCTCACAAAATTGGGGTTGGGGTGTGGGAGGGGCTGAGGGCTCTGGCTGGGGACGCGGACCAGAAATGAGGAGTTCAGGGTGCAGGAGTGGGCTCCAGGCTGGGGCGGGGGTTAGGGCTCTGGCTGGGGGTGTGGGCTCTGGGGTGGGGCTGGGGATGAGGGGTTTGGGGTTTAGGAGTCTTCCAGGCTGGGACCAAGGGGTTTGGAGTGTGGGAGGGGGCTCCGGGCTGGGGCGGGGGATTGGGCCACAGGGTGGGTGAGGGGTCCAGCTGGGGGTGCAGGTTCTGGGGTGTAGAGGGTGCTCCATGCTGGGAACAAAAGGTTCAGAGGGCAGGAGCAGGATCAGGGCTGGGGTAGGGGGTTGGAGCACAGAAGGGGCTCAGGGGTGCAGGCTCCAGGTGGCACTTACCTCAAGCAGCTCCCAGAAGCAGCAGCATGTCTCCCATCCGGCTCCTACGCGGAGCCGTGGCCAGGTGACTCTGCATGCTGCCCTGTCTGCAGGCGCTGCCCCTACAGCTCCCTTTGGCCACAGTTCCCAGCCAATGGGAGCTGCGGGAGCAGCGCTTGGGGTGGGGACAACATGTAGAGCCCCCTGGCTGCCCCTATGCATAAGAGCCAGATGGGGGACATGCCACTGCTTCTGGGAGCCTCATAGAGCCACGGCACGTGCGCACGGAGCGGCCCCTGCTCCCGCTTCCCGGCTGGAGCTTGGGAGCTGGGCAAGCCCCAGACTCCGCTCCCCAGCAGGAGCTTGAGGGCCAGATTAAATCGGCTGGATGTGGCCCATGGGCCATAGTTTGCTCACTGCTGTGGCTTCAGGATAGAGGGGAAGGGAAGTCGGGGCCTTGGGGAGGAACATGGGCAAGGCCACAGCCTGGGTCATGGGAGGCTTAGCCTGCCCTGGCCTTTGACACCCGCCACCCATGGTACAGAAGTCTGCTGCTCCAGGAAGGAACCAGGCATTCCTCTGTATTTTGTACAGTGTCAAGCATGCTGTAAGTGCTACATACATTGCTTATATTCCATTATTTTACAAAGCAAGTTAAAATGATGCACAAGGTTTCTGCTTGTCCTTGGTGTCACACTCAAAGTTCATTTGGAGTAAGACTGTCCATCTCTGCTTTGCACTCCAATATTCATACACAAGTGCTCATGAAAAACCTGGTCGCACAAACACAGATGCCCTTAAGGGCACAGCCTAAGCAAATGTCTCATAAATCAAGAAACAGACAATTCCAAGTTACACAAGTCTACAACCATGCCATTATAGATACTCAGAGGCAACATGATTAGAGGTGGGTCTTCAGGAGGCATCTGAATACAGACAGGGTAATGGCCTTAGTGACATGCTCATGTGTGTTGTGTGTAAAAGGCACAGGGGTGTTTGTCAGAGAACAAATGGTCTGACAAGGCATCAGTGACAGAGAGGAGGAGGTGTGTGGGGGAGGGTGGGCAATGTGGACAGACAAAACAGATGAGTGCAGATGTGTGGAGTCACTTGTGGCTTTGAAGATAAGGACAGAAGCTTGAATTCAGTGATTTTGAGGAAAGTGGAATCATTCAGAGAGAGGCAGGATATGGTAACAGTGACAGGCTAGGGAGAGGAGATTAGGTGTCTGTGGTTGGTAGGGACTTGAGAAGGTCAACTCGGGTGTCAGGAGGGCCAGAAGAGGAAGTTGCAGTAATCAAAACGAGAGGCAATCAGAGGTCTGGACAAAAGAGTTATAGCTTTAGTTACAGAGTGAGAAGATATGGGGTTTAGAGATGTTTTGGAAGAAGAGGAACAGGATTTGGACATGATTTGGGGTGGGTGAGACAAGGTGAAAGAGGAATCAAAGATAGCCCCCCACGGTCACAGGCCTGGTGAGCAGAGAGGAGGATGGCACCATCAGCAGTGACATAATGGGGGGTAGGAAGATAAGGAACTCTTTTAGGGCACGTACAGTTTAAGATGACAGCCAGATATCCAAAAGGAGAGCTTGAAGGGATAGGCTAAGATGTCTATTGCCAAGCCCTTGAGCCTCACAGATGTGGCTCTGGTGATGTATTTTCTCTCATCTTATTCAGAAGCCAGTGAGCATAAAAGCAGTGGCCTACTATTGCCAGTTATGTTCATTTACACATATGCTCTCTGTCATTATAGTTGGTAGAACCTAACCACTCTCAGTTTCTGCATTTCTGGCTGAACAGTGCAGATCTCATTTACCAGATGTTACAAGATTTAACAAATTACCAATTCTGTACAACGAAAAGCAGGTGATGCCCCTCTCTTTGTACAAATGCAACAGTACATGGTGCTTCAAATCAGCCAACGGTACTAACACCTGTGTCTCCTTTTTCTGTAGGTACTAAGGAGGAGGTCACCAGTGTCCGCTCAGAGTGCCTCACGTTTATTGCTCTAGACAGCCTGGAGTTCATGTCTGCTGTTATTCAGACTCTTCATAAATTCAACATGGAAAGCAACACGTCCAATGACTTTGCTGCAACATGAGTCAGAGCATGCCAGAGTTAAATCTGGCATGTGAATTTTCTTAGGGAATTCACTAAGCAAAAAAGTCAATATGGAAATTAAAAGCTATACTAAGCAGAAAAGACTCACTTTCCCTAACCCCCAATGGACCCTAAATATTTTTTTAGACAACAAAACAATCCTCGCCCAAGGAAACTAAAATGTTCTTTTATTCTTTTTCTTTTTTATTCTTAGTTTTTTCCAGCCAAATGGCTGAAGGGCAACCAAAAGAGTACGTGTGTGATGGAGGAGTGGGACCCACTCTGCACACTTTCCCCTCCCCCTACAAAACTAACTCTGCCTGTAGTACTTTTAAACCAAAATCCCACTTGTGAGAAATGTGTAAGTCTTGTACAGGGGTTTTCATTTGGGTTTATCATGTCCTGCATGTGGTTCCCCAGACTAAGGTGTTGCCTTTTTTAGGGTGGGAATCAGGAAAGAAAAAATCCAGCTTTACCATCCTTCCTGTGGCCATCCACCAGCATTGCTGTCTATCCTGTCACCGCAGACTTTAACAGGATGGGACCTCCTATCATTTGTATGTGCAGCTCTGCATGTGCAAATTGAGAAGTTTACAAAAGGGGCCCATTGTATCTAAGCAGCAACAACGTATTCTTATGAGTAGTTTATTTCACTTAATAAACTAAGGGTCAAATCCAGCCCATCAATAAAAGTGCATTGCTCCTCCCATTGACCTCAGTGGGAATGACACCTGCTCGAACCAGGGTTGAACTTGTTTTCTGGTCTTAGCTGACAATGTGTGGTTCAATACAGTGCACTAGGTTTCCCTAACACTGTTAGTAAATTTCAGGTTTTGGCTCACTAAGGCCAAGATTATCATGTAGAATTCACCATCAGAGACTGACTGCGTCATAAGACATGACGGCATCCATGTAAATTGCACATTTAAGTCTCCTGAAACTGCTTTAAGTAGAAGAATCTAACATTGTATTTTCAAGTGTCCTGAACACTAATCTTCCTCTTTCAAATGGGGAGATGAGTCAGTGATCTGTGGATAGTCATGGAGTGACAGTATGATCAATAGGCCTTATGATGAGTGGAACTTTGGAAACCTTCCATATTTTGAAACAGGGTGTTTCAATTTAAGGAGCTGCAAGTCTCTTGGGACATCACTGCAGCCAGTTTTGTTCACAAGTTGTGTGATTTTCCACATTTGTAGGTTCTCTTGCATTTTCATCGGCTGCTATGTTGTTCAGTGGGAGGGGAGGAGTGCAGTTTCATCCATGGGGTTTTGTTTGCTTAGCTGGTAGGCATGTTTAGTTTGGAGGGCTCCTTTATGTAATCTGAAGATTTGCTGGATTTGTTTCAATGCCCCCTCTGCTCTGCAATCCCTTTTAAAGTCATGTTGCATGTTACTGTACTAGACACTGGGATGGTAGGCAACTGTCAATATTGACAACCATGAAGCCTGGAAACCCAAACTGTAGAATAAGGACTGTTGATGGTCAGCCTAAAGGCTGACTTCAGCCTCAATAGGCAGACGCGTGTGTCTGCTGCCATAATTGCAACTCATCCTATTATGGATGGAACTTGCCCTCTGTCCTTCAAGTTGGACAAGCAAGACTTAATAGCACCCTGAAATACCTGCAGGGCTGATGCAATAGCCATGGTGATGGTTGCCCTACAACGTGGCATAAGTTGCATGGCAATGAATGCCTCGATGACAAGGTTGAAAAGCTTGCATTTATAATAAGGAAACCAGAAGGACAGGACCTACATATCAGGACAGAACATGTGGCAAGACTCAATGAGGAGTTGGAAACCCCCAAAAGAAAATATGTTATTGCTACTGGCTGCAGAATCAACACATGCCAGAGAAAATGAGGAAATGGGAAGAAAAAAGTCAAAATCAAAAACCCAAACCAGACAACCTCATATGATTTTCTCACTGGGAAAAAAAAGAGAATCACCCAGGACAAGTGCCAATCATGTTGCTCAATGCCTTTCTGGAAGGTACTCAGATAATTCTGATGAGGGAGGGATAAGTGCAGGAATTGAATTGCTCTGCATACTTTCCTAATGTAACCAGACAAAAACCACTCCTGCCACAGAGTGACTCCTAATCATAAGGACATGTATGAAATTCTACAATTATTTTATGTATTATTTTTAAAGCTCCCAAGTCCCTCGGATCTAAAAGTGGGAAGGTGACCTCCCCACACGTCCCCACACACAGAGTTTAAACCAAAACTGCACTAGGCCGGATAAAAAGGGCCAACAGAATCTGGTAAAGAAAAAGCAGTCTCTAATGCAGGGATTGGAAGTGTTCTATAGAGCAGGAGATGGTCCAAGTAGTTGATTAACCACTTAATGTGCTGTTGTTAAACTTCTTTCTACTGTACACCTCATATTGTGTATGCCTGGTTTATAAAAAGTTACCATACTTGAGGTAGGAAGCATCACCCAATGATTCAAGCCTGGTGTCTCAAGCCTCCCTGCCCTGCCCTCTGCTTCACACAAAGTCTTCCCCTGGGCCACTCCCTTATCTACCCTAGAACTCTACTAGGTCATATGACCAACTAGAGCCATGTGACCTTCATTTTCCCCCCTTGGAGAGGAGAGCTGGCTGTCATTGCTGGGACTGAGGCCCGTCTCCCGTTAAAGAACTAGCCACCCTGTGACAGGCACCTATATTGACATTTTAGAAGTTTGAAAAATAAAATAAATGGACAGTGCATTGAAGATGTAAACCACCATATGAGTGGTAGGGGCTTTATCATTTTACTTATATGGGCCCATAATATCTGAGATAATATTTTACTTCTATGGGTAGCATAATATCTGACAACTTCACAACTGTTATTGATTTTATCCTTGCAACACCCCTGAGAGAGGAACTGACACACAGAGACCAAGTGCCTAATTCCCACCTATTTCAATACCTTTACAAATCTGCCCCCAAATGACTTAGCCAAGCTCAAACAGGAGGTCTGAAGCAAAAGCAGGAACTGAAGTCAGATCTACTGAGCCCTGGTGCACGGCCTCAACCACAAGACTATCTAGTACTTCAGACACAATAGCTGTTTCAAAGGGGGTTTAGAATAATCTTTATTTTGCTGTGTGAACTATTTGTTTTATGTATCCATTTCAGTTTCTATCTGTGAACATCAAAAGGAAGGTCTGTCCCAGGTTCTTGGTGCCCAACAGAATAGCTAAAATACAATCAAACCAGGACAAAAACAGCAGTAGCTACTGTTGGGGCCTTTCTTTGCATAAAAACAAGCTGCCCTCAAACGTTTCCCCCCTCAGTTTCTACAAATGCTGGTCTCCCCATAAAAATTCCCCATCCCTATCCAGCCCCCACAAACCTCAGGCCTCCCCCAAATGCCTGCCCAAATATATGGGCTTTACAACATGCGGGAAAGGTCAGCAGATTCAAGCCATTCAGACCAAGGTGAGGCCTGAAATTCAAAGTCTAAAGGACCCTCGTGGAGATGGGAAGGGGCCATGAAGAAGGGGCCTTGTCACTCAAGCACCTCCACCGATCTCCACTGTGGCAGAATCAAATGGTAGAAAGAGAGGTGTGTCATGCAGATAGCTATCAAGCCATTAAAGGGTGTATAGGTCAAAACCAATACCTTGCTTAAAGGTGACCGTCAAGAGACTGGCTGGGACCAATGCTCTGTGCAGTGCCACCCACACGCTGTGATCCTCCTGGACTCAAATATTTTCCCATTTGACTGCATATTAGTTGTGATGTGAATATGTTTGCACTCTGTCTCAAAGTTTGTTTTACTAAGCTGGGTACATTCGGGGCCGGCTCCAGGATTTTTGCTACCCCAAGCAAAAAAAATTTTTGGCCGCCCCTGCTTTTTTTTTCGTGCCCCCCCCCCGCCCCCGGCTCCACCCCAACTCTGCCCCGTCCCAACCCCTTCCCCAAATCCCCGGCCCCGCCTCCTCACCTGGGTGTGCCGCATTTCCCCCCCCCCATTGCTTCCTGCGGCTCCCCCCCTGCAACCCCCCGCCCTAGCTCACCTCCGCTCCGCCTGCTCCCCTGAACACGCCACTGCTCTGTTTCTCCCCCCTCCCTCTCAGGCGAGGGAGAGGCAGCGCATTCAGGGGAGCAAGCGAAGCGGAGGTGAGCAAGGGTGGGGGGGAGCACAGGAAGTAACAGAGGGGGTAGAGGAACCGCTCCCCGCCCCAGCTCACCTCCGCTTCACCACTGCCACCTCCCCTGAGCGCACCGCCACTTGGCTTCTCCTCCCTCCCTCCCAGGCTTGCCACGCGAAACAGCTGCATTCTGTATGCTAAGGAGGGAGTTGTTTAAATTCCTCCTGTTGGGCACCACAGACTATGACAGATTAACAGATATGGCAAGGTTAATTCACAAGATTCATAGATTCCAAGGCAAGAAGGGATCCCTGTGGTAGCCTAGTCTGACCTCATAAAACAGGCCATTGAACTGCCTCAGAATAATTCCATTTGAACTAAAGCACATGCTTTTTTTTTTTAAAAAAAGTCCAGTCTTGATTTAAAATTTGCCAGTGATGGAGCCTATTCTTACATGATCTCCAGCCCAGTTTTACAGACCTAGCAGATTCAGCTAAGCACTCAGAGAGATTTATCTGAAGAGAACAGAATGAAATTTTTGAACCTTTTGAAATCCACTCCTCATGTGTTTTGATTCTAAAGCTAATTAGCTAACTCCTTAAAAGGGTTTAATGGACATATAGATTATTTCATTTTAAAGCCACAAGAGACCATTATGATCATCTAGTCTGACCTCCTGCATAACACAGGGCATGAAAATGCATCCAGTTATTCCTACCTCAAGCCTATAACTTTGGTTGAGCTGGAGCGCATCTTTGAGAAAGATGTCCAGCCTTGATTTAAGGAGTTCAAATCACAGAGGATCCACTACAACCTTTGGTGAATTGTTTACAAGTTTAATTACACTCACCGTTAAAAATGTCTTCCTTATTTCCAGTTTGAATTTGTCTAGCTTCACCTTTCAGTCATTGGATCTTGTACCTTTACCTGCTAATATTTTAAGAGGCCTAGTATGTCCACACCTAACCACCGTTTATGGTTTTTGTTTGCTAGAATTACGAGCCCTTTGCTGCTAGCATATAACACTCTGGACAATGCTAACCAATTTCTTCAAAGAATACTTGGTTCACCTCACCACAGATAACTCCACACCCCATTTTACATCTAAAGCTATTTGTCTAGTTTATTATTCTGCACCTATTACTGTATAATCTGGGCCTCTTCCTACACTGTTGATAGTGTCATGTTTTTGTTTGGCTTGTATATCTTGGGACTTGATCCTGCCATCCTTATATGTTTAGTCCCACTAATTTAAATGTGACTATAGATGTGAGTAATGATTCCAAGATTTTGCCCTTGGCTTGTTAGCATAGAGGAAAGGGGAACACGTCTTACTCCATGGGCCAAATCCTCAAGTCTGTATTCCTTATTCCAATAAAATTTCCACTGAAGGCACTGACTCGGGATCATATTCTGCTTTCATTTACATCAGAGTAAATTTAGAGTAACTGTACTGAAGTCATTGGCATTATTCCAGGTTTACCACAGGATAACTGAAATCTGAATTTATTGTGATCGATAGAGTTAGGAACCTATGTACCGATTGCTACTGCCATTGAAGTCAGTGGCAAAACATACATAATAATTTAGTTCATCACTGATTTTGACCCCATGGAACTGATTTTGATTTCATTTATGCCACGCTAACTTCACTGATCTTGTTGGACTTACTCCTGATTTACACCAGGGTGATATGAGCCTCACACCTCAGGATTTCAGTGGATTGGGCCCATATACAATACATCTGAATTCTGCAATATAACTCAGCAGTAGGACTTGTTTCTCTCATGCACTGCACTTCACGGTAAACAGAGTTCCTAAAACTGTCTTACATTTTGCTGATGCTGTCCTCTTTTTAACAGATTTTGCAATGTCCTACCTGATAAATGTACTTTGGCTAATATTAATCAGCAAGTTTCATGTTCTAACATATTTACTTTTCTTTTTTCATTGTTTGCAGTAGCTTCTTGGAACTGGGACAAATATTAATCCTGCGCTTATGCAAATTTTTGTTGTGGTATATTATATAAACGAGACTCTCCTCTAGCTTCTTCTATCTTGCCATTAGAACATTGTTCCTAGCTCTGTTATACTGAAAGGGAGCAGCTTTGCTCATTGTGCCATGAAGGTGGTAGCAGCTTTACTGTTGCTTGTTCCGCTCCTAAGCTGCAGAGCTGTACCCCTGGCTCCCTTTCATCCCCTGGACCCACGGGTCATTGACTGTGATGACCCAGAGTCTGAAGAAGCAGCTGCCATAGCTCTGAACTACATCAATGCCCATCATCCTCATGGATACAAGTACGCACTGAACATCATTGAGAAGATCAAAGTGTTGCCCAGGGTAAGTGCTACACTAAAAAAAGGAAAAAAGGTTGTCTGGGAAGTTGAATGCTTCAGACACAAAAGGCTTAGAAATGGTTGATGAGATAAATATAGGTGAGGTCCTCAGCTGGCGTAAATCGGCCTGGCCTCATTGATATCAATGGAGCTACATTGATTTACACCAGATGAGAATCAGGCCCATTATCTTTCGGATGAAATGTGTCTTTTTAAAAAGAGAAACAGGTGTTGAGCGATATTAATATAGTAATATGAGGGGCCCAATTTACAAATGTGATCTCCTTGTTAGGGCAGATTGGCCTTTAGACACATAAAATCCTCATTTATCTGCCTACTAGTGAATCTGGGCCCCCACATTGTGAGGATTAACCTTGTGAGGTATGTAAATGTTTGGTTAAATTTATTCCTAGTGTAGCTCCACTGACATTAATGGTGTTACACCAGGTCTGAATTTGGCCCAGTATCCTCCCTGTGCAGACGGGGAAACTGAGAATAAGCAGTTGTGGCCTGAATTTTCATTTATGTGACGGGCCTTTTACATCACTGTAGCAGTGTCCACCCAGGCCGTTACTGTGCAGCAAGCTGGTGCTCTGTATCTTCACACCCTGGCTTTATACACACAATAATTCACTGGGCCGGCAGGGTCTAATTCTCCTCTCACTCATTCTCGTTTTACACCAGTATAACCCCATTGGCTGTAGGGGAATTACTCTTGGTTTACACTTGAATAAGTGAGAAAAGAATCAGGCCCCAGGTATGACCCCCAGTGCCACAGATGGAGTCAGTTGGCAGAGCCAAGCTTAGAACTCAGGAATATCTGAGGCCTAGTTTTGTGCTCAGGTGACTAATGCTGTAGCTGAAAAGGTATAAGTGTAGCTGAAACAGATCCTGCAGTCCTAAGGCAATGGGGGTATCTGAGCCAATGCTCAGCAGCTGCAATTCAGCATCTCTCCATTGAAGTTAAAGGAACTGGCTCAATATTCACCGGCTGATGACATGTTCTTTTGCCTGAGTGAGGCCAGCAGGATTGAGCCTGTCCTGGCATGCAGTTTGTCTGGTACCTTGCCTAACACTATGGAATTACTCAGCTGTAGTTTTTGTGCCAGCAAAGCTGCATGTCACTTTTAAAGGACTGTCGGACAGTAGGAAACTAAATGACTCAGGAGAACTGGGTTTGGTTTCTGGTTTCTTCTCCTTACAACCCACTATATTCAGATTGGTCACTTTAGATACGTGGGGCCAATTTCTGAGCTGGTGCAAATCAGTATGGCTCCACTGATGTCCATGAACCTATGTTGATTTACACCAGCTAAAGGTCTGGCCCATCTTTCTTATAGAGTTCAACACTATGGGGCAGTACCTGATCTCAGCTACCCTAGTGAAAACCTAGAGTTATTCAACTGAAATCAGCAACAGGGACTAGAATTTAGCTCAATGGGAGAAATCTGGTGATGTTTATGGAAGTAATTAGTGAAAATAATTTCTTTTCCTTCCAGAGGCCTTCTGGAGAGATATTTGAGCTTGAACTTGACTTATTAGAGACTGTATGCCACATCGTGAACCCCCTGCCTGCTGAAAATTGTACTGTAAGGCCACGGACAGATCATGTAAGTGTCTGAAATTATCATTAGCTCTGTGGATAAATGTGAATTGTATGTGTTGATTATAGCAGGGCAAGACAAGCTTTGACTGGGGATTTTTCTTTTTACAGGGCACAAGTATCCTCTGAGATCACCTTTGTAAAGCTCATATTGTAAAGTTCAAAGCTGATATTCTGCTCTCCTTACATGCATAGATAATAATAATATTTGGCATTTTACTTTTCTCTAATGGCTTCCATTCAAGAAGATGGATGCACTTCTCAAATACTAATTAGTTAAACCTTCCAATACCTTTGTGAAACAGATTAATATTATCCTCATTTTACAGGTAGGGGAAACTGAGGCACAAAGAGATTAAAGTGACTTGCTGAACAACCCACAATAACTCAGTGGCAGAGCCAGGAATAGAAGTCAGTTCTTCTGCCTACAGAGCTGCCCTCCTTCCTCCAAACAAAGGGAAAAATCAATGGCAAATCCACACACATCAGAGAAAAAAACACAGCTGATTCACAAATTTGACCATTACCATGCATATCCGACAGCAGGACAGTGCCCTAAGTGAGCTAGTGCAAAATTAGAGCCCTAAGAAAGACATTTACATATATCCACACCATGACACCATGACAGAGTGAGGGAAAGCTGGCTTTCTTACTGCATGAATGGGCAGACCTCTAGTTTACTTCCCAAAGTCAGCAGCAAAAGCAGTTGATGTCCTTGTAGCGCACTGTAACCATCCAGGGAGCCCATTCTGTGTATCTTTTGTTAAGTTCCTCACTTAAAGTAGCAACGTGGATGTTCTGGCTCAGGTTTTCAAGTCCACCCGACCCCCTAGGCTTCATGGCCCAAGATGCAGCCTGAGCCGGAACATCCACACTGCTATTTTTAGTGCACCAGCTTAAGCCCTGCTAGCATGAGTCTGTCTAGCCAGGCTGGGAGGCTTGCTCCCAGCTACAGTATAGAGATACCCTAAGAAAACACACAGTGGCCCTATCCACCTATGGTTAAACCTGTGAACTCAACCAAAATGTTTCTAGCGCCCTTCCCCTGAAGGGCTCCCCCCTCCACACACCCCTCCATGTTATAACTGCGGAAGTGTCAAGGGGTGTGGAAGGAGGTGGAGAATAGATGGCTAAACTATAACATAGTTCTCTGGAAAGGATCTCTGTTTGCACAGGTCAGGGAGTTGGTGCTGCTGTTGCTTCTGGAATAGTTTCAACCACAGCCTGTTGCAACACTGGTGGGGAACCATGAAGGATTGCAATGCAAACATCACTTAAAAGCGTGGTGCCCTTTCTTTCTCCCAGTCATTCAAATATGAGCAATCAACCCCTTCATGCTGAGGCTACCTTCTCACCCTCCCTCACCCCCTTATAGTTCCCCCCCTTGCCCCTGATTATCTCCTGGATTTCCATCTAGTCTTGTTATGCCACCTTTCAACAGGAGGGAAGGCACTAGAGTAATTTTGATAAAATACTGATCCAACCTGGGTGAAACTTTCCACATATGGCCTGTGCACATTCTAAGGCTTGCATGCGCTCAGGATTCAGCCATCAGTAAAACCCTAGTTGTAGACAAGGGAAACTGTGATTTGCACCAGTTGAGCTCACCTTCACGTGATACTAAGGTAAGCTTCACCAGTGCAAACCACAGCTTTCCTTGGCTGCACCTGGGGCTTGTACTGGTGCAGGTGCACCTGTGGCTGGCCACCCACGGTGGAATCAGAGTAAATCCCAAGTACAGACAAGGTTAAAGTCCTTAAGTAAGGCTCAATTGAATCTTAAGTGACCCTCTGCATAGGGGTGAATTTCACCTCTTATGACCATTGGGCCCAAATTAAAAACCTTTCTGAGCCAAAACACTCATACAAGTCAATGGGAGTTCTGCCTGAGCGAGGGTTGAGTGGAAAACAGAGCCAGAATTTCGCTTGCTGTTTCTAGTGATGGGCCCAAGCAATACAGTTCAGGGCTGGGTCTGAATCCACAGTCAGCACATTCCGTTGCCACCATGCCATTGACCAGAAGAGGGTTATGCGACCGTTAGTGGCGGCTCTGCAGGAAGCCTTTGTTTACAAATAAGTGTGTTGAAATTAGAAAAGGAGGACTAGTGGCACCTTAGAGACTAACCAATTTATCTGAGCATTAGCTTTCGTGAGCTACAGCTCACTTCATCGGATGCATACTGTGTGTATATAATGTCTTCTGCAGTTTCCACAGTATGCATCCGATGCAGTGAGCTGTAGCTCACGAAAGCTTCTGCTCAAATAAATTGGTTAGTCTCTAAGGTGCCACTAGTCCTCCTTTTTTTTTTTTGCGAATACAGACTAACACGGCTGCTACTCTGAAACCTGTGTTGAAATTGTTTGCTTTCTTGGACCATTTTTATTCGAGAAAGACTTGAACTAAATTCCTGGTCCTGGAGACCTCTTAACTACCAAGAATTTTGACATCTGGATTTGGATCCAAATTTTGCAGCTCAGGGTCTACCTCTGCCTTTTATAAACCATACACCCTGGGAATGGTTTAGCAGGCACTCAAGCAATGAGACTGGGTTTGCCAGGAAAACACTATGCCAAGCCTCATTCCCCTGCACTCCCTAATAAAATATCTGTCCCCTTCTAATCCTGCTTCCTCTCTGAGAAGTTGTTAACTTATGTAAATGATGTAACCTTTTGCTTTTGTACCTCCAGGTTGTTGAAGGCGACTGTGAGGTTAAATTGCTCAAGTTGGAGGGAAGCTTTTCTGTATTATCTATCAAATGTCACTCAACTCCAGGTAAAGTCTTTGTTCTTTGTCAGGGTTGGGGTTGGTGATGAGGAAACAGGAATATTATCATCATAAACTCTGGGGGTATTTATGGTTCTCTAGTCCTTCTGCTTCTAAAGTGTTGCAAAGTGAGGTGTATAAGCATTCTGAGATTGAAGAACATGCCAATTAATGGGCTTCCCAAGACTGGCTATCTTAGAAGTCCTTTTTTTCCCTGACGTAAGTCCACTAGCAAGGAAGGATGGCCCAGTGGTTGGGGCACTGCCTTAGGCTGTGAAAGACCCACATTCAAGTCCTTGTTCTCCTGTGATCTTCCTGTGTGACCTCGGGCAAGTCACTAACCCTCTCTGCATCTCAGTTCCACAACTGTACAATGGGGCTGATAATGGTTCCTTACCTCAGGAGATGGGCACTGCTAGGATAGCTTGAACTGATGCTCTATGGACGAGGTAATATCCTTTAATGGACCAACTTCTGTTGGTGATAGTTTCAAGCTTACACAGAGCTCTTCTTTAGGTCCTGTGTAAGCTCCAAGGAGCTCCTACAGTGCTGCTCCCCTGTATTAGAACTGGGTGTTTTGTGAGAGGGAGAGAAGAGCTAAGAAGCTGCTCTGGAACTGGGTGTTGAGCCAGAAGGAACAGAGCAGGGTCAGAAGCAGCAACCAGAACAGCAGCAGCAGGAAAGGGAATAGAGTGGGAAAGCAAGTTGCTCCTTGATCCCACTGCCTGGGCTCCCTGTGGTGGTTCTAGTTACCTAGAGATTTTGTTGCTTTCTCAGCCAGAGGTGAACCATCTCCTGCTGCCCCATAGTGACCCACTCCTGGGTTGCAACCCACCAGCTGAACAGCACTTTCATAGGACATTCTTGGCCAAATTCTGTCCTCATGTAGACTTGTGCAACCCCAGTGAAGTCAATGGAATTGGACAGCTGTAGTTATGGACAGTATCTAGTACCTTTTTCCCCATCCACTCATTCTCCTACCCTGGCAAATTTCATAAGAGAAGCACTAATTTTAGTCAGGGAGAAACACCCCCACCCACCCAATTTCCAGTAATTTAGAATCTCATTTAATTAATCTCATTCTTTCAGCAGTAACAATGGGCTAAATGCTGAAGCCCACTCATTTTCACTTAGACAAACTCTCCCTGGTGTCACCGATAGTTTGTCTGAGTGAGGATGGATTAAACATGAATAAGAACCTGGAGAGCTACTGAAGATCAGAAGGAATTTTTTTAAATAAAGACTTAAGGAGCTGGCATGCAAAAGCACATCCCCCCATCTGTGAAAGGTTGCCATCTCTGGGCCAGAATTCAGTGATTCTTTCCCATAACATAACAACACCAGCTGCGCAGTTTGGAACAGGGTATAAAAATAATACCGTATCCCACAGACCAGATCTACAACGCATTCAAGTATAACCTGTAATCTTGTCAAAATATAACCTGTCTTGTTTCATCTACAGATTCAGTTGAAGATATTACTCAAATCTGCCCCGACTGTCCAGTATTAGCACTTTTAAATGACACTCAGGTGATAAATGCAGTTGACCTTGCACTCAGTGAGTATAACAGAAGACCAGATGGTGCCTACGTTAAACTCCTTGAAATTGGACGAGCTCAAATTCAGGTAATTGTTGAAACTCTGATCCTTTGCTATATTACAGAACAGAACATCCCTCCTGGGTTATTATGCAACACTCATTTGCTTGTGTTTGCAAACAAGTTTGGCTTGTGCTAAACATGGTGTTATTTTCCCAAGAGTTCTGTGACATCTAGCCATGTGATTCCCACAGACTTCAGAGGGAGACGCAGAGCTAAAACCTACATGGACCTCTTAGAAAATTCACCCCTTTATATTTCCTTGGCAGTTCTGTAGTTTCATGCTACAAAGACAATTAAATAGTATTAATGTTTTATCAGCATTTCCCGGACATTGTCTCTGTTGAGTTTGCCGTTGTTGTCACAAACTGCTCAGCAAAAGATGCCCAGGATCATGTGGATGACTGTCAGCTGCTGCCTATGGATCTAGCTGTAAGTATGCTGAGACTTTAGTCCTGATCAATCCAAATCAGAGGTTGAGATGAGCCAGCTTATATTGGACCTGATTCTGTACAGGATTAGACCCTACATGGAGATAGGATGCAAAGGGTGTATCCAGTGGTAAGCTGGAGCCGGTTCGCACCGGTTCGCTAGAACCGGTTGTAAAATTTAGAAGCGCTTTTAGAACCAGTTGTTCCACGAGGGAGAACTGGTTCTAAAAGGGCTTCTAAATTTAACTGGCCAAAAGCGGCACCTTAGACACTGACTCCACGGGTGCTCCAGCCCTGGAGCACCCAAGGGGAAAATTTGGTGGGTGCAGAGCACCCACCGGCAGCTCCCCATCCCGCCCCTGGCCCCAGCTCACCTCCGCTCCGCCTCCTCCCCTGAAGGCGCCGCCCTGCTCTGCTTCTCTGCCCCCCCAGGCTTCCCGCGAATCAGCTGTTCGCGCGGGAAGCTGGGGCAGGCTGAGAAGCAGGCCGCAGCTTCCCGCTCAGGCCCAGGGAGGCGGACGTGAGCTGGGGCCAGGGGGTGCAAGGAGGGCCGCCTGCACCGCAGCAGGTAACCAGGGCCGGGGGGCGGGGAGTGCAGGGGAACCGCTCCCCGCCCCAGCTCATCTCCGCCGCCCTCGGCTTGAGTATGAAGCCACGGCCTGCTTCTCAGCCCTCCCAGGCTTCCCGCCGAACAGCTGATTCGCGGGGGGCGAGGGGGCGCGGATAACCAGAGTGGGGCGGCGCATTCAGGGGCGGAGGCGGAGCTGAGGCGAGCTGGGGCCGGGCGCGGGGTGTGGAGCTGCCGGTGGGTGCTCTGCACCCACCAATTTTCCCCATGGGTGCTCCAGCCCCGGAGCACCCAGGGAGTCGGTGCCTAAGGCACCACTTTTGATGTGATCAGTGGGGGAGCGGCCGCTCCTCCTGCTCCCCCCCTAGCTACGCTCCCCCGCCCCTACGAGCCAGAGGGACCTGCCAGATGCTTCCTGGGAGCTGCCCCAGGTAAGCACTGCTAGGTCTCCCCACCTCGCCCCCCGGCAGGTCCCTCTGGCTCTTAGGGGCGGGGTGGGCACCCACTAGGGTGGCCCACAAGACCCTCCTGCCCAGTTCTGGGGGCAGTCAGGGGACAGGGGTGGATGGGGCAGGGATCCTGGGGGCAGGGGCATCAAGGAACGCGGGGGGGTTGGATGGGGCAGGAGTCCCGGGGGGCGGGAGTGGGCAACGACCCCCTCGTGGGGTGAGGAGGGAACCAGTTGTTAAGATTTTGGCAGCTCATCACTGGGCATATCCTGTCCGTGACATGATTTCCAAGACCACGTCAAATCTTTACCTCCCTTTATCGTACAGGAGTTATACGTTGATGTACTCTAGTGGAGACATTTTCAAAGGGTGAGGCCAGCGGATCATTCGCATGGAACATTTTATTGAACATGGTGCATGTTATCCTTTCTTAGCTGTACTGCACGAGCACCTGGAGACCCAGCCCTGTTGTGCTCAAGCCCTGTACAAACACACAACAAAAGAACAGTCCCTACCACAGGTGCCGACTCCGGGGTGCTTCAGGGCTGGAGCACCCATGTGAAAAAAACAGTGGGTGCTCAGCACCGCCCCCACAGCCACCCGCCGATCAGCTGCTTGGCGGTGGCTGGGAGGCACTGAAAGGGGAAGGAGGGAGCAGGTCGGGGGGGGGGAAAGGAAGGGGCACAGCAAGGGCAGGACGCACTCGTGGGAGGGGGAGGAGCATGGGAGGGAAGAGGCGGAGCGAGGGAGGGGCCTTGCAGGAAGGGGCGGCGTGGGGGCAGGGCCTCGGGGCAGGGCGGGGGTGGAGCACCCACCCGGAAAGAAGAAAGTCGGCACCTGTGGTCCCTACCCTGAAGTGCTTCAGATTAAGTGTTGTTAGTGCACTTTATTTTGATACCTAAGCTCCCTAGCACCTTAGGATCAACTACTGTGTGTACTCAGCTCTTCATCTTTCTCATCTGTATCAATTAACTGCAGTTTTACAGTGTGGATCTTTTAGCTGGCTGTCCATGCAACCTTCCTTGCATGCACACACGGACAGTTGGGCACCGCACTGGAAGAGTGCTAACTGGGTGTTAACACATACTCACTGAGGCCTGGTCTACACTGGGGGGTGGAGGGGTGGGAGGGGGCGAGCTAAGTCAGTCTAAGTTATGCAACTTCAGCTACGAAAATAGCGTAGCTGAAGTCGACGTACTTAGAGCTACTCACCGCTGTGTCTTCACTGCGGTAGGTCATAGAATCATAGAATCATAGAAGGTTAGGGTTGGAAGGGACCTCAGGAGGTCATCTAGTCCAACCCCCTGCTCAAAGCAGGACCAATCCCCAGTTTTTGCCCCAGACCCCTAAATGGTCCCCTCAAGGATTGAACTCACAACCCTGGGTTTAGCAGGCCAATGCTCAAACCACTGAGCTATCCCTCCCCCCGACTGCTGACGCTCCCCCGTTGACTCCACCTACGCTTCTCGCTCCGGTGGAGTACCGGAGTCGACGGGAGAGCGCTCGGCGGTCGATTTATCGCGTCTTCACTTGACGCGATAAATCGACCACCGCTGGATAGATCACTCTGGAGGTAAGTGTAGACATGCCCTGATTGTACATTTAAAGACAATTATGCCATTCACTTCGATCGGAGCAGAACCGGCCTCAAAAGGAAGCATTTTACAGCTTAAATATGTAAACAATGTTTAGGTGTTAGGGGTTTTTTGCAGACTGTACTATCCCTTAGGTATTGTAATGCAACTATCTTCCACTTTCTAAGTATGGATTCTTTAACTAATTGTCTTCTAATTTTGACAGCAATTTGGCTTCTGCAATGCAGCAGTTTTAACCAAAAACAACATCACAGTGTCCTGTGCAATTTATGAACATCAGGTACCAACTCTAAATACATTCTTTATTTTCAGACTATTTCCACAATCTTAAAACTATTTGGAGCACCTGTCCAGGAGCGAGCTCTTCCTCCATTGATTGCACTAGTTTCTAGGTGCATCACCAGGGGTTAACTTTAATCTATTAAACTTAGTCTGAGTTCCTTCACAGCTGCCTTAAGGTGTTCTGTGCTGGAAATTGAGCCACATTTGTCACCTGACATCAAACACAGTTTCACTTTGGTCCCCTTCACTGTGATTGAATATGGTTATAATTATGCGCAAACTGGACCAACCTGTGCTGTGTTAAAAAGCATGATCAGTCCCTCATTCTAACAGGTGTCTATCACACTCTCTGAATTAGTTGTTAAATACTCTTTGGTCCTGTCCATACCAGTGGACAAATTGTGTTCAACTAGAGTTGAGGCGTGACTAGCAGTAAACCATATTTGACATTAAAAGGGCCATGAGATTGACACTTCTACTTGGAACCATCTCGGGAGATGAGATCAGCTGGGATGCTTTTGCTAACAGTCCCTAGATTTGGTTGAATAAAATCTATATTAGATATTTTCTTAAATTTTACCATCACTGCTACCACAGGTGCAGCTTCACTGATAGTAATAGCGAGAGTGCCCATGTAGACTGGGGCTCAAGCGTCTGCTTGTGTTTTAGCCACATTGTTGCTCTGAGCAGGTTTAAATGACATGGCGGTCAAAATGCTGGTCTCTGGCCTCGTATCCCCATCATTGATACCAGCAGTAGAGCTGTACCAGTGGTAGCAATGGCAGATGTTTTATGGGCGGGGGGGAAGTAACGTGCAGGTTAGGGCAGCATCTGGATCTGAGTATTTCACTGACTTCATAGGAATTGCTCAGGATTTATTCTGATGCAACTGCAAGTAGACCCCACAGAACTACTGATTATTAAAGAATGTGCAATACCAGGTCCCATCTTTGCGTTCGAATCTGGAGTCAACCTTTTCCAAAGTTCAGGGATGTTTTGGATCTGGGGCTTTGCTTCTGGGTTCATCTCTAGTCAAAACCATAGTACCCATATATGATAAACTCCAAGGCACAGAGCACACAAACAGGACAGATGGGTTTCTTTTCCAGCCTGGAGTGACCCACCATCAGCTGATTCACAATCACTTGGGAGGACAGCTTCCCACCCTGGCACAAGGCTTCAAGCATCATGACCTCAGGCATTTCTACCACGGCTCAGTCGATGATACATCAGAGTCCAGCTCTGCAGAAGCTTCTGTTAGTCCACAACCAGCAATTCCTGTGGTCAAAAGAGCAGTTGAGGCTGTTCTTGATCCAACTGTCCCTCCTTCCCCTGTAGGTTCAGGTCCTACACACCCTCTGTGTCCCGGGAGGATACGACATTTCCAAGTGTAGGATAAGGTACATTAGCCAGCTGATAAAGGGTTAGCTGGTGGCATAACCCACTTTCAGAACACACTGCCAAGAATAAGTGTCTGAGTGCGCTCAAATCCCTGAGCTCCAATGGGTTTCAACCCGATATATGAAAGTGATTGAAAGCTCACAATAATCTGCTCTGAAAAGTAGGTGACCACATACTGTGGCTGCTGTAAAACCCATAACTTCATGATACGAAAACCAAACAAAGGTGTTTTACAAATAAAACTTTAAACATAAATGCCTCTTTGCCTTCTTTCTATCCATATGCATTATCTACATCGCCTCTCTTAATTGCTCAGTAACCTGCTTCGGGGGGTGATGAGTCATATATTGGGCTTGATTTTCAAAGGCGCTGAGCACCTGCAGCTCCAATTGACTTCAGTGGGATATGTGGGTGCTCAGCACGTCTGAAAATCAGGCCAATACAGCTCTGAATCCACAGGCAGAAAAGACTCTGGGGAAAATGGGAAGTGTGGTCTTCCGCTTTCCCTCCCATCCTTTGTCTATTTTAGTTCACAGGTTCTTTGAGGCATGTGCCTGCCTTTAATATTTGTTTAAAGCACCTAAATTATTTTTGGGCATGACATCATGAGTGATGACATCCGTGTTCGTTTACAAAGACAAAGGGATGGACTCTGTAGCCGAGTGCACATAAGGTAACAATAAGATGGCCAGGCTTCCTCCTGTTCCCTAGTTAAATAAATAAAAATGCAAGGCCTTGAGTCTCTTAGACACACCTGACATTTGCTGCAGGCTGCTCTGCAGTAGTGCCACATGCTGGCAGTGTCTGCAGTTCAGGAACAGGCACACCTGATGGTGCTCGCTCTCCTGGCAGGAGATTATGATGTGCTGTGTCTGTGCAGGTATGTGAGGGGATATCTATTTAAAGTAAATGCTATCTGCAGGCAGCCCCGTGTGACCGTAACAGGATCGTGCCTGCCATTTATTGTTGTGCTAATAGACAAGGGGTATGTCTACACTACGGAATAAGGTCGAATTTATAGAAGTCGGTTTTTTAGAAATCGGTTTTATATAGTCGAGTGTGTGTGCCCCCACAGAAAATGCTCTAAGTGCATTAAGTGCATTAACTCGGCGGAGCGCTTCCACAGTACCGAGGCTAGAGTCAACTTCCGGAGCGTTGCACTGTGGGTAGCTATCCCACAGTTCCCGCAGTCTCCGCTGCCCATTGGAATTCTGGGTTGAGATCCCAATGCCTGATGGGGCTAAAACATTGTCGCGGGTGGTTCTGGGTACATATCGTCAGGCCCCCATTCCCTCCCTCCCTCCGTGAAAGCAAGGGCAGACAATCGTTTCGCGCCTTTTTTCCTGAGTTACCTGTGCAGACGCCATACCACGGCAAGCATGGAGCCCGCTCAGGTAACCGTCACCCTATGTCTCCTGGGTGCTGGTAGACGTGGTACGGCATTGCTACACAGTAGCAGCAACCCCTTGCCTTGTGGCAGCAGACGGTACAGTACGACTGGTAGCCACCATCGTCATGTCCGAGGTGCTCCTGGCCACGGTTAGTCCTATAGGAAAAGGGGAAGAGTTAATGGAGATTACACCAAATATGAGCCCCAGGAGGATACAGGATGGGTTAAAAAGGATTACAAGGGAGAATGGGAATGGAAAGAACTTGCAGCCAGAGGGAACAGGGGATAGACTGGAGAATAGCACCGTCACTAGGAAAAGGCAGGTCTATGTGATTGGGGACTCTTTACTGAGAAGAATAGATAGGCCTGTAACCAGAGCTGATCCAGAAAATAGGAGGGTGTGCTGTCTTCCAGGTGCTAAGATACGGGATGTAGACCTGAGGTTAAAAAGGATTCTAAAGGGAGCGGGAAAGAATCCCCTAATTATCCTTCATGTGGGAACAAATGATACGGCTAGATTCTCACTGGAAAGTATTAAGGGAGACTATGCTAGGCTGGGGAGGACGCTTAAGGAAATTGAGGCTCAGGTGATCTTTAGTGGGATTCTGCCTGTTCCTAGAGAAGGGCAACAAAGGTGTGACAAGATTATGACTATCAATAGATGGCTTAGGCAGTGGTGCTATAAGGAGGGCTTTGGGATGTATGGCCATTGGGAGGCATTCATGGATAGAGGACAGTTCTCTCGGGATGGACTTCATCTGAGTAGGGAAGGAAATAGACTTCTAGGATGGAGGCTGGCACAACTGATTAAGAGAGCTTTAAACTAGGAATTTGGGGGAGATGGTTGGGAGATGTCCAGGTAATCTCCACGCCAGAATTTAGCATAGAGTGGAAAGAAAATGAAGTAAGAGTGGATACAGCTGTAGGTAGGAGGAAGGGCAGTGTAGATACAAGTCTAATAGGTTATACTGGTAGTAAAATAACCGTGCCTAATAGGGTACAGAATGTGAGTGAGGCCAAACAGCAAAAATTAAGATGTTTGTACACTAATGCAAGGAGCCTAGGTAACAAAATGGAGGAACTAGAGTTACTGGTGCAGGAAGTGAAACCAGATATTATAGGTATAACAGAGACCTGGTGGAATAGTAGTCATGACTGGGCTACAGGTATTGAAGGGTATGTGCTGTTTAGGAAAGACCGAAATAAAGGTAAAGGTGGTGGAGTAGCACTGTATATCAATGATGAGATAGAATGTAAAGAAATAAGAAGCGATGAAATGGATATGACTGAGTCTGTCTGGGCAACAAATAAATTGGGGAAGAAAACTATTAGAGCCTCCCCTGGGATAGTGCTTGGGGTGTGCTATAGACCGCCGGGATCTAATTTGGATATGGATAGAGCCCTTTTTAATGTTTTTAATAAAGTAAATACTAATGGAAACTGTGTGATCATGGGAGACTTTAACTTCCCAGATATAGACTGGAGGACGAGTGCTAGTAATAATAATAGGGCTCAGATTTTTCTAGATGCGATAGCTGATGGATTCCTTCAGCAAGTAGTTGCTGAACCGACTAGAGGGGATGCCATTTTAGATTTGGTCTTGGTGAGTAATGAGGACCTCATAGAGGAAATGGTTGTAGGGGATAATCTTGGCTCAAGTGATCATGAGCTAATTCAGTTCAAACTGAATGGAAGGATTAACAAAAATAAATCTGCAACTAGGGTTTTTGATTTCAAAAGGGCTGACTTTCAAAAATTAAGGAAATTAGTTAGGGAAGTGAATTGGACTGAAGAATTTATGGGTTTAAAGGTAGAGGAGGCCTGGGATTATTTTAAATTAAAGCTGCAGAAGCTATCAGAAGCCTGCATCCCAAGAAAGGGGAAAAAATTCATAGGCAGGAGTTGTAGACCAAGCTGGATGAGCAAGCATCTTAGAGAGGTAATTAAGAAAAAGCAGAAAGCATATAGGGAGTGGAAGAAGGGAGGGATCAGTAAGGAAAGCTACCTTATTGAGGTCAGAATATGTAGGGATAAAGTGAGACAGGCTAAAAGTCAAGTAGAGTTGGACCTTGCAAAGGGAATTAAAACCAATAGTAAAAGGTTCTATAGTCATATAAATAGGAAGAAAACAAAGAAAGAAGAAGTGGGACCGCTAAAAACTGAGGATGGAGTGGAGGTCAAGGATAATCTAGGCATGGCCCAATATCTAAACAAATACTTTGCCTCAGTCTTTAATAAGACTAAAGAGGATCTTAGGGATAATGGTAGCATGATAAATGGGAATGAGGATATGGAGGTAGACATCACCATATCTGAGGTAGAAGCGAAACTCAAACAGCTTAATGGGACTAAATCGGGGGGCCCAGATAATCTTCATCCAAGAATATTAAAAGAATTGGCACAAGAAATTGCAAGCCCATTAGCAAGAATTTTTAATGAATCTGTAAACTCAGGGGTTGTACCGTATGATTGGAGAATTGCTAACATAGTTCCTATTTTTAAGAAAGGGAAAAAAAGTGATCCAAGTAATTATAGGCCTGTTAGTTTGACATCTGTAGTATGCAAGGTCTTGGAAAAAATTTTGAAGGAGAAGGTAGTTAAGGACATTGAAGTCAATGGTAAATGGGACAAAATACAACATGGTTTTACAAAAGGTAGATCGTGCCAAACCAACCTGATCTCCTTCTTTGAGAGAGTAACAGATTTTTTAGATAAAGGAAACGCAGTGGATCTAATTTACTTAGATTTTAGTAAGGCGTTTGATACTGTGCCACATGGGGAATTATTAGTTAAATTGGATAAGATGGGCATCAATAGGAAAATTGAAAGGTGGATAGGGAATTGGTTAAAGGGGAGACTACAACGGGTCCTACTGAAAGGTGAACTGTCAAGTTGGAGGGAGGTTACCAGTGGAGTTCCTCAAGGATCAGTTTTGGGACCAATCTTATTTAATCTTTTTATTACTGACCTGGGCACAAAAAGTGGGAGTGTGCTAATAAAGTTTGCAGATGATACAAAGCTGGGAGGTATTGCTAATTTAGAGAAGGACAGGGATACCCTACAGGAGGATCTGGATGACCTTGTAAACTGGAGTAATAGGAATAGGATGAAATTTAATAGTGAGAAGTGTAAGGTCATGCATTTAGGGATTAATAACAAGAATTTTAGTTATAAGCTAGGGACGCATCAACTAGAAGTAACGGAGGAGGAAAAGGACCTTGGAGTATTGGTTGATCATAGGATGACTATGAGCTGCCAATGTGATATGGCTGTGAAAAAAGCTAATGTCGTCTTGGGATGCATCAGGAGAGGTATTTCCAGTAGGGATAAGGAGGTTTTAGTACCATTATATAAGGCACTGGTGAGACCTCACCTGGAATACTGTGTGCAGTTCTGGTCTCCCATGTTTAAGAAGGATGAATTCAAACTGGAACAGGTACAGAGAAGGGCTACTAGGATGATCCGAGGAATGGAAAACTTGTCTTATGAAAGGAGACTCAGGGAGCTTGGCTTGTTTAGCCTAACTAAAAGAAGGTTGAGGGGAGATATGATTGCTCTCTATAAATATATCAGAGGGATAAATACCAGAGAGGGAGAGGAATTATTTAAACTCAGTACCAATGTGGACACAAGAACAAATGGATATAAACTGGCCACTAGGAAATTTAGATTAGAAATTAGACGAAGGTTTCTAACCATCAGAGGAGTGAAGTTTTGGAATAGCCTTCCGAGGGAAGTAGTGGGGGCAAAAGATCTATCTTGCTTTAAGATTAAACTCGATAAGTTTATGGAGGAGATGGTATGATGGGATAACATGGTTTTGGTAATTAAATATTCATGGTAAATAGGCCCAATGGCCTGTGATGGGTTTTTAGATGGGGTAAGATCCAAGTTACCCGGGAAAGAATTTTCTGTAGTATCTGGCTGATGAATCTTGCCCATATGCTCAGGGTTTAGCTGATCGCCATATTTGGGGTCGGGAAGGAATTTTCCTCCAGGTTAGATTGGAAGGCCCTGGAGGTTTTTCGCCTTCCTCTGTAGCATGGGGCACGGGTCACTTGCTGGAGGATTCTCTGCTCCTTGAGGTCTTCAAACTACAATTTGAGGACTTCAATAGCACAGATATAGGTGTGAGGTCTTTTTTAGGAGTGGTGGGTGAAATTCTGTGGCCTGCATTGTGCAGGGGGTCAGACTAGATGATCATAATGGTCCCTTCTGACCTAAATATCTATGAATCTATGAATCTACGTCGGCTGGGAGCACCTGGACAGACATGGGCGCAGGGACTAAATTTGGAGTGACTTGACCAGGTCATTCTCTTTAGTCCTGCAGTCAGTCCTATTGAACCGTCTTATGGTGAGCAGGCAGGCGATACGGATTGCTAGCAGTTGTACTGTACCATCTTCTGCCAGGCAGGCAAGAGATGAGGATTGCTAGCAGTCGTATTGTACCATCTTCTGCCGGGCAGGCAAGAGATGAGGATGGCTAGCAGTCGTACTGTACCATCTTCTGCCGAGCAGCCATGAGATGTGGATGGCATGCAGTCCTTCTGCACCGTCTGCTGCCAGCCAAAGTTGTAAAAGATAGATGGAGTGGATCAAAACAAGAAATAGACCAGATTTGTTTTGTACTCATTTGCCTCCTCCCCTGTCTAGGGGACTCATTCCTCTGGGTCACACTGCAGTCACTCACAGAGAAGGTGCAGCGAGGTAAATCTAGCCATGTATCAATCAGAGGCCAGGCTAACCTCCTCGTTCCAATAAGAACAATAACTTAGGTGCACCATTTCTTATTGGAACCCTCCGTGAAGTCCTGCCTGAAATACTCCTTGATGTAAAGACACCCCCTTTGTTGATTTTAGCTCCCTGAAGCCAACCCTGTAAGCCCTGTCGTCAGTCGCCCCTCCCTCCGTCAGAGCAACGGCAGACAATCGTTCCGCACCTTTTTTTCTGTGCGGACGCCATACCAAGGCAAGCATGGAGGCCGCTCAGCTCACTTTGGCAATTAGGAGCACATTAAACACCACACGCATTATCCAGCAGTATATGCAGCACCAGAACCGGGCAAAGCGATACCGGGCAAGGAGGCGACGTCAGCACGGTCACGTGAGTGATCAGGACATGGACACAGATTTCTCTGAAAGCATGGGCCCTGCCAATGCATGCATCATGGTGCTAATGGGGCAGGTTCATGCTGTGGAACACCGATTCTGGGCTCGGGAAACAAGCACAGACTGGTGGGACCGCATAGTGTTGCAGGTCTGGGACGATTCCCAGTGGCTGCGAAACTTTCGCATGCATAAGGGCACTTTCATGGAACTTTGTGACTTGCTTTCCCCTGCCCTGAGGCGCAAGAATACCAAGATGAGAGCAGCCCTCACAGTTGAGAAGCGAGTGGCGATAGCCCTGTGGAAGCTTGCAATGCCAGACAGCTACCGGTCAGTCGGGAATCAATTTGGAGTGGGCAACTCTACTGTGGGGGCTGCTGTGATGCAAGTAGCCCACGCAATCAAAGATCTGCTGATATCAAGGGTAGTGACCCTGGGAAATGTGCAGGTCATAGTGGATGGCTTTGCTGCAATGGGATTCCCTAACTGTGGTGGGGCCATAGACGGAACCCATATCCCTATCTTGGCACCGGAGCACCAAGCCGGCAAGTACATAAACCGCAAGGGGTACTTTTCGATAGTGCTGCAAGCTCTGGTGGATCACAAGGGATGTTTCACCAACATCAACTTGGGATGGCCGGGAAAGGTACATGACGCTCGCATCTTCAGGAACTCTGGTCTGTTTCAAAAGCTGCAGGAAGGGACATTATTCCCAGACCAGAAAATAACTGTTGGGGATGTTGAAATGCCTATAGTTATCCTTGGGGACCCAGCCTACCCCTTAATGCCATGGCTTATGAAGCCGTACACAGGCAGCCTGGACAGTAGTCAGAAGCTGTTCAACTACAGGCTGAGCAAGTGCAGAATGGTGGTAGAATGTGCATTTGGACGTTTAAAGGCGCGCTGGCGCAGTTTACTGACTCGCTTAGACCTCAGCGAAACCAATATTCCCACTGTTATTACTGCTTGCTGTGTGCTCCACAATATCTGTGAGAGTAAGGGGGAGACGTTTATGGCGGGGTGGGAGGTTGAGGCAAATCGCCTGGCTGCTGGTTACGCGCAGCCAGACACCAGGGCGGTTAGAAGAGCACAGGAGGGCGCGGTACGCATCAGAGAAGCTTTGAAAACCAGTTTCATGACTGGCCAGGCTACGGTATGAAAGTCCTGTTTGTTTCTCCTTGATGAAACCCCCCCGCCCCTTGGTTCACTCTACTTCCCTGTAAGCTAACCACTCACCCCTCCTCCCTTCAATCACCGCTTGCAGAGGCAATAAAGTCATTGTTGCTTCACATTCATGCATTCTTTATTCATTCATCACACAAATAGGGGGATAACTACCAAGGTAGCCCAGGAGGGGTGGTGGAGGAGGGAAGGAAAATGCTACAGAGCACTTTAAGCACAGCACTTTAAAAGTTTACAACTTTAAAATTTATTGAATGACAGCCTTCTTTTTTTTGGGCAATCCTCTGTGGTGGAGTGGCTGGTTGGCCGGAGGCCCCCCCACCGCGTTCTTGGGCATCTGGGTGTGGAGGCTATGGAACTTGGGGAGGAGGGCGGTTGGTTACAGAGGGGCTGCAGTGGCAGTCTGTGCTCCAGCTGCCTTTGCTGCAGCTCAACCATACACTGGAGCATACTGGTTTGGTCCTCCAGCAGCCTCAGCATTGAATCCTGCCTCCTCTCATCATGCTGCTGCCACATTTGAGCTTCAGCCCTCTCTTCAGCCCGCCACTTACTCTCTTCAGCCCGCCACTTCTCCTCCCGGTCATTTTGTACTTTCCTGCACTCTGACATTATTTGCCTCCATGCATTCATCTGTGCTCTGTCAGTGTGGGAGGACAGCATGAGCTCGGAGAACATTTCATCGCGAGTGCGTTTTTTTTTTCTTTCTAAGCTTCATTAGCCTCTGGGAAGGAGAAGATCCTGTGATCATTGAAACACATGCAGCTGGTGGAGAAAAAAAAAGGGACAGCGGTATTTAAAAAGACACTTTTTATAAAACAGTGGCTACACTCTTTCAGGGTAAACCTTGCTGTTAACATTACATACATAGCACATGTGCTTTCGTTACAAGGTCGCATTTTGCCTCCCCCCACCGCGTGGCTACCCCCTCAACCCTCCCCCCTCCCAGTGGCTAAAAGCAGGGAACATTTCTGTTTAGCCACAGGCAAACAGCCCAGCAGGAATGGGCTCCTCTGAGTGTCCCCTGAAGAAAAGCACTCTATTTCAACCAGGTGACCATGAATTATATCTCACTCTCCTGAGGATAACACAGAGAGATAAAAAACGGATGTTGTTTGAATGCCAGCAAACATACACTGCAATGCTTTGTTCTACAATGATTCCCGAGTACGTGTTACTGGCCTGGAGTGGTAAAGTGTCCTACCATGGTGGATGGAATAAGGCTGCCCTCCCCAAAAAATTTTGCAAAGGCTTTGGGAGTACATCCAGGAGAACCGCGAATGCCAGGGCAAAGTAATCCTTTCACATGCTTTCTTTTAAACCATATATAGTATTTTAAAAGGTACACTCACCAGAGGTCCCTTCTCCGCCTGCTGGGTCCAGGAGGCAGCCTTGGGTGGGTTCGGGGGGTACTGGCTCCAGGTCCAGGGTGAGAAACAGTTCCAGGCTGTCGGGAAAACCGGTTTCTCCGCTTGCTTGCTATGAGCTATCTACAACCTCATCATCATCATCACCTTCTTCATCCCCAAAACCTGCTTCCGTATTGCCTCCATCTCCATTGAAGGAGTCAAACAACACGGCTGGGGTAGTGGTGGCTGAACCCCCTAAAATGGCATGCAGCTCATCATAGAAGCGGCATGTTTGGGGCTCTGACCCGGAGCGGCCGTTTGCCTCTCTGGTTTTCTGGTAGGCTTGCCTCAACTCCTTCAGTTTCACGCGGCACTGCTTCGGGTCCCTGTTATGGCCTCTGTCCTTCATGCCCTGGGAGATTTTGACAAAGGTTTTGGCATTTCGAAAACTGGAATGGAGTTCTGATAGCACGGATTCCTCTCCCCAAACAGCGATCAGATCCCATACCTCCCGTTCGGTCCATGCTGGAGCTCTTTTGCGATTCTGGGACTCCATCATGGCCACCTCTGCTGATGAGCTCTGCATGGTCACCTGCAGCTTGCCACGCTGGCCAAACAGGAAATGAGATTCAAAAGTTCGCAGTTCTTTTCCTGTCTACCTGGCCAGTGCATCTGAGTTGAGAGTGCTGTCCAGAGTGGTCACAATGGAGCACTCTGGGATAGCTCCCGGAGGCCAATACCGTCGAATTGTGTCCACAGTACCCCAAATTCGAGCCGGCAAGGCCGATTTAAGCACTAATCCACTTGTCGGGGTGGAGTAAGGAAATCGATTTTAAGAGCCCTTTAAGTCGGAAAAAAGGGCTTCATCGTGTGGACGGGTGCAGGTTTACATTGATTTAATGCTGCTAAATTCGACCTAAAGTCCTAGTGTAGACCAGGGCAAGGTCTCTCTCTGCCTCTCTCGCATATATGAGGGCTAAATTATACCCTGCCTAATGCAGTGACGATGATCAGAGAAAATGGCCAGTGTGCCATTTTCTGTAGGAATCCTGCCAACCAGGCCAGGGTTCCAGAGGCCTGGCGGGGGGAACGTGCAGGGCACACACTGGTGCCTCTCAGAAGAGGAGTGGCACTGGCTGCAGCGTACGTGCTAACCAGCTGGACGTGCTGCCAAATCTGCAGACCACATGTCTATTCCATTCTATACTTTGCTCAGAGTCATTGCCTTAGTAGCTGAGCACCGTCTAGTAGTGCATTAAGCAACACAGCTAACACCTGTCCTTGGTGACCTGGTGCACTAGTGAGTGCACCAGATAACCATATCCCCTGCTATTTCCTTCCAAGAGATTCTGCCCTGCTGGTTTTTGGGGGTGGGGGGATTCCATATGCCTTCGTCACACCCACTCATTTCTTGCACATCAGTACAACACAGTGCAGGCCCTATCTAGATTGTTACTGTTTTATTTACATTCACATAACCTCAGCACCAGGACTATATTATTGTATTTTTACATTCTGGATTTCTCTTCACTAAACTCCAATGAGGAGTCCTGAGTAGGGTGACCAGATAGCAACTGTGAAAAAACGGGACAGGGAGGGAGGGGTAATAGGAGCCTATATAAGAAAAAGTCCCCAAAAACGGGACTGTCCCTATAAAAACGGGACATCTGGTCACCGTAGTCCTGAGCATAGTGCAGCGTGTATTACCCTACCGAGGGCACATATGATGCTCCCTGTGCTCGGGAAAAGCTTCCCTTCCTTAGCAGGACTGAGCACGTGTTTGTAGCTGGAATCTCTGCAGGTCCCTATGCAATCATATGGTAGCAGGAATCATTTTCTTACTGCATTTTCTTAGTAGCACAACAAGGGCACAAAGCAGATTTGCTGCTTCCAGGCTCTGAACTGCTCCCCTCCTCCTCCTGACGTACACACTCACTCTCCTTCCTATCAGTAAAATGGAAGAATCAGAAAATGGTTTGTGTTGATCTAATGCTGCAATTAATAACCACAACTTCTCTCCCCTCTCCTTGACATCTGCCCCCTTTGTAAACCACTGGCTTTAAACACTGTTATTCTCTCCCTCTTCAGCATATAGTCCTGCGTGTACGCACCCCAACTGCTTCTAGCTGATGCCCTTGTGCTTAGCATCACGTTATGGTGATGAGTGATCTAGAAACGACAATTAACAAATCAACCAAAAATTTTTCCCTTTCTTTGAATAACAGAGCGAACAGCTGTGTCAGATCTGCATCATTAACTCACTGCACTTTTCACCAGTTTCAATTGCCAGGCTGCTTTGTTACTGCCTGGGTATTCTGTGTGAATTCCAGCAGGAGGTGCTGAGCTTTGCTATGTCTGTGTTTCTGTTGGTGTGCTAAGATCAGCTACTTAACAGTAAGGAAAAAGCTGTTTATACCTAGCTAAGTTCATTGAGGATAGGTCCATCAATGGCTATTAGCCAGGATGGGCAAGGATGCAAAACCATGTTCTGAAGCGTTCCTAGTCTCTGTTTGCCAGAAGTTGGGAATGGGCGACAGGGGATGGATCACTTGATGATAACCTGTTCTGTTCATTCCCTCTGAACCACCTGGCATTGGCCACTGTTGGAAGACAGGATACTGGACTAGATGGACCTTTGGTCTGACCCAGTATGGTCGTTCTGATGTTCTGTTGGGAGGGAATGAGAACAGAGCCAAGAATGTAACAATTCCCCACCATAAGAGCCAAGAGCACAGCCAGCACTAATTGGCAACCCTGTCGGCAGTGTCAGCAGAGAGGCCAAGAAATTCATGGAAACAGAGAGTGAATTATCATCCTTTGCCCATGAGGGAGGACTGTCCAGGACAGGGTGGAAGCAAGATGGCAGGAGGCAGCGTAAGGGAGTTTGCAACGCTGCTGCTGCCTTCACTTGCCGGGACCGTTTCTCTGGCACTTTTCACCTGCACTAAAATCATTTTTAAAACACGTTACCATTTTTGTCTTTCCCTTTCATAGCCCCCTTCCTTCCCAGGATCTTACAAACATAAGGCTGGCCACACTGGGTCAGATCCATGGTCCATCTAGCCCTCTCCAACAGTGCAGCAATGTAAGGGCTAACCACAGTCGACTCCTCGGTCATTTCAAACCAGTTTTGCTTTGGAAGGAATTTCTGTGACCTTCTTCTGTTTGTATTTTGAAACTCACCTGAGAGCTAATAAGTAACTAGTGAGCAACTTCTGAGGCTGATGGATAAACCTCAAAAATCAGTAACGGGGGAAACGAGCCCGTAAGTTTTTATCTGAGTGTTATTGCAAAGCCAGTGCATTGATCCGTGCTGACACTTAAAACTAAAGTAGTACCATGGCAACAGCAATCTACCTGATCCCCTGGCTTGTAGTCTTATAAACACCACAAAGCTGTGATATTCCTTTTGCATCCTGCAGCCTAAACTGGGATAGGCAGTGTCAGTGCCTGGGCAGAGGGGAGAGAGGTAGTGGTCTTTCCTGGGAGCCAGTCTGCTGATGGTGTTAGGGGGGCAATCATGCTGTCGTTGAACACCAAACCTGGTGTCAGGAGCTGCCACTGCTATTTGGCCTGTGGGCCAAATTTAGTGGGGACATAAACGGCGGTGGTAAATTGGTCAGAAAATGAGTGAAAGTGCAAAAGTCATGTTTGTTGCACCAAGACGGCATTAAATGAGCATGTAACACAAGTGTAATTTTCACAGGCACCAAGGGGGTGTGTTAGCAGGATGCCACTGCCTAAAGGCTGTAAGATAAAGCAACCCCTCCCTCTAGTTTATCCTGTGCTCTCCTATTAGTTGATTTTTCTGCTAGCTCCACCCCAGCAATCCCTGGGCATGGAAGTTTACATTCATCAATGCCAGTTAGACAGTTTACCATGTACACCCTGTTTCTGGCCAGCTCGCACCTGATGTGTAATTTATAGCCGTATCAGCACTGAGTTTGGCCCATGGTTAACAGAAATCTCGCTGTGTTTTTATTAGTATAGGGGTTATCTGGTGTCCTGCTAATAGGCACCTGCCTCCACCTCAGCACCACAATGAGACAATTCCAGGTGCCTGTTCACATGTGGGGAGCGGAGAGGAGGAAATGGGAGCAGTCTTCACAATCAGCAGTAATGTGGAGGGGCGGGGAACTTGTGCTGATTGTCAGGGGTAGGTACGGCATGTTTGCAGGACGAATTGCCTGGGGTGGTCACTGGAGTGAGGGTGGAGAGTGGGATGGCAGGAGAGGATGGGGTAAAGCTGGAGGTTTTCATAGTGAGGAGAGGTGATTGGATGCTGACAGAGAGGATGAGGGATAAGCAGGGAAGGCCAGGTAGTGGGGTGGGTGTCAGTGAAGAAGGATGTGTGGGCTGACTAAGAGGGCAACAGCTCCAGCAAGGGGATATTAGTGAGTTGGGGAGAAGTTGCTTTGTATGTGTTTTGTAACAAGACATGTAACCGCATGACCTTATTTGGGTAACCTTTGTCCACCCATCTTCCTATCTTCTCCCACCTATGGTAGTAGCTCTCATTGTGCGTCATGTCTACCACTAGTATTTCAGTTTGTTGGGGCAGGGACTGTGTCCGTCTATATGTTTGGGAAGCACTTGGCACTTCAGGCTCACCGCAATGAATTATCATCATAACTCCCCACTGAAGTCAGTGGAGAGTTCTGCTTAAAAACAAGCAACATGGTATGGCCCATAGGTCTTTTTAGGCCAGTGGCTCTCAAACATTTTTACTGGTGACCCCTTTCACATAGCAAACCTCTGAGTGCGACCCTCCTTATAAATTAAAAACACTTTTTTATATATTTAACACCATTATAAATGCTGAAGGCAAAGCGGGATTTGGGCTGGAGATTGACAGCTCGTGAACCCCCATGTAATAACCTCGTGGCCCCCTGAGGAGTCCCGACCCACAGTTTGAGAACCCCTGTTTTAGGCCATATCCCTATTATTATATTAACTCTTACTGTGAGGCAGGTCTGCATTCTCCATTGCAAACACACATGGCTCTGTACGTTTTATGAAGGCTTGTTATTTTATTTTTTCTATATATATTTAATTTATAAAATAAAAAGTGTAAATTCAGTTACCCAAACTTTGGTCCTGATCCTGATTCTGTTAAAGTCAACTGGAGTTTGGTCCTTCGTTTTATAACAGATCTTGCTCTCAGAGTACAGCATACAGACCGATTTTAATCAGCGAGGTTAAATGTGTGTGGACTGCCCAGTGAAATCCACCTTGGACATATGAAACCAAGAGCAAAATTTGGCCTTGGTCTATAAGCAGCTGCACTGAATGTACAACCTTCTAATCATTTACTTGGTGTTTGCAATTGCCATGTATGCAGGTTTAAAGGTGATGGTCAGTGTGTTGTTTGAGGAGACAACAAAGTATATAAAGAGTCCTGATTCCACTTCAAAAGTTTATTCTTGCAGGCTGGCCCTGGCCTCTCTCTTGTGGCTTCCCAGAGGTTATAGCATTTCCAATCTGCCTAACTGGTTTACTGAGCAGAATGACCCTGCTCGTTTTGCTTCTCTTTGGCATTCAGTTGCTATGCTCCTGGGCTGTCTCTCCTCCAGGCACGGAACCACCATCTCTGTTACGTTCCCCTGCGTGTAATGACTCTGCAATAGAGGAAGCTGCAGATCTGGCTCTGCGCCAGATCAATGCCAACCAAAGAGAAGGCTACGTGCTTGGTCTCTATCGAATTTTCAGCATCCAAGAACATCCCCAGGTAACGAACCCTCTCATTCTGGTAGCGTTTGTCCTGGGGAGGGGGGTGTACTTTGTACATACTGTCCAGTTGCCCTAGCAATGGGGGTTTGAACCAAGGAATGCTCAGAAAGACATTTCAGAAAGGCTGGGAATTCATTCTGATGTGTAGAAAACGTGAAAAGCTAAATTTTCCTAGGACTCTCAGGGCAGTGGCAACTTCACCCACAAATGAATGGAAATAATTTCACAATAGCAATTTAAAGCAAGTAGGACAATTGGAAGCAGGAGGATCTGATTCTCTCTGGCCATGCACCTGGTACCATCATTGGCATCTGTCCAGTGGGAGTGAAACACCATCATTGTCATTTAATAACATTGTGTACCCACTTGGTTCAGATATACTTGCTTATACAAGGTGCAAAGCAATAGCGTATTGGGCCCAGGGAATTTTTTCACATACAATTGGGCACCTCATTGAAGACTGACTTGCCAAGAGAGCTTTGAAACCAGGTCAGAGTTAAAAATAAATTTAGATCTAAGGGGAAAGTATATCTCTGTGTGTGACTATTTTATTTATTATTGTTTGAATTGCAATAACGTGAAGGAGGCACAGCCAGGATCAGTGTGCCAGGCCCCAATATGTAAGGCACTGTATAACCATGGGAGTAACACCCCCTTCCTCTACTGCACATTGATATAATCGTATCTGTGCACTCACTTGCATTGTTTAATGGCTATAGCGCTGTAACTGAACAGAAATTCCATTGCCAGATATTTAAAGATCTCCCACATCTACTAGGACTTGTCACTATTTCCTACCCACCAAGACTCCAGCAACTCACACAGGAAAATGCCATGGTTAAATTTATCTGCCAGAGATCAGGAATTGGGTCAATAAAGTTGTACACATGTTCCACTGCTCTTTGAGCCACGTTCTCTACCCTTTGCATTGCTCAGGTGGCTCAAAGTGACCAGAAAGCAACCAGATCAGGTCAGTTGAGAGTTTCCCACATGGAGTCAGTCTCAGCTGGCATAGAATCAGCACAGCTATTACCCTGAACTGACTCCATCACAATGGATATATCAGAGGTATGTTGTAGGTATGGCCAGAGCACAGTGTGCTCTGGCAATCCCCAGCTAGAGAATGGTCCACTGGGACCTACTGCCAGATGACATGAATGAGAGCAGCCCCTAGGCTACTCTATTTTATGATAGGGCTGCTGCAGATGTGCCATCAGGCACTTGCTCCCTGATGGGTCCATCCACCTCCTCCTGTGCAAGGCATGTCTCAGCACAGGGGAGAATCTGGGCCTCTTTTTTAATATTGGCTCTCATCACTTCCATTGCCTCTTCACTCTTTACCTTTAAGGAGTAGCTTGTGTCCTGGTTTGTTTGGTTATTTTTACTGATTATTACTCTTTTATTTCTAAAAAATGTGCAAAACCACAGCATATAACAGCAAATAGATCAACTAAACCCAGCAGCTGAGCCAAAAGCACAAACAGGACTAATGAGACTGTATCACATTTGTGCCTCTGTGAAAATGGAACATACAGAGTGCATTCAAATAGGTCATGTTATTCAAAAATGTTAATAGATCCCACTGACACCTTTGTTCCTCAGAAAGGGTTGAGAAACTTACTCTTTGCCTGTGATTTAAATCAGTGGAAAAGCCATACCCTCTCTTTCCCCCTCATGTTTGTGATCACCACCTGTGATGAAAACATTTTCACTTTGCCTTCAGATTCAAATCTGCCCCTACCTGATCTGTGGCTTGATCCTACTTTAAGACTTTTGCCATTGACTCAAATGGGAGTAGGACAGGGCCCTTCATTCCCAAGAAATGATGATCAATGTACTTCAGTAACAGGTTTTTAACTAGATCTTAAGTAATCATTAGATACTGGAACATATTTACCTTCTTCTTTTACTGTTTTTAACAGGTCCCCCACCCCCGCAAAGAGTTGCTGACCTGTGGTTGCCAACTCCCTTCTGGCTCCAAGACTTGCCAGCATGCATGGGACTGGTCATGTTAGTGTCAGCAGAATCAAAGCAAGGGATATGCCTGTGTAGAAAACAGAAATCATGCTTTATCCAATACTAAACAGATCTCAAAAGGTTCCCTCTTAATAACCTTATTTATGAGATAAAAAATAAGGGTAATGAAATGCTCTGTGATCTGCTCGCCACTGAATAAATCCTGAACTAGCCTTTCCCCACTGGAGGCTGATGCATCTGAAAGTCAGTACATAAAACTGACATGGACTGTACAGTATACTCATAGCCCTTCTGCCTGCTAGAACTGGCCCAGGCGGGTAAAACAAGGATTTTGGTTCAGTTTGATTGTATTTAAGCACTTAAATATTCTTGAATTCACCCAACCTTCAAAACCAGTCTGTGTGATTCAGCAGAATAGACATATCTGACATCGAACATGTGTTTGATCGCAAATACACCTGTTTGATGCAGAATGTGTGTGCTCCAAATACTTGGGTGACTAATTTGGAAGCTCAGATACCAACTTCAGATTCTCTGTACATCCCTCCATTCCTATCTGCTCACCTGTGATATTCAGAAGAATGTTTTTCTAAGACAAGATATATTCAAAAATAATGAGTCTGGCTCCCAAGTGTGGCACGCAGAGACAAAAAACACTGAAATTTTCAGAACTTGACAAATACTCTTTGACTGGTTCTACTGTTTGTCTAATCCAGTGGTTCTCAACCTGCAGCCCAAACAGCACACAGCTGCGGCCCATGTGACATTCTCAGGGCCATACAGGTAATATATATATTCAGTGGATGCGGCCCACATAACACATAGAGAGCTGGATATGTGGCCCACAATGGTAAATAGGTTGAGAACCACTGATCTAATCTGTAATCTAAATTAGCCACTAGCCATTACATTTTAAAGACATGTGTCACTGCAGTACTTCGGTGCCTTGCACATTAGTAAAAGTCACATCTGATTTCATCTGCAGAAGGACCAGCATTCTCTAACCCACTTGCACTACATCTATTGTCCTGAGGTGGACCATTGAGATGGTTTTCTTCCAGTGGAACATTTCTAGCAGCAAATAAACATGATATTGTATCTGTACAGTGATGGCAAAGCATGGGAGATGCCTGCGATGCCTCTTTCCATAATAATACCTCGCTCTCATACAGCACTTTCCTTCAATAGATCTCAAAAGCACTTTACCAGGGAAGATCAGTATCAATATCACATTTTACAGATGGGGAAACTTGGGCACAGAGGAGGGAAATGACTTGTCCAAGGTCACCCAGCAGGCCAATGGCCAAGCGAGGAATAGAACCTAGGTCTCCTGAGTCCCAGTCCAGTGCTCTATCCCATAGAATGCTTCTGAGTCATATGCCGCATGCATGCTCGGAAACTTCAGCAATATACGTTCTTTATTTACTGACACAACATACCCATAGATAATTCTTTTGTTTTCACTAAAATTAGAACAGACCTAAATTTCAACCAAACCATAAAGTTCTGTTAACTATTTTTAAAACAATTTCCCATTACCATGGTTCATCCTCATTCTTGGGTTCTGGCTGGCACCAGAACAGGAAGGGGGAAAATAACTCAAAGAAAGGCTGTTCTTGCAATAATTCTGACCTCACTGAGGGCTGGAAGCGTTAGAAATATTTCAAGACAGCATGTTCTTACAGGCCAGATCCTCAGCTGGCATATGCTGATTTACACTAGCTGAAGATTTGGCCCACAACATTTCCAGCTTTTTTGCAGGTGCTTGTATGAACTTTATGACATTTGTCCATCACTCATTGTTATTCCCTTTTCTTTGTGATGGGTGAAATTGTGACATAACCCCTTTTACGTTGTGTTTAGAAAATCACTGATTCTGTCTTCTATCTCACCTTGGATGTGGTAGAAACCGAATGCCACGTACTCAGCAGAAGGTTGTGGAAGGATTGTAAGAACAGAGCTATACATGAAACGGTAAGGATTTATTTTATTTATTTATTTTTAGATTTAAGTGTACATGGGAGTGTATGGCTCAGCTATTACTGAACGAAGCAAAGATCCTTGCACAGATGGTTCTTACAAGCAGTTGGCTGGTTAAAAATTTGAAACTTGTTAATAAAAAATATTTTTAAAACATTTCCATGAAAATATTTCACTGTTTTCCAACCAGTTTATAAGAGTTCTCAAATTCAAAATGTCAACATTTTTTTCCCAACCAGATCTAATAAGCAGCTCCTGGTAAATATGCAAGTTAAGCAGTGTTTAGAATCCCTGTACGGGTTTCTCTGAAAATAGCCTGACAAAGGAAGAATGAAAGAGACTCACTTTATTCATCTTAATGCTTATTCTTTGTTCTGACAATCTAACGAACTAGAGGCCTGAAAAAGTAAAGAGAAAGAACAAACAACAAGCTAAGCCTCACGGATGCAGCAAGCAACCTGGGCTCACTGCTAGAGCCAGTCAATACTTTCTTGACAAAATATTTTCATGGGAAAGGAATTTTGCATGAAAGACTGTTTTAGCATCTGATGAAAATATTCAGGTTTTGGTTAAAAACAAACAAACAAAATGTTTGGCTTTTGTCAAGCAATTTTTATTTTTTTTAAACAAAAGCCTGAAATTCAAAAATAAAAATTTCCTGACCATCACAGCAGCTCCTTTGGCGGTTAGAAGGAACTGATGGGCGGTTGGATTCCACATCTTTTATACCTCTGGAGCCCTCCACAAAGCAAGAAACAGTGAAGGTTGAGTGGCCCCAATGGACACTGTCCATCAGAAGATTTCTGAAGCTCCCAGCACAGGTGCCTTGATCCCACAAGGGGAAATACTAAAGAGGCCGCCTGAGCATTAACATTTAAAGTCACTCATGCTAAGCCAGCATAATCAACCCAGGCTCACTGTAGTATGAGGATGATCCTCCAGAGCCATACAGCTGATGTACGGACTTTTATGCCATTCTCCCTCCTTGCTGCCAACATAGCATGGAAAAGGGTCAGACTCATGGCTGGAAGATAGCGGGAGTGGGTAGGACATTTCCACTGGGCTGCGCTCCAGCTGTTTTCAGATGGTTGGGCTCTGTGTATACATCCCTCAAGGTCCCCAATAGAGGGGGCAAAGCCAGGAAAAAGGAAACGTGCCAGTGCACCCCAGCAATCCCCAGTTGCCAGAAGAACTGCGGGGGAGGCTGGGCAGCTAACTGGCAATGCGCAAATGTAGCACCAGCCCTATGATCAGGGAGCCAAAACCATCTCCTTTGTGCTCCCCCTTCTCAGCCGTACTTAGTGGCCAACTGAGAATCTGAACCTACTAGTCAGATTCTAAACTGGCATAAATGGGCATAGCTCCACGGAAGTCAACAGAATGAAGTTGATTTATACCACCTGAGGATCTGGCTTTTTATTTCTGAAAGGTCTTTTCAGGAGATAAACTTGCTTAATTCTCAGCTGAACACTAATTCAGAATCTTTCTTTGTAAAGAATGATATAAATGTATGAAGAAGAATGCACTGTTTAGAGGCTCTATGGCTACTGACAGGTTCCAAAACTAAATTCCGCCTACATTCACAGCACATATTTATATTCCTTTAGAGTTTTGGGCAGTGCAAAGCAATCCTCTACATTTACAAGCCAAGGAGAATTGTTCACCTGCATAGCTATGAGTGCACTTTACAGCCAGGTATGTTATTCTTAATATGTTTCTTACAATAAAAGATTGGGGGAGCATGGAAGGATTGCATGGAAACTTTTTAAAGACACCATAATAGAGACTCAACTTAAATGTACACTCCAAATTAAAAAACATAGTAAGAGAAAGAGCCATCGTGGCTAAACAACAAATTAAGAGAAGCAGTGAGAGGCAAAAAGGCATTCTTTAAAAAGTGGAAGTTAAATCCTAGTGAGGAAAATAGAAAGGAGCATAAACTCTGGCAAATGAAGTGTAAAAATACAATTAGGAAGGCCAAAAAAGAATTTGAAGTACAGCTAGCCAAAGACTCAAAAAGTAATACCAATTTTTTTTTAAAGTACATCAGAAGCAGGAAGCCTGCTTAACAATCAGTGAGGCCACTGGACGATTGAGATGCTAAAGGAACACTCAAGGACAATAAGGCCATTGCGGAGAAACTAAATGAATTCATCGGTCTTCACGGAAGAGGATGTGAGGGAGATTCCCAAACCTGAGCCATTTTTTTAGGTGACAAATCTGAGGAACTGTCCCAGACTGAGATGACATTAGAGGAGGTTTTGGAACAAATTGATAAACTAAACAATAATAAGTCACCAGGACCAGATGGTATTCACCCAAGAGTTCTGAAGGAACTCAAATGTGAAATTGCAGGACTACTAACTGTAGCCTGTAACCTATCTTTTAAATCAGTTTCTGTACCAAATGACTGGAGGATAGCTAATGTGATGCCAATTTTTAAAAAGGGTTCCAGAGGTGACCCCGGCTATTACAGGCCGGTGAACTTGACTTCAGTACCGGGCAAACTGGTTGAAACTATAGTAAAGAACAAAATTGCCAGACACATGGATAAACATAATTTGTTGGGGAAGAGTCAACATGTTTTTGGTAGCGGGAAATCATGCCTCACCAATCTATTAGAATTCTTTGAGGGGGTCAACAAGCATGTGGACAAGGGGGATGCAGTGGGTATAGTCTATTTAGATTTTCAGAAAGCCTTTGACAAGGTCCCTCACCAAAGGCTCTTAAGCAAAGTAAGCAGTCATGGGATAAGAGAACGTTCTTTCATGGATTGGTGATTGGTTAAAAGATAGGAAACAAAGGATAGGAATAAATGGTCAGTTTTCAGAAAGGAGAGCGGTAAATAGTGGTGTCCCCAAGGGGTCTGTGCTGGGATGAATCCTATTTAACATATTCATAAATGATCCGGAAAAACGCATAAACAGTAAGGTGACAAAATTCACAGATGATACAAACTACTTAAGATATTTAAGTCCCATGCAGACTGTGAAGAGTTACAAAGGGATCTCTCAAAACTGGGTGACTGGGCAACAAAATGGCAGATGAAATTCAATGTTGATAAATGCAAAGTAATGCACATTGGAAAACATAATCCCAACTATACATATAAAATGATGGGGTCTAAATTAGCTGTTACCACTCAAGAAAGAGATATTGGAATCATTGTGGATAGTTCTCTAAAACATCCCCTCAGTGTGCAGCGGCAGTCAAAAAAGCCAACAGAATGTTGGGAATCATTAAGAAAGGGATAGATAATAAAACAGAAAATATCATATTGCCTCTATATAAATCCATGGTATGCCCACATCTTGAATACTGCATGCAGATGTGGTCGCCCCATCTCAAAAAAGATATATTGGAATTGGAAAAGGTTCAGAAAAGGGCAACAAAAATTATTAGGGGTATGGAACGGCTGCCGTATGAGGAGAGATTAATAAAACTGGGATTTTTCATCTTGGAAAAGAGATGACTAAGGGGAGATATGATAGAGGTCTATAAAATTATGACTGGTGTGGAGAAAGTAAACAAGGAAGTGTTATTTACTCCTTCTCATAACACAAGAACTAGGGGCCACCAAATGAAATTAATAGGCAGTTCTTATGTTCTTAATGCTTAAAGATAGAGCCCAGCAAATCCACGGATATCCAGGGACCATTCTTGTGGATCACGGATCAGATGCAGATACAAATTTTGTATCTGTGCAGGGCTCTACTTAAAGTGTGGCTCTACTCTGAGAAGTGACTGTAAAAATGGCATCATGGTGTTTCATATTATTTTTCTCTCAATGGCATCTGCCCTACCTCACTTTCTCAGGGCAGAAGGATACAAGCTGTTGATCTTGAGGACTTTTAGGACCAATATGGGTACACATCATAACTAGAAAGGTCCTGACTTTGAACTGAAAAGAGGATGAAAGACTTTTTACATGTGTGTTTGGCATGGCACTTTGAATATAATGCAATTCATTTGCATCTACACAGCTCCTTTCATCCAAGGACCTCCAAATGCTTTACGAAAGCAGCTAAATATCATAATCCCAATTTTACCATTAGGGAAAGAGACTAAACAGAGAGACAAAGCAATTTATATAAGATCCTATGGTGACAGAGTGGGGAGTAGAACCCTTTTCTCCTCACTCTCAGTTTCCTGCTTTAACCACTAGATGCGTTGCTGCTCATATTTCAATATGAGATTATTGAATATTTCTGCAAAGCACCTAGCGTGCTGCAAAAATATGAAATGCATTATTATTATTTCCAGCATGTATCCTCTGGTAATCAATATGGCCTGGGACAGCAATGGACATGGGATAGCAAACCCTCCCAAAATTATTAATGTTATTTCTCTTCATTCCTTTTGGAGCATCTGCCCTAATAGACTTTTCACACTAGAGATGAGTCCAAACCAAACCACAGATATAAACACTCCTGATCTTTGCCAGTGTCTGTATCTAGATCTGACCTTCACGGCTGACTCCTAGGTCTATAATGGGCTGAACCAAACACCCAGATTGGAACATTATGGTTTGGGCTCATCTATTGACACCTCTCAATAAGTTCCAAAATCTGGGTTTGATTTTCCCCCATTGATGCAGGGGGTGCAAACTGCCAGCAGGGATAGGGTGACCAGATATTCCGATTTTATAGCGACAGTCCCGATATTTGGGGCTTTTTCTTATATAGGCTCCTATTACCCCCCACCCGCATCCCGATTTTTCACACTTGCTGTCTGGTCACCCTAAGCAGGGACCACAGCCCTCTGTGAGGAGGGGATGGTGTGTACATGTGGGGCGCATGGGAGGCATCCCCGAGGGAAATGCAAGGGCTGTTGCACCACTATCTTCTCTGCGGTTTCCAAGAGGAGAAATAAACTTTAAAGTGCATCTGGTGCTCTAAGGGACCCTTGCTGATGGACACTTCCCACTAGATCCATGATCCACCCCCACAAATAGTGGTTCTCAACCCACTGGCTGCTTGCGGCCTAATCAGCACAGAGCTGCAGACCATGTGACATCCTCAGGCCCATACTGGCAGTATATATATTGTGTGGATGCAGCCCACATAACACATAGAGAGCTGCAAATGTGACCCACGATGGTAAATAGGTTGAGAATTGCTGCTCCACAGTGAGCCAAGCCCTCTATTGTTTATTTGGTAGTGTTTGGGGAGGGGGCGAGCTGATGAGGTGGATTTATGGGGGTGGATTAGTGGGCGGGGGGGGGGTCCCATGACAGTTCAATTGCTACATCAATGGCGATAACCTTTGTATCAAATATTGTTGTTTGAAGTTGTGTGAAATGCCAAGGGCATGTGTGGGGCTGGGGCTTGAAACCCTAAAGAAATAAATAAGAATGAAATATGCACACCAACCTACTTACCTACCTATATCTGTCAATGGGACTGTAGTGTTTTGACACCTGTCTTATCAGCGTGTATTTGTTATTTTCTACAAAGTTCCATCAAGCTCATTTTTACGGATTTGCCCTGACTGTCCAGTCCCTGACTGTCCAACGGAGCCCAAGTACCTGGAAACTGCTGCTGTGAGCCTGGCCAAATTCAACAAGGAAAGTGAGCAAGCTCATCATTTCTCTGTCCTTAACGTTACCAAAGCTTCAATGCAGGTAAGGCTGCGATTCACACAGGCCGCTTTGGGCCCTGGAAAGCATTGATACAACTGCTGCACTTTTTACAAATTACTCTATAAGGTGCAAAGATGGGCTTGGGCATCAACAGTTGGTTCAGGATAGGATTCTGAACCCTTCAAAGTTTGAGGCTGTGTAGATCTGTGGCTTTGATTCATCTTATTATAGAGATAAGAGACAGCTGCAAAATTCAGATCTAGATTTGAGCTCCATAGTTCATTGTCCCTGCTGGCAATTTGCACCCCCTGGGCTTTTGATTCAGGCCTACCTCTAACAAAAGGCACAGATGATAAAGTATTTAGTGTAGCATAGAGGTCCGTTTCTGTGCACACCTGCAACTCACCAAATTAGCTTAAACATATCATTGCACAGTAAGGAGGTGCTAATTATCAGTGTCCTGGATAATTCCATGTGTTCCTCACAATTATATCTTGACTCCCTAAAATTCGTTTCAAATGGATAGTCTTCACTCTCTGTCTATAACAGTTGTGTAGTGTTACTCATAGACTTTAAGGTCAGAAGGGACCATCATGATCATCTTAGTCTGACCTTGTGCATATTGCAGGACACACTGTGTGCTGTTTACATTTTTCCATTTTCCAACCCAGAAGTGGCTGCATTTCAGGACAGAGTCAAGTGATACCTATAGATAGAAAAAAGAAAAGGAGGACTTGGGGCACCTTAGAGACTAACCAATTTATTTGAGCATGAGCTTTCGTGAGCTGTAGCTTTAGCTGTAGCTTTCATGAGCTTTTGTGAGTTCTAAGGTGCCCCAAGTCCTCCTTTTCTTTTTGCGAATACAGACTAACACGGCTGCTACTCTGACACCTACAGATAGAAAGTTGGTTGAGCCACAATGAGGATCTTTGGATGAAAGTCTCTGTGTAAATATCAATTATTAATAGTATTTAAAAGAAAAAAGCATTTTAATCTAGTTCCATCTTTGACTGATGCATGAGCTAGAGTGATACTTCACGGGGAATTCTGTATAAAAGGTAAGGATCAGGCTATCGGGCAGCATTCGGAGAATATGGAAAATATATTCTCCTGCAATACAGCTAACAAACTCAGAAGTCTAACCCTACTCCCTCTGTTGTTCATGGGAGTTTCGCATTCAATGCAAAAGGTGCAGGATTGGGATTATGAATTTCTTTTCCTCTTCCTGGCAAATTTGCAAATGCTAAAAATAACGGTCAATGCTCTCTCTCTCTCTTTTCATACAAAACTTTGACAGTGGGTCGTTGGTCCTTCACACTTTGTAGAGTTTACAATCCAGGAGACATCCTGCTCCAAAAATGAATCCATTGCTGATGTCTCCAAGTGCAAGCCCCTACCATCTGAACTGGCTGTAAGTAATTCTGCTTGCAAAAATACGTAACTTTGTGGATATTATAATTTTTGCATTAAGTATTTTGCCTATCTTTTTCTGTTTTTCTTCTTTATGAACATGATCCAAAGCCCACTGAAGTCAATGGGAGTCTTTTCATTGACTTCACTGGACTTTGGATCAAGCCCTATATATGATTATTATTTATTATTTATACTAATGTAGTACCTCAGAGCTCCAGTCATGGATTAGGATCCCATTGTGCCAGGGGCTTGACAAACACAGAACTGAAAACAGTTTCTGCCTCAAATTGTTTACAATCTAAGACGAGTATCCCAGACAAAGTTCTGGATAACTGTTCAGAAGTGCATGAACGTAAATGGCACAGACAAATACAGTACAGAATGAGCAGAGGAGCTAGTGTTACCTGAAATTGGGCCAGCTGGTAAGCTTAGGGAGGACTAATGACCCACCAGAGTCTGGCAGAAAGCAGCACATTTATTATACTGATAGCTAAGCTCAAAAGAAGAGGGGTGGGGGGTCACACTCACACTCGCATACTTATGCTCCCAGGACAGGCACGGCACTGGAGATGTCAGGATTCTTCAAGGTAAGTGTCCTACAGCGCCGTGATGAACGGTGTGATGAAGGTAAGTCTTTCTGAGGCAATGGGGTGAAAAACCACTGGCCAGGCGGTCTAGGTGAAGGGCCTTCACGGGAGGTACAAGCTTGTGAGTGCACTCCTGAGCACGTGGCCCCTTCCCCTTTTCAGGACCTGTTCCTCATGGCCTGTGTCTCGAGATGACTTGGCCACGTCTGGTTGGTCACACTCCACCTCAGACAATGTCCATGCATTGGGTGTGTAATCGCTGCCTAATTAGAGTTCCAGACACCTTGTCTACCTGGGAGCTCTTCTGATCTTCTGGCTGTTCAACCACCCCATTCATCCCACAAGCATTCCAGGAGGGAGGGGGAGGGGGAAAGCCACTTCACAGGTATTCAAAGAGGGAGAGAAGACAAAAGGGGAGTGGGGGAAAAGTGTAACAGACCTTTTGAGCAGACAGGTTATACATAGCATAGTCATACAGACCATACAGATCACTGCTGCTCCTACAACAGCTAGTACTTTGCAAAAGTTATTAGTTCTCAAGGGCTTCTTCTGTACAAGCAGCCACAAATAATGAATTTTTAAGAATACACACACAATATATGTACATTGTGCTCAAGAAGTCAAATATAGAAAACCTTCAGAAATTAGAGGAAGGAACCTGAAGACATCTGAAAGGTTAAATTAGCACATTAGCCAGTCGATTCTGTTCTCTTAACCTCAGCCTGCACTGAGATTAGAACTGTGCTACCTACCAGCATGTATAAATCTACGGCTTATCTACATGATACTGGAATTCAAACTACAGGGGATGTGCATTGTAGAGAGCTCTAATGCGTTGCAATCTCATTGCCCCATGTAGACCCTGCTGGCATGAACTAAAAGGCAGCTAGTTTGCACTGATGTAGTCCCATACCAAACAGGACTACATTCTCACACACTAGGTACCTTTTAGTTCACACCCAGCGGCGTTCACGTGAGGAAGTTAGAGAACAGCACGTTAGAACTCTCTACAGTTCAGACCCCTGTAGTCGGGACTGTGGCACCATGTAGACGCGCCCCACTGTTGTTACTATCAGTATTCTACCAAGGTTTCCTTGATCAGTGTGAAGAGAGATTTTTTTCTCTGAGAACCGTAATCTAATACTCTTTTATAGGCCTGGCCGCTAATGGCATTTTCTGAAAATGTCCCCTATCACCAAAGCAGTTCCACACTGGTAATAACAACAGAGTTAGTGTAGATGGTGCACAGGCAGCTCCAGCATTTTTACCATCATGTCCTCTAATCCTTCTCAGAGATTAAAAAATTCATCTGGGAAATCTGTCCTCCTAGGTAACTTTGCCAGCACAAAAACCAAAAGTTTGCACTAGCTATACATCTATGCAAATGTATTTATGGAGCTAAATTTGTTTGGACTTTCATAATAAGACTGGGACTTTTCAGCTTGAAAAAAAGATGGCTCAGGGGAGATATGATTGAGGTCTATAAAATCATGACTGGTGTAGAGAAAGTGTAGATAAGGAAGCGTTGTTTACTTCTTCTCAAACACAAGAACTAGGGGTCACCAAATGAAATTAATAGGCAGCAGGTTTAAAACAAACAAAAGGAAGTATTTCTTCACACAACACACAGTCAACCTGTGGAACTCCTTGCCGAAGGATGTTGTAAAGGCCAAGACCATAACAGGGTTCAAAAGAGTACTAGATAAATTCATGGAGGATAGGTCCATCAATGGCTATTAGCCAGAATGGGCAGGAATGGTGTCCCTAGCCTCTGTCGGCCAGAAGCTGGAAATGAGCGACAGGGGATGGATCACTTGATGATTACCTGTTCTGTTCATTCCCTCTGGGGCACCTGGCACTGGCCACTGTCAGAAAGCAGAATACTGGGCTAGATGGACCTTTGGTCTGACCCAGTAGGGCCATTCTTATGTTTCTTATAATCTCCTATTTTACAATGTTAAAATCTAAATATTAGTGATACATTGTGGTTTGATGCTCACTTCTCCTAATTAGCCATTTCTTTTTCCAGCATACTGGTTTGTGCAAAGGCTCTGTAATAAACAGTCAAATTGATCATCATCAGTTTGTCAGCATATCCTGCGAAATCTACAATCCACAGGTATTTTTCCATCTAACTAAAAGTTTGCAAAAAGGTCCTTTATAAAATAAAATTGGAATGAATAAAGTGTGATCATTTTGTGTTAGGATTATTCACAAAGTAATGGACTGCATGCATAAGGGAAATGCATCAGCCAAATCAGAAAGAAACTTGTGATAAGAGGATCTTTGCCAGATGGTGAAAAAAGGCAATACAATACAATACAGGGTCCTGAGAAGGTTTATACAGTCCATGTGCCCATGACTTCACTGCGATTGTTATTTGAGCTAGCTAGATCAAAGTTAGCTCAGATATGTTTACCTGTGCTGCACTCACACTTCAGATTGCATGGTAGGCAGACCCATAGTCATTAAATCAAGCTGTATCCCAAACAATTTACAAGGCATTTGAAAATAATACAGTTACAGAACTAAAGCAACAATCATAATAATAACACAGGGAGAGTGAAATTAATAAATAGCTGAATTACCCCACTTCCAAGCAAGGGTAATCTCCCCCGGGTACTGCAGTTGCTTTGCTTGTCTACCATAGGAGTTTGCACCAGTGCATCTACATCAATGGCTGGCAATACTGCTGGAATTTGGACTGATCCTGAGTACAGACTAGGTCTGAGCCTTTCTTTATATCAGAGAAATGTTTTTAAGTAGCTTTAATATATGCATGTGTTTGCTGTTTGCCAATTTAGGCTCCTGCCCTTGGAGAACGGGAGCAGCACCCTGGCGGTAGATCTCAAAAACCTGATCAAGATGACGATGAAAGGCATGAACATCCTCACCACCGTGGAAGGAAGGAGAACCACCACCCCCACAAGCACCCCGACAACCATGAGCATAAGCAAGAGCCCAGACGTGAGCATCAGCATCCTTCCCCTTCTGAAGCCAGCCACTTCTCCCCACATCTGGAAAAAACAGTGGGTTGGGTTAAAGTTCTCCCTGCTAAAGAGGAGACTGTGTCTCTCCACACCTTACCAGAAAATCAGAGTGAACATATAGATGGAAAGCCTGTTCCCCCGGAGAAGGCAAAGCCAGTGCCAGCCCTTCCAGACACACATGGTGTCACTGATGTGACAGGCAGGTCAGAAGGAAAGCCAGGCTTGACCAAGCCTGCTACTGGCCCAGACATTCTCCCTTTCCCTGAACATCCTTTGCAATCAGATGCGTGCCCAGGAGAGCCCAAGTTTGTTAGTCCCATCATCCTCCCTTTGCTTCCCAGAAACCCCGTCAAAATAGAAGTTTCACCACGACAAACTGTGACTGAATAAAGTTCATGTTTCCCATTGGCATGTAAGAACTTTCAATTAATAAAATGTTCTTTATAGTTATGGTCTCTGGTGTTGTGTTGGCTTAAAGTGATCTTAGGGACTGGTTATGATAAGGAATTTTATTAGGCATTTTCCAGCAAGAGAATTTGGGGTCAAACTCTGGCTTTTCCCAACAGGGGAGAGCGTTAATGAAGGGCAGCTGCAGAGCAGTGACCAAGGCATGGGAGCCTGAAGAAGGCAGAATGCTGGACAGACACAGTCCAAATGCCTCAGGGGAGAGCATACTAAGTAGCAACGTCTATTGCCACCTTGAAAAGGTGCAGGTTGAGGTCCCCTAACATCTGTTGAGGTCCCCTAACATCTGTTAGTGGATGCTAGCAGGAGTCCAAGTTGGACGGCACCCCTGGCTAGTCTCAACATTACTGCTCACAGACCTTTGAGAATGTGAAACCTGGGCATGCTAGCTATTCAGCATTCCAGAAGCACAAGTGGTAGAACACTGGCTGAGTATGGCAACAGTCTGTAAATAGGGAAGAAGATCCTGTTATCTGGTGCTAAAAACTAGGGTTCTTTTGATGATTTCCAGCTTAACTCCTTAATAATAACACAGGGAGACCACATTGAGAGATTCAAAGCAATCTAAGAGATTTAGACACACATTTTCTATTATTTTCAATGGAAGAGATGTGCCTAAATCCCGTAGACTGCTTTGAAACTCATAACCCCAATTCTCCATTGCCTGGCATCTTGTGCCATCACTTACACTTGGGCAAAAGGGTGTAAAATGTTATCTTCACACAGATGTCAAGACACAAGGTTCAAGTTGGTGGAGGGTCAGGCCCTAGTTGTTCAAAACCTTTGTGCTTTACTAACTTTGTCATGCAGAAAAAACGGTCTGTTAATCAATTTCACCAAAGTCAGACACAGCCAAGACACAGACAATGGACAAATATAAATGAAAGAGAAGACAGGAGAAAGAAAAGGAAAAATAAAAGACATAGAACTCTTGTTGTGGCCAGGTAGAAGGGCGATGGTTCTGACTGTTAATAGATAAGACTAAAGCCACAGTTTCTTTCTCTAGTTATAAGCAGACGAAAAAGCAAAAATAGCAGTATTTTACCTTTTCCCCAATTTTGCAGGCTGCTGAGTCACCAGCACTCCTCAAACCTAAGGGTATGTCTACACTACGAAATTAGGTCGAATTTATAGAAGTCGGTTTTGTAGAAAGCGTTTTTATACAGTTGATTGTGTGTATCCCCACACAAATGCTCTAAGTGCATGTAGTCGGCGGAGTGTGTCCACAGTACCGAGGCAACCATCGACTTCTGGAGCATTGCACTATGGGTAGCTATCCCACAGTTCCCGCTGTCTCCACCGCCCATTTGAATTCTGGGTAGAAATCCCAGTGCCTGATGGGGCTAAAACATTGTTGCGGGTGGTTCTGGGTACATATCGTCAGGCCCCCCTTCCCTCCCTACCTCCGTGAAAGCAAGGGCAGACAATCATTTTATGCCTTTTTTCTTGAGCTACCTGTGCAGACGCCATACCACGGCAAGCATGGAGCCTGCTCAGCAAACCGTCACCGTATGTCTCCTGGGCGCTGGCAGACGCGGTACTGCATTGCTACACAGCAACAGTTTATTGCCTTTTGGCAGCAGACAGTGCAGTATGACTGGTAGCCGTCGTCGACATAGTCCAGGGTGCTCTTTTAACTGACCTCGATGAGGTCAGGGGCACCTGGGCAAACATGGGAGTGACTCAGCCAGGTCATTTCCCTTTTAAGTTTTGTCTCATGGCAATTCAGTCCTACTGGCAGTGCACTGTCTTTTAATCTACAGCCAGCAGAAGACAATGGCCAGCAGTCGTAGTGCACCGTCTTCTGCCGGGAACCCAGGAGATGACGATGGCTAGTGGTCGTACTGCACAGTCTGCTGCCAGCAAGATGTATAAAGATAGATGAAGTGGATCAAAACAATAAATAGACCAGATTTGTTTTGTATTCATTTTCTCCTCCCTCCCTCCGTGAAATCAATGGCCTGCTAAACCCAGTTTGAGTTCTCTCCTTGAGGTTTTGATTTCTATCATTGAGGGGGCCATTCTGTTTCTCGTAAAGCCACCCCCTGTGTTGATTTTAATTACCTGTAAGCCAACCCTGTAAGCCCTGTTGTCAGTCGCCCCTCCCTCCGTCAGAGCAATGGCAGACAATCGTTCTGCACCTTTTTTCTGTGCAGTCGCCATACCACAGCAAGCATGGAGCCCACTCAGATCACTTTGGCAATTAGGAGCACATTAAACACTACACGCATTATCCAGCAGTTTATGCAGCGCCAGAACCTGGCAAAGCAAAACCGGGCGAGTAGGCGACGTCAGCGCGGTGACAAGAGTGATGAGGACATGGACACAGACTTCTCTCAAAGCACGGGCCCTGGCAATGTAGGCATCATGGTGCTAATGGGGCAGGTTCATGCGGTGGAACGCCGATTCTGGGCTTGAGAAACAAGCACAGACTGGTGGGACCGCATAGAGTTGCAGGTCTGGGACAATTCCCAGTGGCTGCGAAACTTTCGCATGCGTAAGGGCACTTTCGTGGAACTTTGTGACTTGCTTTCCCCTGCCCTAAGGCGCAAGAATACCAAGATGAGAGCAGCCCTCACAGTTGAGAAGTGAGTGGCAATAGCCCTGTGGAAACTTGCAATGCCAGACAGCTACCGGTCAGTCGGGAATCAATTTGGAGTGGGCAAATCTACTGTGGGGGCTGCTGTGATGCAAGTAGCCAACGCAATCAAAGATCTGCTGATATCAAGGGTAGTGACCCTGGGAAATGTGCAGGTCATAGTGGATGGCTTTGCTGCAATGGGATTCCCTAACTGTGGTGGGGCCATAGACGGAACCCATATCTCTATCTTGGCACCGGAGCACCAAGCTGTCGAGTACATAAACCGCAAGGGGTACTTTTCAATAGTGCTGCAAGCACTGGTGGATCACAAGGGATGTTTCACCAACATCAACGTGGGATGGCCGGGAAAGGTGCATGATGCTCGCATCTTCAGGAACTCTGGTCTGTTTCAAAAGCTACAGGAAGGGACTTTATTCCCAGACCAGAAAATAACTGTTGGGGATGTTGAAATGCCTATATGTATCCTTGGGGACCCAGCCTACCCCTTAATGCCATGGCTCATGAAGCCGTACACAGGCAGCCTGGACAGTAGTCAGGAGCTGTTCAACTACAGGCTGAGCAAGTGCAGAATGGTGGTAGAATGTGCATTTGGACGTTTAAAGGCGCGCTGGCGCAGTTTACTGACTCAGTTAGACCTCAGCGAAACCAATATTCCCACTATTATTACTGCTTGCTGTGCACTCCACAATATCTGTGAGAGTATGGGGGGAGACGATTATGGCCGTGTGGGAGGTTGAGGCAAATCGCCTGGCTGCTGGTTACGCACAGCCAGACACCAGGGCAGTTAGAAGAGCACAGGAGGGCGCGGTGCACATCAGTGAAGCTTTGAAAACCAGTTTCATGACTGGCCAGGCTACGGTGTGAAAGTTCTGTTTGTTTCTCCTTGATGAAACCCCCCGTCCCTTGGTTCACTCTACTTCCCTGTAAGCTAACCACCCGCCCCTCCTCCCTTCGATCACTGCTTGCAGAGGCATTAAAGTCATTGTTGCTTCACATTCATGCATTCTTTATTCATTCATCACACAAATAGGGGGATAACTACCAAGGTAGCCCAGGAGGGGTGGTGGAGGAGGGAAGGACAAGGCCACACAGCAGTTTAAAAGTTTAAAACTTTAAAACGTATTGAATGCCAGCCTTCTGTTTCTTGGGCAATCCTCTGGGGTGGAGTGGCTGGGTGGCCAGAGGCCCCCCCACTGCGTTCTTGGGCGTCTGGGTGAGGAGGCTATGGAACTTGGGGAGGAGGGCGGTTGGTTACACAAGGGCTGTAGCGGCGGTCTGTGCTCCTGCTGCCTTTCCTGCAGCTCAACCATACGCTGGAGCATATTAGTTTGATCCTCCAGCAGCCTCAGCATTGAATCCTGCCTCCTCTCATCACGCTGCCGTCACCTTTCAGCTTCAGCCCTCTCTTCAGCCCGCCACCTCTCCTCCTGGTCATTTTGTGCTTTCCTGCACTCTGACATTGTCTGCCTCCACGCATTCGTCTGTGCTCTGTCAGTGTGGGAGGACACCATGAGCTCAGAGAACATTTCATCGCAAGTGCGTTTTTTTCACCTTCTAATCTTCGCTAGCCTCTGGGAAGGAGAAGATCCTATGATCCTTGAAAAACATGCAGCTGGTGGAGAAAAAAAAAGGGACAGTGGTATTTAAAAAGACACATTTTCTAGAACAGTGGCTACACTCTTTCACGGTAAACCTTGCTGTTAACATTACATACATAGCACATGTGCTTTCGATCTAAGGTCGCATTTTGCCTCCCCCTAACCCCATGGCTAGCCCCTCATCCCTCCCCCCTTCCTGTGGCTAACAGCGAGGAACATTTCTGTTCAGCTACAGACAAACAGCCCAGCATGAATAGGCATCTCTGAATGTCCCCTTAAGAAAAGCACCCTATTTCAACCAGGTGACCATGAATGATATCACTCTCCTGAGGATAACACAGAGAGATAAAAAACAGATGTTATTTGAACGCCAGCAAACATACACTGCAATGCTTTGTTCTATAATGATTCCCGAGTACGTGCTACTGGCCTGGAGTGGTAAAGTGTCCTACCATGGTGGATGGAATAAGGCTGCCCTCCCCAGAAACCTTTTGCAAAGGCTTTGGGAGTACATCCAGGAGAGCTGCAAATGCCAGGGCAAATTAATCATTAAACACACTTGCTTTTAAACCATATATAGTATTTTAAAAGGTACACTCACCAGAGGTCCCTTCTCTGCCTGGCAGGTCTGGGAGGCAGCCTTGGGTGGGTTCGGGGGGTACTGGCTCCAGGTCCAGGGTGAGGAACAGTTCCTGGCTGTCAGGAAAACCGGTTTCTCCACTTGCTTGCTGTGAGCTATCTACAACCTCATCATCATCATCTTCCTCATCCCCAAAACCTGCTTCCGTGTTGCCTCCATCTCCATTGAAGGAGTCAAACTGCACGGCTGGGGTAGTGGTGGCTGAACCCCCTAAAATGGCATGCAGCTCATCATAGAAGCAGCATGTTTGGACTCTGACCCGGAGCGGCCATTCGCCTCTCTGGTTTTCTGGTTGGCTTGCCTCAGCTCCTTAAATTTCACACGGTACTGCTTCGGGTCCCTGTTATGGCCTCTGTCCTTCATGCCCTGGGAGATTTTGACAAATGTTTTGGCATTTCGAAAACTGGAACGGAGTTCTGATAGCACGGATTCCTTTCCCCATACAGCAATCAGATCCCATACCTCCCGTTCGGTCCATGCTGGAGCTCTTTTGCGATTCTGGGACTCCATCATGGCCACCTCTGCTGATGAGCTCTGCATGGTCACCTCTGCTGATCAACTCTGCATGGTCACCTGCAGCTTGCCATGCTGGCCAAACAGGAAATTGAAATTCAAAAGTTCACAGGCCTTTTCCTGTCTACCTGGCCAGTGCATCTGAGTTGAGAGTGCTGTCCAGAGCGGTCACAATGGAGCACTCTGGGATAGCTCCTGGAGGCCAATACCGTCTAATTGTGTCCACAGTACCCCAAATTCGACCCGGCAAGACCGATTTCAGCGCTAATCCCCGTATCGGGGGTGGAGTAAGGAAATCGATTTTAAGAGCCCTTTAAGTCAAAAAAAAGGATTTCGTCATGTGGACGGGTGCAGGGTTAAATCGATTTAATGCTGCTAAATTCGACCTCAACTCCTAGTGTAGACCAAGGCTAAGTTGTTTTGCTATTTCCCTTTTCCCTGAATCATCAGGCATTGGCAGCATTTTTTTCTCATTGGTTTTCAAGTTGATCAACATGATTTATCCAATTTACAAGTTGATCAGTTTGTTCTATTAAAGTGTGTAAAGGTCACTCTCCTGAGTAGGGACTGCAAGATTAGGCTCTGACGATGTGAGGATTCAGTGCATGTCCTCAAACAGAACTCTGTGAGCTCCTGGGAAGAGCTCGCCAGCTTTGCTGAACCAAAGGACGATGGCAGTGGAACAGCAGCCTGTGATGGGGACAGTAGTTTGCAAAAAGGTTTTTCTTCCCTCCTCCCTATTCTTCCTTATATCATTTCACTTTTGCTATTTTTAGGATGTAGCCTATTTCAGGAAACATTTCATCAGTTGAATGCCTAAGGCCTGATTCAGATCTGAACAGAAACAAGGACTCTCAATTGAGTCCAGTCACTTCTGTCTTTAAACACTAGACAGGAGGATAAATGGTGTCAAGGCCTCTTGAGGCAGCAGTAACACGATCAGCTAAGAACACCTTTCCCCATCCCCTCCCATTTTCACTGGGATTTAGCCTGGTTAGCAAATGAGGTTCAGGTTAGGATGACTCTGTTAGTCTAGAAGGTGCCATAGGATTCTTTGCTGCTTTTACAGATCCAGACTAACACAGCTACCCTTCTGATACTTGTCTCTCAATCAGAGCATGCTAAGTACAGTTCTGCTGCTCATTACTCATACAATACAAATAACATCTCATTACCCCTGCATTCAATATAAAGTGAATCGTAACCCAAAAACCAGCCAAAATTGATCCCTTTGGCAAAGCAGCTCTGTCTGCTGAACACCATTAGAGTAGGTGTGTCTACACAAATACCGAGAAAAGTTTTCAGGATCACAGTTCATCGCGAGATGTCAGGGGAAAGCTCATTCAGACCCTGCTTAGAGCTGTAAAAACATCAGAAGTGTAAACACCAGGGATGGTGAAGAGCTATTTAAGCTAAAGGACAATGTTGGCATAAGAAATAAAAGGCTGTAAATGAGCCATGAATAAATTAAGGCTGGAAATTAGAAGGTTTCCAACCTTCAGAGGAGTGAAATTCTGGAACAGTTGTCCAATAGGACTTCTGGGGCAAACAACCTAACTAGTTTTAAGATGCAGCTTGATATGTTTATGAACAGGATAATATGATGGAGTTACCTGCAATAGAAGACTAAACTTGATAACCCAGGAAGGCCCTTCCAGTCCTTTGCCTTATGTGGTAAGGTGTTTTGACTGTATATGCTCTTTTGGATAAACAGACAGGAAACACTCACGTTCCTCTCATTACAACATCAGCCACAGCCCACAGAAGAATGTGTTCCTGCAGCAGCTCAAATAGGATGGGGTTACTGACTGGATTGAACTCTACCTTGCATACCTGTCTCTGGAGGGTGGGGTTTTGCAGAAATGCAGAAGGGTGACAGGGAGGGCTATTTATTTATGTTCTTGGTTAGCCTGCAGCTTTGTTCCAGTAATCCCTTTACTAAATGTCATGTTGACAGTTGATATATCCATCTTTCTTTAACCTATTTGAGAAAGCTGAAAAACCATAGAAATCAGAGCTGGAAAAGGCGTGTTAAAAAACCTGGCCCATCCTATTGTATCGTATGTTACAAGTGTTTTAATCAGTCTAATTTTAAAATGGCCAAAGCAACGGAGCATTCCACTACATTTCACATTGAGTCTGATTTTGTTTAGATGTTTTTAATTGTAAGTTTCTTCATGAGAGATGGCCCCAAACCAAAACCCCAGAATCAAACATGGTGGAAGTTTGGATCCAAGATTCTAAACTCTGCAACTCCACAAATACGAAGCTACATCAGGGCTGTCTGTGGTGAGGCCCTATGCCCTGAAGCTGTCTCCAGGGCCTGTGTCTCCTTGTTGTCTCAATAGCAATGTGGCTCCAACAGTCTGAGCACCATGAGCCCTCCTGTCACCACTCGCCATATAATCCCCCTTGAAGGGATCCAAAGCACCAAGTATGAGCAAGCCAAAGTAAATGATTCCATGAGTATTAATTTTGGGGTAAAAATCCTGTGGGTTTGAGGGGAATAACACACAGAGAGCTACCACCCATGTACAAATGCCTGCCTGCAGAATGGTCATGTGGAGTGCACAAGAAGCCATGAATAATGCCACTGAGGCAGCTGTCTCTTTTTCATGTCTCCTAAGAGAAGATCCATCAAACTTTCATCCAAATTACTAACTGATATAACATTTTTTTTCTCCCTATAGTGGTTGAAGCTTTCTGGTCATTTGGATCATTGCATTGTGTTCCTTCGCCAGGTAAATCATTCTAAAGATTTAAAATGTCTCTGTCACATGTATTAATACAAGTACTTGTAAAATACAGTAAAGTATAGTAAAGCACTTTTTAGATTAAAAAAACTCCTATCATTTTGCACAGTGTGGCCAATGTTTTAAAAAGTGAACTCTGTATCTGGGTGCCTGGTTTTCCACAGATTCATAGTATTAAAGCCAGATGGGACCATGAAGATAATCTAGTCTGACCTCATGCATAACACAAGCCAGAGAATTTCATCTATCAATTCCTGCATCAAGACCATAACTTCTGGTTGAGCAAGATCATATATTTTAAAAAGACATCCAATCTCGATTTAAAGTCTTTATGAGATGGAGAATCCACCACATTCCTTGGCAAGATATTCCAATGGTTAATTACTAAGGCTGTCAATTAATCACAATTAATTCATGCAATTAACTCAAACCAATTCATCACAATTAAAAAAATTAATCGCGATTAATCGCACTGTTAAACAATAGAATACCAACTGAAATTTAAATATTTTTGGTTGTTTTTCCACATTTTCAAATATATTGATTTCAATTACAACACAGAATATGAAGTGTACAGTGATCACTTTATATTATTTTTATTACAAATATTTGCACTGTAAAAATGATAAACAAAAGAAATAGTATTTTTCAATTCATCTCATACAAGTAATGTAGCGCAATCTCTTTGTCCTGAAAGTGCAACCTACAAATGTAGATTTTTTTTTGTCACATAACTACACTCAAAAATAAAACAATGTAAAACTTTAGAGCCTACGAGTCCACTCAGTCCTACTTCTTGTTTAGCCAATGGTTGTGAGAAACAAGTTTGTTTACATTTATGGGAGATAATGCTGCCCTCTTCTTAATTACAATGTCACCTGAAAGTGAGAACAGGCATTTGCATGACACTGTTGTAGCTGGCATCACAAAATATTTACGGGCCAGATGCGCTAAAGATTCATATGCCTCTTCGTGCTTCAGCGATCATTCCAGAGTACATGCTTCCATGCTGATGATGCTTGTTAAAAAAAACAATGCACTAATTAAATTTGTGACTGAACTCCTTGTGGGAGAATTGTATGTCTCCTGCTCTGTTTTACCCACATTCTGCCATATATTTCATGTTATAGCAGTCTCAGATGATGACCCAGCACATGTTGTTCGTTTTAAGAACACTTTCACTGCAACTTTGACAAAATGCAAAGAAGGTTCGACTCTGAAATTTCTAGACAGCTACAACACTCAATCCAAGATTTAAGAATCTGAAGTGCCTTCCAAAATCTGAGGGGGATGAGGTGTGGAGCATGCTTTCAGGAGTCTCAAAAGAGCAACACTCTGATGCGGAAACTACAGAACCCAAACCACCAAAAAAGAAAAGCAACCTTTGCTGGTGGCATTTGACTCAGATGATGAAAATGCACATGCGTCGGTGCGCACTGCTTTGGATTGTTATCAAGCAGAACCTGCCATCAGCATGGAAGCATGTCCTCTGGAATGGTGGTTGAAGCATGAAGGGACATATGAATCTTTAGTGCATCTGGCAAGTAAATATCTTACGTAGCTACAACAGTGCCATGCAAACGCCTGTTCTCACTTTCAGGTGACATTGTAAACAAGAAGCGGGCAGCATTATCTTCTGCAAATGTAAACAAACTTGTTTGTCTGAGCGATTGGCTGAACAAGAAGTAGGACTGATTGAACTTGTAGGCTCTAAAGTTTTATATTGTTTTATTTTTGAATGCATGGGTTTTTTTACATAATTCTACATTTGTAAGTTCAACTTTCACAATAAAGAGATTGCACTACAGTACTTGTATTAGGTGAATTGAAAAATACTATTTCTTTTGTTTTTTACAGTGCAAATATTTGTAATAAAAATATAAAGTGAGCACTGTACACTTTGTATTCTGTGTTGTAACTGAAATCAATATATTTGAAAATGTAGAAAACATCCAAAAATATTTAAATAAATGGTATTTTATTATTAACACTACGATTAAACTTCACATTCACCTTTTGTTGCTTCAGTGATAACTTGATGAAGAAAACTGTCACCCATCACATCCAGAAATAAGTGGGTCCTGCCACTATTATTAGCATTTATTCTCCAGACTATAGCTGGGAAGCTAAAGTCTCCCATTCTTACACAATTCTCAAAAGCATTTATTTCTCTAATAATATTAAAGAGATCACTATCCATATCCAAGTCTGACCCTGGGGGGGTCTATGGCAGACCCCTAATACTATTCCAGCGGAACCACTTTTTACAATCCTTTCCCAAAGTGATTTTGACCCAGACAGATTCTGTTTTGTCCATACTATCACTTCGTATTTCTTTGAAGTTTACCACTTACATGATGTACAGTGGTACCCCATCACCTTAACCTGTATTCCTACCTCTCCTAAACCACTTGGATTTGTGAGGGCTCAGCACCTCTGAAAATCAGTTCCAAGATGTTTCTAGTTGGGTACCCAAAATCAGAGGTTACTTTTGAAAATTTTGGCCTATGCTGTAAAATTCAATCATATGATTTGCTATTAAATCCCCAAAATTGCATTCTTAATTACATATTAATGTCATATTAACATGATGAATAGCTAGTGGTTTATTACTGTTTTTAAAAGGATTTTTATTATTAATGTCTGAAAAATGTTTCTGTTTAAAATAAGCCCAAGAATGTATTTTACAGTCATGGGCAAGGATTAGGTCCTGTGTTTTTGATTTTTCATATCTCCTTATAGACAAATCCAGAATTATCTTTGTCAGATCTATCCAGCTACCTATCTATTTTAAGGTTTCACATAGTGTCCATGAACACAGTATTTCATAGACAAATATACTATAGCAATTCTAATAATTAATAGCCACCTTTTTTCCTTCTAAATTTGTTCAGGCGTAAGATGCCATCCATCTAATTTTCTATGGAAATTTGCAAATGGATGGCTAAAATAATGTCCATCCAATTTTGCCCAAATATTATTAAAGGTATGCAAAACTGCAAGTTGTCCCAAGCACTTTGCTACCACCTGTGATGTTAGGAACTATCAGCTAAGAAGTGGGGTGAGATCACAAGCTCTTTTCATGTATGTCATAAGAACATAAGAACAGTCATACTGGCTCAGACCAAAGGTCCATCTAGCCCAGTATCCTGTCTTCCGACAGTGGCCAGTGCCAGGTGCCCCAGAGGGTATGAACAGAACAGGTAATCATCAAGTGATCCATCCCCTGTCGCTCATTTCCAGCTTCTGGCCAACAGAGGCTAGGGACACCATTCCTGCCCATCCTGGCTAATAGCCATTGATGGGATCTATCCTCCATGATTTCAATTTGCAAGTGACACAAAAAATCCTGATTCACTTGAGATATCCTGTGAAATCTACCGTCCCTGGGTATGTAGTCAATTATCTTAACGTTACAGAAATGTCCCTGGCAACTTGCAAATGCACGCTCCTTAGGCTTCATGGAAAGAAGCATACTGAATAGGCCCAGACTGACTGCTGCAGTCGACAAGTGCACTTGGGAGAAGAGTGCAAGGGTGGTTGTACATCACTTCTGTGTTCTTCCCTACGGCACCTGTGTACCAGGCCGCTCCCCTGGAATAAATTAAGCAGACTGAGGGCTGCTCTAAATTATGCTTGGTGCCAACAGCTCCAAGGAATTTACATGGCAGCCAAGGGTCACCAGCGTACAAGGAAGCCCGGCTATGCTCCCTTTCTCTCAGTCCTGCCCCCTTCCCTGGCTCTATGACACCTGAGGGATCCATCTAAACTGGAATGACCCACCCATGGCCACCTATGCCATCACATCTTTTCTGACAACTGCAATATACAATTTGTTATAATGAACAGAAAACCAAAATCACATACTGTAACCTGACATGAAAGGGGTGTGCAGTGCAACCCTGATCTTTGATATAATGCAAAGCTCAATAGTACATTGTAAGTAGGTGACAGGAGTACAAGTCTATATTCTAAATGTAAAAAGTAAACATTAAATCATAATTAACCCTTAGGACAAGAATATTCATGCAAGGCAGGCTGCGCTGAGCTATCGAGGAAGAAAATATAGTCTTCCCCCTTCTCTACCCCACAAAATGAACCCACCCATCACTTCTGTTTCCTTCACCTTCATAATGAGACACTTCCCACAAACACCCATGTGAATGCCAGAAAGTTACCCCCAGTAAATGGGCAGATAACCTATAGCTTACATGCATTTATCCTCTGGCTGAGTGAGCTACCTTCATGAAGCAGCCACAGACTCCATGCCAGAAGCCTGATCTCAGCAGATGCTGCGCTTTGCCTATCTCCTGCTGTTTCCTGATGTGAGTGCAGATGTTAGACCTAGTATGGGGGTAAGCAGAGTATGGTGAAGGGGCAGGAATGTGTGATTCCCAGAAAGCAAGCAGCAGTGACAATGATGACTCACTGCATGCAAGGGTTCCAATCTGACTCTGCCTCCCAACAGACTCCCTTACTCCATGCTATACCAATTGCTAGAATATACACATGCACAACCTGGAAATTAGTCTCCTCCTGGTGACAACCATTTAGGGATTAGCTAGTTTCCTGAGTGCTAAAAGACCCGAATCATAGAATCATAGGACTGAAAGGGATCTTGAGAGGTCATCTAGTCCAGTTCCCTGAACTCATGGCAGGACTAAGTATTATCTAGACCATCCCTGACATGTTTATCTAACCTGCTCTTAAAGATCGCCAGTGATGGAGATTCCACAACCTCCCTAGGCAATTTATTCCAGGGCTTAACCACCCTGAGAGTTAGGAAGTTTTTCCTAACGTCCAACCTAAACAGTACTTGCTACAATTTAAACCCCCCATTGCTTCTTGTCCTACCCTCAGAGGTTAAGGACAACAATTTTTCTCCCTTCTTGTAACCTTTTACGTACTTGAAAACTGTTATCATGTCCTCTCTCAGTCTTCTCTTCTCTAGACTAAACAAAACCAGTTTTTTTCAATCTTCCCTCACAGGTCATGTTTTCTAGACCTTTAATCATTTCTGTTGTTCTTCTCTGGACTTTCTCCAATTTGTCCACATCTCTCCTGAAATGTGGCACCTAGAACTGGATGCAATACTCCAGTTGAGGCCTACTCATTGTGGAGTAGAGCAGAAGAATTACTTCTTGTGTCTTGCTTACAATACTCCTGCTAATACATCCCAGAAGTATATTTACTTTTTTTGCAAGAGTGTTACACTGTTGACTCATATTTAGCTTGTGGTCCACTATGACCCCCAGATCTCTTTCCGTAGTACTCCTTCCTAGGCAGTCAGTTCCCATTTTGTATGTGAGGAACTGATTGTTCCTTCCTCAGTGGAGTACTTTGCATTTGTCCTTATTGAGTTCACTGGAGTTACCCCAAACATGAATTTGTCACATACTGTTTAATAAATATGTAATAAGGGGAAAGATTTTCAGTCCAAATAAGCATAAGAGATACAGCAGCCTGTAGAAGACCTAATAAGATAAAGAAATAGAAATAATGGGCCTGATTCCCATTAACGTCAAGGCACCTTTACACTGCTAATTACATTGACATCCACTGTAAGACACCATTACCTGCCAGAGTGGTGTAAAGGGTCTTATTGTAAATGAGACCCAGGCCTAGCATGTGGAGTGATTTGGTAGCCTATTATTGAGATGTACCACAGATAAAATCTTCAGGAACAGAGCAGAGCAAACTAGTTGTAACGAAGAAATGAATGAATAAATTTTGCCTTTTTTCCTTTTTCTTCTCATTATTGCTACTTATTTTCTGATCGCACTCAGAGGTGTCAATCAGGATCTGGGTCCCTTGTGCTAGGTGCTGCATAAATACATATGGAGGCATGGCCCTTCCGCCATGCACAAGTACAACTTGGCTAATTTTGTTTTTGTAATTATTTTGCAAAAAGCTGTTTATGAAAATTTTGGCTAATTGATTGTTTAATTTCATTGCTTTGTTGTTTGTTATTTCTAGTTGCCTCCAGGTAATACAGATTGGTCACTTGGCATCTTATGGTATTTCCACTTCTGCACCTCTATTATGGTCCTATGTTTGAAACTTATAGGTGTTAGTGAAAGCCTTGTAAATAACTCCTCTTATTGCTTTCTCTCTCTTTGTGTGTGTGTGTGTTTGTGACATGAACATCTTTGATGACTATTTACACTGGTTTGGTCACGGAAAGTGTGACGGACCTCCTTTCCACCATCACCACCACCACTTCTCTAGGCAAGGACATCCCCCTGTAGGGCCATCACACAGACATCATCATCATCACCACCACAGCCTTTGGCCATGGACATCCTAAGAGACATTACCATAGATGCCCACCACCTCCTGAAAATAGGGTCGTCCACCCTGAAGGATCTGAGCATCATCACAATTTCTCTCCAGAGGAACACCAGCATGGGCCTCCTCATCTTCCTCCATCAGGTCCTCATTATCCTCCCCCACTCCCTAGCAGACCACATCATCATCATGGCTTTGGCCATGGACATCCTAAGAGACATTACCATAGATGCCCACCACCTCCTGAAAATAGGGTCATCCACCCTGAAGGATCTGAGCATCATCACAATTTCTCTTCGGAGGAACACCAGCATGGGCCTCCTCATCTTCCTCCATCAGGTCCTCATTATCCTCCCCCACCCCCTAGCAGACCACATCATCATCACGGCTTTGACCATGGACATCCTAAGAGACATTACCATAGATGCCCACCACCTCCTGAAAATAGGGTCATCCACCCTGAAGGATCTGAGCATCATCACAATTTCTCTTCAGAGGAACACCAGCATGGGCCTCCTCATCTTCCTCCATCAGGTCCTCATTATCCTCCCCCACCCCTTAGCAGACCACATCATCATCACGGCTTTGACCATGGACATCCTAAGAGACATTACCATAGATGCCCACCACCTCCTGAAAATAGGGTCGTCCACCCTGAAGGATCTCAGCATCATCACAATTTCTCTCCAGAGGAACACCAGCATGGGCCTCCTCATTATCCTCCCCCTCCTTATGGTTGCAAACACAGCCATAGACATATGCATCTACACCGTCAGGGGTCTAGCAATTCTTCCCAGGAAAGAGGAGATGAGGGCAGTTCCTTACAAGAGCACATTTCATCCCAAACACCTCATCCTTTCCATAAAAGACAGGTTGGATCCATCCATCACATTCCAGTTTTAAATCAGCATGATGTGCTCCCAGCTCCTGCCGCAAACTTCCCTGACCATCCGCCAGCTCCCCATGATCCATTTTGCAAATGTTGAAGTGAGAAGCCAGCAATTCAGCCTTTTCCACAAGTCCCTTCAGAATCTACAGCATGCCCAGGAAAACCCATGTATGATCTGCCAGACCTTTTGCCTTTATTTCCACCTAAATCTACACAGTGAACGTTTTTCTTTTAATTGAAATGCTCATCATTCCAAGCCCTCAATCAGTGTAAACTCGTCTTGTTCCATTGATTTCAGCGGTGCTATACCAATTTATACATAGCCCCAAAGATGTAACATGGAGAAAGAAAATATCCTAACAATGAATATTAAACTACAATTTTTCATAGTGAAGATTAGAATACATGCTTCTATATACATATGTATGGTATACCGCGTATGACGAATGCACCTATTGCAAATTCATGCCCATAAAGCTCTGCACTTCATCATCCAGTCTCTCTCTGTCTTTCATAGGCGCCGACTCCGTGGGAAAAATTAGTGGGTGCTTAGCACCCACTGGCAGCCAAGCTTCCCTCCCTCCCGCCCCAGCACCTCCCACCCACTGGCGGCCCTCTGATGAACTCCTCCCTCTTCCTCCCAGCGCCTCTCACCTGCCACGGATCAGCTGTTCTGCAGCATGCAGGAGGCACTGGGAGGGAGGGGGAGGAGCAGGGATGGGATGTGCTCGGGGACAGGGTAGAATGGGGCAGAAAGAGGTGGGACAGGGTGGAGTGGGGGCAGGAAGAGGCGGGCAGGGGTGGGCCTTGGGGGAAGAGGTGGAGTGGAGGCAGGAAGAGGCCGATCAGGGTAGGGGTTTAAGAGATGTGAGGAAGGGAACAGAATGGAAGTTGGGGAGAGATTGGGGCTTGGATAGTGAGCCCGGAGGGAGAGATCTGAGCAAGGAGACTGGGACTAACGAATGACAATTGGGACCAGATAGGCAAGGAGAATGAAACTGGGACAAGGAGCCAGGGGTTGGGGAGAGACATGACTGAGATGGGGGAAGAGCACAGAAGGGGTCACACTTGTGCGGGGACAGGCAGAAGAGTCTGTGCCCTCTAGAGAATAGTCCCTTTTAGTGCCTGGAATGTAATTCAAGATTCTTGTGTCTCATCACTCCTCTGCAGTCACCAGATATCTATGAACCCACTGGCACCATGTTTGTCTTAACCCGTCTCATGCTGGTCTACAGAGAAGATGACGGTGTACTATTGCTATCAGTTACTGTTAGTTCAAGGGGGACAGGTCTGTGCAATAGAACTAAAGGTTCCAGTCCTGAGGATGACCCAAGCGGATGTAATTATGATGCCACATGATGGACTTTCTCTTTTTTCAATTTGCTTTTATTTAAACCTCGGAAATTACAACAAAAAAACTGAGTTAAAAGAACATTAGGTTGAGTAAGTCACTTCACTTCTCTGTGCCTCATTTTCAGCATATGCTTAATAAGGCTTATCTAGGGCTCCAGGGAGTTGTGAGCACTGATTTGTTTAAGGCCCAGACACAGGATCCACAGGGTTGCAAGGGTCGGCACTAGCAGTTCCAACTGCAAGACAAGTGTCAATGATTGTAAAGCACAATTTAAATGTTAAGTGTTATTAGTCAGTTATGAACATTTGTGCAGAGTCATTTTTGAAACGTGGGCTGACTTCCTAGAACTCTTGCACCTTATTAGTAAACAGATCCCTGAAGATCACAGTGCCACTGTCCAGAACCAGCACTTGTTGTCTCTGGGACATGCCATGACCTTTTTGGGTGTTTTTATAAGCCTTATATAATAATTCATTCAGAGTGGGAGTTTTTATGTCAAAAAGTAACCAGGAGCGAGAGCTCTGGCTACCAAATGTTCTGAGATTTCTCCTGTGCTCAGGGCCCTGTGCTGCTGATACTGGGGATCTAACCCTGTGACTCTAATGTGCAGAGGCTTATCCTGTTATCCTGATGGCAGGTGGACAACCTTGGTGTCATTAAAGTGACTGCACAACGTTTGTTTGGATAAACCCAAAGGGTTGTTTGCTAGACAAACAGGATATGATGAGAGTCCACCAACCCCCATTGCCCACATACTCTGTTTACTTGCCAACTGCTTCTGAAAAAAAACAAGAGGTTATTAAATCCCTACCACGGGGTTCCTTTTGCATTTGTATTTGGAAGAGTCCCCCAATTTCAGAGGGGGCTGCTTTGTCCAGTTATGAAACTTTCCACTGTGCTAGTTCTCTGCTGCAGTTTTTTCTCTAGCAGAGCCAGCCCTCTACCAACCCAGGATGCAGACTGTGATGACCCTGATGTCTTTGAAGCTGTGGACATAGCACTGAGAAAATATAATGGAGACAAAACAGATGGCAACCAGTTTGCTCTGTACATGGTGATGGAAGCCAAGACAATAGTAAGTAAACTTTGCAAAAAGCATCTTTGGATTTTTTATTTATTTACTTATGGCCAGATTCTGCCCATCTCCCTCATGTGGAATCACACCTTGGTCTGCATGATGTCCCAATGAAATCAAAGGAACTAGTTGCAGAGTAAGGTACTAAGTATCAGGGAGTAGCTGCGTTAATCTGTATCCACAAAAACAACAAGGAGTCCGGTGGCACCTTAAAGACTAACCGATTTATTTGGGCATAAGCTTTCGTGGGTAAAAAACCCACTTCTAATTGTCATGAAAAGGGGTAGCAGAATCTGGTTCTGTATAGTTCTCTTGTTCCCTAATAATACTGAGCCCTTACTCACAGTAGTAAGCCGTTCCTGCCAGAGGGATTACTCCTGCCAGGAAATGCTCACCAAGGTGAGTAAAGGGTTCAAAATCTGGTCCTATGAAAAAAACTTTAAACTCTTGTAATTAGGTCGAAGAAAGTATAAAGGATCTATGAGTAAAGTAGCTCCATTGAAGTCAAGGGGGATACTCAACATGAGAAATGGCATCAGAATCTGGCCGTGTGTTTGCACTATATGGCAGGGTCTCTCAAGTGCCTTCACTTGCAGTACTAAGGGGTCAGTAGGTTGCAGGACTAAGTCAGGAAAACTGATTTCTTTCTACAACTATACCACTGACCCAATGTTGTCACCTTACCAAGTCACTAAGTGGGCATACTAACGTTTACCCGTTATGGGGAAATATTTGAGGCTGACGGCAGAAGCATACTTATTATTAAAAGAAACTTGATGTGGTCTTGTCTTGAAAAGAGCTGGTTGCAATGTGGAAAATATATTTGCAAATAATTGATTTGATAAATTATAGAAATATTTTGATTTATTTGTGAATATTATTTGATGGTCTCCAGTCCTGAGTCACATATCTACCTAAAACATCAACCAGTCTCTTGATCATATATGGTGACAAGTCTAACAAAAGAGTATTTACTCCTAAGAGCCACACAATGATGATGTTGCTATAAGCATAATGATAAGCACTACTTTACTTGGGAACAACATTAACATTTTTCTATTGCACTGGATTTTAAAATGTAGATAATCAGAAACAATATATTAATAAGAATATTTAGCACTCAAAGATCTCAAAGCACTTTACCCAGATAAGAAGCTGAGCTCGGAGAGGTGAAGTGTCTTGCTTAAGGTCATACAGTAAGCCAGTGTTACAGGTGGGACTGGAACCCACATCTCCTGACATCTAGACCCCCTTACGCTAACCACTAGATGACATTGTCTTTTCTGGAAACAGAGTCAAAAATACTGCCTGTGTTTTCTAGACTTGCTATGAGCCAGTTCATGCTAGAGAACGGTGGGGGGAAGGACTTGAAGAGACTCCCAGTACACAGTATCAAGTGCTAAAGTCCCGATTATGCAAACACTGCATTTGTTAATGTTAAGCACATTAGTCCAAACATCTTCAATTAGACTACTCACATGTTTAATGTTAAGCACATGCATAAATCCTTGCAGAATCAAAGCCTTAATGACACCCCATTCCTTTCTAGTCTTCTGGTAATGCACATTGTTAATATTCATAACAGCCTATGCTGGACATTTTAATTTTAATATATACATGTTTATTGCAGTCACTCTTTGCCTTTCCTTAGCTAGACACACTGATTTAATTTTACAGAAGATCTGAAGTGAAAATGACGTGTTGCTTTGAATTTCTGATCCATCTATGTTGGGGGGAGAGAAGAGCAAGAGGGAGGATTGCCAAAGCCCACAAGATTTGATCTGTTCTTAATTCTTCTTCTAAATATAGTCTAGATTTCACTTATCACCAGTCCTGCAGTGCTGCACTCATCAATTAAATGGCTTATTATTACACGTTCATGTACATTAATTGTTGATAAGATAATTGAACGTAAAGGCTGGCTAGTGGAAGATTGAGCTTCCCCTAATTAAAGACATAGCTGGTGGCAATAATAGTGAAATAAAATAGCAAACAACGTAACATAAGGAGCCAGCCCTTTCTCTCATTTACATCCATTACTCGCTGAAGTAAAGTTATTCCAGATTTACACCAATGTAACAGAGAGCAGAATTCGGCCCATTATGGGCTAGATCCTTAGCTGGTATAAATTGGCATAGCTCCATTAAAGTCAATGACTCAAGCTGAAGATTCAGCCCATTATGGTTTTTTTCATCCTGCTTTACAGCCTGTGGAAATTATTTCATGCACCACTGTGCTGGAGCTGCTATTTTGTGCACAACAGGAAGTGAGAAAGAACACTGGGCCAAATTCTGCTCTCTATTACACCAGTGTAAATCCATCATAATTCCACTAAAATCAACTAGTCTTTAACAGTTAACTGTGGAATAATGAAGACAATAATTTTCTTGCTATATCCAATTGAAACTGCAGGGAGAGTTTAATTCTGCTGAATGTAGTTCCCCATGTTCAAATCTGGCCAAGAACAGAAGTTAATATAATAACTCGTCTTTTATTATTAAATGCCACAGGATTCCTAGTGACTACAAATGGTCATCCAAAAGAAACATCTTCAAGAATTGCAGTGCCTTCTGATGCCACCTGAGGGCATTGATTCACTGTTGAATTTGGAGGGTAGGAGGAAATGCCTCCTACTGAATTACCAACACCACATTAGCAGTATCTCAAGGATTTCTTCAGAAGGATCCCATCCTTCTACCGACCAGCCCCAACTATAATTAATAAAGGCTGACACAAGCACAATCCAATATGGTAGAGCTGCAGACCACCTAAGCAGCCGCTCATATTTGCTGAATCAGAGAGCTCGAAATACTAGGCTCGAAATGCCCTTGAAATACTAGGATACAAAGGAGTTGAAAACATGACTGTTTTCTTGCACTATTTTTTCATCCTAGAGACAGTATGTGGAACAACCTAGGCAAATGGCTAACTAGAACAAATGACTTAATTAGATATGTTGATTACTGAGTCAGAAAGATTTTGGAGATCTGCTCAACAGAGACATCAGCTAATTTAAAGCACGCTTTATCACTCCGTGCTATACACAGTACAGTATGAAAGCCCTTGGAAACCCTCAACCCCTCCAATGACTTGCTGTCTTTTATCACTATGCAAATGATGACTTGCATTTTGTTTTCTCCAGGCGGGCTCTGGCAAACAGTTCTTTGTGATGTACCGAATAAGAGAGAGCTCTTGTGCTGTTGGGGGAGATAAACTCTGGCAAGATTGTGATTACAGAGCATCTGCAGAAGCTGTAAGTGGCTGCCTTCTTTTTAAAAATTCCATCTATGGAAGTAGCAATGTAACCAGCAAGATACCAGACTCTTGGGGATAGAGTGCACTTCTGCCATAAGTGACTCTGAAAATGGTATTGCAGGGTTCCATATTTACTGCGTCTCAGTGGAGTTGCAGAGGGAATGTGCTCAGTTTACAAGTAAAATGATGCAGCCTGGTTCTCCTCTCATTTATTCCTAACTGAAAGCCATACAAACCAAACCTGGTGTCTGACAGTCAAGCTGGGCAATCCCTTCTTGGATGCTATCACAGCAATTAAGGTCCTGCAGGTCAAGTTATGCCTTTATTCACAACTGTACAACCCTTGTTGCTGTCAATGGGATTGCACAAGTGTAAATGCTATCAGTTTGTATTCCTTTTGTCCACTAAATGTTGGTTAGACTTCCCAGTTGTGTTTTATTATTGCAATAAACTACCACAGGAGTATTTCACAGCAATAAATATGGTGCTAACTGGATTTCTGTATCAGGTGGCTTAAAGACAAATGATGTCATCTGTGTTTGTAGGAATCAGGTGAATGTACAGCTCAAGTTTATGTTGACAAGACTGAGCAAATCAGTAACGTTACACAGGAATGCAAAATTATCCCAGGTATGTAACTGTTCAGAGTGGCATTATATAGTTGTATTGAATAAAAAGAACAACTACAACTTGCAAAAGAACTTTGTTGAGACTTCCAGCTCATTTTAAATTGTTGTTTTCAGTGTTGTTGTAGCTGTGTTGGTCCCAGGATATGAGACAAACAAGGTGGGTGATGTAATATCTTTTATTGGACCAACTTCTCTTGGTGGACAGGACAAGCTTTTGAGCGTCACAGAGCTCTTCCTCAGGTCTAGAGAAGGTAACCAGAGTGACCAAACTAAACACATGGTGGGACAGATTTTTTAAGCGTAAGGGTTTCACACATTTGTTAGGAGACCACTTAAAAATGAAGCAAACAATTAACACCTCTGCAGTCACAGGGCAATGGAAAGTTAATAGCCACAGGGTGCATTACAAATTGTTGTAATAGGTCATAAGTAGGGCCTTACCAAATTCACATCCATGAAAAACATGTCACGGACTGTGAAATCTGATCTCCCTCTGTGAAATCTGGTCTTTTATGTGCTTTTAGCCTATACTATACAGATTTATCTGGAGAGACCAGCGTTTCTCAAATTGGGGGTCCTGACCCAAAAGGGAATTGCAGGGGAGTGGCAAGGTTATTTTAGGGGGGTCATGGTATTGCCACCCTTACTTCTGCACTGCCTTCAGAGCTGGGCAGCTGGAGAGCTGCTGACCGAGGGCCCTGCTCAGAAGGTAGCAGTGCAGGAGTAGGTTTGGCAGTACCATACCATGCCATCTTTACTTGGGCGCTCCTGCTGGCGGTGGATCTGCCTTCAGAGCTGGGCTCCTCGCCAGCAGCTGTCACTCTCCAGCTGTCCAGCTCTGAAGGCACCTCTGCCACCAGCAGCAGCTCAGAAGTAAGGATAGCAGTATCGCAACCCCCCTCCCCCCCGCCACACACACACACAACTCCTTTTTTGATCAGTATCCTTACAATTACACACCGTCAAATTTCAAATTTAAATATCTGAAAACATGAAATTCACAATTTTTTTAAATCCTATCACCGTGAAATTGACCAAAATGGACCGTGAATTAGGTAGGGCCCTAGTCATAAAACCAGTGTCTCTGTTAAGTCCAGGCTTTTTAGTGTCCAACACAGTTATGAATTTAAATGCTCAGGCTCACCTTTTGAAGGTGTTGTGCATGTTTCCTTTGAGGATGAGGACTGATAGGTCAGCTGTGGAGTGATTGCTCTGTGAAAAATGTTTGCCTATGGGTGATAAGGTGTTTTTGTCTTTTATCATTTTTCTGTGTGAGTTCATTCAAGAGCATAGTGATTGTCTGGTTTCATCCACATAGCTGTTGTTGGGGCATTTGTTGCACTGGATGAGATACACCACATGTTGTGATAGGCAAATGTAGGACCCGTGGATCTTGAAAGGTGTGTTGTGAGGGTACTGACCAGAATAACCGTGGAGATATGTCTGTAGGTTTTCCATCTGTTGTTCTAGAAGGATCTGGTGCTACCTTGAGTTGATGTATCCTGGTCTGTGGGGAGCTTGCTTCTAATGATGAGTTTGGTGAGGCTGGGGGTTGTTTGAAGGCCAGAAGAAGTGGCTCAGGAAAGATTTCTTTAGGATATAGTCCCCATCAAGTATGGGTTGTAATTGTTTGATGATAATCCATATGGATTTTAGTGTCTGGTGGTAGGTAACAACTGGAGATGTGCAATTAGTGGGCGGTTTTTTTTCTGTCCTCCTAAGTATTTGGGTGACCCATTCCATGATGCAATCTACTTCTCTGGCGGAGTGTCCTTGTTTAGTGAAAGTGAGGCAAAGTGTGCTCCAAAGACAGCAGGCCAGCAGTATGCCTCCAAAGGACGGCACGCCACATCCTGTCTGGGGAGGATTAGCATCCCTAGTCTTTTATACCTCACTTAAGTGCATTAAGGTGTATATCCTGAATTTTCTCTTTGGAGCATATTCTCTGCTCTCCACCAACAGAAGTTATTCCAAGAAAAGATATTACCTCACCTATCTCGTTTCTCAGGTAATTTTAAAGGTAGGAGTCTGCATCATTCCATTCATAACCTCACAAATTATTTTCCATAAGCTAATACACATTAAAAATGAAATTCCACTCCACTTTCTTATGCAAGCATGTGCTGTGCCAATGGAACACTGGAAGATTGCTATTAAAAATACCTTTTATCATGTAATGAAAACCAGAGTCATGGGTGGCATATGACTCCCGCATCTGGGGAGGCTGAGCCCGAGCGCCAGAAGCTCCCTAGAAATGGGGGGGCCCATCCGTACCCGGAGCGTGGTCCCGCCCCCTGCTCCACCCTGATGCCCGCCCCCACTCCGCCCCAGGCCCCATTCATGCTTGGCCCCCTCCCCCAAACCCCCCCACACACCTGCTGTTCTCACCTCTCTGCTCCATTCCTCCCTGAGGGTCCCCCTGCCCACACCTCTCTGCCTCTGGGGGTGAAGAGGTGTGAGCAGCAGGCGGTGGGGCCGTGGGGAGGGGATGAAGAGGCACAAGAGGCAGGTGGGTGGGCTGCGGGGGAAGCAAAGGAGAAGCACAAGTGGTGGGTACCTCAGAAAAGAGGTGGAGCAGGGACAGGAAGAGGAACAGTGTGGTCGGGGCCACAGGGGAAGAGCGGGATGTGGGAGAGGGGTCTTGGGGCACAGCGTGGACAGGGCCACGGCTGGGGCACCCTTTCGGGAGCAGCGCTCCAAAGTCGGCATGCCAGCAGCACGTCTCCAAAGGGAGGTGCACCACATCCTATCTGGTGAGGCTTAGTCTCCCTGGCCTCTTATACCTGCCGCTCAGGACCAGAGTCTGCATGAAGAATGTTTTTTAATCCTTTACTTTTCAGCCAAATCAAAACTGATTTTCACTGGACCAAGGTACATCTGTGACCTGTGGACTGGATATCTCCCAAATTATAAGTCTCTATCCCCACTCCCTGAGGCACAACAGAGGTTAAAATAAAGGTAGCAAAAAGCTTTGCTATATAGCAAAAATGTATCTTTTTCACTTTCTTCACACTCAAAAATGGCTGAACTGTTTTTGTTCAAATTTACTCTCCCCCCTTCCCCACCCCGGGCCCTCCAATGACTCTTCTGAGTAAAAAATGAGGAAAAATTCATCCCCAAAAGTAAAAGTCTGACAGGATTACAATAATCTGAAAAAGGCCCTTGGGAATGGACATATTTAGGCAATCTTAACAATAGTTGGTGGCACATGGTCTGCTTATAATCAGCACAGCCTCCCGTGCGTGGTCATTACATCCATGAGTAAACTCCTGTATTAGAAACAAGTTACAATGACTGAAAGCATCACAACTGATCTCCTTTCTTCAGTGTCCATGTTTTACTACCAACTAAATCATATTTTGTTTCAGATGCATTTGTGGGGCAATGGTGCCATCTAGTTGCCAGGAAGGTTAATAAGTGGGATGTGCGTTCCGTGGTTAACTCAACGAAGGGATGCATTTGATTTTGTTGTTTTGAAAGCTGAAAATCTACATTTGAATTGAATATATCAGAGGCACAGCTGCAGTTTTGCAAAAAGTGTAGACGTTCTTCACTGCTTGTGAAAAGAGCTAAAATTGTGGGTAAGGCCACAATCACTTTAGAACAGGATGTGCTGGATGTTTTGCTGCATTCTGATTTGTGACTGCACACACTGAAAATAAGGTCATCTACACTGATGTAAACTCGGAGTAGATAAATTACTTACAGTGGAGTTACTGCAGATTTACACTGGTGAGAGTAAAATGTTGTCCAATGATCCCTACAGGAAGAGGTAAACAATCGGGTCAGTCTGGTGAAGGATTTCACAGCTCAGTCTCTAATGAGTGAGTAATATATTGCTCAGCCTTCACTAATGGAACTTGTCCTTATAGAGATATTGGGCCAGTTCCTTGGCTGGTGTAAATTGGCACAGTTCCCACCAGGAGAGGATCTGGCCCACAGATTTTACTTAAATTCCACAGAGATCTGATATTGTCTCATGCTGATTCTCAAGGTCACTGAATTATGAAATTAATTTATGCACTGAACTATGAAATTAATTTATGAAAATCCAACCCATGCTTACAAGGCAGGCAAGGGGGTTAACAAGATCAGTGGCAGGGAACAGAATCTGGAGCCTCCTCCTTCCAGATCGCCTATTCAAATCCAGCCCAGCTTGGTGGTGCCTGAAAGTTGATTCCACCTGGTCAGTGTTTAGCAGCCCATGCAGGGGCAATTCAGACAATGCATCTGAAGAGTAGCTGGACCTGCATCTGTAGGGGAGATCCAAGTCATGATGGCCCACCTCAAAAGGTGCCAGCTAAAATTTTAATGTCAAGTTTTCCATTGCAGTGTGGTGTGGAGTACAAGGTGCTGCACACTGACTAAGAACACTCTGGTAAAAACCACAATCTCCTGGGGAATCTCCCTTTACTGCAGCTGCTGGCTGGGGCTGATGGATGACTTCCTCTCTTGCACAGTTTCAAAGCTGCATGCTGTATTTTCACATTAGAAGTAGAGAAGAGCCTGAAACAAAACTTTAGATCCAAAGACTGCTGAATTTGGGTGGGTGAAGGGTTTGGCATCTGAACTCAGATCTGGATCCAGATTTCAAAGGTGCCCCATACAACTATATTGAACTGAGCCAAAAAGCCTGGTTCTGAACACTCTGAATATCCTTACTGGAGGGCTAAAATCTGGATCTGTATTTTGCTGCTCAAGCTCTTTGCCAATCAAAAGGAATGAGGATTCTTCCTTAAACTCTCTCTCTTGTTCACAAAAAAATTGGGAACTAAACAATTTAGGCTGTTTTACTAAGCAAAAAGCTGAATTTTTGGTTGGTTGGTTTTTTTCAGTTGAAGGAAAGGTGATTCTTTCCCATGTCCAGTGTCTTGGATGCTATCATCCCATACCGGGGGACAGCCTACAATTGTTACCCATTTTGAGATATGCTATTCGGATCTTTAATAATCAGAGTGAACAATCCTCCCTTTTTGAAGTTGGTGAAATAATAAAAGCCACCAGGCAGGTTTGTATATCAGATTTTTTTTCTTTATTTTATAAAAGAAGGTACTTTGGTTCTTTATATCTATCTACCTGTAGTTAGCTCCATTTTACAATAGTAAAATATGTAATATTAAAATAACACTTTTAACTTCTATAGATGGGGACACTGAGGCACAAAAGGCTCAATGCCTGATTTTCAGTGGTTTTACCCATGGCTTCTGAACTGCTACTGAACATAGTTTGTCCTTGTCTCCAATTTCAACTAAACAGTGTTCAGCACTGGTACAGCTGTACACATCACCCACATATATTGTCAGCAATTGGTATATTTTGTGGTTTAGACAAGGCTAAAGAAAGAAAGTGATTCAGAAAAATAAAAAGTCCACACTCTGCCTGTGAGAGAGAAGTGGATTTTGCATTTTGGTCTTCAGTGAGAATTTTGAGTGTACAAGGAATGCACGGTCGAGTCCCCAAAGTTCCATGTCAATTTGTGTTCCATGAAAGGGTTACATATCTGTGCCAGGGACTCAGCTTAGGCATCAGTATGACCCAGCTCTAAGATATGTTTCTGATTTGGTTTTAAGTATTATATAACTTAACGCAATCTAGGTATACTTTTCCTTTGCATATTTGTATGCATTTATCTTTTTGTGTTGCACTAGTCAGTTTGAGCAACTGTTTAACTTGCTCAAAATATCATGAACCAAATCAATTGAATTAAGAAACCATTTTCCACCCTTTATTTAATGGCATTGGTCACCTTAGCTGCAAGAAACAGGGTCTACACATTCCTTACTCCAAGGGGGGCTGCACTGGAGCAGCTGGAGAGGGGATTGCTACACCACCTACGCATTCTAAACAGGCATCATGTCAGACTAGAATAAATTAAAGGATTTAATTGGGATGGACTGGGGAAGGAATATTATGTATTTTTATGTTAATTTAGCATCCCTATCATTTCTGCATATGGGGCCTGATCCAAAATCCATTGAAGTGAATGGGATTATGTCTGCTGTGATGCAGAGCGGATAAGGCTACTCTGCTGTTCCATGAGGTGGGAGCAGTAGCCACAAACAGTGAGCTGCATCCTTGCATCCTGGGTCCAGGCTGGAGGATAGATTTTGCCTTCCCACTTTCCAGAACTTCACTTACATAACATCAGAGTACTTGGGATTCAGGTGGATTAGGTAAACTGCACCCTTACAGCAGATATTATTGAAAGTTGCCATTTAACAAACAAAAAAGTGACTAAAATCCTGAACAAGATAAAAGAAGAAAATGCCCAAGGCAGACAATTCCTAGTAAATAATAATTGCAGCACCCCTTATAATAAATGACACCTACAACTCAAAGTTGCATTATTCAGATATTGTTATGCCATGTGCTATACCTAGGATCATAGGAACTGCCATACTAGATCAGACCAGTATCCTCTAGTCCCGTAGCCAGTATCAGATACTTCAAAGGAAGATGTGAGAAACCCTGCACTGTGAAGTGGGCGGGGGACGGGATTGGAATCTGAACCTGGATCTGGTTACAAATTTCATAGCTAGCCCCTATGACTCAGTTTACCCTTCTGTAAAATGAGAATAATAATTTCCTGCTGCACTGGGCTGTTCTGTGGCTTAATGACTGCAGAGCAATTTGAAACCCTTGAATGGAAGGTATTACAGATGTGCAAAGTATTATCAGCATCATCACCTTGCTATTGATTTGGTGATTTTATTTAATAGTTTTTCTTTCAAATACATATTGAATTATCTCCTAAATATTTGTTCAAGGTGGTGGCTGGATGGAATTATGCAATTGAATATGAAGTCAAGGAGACTAACTGCACCAAGAATAATTTTCAGGATTTAAGTCCAGAGTGCAAACCCATTGTTGGAGGCGTAAGTGGTATTCACGTAGTTTATCAAAACAGCTTCTTATCTTGGTAATTAATTACTAAGATTCTGATTCAGCAAAGTATTTAAGCACCTGCTTAGCTTAAGGTATGTCTACACTGCAATAAAACACCTGCGGCTGGTCCATGTCAGCTGACTTGGGCTCACGAAGCTTGGGCTGCATGGCTATAAAATTGCAGCACAACTGTCCAGGTTCTGGCTGGGTCCCGGAGCCCAGGCGCCAGCCTGAGCCCAAATGTCTACACTGCAATTTTATAGCCCCGCAGTCTGATCCCCGCAAGCTCAAGTCAGCTGACACAGGTCAGCCATGGGTGTTTATTGCAGTGTAGCCATACCCTTAAAGCCAATGGAATTTAACCACAGGCTTAAAGTTAAACATGTGCTTAAGTGCCATGCTCCTTAGGAATGGATTTAAGCGCATGTTTAAGTCCTTTGCTGAATGAAAGCCTAAAAAGGCCATGCCCTGAAACGTTTGCAAATTCTCTTATGCAGCCTGGCCAAGGGAGCTGCACTGGGAGAGCAGTAATGTGGAAATTAAAATGCTTCAGGCAGATATTTCTTAGGAAAAGCAAATTGCTAAATTACTGTTATCTGCGCCACAGTCTATATGGGAAAACTTCTAAGGATATGATAAATAAATACACATACTCCAGCTACGCTGTGCCATAAGTTACCAGGTCTTGGTATCTTGAATCCTGGGTCCTGGCTTGACTCAGGCTCAGACCTTCCACGCCTGGAGGGTCCTGAGTCTGAGCCCTGGGTTGGTACGGTTTGTGTGCAGACAGAAGGGGGTAAGGCTTGAGCTCGAACCCTGGGCTCACACTGCAGTGTAGACATACCCCAAGGGTATGATTCTGTAGGTACTAAGCATTCTAACCTCCCAATGAAGTCAAAGGGAGTTAGTTGTTCAGTACCTTGCAGGGCCAAGTCAAAACTGGTCCCATTAATCTTTTTTCAATATCTATCTATAAAGGGCTCTTCCCATTTTCTCAGGAGGATTTCCCAAGGTCATCTTTTCTCCTGATCAGAAATCACTGAACCTGATTTTGATCTCATTCACACCATAGCTGCCCATTGGTAGGTATTAGCAGGATAAGCAAGACCCTTCAGCACATTTCCAGTAGTTGTTACTCACACCCGTACTTCTGAATGGCTGGGTCCTGCGTAGATGAGGAGAAAATTCAATGGAGACAATGGAGACCAATCAGTATACAAGCCAACACAAGTAGGCCTCTCATCTCTCTCTGCATGACCCAGCATTGTTTGCTGTGAAGGAGGGTATCAGGACATTTACAAATGTCCTTGTTAAGTATTTCTAAGAGGAAAGAAAGAGCTTTTTTTTCTCCCCCCAACCCAGCATGTAGGTCGCTGTGAAGCCAAGGCCTATGTGGATCTTACTAACACAATTGTGGATGTTGCACAGAAATGCAAGTTTCCAGGTATGTGACAACCATCTGTCAATTCAAAAATGTTAATGGTTTTAAAATTGATGAACAATAAAAATGCCAAGGGACGAAAAAAAATCATGGGAGGGGAAAACGTATTCTGCTGGCACAGCAAAACAATAAGGCCTTTCCCCCCCACAATGGAATATTAACAGATAATTTTCTCATTTCCTACAAGTATTTAAAATGCAGGGGAAAGTTCTCTTCTCTGATCTTTATGCTGCCATTCGTCTATGACATGTGAAGCGGGCTGCTGACCCCGAATGGGGATCAGCAGGGTTAAGCTCAAGGTTAAACCCACCATGAAGATCAGCAAGGCAGCTCAGAGGGTATACTTATCCCTCTAAACTTTATTTCCAGGTAAAACACACACCCCTATTTCTTCCCTCCTTCTCCACCACCACCATCAGGAGATATCCTTTAAAGAGAAGTCAATATCACATAGTATCTTCTGCAAGCAGTTTCATCTATTGTGTTTCCAGAAGAACTGTATTTTCCCAGGAGCTCTGATCTACCCCTCCAAATAGAAGTTGAGCTGCAGAGATGGCCATCATTTAAAGCAGTGGTTCTCAACCAGGGGTACACGTACCCTGGGAGTACCCAGAGGTCTTCTAGTGAGTCCATCATCTCATCTAGATCAGGGGCTCTCAAACTTTTTCTTGCTGAGGCCCCCCCAAACAGGCTATAAAAACTCCACGGCCCACCTGTGCCACGACAACTGGTTTTCTGCATATAAAAGCCAGGGCTGGCGTCAAGGGATATCAAGCAGGGCAACTGCCTGGGGCCCCATGCCACAGGGGCCCCCACAAAGCTACATTGCTCAGGCTTCAGCTTCAGCCCTGTGTGGCGGGGCTCAGGGCCCCGGGCTTCAGCCCCATGGGATGGGGCTTTGGCTTTCTGCCCTGGGACCCAGCGAGTCTAACTCTGGCCCTGCTTGGTGGACCCCCTGAAACCTGCTCGCAGCCCCCCCCCAGGGGCCCCGTACCCCGGTTGAAAACCACTGATCTAGATATTTGCCTAGTTTTACAATAAGCTACATAAAAAGCACTATTGAAGTCAGTACAAACTAAAATTTCATACAAACAATGACTGGTTTATACTGCTCTATAGACTATACACTGAAATGTAAGTACAATATTTATACTCCAATCGATTTGTTTTATAATTATATGGCAAACATGAGAAAGTAAGCAATTTTTCAGTAACTGTGTACTGCGACACTTGTATTTTTATATCCAATTTTGTAAGCAAGTTGTTTTTAAGTGAGGTGAAACTGGGCTACGCAAGACAAATCTGACTCCTGCAAGGGGTACAGTAGTCTGGAAAGGTTGAGAACCACTGATTTAAAGAATTTTCACAAAGATACAGATATATGGGGGGGGAGGGAGGCATAGAGGAACAACCCCTTTAACATGCACAAATTATTACTGCACATTCACAACTTGATTCTGTATGTACATCACCTCCTTAAATCAAAGAGCCATAGCCACGTTGGCTGGTGCTCTCAGAGCCTGTCAACTAGACTCAAGAATTCATCTAGTGTTGTCTTTTTTATTTCATGTTACACCACTGTCCTTCGTTCAATTCTTAAATTTGGTAACTTGGAAAATTAGTTTTTTTTCCAGGAGTAAATTATCCCACCTACACCTGATTAATTATTACCCAGCACCATACCTCCGACCAGACCATTTGGTTTATTATCATTTCTTTCCAGTCTTCTATTAGGACATAGATTGTTACCATTCCAAGATTTTTAGATCTGCGGGTTCAGGGTCACTACATGTAGCGTGTGCTACTTCCCCACACATTCATAGACTTGTTTTGCTTCAAGGAATGATTATGTAATTCTTCAAAATACAATCACTCACTGCACAGTGTGCACTCATAGATTTCAGGGATGAAAGGACCCTCCTGTTTCCTCTAGTCCAGCCCATCACACAAGTGGAGATCTTTCTCGTCTAACAGAAACTTGCCACCCTCAATTTGTACTCTCATTTCCATGAGGAGCAGTGTAACGATCAAATGCACTGTCTGACCCTTGGCGCCTAAATTCTGCTTTCTCCAGAACACATAATTGATTGACAACACAAACATCTACCAAATCAAGCCCCAAAATATTTTAGGTCCCACCCTAACAGACTCAAACACAGCCATGCCTGGCAGAGATAAATTTCTCCCTCAATGGTTCGCCCTAGCCCAATGCACACTGAATCTTTTGTTCCTTAGATTTACCTGAAACCTGATGTTTCTTTCAGTTGCGGAAACTGTATCTCCTCACATTTCCATTTGTGCTGGCTGTCCAAGGCCCATCCCAACTAACAGTACAGAATTGGAGGAACCACTGAGGGCTACCCTGGAGAAGTATAATGCAGAGAGCAATGATGACTTCTATTATAAAGCTGAAGTAATATTATATGCCACAGTGCAGGTTGGGATTCTTCTTTCCTTTTCATGTTCAGTTTTATTTAAAACCACCTCTCCATATTTCGTAGAGATGGGCCAAGGATATGGTGATGACGGGGGTCAAGGCTGAATCAGGGTTAAGGTTTGAATTTGGGTTTGAAATCTTGGGAGCTGGTCTATCTGCTCAAGTGTTTATACCACTTGGGTCACCAGGGTATCTGAATGCCCGTTCTTGCAAATTTCAGCCATCTTAGGATGCATCCAAAAGGAACCCCCCCCACCCCCGCCCAAAAATCCTTCAACATATTTTTTTTTGTCTGACCTGGACCCAAAACAATAGGGCTGGGTTCCGATTAAGGAATCTGATGTTTGTTACACCCAGAGGTGAAAGTAAGCCGGTACGCCCCGGTACAGCGTACCGGCAAGAGCCGGTTTGCCGTACCGGGACCGGCTTTCCCAGATGGCAATTTAAAGCCCTGGGGTAGTGGCAGTGGGGCTCAGGCAGGGATTTAAAGGGCCGGGGCGGTAGTGGCTGCTGGAGCCCCGAGCCCTTTAAATCCCCGCCTGAGCCCTGCTGCCCAAGCCCTGGGGTAGCGACGGCTGGAGCCCCGGAGCCCTTTAAATTCCCAACGGAGCCCAGCTGCTGCTACCCCAGGGCTCAGGCAGCAGGGCTCACGTGGGGATTTAAAGGGCTCGGGACTCCAGCAGTCACTACCACAGTGGAACCCCAGGCCCTTTAAAGCTCTGCCAGAGCCCCAGGTAGTGGTAGCAGCTGGGAGCCCCCAGGGGTTCTCAGTGATTTAAAAGGCCCGGGGCTCTGCTGCAGTAGTGGCAGCTGGAGCCCTGGGCCCTTTAAATCATCCCTGAGCCCCGGGGTTCCCAGCTGCCTCTGCAGCTGGCAGCTTGGGGGTGATTTAAAGGGCCCGGAGCTCCCAGCCACCACTACCACAGCTAGATTTAAAGGGCCTGGGGATTTAAGGCCCTGCCTCTTCCGGTTGAGGCCATGCCTATTCTGGTTTAAGCCATGCCCCCTGCTCAGGACTCCGGCGTACCGGTAAGTCCTTTAATTTACTTTCACCCCTGGTTACACCCCTCTTCTTTACCAAACTTTTTGGCATCATTTCATACGACATCAGAAATAGAAAAGACCTATGAGTAAGATCATCCAGTCCATCCTCCAGGCTATCATTCTATACCATATATTCTCTGTTGTCTATCCTACAGTAGTTTTTAAAATCCCAAGCAATGGAGCCTTCACTGTTTTCCTTGGGAATCTGTTAACTTACATTCCCAGTAACGCTCCAGAGCAGTGGTGGGCAACCTGCAGCCCATGGGCCGCACACGTCCCATCAGGGTAATCTGCTGGGGGGCCACAAGACAGTGTTTACATTGACCGTCCGCAGGCAGGGCCGCCCGCAGCTCCCAGTGGCTGAGGTTTGCCATTCCCGGCCAACGGGAGCTGCAGGAACTAGGGCTGTTGATTAATCGCAGTTAACTTATGCAATTAACTCAAAAAAATTAATCATGATTAAAAAATTGCAATTAATCGCACTGTTAAACAATAGAATACCAACTGAAATGTATTAAATGTTTTGGATGTTTTTCTATATTGATTTCTATTACAACACAGAATACAAAGTGTACAGTGCTCACTTTATATTATTTTTATTACAAATATTTGTCCTGTAAAAATGATAAACAAAAGAAATAGTGTTTTTCAATTCCCTTCACACAAGTACTGTAGTGCAATCTCTTTATCATGAAAGTTTAACTTACTAATGTGGGGTTTTTTTGTTACATAACTGCACTCAAAAACAAAACAACGTAAAACGTTAGAGCCTACAAGTCCACTCAGTTCTACTTCTTGTTCAGCCAATTGCTAAGACAAACAAGTTTGTTTACATTTACGGGAGATAATGCTGCCTGCTTCTTATTTACAATGTCACCTGAAAGTGAGAACAGGCGTTCGCATGGCACTTTTGTAGCCGGCGTTGCAAGGTATTTGTGTGCCAGATGCGCTAAACATTCGTATACCTCTTCATGCTTCAGCCACCATTCCAGAGGACATGCGTCCATGCTGATGACACTTGTTAAAAAATAATGTGTTAATTCAATTTGTGACTGAACTCCTTGTGGGAGAATTGTATGTCTCCTGTTCTGTTTTACCCGCATTCTGCCACATATTTCATCTTATAGCAGTCTCGGATGATGACCTAGCACATGTGTTCGTTTTAAGAACACTTTCACTGCAGATTTGACAAAATGCAAAAAAGGTACCAGTGTGAGCTTTCTAAAAATAGCTACAGCACTCGACCCAAGGTTTAAGAATCTGAAGTGTCGTCCAAAATCTGAGCGGAATGAGGTGTGGAGCTTTCAGACGTCTTAAAAGAGCAACGCTCAGATGTGGAAACTACAGAACCCGAACCACCAAAAAAGAAAATCAACCTTCTGCTGGTGGCATCTGACTCAGATGATGAAAATGAACATGCATCAGTCTGCTCTACTTTAGATGGTTTTTGAGCGGAGCCTGTCATCAGTATGGACGCGTATGTCTCGGGATTGCGTTGAAGCATGAAGGGACACATGAATCTTTAACGCATCTGGCACGTAAATATCTTGCTACGTTGGCTACAACAGTGCCATGTGAACACCTGTTCTCACTTTCAGATGATATAAACAAAAAGCGGGCAGCATTATCTCCTGCAAATGTAAACAAACTTGTTGTCTGAGCAACTGGCTGAAGTAGGACTGCGTGGACTTGTAGGCTCTAAACCAGGGGTAGGCAAACTTTTTGGCCCAAGGGCCACATCTGGGTATGCAAATTGTATGGTGGGCCATAAATGCTCACAAAATTGGGGTTGGGTGCGGGAGGGGCTGAGGGCTCTGGCTGGGGATGAAGGCTCTGGGGTGGGGCCAGAAATGAGGAGTTCAGGGTGCAGGAGGGGGCTCCGGGCTGGGGTGCGGTGCAGGGGGGAGGGGAATGAGGGCTCCAGCTGGAGGTGCAGGCTCTCGGGTGGGGCTGGGAATGAGAGGTTTGGGATGTAGGAAGGTGCTCCAGGCTGGGACCAAGGAGTTTGGAATGTGGGAGGAGGCTCTGGGCTGGGGCAGGAGATTGGGGCACGGAGGGGGGTGAAGGCTCCGGGTGGGGGTGCAGGCTCTTGGGTGGAGCTGGCGATGAGGGGTTTGGGGTGTAGGAGGGTGCTCCGTGCTGGGACTGAGTGGTTCCGAGGGTGGGAGCAGGATCAGCGCTGGGGCAGAGGGTTGGGGCGCAGGACGGGCTCAGGAGTGCAGACTCCAGATGGCACTTACCTCAAGCAGCTCCTGGAAGCAGCAGCATGTCTCCCATCTGGCTCCTACATGGAGCTGCGGCAAGGCGGCTCTGCAGTGCTGCCCCGTCTGCAGACGCCACTCCTACAGCTCCCACTGGCCACAGTTCCCAGCCAATGGGAGCTGCAGGGACGGCGCTTGGGGTGGGGACAGCGTGCAGAGCCCTCTGGCTACCTCTACGCATAAGAGCTGGATGCGGGACATGCCGCTGCTTCTGGGAGCCACGCAGATCCGCGGCACGTCACACGGAGCAACCCTGCTCCCTGGCTGGAGCGCGGCAAGCCCCAGACCTCACTCCCCAGGCGAAGCTCGAGGGCCTGATTAAATCGGCTGGCAGGCCAGATGTGGCCCAGGGGCCGTAGTTTGCCCACCCCTGCTCTAAAGTTTTACATTGTTTTATTTTTGAATGCAGGGGTTTTTTTGCACATAACTCTACATCAGTAAGTTCAACTTTCACAATAAAGAGATTGCACTTCAGTACTTGTATTAGGTGAATTGAAAAATACTATTTCTTTTGTTTTTTGCAGTTCAAATATTTGTAATAAAAATAAATATAAAGTGAGCACTGTACACTTTGTATTCTGTGTTGTAATTGAAATCAATATATTTGAAAATGTAGAAAACATCCAAAAATATTTATATCAGTGGTATTCTATTATTAACAGCACAATTAATTGTGCAATTAATCACAATTAATTTTTTTAATCACTTGACAGCCCTAGTTTACACTAGGACTATGATTAAAACAAAACAATCCTCATTTTCTCCACTTCACCACAAATATCAGCCTCAATGCCCTGATTGTTTGGCTCTCCCTCACAAGTCTGTGTGCCTCCTCCACGTTGCCCCAGACACACGGTTCACCCTTCCTCAGCTGGTCTGAAAGGCCTCTATCCACTCTCTCCTCACTGACATGCTTCCTTATGGATCTGTTCCAGCACTCACTGAAGTCAATGGAAAGTCAGTTACCACAATGGGCACTGGCTCAGCCCCGCAGCCCACTTCTTCTGTGAAACCAACAAGAAATTAGCCAGCTAACAGATTTGTTAAATAATATCACTTGTAGCTCACCATGGCATGCACTAGCCTTGCAGAGCAATCCACGTTATCTTATTGATCTGTCCCTATTGTCTAGAAACCCCCGTGTTATATCATGAGTGAAATCAGTATATAAATAGTTTCAGGGAAGGAAACGTGGGTGAAATCTTGGCCCCATTGAAATCAATTACAAACTCCCACTGACTTTAGTGGAGCCAGAACTTCACCCCATATCTGTTGTTTCTACTGTGAGGTTCCTGCCACCCTTTTGGGTGTGGTAAAAAATACTACATAATAACAACAAATCAATTGTCCCAGGCACATTAATGAACCCTTACAGTTTAGCTCTTTAATGTGTTTGGCAAATAGTTTGGTTTTCACTGAGGTTATATTTAGCAGACTCTTCATTTTAACTCACCCAACTTCCCTTCCCTTATATTTGGCTCCCTACAAGTGGTGTTAAGTTTTTAGAGCACTGCCTTTTCTGTGAACCTCTTGTAATAAAAACACATTTAATGAGGAAAATCTTCTTACTGATTTTTCAGGTGGTTGCTGGAAAAAATTATAATATAACATTTAAAATTAGGAAGACAAACTGCTCAAAGACAGATGTCAAGAAGCTAAATGAAGATTGTGTGACTACAATAGACAGCGTAAGTGATTGGGATGCTGCAGACCATCAAGTCAGAGGGATGGCTCCAAATTAACCCAATTGAATTGCACCAGAGATGATCATGCTGTAAAAAACCCCCCACAAAAACAAAAATAACCCCCACCAAACCAGCAACCCAGATTTGGTGGTTTTATTAGACACCCTCAGTTGGCCTTTGCTACCACTAGACAGCCAGATCAATAAATGCTAATCATTCCTCAATAAACTGAGGGAGTTTTCTCTCCTAGCATTATCTTTACCTTTATCATGAGCTCTGTGTGTGACCCAAGATACTGCCAAAGACAGCAGAAAGAGTTGCTTTGGTGGAGTCACTCCAACCGCACAATCTGTCTGCTTAATGCAAAGCTAATTGGATAATTTTTTGACCATTTTATGGGTTATGGAGTCAAAAAAGAAAGGTGGGGGAGGGTACTACCGGGGTGTGGGCAGGCTGATGTTGCTGGAGTGGAGTGCTCCTATGACTAGGGGCTGGCACACTTGGGGCAAAGGAAGGTAGGACCCCAGTTGGGGTCGAACAATGGGTTAGTGCTGCTGGAGAGAGCACTCCTAAGGTTGGGGAAGAGGGCCTGGTCAGAAGGATGGTGCTGATGAGACTGTTTGTAGCAGAGTGATGGTGGGTGGATCTCTCTCTCTCACACACACACACACACACTCTCTCTCTCTCTCTCTCTCTCCCCCCTTCCCCACGCCACCTGGAAGAGCTCATTTCTGAGGGTTGAAAAATACTACAGCAAGGGGCAGTAAAGTCAGTTCCACCGAGGCACCCAGTAACAATGGCCACTTTTGAAATGTTTGACTTTAACCTCTCCGCACCTCAATTTCCCCATCTTAAATAGCTATAATGACATCAACATTTACCTACCCGTACGGGTGCTATGAGGATTACCTAGCTAATGCTTGTAAAGTACTTTGGAGATGAAAGTGCTGAGAATTAGCGTTATGAGTTGAACAGATAAGACAGATGGATTCCACAGATATTCACATAAAGCTCCAAATATAATAAGGTTTTTAAAAGGGTCACTAAAATTGTATAGCCTTATTCATACATCAGTCTGTTCTCCTGTTTGTGACATACTCTTGTTTTAAGAGCCCATGTTGGCTTTATTTATTTGTTTGTTTATTTGGTGACAGAAACCTTTGCTATGCACAGCACAAGTTTATGTGATACCCTGGACAAAGACAATACACCCCAAGGTTAGCTGCACCGAAGAGGAGGTATGAATTCTCAATAAATATATTATTTCATTTCAGATTACTTACAACGCTAGACGCAAAATTTGTAGTGGGGAAATATTTATATCCCTTTATCTGTCTCCCAGAACATCCAGTTCTCAGATTAGCTCATATTTTTATCCTCAGATTAGCTCATATCTTGTATTTTTAAAGAAAGGGAAATGGTCACTTTTAATCATCTTAGTAATGTAACCATTCCTCTCGCCCTCTGACCTCAGTGACCTAGGCTGAGCTAATGCAATGCTTGAGATGAGATGCTGGGCTAAGTAAGGATACATTTACATTGCATCTAGAAGCAAGCCTCGCAGCCCAAGTCACAATTTCAAAGCACTGTCTACACAGATATTATTTTCAACGCAGTAGCAGGAGTCCTAACATGAGCCTGTGGTCCTGGATTGGGGAGCTCACTTCCAGATGCAGTTTAGACATACACTAAACTGCAGAAGGTGCAGAATAAGAGAGCAACATTACCATGAGTATAGAGACTATTCTGCCTGCCTGATGATTGGTTCTTTGCAGGATCTGTCATGCTCAATTCTGTGAGATGCTGAGCACCATCAATCCCCATAGACGTCTATGTTGATTGTAAAAAGAAAAGGAGTACTTGCGGTACCTTAGAGACTAACAAATTTATTTGAGCATAAGCTTTCATGAGCTACAGCTCACTTCATCGGATGGATTCAGTGGAAAATACAGTGGGGAGATTTATAGACACAGAGAACATGAAACAATGGGTGTTACTATACACACTGTAAGGAGAGTGATCACTTAAGATGAGCTACTACCAGCAGGAGAGCGGGGGGGAAGGGGGAGAAAACCATTTGTAGTGATAGTCAAGGTGGGCCATTTCCAACAGTTGACAAGAACATCTGAGGAATGGGGGGGGGCGCAGAAGAAACATGGGGAAATAGTTTTACTTTGTGTAATGACCCATCCACTCCCAATCTATTCAAGCCTAAGTTAATTGTATCCAGTTTGCAAATTAATTCCAATTCAGCAGTCTCTCATTGGAGTCTGTTTTTGAAGTCTTTTTGTTGTAATATTGCGACTTTTAGGTCTGTAATCGCGTGACCAGAGAGACTGAAGTGTTCTCCGACTGGTTTATGAATGTTATAGTTCTTGACATCTGATTTGTGTCCATTTATTCTTTTACGTAGAGACTGTCCAGTTTGACCAATGTACATGGCAGACGGGCATTGCTGGCACATGATGGCATATATCACATTGGTAGATGTGCAGGTGAACGAGCCTCTGATAGTGTGGCTGATGTGATTAAGCCATACGATGGTGTCCCTTGAATAGATATGTGGACACAGTTGGCAACAGGCTTTGTTGCAAGGATAGGTTTCTGGGTGAGTGGTTCTGTTGTGTGGTATGTGGTTGCTGGTGAGTATTTGCTTCAGGTTGGGGGGGCTGTCTGTAAGCAAGGACTGGCCTGTCTCCCAAGATCTGAGAGAGTGATGGGTCATCCTTCAGGATAGGTTGTAGATCCTTGATGATGCGTTGGAGACGTTTTAGTTGGGGGCTGAAGGTGATGGCTAATGGTGTTCTGTTATTTTCTTTGTTGGGCCTGTCCTGGACTTCTGACTTCTGGATACCCTTTCTGGGTCTGTCAATCTGTTTCTTCACTTCAGCAGGTGGGTATTGTAGTTGTAAGAATGCTTGATAGAGATCTTGTAGGTGTTTGTCTCTGTCTGAGGGGTTGGAGCAAATGCGGTTGTATTGTAGAGCTTGGTTGTAGACAATGGATTGTGTGGTGTGATCTGGGTGAAAGCTGGAGGCACGTAGGTAGGAATAGCGGTCAGTAGGTTTCCGGTATAGGGTGGTGTTTATGTGACCGTCGCTTATTAGCACCGTAGTGTCCAGGAAGTGGATCTCTTGTGTGGACTGGTCCAGGCTGAGGTTGATGGTGGGACGGAAATTGTTGAAATCATGGTGGAATTCCTCAAGGGCTTCTTTTCCATGGGTCCAGATGATGAAGATGTCATCAATATAGCGCAAGTAGAGTATGGGCATTAGGGGACGAGAGCTGAGGAAGCATTGTTCTAAGTCAGCCATAAAAATGTTGGCATACTGTGGGGCCGTGCGGGTACCCATAGCAGTGCCGTTGGTTTGAAGGTATACATTGTCCCGAAATGTGAAATAGTTATGGGTGAGGACAAAGTCACAAAGTTCAGCCACCAGGTTAGCCGTGACATTATCGGGGATACTGTTCCTGACGGCTTGTAGTCCATCTTTTTGTGGAGTGTTGGTGTAGAGGGCTTCTACATCCATAGTGGCCAGGATGGTGTTTTCAGGAAGATCACTGATGGATTGTAGTTTCCTCAGGAAGTCAGTGGTGCCTTTTTGATTATGATGTCAGAGTTGTTTCTGAGGCTGTGGATGGCATTGTGTTCTGCACGGCTGAGGTTATGGGGCAAGTGATGCTGCTTTTCCACAATTTCAGCCCGTGCATGTCGGCGGAAGCATTCTATGTGGAAGTCCAGTCTGTTGTTTCGACCTTCAGGAGGAGTCCACCCAGAATCCTTCTTTTTGTAGTGTTGATTGTGTTTGCAAACTGGGGGCGGGGGGAGGGAGGAATTACCATTTTGGGGACATAAACAAATCTCCACAATATCTGCTGATCTTTGCACATTAGTAGGGCAGCAGGTATCAGTCCAGATCCCCTTTTGCCTGGCAGGATGGGCCTGGATTTGTAGATTTGGTTTTCAGGAGACATTTCCATCAGATCCTCCTCCTCCTCCCCATCCAACCATTATCCAGCCCTGTATCTATGTCAGAGCATGGTGGTCTCAGAGAAAGGATATAAAAATAAACTTCTGGAATTTGGGTCATCGTATTTGTTCTGTATTGACTGCAGAGGTCCTCTCCAGCTAGGTCTACACTGCAGATCATATTATACTGGCTTCACCATAAACTTCCCTGAACAATGGTTGAATGCTGTACTATTCCATCCTAAAGGTGGCTGGATTTCAGTGATGGGTGAAGTGTTTTATTTAGCTAGAATTTCTAAAACACTATGAAGTGTTGTTATTATCACCCTTATAAATACACATGACTATCTAGCTTAGTTCACAAGATCTGTTAACAACATATTTTTGTTTATTGACTCACATTTACACATCATCTGCAATTTGCTAGTTCTCAAATATTTGAAACTAAGGCAGGCAGTCAACAAAGTACCCCCCTCCCCCACCACCTTCTTTTTAAGCACTATTTTAAAAAAAATTTGGCAAGAGATGTCTACCTCTTACATTGCAACCACAAGCAGAATTGTTCCAAATGGTGTACTATGTGTAGATAATAATATTATTGCAATATATTCGTCTAATATCTCCTGTTCCTTTTTAGAATCTACTGATGAGAAGGCCTCCAGGCTTTACTCCTTTCCGATCTCTAGCTGTGGAAGCTAAAACTATTCAATACACACCCCAAATTAAAAATGAAAAGGGACCTAGAGAAGGACAAGGCCCTGGCAAAGGGCCAGGAAAAGATATTAGGCATGAACCAGCACATAAACAGGGGCACAGACATGATATTGGGCATGGACCAGAACATGATCATAGACGTGGACATGAGGATGAACATGGGCACAGACATGATATTGAACATGGACCAGAACATGAACACAGGCGCAGACATGATATTGGGTGTGGATCAGAACATGAGGATAGACATGGACATGGGCACGGAAAACATAAGGATAAGCAAAAGAAGATAAAGGACAAATGTAAACATTCAACAGAAGAGTCTTCTGAAGAATCCCATGACAAGGTCACTAACCAAAAGGAAACGCTGATAGCTGTAGTAGCTGAAATACAATCTCATAAGCCTGATCTGGTAGAGCTAGATGTGCTGCCTAGTACTCTAACAGATGGTTTTACTGAGATCCCTGATCTCCCTGCAGAACCAGACAGCCCTGGAATTATTCCTGATATTCCTTTATTTGGTGGGTTGCCAGATCTCCCAGAACCATCTGTCCCAAAGTGTCCTGGAAAGCCATGGAAACCAATCACAGACCTCTCAACTACTACTAACAAACCTAAAGTACTGACAAATGAGGATCTTTTACCTCATCTATCTGAAGACACGAACCCACAGACAGAAAAATACACACTACCCCCCCAGGACTTGGATGATTTTAACCTCATGGATTCTCTACTGTAATTCAGACAGTTTATGGTCCATTTTTTTAGGCAACAAACAGAAAATCATAAAAATTATTTTCTTTAGAAACGTGTAAAATTGTAGAGCAGTGGTTCTCATCTTGTTAGCTATGATACTTAAGAGGGCCACCAGCAGTTTTCTGGAGGAATTGAGAGCATGAGCCAATTCTCTGTGCCTGACTCTCCCCTTACAAAGGTGTAGATCAGGAGTAACTCCATTGAAATCAATGAGTTATACTGGCATAGAAAAAGTGTAAGTGAGAGGAAAGTCAGGCCACTTTTCTCTAGTTTCCTGCTGAAGTAGATTTATTCAGTTACTTGCAACTCATCATCCTCACCTCAGATGTCAGAAACACACTAGGTACCACTGCACAGATTCCATCACACCATGTTTGAAACGTCGTGGGAACCGGTTCAAAAAATTCTGGGAGTCATCTGAGGAAACCCTGTCAAATGAAGCTTGAAAAGAAGGCACAGTATGAAACAGGGTGAGAATCCCTTCCTTAGAGGTTTAAAACCATATTTTTCATCTCTGCAGGACTGACACATTTTTGGAGAATACAAAATAACAAAATAAAAGGAAAATGTATGACTTGTTAATTTCTTTACTCCAATTAACATTTCTGCCAGTACTTCACTTAGCAGGTTCTCTTCTTGGAAGAGATGGTAGAGGGCAGCTCAGAGAATCCAGTTCTCACTGGTGCAGGTTCCTACTAGAATAAATTTTCAAAGCTACATAACTATTTTCGGTATAGAAAATATTAACTATTCTATATGGAACTGCCACTGCAACTGAGAGACTTTCATGTGGCAAAGGTGCTCAGACACTTTAGGTCTGGTAACAGTAATATAGGTAGGGCCCTACCAAATTCACATCCATGAAAAACACATCACGGACTGTGAAATCTGATCTCCCTCTATGAAATCTGATCTTTTATATGCTTTTAGCCTATATTGTACAGATTTCTCTGGGGAGACTAGCATTTCTCAAATTGGGGGTCCTGACCCAAAAGGGAGTTGCAGGGAAGTGGCACAGTTATTTTAGGGGGGTCACAGTATTGCCACCCTTACTTCTGCACTGCCTTCAGAGCTGGGCGGCCGGAGAGCGGTGGCTGCAGACTAAGAGTCCAGCTCTGAAGGTTGCAGCAGAGAAGTAGAGGTGGCAGTACCATACCATGCCATCTTTACGTCTGCGCTGCCGCTGGCAACGGACGTGCCTTCAGAGCTGGGCTCCCAGCCAGCAGCTGCTGCTCTCCAGCTGCCCAGCTCTGAAGGCACCCCCACCCCCACCAGCAGCGCAGAAGTAAGTGGAGCAGTACTGCAACCCCCCCGCCCCCCTCCCCCCGCCACAATAATCTTGTGACCTCCCACCCCAACAACAACTTCTCGGGTCAGGACCCCTACAATTACAATACTGTGAAATTTCATTTTTAAATATCTGAAATCATGAAATTTATGATTTTTAAAATCCTATCACCGTGAAATTGACCAAAATGGACTGTTAATTTGGTAGGGCCCTAATTAGAGGCGACAAGTCTATAATTAAGGCTGTCTGACACTTTCCACTATAAAATACTGTTTTCTGTTGCTTATAACTCTTCCAAATGTAAATTGTTCCGGCTGATATTTTCCATGCTGGGTGTCTGTCAAAAGCTATTTTTTTTATTTTATTTATTTTGAAAGTTTCAGCTAAAATGGTTCAGCCATTTTGGAGAACGAGGTTAGGGAAAAATACATTGTTTTGCCCATGTTTTAAAAAAAAACAACCTATTACAACCGTTTTGCTGGAAAGCTCTAGAACCTTAGTGCTTTGGAACAAAGACTTAAAAATTGACAGGGATTGGGGGGGACGGGTCACGCTGGTGTCAAAAATGTGTCTTTTGCCATGCCCATGAAAATCCAACCAAATTTGGCCAAGTTATAAGCCTCTGAAAAATCGCAAATGGCACATACTCGGAAGAGGTTTGTTAGCATTTGGCAATGAAATTCTCTGAAGATTCCATCTGGACTATTCATGCTCCAGCCCAGGTTTTCATGAGTTGAGATGGACTTTCCCTACAGTTGTGCCTCCTGGCTGCCAGGGCCACTGTGGAACTAGCACCAGAACTGCTATCAGGGAGAATGTCTCTCCTGTGTTCACAATTTTCCTGCAACTGACCCCCAAGCAGCAAGGAAGAGGACCAGGAGGAAGCACCCTGACTGGAGTGCAGGGGGATGGGATGTGTGTGGAAGAGATACAGGGTGCGGGGAGAGATGCAGGAGCTTGGTGGGAGGAAAGAGAATCGGAGCCTGGAGAAGAAGGGCTGTAGGAGCTGAGGGGGATCAGAACAGGAGTGGGGGAATATAGGCAGAGAATGAGGATGGGCCAGGAGCAGAGGAAAGAGAACAGGGACAGGATTCGGGCAGGGGAAAATAGAAGCAGAGTGGGAAGACAGGGGCAGGAGTTGGGTGGGGTCACTAGCAAGAGCAAGGGGGGATAGCAGTAGGGGAGAAGAAAGGGGTAAGAATTGGGGTTGGGGGTGAAATAGGAGTAAAAGGGCACAGGGATGTTATATTCCAAAAATGTAAAAAAAAGTTTCATCATTATCAAAATACTTTGTTTCAATTTTTTTTGCCCCAAAATGAAATTGTCAAAATTGACATTCCTTGCAAAGTTTTGAATGAGGGGAAATGGCAGTTGCCAACAGAACAACATTCCATCTGAAAATTTTTGATCAGCTCTATTTCTGACTAAAGTGGTGATAGTCTCTATGGAATTACAAGCTATTATTATTGAGTTATGCTTGGTAAAACTGTACATATATATATGACAAAGGAGAAGACCTAATGCCTGAGCAAGTACATCTCTAGCTTGGCCAGTAGATGGCAGTTTTTCTGAATTGATTTGACAATTTCCTGTTTAGTAGGACTTTCTGGTTACAGGTAAAAAGCCGGGAAGCTTAGCACTCAGGACTGTCTTCTGTGCCAGTGTGTTATCAGCATGTGTTTATGCAGATAAACACACCACATCTATGCACCTCCTTTTTTTATTGCTGAATCTCTTTCAGCACGCAAAGAAAGCTTGCCCAATTATTATGTACAAAATGCCACACTATAAGTTTCAGAGTAGCAGCCGTGTTAGTCTGTATCCGCAAAAAGAACAGGAGGACTTGTGGCACCTTAGAGACTAACGAATTTATTTGAGCATGAGCTTTCGTGGGCAGCCCCACAAGTACTCCTGTTCCTTTTGCACACTGTAAGTGTACATGTCATTTTATAACTATAAAATTAAGACATACTCCCTGCACCAGAAAGCTTACATTCTGATTTCTACAGAAATCCAGAGATGGGACTTTTGAGTGTAAGGGCTGTTGAACTGTCTCCTCGGTCTGAGAAGCTATATTCTGATTGGTAATTGCATTGGAGGGATCATGACATCAGAGGGACAACATCACATGATTCCACGCAAAGAGGAATCATAGAATCAAACATGTATTCCAGTCATCCATTCAAGAATGAGAAACTCAGCTGGATGCCAGCTCCTGATTCAGGAGTCGCAGCCATGAGTGCAAAGTGGGTTTTTAAAAGGTAGGGTGACCAGACAGCAAATGTGAAAAATAGGGATGGGGAGGGGGGTAATAGGAGCCTATATAAGAAGAAGACCCAAAAATCGGGACTGTCCCTACAAAATCAGGACATCTGGTCACCCTATTAAAAGGTGCCAAATCACAATTACATTTTACCTCTACTGCACTATAGACAGGGGCCGCCCTGCAGTTACTAGCGCTCAGGTTTCTCAGTTACTCTTACAAAACACTGAAAGATCTGATATTTTTATTCCAGAGTCTGGTTACACATGTGGACCACATACAATAAAACCCTGAATTCTATTCCTCATGCAAAACCGTACAAGGATGAATCAGCCCCTGCAATCTCAATTACAGTACACAGAATGTTTGCTTAAAGGGAAGTTGTTCTATTAAAAACTGACTTCACTACAAGATGATTCTACCGCATACTAAAATAAAAGAGGAAGGCTGCTGTAAGCAGGAAAAAGTGAGGGTTTTCCTAATTAGATAAGGCATGTTGTCACAATGAGTACTGATGTTAATGCTGCTACTGTGCTGGTCTCAGTCTGCTGCTCAGTGAAATACTGTACACAAACTTCAAAGTAAGGCCACCCTTATGAATTATGGGGAGATGGATATGAGTTGCCCCACACTGTAGATCTGCTGCCTGTCATGGAGGCTTGGCACTGATTATTCTACCTCTGTTTTCATTCTAAATCAGAAGCTAGCCTGCAAGTTGACAGACGGGCATTAAATTACTGGGCCCTCGAAAGCGCAGAGTGCTTACTTTGTATATAAGCCTAGCTTTGGTTCAAAGTGACTCCCAGCATATCAGAACCGTTCGAAGAGACAGGATCTGTGCCAAAGAAGTGTACTTGCCTCATGACTCGAAGAACTGACAACCAAAACAACTTTCTTTTGTGAAATGTTGCTGTAAAGGATTCAACAAGCGATGCTACATGTTCCACCAGATGCACTTACTTCTGGAGCCCGAAGGAAACCACTCAGCTGTCAAACACTACCCCACGTTGGAATGGAAACCACACATACAAAGCAAAAAATGTAGACAGTGAACATACAAAGCTGGCTAAGAGACTGGGATAGAGGGACACCTTTCTATCTGCCTTTACCCCAGAGAGGACTTTTTTAAAATGCGGTGCTCAGATTACTATAAGATCAACTGTCAGGGTTGATTCAAGTTTACTAATGGCTTCAAGGAGGAGTGTAAGCAATAATCAGTAGAACAGTGACAGCAATAACACATTTAAACAAACAATTTGGCTAATGTAGCCAAACTCTGTAGCTCACGAGCTTGAAAAAAATAGTCAGACACATACAAAGAAATTTAAATGGAGATGAACACTCGTCTTATTTTGATCCCTGCGTGCCAGCAGAAATATATTTCTTGCCACTCACTTTCAATGCAAGAGATTTATTTGTAAAATGTCACAGCGAGCAGCAAATCTTCTGTAGCTGGATTCCCCTCCACCCACACATACCAGCAGCTCCACTAGTTGGGTATTAGCTAAAACAAACAAAAACAGGATATATTAGAATATGCCCCCATTCCCTAGAAATGCATACAGTATCTGCTACCCTAGTGCTTGCCTCATAAAACAACTGGGTTACAGAATGTGTCTAGGGATAACACAAACTGGGTCACTTTAGCAATCATAAAACCGTTCAACTAAAATATCTTGTTCGGGCACTGGGGGCCTTTCAAATGAAGGTATGATTGTAGCTCAGGTAGGCATGCCCGTGCTAGTTTTAATTTATTTAGCTAGCATCAGTAAGAGCAGTAGTGCAGGCATGGCAGCATGGGCTTCAGCACAGGCAAGCAACCAGAGTGCATACGCAGCACCCAGGCAGGCTTGTACTTGGGCACCTAACTCATACTAATCCCACTTGACCCCCTGGGTACATACTCGGGTGGCTAGCCTGAGCTACCGCAGTCATGCTACTATCTTTTAGTTCAAGCAGAACTAGCACATGCATGTCTACTCAGCCGGGAATTACACCTCCCAGCTGCAGTGTAGACATACCCTTACAGCAGCTTCCCAAAGCTGCCAACTGACTGATCTACAGGCCAGAATGGCTGGAATGCACAGTGCTCTGCTCACTCCCTCTCTGACCCCAGCAGAAACAGGAGGTCCCATTGATGACTGAGGGGAAGGAGATCAGCGCTAAAGGCAGTCCTCGGGCGCAGACTGGTAGAAAAGGAGGTCCTAGAAGGAGAGGACCTGAGACAACAGCAAATTATCATCTGATTCCTCCTGCCTTGGCCACACTCTTGGTATGCCACATGCCACTACACTCAGGGTGGCTTGGGGAATTGGTACACTGGAAATATTCTATTAGGTCTGCTTTTACCATCTTTAAGGCCCCATTAAGCCCCATTAAGCCACCAGGGCAACATACACTGGCTTTAGCAAGGGACAGACCTGGCTTCCTATCATATAGGGTCTGTTGCATATGGCTAAATCTGCCTGCAATGGATCTCTGATGGAGTGGAGAACCAGTGAGAGCCCAGGGGAGATGAGGAGAGCAAAGAACTGCTAGATATGACAGAGAGGCTAAGCAGATGTGGAGAATTCAACAAAAGCCGCTTATGAAAGGCTCATTGAGGACTCTACACTGCAAGCCTCAACCACTTTGCAGAATTCCACTCTGCAAGTCTGAAGCCACTTCTTGACTCTCGACAACTGACAAAAGTGTTTTTGAGTACTCACCAATATTTAGCAGTGACATGTATCTAATCTTGGGCATTTCCGGACACCGATCCATCATAACAATTGTATTATAAATTGCGTCCACCCTTCTTAGGGAGGCACTCAGGGTGCTGAACATTTAATAGCCATAATAGTAAACAACAATTAAACCATCTTTATACACACAGCACTGATGTGTCCAACATTATATTGGGTATTTAGCATTACTTTTTCTCGTTGCCAATCCACCATACTGAATATCTTTCATAGTTGCCTTTGCTCATTAGGATAATATTTATAGTACAGCAGTGTCAAATGGTAATTATCTCAGAAGCAGCCGCAAACAGTTTCTAAATGATAAAGTAGCAACTCTTCTAAGTTCTCCCTCCTTCCTTTGCAGTGTCTCCTCCAGAGAGCAGGGGGGTGTGCTTCCTTGTCACTCTTGCCACCCTAAGCAGTTAAAAGTTTTTTTTTCTTTTGCACCAGCATTTCTGCCTCACAAAAAATGAAACTGAATGACCTTTTTTAGACAGCAAGGACACCGACTTGCTCTCTACCCCTCCCCCAGTCTTTGCTGTGCCCTCTTTTTACCTTCAGTGGCAGAGGAAATCCATGCTGCAGTTTTTTTCTTGAGCAGCAGCAGCAGTTCTATGGCAACAGCAACTTGGAGGCAGTGATCCCTTGCATCTCTCACTTTCAGTTCCTTCAGTCAGCATACAGAGGCATGATTCGTTTGCACAGTATGTTAGCAAATACAATTTCAATGTACATTTTGCAAGTGAATTTGTTCTTTAGGATTGCCAAGATGTGTTTCCCAGCTAGCTAAATGTTGTTCTCACTAATGAAAGGCATTAGAGGAAATCAGAAAATTCCTTTAATGTATTTAGAATAAACCATTTATAACCATCTTCATCTGTGTTACATACTGAGCTTTCCCAGATTTAGTCATACATTTATGAAAAAGAAATTCTATCAGTTTTGGGTCCATAGCCAAAAGATAAAATATCATGTCCAAGTGAGGTACTGAAAGAGTTTTAAATATTGTGTGCATATACTGAATGAGTCTTTATTCACCACGACACCTATATGAGATCAGTGATTTAGTTGTGAAATTCCTGGAGGAAGAGAAGGTGAAAAGCCACACAAAGGTCTTGCAGTTTCAGACCAAGGTAAATTGTGCATCAGAGTATATTTGGAAATAATAATACAAGCTACAGAACATTACTTAGCAGAGAAATGAAATATTCCCTGACTGGGAGGCTACTGAACATCTACAGCCAGGAAACAGATTGGTTAGAAAGGGACATTTCCCAGGTTCCCCCACTTACAAATTAATCAAAAATGGGGTGCAAATAAATGCCAAATATGATAGCAAAAAAATCACTATATGAGACTCAAACACACATCACTAGAGGCTTTTAAAGGAAGCATTGTGACACACAGGAGATAAAGTAATTAATACATTTCTATAGTCCAATATGAATTGTCATTTCTGGTTCCTGCTGTGTAAGGAACAAAGGCTACTGGTTACTGCTGACGACTGGGACATGTTGTGCTAAAGTGCATGTCCGGGGTTAGCGCTAACGATTGCCACTGTAACAACTTGCTAACGCCCTAATTTGCTGCACCACTCCAAGTATTTTGTGCAAAAAGTTCTGCACACTATGAGACTATACCCTCTGATCTGCATAGCAGCATATGAGGTTTGAGAGACTGCATGGTTTTTTTCAGTTTTGTTTTCCTGGCTTCAAAGAAATATTTGGCATATGACTATATTAAAACTCTCAGCAAAAAGCTTCACATTATTGGATGATGAGTGTGGTCCAAAACTGAGCCATCAGAGCAGTTTATTATTTGACTTATGCTGTGCTCTTATGCTATATTTTGGTAATTAGTTTGTGAAACCGTCATCTGAATCATTTACAACAAACAAACACTGTTGTGTCCAAACAGTAGCTTTTTTCACAACACAACTCTATGACAACTATGTTCGTGCATCTACACTTACCAAACTGCTGAATCTGTATTAGTGCATTCTGGGAAAATCTGGGGCGCTATTACATAGTACCTGAGCTACAGATAGAGGGCCTGATTCTCCACTGCCTTGCACCTCATGTAATCATTTACACCTATTTGTTCGGGGACAGTCAGGACCACTGTGCCCAAAGGCCATGAACATAGTGTGGCACAAGTAGCACTCTAGAAAGTCCTACTGCGAGGACAGCTGGAAAGGAGGATTGGTCCCCAAAGGCATCTCTTGGCAGCCCTAATTACACTTCAAAAAACACCACATAAACCTACACCAGAAAGTTACATGAAGACAACTACTGAAAGCCTGGGAGAAACACTCTTAGTTCTGTGGACATGTTTACCACCACCTATGCCACTAACTGGTTAAAAAGATGTAATACAGACAGAGCCTAGATAGCATCTTTCATTCAAAGATCTCAAAGAGTTTTTATAAACATCAGATAATTAAGCCTCACAACGTCCCCTATTAATTGTTATTTGTTAATATTTAGATTGTGGTAGTACCTAAAGGCCCCACTCAGAACGGGGTGCTTCATTGGGCCAGACAGTGTAAGAATACACACATAAAAACATGATTTCTGTCCTGAACTGCTCACAATCTAAGAAATCCCTGTGAAGCAGAAAAGGATTGTTATTCCTATTTTATAAACCAGGTGAAACTGAGGTGCAGAGAGTTGAAATTACTCACCTGTAGTCTCCTAGTGAGTCTGTAACAGTGCCTGGAATAGAATTCAGGAGTTCTGATCCTCAGTCACCTGCTTTATCTACTACCTCACATTTTGTTAGAAAAATAAAGGCTCAACAGAAAACTTTGATCCTGTAGAAATGTAGGTTAGCCCTGATAATGGTGCATGTTTTGGCTCTGAATATACAGTTTGTTTACAGTTAATGATGCAGTGATCTGTCTTTGTTGTTAACATTTACTCATTGTGACAGGTCGTATAAACTCTGCAGTATACTCAGTGAGGGAAGTGAAATTGTCCTTCTAGAGGCTGGAAACTTTTGCTACACTTGGCTGACACATGAAGGACAAAACAAGCAAAGAATGCTTGCAATCCAGAGAGATGAATACCTTGTGTCATTTCTTTTCTGCCGGTTTTAAAGCTAATTTTTTTATGTTCTGACAATAAAAGCCTGGAAAGACATTTAAACCCTGAACTTTTCTATGCTGTGTTTTACCCGCTGATAAAGAGCTAGCCAGTTGTTCCTTTCAGCCTGACAGCAGTCTGATTAACCACTCACACTTACGTTGTTACTTATATAGCACCATAGTTAGTGAGATACTTTTCAGAGTAGCAGCCGTGTTAGTCTGTATTGGCAAAAAAAAAAAGGAGTACTTGTGGAACCTTAGAGACTAACAAATTTATTTGAGCATAAGCTTTTGTGAGCTACAGCTCACTTCATTGGATGCATTCAGTGGACACTTTTATTCTTTTATGGTGTAAATATATATTACTTTAAGAGCACACTCTATTTTAAAGATTTGATTTCATAATTAATATTGGGTATATAACCTACTATAACCAGAAGTCACACAAGACATTAAACTTCATAATATACAGAAATGTAACAAGATTTCATTTCTTCACTCAATAGTTGCCGTCAATTTTGTGTCTATAGAGTCTTGTGCTCAAATAAATTGGTTAGTCTCTAAGGTGCCACAAGTCCTCCTGTTCTTTTTGCGAATACAGACTAACACGGCTGCTACTCTGAAACATGTAAATTATTATAATTCTAATTACCAATGAACAATCAGTAGATTTCACCATTAGTAGGACAGAGTTGCATGGCTGCAGAACAAAGGAAAAAAGACCCCACACTAAAAGGAATCAATATCGTGAGCAGGCCCAGGCTGTAGCAATTGTTAGATAAGCAGCAGTAAATGTGACTACTTTGGTACAAACTGAAGTTCATAGAATATCAGGGTTGGAAGGGACCTCAGGAGGACATCTAGTCCAACCCCCCACTCAAAGCAAGACTAATCCCTAATTTTCTCCCCCCAGATCCCTAAAGGGCCCCCTCAAGGATTGAACTCACAACCCTGGGGTTAGCAGGCCAATGCTCAAACCACTGAGCTATCCCTCCCCCAAATTAATTTAAGTTGGCAATTATAATTTTGGGTATCACCTGGGGATGCCAAATTGAACAACCAAGAGAATAAATATATTACATGAAGGATTCAATTGTACTGACAACAAAACCAGGTCAATGTCAAGATTTTGGTGAAATTAATAAGTTCAAATTTACCTTTTCTCAGAATTTTTGAGGCAGCCCCCACTCTTATTTTTTGCAGACTGCTTCTGACAGATGTACAAGAAGTACAGTGTACCACTGTAGAGCAGAAGTGTTCCACTTGGCCTGCAGAATAAATGTAAATGCAGTACTCTTTCAGGATGTTAGCAGCAGCTGTCACTTGCTTAATTTTTCTAGCTTTCTTTCCTCTTGCATTGCAATCTAAAGGACAAACTCTGCCCTCAGACACATGCACACAACTCCCATTAACTAATTATACTTTGCACTCTAAAGCACGTTCCAATTCAGGATCTCAACATTCTTCACAAACATTTAATTTGCCCTCACAAAACCCCTGTAAGGGAGTTATTACTATCCCCACTTTACAGAAGAGGAAACTAAAGTGTATACAAAGAGCCAGTCCTGGTCCAGTTGAAACCAATGACAAAACCACTGACCTCAACAGTGCACTGTCAGCCCCTAAATGATTTGCCTAGGGCCACAACACAAGTGTGTGGCACAGTGGGGAATAGAGCCAACATTTCCCAACTCCCAGTCCAGGGCCTGAACCACCCAACTCTTTTCCTTTATTCTCTGGTGAGAATCTGAAGGGTAGAATTTGACCCCCAAATCAAACAGAGGATTCAAGGCATCCAGCTATTATTACAACTGTATCTCTCATGTCTACAGAACATCACATATATTTTACTAAAACACAGCATTTCAAAAGCATACTCCAGACGTACTGTAGATATTTTCCTTATTTAAGGAAGGAAAGGGTCGGAAGGAATTTTTCCTCCCAGGTCAGATTGGCAGAGACCCGGGGGAGGGGGGGACATGGGAAGGGGGTTGCCTTCCTTTGCAGCATGGAGCATGGATCACTTGCATGTGTAAAGTAAAGTAAATGGTGGATTCTCTGTAACTTGAAGTATTTATATTATGATTTGCGGAATTCAGTAACTCAGCCAATAAATAAGGGTTTATTACAGGAGTGGGTGGGTGAGGATCTGTGGCCTGCAACATGCAGGAGGTCAGACTAGATGATCATGATGGTCCTCTTTGACCTTTTTGACCATAGACTTCATGAGTCTATGAAGGCAGGACAGCCTGACTGGATTGGGGATGTGGATGTGGGAAGAAGGCTGGCACAATGACAGATCTGTTAATGTGAGGCCCAGTGCCGTGAGAAAGGCTCCTAGAATATTCCAAATATCTAATATAAATTGGAATAGATATTAGGTAAAATTTTCAAAAGTACCTATGTGATTTAGGAGCCTAAATCCCATTGACTTTTGCTTAGGAAGGCTCCTAAATCACTTAGTTGCATTTGAAGATGTTAACTATTAAGTCTAAAGCATAACTACTCAATGAGCTGAAATCAAAGAGCTCTCATTAACTTGTTTAGGACCCCACTGAACAAAGGATTTCAGTTTCATAGAGTTTAAGGCCACAAAGGACCAATAAATCATCTTGTCTGACCTGCTTTATATATCAGAGGCCATTAAATTTCACCAGTTGCCTTGGTGTCACAGATCCACAGGACCAGTACTACGCCTCCAGCTTTGGAACATCCTCTGGAAGGAACCCCTTCAATGTGCCAGACCCCCTAGGGATCTCATTCTTCCTCTAGGGTAAGACATGCAGCTTCACTGTCTCCTTAGACTGGACCTCTTCAGCACTTCTGCTTCACACCATGAGCTCTGTTCAGTGAATCCAATTGAGACAGGCTCTTGTTGGAGACTTGTGCATGCTTCAGCGATTAATACACCTCAGCAAGCGTTTACAGCGACACTAACAGCATTGTCAAAACAGTTGGGTTTCTTAGTCATCTGGAACTCAGCAAAGAAGTCCTTAGGTTAGCACAGAGAAATGAAGTTTAAAGCATAGACCAGCAGTCCCCAATGCCGTGCCTGCGAGTGCCATGGCACCCGCCAGGGCATTTATGTGCACCCGCTGTCAGGGCTGGCACCAAGGAACCAAGAGGAGAGGAGTGCATCCGCTGGAGAACCTGCCACCGAAATGCCGCAGCTGAGCGCTTCCAGCGGAGAAGCGTCGCCACCGAAATGCTGCCGAGAAGCGTCGCTGCCCGCCCACTCTTCTGCAGGCATGAACGTGCTCTTGGCCACAGAAAGGTTGGGGACCACTGGCATAGACCATCATGGTTAGCCCAGAGCCCAGCCCAGCTGTAGTGAATCCCATTGTTCAAGCACTGTCTATCTCTTAGTCTGACATCTTTGGTCAGTTCGCAGGTGCGAGCCCAAACTCCTTCCAGCAGCCAACTCTTATTCCCTACCTCACACCTCTCCAGTCCTTTGTTCTCAAGCCTGTGGTGAGGCAGGGAAATCCATATCACCCTGGGTCGTTAGTTGCTAGGTATCAATGGCCTGGTGACTGTATTTGCCATTGTCTTCTCAGGGGCTACACTCTGAAACCTGAATGGGGACTAATGCTCACACAACCAGGTGATATCCATATCCATGTCTCTTAGCCTGCCCTGAGAGCAAACAGTCCCAGTCCCTTTCCCAACTCTGGGTAACAATGCAGCATATAGGGAAAACAAAAGCACACCCAGGATTCATAAAAATATTACAGAAAATTCCCACTTCCTCACACTTGGGTATTTCAGTCTTCAGGAGACTAAACTATTGTGTACAGGCATAGAACGGGAGAGACTGAGGTGTCACCAATGCCTGAGGCCCCTGCAAGGGCAAGGAACTACAAAAGTTGGGGTTTCAAAAAGTGTAAAGTCCTGTCAACACAGAATGACAGGGCTGTAAGACACTGAACTTCTTCAAATAGACCGAATAGATTATAGACAAAGGTAGCTCGTGATATACTAAAATCATTGCTGAATGTGTATCCCATAGGAGTGAGGCTTAAAGTTGGACTGCAACAGTGAAGAAGCAGAGGCGCAGTTCATGTGTAAGTTGTTATTATTTAATTTGTTTTCATTGTGATTTCAATGAAACTGCACCAAGGTTACTCTAGCAGAGAATTTGGCCAAACTACTATATTGAGTTTGTGTGATGGATTTTTTTCCCCACACATGTTGCAAAAGGGTTAATAGGGGCGTGAGAAAGCAATTAATCAGTCCTGGGTGCACCTGGAGGGTAGGCCAGGCCTAAATAGAAATAAAGCCCAGATAAGGGACAGCAGGGTTTGTCTCCATAAAGTGCTGGGTGAGTCCAACCAGGGAGAGAAGACTGAGAGGAGAGGAGAGGAAGTGGGAAGTACCTTTTCTCTGCGAAACAGCCTCAAAAGAAGGTTGAGAAGGCAAAAGGGAAAAAGACCAGAGAGGCTTCTCCAGGGGCAAGTTGGAAGTCTGACTACTGATGTGCAGTTGTTCTTCAAGAAACCAACCTCTGTAGATGTTGAGTTCCATTCCTTGCTTTAGATGCTTTGTTAGTTACTTCAACTTGAATAAGTAAATGACTGGAAGTCCAATACTAAACTGCGGCCAAGTCACCTAGTCCATCTGTCATCCAGAGGTAATAAATAGCAACTTATATTGCCCATTTTCACTGTGATATCAGGTCCGCCAAGATTATCTGATGGGGAGACATCCTCTGTGACTACAAATACAATTGTGGCCAGGAGACTTAACATTGGTAGCACAGACAAAACTGTTACTTGGTGGCTCTTTTGCCTGGTGAGTTCTTGCATCCTGTCCCGAGGCAGGAGGCTTTGAGATGAGTGAGGTCTAGAATGGTTATTAATGTTTAAAGTTGTCTAGTAGGGATAGTTAAGAATTCTACAGAGTTAATAATCAATCCCAATGGGAGTCTAAGACTCTGGTGACAAAAACTGACCCTTTGGCACCTTTCTATGTGATAACTGACCAGTTATTTATCCAAATAGAAGAATAAATACGTATAATCCCAGGCAAGCCATAACTGCTGCCAAGCATTTTTTAAAATATTCAGATCAGATGTCAGAAAAAAAGAGAAATTGGCTGTGCTGTTCCCCCTAGAGATGCTGCTCAAACACGCTCTTCATGTCCACAAGTTCCAGAGTGCATTGCCAGTTACCTTTCTCTAGAAGAGACATAATGGCTACCAAACTGACAATCCTGAACTTTCTTTGACCAGATAGTGGTTTATCCGCCAGAGATGCAGAATGGCTTAAGAATCTCCTATTTTTTATTAATTTGGAAGTAATGGAAATAGAGTCTCTTCCTACTTTCATTTCGCGAAATGAAGACAGTGGCTTTTTTGGAAGGAGGGATTGGATTCCCTTGTACGTATGTATCTTTCTGATAAAGAGGATTCCTTTGAGAAGGGAACTGAGAGTTTGTTTTAGAAACCTAATTTTGTAGTCCCATCATAAAAAGCTCAGGACACATCTGTGGATAGCAGTGACCATCCAACGTGACGGAGTGAGAAAGCCTGTCTTCATTCTTTGGAAGCCCTCACAAACTCCTTAGTTTTAGGATTTTGCTGTAAAGAGCTGGGCTTCTGCAAAATAACTTGAGACCCAGATCTTCCATGGGTTATGCATGCCAAGAACAATGGCAGCATGCATCTTATGCTTGTGGTTGCTTGCAGTCTACAGGGACCTTCTATTCCCACTAATGTGCCAAAAGGCAGTTGAGCCCAATGGTGCTCAGTTCAAATGAGAAATAATCACCAAATCATATCAAAAATCAAAAGTCATCTAAATAGTTAATAGGGTGTGTGGGTCTGCATGTTAGAGCCATTCTGCCAAATCCTGCTCTCCCTGAAATCATTAGCAAAAAACCACCTTTTGACATCAATGGGAAGAGGATTGGGTCCAGTGCACTAAGGGGAGCAAAACTGGGCCCATAACTATCCATATTCAAAATTAATAACTTTGCTTATTTACACCTATTTTTCCAAATATAGCCAATGCATGAGCTTTCAAAGAAGTTTAGCTACCTGGAAAGTTTAAAGACATAGTAATCTCTGAGGTAGAGGCAGACACAGAGGCTCTGATTATTAGCTGGAAACATATATATATATATATTTTAATTACAAATTAAATTCTGCAGAAAATGATGACTTAATTCCTTGCTCCTCCCACCTGCCAGGGAAATCTTCTCACTTACCATGGGCCTATGGATTTTTAAGCCCTGATTATAACATTAAAATATACAGTTTTGTGGTTTCCTTACATCATAAATGTACAGTCTGCATATTTGGATTTGTCTAATTAAACTGAAAGAAATTGCATATTCAGCATTTTTAGCTTTCTCTAACAGTCCATTAGCTCTAACTACAAATCTAATTGTGTCTGTGGAATGTTTTAGGGTTCAACCAAGACCAGTGAGAGGCTGTCATCATCTGTCCTGTAACCTTGTGTGCCTTAAATGCTCTGATGCTGTAGCTCGGACACCAACAGCCAGCAGACAAGCATGCAGTTTCCTGAGTGTGTGTGTGCGTTGTGTAACCCTGATTCAGCACTCTAACCCCAGCAGCCTGCTTAACACAACAGCCCCACACTGTTAAACGTTAATGGAACATGGTTTATTTAAATATTTTTGGGTGTTTTCTACATTTTTAATGTATTGATTTCAATTACAACACAGAATACAAAGTGTACAGTGCTCACTTTATTCTTAATTACAAATATTTGCACTGTAAAAAAGAAATAGTATTTTTCAATTCACCTAATACAAGTACTGTAGTGCAATCTCTTTATCATGAAAGTGTGTCTTACAAATGTAGAATTATGTACAAAAAAACTGTGTTAAAAAATAAAACAATGTAAAACGTTAGAGCCTACAAATCCACTCAGTCCTACTTCTTATTCAGCCAATCGCACAGACAAACAAGTTTGCTTATGTTTGCAGAAGATAATGCTGCCGGCTTGTTTACAATGTCACCTGAAAATGAGAACAGGCATTCGCATGGCACTGTTGTAGTCCATGTCGCAAGATATTTACGTGCCAGATGTGCTAAAGATTCCTATGACCCCTCATGCTTCAACAACCATTCCAGAGGACATATGTCCATGCCGATGACAGGTTCTGCTTGATAACAATCCAAAGCTGTGCGGACCGATGCATGTTCATTTTCATCATCTGAGTCAGATGCCACCAGCAAAAGGTTGATTTTCTTTTTTGGTGGTTCGGGTTCTCTAGTTTCTGCATCAGAGTGTTGCTCTTTTAAGACTTCTGAAAGCATGCGCCACACCTCATCCTTCTCAGATTTTGGAAGGCACTTCAGATTCTTAAACCTTGGGTCGAGTGCTGTAGCTATCTTTAGAAATCTCACATTGGTACCTTCTTTGCGCTTTGTCAAATCTGCAGTGAAAGTGTTCTTAAAACGGACAATATGTGCTTGGTCATCATCTGAGACTGCTATAACATGAAATATACGGCAGAATGCGGGTAAAACAAAGTAGAAGACATACAATTCTCCCCACAAGGAATTCAGTCACAAATTTAATTAATGCATTATTTTATTAACGAGCGTTATCAGCGTGGAAGCATGTCCTCTGGAATGGTGGCCGAAGCATGAAGGGGCATACATATGGTTAGCACATCTGGCATGTAAATACCTTGTAAGGCCGGTTACAAAAGTGCCATGTGAAGGCCTGTTCTAACTTTCAGGTGATATTGTACATAAGCGGGCAACATTATCTCTCATAAATGTAAACTAACTTGTTTATCTTAGTGATTGGCTGAACAAGAAGTAGGACTGAGTGAATTGTAGGTTCTAAGGTTTTACATAGTTTTGTTTTTGAGTACGGTTATGTAACAAAAAAAAAATCTACATTTTTAAGTTGCACTTTCACAATAAAAAGATTGCACTACAGTACTTGTATGAGATGAATTGAAAAATACTATTTCTTTTATCATTTTTCCAGAGCAAATATTTGTGATCGAAAATAATAATAAAAAGTGAGCACTTTGTATTCTGTGTTGTGACTGAAATCAATGTTTGAAAATGTTGAAAAACATCCAAAAATATTTAATAAATTTCAACTGGTATTCTATTGTTTAACATTGCGATTAAAACTGCAATTAATCACGATGAATTTTTTCAGTTAATAGCATGAGTTAACTGTGATTAATCGACAGCCCTACTTGTAAATAAACAAGATTGCATCAAAGAAAATGAGACTTCATCAATTTCTCCCTCAACTGGGACATCCTCAGGACCCCAAACTTTGAATACCTCCTCTGGTCAAAAAGGGGCAACACTGTATTTTCGTGCACTCATCACCATCGTATCTGACCACCTTCCAGTATGTCGCATTGTTTGTTCTCTCATCCTCTCCCTGGGGCAAAAGCACATGAGAAGGACCATACTGGATCAGATCAATGGTCCATCTAGTCCAGTATTGTGTCTTCTGACAGTGGCCAATGCCAAGTGCTTCAGAGGGAATGAAAAGAACAGGTAATCATTAAGGCTGCGAATTGGTCACAGAAGTCATGGATTCCGTGACTTTCCGTTACCTCCGTGACTTTTGCAGTGACTGGCCAGCAGCAGCAGTTTGGTTGTGTGGGAGGGGGCTCAGGGCTAGAGGCAGGGGGTTGGGAAGCACTTACCTCAGGGTGGGGGGCTCCCTAGCTCCCACTGGCATGGACCCCCTGCAGCTCCTAGGTGGCAGAGGGGTGGGGGGGTCTCCACGTCACGCACTGCCTGTGCCCACAGGCCCCACCCACGCAGCTCCCATTGGCTGCAGTTGCCAGCCAATGGGAACTGCGGCAACCAGCGCTCGTGGCAGGAGCAGCAGAGCCCCTGCCCTGGCCCCTGCCTCCGCCACCTAGGAGCTGCAGGGAGGCAGAGTTGGATAGGAAGCCCCTGCCAGCCCCGCCAACTCTCCCCGCCACCAAAACCAGCAGGTGTCCTGGGGCACATCCCCCAGCACCTGCAGCAACCCTGAACTGCCCTCCCCAGAGCACCCGCAACCCCCACTCAAGTTTTAGCCAGGGCGGGTATTTTTAGTAAAAGTCATGGACAGGTCACTGGCCCGTGAATTTTTATTTACAGCCGGTGACCTGTCCATGACTTTTACTAAAAATACCCGTGACTAAAACATAGCCTTAATAATCATTAAGTGATCACCCCCTTTTGTCCATTCCCAGCTTCTGGCAAACAGAGGCTAGGGACACTTCAGAGCATGGTTTTGCACCCCTGCTCAGCCTGGCTAATAGCCACTGATAGACCTATCCTCCACGAACTTATCTAATTATTTTTTTTAAACCCAGTTGTGCTTCTGGCTTTCACAACATCCCCTGGCAACAAGCTCCGCAGGTTGACTGTGCGTTGTATGAAGAAGTACTTACTTATGTTTATAGTCTTGGCCTTCACAACATCCTCTGGCAAAGAGTTCCACAGGCTGACTGTGTGTTGCGTAAAGAAATGCTTCCACATGCAATGGAGTGTCTTGTTTTAATAATATTTGGAGAGGGAGAAGGCTGGATTTTCAAAACTTCACCTGCATTTGTGCACGTGTTCACTATAGAGACAAATTCTCAAATTGCCACACTCAACCGCCCTCTCCCTCCTCAAGTGAACACAAATGGGATGAGTATATTATATCATTTGTATACACTAATAATAGTATGAAACAATTATAATAAACCTGATAAGTGTAGTAAATGCAGCAATACCTTTCCTCTTTTATTGGCATGAAAGCACCTAGTACAGGGGTGGGTAAACTTTTGGGTCTGAGGGCAACATCTGGGTGGGGAAATTGCATGCAGGGCCATGAATGCAGGGCTGGGGTAGGGGGTTGGGGTGCAGGAGGGAGTGTGAGGTGTGGGAAGGGGCTCAGGGCAAGCAGTTGGGGTGCAGGAAGGGGCTCAGGGCAGGGTGTTAGGGTGCAGGAGGGGTGAGGAGTGTAGCAGGGGGCTGAGGTGCAGGAAGGGTATGGGGTGCAACAGGGGGCTCAGGGCAGGAATTGGGGTGCAGGAGGGAGCTCGAGGCAGGGGGTTGGGGTGCAGGAGGAGTTCGGGGAGCAGGCTCTGGCCCAGTGCCACTTACCTGGAGCGGCTCCAGCATGGCAGAGGCACGCAGCGGGGCTAAGGCAGGCTCCCTGCCTGCCCTGGCCCCGCGCCACTCCCGGAAGCAGCTGGCACCACATCCCTGCAACCCTGGAGGGGAGGGGCAGAGGGCTCCATGCCCTGCCCTCACCTGCAGGTACCTCCCCTGAAGCTCCCATTGGCCACGGTTCCCCATGAACTAGCACAACTAGCCCCTGAATAGCACAATGATTCTCAAACTTTTGTGTTGGGACACCTTTCAAACAGCAAGCCTAGGAGTGTGACCCCCCTTATAAATTAAAAAACACATTTTTTTGTATTTAACTCTATAAATATTGGAGGTGAAACAGGCTTTGGGGGTGGAGGCTGACAGCTCATGACACCCCACATTGCGACCCCGTTTGAGAACCCCTAAACTAGCATAATACCATTGACCATCTTGATCTAGCTTGCACAATAAAAAAAATTATTTATTTAATGTATTATCTTGTTTTATTTTAGTTTGTATAATCAAAACAATATTTCCTGACACAATTTAGTATTCACATTGTCAGACTGTCAATTGCAATCTGTCACAACGTTTCCATCACATAGGAACAAATCTGCAGCAATCCTAGCAACAGCAAGGATTAACTCCCACACAAACATCCCCCAAATAAACCTTCATCTAGAACAGGGGCTCTCAACCTTTTTCTTTCTGAGCCCCCCTCAACATGCTATAAAAGCTCCACGGCCCACCTGTGCCACAATAACTGGTTTTCTGCGTACAAAAGCCAGGGCCGGAGTTAGGGGATAGAAGCAGAGCAATTGTCTGGTGCCTCATACCACAGGGCCCACGCGAAACTATATTGCTCAGGCTTTGGCTTCAGCCCCAGGTGGCAGGGCTCAGGGCCCACACTTCAGCCCCATATGGTGGGGCTTTACATATCTACCCTGGGCCACAGCAAGTCTAATGCTGGCCATACTTGGCGGCCCCCCTGAAACCTACTCACGGCCCCCCTGGAAGCCTCGGACCCCTGGTTGAGAAGAACTGATCTAGAATACATTACCCACATTTTAACTCTCCTTTACAATCCCATCACCAGTTTCTGCTACCTCAAAAACAATCAACCAAACATAAATCTCAATGCTGCCCACCAGTAAAACAGTGTTTGAAGCTAATGTATTTAACCTTTTAGGGTTTTTATACAGCACCCATCACCACAGTATCTGAGCACATGAATTAAACAGAGGCATGGCAGTAGAAATCACCATCTAGCCAAACAATATAGCCAGCAACATCTCCCTATCTGCAACTGTCTCCCCGAGGTTCCATCTTCTCCCCTATTCCACCTCACTCCTGCATCCCTGGTACCTGTTCCCTGAGCTGCTTCCACACGTCCCTTTCTCCAGAGCACCACAGCTTCTCCTTCCCCTGGTCCCTCTCCAGTATTGCCTACTCCAGACATTCAAAACTCTGAATCACCTCCCCCCACAATCCCAAAATCACAAGGTTGATTTAAAAATCACCAAAGGGGTTTTTTTCTTTTGACTCTATTTGCAGTTCTTTTACTGCCAGTCTTGTTCTGGAGACTTTCAGAGGGCGGTTTTCCAGCTTTGTCCCCACAACACAAGAGCTAGAAGCTTACTGTGTGTGCGTGCGTGTCTCACATAATCCCATGACTCCTGGAGCCTGGGTTTGACACCAACATGGCAAGACTGGTGATAAAAATCCTGCCATGTGATAACCCTGCCTTCCTCACAGCTGATGCTCAGGCTTTGATCCCTTAACCATCCTCACCTGATGCCCCCTTTTCTCCCATCCCCTCAGCTTCCCTCCTGTCTTTCCCTGCCCCTTCCTCGGGCCTCAGCTGCCCTTTCCCCTCCTCTGGCCCCTCGCCGAGCTGCCCTTCCCCCCCCTCCGACGACCCAGCCCCCCGCGCCATCCCGAGCTGAGTCTCTGCCCGCACTCTGCAGCAGGGGCCGGCCAGGGAAACCCCGTGGCGCGAGTGGTGGGGGCACGAGCAGGAAAAGGAAGGAGCGAGGGCACTGTCACTTTCCAACTGCTGCAATATCCTTCCGCCTTCGCGGCACACAAAATAGTTCCAATCTCCGCCCCGCTCTGCTGGCCTTTGCAGCCTTACGAACCCCACGGGAAATAGCATACCCAGTTTGAGTGGGGACATCCGTGACACCGGCGAGTCCTAAACGGGGCATATTTGTGGCTCGGACTGCGTGGCGATATACAGATCCCTCCGCGGCGAAAGGCGGAATGAGTCCCGGCGGCAGGATGGCTATATAAGCCAGGCGCGGCGGAGGCGCTGCCTTTTCAGTTGAGGACAGAACAGCAGTAGGGGTTGGAGACCGGAACATGTCAGGGGGCTCGACGGATTATAGCAGGTATGGGGGGGACTAGTCGGGGCCTTCGTGGCTTTTTTTACCCTCTTGAGGCGATTTTCAAGGGCAGAGAGACTAACGCGGGGGAGGGGGAAGCGCGTGTGCTGCCGGCCCTTTGCCGTTAGGGGGAAGTACCATCCCAGATGGTTCAGTCCAGTTGTTCCCTTGTAGGCCAGTGCTTCCCGCAGCTGGTCCGTTTCGGGGACCACCCGTGCGGGCCAGCATGATTCCGCTCCGAGAGGAGCCGGCCATGACGCTTCATCTTTTAACCGCGGCGTCCCCGCCCCGTTGGCTCACTCCGCCCCTTCATGAGCCCGGCTTCGGGCGAGTCCATTCTCACGCAGAGCGGGAGGGGCGCGGCGCTGGCCGGGCGCGTTCCTCCGCTTCTTTAGCGTCTCCGATATGCGCAATCTGTGTGTGGGGGGGGGAGCTCTCGCGAGAGTTTGTTCTCCCTGGCTGAGGGAGGAGGGGCGCGCCGCATAGAAGCTGGGGAAAACGCTTCACTCCCGGCGCTGCGGACGAGGTGGTCTACAGGGGGCAGCTCTTCCGCTTTCTCCGCGGTGGGGGCCACAGCTCAACGCATTTTGAGCCCTTTTTTTTTTTTTTTTTGCTGCCGGGGGCGTGCTGCATGCTGGGAGCTGTGGTCTCTGCCCTGTGGCGGAGGAAGTGCTGCATGTTGAGGCCTGCTGTCCCCGCATTGCTGCGGGGAAGCGTGCTGTGCTGCCACCTGCAGTTTGCTCCGGGGTCTGCTGCACGGTAGAGACGTTTTGGAGCGCTTACTCTGTAGTTTAGGAGCTGTGAATGGTGACTGAGCCTGGCACAGAAAGTTGGAGTAATGGCTTCTATGCGAATGAGGAGGGGAGACTAGTTCTCATGCTGGGAAAATACCGAAGTATTTGCTAGAGTAATCCATCACTGGTTCACGTTCCAATTTGGTGCGGGCCATGCTAACGATATTCAAGATACTGAGGTCCTGTTCTACATGCAAGTTGTTAGTTGCAAAGAGTATTAAGTCTGTTTTTTCTTTCTTGGCAACAGAGACCATGGCGGCCCAGAGGGAATGGACCCTGATGGTATCATTGAGGTGAGCAAATGCATAATATCCTTTAGACTCAAATCAAGTATGGAGGTAGGTAATCTGTGTAATAACCTGCCTTTTGTTTCCTTCTTACAGAGTAATTGGAATGAAATTGTTGACAATTTTGATGATATGAATTTAAAAGAATCGCTTCTCAGGGGTATTTATGCTTATGGTTTTGAGAAGCCTTCAGCTATTCAACAGAGAGCTATTATTCCATGTATCAAAGGTAGGCAAGCACAAAAGTCTGGTGCATCTGTCTGCTAATGGTGACAACACAAGTTAACTAGAAAAGAGATCTTTTTAAATGTATGTACGAAGTAGTTATTTTTAAAGTGTGGTGATAGCACATTTTTAATCCTTGCTTGAACAAGTGAGATGATGGTATATCATCTTTCGGGACTGACCTGAAATGGAGAGAGCTCTTAATTGCTGATCACTTATTTAAAAAAGAATAGAATTAATCTAAATATGAATGACTTGTGTGGGAGCAGTAAATATATATCCTACTTTTTTTAGGGTATGATGTGATTGCTCAAGCTCAGTCAGGTACTGGCAAGACAGCCACATTTGCTATTTCCATCCTGCAGCAATTGGAGATTGATCTCAAGGAGACCCAAGCACTAGTATTGGCCCCTACCAGAGAACTGGCTCAACAGGTATTGATAGTGTAGTTAAAAAAAGCTGCTTGCACATTGCATAGGTTTCAGGTTTCACAACTGTGTAGGACAGTTAACAGACTTTTTAAAGGGGTCTGTAACTAATATCCATTCAGAATCCTTGCCACTTTGAGTATAATGGGGAAACGGAATAGCTTCTGTTTTAGGTTTTCCCTACCCACATGAAGGGAGTTCAGATGTGACTTGTTTGGAGGTGATGCTGGGATAAGGTGCAGGTAACGGCTAATATGCTGTGTAGTTCTGAAAGGGCATCTCCCAGCAAATGGTGAAATCTTAAAAATAAGATATTAAAACAATATGTTCTGAGTGGAAACAAAATGCACTTGTTGAAAACAACTTTGTGCAGTTGTGCAACATGAAAACTGCAGTGCACATGTGATCAGTTCATTGTCTTGTGTCTTTATCTGACCCATGCTATGTTGCATGTTTACTTCACCCTCAAAAGGTTCAGTACTTTTTTCTGCTTAAAATGGAGATCCAGACTACATTGAATCCTGTACTCTTAAAGTGGCTCTAAGAAGCCAATGATTTAAGGTTTAATGATGTGATAAGTGAAAGTGTAGATATCAAACTTTTAAAATGTCTTGCAATTTGGTTTTATACCGTATAAAATTTGCTTAGCACTCTTAAGTGAGAATATTTTTACTACCAAAGATTAGTCAACTGTGCTTGGAGGTAGTTGCCCAAAGATGATACCTTTTGGTATTTTGACTGTTACAAAGGTATTTTGGGTTTGGAATCTAGGAAAAATTGTGGTACTAGATCAGTCCTAGGTTAGTAGATCTCTTTAGATTGTTTACTAATCATATTTCTACTCTCAGTGAAGGCAGTGGCAAAGTGAGACTTCACTGGGAACAGAATTGGGCATTTTTGCAGGTGATGCTATACATCATTTCGCCTTAACACTGAAGATGATTGAGTCTTGCCTAATAAAACGGAGTTTACTGCATAGTTGTGTACTCTGAATGCCTGAGGACAAAATATCATAACTTTGCAAGCTGTTCTGCTAGTGTACAACACCAGTGATAGTTTTCTCAATTCTGTTGGCGCTTTGCAGTTTGGCCTCTAAAGGAAAATTCCTTAAGATACCTTAAGGAAAAGATCTAGGATTCAATTGATAATGGGACTGACTCTTCTGTTGGTAAGAAGAAAGAACTAGCTTAAATAAGTCCAACCCAATAAATTACTATGTTGATGCCATTGGTGGGCTTTGCTCTTTAGTGAATATTTTAAATTTTGGGGAGATTAGCAGTAACTTTGACCCAGTTTCCATACCAGACAAGTGCATGGTCCTTGTTTAGAACTGAATAGTGAATTATAGGAATTAGTGTTTTGGAACTTTAGAAAAAAACAAACCAGTTAACATACTAGAAGTACTGACTTAAGGATTTTTATTTTAGATACAAAAGGTAATTTTGGCTCTTGGAGACTATATGGGTGCAACTTGCCATGCTTGTATTGGTGGCACAAATGTTCGTAATGAGATGCAGAAGCTTCAGGCTGAGGCTCCACATATTGTGGTTGGAACTCCAGGTCGGGTGTTTGATATGTTAAACAGACGATATCTTTGTAAGTACTGAATTTAGTTTAATTTCTTCAGCAACCAGTCTGTTCACAGGTGGAAGCTTCTTGATGGTTTCAACTGACAATACAGAAAGCAGGCTTTGTAATTTCTGGGTTTCAACTTCCCAAGTAAATAAATAATTGTGGAAGAAATACATATTAAAGGCAATAGATATATACATGAACATTCCATTTAAAATATTACTGTTCACCAGTTTGGGGAGAAGTTAAGGATGTTTGAAACTTTACATTGGATACATAACTTACAGGGTGTGAAACTTAAAGGAGAGTGAAGTGATGTTTTACCATCTTTCGGGACTGACTTAAAAATGATGATAAAAGTTTATACTGATCACTCCCCTCAAGGATGAGGTAGTGATTCACAGCCATTTCAGATACACTAAACGTTGTCCTTAGCATAGTTTATGAAACACTTCTCCCTTTCTCCTAGCACCTAAATGGATCAAGATGTTTGTCTTGGATGAAGCAGACGAAATGTTGAGCCGTGGATTTAAAGATCAAATCTATGAAATTTTTCAAAAGTTAAGCACAAATATTCAGGTAAAATCAGAATTTAGTTATAACTAAAATGAATAGCTTGTTAGAAATGCAGGATAAGTTACAATGTAGCTGTCAAGTGCTGTATTGTCGTTCCCCCCCTGCTCAAATAAATTGTTTCATACTATTCCTGTCTGCCTTGATCCCACAGTGGACAGGGACGCTTGGTCTCGTACTTGTAATCTGTCTTCACTTACCAGTGTGAGATTAATTTCAATATTTATCAATTGATGATCATATTTAACTGTGGTCTCTCTGCTTTTGAGTGCTCACTGCACAAACTGCTCTCTTGGATGTTGGTGGTGTTGGTCTCATTAGGGTTAGTACAGTACCTGAATATTGGTGTTTTCTTCTCAATTTGTAGTGTAAGAAAATGCTTCTAAAATTGTATCTCTTAGGTTGTATTGCTGTCAGCCACAATGCCTATGGATGTCTTGGAAGTGACCAAAAAGTTCATGAGAGATCCTATACGTATTCTGGTGAAGAAAGAAGAATTGACCCTTGAGGGCATCAAACAATTCTATATTAATGTTGAAAGAGAGGTAGGTGCTAACTTTATTTCCTTTGGCTGGAAGTATTTAGAAGATCTCTTGTCTTTCCACCTTCTTGTTCAAGCACTGTGCTAAAATTACAGAAACCAGGGCTGGGCCTTGGTTTTTGTAGTAATGCTAGCAGAGTACACATAAGAAGAAGAATAAATATGCACTAGATCCAAAATGACTTGGGTGGACCTCTTTCTTAATGTCCAGTGTCCTATGTCTTAAGATTTGGTGCAATAATCTACATGGAAACATGCATGTAATGCTTATTTTTCATGTTGTAGCTACATAATCTTAGATACTGAAATGTTAATTTTATGGGGGTTTTTTGTAGTTCTTGCCCTCCCATATTTAGATTTTTCTTAGTAACTGAACTTGTTAGATAATACAAATTGAATTACCTGGCACTTTTCCCTAAATATGTGCAAATTCATTTAGGAATGGAAGCTGGATACTCTCTGTGACTTGTATGAGACACTGACCATTACACAGGCTGTTATTTTCCTGAATACAAGGAGAAAAGTGGATTGGCTTACAGAAAAAATGCATGCAAGGGACTTCACGGTCTCTGCTCTGGTGAGAGTTGATTCTTCGTTTTATCTAAGACATCTCATGCTTGTGACCTTGTAGGGACTGCTTTATATATCTCCACTTCAGTTGTGCAATGATAGAATCGTTCCCACTAAAGAAGTGTTGAAATAGATGGATTCAGAAACTCTAAACAGCCCCAGTTTTTGGTGCCTAGAACTAAAGCGAGAAGCAGGTTAAGTTACAATGTAGCTGTGAAGTGCTGTATTGTCGTTCCCCCTGCTCAAAGCAAAATGTTTCATACTATCCCTGCCTGCCTTGATCCCATAGCAGATGGGGACGCTTGGTCTCATACACGTTAAAATAAGAAAACAGATTTTTTTTTTCTCTGTTCTGGAATATTGAGATTGTAAAAAGTTCTCATTTTTGATTTCTCCAGCATGGTGACATGGACCAGAAGGAACGAGATGTTATCATGAGAGAGTTTAGATCAGGATCAAGCCGGGTCTTGATCACTACTGACTTGTTGGTAACTATCCAATCTTCTTAGCATATGCGCAATGTGCTTCAGGTGGCATGTGACCAGAATTCATCACCGAATTCAGTCCACTGGTTGGACCATTAGCTTCCCCAGCTTGGGCTGGGTTACTGATTGGTAGTGCGATGTGAACACTGATCCATGCCCCCCAACATCCAATTACCTTAATACTGCACCTCCCCAGTGTTTTAGTTTAGCATGTTCACACTTGCTGCCAAAAGCTTCTTGACTTGGTGAAGGTTATTGTAACCGAACCACTTAAGCTCTTGGAAGAGTAAAGACTACACTCCACTATGGGCTACTACACGGTTGTAGTTCATCACTATAATGTGGTCAACAAAACAAGGAGTAAATTTCTTTCTCTAAAATATGTGGGCTTGTATTAAAGAGTCTGTATTGGCTTCCAGGCTCGTGGCATTGATGTGCAACAGGTTTCGTTGGTTATAAATTATGACCTGCCGACCAATCGTGAAAACTACATTCACAGGTTAGTTGCTGCAGTGTTACATCGTTGAATGTTTCTCCCATTTTTCACTGCTTCAGACTAAATCACAAGAACTTGCGTCCTATTTTGTACATATTTCTATCTGCATAACTTGGACAAACCCACCCACTGCTCTGGGTTTTCTTATTCCACTTGGTGGGGGGGGGGGGGGGAGAACTGGAATAGTGTGTGTATCCAGCCATTCCAAGAAGGGCATACCTATCTAAAATATCAAACACTAAGCACTGACTGGTACAGCTGTTTCCACAACATTTCTGAAATGGGGGAGGGGCAGAGCTTCTTGGTTAGTCAATGAAACAAAGCAGTGGGAAAACTTAGATGTCTTAGTCCGTCTTAGCATTGTTACCTGATACATTCATTGCTGAAGTGTAGTCCAATTGGCATCTGCTGCTGAATTAGTACCTCCTGCAGTATATCTTGTGGAGTCTCGGATATTGCCAAAAATCAGGAACTAGACTTGGCATGAACACTGCAGTTAGAAAAGATTGTCCACCACATCTTATGGCTTTAGGCCATAGCTAATTTTTCCTGAGTTGCTGCTGCTGTTCAGCTAGTAGGCTTCCATATTAGCAACTTCAGCTGGTATAGTAAGAATATGTTGACTTCCGAGGTCTAATTGTGCTATGTTTTGTGCCTTCATTGTTTATTTCTTGGTGGTTCCTCTACAGTGGGATTCTTTCTTCTGTGGTTTTTTTTTCTGGTAGCAATTTCAGTTTTGTTTCCCTAGCTTTAGTTAAATACTTCTAGTGGCTTTGTCCTTAAATGAAGTAAATTGTACTCTGTTACTTGATGTAAAAAAATACAGGAGTCGATAGCAGCAGTTGATGACACAAGATGGTGCTCAGAAACGGCGTTGACCTAATTTAGGACGTGGATTCGTAAGCGGCACACTGTTTGAATAAAGAGCGAGTTGGTATTTATATATTTGTTTTCTTTTGTCATGATTATTCACTTTAAGTTTTGTCATGAGCCATTCTTGTGTATTTTAGCTTTTACAGAAAAGGTGTTTCACATTGTCCAGTTTTCCATGAAGGAAGGCAGAACTGTGGTGGGCTGTCAACTCACTCAAACTAATGTGGTGGTGTAATCAGTGTCTTACCTAAAACTGGTATACAAAAGCAGTGATGTTTAGGTTGGGTTTCCTTGTCAAACTGATAAGTTTTCCCACTGAAAACAGCATCTTAAATTAAAAATACTTGTTTTCACAATGAAATATGAACATTTATTGTTCTGCATTACAGAATGTAATTGGAGTACATCTGTTGCTGACTTTGATATTTTTTAGCATTCTTGAACATTTTACCTGTGCTAGGCTGATCAAGCTCTGCCCATGCTTGGGAAATGGATGAGGGTGGCTGGATGTAAGTCTCATTGCTAGCCATTTTCAAAGGTGCAAGAGTGGGTGGGTTGAAATGATTTTGCAGTTCATATCACAACACCAAGAAGAGCTACACTGAGATTATTTTGCAGCACAACAGTAATCTTTCTCTACTGCTCTCTATAGGTTGGATATTTCTTAAGGTTGGCACTAACTGCTCATTTTTCTTAGCCAAATACCACTGAGTAGTATCTAGTACTGTAAATAAGGATAAACTGGCCTTTGGCAGATAAGGCCAGAAGGGACCATTGTGATAATCTAGTCTGTTGTCCTATATAATACTGGCCGTAAAATGTCTCTCAAATTCCTATAGGAGGGTATCGTTTAGAAAAACACATTTTAAAAAAGTCTTCTGTTCTGTGCAGAATTGGACGAGGTGGTCGTTTTGGCAGGAAAGGTGTGGCTATAAACTTTGTTACTGAAGAGGACAAAAGAATTCTTCGGGATATTGAGACTTTCTACAATACTACAGTGGAGGAGATGCCAATGAATGTGGCTGATCTCATTTAATCCCTGGGATGAGAGCTTTTTGAATGCAGTGCTCGCTGTTGCTGAATAGGCGATTCACAACGTGCATTGTGCTTCTTTCTTTGGGGATATATTGAATCTTGTCTCAATGCTCATAACAGATCTGAAATACAGATTTTTGATAAGCAAAACGACATTTTGTCGTGAGCTCTTGTGGGGAAAGCCATTGGCTTTATCCACTTTAGGGTTAGACTGTTGGGGTTGGGTGGAAAGTCATGGGGTCTGTAAATTTTTTCTTCATTAGAAATTTATTTCCTAGTTCAGTAGAAGTGGTTGTATTAGATGTTCTTTATCATTTGATAATTTACTTATGGACTAAAAGATATAAGTGCTGTATAAAATCAGCCAATTATGTTAAACTAGCATACCTTCCTTTATTGTATGTTTTACTTATACTTTAGATTGAATTGGAAAGGCCTTTAAAATATCTACTTTTTTATAAAGAGTATTAAAATGTGTTTTTGTTTGGTATGTATTTATTCAATAAAGTATTTAATTAGTGGTAAGTGTGATCTGGACCCTGTTAAGCCCCAGCAAGCAAGCAATCATACTATTTGTCTTAGTTTGGGTTAAACCCAGTAAAATTGCCATATTGCACATGTCTTAATGAAGTTTGAATGTTAAATAAAATACTTCTATATTCACTTTCAAAGTGTAAAAGTTTTTGACTGACAGTGTCTGTCATTGAGTGGAGGTAATCATTTTGATCAGATTTCTAGTGTTGGGAGGAGAAATAAGATCAGCCTAAGTTTTGCATTTGAGTATAATCACCAATGCTGGTTACCCTAACCTTCCTTTCTGCAGCTACTAGAGGGCTCCATAAGTAGCCTGAGAATCAGGTTAAAGCTTTTTCTTTTCTTTAAATTACTTGCTAGTAAGTAGCTAAACATTCTAAAGACTAGTTTTTTTTCCCCACTGGGGAAGAGCTCCACTGCCTATGGGTAAGTCCTAAGCTTTTCCTTCTCTGCCTCATGCAGTTAATTTGTACATCTGCAAATGCTTATTAGAGTGCATCACACTAAAATAGCTTACATAGGTATGGCTTTTAATCTCAAATTTAAATATCTTGTAATAGAGCCATCTGTTAAGTGTAGGGCTTTGTAGCTGCACATTTGCAATGTAAAACTGGTACTAAAAAAACCTAGTCCAGACAAGTGCTTGTGGTTTTAAATCTTTCATTTATGGACCTCCAAATTGCAAATGGAGGTACATACCCCTTTGGAAATCTTAGGCTGTAGCCACCATGTTGTAAACCATGGGTCTCCAGCAATGACAACCTTTATGAACCCCTTATGTGGTCTGTAGGCCTCAGATTGTGATGAGGTTCCTAGAGCCAAAGGCTGAGGACTTCAGCCCTTAGTTGCCGGGCTCAGGATTGCAGCTCCCCTTGCCTGGGAGCAGCTGGGCTCAGACTTCAGTTCCCCACTCCTGGGGTCTATCTTGTCAGAAGGTACTGCAGTGGAGTTTGAGAACCTGTTTTGAATGTTTCTTTAAGAGGCATATTGAATAAAACTAGCATTATTACTCTTAACTTACTCTACCACTGCCCTATATAGTCAAATGACTGCTTGAGCAGTCAGTAAGCAAGAAGGTGATTGTAATCACAATATGGGAATCTTATTCCTTGTTGCTGCATTGCTAGTGACACTTTATGAAGACCATGAAGTTGTTTGGCATTACCTAGAGCTGTTGTCCTTTCTGTGGAATTGGGGTTTGTTACAGCCTCAAGTCCCCTTAAAGAGCTATGGGCTGCTTCTGGGTAAATGTGCAACTTACTCTCCACCTGCTCAAAGAAGCAGGGACTAATGTAGGCCCTCTGGCTGTAGAACTGTACAGGGAAGGGGAAAGTATACAGCAAGGTGAGAAGCTGCAGACTCAGCCATGTGGACATTGAACTTGCAAGTGTTGCAGTGATTAGCTGAGCAAGAGCTCTGTATAACCTCACAAGCACATCTCACCAGAAAAGTTCATCTAAGAAGATATTTCCTCCTCCCCCTTATGTCTCAACCATCCTGGGACTAACAGCTAAAAACACTGTATAAGACAATTAAGGTAAAGTAGCAGCTTAAAACAATAGCCTATTTGGCTACTGAAATCAAAATATGGAGGGATTCTACATGTAAAAGTAGTGCAACAAAATTTTGCTCAATGTTGAAAATAGTCTGATGGGAGGTTTTATAGGAGCCAAATGTTTCTGAAAATCCTACTAGTCACCTAGCTGCATCTTTAGGTACTTGCATACTTTTAAATATCCAGCCCATACTCCAGAATAAATTTTGTACACCACTGAAAGACTTAGTATACACACCCATGCACTTAAGGAAAAGCTTTCATTTCTTTTAAAAAGGTATTCACAGACCAGAAGTACTCAAACTGTGGTCCATAGACAACCAGTGTCCATAAGCTCCATTCAGGTGGCCTGGGTGTAGTTCCTTTTAAGGTACACACCTGAGCAACCACACAAGAGAATGAAAAGCCACCTAATTAGCGGAGCCCCTCACACAAGTAGTGGTGGCCTTGGAAGGAACAAGAGAGTAGGTAGAATAAGAGGGTGGGGGGGGAATTTTGGATGTGCAGGGCTGCAACTTCCCCCAGCTCCAAGGGGAGACCCTCCTTCCTTCCCAGTCTCAGCTCTGCAGCAGGGGAGAGAGGGCATGTCACATTAGAAATGTAAGACTACTGCTATTAAAGTGAGTTGTGTGCTTTTATTTGTATAACTTTTATGGAGCACTTTTATCTAAAGCACTTTACAAGAGTTAGCTAACAGTACAAACATTTGGAAATATTAAGTAGTCTGCAAAAAGAAAGTTTGAGAACCACTGATCTATATAAGCTACTTTTAGGTAGTCTCAAGGCTGTTAAATATGTAACAAAGAAGCATGTAAGGAGTTCATAAGGGTTAGAAATTTTAATATTAAAAGTATTTTATACAAGAAAATGTATAATTTCACCCCACAGAGTTATGTTTTCAAGGGGTAGGTGTCTCCAACTATTAAGGGGCATCTGTTCCCCCTCAGGTTGCAGGATTTACACCCATACACAACAGATTTGTTTAAAAAAAATAGAAGGGGTAGTTGTCTTAGTACAGGTTAAAACTAGACAGTTGTTCCTGTCACTGTTGACAAACAGCTTAAGTAACATTTTAGGAGTCTGCATAGTAGAATGCAGTGACTGATGTAATTAACACCCTACTGCATCTTTAGCTGCTATGATAGTTAAATTTCCAAGACCCCCACCACTATGAGGGGACAGCACATACTAGAACTCAATTAGTGGCATGCAGCCCTTGCTCATTCTTCATCCAGCTGTGTCTTTCAAGCCCTATGAATGATGGGGTATAGCTACAAGTGTGAAGCAGTGATTATATCAAAATAGCAAGTGTTTGGTTCCTAAAATGATTTTTTCAGTTGTTTGGCAGTCAATATTATTATTACAAAACCACAAAAATAGATGTACAGATTGCAGTTGAGAGAACAGCAACATCAATAAATCACTCAGAAGATCAGAAGTGAGAAATTCAGCTGGCACAATTTCTCCCTGAAGAACTAGCCATTCTGAGTTAGCTGCTGCATCACAACAGCACAGAGACTGATCAATTGCAAGTACTCGTCTGCACCATCCGTCAAGCATTTGTCTACCTCCTGCAAATAGAGACAAGTTATAAACAATCCCATTAAATTGGAAAGAGGTTCAGTGCTTTGAAACTGATTAAGTTGGAGAGGGAGTAGCTATTGCAAAGAGTCAGATAAGTTTTCCTGCTGAGAACTGACATTTCTACTGAGATTTGTGAAGATTTGTAGCTTGAAGTGGAGCTGCGGCTCTGTTTCCTGCACCATCCCATCATGTAGGCAACAATGGTCAGACAGAAGTTACATGCATCTTCTTGGGAATGTTTCCATGTTCTCTGCTTCATTGTTGTTAACATTAGTATACAGTAGCTGGTGTTCTTGAAAAGGGTCATGGATACCGAAACAACGTATACCAGGGACCCATTGGTACAGCAGTGGGGTAGGCAGGAGGGGACACTTACGTGGGCAGGCAATGATGGGAGAGCGATCTGGCAGCCTCTCCTCCCCCTCCAGCAGGTGGGGGGGAGGGGAGAGATAGACACTCAGGCCAGGGGCTCCTGGAAAAATGGGGGGGCCATGTAAAATGTGCACCCCTGCATGCCCACCCAGCACTTGCTCTGCTCCAGCCAGGGAGCAGGGTTGGGGGCTTGGAAGCCCCCTTGCCCCAACCCCACTCCCTCACAGGAGGTCCAGGCAAGCAGAGTGGGGCAAGCCCCTGACCCCGCTCCACAGCTGGAGCACCAGAGCTGGGCAAGCCCCATCTGGAGCACTGGGCAGGTGGTGTGGGGCAAGCGCTGGGTCAGGAGCAGAGCTAGGATTCCAGGAGGGTGGGCCTGGATGTTAAGTGGGTGGGCCACAGACTACCCATATCTGTGGCAGATCAGTCCCTCATCAATAGGGGAACATGTTCCGATTCACATCGGTTGGCATATCCATTGTTTGCAATTTACAGTACTGCAAACGACAGATATGCAGATCAGGATCGATGTGATTGGGAACATGCTTCTGTATTGATGAGCAATGGATATGCGAAACAGTTAGGGTTCCTGGTACATGTCTGTCTCCCCCTTCTCTACAAGGAACTGAACTCAAGGGATTCTCCATGAACCCTGCAACTTCAGCCCATGAACAGTGACTACTCATAAGATACGAGTTAGCTGCTAGCACTTACAACAGTTCTGTAACAATCCTCACTGAATTTAGCAAGCACACCTCCATACATATGCCATATTGATTAAACAGCTTATCTGTCATTTCCTTTTTGGTCCAAACACCACCTTTAGTCCATTTTAGGAAGTTGTAGTTCTAGTTCACAAAGTTTGTTTAAATAAATGCATCTGAATAAGGAAATGAGATTGAATTAGAACATTCAGCCGGGAATTATGAAATCTGGGTTTGAATTACAGCTCTGCAGACTGATCTTTGGCATCTCATCTTTGTCTCTATGCCTCAGTTCTGAGTGCCCACTATCTGTCCTCAACTGTAGAAAGATGGTGCCTATCTCTATCAGTAGTGTTGAGAAACAACTTTTAATTTGTAAAGGTTTGAGATCTGTGGTGGAAGATGTCAAGAACCTCAGCACTTTTCCTCCCTCTTACAGCAAAGAACTTTAAAAAGTTAACTCAAATTCTGGGATTCCAATTAACAGTACCAGGGAGCTACAGTCCCCACACCTCCACAGGTGCTGCATCATTGACCATAGCAAGGGGAACACAGTACTTTGAGCCAGTGTTCCCTCTAATTTTTCCCCACACACATGTGGAATGAGTTTTGTTATGTGCACCAATATAGAGGTGATGTGTCACATCACCTCCATATTGGTGCACAAAATTCATGTGGTGGGGTGGGGCTGAGGGGTTTGGGGTTCAAGCTACCCTGGGGCTACAGTGGCGAGAGACTGCTCCCCCCCCCTACAACAGCACCTGGGCTGGTGGGGAGAAGCACCTCTCCCCGTCACAGCAGCTCTGAGCGCTGCAGCATAGGTGCTTGGGTCTGGGGAAGGGTGCCCCTCCCCCAGCAAGTCCTGGCTGGGTAGCTTCCCTGAACACCTGCGTGGCACTCAGGCTGCTGTGCGGCCATGAACTCATGCAGGGTTCCCTGTTATGCAAGAGAGCAAGCCGCAACTTATGTAGTTTCCAGGGAACTGACACAGGAGTTAATCAACCCAAGGGAAGAGGCATTTGGTCCAAATCAACAAAGTTTAAAAGACATCCTTTACCTTGATCTCTTATTTATCGAGATATATTTCAAGAAGTGATTAGCTCAATATTTGTCTCATCAGAAGTAGTTTAACCTTTTTATAATCAAGAAGGGGCACAAGATCTCAAGTTGCCATAACACAGGAAAGTCTCCTGTTCATTTACATTCCTTTAGAGATGGCTACCTAATTTGAACATTTATATCCTCTCAATGCATCTAAATGCACCAATGCCTCACCCCACGCTTTTTAGGGAAATGTACCCATTTGACCAAATTAAGAATTCATCCACATTAACCAGTACCTCAACTTCTTTTCAGCCTAATGCAATTTGGCAAGCTCCAGACTAATGGTATACATGTAGAACATGATAGGGAATGAGACCCAAACAGCTGTGGTGCACACAGGATCAAGCCAGAGGTAAGTATTTTGGGGGAGGGGCAGGGGAAAGAAGCATGGGTAGGGAGCACCAGTACTAGTTAACTGCTGCACTAACAGATGAAGTCAAGTTAATGGAGACTTACAGCAAGCTTCTCTGCAATAACAGATTTCTGCTGGTCAGGGAGATCCTCTCTCTCAACAATATCATCATGAAGTTGGTTTATAAGCTGAGCAACAGCATACCCTTCATTTATCAGATTCTGTAACAGGGAAGAAGGAATGGAAACAAGGTAGCAGTAGTCTGAATTTAAAGCTTTTAAGTAGTAGTAATCATAGTAATCAACATGTGGGTGGGGGTGAGTAATATTGAAAGTGACACTATCAAGTCATTAAGACCACTTTGAAGCTGTGACTTCTGTTAGGGAGATACATAAACTCCTGTTGATTCAATAAAGTGCAAGTTTTCAAGAAAAAGGTCCTTAAACCAAGCTGTCAAATAGTCATGAACTTTACCAACCAAGACAGAAGAGTTTATTTCATATTTATAAAAAACCCTGTAGTTTACTCAATCAACATAACATCACTTGTCGTGGGCAAGTAGAGTTTTGCAAAGCTTCCTTAACATTTCTTAACTTCATAAAAAGCACTGTTTTTAGTAAGGAGGCTATTGTCTGTGCCATATCTAATACATAAATATTGTCACAGGGTGGCAAGAAAGGGTGCTGAGCAGTGTTTCATGCAGCCAAGCAAGTAGGAGTAGTAGTTTCTGGATCAAACAGGAGAGGGGCAGTCTTGTTTTGCTGTATATGGTAAGTTATAAATAACTATACTTTAAGTACTAGATATTTAAACAAATCTGTAATATTTAGAATTTGGAGGATGGTACTACCACATTGAAATATTGCAACAGATCAAATCAGGGCCTGATTAAGACATAGGCATTACAGGGCCATGCCTAGAGTGCCATGTCCTGGAGTCACATGATTATGTCAATCCAATTTCATTACAAACTAAGTTCTAAAACTTATGGTGATAAAGGAAGCTTAGAAAAATATTGACAGTGCTTAACCAGTGCAGTGATATTTGCACTAGCTCCCATATCTCTAGAAGAAAAAAAAAAACTGTTCCATGCATCTCTAAGGGTTGTTAATGACAAGCCTCACTGTTGTGGGAGGCCATGCCACCACCACCCTAGAGGACCCTGGTAAGAGTGCAGTGGGTTTACCTACACTGCCCCTCCTGAGAGAAAAGGGGACTCCCCGCTCATACCACTGCCAGTCCTATGATACACCCTCCTCCTCTCCAGATCATGGACTGCCTAGTGACTGGGTCCCCTTTAAATGTGACTTCTACCCCAACGAAGTGCTGGGGAACTAAAATTTACTTTAAAAATATATGACCTAGCAGAGTTAGATTTTTTTAATCTTAACCTATATACAGATAGTTTGTTTTTTCTTCTAGTGAAGTGTATTCACTACAGTTTGCCAGCTAGGCTTACCCACAGTGTTCCACAGAGAAAATGAAAACTGAAGGCACTCTCCACAGATTAGACATTTACACCCAGCATTTCTTGTGGTACACACTGAATACTATTTCTAGACAATATGAATGAAATAGTGAGGTCTAAAAAAAGTGTTGGTGGTGATCAGTAGAAGATGAATTTGCTGAAATCATAGATTGGACATAAGAACAGCCATATTGGGTCAGATCAAAGGTCCATCTAGCCCAGTATCCTGTCTTCAGACAGTGGCCAACACCAGGTGCATCAGAGGGAATGAAAAGAACAAGTGATCCATTCCATTGCCCATTCCCAGCTTCTGGGAAACAAAGGCTCGGGACACTTCAAACCATTACCCATTTTGGTAACACAGTCTTCAGCAGACAGTGGTCTCACAGGAGATCCAAGAAGAGCTGAGTTTGCCTCACAAAAATTCTTATTCTCCACAACTGAGCAGGACACCTTCATATATTGTCAGTTTAACTCAGAAGTCCATGGTCAAGTTAGCAGGGAAAAATTTCTTGTCACCTTAAAGAAGTGCTCTCCTTCAGATCAAGGCTTAGGTCACTTGACTGATTAAGGTCAGGAAGCTTGTATTACATTTGCACCATAAATTGGCCTCAGCAAATAGTCTTCAATTTCAACCTGCTAACAGGAGTGCTATTAAAGTTTATCCACTACAGCTAGCTCAGAGCCAACAGCATATCATTTTAAAACCAAAACCCCACACTTCAATTGTTTTGAATTCACACTAAAGAATGAGAGAAGACATGTGAGCAACTCTACCTTTGCTACAGTTTCCAGTTTTTCAAAAGAGCCACTTTGACAGGCAGATAGTAGTCCATCAATTGTTTCCTTAGGGACAACCTACAACAGAAGTGACATATACAAAGCATGCACATACTGTCCAGGTGTCTGGGTGCATTTACAACTTAGAGTTTAAAAGTTAACTGCTGACTATGCCATGACCCCAGTTCACCACCAGAACAGGTAAGTATAGACTCAGAAACACTACAGCTAGTTTCCAGAACTGTCCCTACATAGATAACATGCTTCCCCACCAGCTTCTCCCAGGCAAAGGTTGAGCAAACAAATAGGTTTGATATTAAGATCATATGAGATGGGGAGAAGTATGCATTGATATTAGTATTTTGTTCTTGATATTAGGAACTGTGAATGATACCAAGCTATTTTAGTGTGACTACGTGGGGCACCTACTTTAACAAATGGATCAGTCTTGATATATTTTTCCAGGGTCCTATGGTTTGGAACACCAAATTAGTTTCTACCATATTAAGCAGCATGGATATGTGAAAACAAGCAATTAAAATTAGCCTGAAGCAACTAGATCAATCAGCAAATCAGAAGAGAGGAGAACTGTTACAACAGATTAAGTCAGTCATTTAACTCAGAAAGCACTATTAGCTTTTTCTTTGGACACATTATTCCTGCAGCCTGAAGCCGCAAACTGTTTTCTTCACTCATGGAATTTCTTTGAAAGTCTCCAGTACCAAGGCTACCACTAGTCTGCAACGGTAACATAGGAGCAAGATCTTAACTATACTACCTAGATGCAAATTAGGTTCCTCTGATTTTTAGCAGATTATGTTGAAACTGAAGCTTTATGCTCACAAGAGCACAAACATTAATTGGAGGGTCTTTCCCTATCATTACAATATTTGATTTTCAGGTTCTTCAATTTCAACTGGATGGTATTTTGAAAGTGCAAGTTCAGCCATTTTTGCATAGCTAGAGATATAAAAAACTAATTATCTTCTATGAAGTTGACTGGAGGGAAAAAAAAGATTTATTTAAACTTGACTTGAAAAACATGCCTGGAAAGCAGTTCTGTTCCCTTCCTCTCAAAAGGCAAAAATGCATGGCTCCAGAAGGGCTAGTGAAATTGTGCTAGGAGGGTAGCACATATAATTCAAATACCAAGTGTCCAATATGAATATCCTATTCACTTCTCAGCTCCTCTCTGCTCTTATTCTTGCTTGAGGAGATAAGTGTTATTTTGCCATAGCAACACTTTCATACTGAAATTTTAGTAATTTGGTCTTCCCTCAAGTTTCTACTGTTCCTGTCAGCATTCCCTAGCTAGTAATCCTAGAGAAAACTTAAATTGCTACAAACAAAAAGCCACACAGGTACTTACAGGGACATAGTCAGCTTGTGTAAGTTAAACAAGAACTAGAATGGTTCTTTGAGCCATTCCCCTGCAGTATTTCCAAACCAAACTTTGCAGCACTGTGCTAGTGCATGAGAACCTGAAAGTGCAATTATCTGTTCAAATGCCCAACCTAAATGATGTGCAAAAAATAAAGTGCATAATTGATTAAAGTAATTTGTATTTAAAAATTCAGTTTTAATAATTTAACAGTAAAAATCTAAACTTACAAGTCTTACCAAGTGAAAATACTTAATTTTTCTGTTTGTACAATATCGCTGAGTTTACTGCTAAATGCAGGTACTTGTCATTTGACAACTGTAGACTAAATTGAAAATTAATTTTCAATATTAAGTATAGTATCTTACATAAGGAACAAATTGGAGTAAAAATCAGTTACTGAAATCGTGAAGTGGCTGAACAGATTTAGGGAAGGGATGTATTGAGTAAGAGTATGAAATGTTTACATAGTCACTTTTCTGACCATAACCACAATGTCACAGGAGAAACTAAGCAAAATCATGTATCATGATAGCCTACCCCTGCAATTTCGGTGACAACCTTCTCCGAGATCTCTTTCCCACCTGTTAATCGAGTAGCACTTTGAAGAAATGTGATTGCTTTTCTTAAGTCTCCTTCTGACACTTTAACAAGACAAGATACTGCCTGAGGAATAGTGAGAAAAATGACAAATTATATTTTGTTAGTTAAAAATCGAGTACACTTTGTGGGCAAAAGTGATTTAAAAAAATATCACGTGATGCCCAAGGCTGCAGACAAAGTAGTATGCAGGAAGTCACAAAGCAACCTTTAACATTTCATATAAATACCAGAGATGTATGTGCATACACTGCATTTATATTAGAAGCTGTAACAAGGATGCACTCCAGGATCGATCCTGCACTTTGCATGTAAGGTAAGCAGAATGCTGTGAAAATAAGCTCACAGTAGAAAGCAATGATCAGGAAAACCTGATCTTGTATTAATGAACAGAGGGCTGAGCACCCTGCAAGTTACTCCTGTCTTGTAGCTGAAGCAAGGGCAAAGAGGGTAATGGACAATTAAACACTTCATTTGCATTGTAGGGATCATGCTTAACACATGTCTCAGACTAGTCTCCTCCCATGCCCTAACCCATCTCTCAGGTATAAGGGAGCTGCCGCACAAGAGGACTGAATTTTCCACTCAGCGCAAAGAAATTATACCTAATGGTTACTCATGGGCACAACAGTAAGGTTTAGTCTTCACTTGCATGTGTTGAAGCACATTCCCTGCTGCACACACTCCCCCAGAGTAGTCAAATCAAATCCATTATCTATTCCAGACATGTTCACCTTAACCAACATTTGCTTCAATACAAGGATGTAACAAGCATGACATCAGCTGGCTGTAGAGTCACCTTGAGCAGAAAACTACTGTTGAGGAAAGAGTGCTCATTATACCAGGTAATTTGTTCTTTATATTCTAAAGTTATAGTTCTGCATTAATTTAAGTGAATTCAGAGGGTTTTCATTTTGAAGCAAGTTTATGGATGTTTCTAAACCTAGTATAGTGGAGCTATAAGTCAGATAGGAGTAGTAGTAATTCTCTGGATGTCACCTATGTTAGCTAGTATAAAAAAATTCACAGGGGAAACACAAAGCTTGAATAATAAGTGAAACCTGGGATGTATTCATCAATATGCATTCATCCTGTATTTTCTATTTAAAGTTAACAACTTCATATTGATATTGTGACAATTCTAGGTTGTAACATGGCTTCACTTTAGTGGACTGAGCATAGAACCAGAAACTCAGACTGTTCTAATCCTTGTTCTGACAGACTTTTCTCCGGCCTTGGTCATTGAAACCGTTACCCCATGTGTGTAGTTAGGATAATACTAAAATTAGCTCATATACTATGTTTAGTAATAGCTATAACCAAGCAAAATGGGCATGGGTAATGCCTATTTACTCCTTTCACTGCAATGTAATTATGACGACCCGATAAAGCAATGAACCTATAAGTGACCATAAAACTACCTCATTGCTAACTTTCACATTTTCCTTTTCGGAAACAGCCAGTAGTCTCTGCTGTTGGATTTTATCTGTCAGGGGCTTGAAACGGAATTTGGAGCATCGAGATGTTAAAGGTTCAATTATCCTAGAAGAAAGGAGGAAGGAAAAAATATTGATGAGTCTATGTAGAGAACTCCTCAGGAATCTATCAGCTTAGATTACTAGAGCAGTAAAGCAAAATAGAGTTTCAAATTGTAACACCTTAGTGATAAAAAATGAATTGCAGATCAAACCCTTCAGATTTGTTAGATCTTTTATTTATTTCCACAGCTGGAGAGCTAACTCCTCTCAAACTACAAGTTAAACAGAAAAGTTTGCAGTAGTAGAGACAAAACCTGGGAAGGCAAAGAAAACCACACAAACCTGCTGATGTAATTACAAATAAGGCAGAAACGTGTCGTTTTTGATTCTTTCTCCATAGTGCGTCTCAAGGCTGCCTGAGCTGCTGAAGTCATGGAGTCTGCTTCATCCAGGATCACAATCTTAAAAGGAGGACAAACCTTACCACTAAAAAAATAAATGCCCATCATCCAATTAAAACAGAGTTCATTGTTTTCAAGTATATGTGCATTAATATTTAAAAGTCAAAGCTTGTTGCACAGTACTACCACTATCTATAGGTAATATTAAAAGAGCAGAAGTAAAGCGGTATGTATTACCTTTTGCTTATCTACCATTTGCCAAAGGACTAGCAGTTATAGGAAGGGCAATTAATATTTTCACATTTCTTATCTCCAAGCCTTACACTTGAGAACACTGCAAGATTCCTCTGCTAAAATTCTTATTCATGCTTTCAATTAATTCCTTCTTTTGCAGGCTTCCTTAATCCCTGCAGGATCTTCTAAAATTTAGAAATTAGAATGGCAGGTTTATCTCAGTACATGAGATGAGACTATTTCTCCTTCCAGCTAGTCTTGGGCTTCTGTTACCTCTAGTTAATCACTCTTCTGCTCCCTCATCCATATGGGCCTCTCCCTAGCCCCAGAATCTCCATAACCAATTATCAACTGATAGAGATTTTGTATGATACACATTGTGTTATGGACACTAGATAGAGGTGTGGGGTGTTTTTTTTTAAAATCACAAGCTATGAAATTTGTTCCTACACTAGCTATTCACTCATTCAACATTTGCTGTCACATGTAGATTTGGTAATTCAGTGTAAGACTAGATTTTTTGGAATTGCATCCGGTATCCATACAAATTCTCCCCAGTGACTTTACAGCAAGTTGCACATGGATGAGAAGGGGAAGACCCTTTGGCCTGCAGTTTTGCTCTAACTTCAGTTATTCCATACTGACTCAAAGCTTAACTCTGCAATTAAAATTAACCTAAATGAATCTATGACACCCTTCATTGAGAAATACAATCCATCAGATAGTTGGCTTTGATCTCTTGCTTACTCTGAACGACTTCCAGACACAGTTAGCTGAGCAAATATCTTCACTTTCTCTCGAATCACTTGTATTCCACGTTCATCAGAAGCATTTAACTCAAGAACTCTCTGTCGGAACAATTCAGGTCTGTGAAGAGTTCAAAACATGTTACATGAGCTTCTAACACTTGTAATGCCTTATTACAAGCAAGTGACTTGATTACAGTCAAAGCATCTACATGGGGAACAAATATTTAATAATAGGCTCTTCAATCCAGCAAAGAAAGGTATAACACAATCTAATGGCTGGAAGTTGAAGCTAGACAAACTCAGACTGGAAATAAGGTATACATTTTTAATGGGGAGAGTAATCACAGGAACAATTTACCAAGGGTTGTGGTGGATTTTCCGTCACTGACAATTTTTAAATCAAGATTGGATGTTCTTCTAAAGAGAATGCTCTAACAATTATTTTGGAGAAGAAGTTCTATGGCCTGTGTTATACAGGAAGTCAGACTAGATGATCACAGTAGTCTCTTCTGGCATTAGAATCTATAAATTATCCAGTAACCATTCAGGTTTGTGAGGATTTTAATCTGTAGTATTATTAATGCTGCTTTACAGTAACTATCCTGCTAACGGCAGAGCCTATGTTAAGAGTTCATTAAAATTCTGGTCCTGTAAAAGTCTAGAATTCCATAGTCTAGTTTATACAGAGGGCTTCTGATTTTCAGTTTTAACAAACACCAATAAACTCCCCCAATATAAGATATGAAATTGTGTTTACACAGTAAACACCAAAAGCCATCTGAAACCATCATCTGTGTCTAAGGTCTCATCTATATGCAGCAGTAATGAGGACTGGGGTTGTGACTTCCAAAGCACACTAATGTGTTACGCATTAGTCAGTCTGTGTAGACCCTGCTGGTGCACACTAAAGGTTCCCTAGTGCGCTTTAACATAATGGAGTTTGAAACAGTACTACGTTAAAGTGCACTAGGAATCATTACAAAGGTTGTTCGTTACAGAATACATAAAGAGACCCAAAGAGATCTGTGCTTTTTGGACATCTACATAAAACTCAAATTGCTAATAAACCCCAAAAATCTGAAAACAGAAGCCCTATTTATACCAAGTACCTTGTCCCCTAGACTATGGAAAAATTGAAACATGAAGTCACACCACTGCTCCAGGCAAAAACATTGAGAGAGCATTCAAGGTCAAGGACACTTGATTTTTCTGTGCTATGTCTATTTCCACAAATATTCTGTAAATCAAGTTGTACAGTAACTTGTAAAATCCTCTGTTGCAGCCACCAACAGTGCTCTGCAGTTGTCATGCTTCCAGGAGCTATGCTGCTAGAAGACTTAATTTGATACAGAAAGTGCAGCTAAAACAGGACATCAGTCACAACAGGCCATTTTAGCCAAGATCGATCAACAGTTGTAAGGTTGCAGAACCTGAAACATCTACGCTTCAGAGAGAAAAAAGAAAAGGAGTACTTGTGGCACCTTCGAGACTAACCAATTCATTTGAGCATGAGCTTTGGTGAGCTACAGCTCACTTCATCGGACGCATACCGTGGAAACTGCAGAAGACAATATATACACACAGACTAACACGGCTGTTACTCTGAAACTTGTCATTATGCTTCAGAGAGGAGTTTGAATACTAATTAGGAGTTTTCTTCCTAGTGTTAATTTAGATTGGTAGTTCTTTCTCCTCCTACACTACAGAATTTGGGTAAGTAAAAAGAAGAAGAACAAAAGATGCTATGCAACTCACACAAGCAGTCAACCAGCTAAGATTCCTGTGGCATTAGATTTGAATGCAGGTCAGCCAAGCCTCTTATTTTAGAATCATAGAATATCAGGGTTGGAAGGGACCTCAGGAGGTCATCTAGTCCAACCCCCTGCTCAAAAGCAGGACCCATCCCCAATTAAATCATCCCAGCCAGGGCTTTATCAAGCCTGACCTTAAAAACTTCTAAGGAAGGAGATTCCACCACCTCCCTAGGCAACGCATTCCAGTGTTTCACCACCCACCTAGTGAAAAAGTTTTTCCTAATATCCAACCTAAACCTCCCCCACCGCAACTTGAGTTATAACCCTTTCAAAAAAAAAAATCACAAAAGCCACAAAAAAGGAATCAATTAATGCACACAGAATTTAAGGAAGAATAGAACATGCTGTATTATCTACTATATCACAAGTTTTTAAAAAGTGGTCAAGAGCAATTGCCCTCCTCCTCTTCCCCACTCTCAGATCCTTCCCATAGTCACCCCATTAAGAGTTTAGCTCAATAAAAGTTTCACAACACCCTACGAGGTAGGTAGGGAAGACAACTGTGGTCCAGTGACTGGGAATCAGTAGACCTGGGTTCTATTTCTACCTTAGACTCCCAGGGAAGCCACAGCCTGCACCTTAGTTTCCCCAACAGTATAATGGCAAGAATGACATTTATCCATTTTTGTTAAGTGCATTGAGATCTACAGATAAAATGCACTACAAGTTCAAATACTAAGGATTTTTGTTTATCTTTGTGTAAACATTAAAAACAATATCAATCTTCAGTTTCACTAGGGTTTATAAGAATGTTAAATCAGAAAAGAAAATGAAGAAACCACCTAGGTTCACCATTGCTGAAGGGGCATGGTTGCATGATTTGAATCACAGCACTGACTGAGGCTTCATCAATAGACAGCATAGTCAGAGTCCAGTGATATGATCAGACAGTAGAAAAACCCTGGTGTGAACACAAAGTGGTGTAACAGACAAGTACACAGATATCAGAAAATCTTTCAAAGGTGAGGAGGATTTCCAGACAAATGGAACACCACAAAAACTCCCATCCCTGCTCTCTCCCTTAATATAGCATCAGATGTTTTACTTAAGTGGTTTAGTGTTAAATGTAATATTGTGAGGAGGGAAATCTGTTATCACCAAGAAATACAAGTTTGGAATACACAAGCAACAAAGAGAAGGCTCAACTCAATATTAGATTCTTATAGACTAGAACACCACAAAAATTGGAGCAGGTAGTGACTAAAAGGGTCACAGGGTGGCAAGCTTTTGGAACACTTAGTAAATACAGTTAGATTCCAACTTACCCATAGAGTTCTCTGGCTAATGCCAAAATAGTGGAAGTCTTTCCAGTTCCAGGTGGGCCATAAAACAAGAGATTGGGAAGCTGTAGTAGCAGAAAAGGGATGTTTTACAGCACAAGTTATTAATTCAAAATATTTAACGTATAGAAATGTCACTTCACCCTTTACGCTCTATTGGGAGTTCAATAGTAGAGCGAGAGAAAAGGGACTGGATGCCTGTGCAATACAAAGGCTTTCAACATCTAGGTCATTAGGCACTGTAGCTAACAGTCAAAAGAACACAAGCCAACCCATTAGTGATAAGGATATGTGAACAAGTTGGCATTTTATGATACTAACACATGTTCTATCAAAAAGTGATACCCTCCTGAGTGAGGGTACTTGGATACAGTGTCTTCAGGTCAGGATTGAGGCACACTGCTATGACAGCATGGGGGAGGTTTGCAATGGCTCTACCTGGAATGTACATGCGCTGCTTGTTTTATGCACTTACGCATTTTTTTTTTTTGCCCTAGGACACAAGAGTCCCTTCCAACCCATAACAAACAAAAAAGGGCTGAGCTTCTCAGTCAGACTTGATATTTATAGTCGCAAATACATTTTTTTAAAAAAGATAGATGCTTTGTAAAAAAAGACATCTATTCCACAGAAGTAAAATGTTTAATTGTTAAAAGATAGATTAGATAGTCCCATAATTAAAGTACATATCAAGCGTTCTATGTTGTTATAATAGATTTGCATACAGTAAAACCATGTATTTAAATATAGATATTTATATAAAGCTTCAAGTGCTTAAGTGTATATGAAAAACACTGAACTGAATTTATAGGTTGAATTCAGATGTCATCATGTTAAAACTTTTTAGGAGGGGACGCTTTTTTTAAAGAGAAAGTAAATTTTTCTATACAAATAAAACTGAGTGTGAAACATATAAACCCTCGTCTCCTCTAAAAGGGAGACTGTCTAGAAGTTATGCCTTTGACGGAATCCAAAGGTTATACATAATTACTTAGTATGTATTGTGTTTAACAGCTTAAGTTTAGGTCAAATTTAAGACTAAACACCCTTTTTATATATTTGATCATCTACCATAATTGTCAACATCCTCCAGAATGTTTTAGGATTGTACTGAGAAGGGGAAACATTGTGAGTGTTAGTTCTCATAAGTGAATGACTGAAGACAAGAGCACTGTATTGGCAGTCAGACACACTGCAGACCTTTGTGTTGGAGACATACACAGTAATTTGACCCAAAAATCACTAATCCACTCTCTGCTAGTCCTGTGAATAGGCTTTAGTAAGAGTTTTAATGAGATTCCACGTTTTACTAATTCCACTTAAATACACTAAATCCATACTCTAGACTGTTTGTGCTTCAGTTTCACATCAAAATTATCACCAGCATTTACACTGCTGCCTTACAAAGTATATCCTAATCCTTTATATAACGTAGTGGCAGTATTTTTGGCAGAACTGTAACCTGATCCAGCCACGCAGGTTTCAGCACTTGCCAGTAGTAAGCTATGATACCTGTAGGCATCTTATCTGGATTATGGGACTGTTACAACTACTGGCAAATTACATATCATAATGCAAATCCTCAGTCAGTTTCAGGAAGTTTGACACACAGCACATTCTCAAAAGCTGGACAAGAGGAGATGAAAACTGAAACGGCAGCTCTACAATGAGCCTTCTAATATGCAGCCTCCAGAGACCCAGTTAGAGCACTGAGCATGCCAGATTATTATGGTTTACATTATTTATTCTTACCCACGCCAGGCACTGCAATGATGACAAAGAAACTACTCAAGTCCTTGAAGACAGAAACAAAGTTCATACACTACAACTAGTTAGGCTCAGCCCTCTGCATGTCATTATAAACTGAGGTTGCTGGGAGGGTCTGACTTAGCTCCCAAATGCCTTCAGGGACCACTGGTGGTCTATGAAGTGCTGGCTATTCACATGGTGCCAGTTTGCATTACCTAAAAACCACCTTATATCCGGGAAGTAGTCAACTTTACCACAGATTATGTTATGAGACAGCAGATGGGAGGGGAAGTGGCCTACAAAACCATTTTGTTATTTAGACATAGTCCACATTAAGTTTAAGGACTCCTGATCTAGTTATTCTTGGTATCCGCCACATAGCAGTACTGACTGGCAGCATGGGATGGAGAGAGTAACAGGCGTTTGTGGCCAGGAAAGTCATTTGAGAGGCATACCTCCAAATTCACTGGGATCCAGTCTGGAACAAACATCAGCAGTCTCAGGCTTTGGTTTAAATAATTCAGAAGTGTCTTTTATTGCAGTGTTAGATCTTTGCTTATTTTAGATATGTGAACTGCCAAGTTGTGTTAATTCTTAAACTAAAGCTACTTAAATGATTTTGCCCTCTAATGGTTTACTGGTTTTGAGCAGTGTAACTACAACAAAATATAAAACCTATAACTATAAATAGGAGTTATACTTCAGCCTTTCAACACTGATGTACTAGGATCACAATCCCAGAAACCTAGCTGGTCAAAGAGCCATAAAATATTTAAATAGCTTTGCTCAAAATAGAACTGCCCAACCACCACCTAAGTAACATTATGCACTGCAGTATCACTATTATAACAAGTAGTGAAAGCATTTCATTTCTCACTGACATTAATAGGTCCTAAATATACTCAATACAATTGTAATGTTATTAAAATATGGTAGAATTGCTACTAGATTTTAAGAGCATTAGCTATACTGACCTGACAGTATGAGTTACTGGCATGTATTAAAGAACATACTTTTTTAATCTATTACACTGGTTTTACACAATTGTAAAACAAATTAAGCATCACAAAGTTTACAATTTATGTATTTATTTTAAAAAAATAGGATGTCACGTGTGACAGATTAAATTGATAATTTCAGAAATATTTATAAAATTGGCCAAGAATGGAATTCTAGACAAAGGGGATATAAAAGCTTTCACCCTCCACATTGCCAATTCAAGTAGCATCTAAGGGAAAAGTCATTCAAAACCTTTTTGAAAAAAATACAGAAAACTTATTTTATTCAGTATAATTCCTAGTGAATATGTCCACATCATAAAAGACAACTTCAAACCAATATATCTGTCAGTCAGTTCAGAATCATTAGTGGATCATGAAAATGAAATTATCCTCTCAATTCTAAGTGATCTTTATCTAGAACTTCACTAAGGCAGAAAAAGGTTGTCTGTGTGGGGAGGAGGAGGAGGAGACTATCCCAGATCCAAAGCCCAGACATACAGCCCCCTGCTGGCTACATTTTCATATTCCTTTTACTTGTTTCCTCAAACACCAGGTAGAAGAAAAATGGCAACTGTTCATATAGATCACAGCATTTTGTAGCTAACCCCAGCAATGCGACAGACATGCAAATTAAAAGTACTCTTCACAGCACCTTACAAGTTACTTCTGTTTAACTACTTGTGTTTTAAAAGAAACACCCTCAAGAACTGCTCTCGTTCTCACAATTTATTTTATATCTACACTTCACTAAGATGTCAATATCTTTAAGCTTCCTTTGCTATTTAAGTGGTTTTAGTAAAACTGTACTTAGCCTTCCTTAGAAGCATTAATAAATTAAAAATTATTAGAAGTCCATTCATAAAAGTTTACTTAAACAAAAAAACCCCTGTTTTTCCCTCTGCAGCAAATTTTCAAAGTTTAACATTCAAAAGTACAGACTATAGCTAGGTAAGAACATCAAGGTAGCTGTGGTTCTTCCAATCTTGTAGGATTATGACAACAGAAACTGAGGGGAGAGCACCAATCAGTAAAGCTTCCAAGTTATACAATAGAGATGCTGATTTTAGAATTGCTAGAAAGCTGGAAATGTCAGAAACACAGAATCAGAAATGTAGGGCTGGAAAGGACCTCAAGAAGCCATCATAATTAGAAAGTTTTTTCTTAATATCTAACCTAAATCTCCCTTGCTGTAGGTTAAGACCATTACTTCTTGTCCTGTCTTCACTGGACATGGAAAACATTGATCACAATCCTCTTTGTAATACTGGAAGACTTATCAGGTCCCCCCTCAGTCTTCTTTTCTTAAGACTAAATATGCCCTTTTTTTAACCTTTCCTCATAGGTCAGCTTTTCTAAACCTTTTATCATTTTTGTTGCTCTCCTCTGGACTCTTTCCAATTCATCCACATCTTTCCAGCTGGCACCTCACCAGCGCTGAGTACAGCAGGACAATTACCTCCTGTGTCTTACATACAACAATCCTGTTAGTACACCCCAGAATCCTATTAGTCTTTTATGCAGCTGCATCACATTGACATTCATACTCAGTTTGTGGTCCACTATAATTCCCAGATCCATTTCAGCAGTCCTACCACTTAGTCAGATATTCCCCATTTTGTAGTTGTGCATTTGATTTTTCCTTCTTAAGTGAAGTATTTTGCATTTGTCTTTATTGAATTTCACCTTGTTTAATTCAGATCAATTCTTCAATTTGTCAATGTCATTTTGAACTTTAAATCCATGCTCCAAAGTGCTTGCAACCCCTCCCAGCTTGGTGATATCCTCAAATTTTAAAAGCGTACTCTACTTCAGTGGTTCTCAAACTTTTTGTATTGGTGACCCCTTTCACACAGCAAGCCTCTCAGTGCAACCTCCCCTGCGCATGGTGGGGCTGGGACTGTCACCCCACTAGATACGCTCTCCCAATTTTACAGCAAGCTATTGGTAACCACCCTGAGTACGAAACTCATAAGTCAGCAGCACATAAAGCTAGTTCTCTGCTGCTACAGAACCATCAGAATTTCTTGAACATGCTATGATTGATTAAATGTCTTTGTTGCACTCACATCAGCTCCCTCTAAGGATTTTTTCAGCACAGCAACAACTTCCTCTTGGAATGCAACTTCATCCACACACTTCGGACGACTAGATGAAAACACAGTGAAGTGTATTTTAGTATCTACTAAAAATTCTCAATATCACTTTCACCCAAAAAAGAATGTTTTCCTTATAGGTTTTGGGTTTTTTTTGGGGGGGGGGGGGAGGGGGCGGGAAGAAAGATTATGAAAAGCTTTGTAACAGAGTGACTGGGCAATTTTGTGCAATGCCTCTAAACTGCGTAATATCTTGCACAAAAATGCTAAAGTCACCCAGTTTCTCAGGAAGATGCCAGTCTATCTATACTGTAAACAGAAGTACTTTCCGAAGCACAACTACAATTTAGAGTCTAGAACAGCTTTGCTACTTGAAAGGCTGGTGCCAAAATCTTATTAGAAAACATTGAATAGTTTGTGTCTTGACAAAATGCAGTTACGATCAGAGTAACACGAGTGCATATGCAAAAAACAAAAAACCCACCTTACTGCTCCGTGCATCAAAGGCGCTGAGAAAACCTTTTACCCGATCACCACTGCACAGACATACACCTGCAGGTAAGCAAGGTGGATTCTACCTAGTTAGTAATTTACATTCTGAGGGAAATTTGAGAGGCACGGAGACCTGGGCTCAATTTTCAACTTGCAACACTGATGGGGAGTGGGGGTGGGGTGGGGGGAGAGCACCATTTAAGTTCTACACGGAGGAAGATTTCCCCATGAATGTCAGTGGAAGAATAAGACCAGAGTCCCAGTTTTTTTCCAGTCCTCCCCTCCCCAGAAATGCAGCTACCTCATGGCTCCATTCCGCCATACTCAATACAGCCGCTCTAGTGCGGCTACACACTCTGCGACGCACACTTCGGGTGCCCCTTCCACCCCACCCCCCTCAGGCAGAAATCACTCACGGCCCTGCTGCAGTCTGGACGCCCTTCGCTCGCAGCAGCTGCTCCGGATCAGACCCCCCCCCCCCACTCCCGCCCCCCGCCGAAGGGCGCTTACTATTTCTCCACCCAAGGGATGGGTTTGAGCCGCTTGCCCTCGCCGCTGCCTCCCGCGGCGGGAGCCGCGCCTCGCTCCTTGGACGCCGGCGCTCTGGTGCTGATGGCGGACGGGCCTTTCAGAAAGGCCTGCATGGCTGCTGCGCCTTGTCGCCCTGCAGGGAGAGCCCCACACACTTCGTGTCACCCCCCAGAGCAGCGCCCCCGAGCCCCGCCCTGAGGAGATGGGCGGGAAGAAGAGGCTGCGCACAGGCTGAAGGCGGGGGAAGGGTGGGCACCCCCACCACCCGGGGGGGGGGGGACAGACCCCGGGCCCACCCCTGCCCCTCGGAGTCCCCTCCCAGGAGGGAGGGCGGCCGCGACAAGCTAAGCTAAGCTCAGCCCCCCCCAGGCATCCCTCGCCCACACCAGTAACCGGCCCGCGGGAGCGGGACCTACCCCCTCAGCAACAGCCGCCCGCCAACTCCCGCCAACCCGCTCTTTTTTTTAATGCGGGGGCGGGGCCGCTTCCGCCTGGGAGGACAGGCCCGAGTCTGCCGGAAGGAGTCACCATCGGCGCCCCGGGTTATTGGTTATGGGCGACGCAGACACGTCACGTGATTGGATGGCCTCAGGCCCTGCCCCTGATTGCCCTCAACCAACATGGCGGCGGGCAGCGGCGGCGCCTGCGGTGCGCATGCGCGCAGCGCCACGCTTACTAAATATGGCGGCTCAGGCTCCGGGGTGGCGGGGGAGGTGTTGCGTCTTTGCGTGAAAGGAGACGCTGCGGAGATGGCGTGGCGGGCGCTGGGGTTCGGTCTCCTTCGTGTTTCTAGCGCCCTGTCAGGCGTGTGCCTGGGGAAGGGGAAAGAGGTGGGAGACCCACGGGGTTCACTGCCCGCCTCCACCGGGTGTGACCGCGGGCAAGGCGGCGGCGGCAGCCCCTCTGTGCCCCATGCGTACAGTGCGGGTCACGCTGCCTCCCGGCCAGTTGGCAGGGTACAGGGGTACACTGAAGAGCGGGAAGCGCCTGGAGAGCCGCTGAGGAAAAGGGGTGGAATGGAAATATGCAGCGTGGCTAGGGAGAGACAAGGTGGGTGAGAGCTGTTCGTGAGAGACATCAGTAGCCTATGCTCAAATAAATGGGTTAGTCTCTAAGGTGCCCCAAGTCCTCCTTTTCTTTTTGCGAATACAGACTAACACGGCTGTTACTCTGAAACCTGCTAGACACTAAAAAACATGCCCTGAGCAGAGACTCTGGATTTGTGGCACATCACAACAATCTGTAACCCACTTACCCCTTTTTTGGCACGATGACTGCAGAGGTGTTCATGCCTCGCATGGTCCCTTTGAATACGTGCCAACTACTTACGCTGGACAGTCGGCTGCGCCATTCGTTTAGCTGTGACGCAGGGAGTACCTTTCCCAGACCTGAAGAAGAGCTCCCTGTGGCTCAAAAGTTTGTCTCTCTTACCAACAGATGTTGATCCAATAAAAGATATTACGTCACCCACCTTGTTTCTCGAATATTTTCATTATGTCATAGCATAATGTGGGCGTGAACCTGTGTGTCATGCTGCAGACCCACTGGGGCATGGCCTCATCATGGCATGTGGAGAGAAAATGCCCTTCTAGGGGAAGCTGGGCCCACTACAGCCCCAAGTAGGACCATGTCCTTTCAGTGGGATGCTGGGTGGCATTGCACAGGAGTGGGCCTTTGCTGTAACATGATGGCATTGCCATGATGGGGCCATGCCCCAGTGGGTCTGCAGCATAACACACAGGTTCACACCCACATTATGCTATGACATTGCCATCCAGGCCTCCTTGGCACAAAGGGACACTTCTGCATGGTACTAGGATCTTGCCACAGAATGGTGGTGCATCCTCCTGTAATGTACGGGTAAGGCTAGGCTTGTGATTAATTGTTTTTCCATTGGGAGCACATTTCAAAAGTGGGGGCCTGCTATGGAGAAAGTAGTATTGTGCATTGCATCCTGTACCGGGGATCCTGTTTTGATGGGCACTATGCAAGCATTTGTAATAAACAGATTATCAAAATTTACCATGAGTGGAATGTCATTTTTTGCACAGTTTCCTATGAAAAAAACAACTCTAATTTTGATTAAGAATGGTGATTTCTCTTGTAAATATAAAATAAAAAATGTAAACAAAGACTGCAACTACAATGGGGATGAAATGCTCTTTTTTACAACAGGACGCTATTAACTTGAAATACTGTCCATTTTAAAAAAGTGAGCTAAAATGTATATTAGATCTTATGCCTGGACTTGTGTGCCTCTGATTATACGTGATTTGACAATCATTTATTTTTAAAACATTTCTTCTATACTGCTGCTCTGTGAAAGACCCACATAGATAACAGTGAAAACTCATTGACAGATTATACACAAAATGCTACCAAATGCACAAAACAAACTGACAATTTAAAAAAAAAAATCATTTCTAGTAATCTGAAAGTACAACTAAATTAGGAGGAAAACTTATCAAACAATTTGTAAATTGATATGGCAGTGCCCCTTTAAGGACAAAAATGCATCCCAGCATGCTTATTAGTCATTCCATATGCCCACATTTTGGTGCTATTGATGGCTACATTTTATGCTTCCATTTATCTCAGCTGTGCATATATTGATCGAACAATGCAGCTGTTACTTATTGATTAGCTCACAGGCTGTGATATATTATACCTAGAGAGTCAGTTGCTGTTATAATTGGCTTTAAGGCTGATTGCAGATGTATTGTTTTACTACTCACACCAAGACATTGCTGAAAACAAGGCACAAGACAGCAAGTGGCCTGGATGGCAACAAGAGTAATCATTCAGAATTGGAACTGTACAAAGGAGGAAAGTAGACCTGGAAACAGTTTCTATGGCAACTAAAAACAGTTATTAGAAACGACACTGCAGGAAAGACATTAAACTGAAAGTGTGTTATTCTACTGAGGAAAAAAGGCTAGAATTTTGTTTGGGCAATTTGAAATACACCTCTACCCCGATATAACGCAACCAATATAACACGAATTCGGATATAACGCGGTAAAGCAGTGCTCCGAGGTGGTGGGGCTGCGCGCTCCGGTGGATCAAAGCAAGTTCGATATAATGTGGTTTCACCTATAATGCGGTAAGATTTTTTTGGCTTCCGAGGACAGTGTTATATCGGGGTAGAGGTGTAAATCGTTTCCTGTTATCTGGCACAGTAGCTACATCCACTATTAAATCAGTTGAAATTCAGATCACAGCCTTGCTAACAACAGATATTCATATTTGTAACAATTGAAGCTGCTTGGTGCTATTGAGCTGGTTAACATTGTTCTCTTTTTTCTTTCTAATAGTAAAGATAGTGTTGTTTATACCCTCTGTATGGGGATTATATTTGGTACTTTGACACTATGGTAAAAGCACCTTAAAAATGCCCAAGATACATAAAGAATTTACTACATTCAAAGAGTTTTATTTCTGTAACAATATGAAATTGCATTTATTTTGCACCTACCTGCATGATCTCTTTAGCTGTACACCATCCACTCTACCCAATGGGGCCACTTCACACATTCCAGTTTATGGACTAGATGAACCTCAGGTTTGATACAACATGGCAATTCCTACATTCCTATATAACAAAAATAAACAGAACCCTGACCCCAAACCGTTCCCTTTCCCCCTTTACTATGGATCAGGAATTGAAAATAACTTTTGCTACATTCTGTCTTGGACCTGTGACCATCTTAAGGTCCAGAGTTAAAGATGAGAGCTGACTCCTAGGATTTCCAGTGATATAGACAACATTTTTATCTTGTCCTATCAGCACACAAGAGAGGGTAGGCCTTACATATAACTGTAACACCCAGATGCATAGAAAAGCTAGGTTAGATGATTTTTAAATTCTAATCATTTTGTCAATTTCCAGAATGTGCTGGACTTGTTCACTAAGGCACTATATATGTGTGTTCAATTCTCTAAATGGCCCACCTTGATTATCATACACATTGTAAGGAGAGTGATCACTTTAGATAAGCTATTACCAACAGGAGAGTGGGTTTGTGGGGTGGGGGGGGGGACCTGGATTTGTGCTGGAAATGGCCCAACTTGATTATCATACACATTATAAGGAGAGTGATCACTTTAGATAAGCTATTACCAGCAGGAGAGTGGGGTAGGGGGAGAGAAAACCTTTTGTAGTGGTAAACACCCATTTTTTCATGCTTTGTGTGTATAAAAAGATCTCTATACTTTCCATAGTATGCATCTGATGAAGTGAGCTGTAGCTCACGAAAGCTTATGCTCAAATAAATTGGTTAGTCTCTAAGGTGCCACAAGTACTCCTTTTCTTTTTGCGAATACAGACTAACACAGCTGTTACTCTGAAACAATTCTCTAAGATGTGGCATAAACAGAATACATTATGGTGTGATGTGGCATAAAAGTTTCATTGGTGTTCAGTAGGGATGATCAATCAGTCACGTGTGGCCTTAACCCTTGAGATTGCAGCCATTCCAAACTCATCCCAATCAAACCTATATCCCACACCACATATACATATTTACAAAGACATGTAAAACAATGAGGTAGTGAGCACCAAGGAATTGATGTGGATTGTGTGCCTGAATAGACAGCCAAACACAACTGAAGGCAACCTTCACACCACCCTGGCTCTCCAGCCATTTCTGATATGCCAGTAACTTCCAAACACTTGTACTTACCCAATCATTCCTGACAGCCCCAGCTATCCTCCCTGCCTTTTCCTCTTTTTATACCACCTGGGTTGGTCTCCTGATGGGCTCATAAGCTGTAGCTGTCTCTGGCCTTTGTCTTTTAATCCTTATCTCTACAAAGAGAGGCCAAGCCAGGAAGTCTGGTCTCCCTCCTGAGTCTCAGTCACATTTACCTTCAGGTGGTGGATGCAGCACTAATCCAATCAGCACAAAAGAGACTTTAGGACAGTCACAACCTATAGGTACCTTCTTTAGGGCTATCACCTGTTACATCTGAGAGGAGGGATGGTCTGGGTGCTGACACTTGGGAGACGGGTGTTAAGTCCCCTGCTCTGCCACAGACTTCCTGGGTGACTTTGGGCAAGACACGCAGCCTCTCCGTGCTTCAGTTACAAATGGGGATAATATCGTGTCCCTACCTCACATGGGCACTGTGAAGATAACCACATTCAAGATAGTGAGGTGTCCAGGTTATGGGGGCTATACGAGTACCTAAGATAAACAGTACAATGGGTGTGCCTTTAGGACTCAACCTGGCCCTTAAAATTAAAGGGACACTGTCCTATAGTTTTGCCCAAAATTCAGGCTTTGTCTAAAAAGAGGGAAAGAGATGAGGGTGGGGGTTTTGAAAAACTGAAGGTGAATAAAAAGGTTTATATAGAATTAAAAAAAAAACTTTAATAGAAAACAGGTTTATTTAGATTTTAGGTTTTCAGTGCTGAAAACCAGGATTTTTCAGCAATATGGTAGTTCACGAGACCAGACAGTGATACTGACCAGTCACTTTTCAATGGCCAACCAGCGGGAAGAGCAAACAGTGAATGAATGGGACACACAGTGGTGAAAAGTATCGTTATGCTGGCAGTTTGATGAAACCTCATGTAAGCTGGTGGGCGTAATAGCTGTCTTTCATTCGGGATATATGTAAGTAGTAGTTAAACTCCTTTTGGAATAAGATAGATGAAATCAGAAGAGCCACTGCCTAAAATTCAGGTCACACACAAGGTGGATCAGGAGCTGAGCTATGTGGGCAGAGGGGTTTCACTGGGGACTGTTATATAGACAAAACTACACAGGATCGTCTCAGGGGACAAGACAAGATGTCACGTTTATTATAATAACACAATTTTATTTAAGACTAATAACTAATATCTGATACCTATATATACACACACACACACATCAAATGTTCTGCAGCTTCTAGATAGTTACCAGTCCTGAATGTAGCTTGAGTTCGTGGCTTGGGTTCGTAGCTTGTGGCGGCTAACTGGCCAGGCACAAGGAAGAACTGGGTCTCTGTTGGGCATGCACCGATGCCCTTCCATATTGGCAGCGGAATGTTCCCCTCCAAAGTCTTCCATCTCACCCATCCTTTTTGTAGGCTTTAGTTTGAATCCAGAGTCTATAGGTCTTGCTGTGTCATGCTGCCTCTGGGTTCGGTGTGATTGATCACCCGTCGGTTGCAGACATGACTTTCAGCCTGGGACCTGTCTTTGATGTTTCTTCAATTGTACTTTTGTTCTTTTCTTTTGAGGGTGAACTCCTCTTACTTTGTCAGGGCTGTTGTTTGCATCTTCAGCCATTGGTGTTTACACTTTATTTCATCAGAACAGGCTGGGGCTGGAGGTTAATTCCATCATCCATCCATACCGCATTCACACATCTAAACTAAACTAGTAAGATTACAGCAGGGTTTAGCAAAAATGAAGTGAGCATTTTAAAATGGGTTACAACATGGACAAGTGTAAGGAATGGCAAACAGTGAACAGAAGTTACAATGTTGAAGCAGTGTAATTTCAGTGATTTAAGCAGCAATTGGATTGAAAGTGAAACTCAATTGGCCAGTTATTGGGGTACCTGGTTTTATGAATGAATGTAGTTTCATTCATAAAATTTTACTTATGAAGTTATATTAATAAAGTGAAGACAATTTAATCGATCAGTTCTACAGGACTCAGTACAACTGCAGAGAGTTAGGTATTGTTTGGTGGAGCTGTGTATGTGTGTGACGAGAAGCAGCCAGAAACAACACAGAAGCAGACAGAGGAGGTATCAAAAAGCCAAAGACAGCCAAAGAAGCACTTGTAGCATGACCCTGAGAGAAAGCTAGCAGAGAGCTTTTGGGGTAGAGTACTGGCTCAAAAAAGGCTTGGAATATTGAGTAACGAAACTTTCTCCTGTTGGTTGATTCTTACTGCATTCATGGAAATAGGACTTTGTGTGCATTCTTTGTAAATAAATAGGATTGCATCAAAGAAATGCCTGACTCATCATCAATTTCTCCGCCTAACAGAAACAACCTGCAAGACCCTGGACATTAGCTAACTGGTCAGGTCAAAATTATTTCGTTCCTGTAGTGGCCACAATGTGCCGGGTGCTTCCCAAACAGACTAGAAGTCCCAGTCCCTGACCTGAGGAGCTCACAGTCTTTGGATAGAGGTTGAGGGAATAGGTACAACATATAGGTGGTTAATTAATACATTATTCTGTTATCCATTTTGCCATGGTTGGTCATCTGAGGATAACACATCTTCAGGAGGGACTAGAATGCGGAGAGGGTAGAGGCCTTGTTCAGGAAAGGCATTCCATGTATATGGGGGTATTTGCATGAGAAGCCAACAAACAGTCAGATGAGCCGACTAACAGAGGGGCATAGTTACATAGGGCTTTGAAAGTGGCAACAGGAACTTGACCTTATGTAGTGAAGGAGGGGGAACCGATGGAGGGACGAATCTAAATAAATTTGATTTTTAAAATTTTTCCAGTTTCAATACTCTAAATTGTTATTAGTGATATAGGTAAGGATATCGCAAAAAGAAAAGGAGTACTAGTGGCACGTTAGAGACTAACAAATTTATTTGAGCATAAGCTTTCATGAGCTACAGCTCACTTCATCGGATATGTATGTGTGTGAGAGAGAGAGGTCCCTTTAAAATGTTGGTAGCCAGCTAGGTGCTAGAAAGCAAGACCTTACTAGAATAAAGTGAATGAGTCCATTCTCCTTAAGCGCTTGATGGAGGTATTTAAAATGTTTCATCAATATAATGAGAATCCCAGCTGACCTATAGAGGTGCCAAGCCTCCAGGATTGTCCTGGAGTCTCCAGGAATTAAAGATTAAACTTTAATTTAAGATTATGTCATGTGATGAAACCTTCAGGGATATGTCCAACCAAAACTGGCAACCCTAGTGACCTGCAGCTCAAAATCATTTTTAAATCTATCTGGTGAGGCCACAGGAGTTTGTAAATCTTTCTTGTGTGCAAAGTGTAATTTATTGGTACATTGTTTACTAAAACTGGTTACAATGCTTTGGCCTCATCTGTTTCAATTCTAGAGCTAATAGATCATTGTTAATGGATCAGGCTATCATTGGATGAAGAAATCAAATTCTTTTGCCTCTTGGACATCATTTTATCAGCCGAGTTGTCCAAGTTATAAAATTCTGTTCCACGATATAAACAAAACAGGCCAGGTTCTGATCTCATTTCCACAGGTATAAATCTAGAGTATCCACTTCAAAGGAATTACTCCAGATTTCCACAGGTGTGGAATCTGGCCCATTGAACAGTAACCTAAGAGCAAAATCTATATTAATCTTTTTCTTCCTACACTCTTCAGTCTGTTTTCCTGAATTGTAGGAAATTTACATTTGTATATAGTGTTTCCATTAAAGATATAATGGGGTGGAGGAGAAACCCTGCCCCTGTGGATTGCTAGCCAGTACAGGGATTGTCTCTGTGTGTTTGTACAGCACCTAGCACAAGAGAGCCCAAGTCTCACTCAGGCCTCTACCCACAACTATAATACAAATCATCATCATGGATACTGCTAAACCATCCCTTCCAGAGAAGACTTTTATCTCATAGGAGGGGAGTCAGTGTTTCTTGGTGCTGAAGGGTTCAATCCCCCTGAGCAACCCAGGGATGGAGATTGTTACTGTCATGATACCAGGCTAGCTGCACTTCTGACTGCTCTCTGGTCTCTCTCAATGCAGCCCCTCAGGTTTCAGGCCCTGTGCCTTTACCACTCCTGGCATGGAATCCTATGATGCTGCCACTCTTAGACCAGGTCCTGGTCTATGGTACCTTATGGACCACCCATGCTTATCTATCAGGCCTCACTGGGTAAGTTACTGCTATTCTTCCCTTTGGGAGCTGTGACCAGTGAACAATACAGTGCCCAGACAGCCCTCTCAAAACCAAGTATTGTTTAATCTTAACAGTGGGAACAAAGCAGAACATAAAAGTAAAAGGATTTTAAACCAATGAATGGTCTACACACAAGCCTGTCTTACCTAAGTCCTTCCACATTGTGAAGGGAGCCTAGGAAGGCCTGGTTTCTTCAGACACCCTGGTGGGTGCCTTTGGCAGTCAGTTTGTTCTCCCAAATAGGTCCTTGACAACTGTGTCTCCTCCCTGCTAGAGAGAGTCCTTTTAAAACTAGTCAGGAATCAGGACCTTTGTTCTCCTCAGTTTCTGGGGCTTGGACCTTGCTACCCCAAACCTGTTTGGTGAGCTCCATAGGGGGTTGGAGATAGGACATGAAAGCAAATGGCTCCTGCATTTTGTTGGCAAATGGGTAGCCATCTTGAGCCATTGTCTGGGTCCCTGCTTGTTTCTCCAACACCTTGCTATTAAAATAACCCATCATATTCATAGAGCAAATATCCCAATAACCACATCAACAAGACACTACTCATAGATTATTACAGAGCACCCCATTTCTGCCACAGTTACAGAAATTCCATTAGCAAAGATGGGGCCGTCTTATCTGTATGCTAACCCCCTAGCAATACTGTAGCTGCTGTGCAAACGAATACATCAAATAAAGATTAATCATGCACTGTTTTGTAATCTGACATGTACGCTCACATAGATGTATTGCCTTCTCCCAATATTTAAAGTGGCTAAAGCAGGTCCTGTTCCCAGCCTGAGTGGGATGCCTGGGGGTTGAGAGGCCCAAAGAGAGGGAGCTGAAGAGCAAGAGAGTTCACCCTATGCTCAGGTTGCATCAGGAACTCCTGCAGCTCCTGTCCCACCAGGTCGTGACACCACTTAATCAGATGTGGCCTGATTGCCTCCCCACTGCCACCCTGTGCACCAGCAGGGGCCAGGTAATGATTTGCAGTGCCCACAGCAGGGAGCCGAGCCCAGCCAGCCTTGGGGGACAGGAGCTACTTTGACAAGACAGGAGGTTTTGGGGATCAAATCAGGACAGTGCTGCGAAACCCAAGACTGCTGGGAGATCTGGTAGGTGGCAGCTGATACTGGCACATTTTACCTACATGCTCTAGCAGCTTTCAAAGAGGTGTGTCCAAACAAAAACCCTGGATCCAAACAACCCTGAGTTTGGGGAAAATCTGGGATGTGATCTGCAGCCACACCTTGTGAGTGGGACCCATCTCTAGGAGACGCATTCCATTTTTTCCACCTTTAAATAGCTAATAAATTTGCACTTAGCTTTCCCATTTTCCCAGTAAAATTCAATTTACATTGATCTCTAGGCAGGCTTTGAAGGAGGAAAATGTACAGATTGGGAGGGAGGGATTTCTAACTTCCCTGCACAGACTTTGTATTGCCTGCAGCAGGGTGATCATGTTTTGTGGCTTTTGGGCCATTGCTTCCCCTTTTCACTCCTCTTGGTCAGCAGCTGGGATCCATAGCCAGGAACTGCTGAAGGCTTCTCTATCCATTACTGCAGCTCTAAAGGGCAGCTAGACTCTCAGGGGGCTCGTTATTGTCCACCACAAGACAGCTGCTTTGCCCTTGCACCACCTAGTGGTCTCAGCTCTGCTTCTGGATCTAAGATGCTGGCCCCCTGTAGGCACCAGTTTGGTTTATTTATACCAACCAATGCCCACAGGTAGAGCTCCGCAAATCTGCGGATATCCGCTTTATATCCACGAATGCAGATATCTGCAGATCAGATGTAGAGACAAATTTTGTATCTCTGCAGGGCTCTACCTACATATGGAACACTAGATGCTGGCAAAACCAGCAGGGAAGTCCCAGGATGGGAGATAACGTTACACTAGCAGAAGAGCAAATGTAAATGCTCCCTAGGTGTTTTATATTTATTTCGCATGTGAAGTGGCTTCTCCATTGTAAACTGGTATTTCACATCTTTCTTTCTTCTTTCCTTTTTTTAAAACCAGGGTCTTTTGAGATTAACTTCCCACTGCCCAGGGAAAATTCCCTGTGCAGAGAATAACATTGGGCTGGTTTGGATCAATGAAGGATTTTGGAAGGAAAAGCGAAGCCACAGGGCTTATCAATATCACCTTGCAGGAGGGTGGGGTAGGGGCTGAGTTTCTGCCCCCTGTCTTCACCTGGTGCTTTGTTCACTCTCTACAATGGGGAAGGTGCCTTTAAAAATCCTGCCAAACCCGAGGACTGAGTAATATTCAGATCCATAGCGTGATCTCAGGTTTTAAACAGCCCACCGCACCTCTCTCTTTGTCCAATGTTTCCAGAAGAGACGTGATGAGGATTTTAACAAACTCCCTAGGCTCAGTGTGTGTGTGTGTGCTTTATCCTTTAAGGTCAACCAAGCATAAGACTTAAAATGGACATACATCTCTCACTGCCAAAGGTGGAGGAGGGTGGGGGCAGAGAAGCACCAGCCTCCTTCCAGCCACTCCTGAGTAAACAGAGAGCTGACCTCAGGCTGCAATGGTGTGATTTCCCTTTGCAAGCGCCACTCCTCTTTACAATAGTCCATAGCTCCAGGATTTTTTCCTGACTCAAAGCATTAACATCCCCAAGCCTCCCTGGAGGCAGGTAGCAGGCAGCTGATTTGTCTCTTTATTCCTTGCTTCGTTCTTAAGGGGGGGGATAAAACCCCTAAGCAATCAACTCTGCTTTTTTATTTTATTACCTTTCATGTAAAAGAACCTTTGTTAGGGGGTTATCCCCACGCATGCAGGGTTGCAGACTGCAGAAGATGGCCAGTGCCCAGGAGATGTAAGGAGCTTGGAAGAATCCTACCCTGGGAGTGGTACTTGCTTTGTGTGTGTGTAGCCTCCCACTCCAGTTGCATTTTTTTTTTTTTAAATGCTGTGCAGTGCTTCGGTGAGATGCTTTTTTGGTTAAAAGAAGAAGAGATGTCACACCAGGAGCTAACCCAGCGACTGGCTACAGTCATCACTCATGTGGGTAAGGTATCTCTCTTCTTCCCCTTACCTTTTGCATGGATTTTGGGCTCACTTCTCTTCACCTCCTCCACAGGCTGGGAGGCAAGGCTGCTGTGCCTTAGGCTTGTTTCAGTGTGTATGGTAACACCCATTGTTTCATGTTCTCCATGTACATAAATCTCTCCACTGTCTTTTCCACTGCAAGCATCCGATGAAGTGAGCTGTAGCTCCGGAAAGCTTATGCTCAAATAAATTGGTTAGTCTCTAAGGTGCCACAAGTCCTCCTTTTCCTTTTGCAGCAGCTTTGTGTGACACCTTGCGAGGGATTTCGGCGCAATTGGCGAATTGCAAAAAGCTTGCCCTCAAAAAATCTTTTGGTTAATGCATTTGTCCACTGTGCAATTCTTTAGGCTTTTCAAAAAATGCAGATGTGCTTATTGTGAATTGAATTGCATTAAATCTACACGGGTAGTAATACCTGCCGATGAAATGCTATAAGGGCAGGGGCTGTGTTAGGGGCTCTCTATAAAATGTATCGGGCTCGTCTTCACAGCGCTATCTTGGGAAACTAAAAATTGCAGCCAGTTAAAATGTAATTCTGTATTTTTACTGTCAGTGCTGTTTGAAGGGTTCTGGAAGACCATAGGGCAGGTGGATGAGAGCTGTTTTAGAGCCCAGGCACCTGGTAGTTTTTTCTTTTCTTAATCTCTGAAGGATTAATAATCCTGTGATGCACTAACCTGGGCACACTGAGTTAGGAGGAGGTGGTGGTTTAACCTGCTAGCCAGGTGTTGACAGTGATGAGCAAACAACTGCAAGAAACTGCCCATTAATTACTTCACCTGCAATGTCTCAAAGCATGAGTTTTACCAGATGAAAATAATCAAGTTAATAAGGCAGTGGAGTATGCTTTTTGCACCTTTATCTTGAGGCATACAATTGAGCAAAAGCTGATTGTGACTGTTTAAAGTAGGTGAAGAGAACATTTTTTTTAACTGACTAGGCAGGGAGGCATATTTCTATAGCTGTCCATTTTTGTAATGGATTATGTATTGTGAATGCAAAGGACACTGAAAGCATATTGAATTTGTATAATATCTGCGCTAAAATACTGTGGGTTCAAAGCGTGGCTTTCAAGTAATGTATAATAACACTTTAGATTCAGATGTTTGTGTGTTTGTTGATCTTAGCTGTAGAACCTAAATGGTTGGTGGTGGGTATGTGCTGATTATTGCATTAGGCAAATTTACATATAGAATTTTAAAATAATATAAAATTCTATAGAATTTTTAAATTAAAGCCCCAGTCCTGTAACATGTTCCACACATGGAATATGGATGGGCCTCTGTGCCTGGCTTCAGTGTGGCCTGATGGGGGTGCTAGGGTTTGGCCTTGGAGAAGCGTTTGCAGGACCAGGAATTAGACCAAGAAGACAGAGAGATGCATGTGAAAGCTACTGTGTAACTGTAAGATTAATTATGTATTGTCTGAATTTGTGTCAATCAGAAAAATAAAATTAAAGACTCTGGCATTCATTTTGAGGCAAATATTATTTTGTAAAGCTGGGATTTCAAAGGTGCTTAAGGGATTTAAGCACTCATCGATTTCCTCCCCTCCCCCTGTCTCTTTAGGCTCACTTGAAACCCCCCATCTGCTATATTATCACTTAATTCTTCCCCCCCCCTCGCAAAAGTAGAACCTTTGATATACCGAAGATGAATGCCAAGATTTGCTAATATGTAAATTAGAGGTATGTCAGCCTCCATTTGGGAACTTCAGAAATGTAGGAACCTGCTTTGACCATTAGTGATCAGACTAATGCTTTGCACTTTTCATCCAAAGCCTTCTCAAACATTAATTAATCTTCACATGTCTCCTGACAGTTGGGGATGTATTACATCTGTGTTACCCAGGTGAGAGAAATTCAGTGGTTTTCCCAAGATTATGCAGCAAGTCAGTGCTAGTGGGAGAATAAAACTCAGATTTCTAAACCTTGCTCTGAGTACTAGAACTAAATTCTCTGCTTCTGAATAGTTCAGGGCATGGAAATCTGATCTGAATGTTTCCATAGAGTGTGCAAGTATATATAAAATAAGGGAACCAAAATATATTTGTACAAAAATGGAAGTGATTAAAAAACAAAATCCATCTTTTAAAAAACATTTTTCATAACCCTCTGCTGATGCACTGTTTTTTCTGAATCCCACATTCTACTGTGAGTCATGTTAGCAGAATCAGCAGCTGATTATTAAATCAAAAAGTCCTTCTATGGCAGTGGTTGCAGGCAATCTCAGAGCACTGAGAACCTCTCAAAGCTCCGATAACTTCCCATCCCATGCAAGAGCAGGACAGCTACCATTATGAATACACTCAATAGTATTTGCTACTTCAGTAGCATCTTTCATCCCAAAGAGACCCAAAGCACTATTCACGCTTATTGACACTCAACCCCAGTACAATGCAGCTACTTCTGGGGTGGAAATACAGCACTCAACCAGCACAATAGTGAGAAGTGGCGGAAGAGGAAATTTGGATATGACCTAGCTCCTTCTACTTACAAAAAGTACCATGGGATCTTTAGTGTCCATGCAAAGTAGGCAAGACCTCCATTTTTAAATGTCTCACATGGGAGTGTCACATGCATATGAAACTAGGAACATAGAGAACAGGACTGGAAGGGATTTCCTATGTCATCGAGTCCTGTCCCTGCTATCACAGGAAATCCCATCCCGTAATCCCATTCATGAATTTATCAAGCTCCATCTTAAAACTAGTTAGGTTTTTTACCCCCATAACTCCTATTGGAAGGCTGTTTCAGAACCATACTCTTCTCTGATAGCTGATTTCCATGTGGGAGGAGGCTTCTATCTGCCTTGAAAGGATGATTTAAGTCTGTGAGGATCTACGTGTTGGTTC